>NC_143014.1:5672276-7167526 GCF_055824585.1 Amblyomma mixtum | reverse complement strand
CGCATGTTGGTTCTAGGTTTGATGTAAAGGTCCCTTGAAGTGCTCCTAATTAGTTGGAGCCTGTTTGCTCGATTGCACACAGAAAGATGCAAAATGAGGACACCAGAAAGTCTGGTTGCGGTGCACGGCCTTAGTATAAGTTTGGCGTTGCGTGCATCAGTGCGTTGACTTGCGTGAGTTGATGGAGGGGTTTTGCATCAAAGAGAAGGGTTACGATTGCGTAAGTGACCCTTTTATCAAACTGTATCAGAATGAAGAAAGGTTTTTGATTTCCACATGTGTGTGATGTGACAGTTTGAAACTATAAAAGGAGTGTCGTTTTTTCAAATAAAGTTAGTCGCGAGTCTGTGCTTGTTGTGTTATCTTCTTGTCCGTGTCTTTTTGTGCGCAATATCCCTTTTATTTACTTTGCAACAGGGTGTACGTGGGCCATACCGGCCGGCGTTTGAACGTGCGTTGACGAGAACACGAGAGGTGCATGGAAAATGGGCAAAACTGATAGAACACTGTCGAGGATGCGAAGTGAAGAGCGACTGCTCACCAAGATTGCAAGACTCGCGTATTGTTTTCAATGACCGCGATAAGATGTCTAGTGCAGTTGTGGAAGCCTTTCACATCGCCAGGTTAGACGACCGATGTGTGAGCAAGCCTTCTGTTTTGCTGCATGAGAAGAAAGTCACGTATCTCTACCGTCATATCTCGTGAGTTGTGTCATTCCGAAGTGTTGGTTTGTGTTCTTGAGTGCGCGTGAGTATATGACGACTGGGTATGTGAGAAAAACGTTATTTTTCTTCGATCCGTTTCCACCCAATACACTTTCAGTTGCGAGTCAGCGCTTGTCCTGTTGTGCCTGCCTTGTCCCTGTTTTTCGCGCTGTTCACCACCGTTACCACTTAGCCGCCGCGACGGCTGTGTTATAAATTTCTTTGACGGGCCAGTTGGCCGGACATTACGCTTTGACACGACAAAGAAAGGCGAGGACAGGACACTTCCAACGGAATGAAAACGAACGACGAAAAACGTCCCATCACTAAGCAATGGCTCACATGCGTAAATCCTAAATGAATGCATAAGAAAACACCAACACTGATAACTTGAAAGTCAGCCAGTAAAAGAAAAGAAGAAAGAAAGAGAAAGAAAGAGTGAAAGCTCATGAAGACTGCTCTGGAAACTTAAAGGGGCTCTGGAACACATTCTACACGCAGCAAAGAACCCACAATCACGCGCGAAAGTTGGCGACCTCTTTCCGGCGACTTTTTCATGCTCGCAACCTCCTCCGTCGCTCGCACTTGAATATATAGATGTTTAGAGATGGCTATTAGATAGACTCTTTCAGGCGTCAGGCAGCTACCATGGCCGCGAAGGTCGGGAAGTCCGCGCCCGGTGGTGGAGCCGGCGGAATAGCGCCGACCTTCCAGCGTGCGAAAAGTGAGGAGAGAAGAGAGAAAGGCACGAAGACGCTGAAATTCAAATTTTGCTGCGGATAACTCATCTTCTACAAAGCACATTGAAAAGAACACTTGCTGCACAAAATTCCTGAAGCCGGGTGCTTGAATATTCCTGGCATACCACAGCACTATTAGAGCCGCTTTCAGAGTCCCTTTAAGCGTGTTTTAAAAGCTTTCCTTCTTTGTACCATAGACGAGCAGGTGTGCTACGTGTCACTGCTGCATGTTGCGAATTCAAGGTCTTTCCAGATTTCCATGGTAAAACAGCGCGGAAAAAACACTAACCAACTTGCCCACCTTTCTGTACTTTCCAGATTTCCGTGGCCAATTGATGTTTACCACGTCCTAAAATCTGAGTATGGTTTAGTAAGGGAAGCCGACCTTTGCAATCCTTGCAGTGCTCTGGTGAGTGTTCACCAGTTTGTAGACGAAGTTAAAAGCGTGTTCACCTAGCCTTACGTTTAGAAATTTGCCCCTTTGCCCATTGTTTCTAAAACACAGTCAAGTTTGCACAACGGTCTTCACGAACTGTCGCTTTCTTCGTTTTCTTTCTTTTTATGCGAAGCATATTGCTAGAGCTACCACTCACGCCGTCGCCGTGGGACCCCACCGTGACACCGTGACGTCACACCACGTGACACCATGACGTCACACCACGTGGCACCGTGACGTCACACCACGCGACACCGTGACGTCACACCACGTGGCACCGTGACGTCACACCACGTGACATCGGATGAGAGAGCCGGCCTCCACCTCGCGCCGTCGCCACGGGACCCCTAGCCGTCACACCACGTGACATCGGATGAGAGGGCCTGCCTCCACCTCGCGCCGTCGAACTGTGTTTCAACCAGTGCGGACAGTGGTGTATCGACTCTGGTGCAAGAGTTAAACTGTGCTTCAATCAGTGTGGACGGTAGTGAGTGTAGTAGTATGTCGACTCGTTTGGAGCGTCGGAATGCCTATAGACGACAAAGGCGCGCCATGGAATCCTCCGAAGTACGAGAGCACCGGCTGGAAGAGCGTTGTTTCTAATACAACCACTTGAATGTCCTTGTGTCTCATACTATAAAGAGAAGTTTATTGACTTCCAAACGATCAGGACAAAAATCTCTGCCTCTCCCGTAACCGAGAATACAGTAAGCATGAAATGTTTACGGGCCTAATGTCATCTGGGAGGACACCCGAACCGCACCGTACAGGAAGGGAGGAACGCCACCACCCGTTCAGCGCGATGCCTTGCCATTTGAACCCAAGGTTTCTTGAGGAAAGGAAATGGCGCAGTAATTCTCTGCCATCTCGGTGGACACCCGAACCGCACCGTAAAGGAAGGGAGGAACGCCACCACCCGTTCGGCGCGGTGCCTTGCCCTTTGAACGCAGGCTTCCGTGGCAATCCAGGCGCTCACCCAACGCGCGTCTCGGGGTTAGTCGGCGTTCCGCTGTAACCATGCCGTTGTCTTCCCCCACGACGAAGGCTTCTAGTGGTTGTATTAAAATGACCAAGTATTCAACCAAGGAAAGCCATGTATTACCAAGCCTAGCCACTAATATGCTTCGCATTCCCCAGGCTTAGCCAAGCTGAGCCTCAGCAATTTTTTCTTTTGCTGGCTGATTTTGTTGCGAAAGCAACACTACGCGAGTCGCCGAACCATTTTGCGGAGCTGACGAAAGGCCATACTGGGCATGTGCGAGGAGTACTGACGTTGCACGGCGCACAGCTGGCGCGCCGCCGCCGTCGCTGCGTGGGTGACGCGGAGGTGCCGCCGCCGCGCTCGCCAGTTGCGCATGCGCAGTAGTGGCGCATCACTAGCCTGCCGGGGCCGCCGCCCCTGCCGCGCGCTCTCCATCGCCTCGCTCTCCATCCTCGTTGCTTTCGAAATCATCCAGGTTTAACCAGTGCCAAACCACTGCCAATTTTTTAGATTGCACTTGTTGGTGTTTTTAGTAGTAGGTGGCGCCGCCCTGGTTAGCTGGCTGCCTACCGCGCTCTGCTTTAACCTGCCCCTGGCCTGGTCCAGGGCCTCGCCCGCCCCTGGATTTACACTCCATCGCTTCAGGAAGGCTCCCGAAGCACGTGGAAACCATCGGCATCACGGCCTGCTGCAGAACTGGCCCTCCAAGCGTCTCCAAAACTGTGAAGCGGCGCGGCGCCTCGCTAAACCTAACGCGCCGCGCCTCCACCGCCGCAATGCAGCGTCTGACCAAGCCCCTGCAGCCCAGACCCACCGATGCCGCCACCGCGGGGCCTGTTCCAACCACGTCGACAGCCGTCTCTCAAACGTGTTTTTAGCATTCCTTCATAATCTGCCAATGCGTGTTGTTGCTTAATGATAGGACGTAGGTGTTTGTTCGTATGCGTTCAGTTGTCACCCGTACTTTCCTCGCCTTTCTTTATCCTGCCAAAGCGCTACGTTCTTCGGTGAGCATAATTATAAAATGGCTATTATATTTTGTTTTCATTCGTCAGTGCCTTGCACAGCCGATAACTTTAAAAATTGCTGATCCTAATTAAAGTAAGCTTTTGCAGTAAAGGAGCTGCAGGGTGGTCTTTGACACCATTTTAGATTATTGTAATCATTTTATTTTCAGCTCTCGCTAACTTCTGAATATTCGTAGAAGTAGTGGCACCCAATACTAGAAAACATTGTGAGATATGAGATGCACTCAGTGAATGGTAAATTAGCAGCCTTGTACAAACAGGATGAACAACCCTGTGTCCTTACAACGCACCAGTTGTGTTAGCAAATTTGGATAGTACCATACCTATGTGTGCACCCCAAAGCATATGCTCAGTGAATACTATGCCTAAGTTTTGAAATTAACTTCTTCAATGCGACTGCCTTTGAAATAGATGCGGAATTCTGTGTGGCTGTCGGTTTCTGTGCGGAAATGATGACTGCTTTCGTCTCCTCAGAGTTGCTAAGTAGTCCGTTGCAATAGCGCCAGTCCAAGTTTTTCAGAATATCATTGCCGCGGCTAATTAACTTTTCTATCTTATCGTCACTCACAAATAAGCTTGTGTCGTACGCAAACATAATGAATTTAAAACGTGGATCAATATTAACTATACCATTAATGTACAGGGTGCCCCACCTAACTTCAGCCAGGGTTTAAAAATATGCTGAGGCACTCTAGGACGACGCGACTCAAGTATGTTGCTGGTGTAGTGTGCCAACTGTGACAGGTTCCGCTACCGCCATGCGCCGACACTGCGCTGCGCCTGACGACGACGAAGTTATGCGCCGACACTACGCTGCGCCTGACGACGACGAAGTTGCCCCGCTCTCTTGGTGCTGGCTATGCCCGTCTACGCTGCCAGACCCTGCACAGCGGTTCGGTCTCTTGAGGACGCCTAATAAACGCACCCCTACAATTGGTGGAGGTGCTGGGTTCGTCCTCGCCGAGAAGTCCACCTGGTCCCCCCTTTGTTTCCCCTGATCGCCAAATTTACACCACTCGCCGATCGCCTTCCCTCGACGCCGTTCCCCTTCTCCGATGCTGCGACGTTCTAGCTCCGCACTTGAGGGAAACTAACAGCCGCAGTTCCGGGGGCAATAACTGCGCTTGTTTCGAACTCCTCAAGTCCTCCGTGTCGTCCCGCTAATGTAATCGTAGTGTTCGTGGAAGGTGCCAAGGTTCTCGCCCTCGTCGACACGGGCGCTGCAGTATCTGTCATAAGTGAAGCTCTCTGCCGCCGAATCCGCAAAGTGACTACCCCACTTTCCGACTTTTCGCTTCGCACCGCCTCATCACAGCGCATTCATCCCTCAGCCGCATGTACGGCCCGTGTCCTCATTCAAGATGTTTTGTACACCATCGAGTTTATTGTGCTGTCTCACTGCTCACACGACATCATCCTGGGATGTGACTTCCTTTCGACCCATCGTGCCGTTATTGACTGCGCTCGAGCTGAAATCGCCTTTTCTCCGCTGTGTGACGCTCCCTTTTGCGACGTACCTACGCAGTCTGCCAAACTTGTGGTCGCGACTGATACCGACATTCCTCCGTTTTCTGCTGTCCTCGTACCCCTCTCCTGTGCCGGCGTCACTCATTCAACTGATTTCTTCACGCCTTCCGAAACCGCTTCCCGCCATCCCTGCCTCCTGCTTCCCTTTGCTGTTCTGACGATCGACCATGGACAAAGTGCCATTTACGTCTCGAACCCATCTTCGTGCCCGTCAGCAGTGCTCCGAGGTGAATGCCTCGGGCGTATTGAAGAACTTGATTCCTGCCTTCCCTACCCTATTCTTGATACCACCGCTTCCTTCGATGTCGATGTGCTCAGCTCCTGTGATGTTCAGAATGATCCACCGCCCTCCGACGTCTTCCACCGTGCCATTGACGCTGACCTTCCACCCGCGCTACGTGATCAACTCGTCGCCCTCCTCCAGCGCTTCAGGTCTTCTTTCGATCTACCTCAGACTGCCTTGGGCCGTACGTCTGTCGTTGCGCACACCATCGACACCGGTACACACGTCCCTCTTCGCCAGCGCCCCTATCGTGTCTCGGCTTCTGAGCGCCGCGTCATTTCTGATCACGTGGACGACATGCTCCGTCGGGGTGTCATACAGCCCTCTCACAGTCCCTGGGCGTCTCCTGTTGTGTTGGTAAAAAAGAAAGATGGTTCCATCAGGTTCTGTGTTGATTACCGCCGGCTCAACAACATCACACGCAAAGGACGTCTATCCCCTGCCACGAATCGATGACGCCCTGGAATGCTTGCAGGGAGCTGAGTATTTCTCCTCGCTGGATTTGAGGTCAGGTTACTGGCAGGTGCCCATGGCTGACACTGATCGCTCAAAAACTGCCTTCATAACACCTGACGGCTTATATGAGTTCAACGTCATGCCGTTTGGCCTTTGCAACGCCCCGGCAACTTTCGAATGCCTGATGGACACCATCCTTAGTGGACTCAAGTGGGAGAGTTGTCTTTGCTATCTCGATGACATCGTCGTCTTTTCTGCGGACTTTTCTTCTCATCTCATCCGCCTGGAGCGCGTTCTGACTTGTCTTACTGGCGCTGGGCTCCAGATGAATTTGAAAAAGTGCCGCTTTGCTGCCCGACAACTCACCATTTTAGGACATGTAGTCTTTAAAGACGGCATTCTTCCGGACCCCGCCAAACTTCGTGCAGTTGCCGAATTTCCGAAGCCCACCTCACTGAAGCAGCTCCGTAGCTTCGTTGGCCTTTGCTCGTACTTCCGTCGCTTCATCTTAAATTTCGCCTCGATCATCGCTCCTCTGACCCAGCTACTCGCCGGTAGCTCCAACCTCTCCGCTTGGACGCCTGCTTGCGATGACGCCTTCGACTCCTTGCGCCGCCTTTTGGTTTCGCCTCTTATCCTGCGCCACTTTGACCCGACTGCGCCTACTGAGATCGACACTGACGCCAGCGGTATTGGACTGGGCGCCGTTCTCACCCAACGCAAACCTGGCTTCCGTGAATATGTGGTCGCCTACGCCAGTCGGACCTTGAGCAAAGCGGAGGCCAACTATTCTGTTACCGAACGAGAATGTTTGGCCATCATTTGGGCCATTGGAAAATTTCGTCCCTATGTCTACGGTCGCCCGTTCTGTATAGTAACCGACCACCATGCCCTGTGCTGGCTGGCCTCTCTCAAAGACCCGTCAGGCCGCCTAGCTCGCTGGGCTCTGCGTTTGCAGGAGTATGACATTCATGTCATTTACCGCTCCGGCCTCAAGCATAATGACGCGGACGCTCTTTCCCGCTCGCCGCTACCTAGTGCCTCATCGCCTGCTCCTGTGTCTGCTTACGACTTGTCCTCGCTTGCCACTGCCGACATGTCAACCGAGCAGCAGAAAGACCCTTGGATCGCCACTCTTATTAACTTCCTTTCGAGTCCTTCGACTGATAATTCGTCCCGTTCTCTCTTACGTCAAGCCCGTCACTTTTCTATTCGGGACGGTCTCCTCTACCGTCGCAATTACCTGTTCGACGGACGCAAATGGCTCCTAGTGATCCCCCGCCATCTACGCACCGACATTTGCGCCGCTTTTCATGCGGACCCACAGTGTGCCCACGGCGGCGTGTTGAAAACCTACACGCGTCTGCGTCTTCGATTCTACTGGCGTGGCATGTACCGCTTTGTTCGCCACTTTGTGCGATCTTGCCCATCCTGTCAACGGCGTAAATGTCCGCCTCACACCTCGCCTGCTCCACTGCAGCCGTTACCTTGCCCTGCCCGCCCGTTTGACCGCGTTGGCATAGACCTCTACGGCCCCCTCCCTCCCACTCCCGCTGGTCACCGCTGGATTATCGTGGCCGTGGATCATCTCACACGTTATGCTGAAACGTCTCCATTACCATCTGCCTCCGCCCGCGACGTGGCTTCCTTTCTTCTAAAGAACCTGATTCTTCGCCATGGTGCTCCTCAAGAACTGCTCAGCGACCGTGGACGCGTATTCCTGTCTGACGCTCTTGAGGCCCTCCTCAAGGAATGCCGCATTATCCATCGAACCGCTTCGTCTTACCACCCTCAGACCAACGGCCTGACCGAGCGTTTCAACCGAACCCTCAGTGACATGCTGTCCATGTACGTCGACGCCAACCACTCCAACTGGGACCAAGTTCTTCCCTTCGTCACCTACGCATATAACACTGCGACACAAACCACCCCTGGATTCTCTCCCTTCTTTCTTCTGTACGGCCGCGAGCCCCCCTGCACGATGGATACTCTTCTTCGCTACCGACCCGACATTTCCGAGTCCACGCCACTGTCCGACGCTGCCAGGTACGCCGAAGAATGCCGCCAGCTTGCTCGCTCGTTTACCACGCAGACCCAGTGGCAGCAAAAACATGACCGCGACACTTCCGCGGCCTCTACCTCCTACCCTGCCGACTCCCTTGTGTGGCTCTGGGTGCCTCCCACATCTCCCGGCCTTTCGCGGAAACTGCTGCATCGGTATCATGGTCCCTACCGGGTTCTCAAGCAGACATCTCCGGTCAATTATATTGTTGAGCCTGTTGCACCCGCTGCGGACTTGCGTCGCCGTGGCCGCGAAACCGTCCACGTCGACCGACTGAAGCCGTACTACGACCCCTCTGTTCTTCCTTTCCCTTAAGACGCCAGGATGGCTCCTTTTCACCCGGGGGAAACTGTAGTGTGCCAACTGTGAGAGGTTCCGCTACCGCCATGCGCCGACACTGCGCTGCGCCTGACGACGACGAAGTTATGCGCCGACACTACGCTGCGCCTGACGACGACGAAGTTCCCCCGCTCTCTTGGTGCTGGCTACGCCCGTCTACGCTGCCAGACCCTGCACAGCGGTTCGGTCTCTTGAGGACGCCTAATAAACGCACCCCTACACTGGCTATTGTATGAAGCAAGTCGCACTATTTTAAATTATGCTTAATTGCATAATTAGTCGATATTCATTAACCAACTTCGCAAGCAACGGAGGTAGGCGAAAAATTTCAATTATAAAATTGTAGAAGGGTGGGTAAAACGTACAACTGAACCGTTAAGTTTGCATCTATTACTCATTGTTTTTTTTACGCTTACTACAAATGCCCGCGAAATACAGAAAAATTGGCAGTGACTTACCTCAGCTAGGCCAGGATATACGAGGTCTGTTAGAAAAGTATCCGACTTTATTTTTTTTTGCGAACACCTGATGGATATAAAACAAGCGCGCTTGCATCAGGTGACCCTGAACCTTCATGCGCATGCACGAATTTTTTCCCGCCTGCCGATAGCGTCAGTCGCTGGGACGCAGCATTTGAGTGAGGCATTGCGCAGTGCTCTCGTCGGTTTTTTATTGCAAGGAAAATGACGGAGTGAAAGGAGCAGTGCTACTGCATTAAATTTTACCATAAACTGGGCGATAGCCAAGTGGAAACCAATCGAAATATTCAGACTGCTTTCGGTGACGATGCTATAAGCAGCACACAGATTAAGCAGTGGTACAATTGATTTAAAGATGGCCGCACATCGGTGGAGAACGAGCCACGCTCCAATCGGCCATCAACATGCCAAAATGACCAGGTCATTGCCGAACTGAACGCTAAGGTGATGTGGGACCGTCGCGTGACTATCCGAGAAATTGAAGAAGAGGTGGACATGAGCAATTTCTCCGCACATTCCATTATCACCGACGATTTGGCTGTGGAGAGAGTTGCGGCGAAATTCGTGCCGAAGCTGCCCACAGTGGAGCAAAAGCAGCTTCGTTTTGAAGTCTCACAGCACATGCTGGATTCCGAAAACAGTGACCCCGACTTCATCAACATCATAATCACTGGTGACGAGTCTTGGGTGTACAGGTACGACCTGGAAACCAGATCCCAGTCGTCACAGTGGAAGCATTGCACGTCACCAAGACTTCAGAAGGCCCGCCAAGTGCGCAGCAATGTGAAAGTGATGCTGACTGCTTTCTTTGACACCCTCTGTGTGGCAGACCACGAGTACGCACTCCACAGGGTCAAAAAATGACCAAAGAGTACTACAGGGATGTCCTCCGTTGCCTACGTGATGCTGTGCGGCGCAAGAACCTGGAGCTGAGGTCAACAGGAAATTGGGGCTACCATCGCGACAATGCTCCTGCACATTCCCCGCACTCGATTCAGATTTTTTGGCGAAAAACCAGACTGCTGTAGTTCAACAGACTCCTTACTGTCCTGATATGGCCCCTGCGATTTCTGGATAGTTCCCAAAATCAAAAGGCCATTGAAAGGAGCGCGATTTCAGCTACCTTGCTATCTCGGCCTCCCGGCATGTGGTGCCCTTTCGAACTACTGCCGGCGGATTACAGCGCACTGCGGGACAACACTTCACGACCAACCCATCCTGACCAACACTCATCCCCGTGTCTGGAAACCCGATTGCCTCACCGTTATCGGTCGACAAGCGTCACAGCAGATCAGGCTATAAAACAAGTTCGCCCGTAAGCGCCTTTCTGTGGGTTCGGCAGCACAGTGATGGCTCCAGCTAACCGACATTTCGTCCTCCTGTTGCAGTTCTTCAGCATGGCACCTTGAATGCCGCCCTTGGTCTGCTTGGCCTGTGTTCCGCCTTGCCCTGCTGATGCCAGCCCGAAAGGCTACCTGTCATCTGCCTTGCTGTCTCGGCCTCCCGGAACGTGGTGCCCTTTCGAACTACTACCGGCGGATTACGGCGCACGGCGAGACAACACGTCACGACCAACCCATCATGATCAACACTCATCCCCGTATCTGGAAACCCGATTGCCTCACCGTTATCGATCGACAAGCGTCACAGCCGATCAGGCTATAGAGCAAGTTCGCCCGGAAGCGCCTTTCAGTGGGTTCGGCAGCACAGTGATGGCACCAGCTAACCGACATTTCGTCCTCATATTGCAGTTCTTCAGCGTGGTACCTTGAATACCACCCTTGGTCTGCTTGCCCTGCTGATGCCAGCCGGAAAGGCTACCTGTCATCTACCTTGCTGTCTCGGTCTCCCGGAACGTGGTGCCCTTTCGAACTACTATAGATGGATTACGGCGCACTGCGGGACAACACGTCACGACCAACGCATCCTGACCAACACTGATCCCAGTGTGTGGAAACCCGATGTCCTCACCGTTATCGATCGACAAGCGTCACAGCCGATCAGGCTATAAAGCAAGTTCACCCGAAAGCGCCTTTCAGTTAGTTCGGCAGCACAGTGATGGCTCCTGCTAACCGCATTTCGTCCTCATGTTGCAGCTGTTCAGCGTGGTACATTGAATGCCGCCCTTGGTCTCCTTGTCGGGTGTTCCACCTTGAACTGCTGATGCCAGCCCGAAAGGCTACCTGTCACCTACCTTGCTGTCTCAGCCTCCCGGCACGTGGTGCCCTTTCGAACTACTACCGGCGGATTACGGCGCACTGCGGGACAACACGTCACGACCAACCCATCCTGATCAACACTCATGCCCGTAGGTGGAAACCCGACAGCCTCACCGTTATCGATCGACAAGCGTCACAGCCGATCAGGCTATAAAGCAAGTTTGCCCGCAAGCGCCTTTCAGTGCATTCGGTAGCAGAGTGATGGCTGCAGCTAACCGACATTTCGTCCTCATGTTGCAGTTCTTCAGCGTGGTACCTTGAATGCCACCCTTGGTCTGCTTGCCCTGCTGATGCCAGCCGGAAAGGCTACCTGTCATCTACCTTGCTGTCTCGGTCTCGCGGAACGTGGTGCCCTTTCGAACTACTATAGATGGATTACGGCGCACTGCGGCACAACACGTCACGACCAACGCATCCTGACCAACACGGATCCCAGTATGTGGAAACCCGATGTCCTCACCGTTATCGATCGACAAGCGTCACAGCCGATCAGGCCATAAAGCAAGTTCACCCGAAAGCGCCTTTCAGTTAGTTCGGCAGCACAGTGATGGCTCCTGCTAACCGTATTTCGTCCTCATGTTGCAGCTGTTCAGCATGGTACCTTGAATGCCGCCCTTGGTCTGCTTGTCCGGTGTTCCGCCTTGAACTGCTGATGCCAGCCGGAAAGGCTACCTGTCATCTACCTTGCTGTCTCGGTCTCCCGGAACGTGGTGCCCTTTCGAACTACTACCGGTGGATTACGGCGCACTGCGGGACAACATGTCACGACCAACCCATCCTAACCAACACTCCGCCCCGTATGTGCAAACCCGATTGCCTCACCGTTATCGATCGACAAGCGTCACAGCCGATCAGGCTATAAAGCAAGTTCGCCCGGAAGCGCCTTTCAGTGGGTTCGGAAGCACAGTGATGTATTCAGCTAACCGACATTTCTTCCTCATGTTGCAGTTCTTCAGCGTGGTGCCTTGAATGCCGCCCTTGGGTAGCTTGGCCGGTGTTCCGCCTTGCCCTGCTGATGCCAGCTGGAAAGGCTACCTGTCATCTGCCTTGCTGTCTCGGTCTCCCGGAACGTGGTGCCCTTTCGAACTACTACTGGCGGATTACGGCGCACTGCGGGACAACACGTCACGACCAACCCATCCTGATCAACACTCATCCCCGTATCTGGAAACCCGATTGCCTCACCGTTATCGATCGACAAGCGTCAAAGCCGATCAGGCTATAGAGCAAGTTCGCCCGGAAGCGCCTTTCAGTGGGTTCGGCAGCACAGTGATGGCTCCAGCTAACCGACATTTCGTCCTCATGTTGCAGTTCTTCAGCGTGGTACCATGAATGCCGCCCTTGGTCTGCTTGGCCGGTGTTCCGCCTTGCCCTGCTGATGCCAGCCGGAAAGATTACCTGTCAACCTTTCTGTCTCGGTCTTCCGGAACGTCGTGCCCTTTCTAACTACTACCGGTGGATTACGGCGCACTGCGGGACAACACGTCACGACCAACCCATCCTGACCAACACTGATCCCCTTATATGGAAACCCGATTTCCTCACCGTTATCGATCGACAAGCGTCACAGCCGATCAGGCTATAAAGCAAATTCACCCGGAAGCGCCTTTCAGTGGGGTCGGCAGCACAGTGATGGCTCCAGCAAACTGAAATTTCATCCTCATGTTGCAGTTCTTCTGCGTGGTACTTAGAATGCCGCCCTTCGTCTGCTTGTCCGGTGTTCCGCCTTGCCCTCCTGATGAGAGCCCGAAAGGCTACCTGTCACCTACCTTGTTGTCTCGGCCTCCCAGCACGTGGTGCCCTTTTGAACTACTACCGGCGGATTACGGCACACTGCAGGACAACACGTCACGACCAACCCATCCTGACCAACACTCATGCCCATATCTTGAAACCCGATTGTCTCACCGTTATCGATCGACAAGCGTCACAGCCGATCAGGCTATAAAGCAAGTTCACGCGGAAGCGCCTTTCAGTGTGTTCGGCAGCTCAGTGATGGCTCCAGCTTACCAACAATTCGTCCTCCTGTTGCAGTTCTACAGCGTGGTACCTTGAATGCCGCCCTTGGTCTGCTTGGCCGGTGTTCCGCCTTGCCCTGCTGATGCCAGCCCGAAAGGCTACCTGTCACCTACCTTGTTGTCTCGGCCTCCCGGAACGTGGTGCCCTTTCGAACTACTACCGGCGGATTACGGCGCACGGCGGGACAACACGTCACGACCAACCCATCCTGACCAACACTCATCCCCGTATCTGGAAACTCGATTGCCTCACCGTTATCGATCTACAAGCGTAACAGGCGATCAGGCTATAGAGCAAGTTCGCCCGGAAAAAGCCTTTCAGTGGGTTCGGCAGCACAGTGATTGCTCCAGCTAACCGACATTTCGTCCTCATGTTGCAGTTCTTCAGCGTGGTACCTTGAATACCACCCTTGGTCTGCTTGCCCTGCTGATGCAAGCCGGAAAGGCTACCTGTCATCTACCTTGCTGTCTCGGTCTCCCGGAACGTGGTGCCCTTTCGAACTACTATAGATGGATTACGGCGCACTGCGGGACAACACGTCACGACCAACGCATCCTGACCAACACTGATCCCAGTGTGTGGAAACCCGATGTCCTCACCGTTATCGATCGACAAGCGTCACAGCCGATCAGGCTATAAAGCAAGTTCACCCGAAAGCGCCTTTCAGTTAGTTCGGCAGCACAGTGATGGCTCCTGCTAACCGCATTTCGTCCTCATGTTGCAGCTGTTCAGCGTGGTACATTGAATGCCGCCCTTGGTCTCCTTGTCGGGTGTTCCACCTTGAACTGCTGATGCCAGCCCGAAAGGCTACCTGTCACCTACCTTGTTGTCTCAGCCTCCCGGCACGTGGTGCCTTTTCGAACTACTACCGGCGGATTACGGCGCACTGCGGGACAACACGTCACGACCAACCCATCCTGATCAACACTCATGCCCGTAGGTGGAAACCCGACAGCCTCACCGTTATCGATCGACAAGCGTCACAGCCGATCAGGCTATAAAGCAAGTTTGCCCGCAAGCGCCTTTCAGTGCATTCGGTAGCAGAGTGATGGCTGCAGCTAACCGACATTTCGTCCTCATGTTGCAGTTCTTCAGCGTGGTACCTTGAATGCCACCCTTGGTCTGCTTGCCCTGCTGATGCCAGCCGGAAAGGCTACCTGTCATCTACCTTGCTGTCTCGGTCTCGCGGAACGTGGTGCCCTTTCGAACTACTATAGATGGATTACGGCGCACTGCGGCACAACACGTCACGACCAACGCATCCTGTCCAACACGGATCCCAGTATGTGGAAACCCGATGTCCTCACCGTTATCGATCGACAAGCGTCACAGCCGATCAGGCCATAAAGCAAGTTCACCCGAAAGCGTCTTTCAGTTAGTTCGGCAGCACAGTGATGGCTCCTGCTAACCGCATTTCGTCCTCATGTTGCAGCTGTTCAGCGTGGTACCTTGAATGCCGCCCTTGGTCTGCTTGTCCGGTGTTCCGCCTTGAACTGCTGATGCCAGCCGGAAAGGCTACCTGTCATCTACCTTGCTGTCTCGGTCTCCCGGAACGTGGTGCCCTTTCGAACTACTACCGGTGGATTACGGCGCACTGCGGGACAACATGTCACGACCAACCCATCCTAACCAACACTCCTCCCCGTATGTGGAAACCCGATTGCCTCACCGTTATCGATCGACAAGCGTCACAGCCGATCAGGCTATAAAGCAAGTTCGCCCGGAAGCGCCTTTCAGTGGGTTCGGAAGCACAGTGATGTATTCAGCTAACCGACATTTCTTCCTCATGTTGCAGTTCTTCAGCGTGGTGCCTTGAATGCCGCCCTTGGGTAGCTTGGCCGGTGTTCCGCCTTGCCCTGCTGATGCCAGCTGGAAAGGCTACCTGTCATCTGCCTTGCTGTCTCGGTCTCCCGGAACGTGGTGCCCTTTCGAACTACTACTGGCGGATTACGGCGCACTGCGGGACAACACGTCACGACCAACCCATCCTGATCAACACTCATCCCCGTATCTGGAAACCCGATTGCCTCACCGTTATCGATCGACAAGCGTCAAAGCCGATCAGGCTATAGAGCAAGTTCGCCCGGAAGCGCCTTTCAGTGGGTTCGGCAGCACAGTGATGGCTCCAGCTAACCGACATTTCGTCCTCATGTTGCAGTTCTTCAGCGTGGTACCTTGAATGCCGCCCTTGGTCTGCTTGGCCGGTGTTCCGCCTTGCCCTGCTGATGCCAGCCGGAAAGATTACCTGTCAACCTTCCTGTCTCGGTCTTCCGGAACGTCGTGCCCTTTCTAACTACTACCGGTGGATTACGGCGCACTGCGGGACAACACGTCACGACCAACCCATCCTGACCAACACTGATCCCCTTATATGGAAACCCGATTTCCTCACCGTTATCGATCGACAAGCGTCACAGCCGATCAGGCTATAAAGCAAGTTCTCCCGGAAGCGCCTTTCAGTGGGGTCGGCAGCACAGTGATGGCTCCAGCAAACTGAAATTTCATCCTCATGTTGCAGTTCTTCTGCGTGGTAGGACGTGCGTTTGAGCGCGGAGCGATCGGACGCGTGGCACATCGGCTCCGTCGATTTTCGACTGGAACCGCGGCAATTTGATGTAACACCCATCAAACCTGTGCGTCTGCATCTGTGAAGTCAGCAGGATCCTGGAGAGACCGATCTGACCCAGGGACGCCCAATTTTCGACCACTTCGAGCAACCCTCCGCATCACCACGTAGCGGTCGAGCTGAGCCTAACGGCTCTGGCTCCCCCGCAGCTGGCTGCGGAGACGCCCGCCGGTCAACCTCTCAACATGGCTCTGCCTGAACAACGCGGATACGACCCCACGACTCTGTCGTGGTCGTCTGTCCCTGCAAGCCAGCCAGAGGATGGCCCATCCACCATTTCGGCGCAGCAAGCTGCCCTTTTCCAAGTCGTTGAGACCCGGCGCCGCCGCCGGCAGAACGCACGAGGAGCTGCAATGCCCAAGACTCCTCTTGACAACTCAGCAACAGGAGACGCTCGCGCTCCGTCTTCTAAATGTCCACAAAAGACACCAGTCTCCAAGTGGACGCCTAAGCCAACGGTCAGGATGAACCCTGACGATTACGTGATCGTGCTGAGGCCACGCAGTACGGTCGCCCTCAAGACAGCATTTCAGCACGGTGAGCTCGGCGCTGCCATTTCGCAAGTCATCGGCAGACAGCATATGAATGCGATTACAGTTTCTCCCAATTGGGAGCAAAACATTATCGTCTGTGGCACGCAGAACCCCGATGTGGCTCAAAAGCTTCTGACGGACATCCAAATTACCACCAGCAAAGGATCGCTCCCGCTTCACGGACACCTCAAGCTCACCGGTGATGTGTGTCGTGGTGTGATTACTGTGCATAACCTTGAAACCAGCGAATCCTTGAAACATAGTGTGCAGTGGCGCGGTGGTGAATTAGTCCATGTGCGCAAGCTGGGAACATCGAATGTAGCTGTGCTAACTTTCGAGGGACGCAGCGTCCCGCGCTACGTCCACTACAACGCAGAACTGACTCCCGTCAAGGAGTATAAGAAAACGGTGCCAGCGTGCTACCGTTGCGGCACGCTGGGGCACCGGGTGGACAACTGTCCCACCCCGGTCAAAGAAAGATGCGGCCTTTGTGGCCAGAACGTGGGGGTGGGTACTGAGGGGATGGCCCCTCACGTTTGCAATCCCGTGTGCATAATATGCGAGGGCCCGCACCTCACCAGCTCCCGCGAATGCACAAGAAAATTCATCCGGCTTCCGCAGCCAGGGCCCAGGCCGCATATCAAGCCACCCAAGGGAGCCAATTCCGGCGCGACACGGGGCAGTCACGCCAACGGCCGCCAGCAAAACAACCAGAAGACGCCACGGCCTCCCCCTGGCAAGACAGCAACGGTACCGCCACCACCCGGAGCAGCGGAGTTCCCAGCTCTCAGCGCTTCATCTGGCGGCGCCGCCTGCAACCAACCCAAGGTAGGCAGCTGGGCGAGGGTCGCCTCCTCTCCTTCCCCTCCTCCCTCCTCCCCCACCAGCACCGCCGAGACGCAGGAACTCAAGCGCGAGCTCGCCCTCTTGCGCGCTCAAAACGAAAAACTAGCCAGCGAGCTTAACTCGCTCAAAGCCCAATTCCCTACTCCGCCCGCGTCGAGCGGCGAGGAAGAAAACATCACAGACAGGGAGATTACTACTCCTGTGGAGAGTCGCGCCGCGGCCCTGGAGACCCGGGTGACCGCGATTGAAACACAATTGGCTGACCTCCCCAAAATTATCCACGATACCATTGCGTGTCAGGTGGAGAGTGTCATCGCACAGGTGACACAAGCCGTAACTCACATTATCCAAAAATGGATAAAAGACAATCCGCGCGTCCTTAAACGCGTAGGGCCAATCAGGGACGCTAACCGCCCCTCCAAATTCAACAGAGTTATTCCCGATGAATTTGACTTCTCGGAAGACTCCTGCACGTCTGCGCCGGGCACTAGCGGACTGGGGAGTCTTAACAACGTAACCCCACCCTCCGCCTCCGACCATGGCCCCCAACCCTAAGTCGCGAGCAAGAACAACTCAGCCGCTTACACTAACGCAGTGGAACTGCCGTGGTCTCAAGAACCGCACGAAGCGGACTCATCTCCGCCTCTATCTTGAGACCTTTGAGTTCCTCGTTGCCGTGGTTGCCCTTCAGGAACCCGGTGCCGGGGCCAAACTAACAAACTACACTACATTTCAACACAACCCGCAGACATGTATACTTGTTCACAAGCAGTATACTGCGCAGGAGGTCACGCTCCCCACAACACCGCCTTTCCCATACACGATGGTGTCAGTGCTGCCCCTAAAGCGGTCTGACCCACCTGTACACATTCTAAACATTTACTGCCCACCTAAACTTAAGAACGTCACGTTCAATGAAATTTTCACCCAAGCTATGCAGGTGGCTGGAAAGGATCCCCTTCTGATCGTCGGGGATTTCAACGCCCCGAGCAGGCTATGGGGGTACCCCCGGGAGGACAGACGTGGGAGGAAGCTTGCGGAACTTCTTTCCACACTTGGACTCACTTTACACACTCACCCCGCCAACCCAACACGTGTCGGCAATTCGATTCAACGAGATACTTGCCCGGACCTCACATTTACACGCAACATACGCCATGCCGACTGGCTGAATACAGAGGACACTCTGGGTAGTGATCACTGTATAATCAACACAACCATTTACATGCATCCCCTGAAACGTCCACTAACACAAGCTCGTGTCCCGGACTGGACGACTTTCCGCACCTCTCTACCCATCGTAGACCCCCTCCAGTCGGGATACGACGCATGGTCCAAATCGCTCACGTCTACACTCACACAACACAAAAAGCTGATACAGCTCACAGAAACACAAACGGACGTGGACAACCACTTGCTCCACCTTTGGGAGGCCCGCCGCAGCCTCACCAAACGATGGAAGAAACAGAAACATAACAGACGCCTAAAGAAACGCATCCTCGAACTCACACAACAGGCAGCAGAATATGCTACTCAGCTAGCCGACACTAACTGGGTGGACCGGTGCAACGCGGCTGCGCGCCAGATGTCTGGCCGCAACACGTGGCGCCTATTCCGCGCTCTCATTGATCCAATACAAACACGCACGGAAACCCAACGCCACTTACATAGGGCCTTGCACAACTTTAAAGGATCGACAACACAGCTAGCGCACACGCTCAGGGATCGATACCTGTGCACCACTAAGGACCCCCGGCCGGCGGCGTACTCTTATGCAGGCGAAGAGAACATGGAGCTGGACACTCCGTTCCAGCTCCACGACCTCCGGGCGGCCTTCAGCAAGATGAAGCGGGGCACTGCACCCGGGCGCGACAAGGTTACGGTCAAGCTCTTGGTCAACCTTCCCGACGCAGCCTACGCCGCGCTCCTCAAATACATCAATAGCATTTGGGACGGAGAGACTCCTCTCCCTCTCGATTGGAAATCGGCTCTCGTGACCTTCATTCCGAAGGCCGGCAAACCTATTGATGTGGAGAACCTTCGCCCCATCTCCCTCACGTCTTGTGTCGGCAAGCTGATGGAGACGATGGTGCGTGACAGACTCTCCGATTATCTCGAAACACAGCACATTTTCGCGGACACTATGTTCGGTTTTCGTCCTCACAAGTCAGCACAGGATATACTTCTGCAGCTCCACCACGACATTTTAGATCCTGTAGAATGTCCCCACAACGACAAGGTGGTCCTGGCCTTGGATCTTAAAGGCGCATTCGACAACGTCAAACATGAAGTAATCCTGGACCACCTCAGTAACACCAACTGTGGCCACAAAACATTCCATTATATAAGACAATTTCTTACAGACCGTCAAGCCTATATACGCATACAAGATGCGGAACACGGGCCATACACCATCGGCTCGAGGGGAACACCTCAAGGCGCGGTCCTGTCTCCCCTGCTCTTCAATTTGGCAATGCTTCGTCTTCCATCCAAATTGTCTTCTCTGCCCGGGATACATCACGCTCTTTATGCGGATGACATTACAATCTGGGCCACGCAAGGTAACCTGGGCCACATGGAGTCCTGCCTGCAAGCAGCAGCAACCCTAGTCGACGACTACGCGGCCTACTGCGGACTCCAGTGCGCACCAGCTAAATCAGAATTTGTGCACTTACGTCCCTCCCCTCGGGACACAACACCGCTTCGCATCAGTCTCCCCTCGGGACCGATCCGGGAGGCCAAGGAGATCCGCGTCCTTGGCCTCTTCATACACCACCAACGCAGAGTCGACACCACCCTAGCCAAACTTCGCACGGTGGGAGACCAGGTGGGCCGCATGGTCCGCCGGGTCTCCAACAAGCGGGGCGGATTACGAAGCAAGGATGCACTGCGGCTTGCCCATGCTTTCGTAACGAGTAGAATCCTCTACTCAACTCCCTACTTGCACCTGCGCAAACACGATGATGACCAACTGGAGGTCATCCTGCGGAAAGTCATCAAGCGGTCTCTCGATCTCCCGGTCACCACGTCCAACCAGAGGCTTCTGGCTTTGGGCGTGGTGAACACATTTAGGGAGCTTCGAGAAGCCCACTTAGTCAACCAATACACGCGTCTTTCACAGACCACGTCCGGTCGCCGCCTCTTGGACCGGCTACACATCAAACATGACTACCACATTGAGGAAAGGGAGAGAGTGCCAGAACCCTGGAGACGCGCCCTCCGGGTCCGACCCCTTCCCCGCAACATGTCCAGAGAAGACCATAGCGGTCGTCGCCAGGCGCGCGCGGAAGCGTTGGCGCGATACTATGGTAACCAAGAACACGTGTATTACGTGGACGTTACCGGCCCACACCACGGGGGGTGGTACACGACCGCAGTCGTACACAACACAAACACAGTTAACGGGCTCACTTTCAAAGCCTACAACGCAACACACGCGGAGGAGATTGCCATTGCTCTGGCTCTCACGAATCCCAAGTCAAAACACATCATCACCGACTCGCGAGGGGCCTGTCGGAACTACGAGTTGGGCTGGGCTCCCCCGCTTGCCTGGCGCATACTGGAATATAGCTGTCGATGCGAAGATCCAACTCCACGCAACCTGATTTGGGCCCCCGGTCACCAGGGACTCCAGGGAAACGAACAGGCCGATCAGGCCGCCCGCGCACTCTCTCCCCGGGCTATCTCCCTGTCCTTAGAAGGGTACTCCCAATCAGACAATCTGGCCCTTACATTCAAACAAATCACCGATTACTACAAGGAGGAGCACCGGCGCTACCCGGCCCCTTGTAAGGGTCTGGATCGCGCTGACGAGCGCCTCCTCATCAAAATTCTTACTAACACTGTGCTGTGCCCGGCGGTGCTTAAACATTTCAATACATCCTTTGATGGCGCGTGCCAGTTCTGTGGGGAGGTGGCTGACACCTTCCACATGGTTTGGGCGTGTCAGTCAAACCCATCTATCCCCCCCAACCTCAACCCCACCAGAGAGGACTGGGAGGCGGCCCTGCTCGGCTGTCAAGACCTAAAAAGCCAACAGGCTTTGGTTCAACGGACGCGGGCGGCGTTGCTTGCCAATGGGGCACCGGAATAGGGGCTCCACCCAGTATTGTAAGGGGAAAGGGCCAATAGGGTCCTACCCCAATCATCTTTCTGTAAAAAACTTAATTTCCCATAAATGTTTTTCACCACCACCTGCGTGGTACTTAGAATGCCGCCCTTCGTCTGCTTGTCCGGTGTTCCGCCTTGCCCTCCTGATGACAGCCCGAAAGGCTACCTGTCACCTACCTTGTTGTCTCGGCCTCCCAGCACGTGGTGCCCATTCGAACTACTACCGGCGGATTACGGCACACTGCGTACAACACGTCACGACCAACCCATCCTGACCAACACTCATCCCCATATCTTGAAACCCGATATTCTCACCGTTATCGATCGACGAGCGTCACAGCCGATCAGGCTATAAAGCAAGTTCGCCCGGAAAAGCCTTTCAGTGGGTTCGGCAGCACAGTGATGGGTCCAGCTAACCGACATTTCTTCCTCATGTTGCAGTTCTTCAGCGTGGTACCTTGAATGCCGCCCTTGGTCCGCTTGGGCGGTGTTCCGCCTTGGCCTGCTGAAGCCAGCCCGAATGGATACCTGTCATCTACCTTGCTGTCTCGGCCTCCCGCAACGTGGTGCCCTTCGAATTACTACCGGTGGATTACGGCGCACTGCGGGACAACACGTCACGACCAACCCATCGTGACCAACACTCATCCCCATATCTGGAAACCCGATTGCCTCAACGTTATCGATCGGCGAGCGTCACAGCCGATCAGGCTATAGAGCAAGTTCGCCCGGAAGCGCCTTTCAGTGGGTTCGGCAGCACAGTGATGGCTCCAGCTAACCGACATTTCGTCCTCATGTTGCAGTTCTTCAGCGTGGTACCTTGAATGCCGCTTTTGGTCTGCTTGGCCAGTATTCGCCTTGCCGTGCTGATGCCAGCCGGACCTGTCATTTTGTGCCACATCCCCCATGTCTGATGCGTTGTTTGTATTCAAGTTTTGTTGCCAATGCCATGTTTTTTAGGGGCCGTGAACCCCGTCAAGCCCCGTTGGAGGCTTTTTGTTCACGGTCCCAAGGATCTGTAATGTTGATATTGGAATAAAATGATGAAAACGGAATAAAATGATGAAAGGCTACCTTTCATCTACCTTGCTGTCTCGGTCTCCCGGAACGTTGCGCCCTTTCGAACTACTACCGGTGGATTACGGCGCACTGCGGGACAACACGTCACGACCGACCCATCCTGACCAACACTCATACCCATATCTTGAAACCCGATTGTCTCACCGTTATCGATCGACGAGCGTCACAGCCGATCAGGCTATAAAGCAAGTTCGCCCGGAAAAGCCTTTCAGTGGGTTCGGCAGCACAGTGATCGGTCCAGCTAACAGACATTTCGTCCTCATGTTGCAGTTCTTCGGCGTGTTACCTTGAATGCCGCCCTTGGTCTGCTTGGTCGGTGTTCCGCCTTGGCCTGCTGATGCCAGACCGAAAGGCTACCTGTCATGTACCTTGCTGTCTCGGCCTCCCGGAACGTGATGCCCTTTCGAACTACTACCGGCGGATTACGGCGCACTGTGGGACAACACGTCACGACCAACCCATCGTGACCAACACTCATCCCCGTATCTGGAAACCCGATTGCTTCACCGTTACCGATCGCAAGCGTCACAGCCGATCAGGCTATAAAGCATGTTCGCCCGGATAAGCCTTTCAGTGGGTTCGGCAGCACAGTGATGGCTCCAGCTAACCGACCTTTCGTCCTCATGTTGCAATTCTGCAGCGTGGTACCTTGGATGCCGCCCTTGGTCTGCTTGACCGGTGTTCCGCCTTGCGCTGCTGATGCAAGCCGGAAAGGCTACCTGTCATCTACCTTGCTGTCTCTGTCTCCCGGAACGTTGTGCCCTTTCGAACTACTACCGGTGGATTACGGCGCACTGCGGGACAACACGTCACGACCAACCCATCCTGACCAACACTCATCCCCGTATCTGGAAACCCGATTGCTTCACCGTTATCGATCGACAAGCGTCACAGCCGATCAGGCTATAAAGCATGTTCGCCGGGATAAGCCTTTCAGTGGGTTCGGCAGCACAGTGATGGCTCCAGCTAACCGACCTTTCGCCTCATGTTCCACTTCTTCAGCGTGGTACCTTGAATGCCGCCCTTGGTCCGCTTGGCCGGTGTTCCGCCTTGCCCTGCTGATGCCAGCCGGAAAGATTACCTGTCAACCTTCCTGTCTCGGTCTTCCAGAACGTCGTGCCCTTTCTAACTACTACAGGTGGATTACGGCGCACTGCGGGACAACACGTCACGACCAACCCATCCTGACCAACACTGATCCCCTTATATGGAAACCCGATTTCCTCACCGTTATCGATCGACAAGCGTCACAGCCGATCAGGCTATAAAGCAAGTTCACCCGGAAGCGCCTTTGAGTGGGGTCGGCAGCACAGTGATGGCTCCAGCAAACTGAAATTTCATCCTCATGTTGCAGTTCTTCTGCGTGGTACTTAGAATGCCGCCCTTCGTCTGCTTGTCCGGTGTTCCGCCTTGCCCTCCTGATGACAGCCCGAAAGGCTACCTGTCACCTACCTTGTTGCCTCGGCCTCCCAGCACGTGGTGCCCTTTCGAACTACTACCGGCGGATTACGGCACACTGCGGGACAACACGTCACGACCAACCCATCCTGACCAACACTCATCCCCATATCTTGAAACCCGATTGTCTCACCGTTATCGATCGACAAGCGTCACAGCTGATCAGGCTATAAAGCAAGTTCGCGCGGAAGCGCCTTTCAGTGTGTTCGGCAGCACAGTGATGGGTCCAGCTAACCGACATTTCGTCCTCATGTTGCAGTTCTTCGGCGTGTTACCTTGAATGCCGCCCTTGGTCTCCTTGGTCGGTGTTCCGCCTTGTCCTGCTGATGCCAGACCGAAAGGCTACCTGTCATCTACCTTGCTGTCTCGGCCTCCCGCAACGTGCTGCCGTTTCGAACTACTACCGGGGAAATACGGCGCACTGCGGGACAACACGTCACGACCAACCCATCGTGACCAACACTCATCTGCGTATCTCGAAACCCGATTGCTTCACCGTTATCGATCGACAAGCGTCAAAGCCGATCAGGCTATAAAGCAAGTTCACCCGGAAAAGCCTTTCATTGGGCTCGGAAAGACAGTGATGGCTCCACCTAACCTACATTTCGTCGTCATGTTGCAGTTCTTCAGCGTGGTACCTTGCATGCCGCCTTTGGTCTGCTTGCCCGGTGTTCCGCCTTGCCCTGCTGATGCCAGCTGGAAAGGCTACCTGTCGTATACCTTGCTGTTTCGGTGTCCCGAAACGTGGTGCTCTTTCGAATTACTACCGGTGGATTACGGCGCACTGCGGGACAACACGTCACGACCAACCCATCGTGACCAACACTCATCCCCGTATCTGGAAACCCGATTGCCTCACCGTTATCGATCGAGAAGCGTCACAGCCGATCAGGCTATAAAGTAAATTCGCCCGTAAGCGCCGTTCAGTGTTTTCGGCAGCCCAATGATGGCTGCAGCTAACCGACATTTCTTCCTCATGTTGCAGTTCTTCAGCGTGGTACCTTGAATGCCGCCCTTGGTTCGCTTGGGCGGTGTTCGCCTTGCCCTTCTGATGCCAGCCGGACCTGCCATTTTGTGCCACATCCTCCCATGTCTGATGCGTTGTTTGTATTCTAGTTTTGTTGCCAATGCCATGTTTTTTAGGGGCCGTGAACCCCGTCAAGCCCAGTTGGAGGCTTTTTGTTCACGGTCCTCAGCATCTCTAATGTTGATATTGGAATAAAATGATGAAAATGGAATAAAATGATGAAAGGCTACCTGTCATCTACCTTGCGGTCTCGGTCTCCCGGAACGTGGTGCCCTTTCGAGCTACTACCGGTGGATTACGGGGCACTTCGGGACAACACGGCACGACCAACCCATCCTGACCAACACTCAATCCCGTATATGGAAACCCGATTGCCTCAACGTTATCGATCGGCGAGCGTCACAGCCGATCAGGCTATAGAGCAAGTTCGCCCGGAAGCGCCTTTCATTGGGTTCGGCAGCACAGTGATGGCTCCAGCTAACCGACATTTCGTCCTCATGTTGCAGTTCTGCGTGGTACCTTGAATGCCGCCCTTGGTCTGCTTGACCAGTGTTCCGCCTTGCCCTGCAGATGCCAGCCCGAAAGGCTACCTGTCATCTACCTTGCTCTGTGGGCCTCCCGGCACGTGGTGCCCTTTCGAACTGCTACCGGCGGATTACGGCGCACTCAGGGACTACACGACCAACTCATCCTGACCAAAACTCATCCCCGTATCTGGAATCCCGATTGCCTCACCGTTATCGATCGACAAGCGTCACAGCCGAACAGGCTATAAGGCAAGTTCGCCCGGAAGCGCCTTTCAGTGGGTTCGGAAGCACAGTGAGGGATTCAGCTAGCCAACATTTCGTCCTGATATTGCAGTTCTTCAGCGTGGTACCTTGAATGCCGCTTTTCTTCTGCTTGGCCAGTATTCGCCCTGCCGTGCGGATGCAAGCCGGACGTGTCATTTTGTGCCACATCCTCCCATGTCTGATGCGTTGTTTGTATTCTAGTTTTGTTGCCAATGCCATGTTTTTTAGGGGCCGTGAACCCCGTCAAGCCCGGTTGGACGCTTTTTGTTCACGGTCCCAAGCATCTGTAATGTTGATATTGGAATAAAATGATGAAAATGGAATAAAATGATGAAAGGCTACCTTTCATCTACCTTGCTGTCTCGGTCTCCCAGCACGTGGTGCCCTTTCTAACTACTACCGGTGGATTACGGCGCACTGCGGGACAACACGTCACTACCAACCCATCCTGACCAACACTCCTCCCAGTGTGTGGAAACCCGATTGCCTCACCGTTATCGATCGACAAGCGTCACAGCCGATGAGGCTATAAAGCAAGTTCTCCCGGAAAAGCCCTTCAGTGGGTTCGGCAGCACAGTGATGGCTCCAGCTAACCGGCCTTTCATCCTCATGTTGCAGTTCTTCAGCGTGGTACCTTGAATGCCGCCCTTGGTCTGCTTGGCCGGTGTTCCGCCTTGCGCTGCTGATGCAAGCCGGAAAGGCTACCTGTCATCTACCTTGCTGTCTCGGTCTCCCGGAACGTGGTGCCCTTTCGAACTACTACCGGTGGATTACGGCGCACTGTGGGACAACACGTCACGACCAACCCATCCTGACCAACACTCCTCCCCGTATGTGGAAACCCGATTGCCTCACCGTTATCGATCGACAAGCGTCACAGCCGATCAGGCTATAAAGCAAGTTCGCCCGGAAGCGCCTTTCAGTGGGTTCGGAAGCACAGTGATGTATTCAGCTAACCGACATTTCTTCCTCATGTTGCAGTTCTTCAGCGTGGTGCCTTGAATGCCGCCCTTGGGTAGCTTGGCCGGTGTTCCGCCTTGCCCTGCTGATGCCAGCTGGAAAGGCTACCTGTCACCTACCTTGCTGCCTCGGCCTCCCAGCACGTGGTGCCCTTTCGAACTACTACCGGCGGATTACGGCACACTGCGGGAAAACACGTCACGACCAACCCATCCTGACCAACACTCATCCCCATATCTTGAAACCCGATTGTCTCACCGTTATCGATCGACAAGCGTCACAGCCGATCAGGCTATAAAGCAAGTTCGCGCGGAAGCGCCTTTCAGTGTGTTTGGCAGCACAGTGATGGCTCCAGCTTACCAGCATTTCGTCCTCCTGTTGCAGTTCTTCAGCGTGGTACCTTGAATACCGCCCTTGGTCTGCTTGGCCGGTGTTCCACCTTGCCCTGCTGATGCCAGCCGGAAAGGCTACCTGCCATGTACCTTGCTGTCTCGGTCTCCCGGAACGTGGTGCCCTTTCGAAATACTACAGATGGATTACGGCGCACTGAGGGACAACACGTCACGACCAACCCATCCTGACCAACACTCATCCCCATAACTTGAAACCCGAATGTCTCACCGCTATCGATCGACGAGCGTCACAGCCGATCAGGCTATAAAGCAAGTTCGCCCGGAAAAGCCTTTCAGTGGGTTCGGCAGCACAGTGATGGGTCCAGCTAACCGACATTTCGTCCTCATGTTGCAGTTCTTCGGCGTGTTACCTTGAATGCCGCCCTTGGTCTGCTTGGTCGGTGTTCCGCCTTGGCCTGCTGATGCCAGCCCGAAAGGCTACCTGTCATCTACCTTGCTGTCTCGGCCTCCCGCAACGTGGTGCCGTTTCGAACTACTACCGGGGGAATACGGCGCACTGCGGGACAACGCGTCACGACCAACCCATCGTGACCAACACTCATCTGCGTATCTGGAAACCCGATTGCTTCACCGTTATCGATCGACAAGCGTCAAAGCCGATCAGGCTATAAAGCAAGTTCACCCGGAAAAGCCTTTCATTGGACTCGGACGCAAAGTGATGGTTCCAGCTAACCGACATTTCGTCCTCATAATGCAGTTCTTCAGCATGGTACCTTGAATACCGCCCTTGGTCTGCTTGGCCGGTGTTCCGCCTTGGCCTGCTGATGCCAGCCCGAAAAGCTACCTGTCATATACCTTGCTGTCTCGGCCTCCCGCAACGTGGTGCCGTTTCGAACTACTACCGGGGGAATACGGCGCACTGCGGGACAACACGTGACGACCAACCCATCCTGACCAACACTCCTCCCCGTATGTGGAAACCCGATTGCCTCACCGTTATCGATCGACAAGCGTCACAGCCGATCAGGCTAGAAAGCAAGTTCGCCCTGAAGCGCCTTTCAGTGGGTTCGGAAGCACAGTGATGGCTCCAGCTAACCGACCTTTCGTCCTCATGTTGCAGTTCTTCAGCGTGGTACCTTGAATGCCGCTCTTGGTCTGCTTGGCCGGTGTTCCGCCTTGCGCTGCTGATGCAAGCCGGAAAGGCTACCTGTCATCTACCTTGCTGTCTCGGTCTCCCGGAACGTGGTGCCCTTTCGAACTACTACCGGTGGATTACGGCGCACTGCGGGACAACACGTGACGACCAACCCATCCTGACCAACACTCCTCCCCGTATGTGGAAACCCGATTGCCTCACCGTTATCGATCTACAAGCGTCACAGCCGATCAGGCTATAAAGCAAGTTCGCCCGGAAGCGCCTTTCAGTGGGTTCGGAAGCACAGTGATGTATTCAGCTAACCGACATTTCTTCCTCATGTTGCAGTTCTTCAGCGTGGTGCCTTGAATGCCGCCCTTGGGTAGCTTGGCCGGTGTTCCGCCTTGCCCTTCTGATGCCAGCCGGACCTGCCATTTTGTGCCACATCCTCCCATGTCTGATGCGTTGTTTGTATTCTAGTTTTGTTGCCAATGCCATGTTTTTTAGGGGCCGTGAACCCCGTCAAACCCGGTTGGACGCTTTTTGTTCACGGTCCCAAGCATCTGTAATGTTGATATTGGAATAAAATGATGAAAATGGAATAAAATGATGAAAGGCAACCTTTCATCTACCTTGCTGTCTCGGTCTCCCAGCACGTGGTGCCCTTTCTAACTACTACCGGTGGATTACGGCGCACTGCGGGACAACACGTCACTACCAACCCATCCTGACCAACACTCCTCCCAGTGTGTGGAAACCCGATTGCCTCACCGTTATCGATCGACAAGCGTCACAGCCGATGAGGCTATAAAGCAAGTTCTCCCGGAAAAGCCTTTCAGTGGGTTCGGCAGCACAGTGATGGCTCCAGCTAACCGACATTTCGTCCTCATGTTGCAGTTCTTCAGCGTGGTACCTTGAATGCCGCCCTTGGTCTGCTTGGCCGGTGTTCCGCCTTGCCCTCATGATGACAGCCCGAAAGGCTACCTGTCACTTACCTTGTTGCCTCGGCCTCCCAGCACGTGGTGCCCTTTCGAACTACTACCGGCGGATTACGGCACACTGCGGGACAACACGTCACGACCAACCCATCCTGACCAACACTCATCCCCATATCTTGAAACCCGATTGTCTCACCGTTATCGATCGACAAGCGTCACAGCCGATCAGGCTATAAAGCAAGTTCGCGCGGTAGCGCCTTTCAGTGTGTTCGGCAGCACAGTGATGGCTCCAGCTTACCAACATTTCGTCCTCCTGTTGCAGTTCTTCAGTGTGGTACCTTGAATGCCGCCCTTGGTCTGCTTGGCCGGTGTTCCGCCTTGCCCTGCTGATGCCAGCCCGAAAGGCTACCTGTCATATACCTTGCTGTCTCGGCCTCCCGGAACGTGGTGCCCTTTCGAAATACTACAGATGGATTACGGCGCACTGAGGGACAACACGTCACGACCAACCCATCCTGACCAACACTCATCCCCATATCTTGAAACCCGATTGTCTCACCGTTATCGATCGACGAGCGTCACAGCCGATCAGGCTATAAAGCAAGTTCGCCCGGAAAAGCCTTTCAGTGGGTTCGGCAGCACAGTGATTGGTCCAGCTAACCGACATTTCGTCCTCATGTTGCAGTTCTTCGGCGTGTTACCTTGAATGCCGCCCTTGGTCTGCTTGGTCGGTGTTCCGCCTTGGCCTGCTGATGCCAGCCCGAAAGGCTACCTGTCATCTACCTTGCTGTCTCGGTGTCCCGGAACGTGGTGCCCTTTCGAAATACTACCGGTGGATTACGGCGCACTGCGGGACAACACGTCACGACCAACCCATCGTGACCGACACTCATCCCCGTATCTGGAAACCCGATTGCCTCACCGTTATCGATTGACAACCGTCCCTGCCGATCAGGCTATAAAGTAAGTTCGCCCGGAAGCGCCGTTCAGTGTTTTCGGCTGCCCAATGATGGCTCCAGCTAACCGACATTTCTTCCTCATGTTGCAGTTCTTCAGCGTGGTACCTTGAATGCCGCCCTTGGTCCGCTTGGGCGGTGTTCGCCTTGCCCTTCTGATGCCAGCCGGACCTGTCATTTTGTGCCACATCCTCCCATTTCTGATCCGTTGTTTGTACTCTAGTTTTGTTGCCAATGCCATGTTTTTTAGGGGCCGTGCACCCCGTCAAGGCCGGTTGGAGGCTTTTTGTTCACGGTCCCAAGCATCTGTAATGTTGATATTGCAATAAAATGATGAAAATGGAATAAAATGATGAAAGGCTACCTTTCATCTACCTTGCTGTCTCGGTCTCCCGGAACGTGGTGCCCTTTCGAAATACTACAGATGGATTACGGCGCACTGAGGGACAACACGTCACGACCAACCCATCCTGACCAACACTCCTCCCAGTGTGTGGAAACCCGATTGCCTCACCGTTATCGATCGACAAGCGTCACAGCCGATCAGGCTATAAAGCAAGTTCTCCCGGAAATGCCCTTCAGTGGGTTCGGCAGCACAGTGATGGTTCCAGCTAACCGGCCTTTCATCCTCATGTTGCAGTTCTTCAGCGTGGTACCTTGAATGCCGCCCTTGGTCTGCTTGGCCGGTGTTCCGCCTTGCGCTGCTGATGCAAGCCGGAAAGGCTACCTGTCATCTACCTTGCTGTCTCGGTCTCCCGGAACGTGGTGCCCTTTCGAACTACTACCGGTGGATTACGGCGCACTGTGGGACAACACGTCACGACCAACCCATCCTGACCAACACTCCTCCCCGTATGTGGAAACCCGATTGCCTCACCGTTATCGATCGACAAGCGTCACAGCCGATCAGGCTATAAAGCAAGTTCGCCCGGAAGCGCCTTTCAGTGGGTTCGGAAGCACAGTGATGTATTCAGCTAACCGACATTTCTTCCTCATGTTGCAGTTCTTCAGCGTGGTGCCTTGAATGCCGCCCTTGGGTAGCTTGGCCGGTGTTCCGCCTTGCCCTGCTGATGCCAGCTGGAAAGGCTACCTGTCACCTACCTTGCTGCCTCGGCCTCCCAGCACGTGGTGCCCTTTCGAACTACTACCGGCGGATTACGGCACACTGCGGGAAAACACGTCACGACCAACCCATCCTGACCAACACTCATCCCCATATCTTGAAACCCGATTGTCTCACCGTTATCGATCGACAAGCGTCACAGCCGATCAGGCTATAAAGCAAGTTCGCGCGGAAGCGCCTTTCAGTGTGTTTGGCAGCACAGTGATGGCTCCAGCTTACCAACATTTCGTCCTCCTGTTGCAGTTCTTCAGCGTGGTACCTTGAATACCGCCCTTGGTCTGCTTGGCCGGTGTTCCACCTTGCCCTGCTGATGCCAGCCGGAAAGGCTACCTGCCATGTACCTTGCTGTCTCGGTCTCCCGGAACGTGGTGCCCTTTCGAAATACTACAGATGGATTACGGCGCACTGAGGGACAACACGTCACGACCAACCCATCCTGACCAACACTCATCCCCATAACTTGAAACCCGAATGTATCACCGCTATCGATCGACGAGCGTCACAGCCGATCAGGCTATAAAGCAAGTTCGCCCGGAAAAGCCTTTCAGTGGGTTCGGCAGCACAGTGATGGGTCCAGCTAACCGACATTTCGTCCTCATGTTGCAGTTCTTCGGCGTGTTACCTTGAATGCCGCCCTTGGTCTGCTTGGTCGGTGTTCCGCCTTGGCCTGCTGATGCCAGCCCGAAAGGCTACCTGTCATCTACCTTGCTGTCTCGGCCTCCCGCAACGTGGTGCCGTTTCGAACTACTACCGGGGGAATACGGCGCACTGCGGGACAACGCGTCACGACCAACCCATCGTGACCAACACTCATCTGCGTATCTGGAAACCCGATTGCTTCACCGTTATCGATCGACAAGCGTCAAAGCCGATCAGGCTATAAAGCAAGTTCACCCGAAAAAGCCTTTCATTGGACTCGGACGCAAAGTGATGGTTCCAGCTAACCGACATTTCGTCCTCATAATGCAGTTCTTCAGCATGGTACCTTGAATACCGCCCTTGGTCTGCTTGGCCGGTGTTCCGCCTTGGCCTGCTGATGCCAGCCCGAAAAGCTACCTGTCATATACCTTGCTGTCTCGGCCTCCCGCAACGTGGTGCCGTTTCGAACTACTACCGGGGGAATACGGCGCACTGCGGGACAACACGTGACGACCAACCCATCCTGACCAACACTCCTCCCCGTATGTGGAAACCCGATTGCCTCACCGTTATCGATCGACAAGCGTCACAGCCGATCAGGCTAGAAAGCAAGTTCGCCCTGAAGCGCCTTTCAGTGGGTTCGGAAGCACAGTGATGGCTCCAGCTAACCGACCTTTCGTCCTCATGTTGCAGTTCTTCAGCGTGGTACCTTGAATGCCGCCCTTGGTCTGCTTGGCCGGTGTTCCGCCTTGCGCTGCTGATGCAAGCCGGAAAGGCTACCTGTCATCTACCTTGCTGTCTCGGTCTCCCGGAACGTGGTGCCCTTTCGAACTACTACCGGTGGATTACGGCGCACTGCGGGACAACACGTGACGACCAACCCATCCTGACCAACACTCCTCCCCGTATGTGGAAACCCGATTGCCTCACCGTTATCGATCGACAAGCGTCACAGCCGATCAGGCTATAAAGCAAGTTCGCCCGGAAGCGCCTTTCAGTGGGTTCGGAAGCACAGTGATGTATTCAGCTAACCGACATTTCTTCCTCATGTTGCAGTTCTTCAGCGTGGTGCCTTGAATGCCGCCCTTGGGTAGCTTGGCCGGTGTTCCGCCTTGCCCTTCTGATGCCAGCCGGACCTGCCATTTTGTGCCACATCCTCCCATGTCTGATGCGTTGTTTGTATTCTAGTTTTGTTGCCAATGCCATGTTTTTTAGGGGCCGTGAACCCCGTCAAGCCCGGTTGGACGCTTTTTGTTCACGGTCCCAAGCATCTGTAATGTTGATATTGGAATAAAATGATGAAAATGGAATAAAATGATGAAAGGCAACCTTTCATCTACCTTGCTGTCTCGGTCTCCCAGCACGTGGTGCCCTTTCTAACTACTACCGGTGGATTACGGCGCACTGCGGGACAACACGTCACTACCAACCCATCCTGACCAACACTCCTCCCAGTGTGTGGAAACCCGATTGCCTCACCGTTATCGATCGACAAGCGTCACAGCCGATGAGGCTATAAAGCAAGTTCTCCCGGAAAAGCCTTTCAGTGGGTTCGGCAGCACAGTGATGGCTCCAGCTAACCGACATTTCGTCCTCATGTTGCAGTTCTTCAGCGTGGTACCTTGAATGCCGCCCTTGGTCTGCTTGGCCGGTGTTCCGCCTTGCCCTCATGATGACAGCCCGAAAGGCTACCTGTCACTTACCTTGTTGCCTCGGCCTCCCAGCACGTGGTGCCCTTTCGAACTACTACCGGCGGATTACGGCACACTGCGGGACAACACGTCACGACCAACCCATCCTGACCAACACTCATCCCCATATCTTGAAACCCGATTGTCTCACCGTTATCGATCGACAAGCGTCACAGCCGATCAGGCTATAAAGCAAGTTCGCGCGGTAGCGCCTTTCAGTGTGTTCGGCAGCACAGTGATGGCTCCAGCTTACCAACATTTCGTCCTCCTGTTGCAGTTCTTCAGTGTGGTACCTTGAATGCCGCCCTTGGTCTGCTTGGCCGGTGTTCCGCCTTGCCCTGCTGATGCCAGCCCGAAAGGCTACCTGTCATATACCTTGCTGTCTCGGCCTCCCGGAACGTGGTGCCCTTTCGAAATACTACAGATGGATTACGGCGCACTGAGGGACAACACGTCACGACCAACCCATCCTGACCAACACTCATCCCCATATCTTGAAACCCGATTGTCTCACCGTTATCGATCGACGAGCGTCACAGCCGATCAGGCTATAAAGCAAGTTCGCCCGGAAAAGCCTTTCAGTGGGTTCGGCAGCACAGTGATTGGTCCAGCTAACCGACATTTCGTCCTCATGTTGCAGTTCTTCGGCGTGTTACCTTGAATGCCGCCCTTGGTCTGCTTGGTCGGTGTTCCGCCTTGGCCTGCTGATGCCAGCCCGAAAGGCTACCTGTCATCTACCTTGCTGTCTCGGTGTCCCGGAACGTGGTGCCCTTTCGAAATACTACCGGTGGATTACGGCGCACTGCGGGACAACACGTCACGACCAACCCATCGTGACCGACACTCATCCCCGTATCTGGAAACCCGATTGCCTCACCGTTATCGATTGACAACCGTCCCTGCCGATCAGGCTATAAAGTAAGTTCGCCCGGAAGCGCCGTTCAGTGTTTTCGGCAGCCCAATGATGGCTCCAGCTAACCGACATTTCTTCCTCATGTTGCAGTTCTTCAGCGTGGTACCTTGAATGCCGCCCTTGGTCCGCTTGGGCGGTGTTCGCCTTGCCCTTCTGATGCCAGCCGGACCTGTCATTTTGTGCCACATCCTCCCATTTCTGATCCGTTGTTTGTACTCTAGTTTTGTTGCCAATGCCATGTTTTTTAGGGGCCGTGCACCCCGTCAAGGCCGGTTGGAGGCTTTTTGTTCACGGTCCCAAGCATCTGTAATGTTGATATTGCAATAAAATGATGAAAATGGAATAAAATGATGAAAGGCTACCTTTCATCTACCTTGCTGTCTCGGTCTCCCGGAACGTGGTGCCCTTTCGAAATACTACAGATGGATTACGGCGCACTGAGGGACAACACGTCACGACCAACCCATCCTGACCAACACTCCTCCCAGTGTGTGGAAACCCGATTGCCTCACCGTTATCGATCGACAAGCGTCACAGCCGATCAGGCTATAAAGCAAGTTCTCCCGGAAAAGCCCTTCAGTGGGTTCGGCAGCACAGTGATGGTTCCAGCTAACCGGCCTTTCATCCTCATGTTGCAGTTCTTCAGCGTGGTACCTTGAATGCCGCCCTTGGTCTGCTTGGCCGGTGTTCCGCCTTGCGCTGCTGATGCAAGCCGGAAAGGCTACCTGTCATCTACCTTGCTGTCTCGGTCTCCCGGAACGTGGTGCCCTTTCGAACTACTACCGGTGGATTACGGCGCACTGTGGGACAACACGTCACGACCAACCCATCCTGACCAACACTCCTCCCCGTATGTGGAAACCCGATTGCCTCACCGTTATCGATCGAGAAGCGTCACAGCCGATCAGGCTATAAAGCAAGTTCGCCCGGAAGCGCCTTTCAGTGGGTTCGGAAGCACAGTGATGTATTCAGCTAACCGACATTTCTTCCTCATGTTGCAGTTCTTCAGCGTGGTGCCTTGAATGCCGCCCTTGGGTAGCTTGGCCGGTGTTCCGCCTTGCCCTGCTGATGCCAGCTGGAAAGGCTACCTGTCACCTACCTTGCTGCCTCGGCCTCCCAGCACGTGGTGCCCTTTCGAACTACTACCGGCGGATTACGGCACACTGCGGGAAAACACGTCACGACCAACCCATCCTGACCAACACTCATCCCCATATCTTGAAACCCGATTGTCTCACCGTTATCGATCGACAAGCGTCACAGCCGATCAGGCTATAAAGCAAGTTCGCGCGGAAGCGCCTTTCAGTGTGTTCGGCAGCACAGTGATGGCTCCAGCTTACCAACATTTCGTCCTCCTGTTGCAGTTCTTCAGCGTGGTACCTTGAATACCGCCCTTGGTCTGCTTGGCCGGTGTTCCACCTTGCCCTGCTGATGCCAGCCGGAAAGGCTACCTGCCATGTACCTTGCTGTCTCGGTCTCCCGGAACGTGGTGCCCTTTCGAGATACTACAGATGGATTACGGCGCACTGAGGGACAACACGTCACGACCAACCCATCCTGACCAACACTCATCCCCATAACTTGAAACCCGAATGTCTCACCGCTATCGATCGACGAGCGTCACAGCCGATCAGGCTATAAAGCAAGTTCGCCCGGAAAAGCCTTTCAGTGGGTTCGGCAGCACAGTGATGGGTCCAGCTAACCGACATTTCGTCCTCATGCTGCAGTTCTTCGGCGTGTTACCTTGAATGCCGCCCTTGGTCTGCTTGGTCGGTGTTCCGCCTTGGCCTGCTGATGCCAGCCCGAAAGGCTACCTGTCATCTACCTTGCTGTCTCGGCCTCCCGCAACGTGGTGCCGTTTCGAACTACTACCGGGGGAATACGGCGCACTGCGGGACAACGCGTCACGACGAACCCATCGTGACCAACACTCATCTGCGTATCTGGAAACCCGATTGCTTCACCGTTATCGATCGACAAGCGTCAAAGCCGATCAGGCTATAAAGCAAGTTCACCCGGAAAAGCCTTTCATTGGACTCGGACGCAAAGTGATGGTTCCAGCTAACCGATATTTCGTCCTCATAATGCAGTTCTTCAGCATGGTACCTTGAATACCGCCCTTGGTCTGCTTGGCCGGTGTTCCGCCTTGGCCTGCTGATGCCAGCCCGAAAAGCTACCTGTCATATACCTTGCTGTCTCGGCCTCCCGCAACGTGGTGCCGTTTCGAACTACTACCGGGGGAATACGGCGCACTGCGGGACAACACGTGACGACCAACCCATCCTGACCAACACTCCTCCCCTTATGTGGAAACCCGATTGCCTCACCGTTATCGATCGACAAGCGTCACAGCCGATCAGGCTAGAAAGCAAGTTCGCCCTGAAGCGCCTTTCAGTGGGTTCGGAAGCACAGTGATGGCTCCAGCTAACCGACCTTTCGTCCTCATGTTGCAGTTCTTCAGCGTGGTACCTTGAATGCCGCCCTTGGTCTGCTTGGCCGGTGTTCCGCCTTGCGCTGCTGATGCAAGCCGGAAAGGCTACCTGTCATCTACCTTGCTGTCTCGGTCTCCCGGAACGTGGTGCCCTTTCGAACTACTACCGGTGGATTACGGCGCACTGCGGGACAACACGTGACGACCAACCCATCCTGACCAACACTCCTCCCCGTATGTGGAAACCCGATTGCCTCACCGTTATCGATCGACAAGCGTCACAGCCGATCAGGCTATAAAGCAAGTTCGCCCGGAAGCGCCTTTCAGTGGGTTCGGAAGCACAGTGATGTATTCAGCTAACCGACATTTCTTCCTCATGTTGCAGTTCTTCAGCGTGGTGCCTTGAATGCCGCCCTTGGGTAGCTTGGCCGGTGTTCCGCCTTGCCCTTCTGATGCCAGCCGGACCTGCCATTTTGTGCCACATCCTCCCATGTCTGATGCGTTGTTTGTATTCTAGTTTTGTTGCCAATGCCATGTTTTTTAGGGGCCGTGAACCCCGTCAAGCCCGGTTGGACGCTTTTTGTTCACGGTCCCAAGCATCTGTAATGTTGATATTGGAATAAAATGATGAAAATGGAATAAAATGATGAAAGGCAACCTTTCATCTACCTTGCTGTCTCGGTCTCCCAGCACGTGGTGCCCTTTCTAACTACTACCGGTGGATTACGGCGCACTGCGGGACAACACTTCACTACCAACCCATCCTGACCAACACTCCTCCCAGTGTGTGGAAACCCGATTGCCTCACCGTTATCGATCGACAAGCGTCACAGCCGATGAGGCTATAAAGCAAGTTCTCCCGGAAAAGCCTTTCAGTTGGTTCGGCAGCACAGTGATGGCTCCAGCTAACCGACATTTCGTCCTCATGTTGCAGTTCTTCAGCGTGGTACCTTGAATGCCGCCCTTGGTCTGCTTGGCCGGTGTTCCGCCTTGCCCTCATGATGACAGCCCGAAAGGCTACCTGTCACTTACCTTGTTGCCTCGGCCTCCCAGCACGTGGTGCCCTTTCGAACTACTACCGGCGGATTACGGCACACTGCGGGACAACACGTCAGGACCAACCCATCCTGACCAACACTCATCCCCATATCTTGAAACCCGATTGTCTCACCGTTATCGATCGACAAGCGTCACAGCCGATCAGGCTATAAAGCAAGTTCGCGCGGTAGCGCCTTTCAGTGTGTTCGGCAGCACAGTGATGGCTCCAGCTTACCAACATTTCGTCCTCCTGTTGCAGTTCTTCAGTGTGGTACCTTGAATGCCGCCCTTGGTCTGCTTGGCCGGTGTTCCGCCTTGCCCTGCTGATGCCAGCCCGAAAGGCTACCTGTCATATACCTTGCTGTCTCGGCCTCCCGGAACGTGGTGCCCTTTCGAAATACTACAGATGGATTACGGCGCACTGAGGGACAACACGTCACGACCAACCCATCCTGACCAACACTCATCCCCATATCTTGAAACCCGATTGTCTCACCGTTATCGATCGACGAGCGTCACAGCCGATCAGGCTATAAAGCAAGTTCGCCCGGAAAAGCCTTTCAGTGGGTTCGGCAGCACAGTGATTGGTCCAGCTAACCGACATTTCGTCCTCATGTTGCAGTTCTTCGGCGTGTTACCTTGAATGCCGCCCTTGGTCTGCTTGGTCGGTGTTCCGCCTTGGCCTGCTGATGCCAGCCCGAAAGGCTACCTGTCATCTACCTTGCTGTCTCGGTGTCCCGGAACGTGGTGCCCTTTCGAAATACTACCGGTGGATTACGGCGCACTGCGGGACAACACGTCACGACCAACCCATCGTGACCGACACTCAACCCCGTATCTGGAAACCCGATTGCCTCACCGTTATCGATTGACAACCGTCCCTGCCGATCAGGCTATAAAGTAAGTTCGCCCGGAAGCGCCGTTCAGTGTTTTCGGCAGCCCAATGATGGCTCCAGCTAACCGACATTTCTTCCTCATGTTGCAGTTCTTCAGCGTGGTACCTTGAATGCCGCCCTTGGTCCGCTTGGGCGGTGTTCGCCTTGCCCTTCTGATGCCAGCCGGACCTGTCATTTTGTGCCACATCCTCCCATTTCTGATCCGTTGTTTGTACTCTAGTTTTGTTGCCAATGCCATGTTTTTTAGGGGCCGTGCACCCCGTCAAGGCCGGTTGGAGGCTTTTTGTTCACGGTCCCAAGCATCTGTAATGTTGATATTGCAATAAAATGATGAAAATGGAATAAAATGATGAAAGGCTACCTTTCATCTACCTTGCTGTCTCGGTCTCCCAGAACGTTGCGCCCTTTCGAACTACTACCGGTGGATTACGGCGCACTGCGGGACAACACGTCACTGCTAACCCATCCTGACCAACACTCCTCCCAGTATGTGGAAACCCGATTGCCTCACCGTTATCGATCGACAAGCGTCACAGCCGATCAGGCTATAAAGCAAGTTCTCCCGGAAAAGCCTTTCAGTGGGTTCGGCAGCAGAGTGATGGCTCCAGCTAACCGACATTTCGTCCTCATGTTGCAGTTCTTCAGCGTGGTACCTTGAATGCCACACTTGGTCTGCTTGGCCGGTGTTCCGCCTTTCCCTGCTGATGCCAGCCGGAAAGGCTACCTGTCATCTACCTTGCTGTCTCGGTCTCCCGGAACGTGGTGCCGTTTCGAACTACTACCGGGGGATTACGGCGCACTGCGGGACAACACGTCACGACCAACCCATCGTGACCAACACTCATCCCCGTATCTGGAAACTCGATTGCTTCACCGTTATCGATCGACAAGCGTCACAGCCGATCAGGCTATAAAGCATGTTCGCCCGGATAAGCCTTTCAGTGGGTTCGGCAGCACAGTGATGGCTCCAGCTAACCGACCTTTCGTCCTCATGTTGCAGTTCTTCAGCGTGGTACCTTGAATGCCGCCCTTGGTCTGCTTGGCCGGTGTTCCGCCTTGCGCTGCTGATGCAAGCCGGAAAGGCAACCTGTCATCTACCTTGCTGTCTCGGTCTCCCGGAACGTGGTGCCCTTTCGAACTACTACCGGTGGATTACGGCGCACTGCGGGACAACACGTGACGACCAACCCATCCTGACCAACACTCCTCCCCGTATGTGGAAACCCGATTGCCTCACCGTTATCGATCGACAAGCGTCACAGCCGATCAGGCTATAAAGCAAGTTCGCCCGGAAGCGCCTTTCAGTGGGTTCGGAAGCACAGTGATGTATTCAGCTAACCGACATTTCTTCCTCATGTTGCAGTTCTTCAGCGTGGTGCCTTGAATGCCGCCCTTGGGTAGCTTGGCCGGTGTTCCGCCTTGCCCTTCTGATGCCAGCCGGACCTGCCATTTTGTGCCACATCCTCCCATGTCTGATGCGTTGTTTGTATTCTAGTTTTGTTGCCAATGCCATGTTTTTTAGGGGCCGTGAACCCCGTCAAGCCCAGTTGGAGGCTTTTTGTTCACGGTCCTCAGCATCTCTAATGTTGATATTGGAATAAAATGATGAAAATGGAATAAAATGATGAAAGGCTACCTGTCATCTACCTTGCGGTCTCGGTCTCCCGGAACGTGGTGCCCTTTCGAGCTACTACCGGTGGATTACGGGGCACTGCGGGACAACACGGCACGACCAACCCATCCTGACCAACACTCAATCCCGTATATGGAAACCCGATTGCCTCAACGTTATCGATCGGCGAGCGTCACAGCCGATCAGGCTATAGAGCAAGTTCGCCCGGAAGCGCCTTTCATTGGGTTCGGCAGCACAGTGATGGCTCCAGCTAACCGACATTTCGTCCTCATGTTGCAGTTCTGCGTGGTACCTTGAATGCCGCCCTTGGTCTGCTTGACCGGTGTTCCGCCTTGCCCTGCAGATGCCAGCCCGAAAGGCTACCTGTCATCTACCTTGCTCTGTGGGCCTCCCGGCACGTGGTGCCCTTTCGAACTGCTACCGGCGGATTACGGCGCACTCGGGGACTACACGACCAACTCATCCTGACCAAAACTCATCCCCGTATCTGGAATCCCGATTGCCTCACCGTTATCGATCGACAAGCGTCACAGCCGAACAGGCTATAAGGCAAGTTCGCCCGGAAGCGCCTTTCAGTGGGTTCGGAAGCACAGTGAGGGATTCAGCTAGCCAACATTTCGTCCTGATATTGCAGTTCTTCAGCGTGGTACCTTGAATGCCGCTTTTCTTCTGCTTGGCCAGTATTCGCCTTGCCGTGCGGATGCAAGCCGGACGTGTCATTTTGTGCCACATCCTCCCATGTCTGATGCGTTGTTTGTATTCTAGTTTTGTTGCCAATGCCATGTTTTTTAGGGGCCGTGAACCCCGTCAAGCCCGGTTGGACGCTTTTTGTTCACGGTCCCAAGCATCTGTAATGTTGATATTGGAATAAAATGATGAAAATGGAATAAAATGATGAAAGGCTACCTTTCATCTACCTTGCTGTCTCGGTCTCCCAGCACGTGGTGCCCTTTCTAACTACTACCGGCGGATTACGGCGGACTGCGGGACAACACGTCACTACCAACCCATCCTGACCAACACTCCTCCCAGTGTGTGGAAACCCGATTGCCTCAGCGTTATCGATCGACAAGCGTCACAGCCGATGAGGCTATAAAGCAAGTTCTCCCGGAAAAGCCTTCCAGTGGGTTCGGCAGCACAGTGATGGCTCCAGCTAACCGACATTTCGTCCTCATGTTGCAGTTCTTCAGCGTGGTACCTTGAATGCCGCCCTTGGTCTGCTTGGCCGGTGTTCCGCCTTGCCCTCATGATGACAGCCCGAAAGGCTACCTGTCACTTACCTTGTTGCCTCGGCCTCCCAGCACGTGGTGCCCTTTCGAACTACTACCGGCGGATTACGGCACACTGCGGGACAACACGTCACGACCAACCCATCCTGACCAACACTCATCCCCATATCTTGAAACCCGATTGTCTCACCGTTATCGATCGACAAGCGTCACAGCCGATCAGGCTATAAAGCAAGTTCGCGCGGTAGCGCCTTTCAGTGTGTTCGGCAGCACAGTGATGGCTCCAGCTTACCAACATTTCGTCCTCCTGTTGCAGTTCTTCAGTGTGGTACCTTGAATGCCGCCCTTGGTCTGCTTGGCCGGTGTTCCGCCTTGCCCTGCTGATGCCAGCCCGAAAGGCTACCTGTCATATACCTTGCTGTCTCGGCCTCCAGGAACGTGGTGCCCTTTCGAAATACTACAGATGGATTACGGCGCACTGAGGGACAACACGTCACGACCAACCCATCCTGACCAACACTCATCCCCATATCTTGAAACCCGATTGTCTCACCGTTATCGATCGACGAGCGTCACAGCCGATCAGGCTATAAAGCAAGTTCGCCCGGAAAAGCCTTTCAGTGGGTTCGGCAGCACAGTGATTGGTCCAGCTAACCGACATTTCGTCCTCATGTTGCAGTTCTTCGGCGTGTTACCTTGAATGCCGCCCTTGGTCTGCTTGGTCGGTGTTCCGCCTTGGCCTGCTGATGCCAGCCCGAAAGGCTACCTGTCATCTACCTTGCTGTCTCGGTGTCCCGGAACGTGGTGCCCTTTCGAAATACTACCGGTGGATTACGGCGCACTGCGGGACAACACGTCACGACCAACCCATCGTGACCGACACTCATCCCCGTATCTGGAAACCCGATTGCCTCACCGTTATCGATTGACAACCGTCCCAGCCGATCAGGCTATAAAGTAAGTTCGCCCGGAAGCGCCGTTCAGTGTTTTCGGCAGCCCAATGATGGCTCCAGCTAACCGACATTTCTTCCTCATGTTGCAGTTCTTCAGCGTGGTACCTTGAATGCCGCCCTTGGTCCGCTTGGGCGGTGTTCGCCTTGCCCTTCTGATGCCAGCCGGACCTGTCATTTTGTGCCACATCCTCCCATTTCTGATCCGTTGTTTGTACTCTAGTTTTGTTGCCAATGCCATGTTTTTTAGGGGCCGTGCACCCCGTCAAGCCCGGTTGGAGGCTTTTTGTTCACGGTCCCAAGCATCTGTAATGTTGATATTGGAATAAAATGATGAAAATGGAATAAAATGATGAAAGGCTACCTTTCATCTACCTTGCTGTCTCGGTCTCCCAGAACGTTGCGCCCTTTCGAACTACTACCGGTGGATTACGGCGCACTGCGGGACAACACGTCACTGCCAACCCATCCTGACCAACACTCCTCCCAGTATGTGGAAACCCGATTGCCTCACCGTTATCGATCGACAAGCGTCACAGCCGATCAGGCTATAAAGCAAGTTCTCCCGGAAAAGCCTTTCAGTGGGTTCGGCAGCACAGTGATGGCTCCAGCTAACCGACATTTCGTCCTCATGTTGCAGTTCTTCAGCGTGGTACCTTCAATGCCACCCTTGGTCTGCTTGGCCGGTGTTCCGCCTTTCCCTGCTGATGCCAGCCGGAAAGGCTACCTGTCATCTACCTTGCTGTCTCGGTCTCCCGGAACGTGGTGCCGTTTCGAACTACTACCGGGGGATTACGGCGCACTGCGGGACAACACGTCACGACCAACCCATCGTGACCAACACTCATCCCCGTATCTGGAAACTCGATTGCTTCACCGTTATCGATCGACAAGCGTCACAGCCGATCAGGCTATAAAGCATGTTCGCCCGGATAAGCCTTTCAGTGGGTTCGGCAGCACAGTGATGGCTCCAGCTAACCGACCTTTCGTACTCATGTTGCAGTTCTTCAGCGTGGTACCTTGAATGCCGCCCTTGGTCTGCTTGGCCGGTGTTCCGCCTTGCGCTGCTGATGCAAGCCGGAAAGGCTACCTGTCATCTACCTTGCTGTCTCGGTCTCCCGGAACGTGGTGCCCTTTCGAACTACTACCGGTGGATCACGGCGCACTGCGGGACAACACGTCACGACCAACCCATCTTGAGCAACACTCCTGTCCGTATGTGGTGCCCTTTCGAACTACTACCGGTGGATAACGGCGCACTGCGGGACAACACGTCACGACCAACCCATCCTGACCAACACTCAATCCCGTATATGGAAACCCGATTGCCTCAACGTTATCGATCGATGAGCGTCACAGCCGATCAGGCTATAAAGCAAGCTCGCCCGGAAGCGCCTTTCAGTTGGTTCGGCAGCACAGTGATGGCTCCAGCTAACCGACATTTCGTCCTCATAATGCAGTTCTTCAGCGTGGTACCTTGAATACCGCCCTTGGTCTGCTTGGTCGGTGTTCCGCATTGCCCGGCTGATTCCAGCCCGAAAGGCTACCTATCATGTACCTTGCTGTCTCGGCCTCCCGGAACGTGATGCCCTTTCGAACTATTACCGGCGGATTACGGCGCACTGCGGGACAACACGTCACTGCCAACCCATCCTGACCAACACTCCTCCCAGTATGTGGAAACCCGATTGCTTCACCGTTATCGATCGACAAGCGTCACAGCCGATCAGGCTATAAAGCATGTTCGCCCGGATAAGCCCTTCAGTGGGTTCGGCAGCACAGTGATGGCTCCAGCTAACCGGCCTTTCATCCTCATGTTGCACTTCTTCAGCGTGGTACCTTGAATGCCGCCCTTGGTCTGCTTGGCCGGTGTTCCGCCTTGCGCTGCTGATGCAAGCCGGAAAGGCTACCTGTCATCTACCTTGCTGTCTCGGTCTCCCGGAACGTGGTGCCCTTTCGAACTACTACCGGTGGATTACGGCGCACTGTGGGACAACACGTCACGACCAACCCATCCTGACCAACACTCCTCCCCGTATGTGGAAACCCGATTGCCTCACCGTTATCGATCGACAAGCGTCACAGCCGATCAGGCTATAAAGCAAGTTCGCCCGGAAGCGCCTTTCAGTGGGTTCGGAAGCACAGTGATGTATTCAGCTAACCGACATTTCTTCCTCATGTTGCAGTTCTTCAGCGTGGTGCCTTGAATGCCGCCCTTGGGTAGCTTGGGCGGTGTTCCGCCTTGCCCTGCTGATGCCAGCTGGAAAGGCTACCTGTCACCTACCTTGCTGCCTCGGCCTCCCAGCACGTGGTGCCCTTTCGAACTACTACCGGCGGATTACGGCACACTGCGGGAAAACACGTCACGACCAACCCATCCTGACCAACACTCATCCCCATATCTTGAAACCCGATTGTCTCACCGTTATCGATCGACAAGCGTCACAGCCGATCAGGCTATAAAGCAAGTTCGCGCGGAAGCGCCTTTCAGTGTGTTCGGCAGCACAGTGATGGCTCCAGCTTACCAACATTTCGTCCTCCTGTTGCAGTTCTTCAGCGTGGTACCTTGAATACCGCCCTTGGTCTGCTTGGCCGGTGTTCCACCTTGCCCTGCTGATGCCAGCCGGAAAGGCTACCTGCCATGTACCTTGCTGTCTCGGTCTCCCGGAACGTGGTGCCCTTTCGAAATAATACAGATGGATTACGGCGCACTGAGGGACAACACGTCACGACCAACCCATCCTGACCAACACTCATCCCCATAACTTGAAACCCGAATGTCTCACCGCTATCGATCGACGAGCGTCACAGCCGATCAGGCTATAAAGCAAGTTCGCCCGGAAAAGCCTTTCAGTGGGTTCGGCAGCACAGTGATGGGTCCAGCTAACCGACATTTCGTCCTCATGTTGCAGTTCTTCGGCGTGTTACCTTGAATGCCGCCCTTGGTCTGCTTGGTCGGTGTTCCGCCTTGGCCTGCTGATGCCAGCCCGAAAGGCTACCTGTCATCTACCTTGCTGTCTCGGCCTCCCGCAACGTGGTGCCGTTTCGAACTACTACCGGGGGAATACAGCGCACTGCGGGACAACGCGTCACGACCAACCCATCGTGACCAACACTCATCTGCGTATCTGGAAACCCGATTGCTTCACCGTTATCGATCGACAAGCGTCAAAGCCGATCAGGCTATAAAGCAAGTTCACCCGGAAAAGCCTTTCATTGGACTCGGACGCAAAGTGATGGTTCCAGCTAACCGACATTTCGTCCTCATAATGCAGTTCTTCAGCATGGTACCTTGAATACCGCCCTTGGTCTGCTTGGCCGGTGTTCCGCCTTGGCCTGCTGATGCCAGCCCGAAAAGCTACCTGTCATATACCTTGCTGTCTCGGCCTCCCGCAACGTGGTGCCGTTTCGAACTACTACCGGGGGAATACGGCGCACTGCGGGACAACACGTGACGACCAACCCATCCTGACCAACACTCCTCCCCGTATGTGGAAACCCGATTGCCTCACCGTTATCGATCGACAAGCGTCACAGCCGATCAGGCTAGAAAGCAAGTTCGCCCGGAAGCGCCTTTCAGTGGGTTCGGAAGCACAGTGATGGCTCCAGCTAACCGACCTTTCGTCCTCATGTTGCAGTTCTTCAGCGCGGTACCTTGAATGCCGCCCTTGGTCTGCTTGGCCGGTGTTCCGCCTTGCGCTGCTGATGCAAGCCGGAAAGGCTACCTGTCATCTACCTTGCTGTCTCGGTCTCCCGGAACGTGGTGCCCTTTCGAACTACTACCGGTGGATTACGGCGCACTGCGGGACAACACGTGACGACCAACCCATCCTGACCAACACTCCTCCCCGTATGTGGAAACCCGATTGCCTCACCGTTATCGATCGACAAGCGTCACAGCCGATCAGGCTATAAAGCAAGTTCGCCCGGAAGCGCCTTTCAGTGGGTTCGGAAGCACAGTGATGTATTCAGCTAACCGACATTTCTTCCTCATGTTGCAGTTCTTCAGCGTGGTGCCTTGAATGCCGCCCTTGGGTAGCTTGGCCGGTGTTCCGCCTTGCCCTGCCGATGCCAGCCGGAAAGGCTACCTGTCATCTACCTTGCTGTCTCGGTCTCCCGGAACGTGGTGCCCTTTCGAAATACTACAGATGGATTACGGCGCACTGCGGGACAACACGTCACGACCAACCCATCCTGATCAACACTCATCCCCGTAGGTGGAAACCCGATAGCCTCACCGTTATCGATCGACAAGCGTCACAGCCGATCAGGCTATAAAGCAAGTTCGCCCGGAAGCGCCTTTCAGTGGGTTCGGTAGCAGAGTGATGTCTCCAGCTAACCGACATTTCGTCCTCTTGTTGCAGTTCTTCAGCGTGGTACCTTGAATGCCGCCCTTGGTCTGCTTGGCCGGCCGGTGTTCCGCCTTGCCCTGCTGATGCCAGCCCGAAAGGCTACCTGTCATCTGCCTTGCTCTCTCGGCCTCCCGGAACGTGGTGCCCTTTCGAACTACTACCGGCGGATTACGGCGCACTGAGGGACAACACTTCACGACCCACCCATCCTGACCAACACTCATCCCCGTATCTGGAAACCCGATTGCCTCACCGTTATCGATCGACAAGCGTCATAGCCGATCAGGCTATGAAGCAAGTTCGCCCGGAAGCGCCTTTCAGTGGGTTCGGCAGCACAGTGATGGGTCCAGCTAACCGACATTTCGTCCTCATGTTGCAGTTCTTCGGCGTGTTACCTTGAGTGCCGCCCTTGGTCTGCTTGGTCGGTGTTCCGCCTTGGCCTGCTGATGCCAGCCCGAAAAGCTACCTGTCATCTACATTGCTGTCTCGGCCTCCCTCAACGTGGTGCCGTTTCGAACTACTACCGGTGGAATACGGCGCACTGACGGACAACACGTCACGACCAACCCATCGTGACCAACACTCACCCCCGTATCTGGAAACCCGATTGCCTCACCGTTATCGATCGACAAGCGTCACAGCCGATCAGGCTATAAAGTTCGCCCGGAAGCGCCGTTCAGTGTTTTCGGCAGCCCATGATGGCTCCAGCTAACCGACATTTCTTCCTCATGTTGCAGTTCTTCAGCGTGGTACCTTGAATGCCGCCCTTGGTCCGCTTGGGCGGTGTTCGCCTTGCCCTTCTGATGCCAGCCGGACCTGTCATTTTGTGCAACATCCTCCCATGTCTGATGCGTTGTTTGTATTCTAGTTTTGTTGCCAATGCCACGTTTTTTAGGGGCCGTGAACCCCGTCAAGCACCGTTGGAGGCTTTTGGTTCACGGTCCTCAGCACCTGTAATGTTGATCTTGGAATAAAATGATGAAAATTGAATAGAATGATGAAAGGCTACCTTTCATCTACTTTGCTGTCTCGGTCTCCCGGAACGTGGTGCCCTTTCGAACTACTACCGGTGGATTACGGGGCACTGCGGGACAACACGTCACGACCAACCCACCCTGACCAACACTCAATCCCGTGTATGGAAACCCGATTGCCTCAACGTTATCGATCGACGAGCGTAACAGCCGATCAGGCTATAGAGCAAGTTCGCCCGGAAGCGCCTTTTAGTGGGTTCGGCAGCACAGTGATGGCTCCAGCTAACCGACATTTCGTCCTCCTGTTGCAGTTCTTCAGCGTGGTACCTTGAATGCCGCCCTTGGTCTGCTTGGCCGGTGTTCTGCCTTGCCCTGTAGATGCCAGCCCGAAAGGCTACCTGTCATCTTCCTTGCTGTCTGGGCCTCCTGGCACGTGGTGCCCTTTCGAACTACTACCGGCGGATTACGGCGCACTCAGGGACTACACTTCACGACCAACCCATCCTGACCAAAACTCAGCCCCGTATCTGGATTCATTCATTCATTCATTCATTCATTCATTCATTCATTCATTCATTCATTCATTCATTCATTCATTCATTCATTCATTCATTCATTCATTTTATTTCTACTTTTGCCATACAAATTACCAAAACACTGACTGAACCCATAGCCAGAGGCTAGTGTGGGGTTCAGAAACAAAATATATGAAGGCAATGATCCCGATTGCCTCACCGTTATCGATCGACAAGCGTCACAGCCGAACAGGCTATAAGGCAAGTTCGCCCGGAAGCGCCTTTCAGTGGGTTCGGAAGCACAGTGATGGATTCAGCTAGCCGACATTTCGTCCTGATATTGCAGTTCTTCAGCGTGGTACCTTGAATGCCGCTTTTGGTCTGCTTGGCCAGTATTCGCCTTGCCGTGCTGATGCCAGAGGGACCTGTCATTTTGTGCCATATCCTCCCATGTCTGGTGCGTTGTTTGTATTCTAGTTTTGTTGCCAATGCCATGTTTTTTAGGGGCCGTGAACCCCGTCAAGCCCCGTTGGAGGCTTTTTGTTCACGGTCCCAAGCATCTGTAATGTTGATACTGGAATAAAATGATGAAAATGGAATAAAATGATGAAAGGCTAGCTTTCATCTACCTTGCTGTCTCGGTCTCCCGGAACGTTGCGCCCTCTCGAACTACTACCGGTGGATTACACCACTGCGGGACAACACGTCACTACCAACCCATCCTGACCAACACTCCTCCCAGTATGTGGAAACCCGATTGCCTCACCGTTATCGATCGACAAGCGTCACCATCGATCAGGCTATAAAGCAAGTTCTCCCGGAAAAGCCTTTCAGTGGGTTCGGCAGCACAGTGATGGCTCCAGCTAACCGACATTTCGTCCTTATGTTGCAATTCTTCGGCGTGTTACCTTGAATGCCGCCCTTGGTCTGCTTGGCCGGTGTTCCGCCTTGCCCTGCCGATGCCAGCCCGATAGGCTACCTGTCATCTACCTTGCTGTCTCGGACTTCCGGAACGTGGTGCCCTTTCGAACTACTACCGGCGGATTACGGCGCACTGAGGGACAACACTTCACGACCAACCCATCGTGACCAACACTCAATCCCGTATATGGAAACCCGATTGCCTCAACGTTATGGATCGATGAGCGTCACAGCCGATCAGGCTATTAAGCAAGTTCGCCCGGAAAAGCCTTTCAGTGGGTTCGGCAGCACAGTGATGGCGCCAGCTAACCGACAGTTCGTCCTCATGTTGCAGTTCTTCAGCCTGGTACCTTGAATGCCACCCTTGGTCTGCTTGCCCTGCTGATGCCAGCCGGAAAGGCTACCTGTCACCTACCTTTCTGTCTGGGCCTCCCGGCACGTGGTGCCCTTTCGAACTACTACCGGCGGATTACCGCGCACTAAAGGACAACACTTCACGACCAACCCATCCAGACCAACACTCATCTCCGAATCTGGAAACCCGATTGCCTCACCGTGATCGATCGACAAGCGTCACAGCCGATGAGGCTATAAAGCAAGTTCGCCCGGAAGCGCCTTTCAGTCGATTCGGAAGCACAGTGATGGATTGAGCTAACCGACATTTCGTCCTGATGTTGCAGTTCTTCAGCGTGGTACCTTGAATGCCGCCCTTGGTTTGCTTGGCCGCTGTTCCGCCTTGCCCTGCTGATGCCAGCCAGACCTGTCATTTTGTGCCACATCCTCTCATGTCTGATGAGTTGTTTGTGTTCTAGTTTTGTTGCCAATGCCATGTTCTTTAGGGGCCGTGAACCCCGTCAAGCCCAGTTGGAGGCTTTTTGTTCACGCTCCTCAGCATCTGTAATGTTGATCTTGGAATAAAATGATGAAAATGGAATAAAAATACGAAAGGCTAACTGTCATCTACCTTGCTGTCTCGGTCTCCCGGAACGTGGTGCCCTTTCGAACTACTACCGCTGGATTACGGCGCACTGCGGGACAACACGTCACGACCACCGCATTCTGACCAACACTGATCCCAGTATGTGGAAACCCGATGTCCTCACCGTTATCGATCGACAAGCCTTTCAGCCGATCAGGCTATAAAGCAAGTTCACCCGAAAGCGCCTTTCAGTCAGTTCGGCAGCACAGTGATGGCTCCTGCTAACCGCATTTCGTCCTCATGTTGCAGCTGTTCAGCGTGGTACCTTGAATGCCGCCCTTGGCCTGCTTGTCCGGTGTTCCGCCTTGAACTGCTGATGCCAGCCCGAAAGGCTACCTGTCACCTACCTTGCTCACCTACCTACCTACCTACCTGTCTCAGCCTCCCGGCACGTGGTGCCCTTTCGAACTACTACCGGCGGATTACGGCGCACTGCGGGACAACACGTCACGACCAACCCATCCTGATCAACACTAATCCCCGTAGGTGGAAACCCGATAGCCTCACCGTTATCGATCGACAAGCGTCACAGCCGATCAGGCTATAAAGCAAGTTCGCCCGGAAGCGCCTTTCAGTGGGTTCGGTAGCAGAGTGATGGCTCCAGCTAACCGACATTTCGTCCTCTTGTTGCAGTTCTTCAGCGTGGTACCTTGAATGCCGCCCTTGGTCTGCTTGGCCGGCCGGTGTTCCGCCTTGCCCTGCTGATGTCAGCCCGAAAGGCTACCTGTCATCTACCTTGCCGTCTCGGCCTCCCGGAACGTGGTGCCGTTTCGAACTACTACCGGCGGATTACGGTGCACTGCAGGACAACACGTCACGACCAACCCATCGTGACCAACACTCATCCCCGTATCTGCAAACCCGATCGCTTCACCGTTATCGATCGACAAGCGTCAAAGCCGATCAGGCTATAAATCAAGTTCACCCGGAAAAGCCTTTCAGTGGGTTCGGCAGCACAGTGATGGCTCCAGCTGACCGGCATTTCGTCCTCATGTTGCGGTTCTTCAGCGTGGTACCTTGAATGCCGCCCTTGGTCTGCTTGACCGGCCGGTGTTCCGCCTTGCCCTGCTGATGTCAGCCCGAAAGGCCACCTGTCATCTACCTTGCCGTCTCGGACTCCCGGAACGTGGTGCCGTTTCGAACTACTACCGGCGGATTACGGCGCACTGCAGGACAACACGTCACGACCAACCCATCGTGACCAACACTCATCCCCGTATCTGGAAACCCGATTGCCTCACCGTTATCGATCGACAAGCGTCACAGCCGATGAGGCTATAAAGCAAGTTCGCCCGGAAGCGCCTTTCAGTGGATTCGGAAGCACAGTGATGGATTCAGCTAACCGACATTTTGTCCTAATGTTGCAGTTCTTAAGCGTGGTACCTTGAATGCCGCTTTTGGTCTGCTTGGCCAGTGTTCGCCTTGCCGTGCTGATGCCAGCCGGACCTGTCATTTTGTGCCACATCCTCCCATCTGTGATGCATTGTTTGTATTTTAGTTTTGTTGCCAATGCCACGTTTTTTAGGGGCCGTGAACCCCGTCAAGCCCCGTTTGAGGCTTTTTGTTCACGGTCCTCAGCACCTGTAATGTTGATCTTGGAATAAAATGATGAAAACTGAATAGAATGATGAAAGGCTACCTTTCATCTACTTTGCTGTCTCGGCCTCCCGGAACGTGGTGCCGTTTCGAACTACTACCGGTGGATTACGGGGCACTGCGGGACAACACGTCACGACCAACCCACCCTGACCAACACTCAATCCCGTATATGGAAACCCGATTGCCTCAACGTTATCGATCGACGAGCGTAACAGCCGATCAGGCTATAAAGCAAGTTCGCCCGGAAAAGCCTTTCAGTGGGTTTGGCAGCACAGTGATGGCTCCAGCTAACCGACATTTCGTCCTCATGTTGCAGTTCTTCGGCGTGTTACCTTGAATGCCGCCCTTGGTCTGCTTGGCCGGTGTTCCGCCTTGCCCTGCCGATGCCAGCCCGAAAGGCTACCTGTCATCTACCTTGCTCTCTCGGCTTCCCGGAACGTGGTGCCGTTTCGAACTACTACCCGGGGAATAAGGCGCACTGCGGGACAACACGTCACGACCAACCCATCGTGACCAACACTCAATCCCGTATATGGAAACCCGCATGCCTCAACCTTATCGATCGACGAGCATCACAGCCGATCAGGCTATAAAGCAAGTTCGCCCGGAAAAGCCTTTCAATGGGTTCGGCAGCACAGTGATGGCTCCAGCTAACCGACATTTCGTCGTCATGTTGCAGTTCTTCAGCGCGATGCCTTGAATGCCGCCCTTGGTCTGCTTGGCCGGTGTTCCGCCTTGCCCTGCTAATGCAAGCCGGAAAGGCTACCTGTCGTCTACATTGCTGTCTGGGCCTCCCGGCACGTGGTGCCCTTTCCAACTACTACCGGCGGATTACAGCGCACTGAGGGACAACACTTCACGACCAACCCAACCCATCCTGACCAACACTCATCCCCGTATCTGGAAACCCGATTGCCTCACCGTTATCGATCGACAAGCGTCACAGCTGATCAGGCTATAAAGCAAGTTTGCCCGGAAGCGCCTTTCAGTGGGTTCGGCAGCACAGTGATGGCTCCAGCTAACCGACATTTCTTCCTCATGTTGCAGTTCTTCAGCGCGGTACCTTGAATGCCGCCCTTAGTCTGCTTGGCCGCTGTTCCGCCTTGCCCTGCTGATGCCAGCCAGACCTGTCATTTTGTGCCACATCCTTTCATGTCTGATGAGTTGTTTGTGTTCTAGTTTTGTTGCCAATGCCATGTTCTTTAGGGGCCGTGAACCCCGTCAAGCCCAGTTGGAGGCTTTTTGTTCACGGTCCTTAGCATCTGTAATGTTGATCTTGGAATAAAATGATGAAAATGGAATAAAGATACGAAAGGCTAACTGTCATCTACCTTGCTGTCTCGGTCTCCCGGAACGTGGTGCCCTTTCGAACTACTACCGGTGGATTACGGCGCACTGCGGGACAACACGTCACGACCACCGCATCCTGACCAACACTGATCCCAGTATGTGGAAACCCGATGTCCTCACCGTTATCGATCGACAAGCGTTTCAGCCGATCAGGCTTGTGGGTTTCTAAGTGGACACAGGCCACCACCCACCGCGGGTTCGAGCTTCGCGCGAGCCAAGGGCCCCGATCAGCCGTCACCACACTCACACTGGGACACCGATGCGGTGCACTCAACCTCCGCTGGGAGGAGAGCGATTCGCCGCAAAGAAATAAGCCTCCAAGTTCACAAAGGAGACGTTTATTCACGCGTCCTTCAGCAGGTACACACGCACTCAATAGTCACCCCGTCCCGGGGCGCGCGAGGAGCAAGGCTCCGCTGCGCGCACGAAGCGACTAGAGCAATGCACGCCGCTAACACGCCGCTGCAGGAGAATGTCCCCGCGGCAGTGCTGTGATCTCCGTCTCGTGTCGACCGTTGGGCCGGTTGCGAGAGAGAGTGGGCAATCAACACAAGGTACGCCTGTCGGAGGTCGCTGGACCCCGCTGGACAGGCTCGAGCCGCTGCAGGTCAGAGGACACGTTGCGGGCGAGCTCGAGTAAGCACTGGTCCGAACAACAAAGGCCGGCACGGACAAACAGTAGCATACGCACCTTACGCTGTCTCGGAGGGATCCCTCTCTCTGGGCCCCGCTCGGACGGTCGCGCAGTGCGCGGCCGCCCAAAGCGGGTCCCGGATTCCCGCCAAAAGGCGCCAATGGCAAAGGCCCTTGGGGAGCCGGGGCGGAGCTGTGGCTAAATGACAGTGATTAGTCACCCAGCCGCCTCTCCACCGCCTGAGGCGGGAGCAAGGGAAAGAGGAGAAACAACGCGGGAGGCCGGCTAGCCGCGCAAAGGCGACGGCAGAAAGCCAGGATTCCCACATCCCCCTCTCCTTAAATGCCCTCCTACCCATCGGCAAAGCACGCGGCCAAAATAAAGAAATCAATACACAAAAAAAACTACACTTCAGTTCCAAAATAAAGAAATGAATACACAAAAAAAACTAGCTACACTTCAGTTCCAAAATAAAGAAATGAATACACAAAAAAAACTAGCTACACTTCAGTTCCAAAATAAAGAAATGAATACACACACAAAAAAAAACTAGCCACACTTCAGTTTCAGCCAGAACAACGTAAGAAAACAAGGGAAAAACAAGGCAAACAAACAAACACTGCCATACACTTCAGTAAATCAAAACAGCTTGCAGATTATATACACGGTACACAAGGAGATGTGAATACAACTGTACAGCTATGTTACAGGTGGATGCCAGCCTCAAAGTTCGATGGCGCGGCCCTGTGGGCCGGTCGGCGACTCACCGCTCGCAGGCTTCAAGTTGAACGGGTTGGGAGGGCCGACGACTGATGGCGGTCTTCTTTCCGTTGATGTAGGGTGCGTTGATGACGACGGGGCCGCGGCAGAGCACTGACCTCGCGCCCTTGGACACGACATCACGTTCGGGCACAGACAGTTAGTACACCCCCCTTCACGCCGGCTGAAACGGGCGAGGACGTTCGGCGGCGTCCTGATGTGTAATCTTGGCCACAGCGAGGGGTCCTTCTCATCCTCGCGCTCACGCAGAAGGACACAACGGCACAACTCACAGGCGTCGCCTTGGCTCATGGTTACGCGCGCACACAGTCACAGCCACAAACACGCATACACCGGCACGTGCGCGGACGCTGGTCGGCGACAACGATCCCGTCATCAGAAGCGTCCAGAGGCGCCGCGGCGAGGGTCAAAGGGTGCACTTTCCGCCCCCCATCGCCCCAAACGCCCCGCCAACTTCCCCTCCATACGGGCCGCACAAAACTCGCGCACCGCGACACACGGCTCCTTAACGAGCCAACCACCCACAGTCGGGAAGGAAATAAGCAAAAGGCGCGCTGTACAAACGACACCTAATCCAATCTATTCCTTCTAGAAGATAAGAGCAAGCACGAGCGGGCTGAAGTTTGCCTATGTACATCTCGGTACGTTAGAACGAAAACAGACGTACAAGCGGGGAAACGAAAGTGGCTAGAAACTGACTCAAACAAACAAATAAATAAATTGATAAACACACAAGACTGAAACTGAGCCTGCTGCAAAAACAAAAATAAAAATAACACACCGTGCTTCGCCTGGGTAGGGCGTGACGAGAAAGCTCGCCAGCTAGCTGAGGCTGCGTGCCTTCGGTTGCGGAAAAGTCCGCCGTCCGGCATCAATCACACAGGTGACTGTCGCCTCAGATTGTACCGGTGCTCCATACGCTTGCGTTCCGCAGCACCAGTTGTGCCTTTACACTTGCCTTTGATACCAATGGGTACCGGCGCAAGCTCATCAGACCGTGACGCGTAGGCCTTCAGGTCAATGAACCCCTGCTTGCTCCTGGGGAAAGGCCCCATCAAATCGCAGGTGGCCATCTGCCACGGACGCACACTGTCAATCGGTTTCATCATTCAAGGCGGCTTGCCGCCCCGTGACTTCACCGCTTGACAGACATGGCTGGAACGGCAATAGCGGAAAATGTCACGCTTCATGCCGGGCCACGTCACCGATTGACTCAGTTTTGCAAAAACTTTGGAGTCACTCAGATGACCGGCCAGTGGTTCGTCATGAGAGAATCTCAACAGTGCGCCTCTCAGACTTTTGGGGATAACCACCTTGAACGGGTCGATGGACTCGTCATCGGTGGCTATGTATTTCAGCACGAGCCCGTCATGGTCCAGCAAATATGAATCCCCGGGGTTCGCCGCGACACACGCTGGCTTCTGCCCCCCTGCGTCCGCTACAATACAAGTAGCGTCACGGCGCTCCGTCTCCCTGAGACCGTCGCTCACCTCGCGACAAAACGGGTCATTTTGCTGGGCTTTCAGTAGCTCTTTAGGGCTGAAAACGATTCCAGTCATCCCAGAGGGGAGCCTGGTCTCGTCCCCACTCAGGTTTGCAGCCAAAACTTCCGTTCGCGTCGGCAACTCCGAGGCGCTCACGAAGAGCTTTGCCTCTCGTCCGCCTTGCGAAGCGCTGCTTGCCTGGTTAGCGGAATGGGTTAACCCGTTTGCGGGGTCCCCCTCCTTGACGCCCGGCGGCTCGTCCGCTGTTTCGCCCCCTCCGCCTACAGGCGTCAAGGCGCCGCTGGCGAGTGGGGCACGGGATAGCGCGTCAGCTACCACGTTTGTGCTCCCTTTTCGATACTGCACCGAAAAGTCGTAATGCTGTATCAGGAGAGCCCAGCGCGCCAGCCGACCCGCAGGCTCGCGGAGCCGCATCAGCCAACTGAGCGCACTGTGGTCTGTCTGCACCACGAATTGCGTTCCATCAAGGTAGACGTCAAATTTGCGCAGTGCAAACACGATGGCGAGGCACTCCTTCTCGGTCACGGAATAATTCCTCTCCGAGGGCAGCAAGGAGCGGCTGGCAAAGGCCAGCGGTTGCAGTACGCCATCGAATTCCTGTAGGAGAACTGCTCCTAAACCCAGATCGCTCGCGTCAGTCTGGACTACGAACTGTCTGGTCAGGTCGGGTAGCCTGAGCTGCGCTGTCTCGGCAATGGCACTAGACAGGAGGCGAAAGGACCGCTCTTGCTCGGGCTCCCATCGCCACGCGGCAGTCTTTCCCAAGAGCTCGGTCAAGGGTGCCTGCACGCGGGCACAGGACGATAATAGTTGGCCATTCCCACACCACGGCGCAGGCCGCGTACGTCCTTGGGCGCGGGAAATTCGAGTATGGCTCGAAGTTTCTCCGCATCTGGCTCAATGGAGCCCCGGCCTCAGCGACTGCGCCCCTGCCTCAGTGGAGGCTTGGGCGGGTTGCACGAACGAGGGAGGCAAGGCTCCTAGTTCGATGAGCGGCGCGGTTTCCGCAGGGAACCGGGCCAGCGCCTCGCCGTTTCCGGAGCAGAATTGACTGCTCGCGGGGCACGGCTGCTGCTGTTCGAAACTGCCGGTTGCGGCAGCGTGACACGAACTGCTTTCGCACTGGGCGGAAAGCGTGCACAGCTGAGGTATGCGACCAGCGGGCGCACCGCAGGGTGTTTCCGATACAGCTACAATGGGAGCCGCGTGGTCGACATTTTGGGTTGTGTCGCCGTAAACCCCAATGGGGGCCGCGGCCAACCACGGTGTCTAGCTATTCGAAGGAACAGCAGCCAGCGGATCAAACGACGCTACAACTCCGTAGGGAGCCGACATGTAGCTGCCGAGTGCCCCGCTGTGGGTGGTAGACACGGTGCGCAAGCGTGATCGGCAAGGCGACCTGCTCGGCTAATGTGCCATCAAAGGCGTAAGCGCCAATGACTTAGCACGTTGGGCGCCAGTTGTGGGTTTCTAAGTGGACACAGGCCTCCACCCACCGCGGGTTCGAGCTTCGCGCGAGCCAAGGGCCCCGATCAGCCGTCACCACACACACACTGGGACACCGATGCGGTGCACTCAACCTCCGCTGGGAGGAGAGCGATTCGCCGCAAAGAAATAAGCCTCCAAGTTCACAAAGGAGACGTTTATTCACGTCGTCGTTCAGCAGGTACACACGCACTCAATAGTCACCCCGTCCCGGGGCGCGCGAGGAGCAAGGCTCCGCTGTGCGCACGAAGCGACTAGAGCAATGCGCGCCGCTAACACGCCGCTGCAGGAGAATGTCCCCGCGGCAGTGCTGTGATCTCCCTCTCGTGTCGACCGTTGGGCCGGTTGCGAGAGAGAGTGGGCAATCAACACAAGGTACGCCTGTCGGAGGTCGCTGGACCCCGCTGGACAGGCTCGAGCTGCTGCAGGTCAGAGGACACGTGCGGGCGAGCTCGAGTAAGCACTGGTCCGAACAACAAAGGCCGGCACGGACAAACAGTAGCATACGCACCTTACGCTGTCTCGGAGGGATCCCTCTCTCTGGGCCCCGCTCGGACGGCCGCGCAGTGCGCGGCCGCCCAAAGCGGGTCCCGGATTCCCGCCAAAAGGCGCCAATGGCAAAGGCCCTTGGGGAGCCGGGGCGGAGCTGTGGCTAAATGACAGTGATTAGTCACCCAGCCGCCTCTCCACCGCCTGAGGCGGGAGCAAGGGAAAGAGGAGAAACAACGCGGGAGGCCGGCTAGCCGCGCAAAGGCGACGGCAGAAAGCCAGGATTCCCACAGGCTATAAAGCAAGTTCACCCGAAAGCGCCTTTCAGTTAGTTCGGCAGCACAGTGATGGCTCCTGCTAACCGAATTTCGTCCTCATGTTGCAGCTGTTCAGCGTGGCACCTTGAATGCCGCCCTTGGTCTGCTTGTCCGGTGTTCCGCCTTGAACTGCTGATGCCAGCCCGAAAGGCTACCTGTCACCTACCTTGCTGTCTCAGCCTCCCGGCACGTGGTGCCCTTTCGAACTACTACCGGCGGATTACGGCGCACTGCAGGACAACACGTCACGACCAACCCATCCTGATCAACACTCATCCCCGTAGGTGGAAACCCGATAGCCTCACCGTTATCGATCGACAAGCGTCACAGCCGATCAGGCTATAAAGCAAGTTCGCCCGGAAGCGCCTTTTAGTGGGTTCGGTAGCAGAGTGTGGCTCCAGCTAACCGACATTTCGTCCTCTTGTTGCAGTTCTTCAGCGTGTTACCTTGAATGCCGCCCTTTGTCTGCTTGGCCGGCCGGTGTTGCGCCTTGCCCTGCTGACGCGAGCCCGAAAGGCTACCTGTCATCTACCTTGCTGTCTCGGCCTCCCGGAACGTGGTGCCCTTTCGAACTACAACCGGCGGATTACGGCGCACTGCAGGACAACACGTCACGACCAACACATCGTGACCAACACTCATCCCGTATCTGAAAACCCTATCGCTTCACCGTTATCGACCGACAAGCGTCACTGGCGATCAGTCTATAAACCAATTTCGCCCGGAAGCCCCTTTCAGTGGGTTCAGCAGCACAGTGATGGCTCCAGCTAACCAACATTTTGTCCTCGTATTGCAGTTCTTCAGCGTGGTACTATTGAATGCGGCCCTTGCTCTGTTTGGCCGGTGTTCCGCCTTGCCCTGCTGATGCCAGCCCGAAAGGCTACCTGTCATCTACCTTGCCTTCTGAGCCTCCCGGCACGTGGCGCCCTTTCGAACTACTAGCGGCGGATTACGGCGCACTGCAGGACAACACGTCACGACCAACCCATCGTGACCAACACTCATCCCCGTATCTGGAATCCCGATTGCATCACCGTTATCGATCGACAAGCGTCACAGCCGAACAGGCTATAAGGCAAGTTCACCCGGAAGCGCCTTTCAGTGGGTTCGGAAGCACAGTGATGGATTCAGCTAACCGACATTTCGTCCTGATATTGCAGTTCTTCAGCGTGGTACCTTGAATGCCGCTTTTGGTCTGCTTGGCCAGTATTCGCCTTGCCGTGCTGATGCCAGCCGGACCTGTCATTTTGTGCCACATCCTCCCATCTGTGATGCATTGTTTGTATTTTAGTTTTGTTGCCAATGCCATGTTTTTTAGGGGCCGTGAACCCCGTCACGCCCCGTTGGAGGCTTTTTGTTCACGGTCCTCAGCACCTGTAATGTTGATCTTGGAATAAAATGATGAAAATGGAATAAAATGATGAAAGGCTACCTGTCGTCTACCTTGCTGTCTCGGTCTCCCGGAACGTGGTGCCCTTTCGAACTACTACCGGTGGATTACGGCGCACTGCGGGACAACACGTCACGACCACCGCATCCTGACCAACACTGATCCCAGTATGTGGAAACCCGATGTCCTCACCGTGATCGATCGACAAGCGTTTCAGCCGATCAGGCTATAAAGCAAGTTCACCCGAAAGCGCCTTTCAGTGGGTTCGGTAGCAGAGTGTGGCTCCAGCTAACCGACATTTCGTCCTCTTGTTGCAGTTCTTCAGCGTGTTACCTTGAATGCCGCCCTTGGTCTGCTTGGCCGGCCGGTGTTGCGCCTTGCCCTGCTGAAGCGAGCCCGAAAGGCTACCTGTCATCTACCTTGCTGTCTCGGCCTCCCGGAACGTGGTGCCCGTTCGAACTACAACCGGCGGATTACGGCGCACTGCAGGACAACACGTCACGACCAACCCATCGTGACCAACACTCATCCCCGTATCTGCAAACCCGATCGCTTCACCGTTATCGATCGACAAGCGTCAAAGCCGATCAGGCTATAAAGAAAGTTCACCCGGAAAAGCCTTTCAGTGGGTTCGGCAGCACAGTGATGGCTCCAGCTGACCGACATTTCGTTCTCATGTTGCAGTTCTTCAGCGTGGTACCTTGAATGCCGCCCTTGGTCTGCTTGGCCGGCCGGTGTTGCGCCTTCCCCTGCTGATGCCAGCCCGAAAGGCTACCTGCCATCTACCTTGCTGTCTGGGCCTCCCGGCACGTGGTGCCCTTTCCAACTACTACCGGCGGATTACGGCGCACTGAGGGACAACACGTCACGACCAACCCATCCTGATCAAAACTCAACCCCGCATGTGGAAACCCGATTGCCTGACCGTCATCGATCGAGAAGCGTCACAGCCGATCAGGCTATAAAGCAAGTTCACCCGGAGAAGCCTTTCAGTGGGTTCGGCAGCACAGTGATGGCTCCAGCTAACCGACATTTCGTCCTCATGTTGCAGTTCTTCAGCGTGGTACCTTGAATGCCGCCCTTGGTCTGCTTGGCCGGCCGGTGTTCCGCCTTGCCCTGCTGATGTCAGCCCGAAAGGCTACCTGTCATCTACCTTGCCGTCTCGGCCTCCCGGAACGTGGTGCCGTTTCGAACTACTACCGGCGGATTACGGCGCACTGCAGAACAACACGTCACGACCAACCCATCGTGACCAACACTCATCCCCGTATCTGCAAACCCGATCGCTTCACCGTTATCGATCGACAAGCGTCAAAGCCGATCAGGCTATAAAGCAAGTTCACCCGGAAAAGCCTTTCAGTGGGTTCGGCAGCACAGTGATGGCTTCAGCTGACCGACATTTCGTCCTCATGTTGCAGTTCTTCCGCGTGGTACCTTGAATGCCGCCCTTGGTCTGCTTGTCCGGTGTTCCGCCTTGCCCTGCTGATGACAGCCCGAAAGGCTACCTGTCACCTACCTTGCTGTCTCGGGCTCCCAGCACGTGGTGCCCTTTCGAACTACAACCGGCGGATTAGGCGCACTGCGGGACACACGTCATGACCAGCCGATCCTGACCAACACTCATCCCCGTATCTGGAAACCCGATTGCCTCACCGTTATCGATCGACAAGCGTCACTGGCGATCAATCTATAAAGCAAGTTCGCCCGGAAGCGCCTTTCAGTGGGTTCGGCAGCACAGTGATGGCTCCAGCTAACCAACATTTTGTCCTCGTATTGCAGTTCTTCAGCGTGGTACCTTGAATGCGGCCCTTGGTCTGTTTGGCCGGTGTTCCGCCTTGCCCTGTTGATGCCAGCCCGAAAGGCTAACTGTCATCTACCTTGCTGTCTGAGCCTCCCGGCACGTGGTGCCCTTTCGAACTACTACCTCCGGATTACGGCGCACTGAGGGACAACACTTCACGACCAACCCATCCTGACCAAAACTCATCCCCGTATCTGGAAACCCGATTGCCTCACCGTTATCGATCGACAAGCGTCACTGGCGATCAGTCTATAAAGCAACTTCGCCCGGAAGCGCCTTTCAGTGGGTTCGGCAGCACAGTGATGGCTCCAGCTAACCTACATTTCGTCCTCCTATTGCAGTTCTTCAGCGTGGTGCCTTGAATACGGCCCTTGGTCTGCTTGGCCGGTGTTCCGCCTTGCCCTGCCGATGCCAGCCCGAAAGGCTACCTGTCATCTACCTTGCTGTCTCGGCTTCCCGGAACATAGTGCCGTTTCGAACTACTACCGGGGGATTAAGGCGCACTGCGGGACAACACGTCACGACCAACCCATCGTGACCAACACTGAATCCCGTATATGGAAACCCGATTGCCCCAACGTTATCGATCGACGAGCGTCACAGCCGATCAGGCTATAAAGCAAGTTCGCCCGGAAAAGCCTTTCAGTCGGTTCGGCAGCACAGTGATGGCTCCAGCTAACCGACATTTCGTCCTCATGTTGCAGTTCTTCAGCGTGGTACCTTGAATGCCACCCTTGGTCTGCTTGCCCTGCTGATGCCAGCCGGAAAGGCTACCTGTCATCTACCTTGCTGTCTGGGCCTCCCGGCACGTGGTGCCCTTTCGAACTACTACCGGCGGATTACGGCGCACTGCGGGACAACACGTTACGACCAACCCATCCTGATCAACACTCATCCCCCTATGTGGAAGCCCGATTGCCTCACCGTTATCGAACGACAAGCGTCACAGCCGATCAGGCTATAAAGCAAGTTCGCCCGCAAGCGCCTTTCGGTGGGTTCGGCAGCACAGTGATGGCTCCAGCTAACTGACATTTCGTCCTCATGTTGCAGTTCTTCACCGTGGTACCTTGAATGCCGCCCTTGGTCTGCTTGGCCGGTGTTCCGCCTTCCCCTGCTGATGCCAGCCCGAAAGGCTACCTGTCATCTACCTTGCTGTCTGGGCCTCCCGGCACGTGGTGCCCTTTCGAACTACTACCGGCAGATTACGGCGCACGGCGGCACAACACGTCACGACCAACCCATCTTGATCAACACTCATCCCCGTATCTGGAAACCCGATTGCCTCACCGTTATCGAGCGACAAGCGTCACAGGCGATCAGGCTATAGAGCAAGTTCGCCCGGAAGCGCCTTACAGTGGGTTCGGCAGCACAGTGATGGCTCCAGCTAACCGACATTTCGTCCTCATGTTGCAGTTCTTCAGCGTGGTACCTTGAATGCCGCCCTTGGTCTGCTCGGCTGGTGTTCCACCTTCCCCTGCTGATGCCAGCCCGAAAGGCTACCTGTCATCTACCTTGCTGTCTGGGCCTTCCGGCACGTGGTGCCCTTTCCAACTACTACCGGCGGATTACGGCGCATTGAGGGACAGCACTTCACGACCAACCCATCCTGACCAACACTCATCCCCGTATCCGGAAATCCGATTGCCTCACCGTTATCGATCGACAAGCGTCACAGCCGATCAGGCTACAAAGCAAGTTCGCCCGGAAGCGCCTTTCAGTGGGTTCGGCAGCACAGTGATGGCTCCAGCTAACCGACATTTCGTCCTCATGTTACAGTTCTTCAGCGTGGTACCTTGAATGCCGCCCTTGGTCTGCTTGGCCAGTATTCGCCTTGCCGTGCTGATGCCAGCCGGACCTGTCATTTTGTGGCACATCCTCCCATTTCTGATCCGTTGTTTGTACTCTAGTTTTGTTGCCAATGCAGTGTTTTTTAGGGGCCGTGAACCCCGTCAAGCCCCGTTGGAGGCTTTTTGTTCACGGTCCCAAGCATCTGTATTTTTGATATTGGAATAAAATGATGGAAATGGAATAAAATGATGAAAGGCTACCTTTCATCTACCTTGCTGTCTCGGTCTCCCGGAACGTTGCGCCCTTTCGAACTACTACCGGTGGATTACGGCGCACTGCGGGACAACGCGTCACGACCAACCCATCCTGACCAACACTCATCCCCATATCTTGAAACCCGATTGCCTCACCGTTATTGATCGACGAGCGTCACAGCCGATCAGGCTATAAAGCAAGTTCGCCCGTAAAAGCCTTTCAGTGGGTTCGGCAGCACAGTGATGGCTCCAGCTAACCGACATTTCGTCCTCATGTTGCAGTTCTTCAGCCTGGTACCTTGAATGCCACCCTTGGTCTGCTTGCCCTGCTGATGCCAGCCGGAAAGGCTACCTGACACCTTGCTGTCTGGGCCTCCCGGCACGTGGTGCCCTTTCGAACTACTACCGGCGGATTACCGCGCACTGAAGGACAACACTTCACGACCAACCCATCCTGACCAACACTCATCCCCGAATCTGGAAACCCGATTGCCTCACCGCGATCGACAAGCGTCACAGCCGATGAGGCTATAAAGCAAGTTCGCCCGGAAGCGCCTTTCAGTGGATTCGGAAGCACAGTGATGGATTCAGCAAACCGACATTTTGTCCTGATGTTGCAGTTCTTAAGCGTGGTACCTTGAATGCCCTTTTGGTCTGCTTGGCCAGTGTTCGCTTTGCCGTGCTGATGCCAGCCGGACCTGTCATTTTGTGCCACATCCTCCCATCTGTGATGCATTGTTTGTATTTTAGTTTTGTTGCCAATGCCACGTTTTTTGGGGGCCGTGAACCCCGTCAAGCCCCGTTGGAGGCTTTTTGTTCACGGTCCTCAGCACCTGTAATGTTGATCTTGGAATAAAATGATGAAAATTGAATAAAATGGTGAAAGGCTACCTTTCATCTACTTTGCTGTCTCGGTCTCCCGGAACGTGGTGCCCTTTCGAACTACTACCGGTGGATTACGGGGCACTGCGGGACAACACGTCACGACCAACCCACCCTGACCAACACTCAATCCCGTATATGGAAACCCGATTGCCTCAACGTTATCGATCGACGAGCGTAACAGCCGATCAGGCTATAAAGCAAGTTCGCCCGGAAAAGCCTTTCAGTGGGTTTGGCAGCACAGTGATGGCTCCAGCTAACCGACATTTCGACCTCATGTTGCAGTTCTTCGGCGTGTTACTTTGAATGCCGCCCTTGGTCTGCTTGGCCGGTGTTCCGCCTTGCCCTGCCGATGCCAGCCTGAAAGGCTACTTGTCATCTACCTTGCTGTCTCGGCTTCCCGGAACGTGGTGCCGTTTCGAACTACTACCCGGGGATTAAGGCGCACTGCGGGACAACACGTCACGACCAACCCATCGTGACCAACACTAAATCCCGTATATGGAAACCCGCATGCCTCAACGTTATCGATCGACGAGCGTCCCAGCCGATCAGGCTATAAAGCAAGTTCGCCCGGAAAAGCCTTTCAATGGGTTCGGCAGCACAGTGATGGCTCCAGCTAACCGACATTTCGTCCTCATGTTGCAGTTCTTCAGCGCGATTCCTTGAATGCCGCCCTTGGTCTGCTTGGCCGGTGTTCCGCCTTGCCCTGCTAATGCAAGCCGGAAAGGCTACCTGTCGTCTACCTTGCTGTCTGGGCCTCCCGGCACGTGGTGCCCTTTCCAACTACTACCGGCGGATTACAGCGCACTGAGGGACAACACTTCACGACCAACCCAACCCATCCTGACCAACACTCATCCCCGTATCTGGAAACCCGATTGCCTCACCGTTACCGATCGACAAGCGTCACAGCTGATCAGGCTATAAAGCAAGTTTGCCCGGAAGCGCCTTTCAGTGGGTTCGGCAGCACAGTGATGGCTCCAGCTAACCGACATTTCTTCCTCATGTTGCAGTTCTTCAGCGCGGTACCTTGAATGCCGCCCTTAGTCTGCTTGGCCGCTGTTCCGCCTTGCCCTGCTGATGCCAGCCAGACCTGTCATTTTGTGCCACATCCTTTCATGTCTGATGAGTTGTTTGTGTTCTAGTTTTGTTGCCAATGCCATGTTCTTTAGGGGCCGTGAACCCCGTCAAGCCCAGTTGGAGGCTTTTTCTTTACGGTCCTCAGCATCTGTAATGTTGATCTTGGAATAAAATGATGAAAATGGAATAAAAATACGAAAGGCTAACTGTCATCTACCTTGCTGTCTCGGTCTCCCGGAACGTGGTGCCCTTTCGAACTACTACCGGTGGATTACGGCGCACTGCGGGACAACACGTCACGACCACCGCATCCTGACCAACACTGATCCCAGTATGTGGAAACCCGATGTCCTCACCGTTATCGATCGACAAGCGTTTCAGCCGATCAGGCTATAAAGCAAGTTCACCCGAAAGCGCCTTTCAGTTAGTTCGGCAGCACAGTGATGGCTCCTGCTAACCGCATTTCGTCCTCATGTTGCAGCTGTTCAGCGTGGCACCTTGAATGCCGCCCTTGGTCTGCTTGTCCGGTGTTCCGCCTTGAACTGCTGATGCCAGCCCGAAAGGCTACCTGTCACCTACCTTGCTGTCTCAGCCTCCCGGCACGTGGTGCCCTTTCGAACTACTACCGGCGGATTACGGCGCACTGCAGGACAACACGTCACGACCAACCCATCCTGATCAACACTCATCCCCGTAGGTGGAAACCCGATAGCCTCACCGTTATCGATCGACAAGCATCACAGCCGATCAGGCTATAAAGCAAGTTCGCCCGGAAGCGCCTTTCAGTGGGTTCGGTAGCAGAGTGTGGCTCCAGCTAACCGACATTTCGTCCTCTTGTTGCAGTTCTTCAGCGTGTTACCTTGAATGCCGCCCTTGGTCTGCTTGGCCGGCCGGTGTTGCGCCTTGCCCTGCTGACGCGAGCCCGAAAGGCTACCTGTCATCTACCTTGCTGTCTCGGCCTCCCGGCACGTGGTGCCCTTTCGAACTACTACCTGCGGATTACGGCGCACTGAGGGACAACACTTCACGACCAACCCATCCTGACCAAAACTCATCCCCGTATCTGGAATCCCGATTGCCTCACCGTTATCGATCGACAAGCGTCACAGCCGAACAGGCTATAAGGCAAGTTCGCCCGGAAGCGCCTTTCAGTGGGTTCGGAAGCGCAGTGATGGATTCAGCTAACCGACATTTCGTCCTGATAATGCAGTTCTTCAGCGTGGTACCTTGAATGCCGCTTTTGGTCTGCTTGGCCAGTATTCGCCTTGCCGTGCTGATGCCAGCCGGACCTGTCATTTTGTGCCACATTCTCCCATTTATGATCCGTTGTTTGTACTCTAGTTTTGTTGCCAATGCCGTGTTTTTTAGGGGCCGTGAACCCCGTCAAGCCCCGTTGGAGGCTTTTTGTTCACGGTCCCAAGCATCTGTATTGTTGATATTGGAATAAAATGATGGAAATGGAATAAAATGATGAAAGGCTACCTTTCATCTACTTTGCTGTCTCGGTCTCCCGGAACGTGGTGCCCTTTCGAACTACTACCGGTGGATTACGGGGCACTGCGGGACAACACGCCACGACCAACCCACCCTGACCAACACTCAATCCCGTATACGGAAACCCGATTGCCTCAACGTTATCGATCGACGAGCGTAACAGCCGATCAGGCTATAAAGCAAGTTCGCCCGGAAAAGCCTTTCAGTGGGTTTGGCAGCACAGTGATGGCTCCAGCTAACCGACATTTCGTCCTCATGTTGCAGTTCTTCAGCGCGATGCCTTGAATGCCGCCCTTGGTCTGCTTGGCCGGTGTTCCGCCTTGCCCTGCCGATGCCAGCCCGAAAGGCTACCTGTCGTCTACCTTGCTGTCTCGGCTTCCCGGAACATAGTGCCGTTTCGAACTACTACCGGGGGATTAAGGCGCACTGCGGGACAACACGTCACGACCAACCCATCGTGACCAACACTCAATCCCGTATATGGAAACCCGATTGCCCCAACGTTATCGATCGACGAGCGTCACAGCCGATCAGGCTATAAAGCAAGTTCGCCCGGAAAAGCCTTTCAGTCGGTTCGGCAGCCCAGTGATGGCTCCAGCTAACCGACATTTCGTCCTCATGTTGCAGTTCTTCAGCGTGGTACCTTGAATGCCACCCTTGGTCTGCTTGCCCTGCTGATGCCAGCCGGAAAGGCTACCTGTCATCTACCTTGCTGTCTGGGCCTCCCGGCACGTGGTGCCCTTTCGAACTACTACCGGCGGATTACGGCGCACTGCGGGACAACACGTTACGACCAACCCATCCTGATCAACACTCATCCCCCTATGTGGAAGCCCGATTGCCTCACCGTTATCGAACGACAAGCGTCACAGCCGATCAGGCTATAAAGCAAGTTCGCCCGGAAGCGCCTTTCGGTGGGTTCGGCAGCACAGTGATGGCTCCAGCTAACTGACATTTCGTCCTCATGTTGCAGTTCTTCACCGTGGTACCTTGAATGCCGCCCTTGGTCTGCTTGGCCGGTGTTCCGCCTTCCCCTGCTGATGCCAGCCCGAAAGGCTACCTGTCATCTACCTTGCTGCCTGGGCCTCCCGGCACGTGGTGCCCTTTCGAACTACTACCGGCAGATTACGGCGCACGGCGGCACAACACGTCACGACCAACCCATCTTGATCAACACTCATCCCCGTATCTGGAAACCCGATTGCCTCACCGTTATCGAGCGACAAGCGTCACAGGCGATCAGGCTATAGAGCAAGTTCGCCCGGAAGCGCCTTACAGTGGGTTCGGCAGCACAGTGATGGCTCCAGCTAACCGACATTTCGTCCTCATGTTGCAGTTCTTCAGCGTGGTACCTTGAATGCCGCCCTTGGTCTGCTTGGCTGGTGTTCCGCCTTCCCCTGCTGATGCCAGCCCGAAAGGCTACCTGTCATCTACCTTGCTGTCTGGGCCTTCCGGCACGTGGTGCCCTTTCCAACTACTACCGGCGGATTACGGCGCATTGAGGGACAGCACTTCACGACCAACCCATCCTGACCAACACTCATCCCCGTATCTGGAAACCCGATTGCCTCACCGTTATCGATCGACAAGCGTCACAGCCGATCAGGCTACAAAGCAAGTTCGCCCGGAAGCGCCTTTCAGTGGGTTCGGCAGCACAGTGATGGCTCCAGCTAACCGACATTTCGTCCTCATGTTACAGTTCTTCAGCGTGGTACCTTGAATGCCGCCCTTGGTCTGCTTGGCCAGTATTCGCCTTGCCGTGCTGATGCCAGCCGGACCTGTCATTTTGTGGCACATCCTCCCATTTCTGATCCGTTGTTTGTACTCTAGTTTTGTTGCCAATGCAGTGTTTTTTAGGGGCCGTGAACCCCGTTAAGCCCCGTTGGAGGCTTTTTGTTCACGGTCCCAAGCATCTGTATTTTTGATATTGGAATAAAATGATGGAAATGGAATAAAATGATGAAAGGCTACCTTTCATCTACCTTGCTGTCTCGGTCTCCCGGAACGTTGCGCCCTTTCGAACTACTACCGGTGGATTACGGCGCACTGCGGGACAACGCGTCACGACCAACCCATCCTGACCAACACTCATCCCCATATCTTGAAACCCGATTGCCTCACCGTTATTGATCGACGAGCGTCACAGCCGATCAGGCTATAAAGCAAGTTCGCCCGTAAAAGCCTTTCAGTGGGTTCGGCAGCACAGTGATGGCTCCAGCTAACCGACATTTCGTCCTCATGTTGCAGTTCTTCAGCCTGGTACCTTGAATGCCACCCTTGGTCTGCTTGCCCTGCTGATGCCAGCCGGAAAGGCTACCTGACACCTTGCTGTCTGGGCCTCCCGGCACGTGGTGCCCTTTCGAACTACTACCGGCGGATTACCGCGCACTGAAGGACAACACTTCACGACCAACCCATCCTGACCAACACTCATCCCCGAATCTGGAAACCCGATTGCCTCACCGTGATCGATCGAGAAGCGTCACAGCCGATGAGGCTATAAAGCAAGTTCGCCCGGAAGCGCCTTTCAGTGGATTCGGAAGCACAGTGATGGATTCAGCTAACCGACATTTTGTCCTGATGTTGCAGTTCTTAAGCGTGGTACCTTCAATGCCCTTTTGGTCTGGTTGGCCAGTGTTCGCCTTGCCGTGCTGATGCCAGCCGGACCTGTCATTTTGTGCCACATCCTCCCATCTGTGATGCATTGTTTGTATTTTAGTTTTGTTGCCAATGCCACGTTTTTTAGGGGCCGTGAACCCCGTCAAGCCCCGTTGGAGGCTTTTTGTTCACGGTCCTCAGCACCTGTAATGTTGATCTTGGAATAAAATGATGAAAATTGAATAAAATGGTGAAAGGCTACCTTTCATCTACTTTGCTGTCTCGGTCTCCCGGAACGTGGTGCCCTTTCGAACTACTACCGGTGGATTACGGGGCACTGCGGGACAACACGTCACGACCAACCCACCCTGACCAACACTCAATCCCGTATATGGAAACCCGATTGCCTCAACGTTATCGATCGACGAGCGTAACAGCCGATCAGGCTATAAAGCAAGTTCGCCCGGAAAAGCCTTTCAGTGGGTTCGGCAGCACAGTGATGGCTCCAGCTAACCGACATTTCGTCCTCATGTTGCTGTTCTTCAGCGCGATGCCTTGAATGCCGCCCTTGGTCTGCTTTGCCGCTGTTCCGCCTTGCCCTGCTAATGCAAGCCGGAAAGGCTACCTGTCGTCTACCTTGCTGTCTGGGCCTCCCGTCACGTGGTGCCCTTTCCAACTACTACCGGCGGATTACGGCGCACTGAGGGACAACACTTCACGACCAACCCAACCCATCCTGACCAACACTCATCCCCGTATCTGGAAACCCGATTGCCTCACCGTTATCGATCGACAAGCGTCACAGCCGATCAGGCTATAAAGCAACTTCGCCCGGAAGCGCCTTTCAGTGGGTTCGGCAGCACAGTGATGGCTCTAGCTAACCGACATTTCTTCCTCATGTTGCAGTTCTTCAGCGCGGTACCTTGAATGCCGCCCTTAGTCTGCTTGGCCGCTGTTCCGCCTTGCCCTGCTGATGCCAGCCAGACCTGTCATTTTGTGCCACATCCTCTCATGTCTGATGAGTTGTTTGTGTTCTAGTTTTGTTGCCAATGCCATGTTCTTTAGGGGCCGTGAACCCCGTCAAGCCCAGTTGGAGGCTTTTTGTTCACGGTCCTCAGCATCTGTAATGTTGATCTTGGAATAGAATGATGAAAATGGAATAAAAATACGAAAGCCTAACTGTCATCTACCTTGCTGTCTCGGTCTCCCGGAACGTGGTGCCCTTTCGAACTACTACCGGTGGATTACGGCGCACTGCGGGACAACACGTCACGACCACCGCATCCTGACCAACACTGATCCCAGTATGTGGAAACCCGATGTCCTCACCGTTATCGATCGACAAGCGTTTCAGCCGATCAGGCTATAAAGCAAGTTCACCCGAAAGCGCCTTTCAGTGGGTTCGGTAGCAGAGTGTGGCTCCAGCTAACCGACATTTCGTCCTCTTGGTGGAGTTCTTCAGCGTGGTACCTTGAATGCCGCCCTTGGTCTGCTTGGCCGGCCGGTGTTCCGCCTTGCCCTGCTGATGTCAGCCCGAAAGGCTACCTGTCATCTACCTTGCCGTCTCGGCCTCCCGGAACGTGGTGCCGTTTCGAACTACTACCGGCGGATTACGGCGCACTGCAGAACAACACGTCACGACCAACCCATCGTGACCAACACTCATCCCCGTATCTGCAAACCCGATCGCTTCACTGTTATCGATCGACAAGCGTCAAAGCCGATCAGGCTATAAAGAAAGTTCACCCGGAAAAGCCTTTCAGTGGGTTCGGCAGCACATTGATGGCTTCAGCTGACCGACATTTCGTCCTCATGTTGCAGTTCTTCAGCGTGGTACCTTGAATGCCGCCCTTGGTCTGCTTGTCAGGTGTTCCGCCTTGCCCTGCTGATGACAGCCCGAAAGGCTACCTGTCACCTACCTTGCTGTCTCGGCCTCCCAGCACGTGGTGCCCTTTCCAACTACTACCGGCGGATTAGGCGCACTGCGGGACACATGTCATGACCAGCCCATCCTGACCAACACTCATCCCCGTATCTGGAAACCCGATTGCCTCACCGTTATCGATCGACAAGCGTCACTGGCGATCAGTCTATAAAGCAAGTTCGCCCGGAAGCGCCTTTCAGTGGGTTCGGCAGCACAGTGATGGCTCCAGCTAACCAACATTTTGTCCTCGTATTGCAGTTCTTCAGCGTGGTACCTTGAATGCGGCCCTTGGTCTGTTTGGCCGGTGTTCCGCCTTGCCCTGCTGATTCCAGCCCGAAAGGCTAGCTGTCACCTACCTTGCTGTCTCGGCCTCCCAGCACGTGGTGCCCTTTCGAACTACTACCTGCGGATTACTTCGCACTGAGGGACAACACTTCACGACCAACCCATCCTGACCAAAACTCATCCCCGTATCTGGAATCCCGATTGCCTCACCGTTATCGATCGACAAGCGTCACAGCCGAACAGGCTATAAGGCAAGTTCGCCGGGAAGCGCCTTTCAGTGGGTTCGGAAGCACAGTGATGGATTCAGCTAACCGACATTTCGTCCTGATATTGCAGTTCTTCAGCGTGGTACCTTGAATGCCGCTTTTGGTCTGCTTGGCCAGTATTCGCCTTGCCGTGCTGATGCCAGCCGGACCTGTCATTTTGTGCCACATTCTCCCATTTATGATCCGTTGTTTGTACTCTAGTTTTGTTGCCAATGCCGTGTTTTTTAGGGGCCGTGAACCCCGTCAAGCCCCGTTGGAGGCTTTTTGTTCACGGTCCCAAGCATCTGTATTGTTGATATTGGAATAAAATGATGGAAATGGAATAAAATGATGAAAGGCTACCTTTCATCTACTTTGCTGTCTCGGTCTCCCGGAACGTGGTGCCCTTTCGAACTACTACCGGTGGATTACGGGGCACTGCGGGACCACACGCCACGACCAACCCACCCTGACCAACACTCAATCCCGTATACGGAAACCCGATTGCCTCAACGTTATCGATCGACGAGCGTAACAGCCGATCAGGCTATAAAGCAAGTTCGCCCGGAAAAGCCTTTCAGTGGGTTTGGCAGCACAGTGATGGCTCCAGCTAACCGACATTGCGTCCTCATGTTGCAGTTCTTCAGCGCGATGCCTTGAATGCCGCCCTTGGTCTGCTTGGCCGGTGTTCCGCCTTGCCCTGCCGATGCCAGCCCGAAAGGCTACCTGTCATCTACCTTGCTGTCTCGGCTTCCCGGAACATAGTGCCGTTTCGAACTACTACCGGGGGATTAAGGCGCACTGCGGGACAACACGTCACGACCAACCCATCGTGACCAACACTCAATCCCGTATATGGAAACCCGATTGCCCCAACGTTATCGATCGACGAGCGTCACAGCCGATCAGGCTATAAAGCAAGTTCGCCCGGAAAAGCCTTTCAGTCGGTTCGGCAGCACAGTGATGGCTCCAGCTAACCGACATTTCGTCGTCATGTTGCAGTTCTTCAGCGTGGTACCTTGAATGCCACCCTTGGTCTGCTTGCCGTGCTGATGCCAGCCGGAAAGGCTACCTGTCATCTACCTTGCTGTCTGGGCCTCCCGGCACGAGGTGCCCTTTCGAACTACTACCGGTGGATTACGGCGCACTGCGGGACAACACGTCACGACCACCGCATCCTGACCAACACTGATCCCAGTATGTGGAATCCCGATTGCCTCACCGTTATCGATCGACAAGCGTCACAGCCGAACAGGCTATAAGGCAAGTTCGCCCGGAAGCGCCTTTCAGTGGGTTCGGAAGCACAGTGATGGATTCAGCTAACCGACATTTCGTCCTGATATTGCCACGTATCATTGTAGTGTTTCTTCGTTCACTGTCAAGGCTGCAGGAAAGGGTTGTTATCACTTTTGTTCGTGACGCGAGAAGCGACCGGACTAATCTCGATTGTTCACAGCCATGAACACCTGCATCTACTTGTTTCTAGATTACTCTAGATGATCTCGACCTTTTATCTCGAAGTTTCCTTGCCGGCTTTAAATTGAACGATGCCGCGAGCAGCGGGCATTCGTAGTTCGACGATTGACGAGCACGCTTGTTGCTTACGCCGCCACCGAGTGAGTCAGTTCTTTTGCGGGCGCAAGTCAGCCCAAATAAAGAGCTTCGTTTGCAAGTATTTCTGGTGTCTTCCTGACCGCTGGACTGCCGTCACTACAACGTGACATCTGGTGGAGGTGCTGGGTAGCCTTTCATGTTCCGGACACCCCCTACAAGCCGTGACGCCAGCCCTCTGAGTCATCAACCGCAGGACCTGAGTCCAGTCCACCGCGCTAGCCGACGCCTGCAAGGGGACGCACCAGAGTTCGGGAATCTGCCGGACCCTACCCGGAAGCGGAAGCCAGCAGCAACGTCCACCATGAGCTTGCCCCAGACGACGACTCCAATCATTCTGCAGCAGCCCCGGGTGCCACCAACCTTCGACGCTTCGCCTGGCGCCGACCCCGAAGAATGGCTGGAGCAGTTCGACCGAGTGGCTGTCTTTAACAACTGGGACGATGCCATGAAATTTAGGTACGTCTTCTTTGCCCTGGAAGGACCAGCAAGAGTCTGGTTTGAGAATGAGGAAGCCAGCCTCGCGAATTGGGCAACCTTCAAAGAGCAGCTTCTCAAGACTTTCACAAACGTCGTGAGAAAGGAGAGAGCCCAGCAGCTGCTACAGTCTCGCATACAACACCCAAACGAGACCGTTGCAGTGTACACTGAGGAGATGAAGCGTCTCTTCCGGCGTGCCGACTCGAACATGAAGGAAGAAGAAAAGGTCAAGCTGCTTATGCGAGGAGTTAAAGAACAACTCTTTGCCGGCCTCGTACGGAACCCACCGAAAACCGTGGCGGAATTCATAGAAGAGGCCTCCACGATGGAAAAAACACTTGACGCCCGAGCCCGCCAATATGAGCGCCAGCAGCGCGTTTTTTCAGCAAACTGCCTGGACACCGCTAACAGCAATGACCTGCGGGAGGTTATACGCCAAGTAGTACGAGAAGAGCTCTGACGATTGCTGCCAAATGGAACGCAGCCGCAGGTTTCACCACTTACTGAAGTAATCCGGGACGAAGTTCAACAGGCCTTGGGTGTGACGCCGACACCCACGCAGCCTCTGCAGCCCCCAGCCATGACTTACGCCGCAGCTGTGCGCCGTCCTCCACCTCGACGACGGGACCCAAGCCCCTATCGCCCTCAGCCAGCTGCGTTGGACCGCCGCCCACTCGCCCCAACCCGCCCGTCCTACGAGCGACGCGCGCAACCGAGGAAATGCGACGAGTGGAGAACTCCCGACCAGCGCCGCCCACTATGCTTCCACTGTGGAGAAGCCGGTCACGTCCTCCGGCACTGCCCATACAGAAGACTGGGCATCCGAGGGTTCTCTTACGACGCTCCACGACCCCGACCCGGCCAGCGACCAGCCGAAATCGAGGAGTTTTTACGTCGGGAAGAATACTCATCGCCGAGCCGCCTATCACGTTCCCCGTCGCCATCGTCCCAGCGCTTTGTATCTCCTAGCCGAGGTTACGCCGTCCGTGGACGCTCCCCCAGCCCCCGAAGGTTAAACTAAATAAAGCAGCCTCTGGAGGTGAGGTTGCTTCTAAGCGCAATGATAAAGATCCTCCATCGACGAGTACTCAAGACCATGCCTCAACTACGACGACGACATCGACGACGACAACACCGACGACGACAACACCGACGACACCGACGACGACGACGACGACGACGCGGCCAGACCTGAAGCTTTTACCGCTGCCCAGTGAAGTAACGTCGGAGTACGCCGACCACAGCCTCACTACTCGACGAAGCCGAGATCGTACACCGAAGACAACGTGCAATGCGAAAACGCGGACAAGTGACCTTGAAGTTATGATCGACGATCACGCGGTTACTGCCTTGGTGGACACCGGAGCTGACTACTCCGTCATGAGTGGGCCACTCGCTGTCCGACTCAGGAAGGTAACAACAACTTGGGATGGCCCGCTGATCCGCACCGCAGGTGGCAACCTGATTACGCCGTCAGGACGCTGCACCGCGAGAGTTACTGTAAACGGGAGAACCTATGCGACAACCTTTCTGATCCTACAGCAGTGCTCGCGAGACGTGATTTTGGGAATGGACTTCCTGAATGAACATCGAGCGATCATCGACCTTCGATCTAAGTCGATCAAACTTTCCACGGAAAAAGCCATACCTGTTGCGACGAGCGCGACTCATCACGTTGCCTTAAACGTCCTCGACGAAGCATTGAGCGTGCCGCCCCGATCAAGTGTCCTCGCCTGCATAGGTACTGGAGACATCGAAAATGCCGAAGGCGTCATCGAGGGGAACACCCAGTTACTCCTGGATCGAGGATTGGGCGTCGCAATGGGAGTCGCCGAAATCCGACATGGTCAAGCCCAGGTGTTGGTAACCAACTTCACCGAAGAATACCGGCATCTAAACAAAGGTACGACGATCGCTTTCCTCGACGAGCTGGCAGGCATCAGAGACATATTTGCCCTACCCGACCAACCCGTAGAACCATCTGACCAAGGCCATCAACCAACGTTTGATATCAACCCAGCATTAACCCGGAGCAGACAAGACCAAATACGCAGCCTTCTTCAAAAGTACAGCGACTGCTTCTCATCAGCATCGAATGTGCGACGAACCAGCCTTGCCAAGCACCGCATTGTCACAGACGAACACGCCCGACCACTGCGGCAGAGCCCCTACCGCGTATCGCCGCTAGAACGCCAAGCTATCCGCAAGCAAGTTGAGGAAATGCTTCGTGACGACGTCATCCAACCATCGAGGAGCCCCTGGGCAGCACCAGTCGTCCTAGTGAAAAAGAAAGACGGCACCCTTCGCTTTTGCGTCGATTACCGCCGCCTGAACAGCATTACGAAGAAGGATGTCTACCCCCTCCCCCGCATCGACGATACATTGGATCGGCTGTGCAACGCTAAGTACTTCTCATCGATGGACCTGAAGAGCGGCTACTGGCAAATTGAAGTCGACGAAAGAGATCGCGAGAAGACTGCGTTCATCACACCAGACGGACTCTTCGAGTTCAAGGTGATGCCATTCGGCCTCTGCTCTGCCCCAGCGACGTTCCAGCGAGTAATGGATACGGTGCTCGCAGGTTTGAAGTGGCAAATTTGTCTAGTCTACTTAGATGACGTCGTTGTCTTCTCCTCAAGCTTTGAAGACCATCTCAGAAGGCTTCGGATAGTGCTGGAAACAATCAAGACTTCAGGACTAACACTGAAACCAGAGAAGTGCCACTTCGCCTACGAGGAGCTGCTGTTCCTTGGTCACGTCGTAAGCAAAGATGGAGTTCGCCCAGACCCTCAGAAGACGGCTGCGATCGCAGAGTTTCCACAGCCTAATGACAAGAAAGCTATACGCAGATTCCTTGGATTGTGCGCTTATTACCGGCGATTCGTCAAGAACTTTTCGCGCATCGCTGAACCTTTGACCCAACTTACCAAGGCTGACGTGCCTTTTAAATGGGAAAGGCCGCAAGAGGAAGCTTTCAACGAGCTGAAGCGCCGCTTACAGTCCCCTCCTGTGCTCGGGCACTTTGATGAAAACGCCGAAACCGAAGTTCATACCGATGCAAGCAGCGTGGGCTTAGGAGCTGTCCTCGTTCAGAAAAATGGCAGACAAGAAAAAGTTATCGCGTACGCTAGCCGTTCACTGTCGAGAGCCGAAGCCAACTATTCGACGACAGAGAAAGAATGCCTCGCCATTATTTGGGCCACGTCCAAATTTCGCCCCTACCTATACGGACGACCATTCAAGGTTGTGAGTGATCACCATGCTCTGTGCTGGCTGGCCAATTAGAAAGATCCCTCCGGCCGCCTTGCTCGTTGGAGCCTGCGTCTTCAAGAATTCGACATAACTGTAGTCTACAAATCTGGCCGCAAGCATTCCGATGCAGACTGCTTGTCACGAGCTCCTGTCGACGCAGCACCCGAAGAGGAAGACGACGACGCTTTCTTAGGACCGGTAAGCGCCAGCAGTTTCGCGCAGCAGCAGCACTCGGATCCTGACTTGCAAAGCCTAGTTGATTATCTGAAAGGCAAGACCGCATCGCCTCCCCGAGGGTTCAAGCGGCAACTGTCGTCCTTCGTCCTTCACAATAATGTCCTCCTGAAGAAGAACTTCGCGCCGAACAGGACAGTGCATCTTCTTGTCGTGCCCAAAAATCTGAGGCAAGAAATTATGCAGGCATGTCATGATGAGCCGACTGCAGGACATCTCGGGATTGCTCGCACGTTGCACCGCATCCAGGAGAAGTACTATTGGCCACGGCTAGCTACCGACGTTTCCCATTACGTGAAAACGTGCCGTGAGTGTCAGCGACGCAAAACGCCTCCGACTAGACCAGCCGGACTCCTGAACCCCATACCACCGCCAACTAAGCCCTTTCAGCAAATAGGGATGGACCTCCTCGGCCCCTTTCCGACCTCTTCATCAGGAAACAAGTGGATCATCGTGGCCACCGACTACATGACCCGCTACGCCGAAGCAAAAGCGTTGCCTAGTGGTACTGCAACAGAAGTCGCAAAATTTTTTGTCGAACAAATTCTCCTGCGACACGGCGCCCCGGAAGTGCTCATCACAGACAGAGGAACGGCGTTTACAGCGGAGCTCACGCAAGCCATTTTAAACTACAGCCAGACAAGCCATCGGAGGACCACTGCCTATCATCCGCAAACCAACGGACTCACAGAGCGTCTCAACAAGACTATCGCAGACATGCTCTCCATGTACATCGACGCCGAACACAAGACATGGGACACCATTCTGCCGTACGTGATCTTTGCTTATAACACTGCCGTCCAGGAGACTACCAGGTTTACCCCATTCCAGCTTGTCTACGGCAGGAAGCCCACGACAACACTCGACGCAATGCTCCCGCACGTTTCAGACGAAGACAACCACGACGTCGCCGCCTACCTTGATCGCGCCGAGGAAGCCCGAAGACTTGCGCGGCTTCGCATTAAAGACCAGCAGCACGCCGACGCCCGACGCTACAATCTGCGCCGACGAGACACGAATTACAAGCCAGGTGATCGTGTTTGGATATGGACGCCAATTCGCCGCCGTGGATTGAGTGAAAAGTTGCTTCGACGCTACTTTGGCCCGTACAGGGTTCTCCGTCGCATCGGTGACCTCGACTATGAAGTCATCCCCGACGGCACTACAGCATCTCAACGACGACGCACACGCCCGGAAGTCGTACATGTCGTACGCCTTAAACCTTACTTTGAACGCTAATGGACTCGATGTTTACATTGCCCGTATTTATTTTTCATTTTTTAAGCGTCGAGGCGACGCTTCTTTGGAAGGGGGGTAATGCCACGTATCATTGTAGTGTTTCTTCGTTCACTGTCAAGGCTGCAGGAAAGGGTTGTTATCACTTTTGTTCGTGACGCGAGAAGCGACCGGACTAATCTCGATTGTTCACAGCCATGAACACCTGCATCTACTTGTTTCTAGATTACTCTAGATGATCTCGACCTTTTATCTCGAAGTTTCCTTGCCGGCTTTAAATTGAACGATGCCGCGAGCAGCGGGCATTCGTAGTTCGACGATTGACGAGCACGCTTGTTGCTTACGCCGCCACCGAGTGAGTCAGTTCTTTTGCGGGCGCAAGTCAGCCCAAATAAAGAGCTTCGTTTGCAAGTATTTCTGGTGTCTTCCTGACCGCTGGACTGCCGTCACTACAACGTGACAATATTGCAGTTCTTCAGCGTGGTACCTTGAATGCCGCTTTTGGTCTGCTTGGCCAGTATTCGCCTTGCCGTGCTGATGCCAGCCGGACCTGTCATTTTGTGCCACATTCTCCCATTTATGATCCGTTGTTTGTACTCTAGTTTTGTTGCCAATGCCGTGTTTTTTAGGGGCCGTGAACCCCGTCAAGCCCCGTTGGAGGCTCTTTGTTCACGGTCCCAAGCATCTGTATTGTTGATATTGGAATAAAATGATGGAAATGGAATAAAATGATGAAAGGCTACCTTTCATCTACTTTGCTGTCTCGGTCTCCCGGAACGTGGTGCCCTTTCGAACTACTACCGGTGGATTACGGGGCACTGCGGGACAACACGCTACGACCAACCCACCCTGACCAACACTCAATCCCGTATATGGAAACCCGATTGCCTCAACGTTATCGATCGACGAGCGTAACAGCCGATCAGGCTATAAAGCAAGTTCGCCCGGAAAAGCCTTTCAGTGGGTTTGGCAGCACAGTGATGGCTCCAGCTAACCGACATTTCGTCCTCATGTTGCAGTTCTTCAGCGCGATGCCTTGAATGCCGCCCTTGGTCTGCTTGGCCGGTGTTCCGCCTTGCCCTGCCGATGCCAGCCCGAAAGGCTACCTGTCATCTACCTTGCTGTCTCGGCTTCCCGGAACATAGTGCCGTTTCGAACTACTACCGGGGGATTAAGGCGCACTGCGGGACAACACGTCACGACCAACCCATCGTGACCAACACTCATCCCCGTATCTGCAAACCCGATCGCTTCACCGTTATCGATCGACAAGCGTCAAAGCCGATCAGGCTATAAAGCAAGTTCACCCGGAAAAGCCTTTCAGTGGGTTCGGCAGCACAGTGATGGCTTCAGCTGACCGACATTTCGTCCTCATGTTGCAGTTCTTCCGCGTGGTACCTTGAATGCCGCCCTTGGTCTGCTTGTCCGGTGTTCCGCCTTGCCCTGCTGATGACAGCCCGAAAGGCTACCTGTCACCTACCTTGCTGTCTCGGGCTCCCAGCACGTGGTGCCCTTTCGAACTACAACCGGCGGATTAGGCGCACTGCGGGACACACGTCATGACCAGCCGATCCTGACCAACACTCATCCCCGTATCTGGAAACCCGATTGCCTCACCGTTATCGATCGACAAGCGTCACTGGCGATCAATCTATAAAGCAAGTTCGCCCGGAAGCGCCTTTCAGTGGGTTCGGCAGCACAGTGATGGCTCCAGCTAACCAACATTTTGTCCTCGTATTGCAGTTCTTCAGCGTGGTACCTTGAATGCGGCCCTTGGTCTGTTTGGCCGGTGTTCCGCCTTGCCCTGTTGATGCCAGCCCGAAAGGCTAACTGTCATCTACCTTGCTGTCTGAGCCTCCCGGCACGTGGTGCCCTTTCGAACTACTACCTCCGGATTACGGCGCACTGAGGGACAACACTTCACGACCAACCCATCCTGACCAAAACTCATCCCCGTATCTGGAAACCCGATTGCCTCACCGTTATCGATCGACAAGCGTCACTGGCGATCAGTCTATAAAGCAACTTCGCCCGGAAGCGCCTTTCAGTGGGTTCGGCAGCACAGTGATGGCTCCAGCTAACCTACATTTCGTCCTCCTATTGCAGTTCTTCAGCGTGGTGCCTTGAATACGGCCCTTGGTCTGCTTGGCCGGTGTTCCGCCTTGCCCTGCCGATGCCAGCCCGAAAGGCTACCTGTCATCTACCTTGCTGTCTCGGCTTCCCGGAACATAGTGCCGTTTCGAACTACTACCGGGGGATTAAGGCGCACTGCGGGACAACACGTCACGACCAACCCATCGTGACCAACACTGAATCCCGTATATGGAAACCCGATTGCCCCAACGTTATCGATCGACGAGCGTCACAGCCGATCAGGCTATAAAGCAAGTTCGCCCGGAAAAGCCTTTCAGTCGGTTCGGCAGCACAGTGATGGCTCCAGCTAACCGACATTTCGTCCTCATGTTGCAGTTCTTCAGCGTGGTACCTTGAATGCCACCCTTGGTCTGCTTGCCCTGCTGATGCCAGCCGGAAAGGCTACCTGTCATCTACCTTGCTGTCTGGGCCTCCCGGCACGTGGTGCCCTTTCGAACTACTACCGGCGGATTACGGCGCACTGCGGGACAACACGTTACGACCAACCCATCCTGATCAACACTCATCCCCCTATGTGGAAGCCCGATTGCCTCACCGTTATCGAACGACAAGCGTCACAGCCGATCAGGCTATAAAGCAAGTTCGCCCGCAAGCGCCTTTCGGTGGGTTCGGCAGCACAGTGATGGCTCCAGCTAACTGACATTTCGTCCTCATGTTGCAGTTCTTCACCGTGGTACCTTGAATGCCGCCCTTGGTCTGCTTGGCCGGTGTTCCGCCTTCCCCTGCTGATGCCAGCCCGAAAGGCTACCTGTCATCTACCTTGCTGTCTGGGCCTCCCGGCACGTGGTGCCCTTTCGAACTACTACCGGCAGATTACGGCGCACGGCGGCACAACACGTCACGACCAACCCATCTTGATCAACACTCATCCCCGTATCTGGAAACCCGATTGCCTCACCGTTATCGAGCGACAAGCGTCACAGGCGATCAGGCTATAGAGCAAGTTCGCCCGGAAGCGCCTTACAGTGGGTTCGGCAGCACAGTGATGGCTCCAGCTAACCGACATTTCGTCCTCATGTTGCAGTTCTTCAGCGTGGTACCTTGAATGCCGCCCTTGGTCTGCTCGGCTGGTGTTCCACCTTCCCCTGCTGATGCCAGCCCGAAAGGCTACCTGTCATCTACCTTGCTGTCTGGGCCTTCCGGCACGTGGTGCCCTTTCCAACTACTACCGGCGGATTACGGCGCATTGAGGGACAGCACTTCACGACCAACCCATCCTGACCAACACTCATCCCCGTATCCGGAAATCCGATTGCCTCACCGTTATCGATCGACAAGCGTCACAGCCGATCAGGCTACAAAGCAAGTTCGCCCGGAAGCGCCTTTCAGTGGGTTCGGCAGCACAGTGATGGCTCCAGCTAACCGACATTTCGTCCTCATGTTACAGTTCTTCAGCGTGGTACCTTGAATGCCGCCCTTGGTCTGCTTGGCCAGTATTCGCCTTGCCGTGCTGATGCCAGCCGGACCTGTCATTTTGTGGCACATCCTCCCATTTCTGATCCGTTGTTTGTACTCTAGTTTTGTTGCCAATGCAGTGTTTTTTAGGGGCCGTGAACCCCGTCAAGCCCCGTTGGAGGCTTTTTGTTCACGGTCCCAAGCATCTGTATTTTTGATATTGGAATAAAATGATGGAAATGGAATAAAATGATGAAAGGCTACCTTTCATCTACCTTGCTGTCTCGGTCTCCCGGAACGTTGCGCCCTTTCGAACTACTACCGGTGGATTACGGCGCACTGCGGGACAACGCGTCACGACCAACCCATCCTGACCAACACTCATCCCCATATCTTGAAACCCGATTGCCTCACCGTTATTGATCGACGAGCGTCACAGCCGATCAGGCTATAAAGCAAGTTCGCCCGTAAAAGCCTTTCAGTGGGTTCGGCAGCACAGTGATGGCTCCAGCTAACCGACATTTCGTCCTCATGTTGCAGTTCTTCAGCCTGGTACCTTGAATGCCACCCTTGGTCTGCTTGCCCTGCTGATGCCAGCCGGAAAGGCTACCTGACACCTTGCTGTCTGGGCCTCCCGGCACGTGGTGCCCTTTCGAACTACTACCGGCGGATTACCGCGCACTGAAGGACAACACTTCACGACCAACCCATCCTGACCAACACTCATCCCCGAATCTGGAAACCCGATTGCCTCACCGCGATCGACAAGCGTCACAGCCGATGAGGCTATAAAGCAAGTTCGCCCGGAAGCGCCTTTCAGTGGATTCGGAAGCACAGTGATGGATTCAGCAAACCGACATTTTGTCCTGATGTTGCAGTTCTTAAGCGTGGTACCTTGAATGCCCTTTTGGTCTGCTTGGCCAGTGTTCGCTTTGCCGTGCTGATGCCAGCCGGACCTGTCATTTTGTGCCACATCCTCCCATCTGTGATGCATTGTTTGTATTTTAGTTTTGTTGCCAATGCCACGTTTTTTGGGGGCCGTGAACCCCGTCAAGCCCCGTTGGAGGCTTTTTGTTCACGGTCCTCAGCACCTGTAATGTTGATCTTGGAATAAAATGATGAAAATTGAATAAAATGGTGAAAGGCTACCTTTCATCTACTTTGCTGTCTCGGTCTCCCGGAACGTGGTGCCCTTTCGAACTACTACCGGTGGATTACGGGGCACTGCGGGACAACACGTCACGACCAACCCACCCTGACCAACACTCAATCCCGTATATGGAAACCCGATTGCCTCAACGTTATCGATCGACGAGCGTAACAGCCGATCAGGCTATAAAGCAAGTTCGCCCGGAAAAGCCTTTCAGTGGGTTTGGCAGCACAGTGATGGCTCCAGCTAACCGACATTTCGACCTCATGTTGCAGTTCTTCGGCGTGTTACTTTGAATGCCGCCCTTGGTCTGCTTGGCCGGTGTTCCGCCTTGCCCTGCCGATGCCAGCCTGAAAGGCTACTTGTCATCTACCTTGCTGTCTCGGCTTCCCGGAACGTGGTGCCGTTTCGAACTACTACCCGGGGATTAAGGCGCACTGCGGGACAACACGTCACGACCAACCCATCGTGACCAACACTAAATCCCGTATATGGAAACCCGCATGCCTCAACGTTATCGATCGACGAGCGTCACAGCCGATCAGGCTATAAAGCAAGTTCGCCCGGAAAAGCCTTTCAATGGGTTCGGCAGCACAGTGATGGCTCCAGCTAACCGACATTTCGTCCTCATGTTGCAGTTCTTCAGCGCGATTCCTTGAATGCCGCCCTTGGTCTGCTTGGCCGGTGTTCCGCCTTGCCCTGCTAATGCAAGCCGGAAAGGCTACCTGTCGTCTACCTTGCTGTCTGGGCCTCCCGGCACGTGGTGCCCTTTCCAACTACTACCGGCGGATTACAGCGCACTGAGGGACAACACTTCACGACCAACCCAACCCATCCTGACCAACACTCATCCCCGTATCTGGAAACCCGATTGCCTCACCGTTACCGATCGACAAGCGTCACAGCTGATCAGGCTATAAAGCAAGTTTGCCCGGAAGCGCCTTTCAGTGGGTTCGGCAGCACAGTGATGGCTCCAGCTAACCGACATTTCTTCCTCATGTTGCAGTTCTTCAGCGCGGTACCTTGAATGCCGCCCTTAGTCTGCTTGGCCGCTGTTCCGCCTTGCCCTGCTGATGCCAGCCAGACCTGTCATTTTGTGCCACATCCTTTCATGTCTGATGAGTTGTTTGTGTTCTAGTTTTGTTGCCAATGCCATGTTCTTTAGGGGCCGTGAACCCCGTCAAGCCCAGTTGGAGGCTTTTTCTTTACGGTCCTCAGCATCTGTAATGTTGATCTTGGAATAAAATGATGAAAATGGAATAAAAATACGAAAGGCTAACTGTCATCTACCTTGCTGTCTCGGTCTCCCGGAACGTGGTGCCCTTTCGAACTACTACCGGTGGATTACGGCGCACTGCGGGACAACACGTCACGACCACCGCATCCTGACCAACACTGATCCCAGTATGTGGAAACCCGATGTCCTCACCGTTATCGATCGACAAGCGTTTCAGCCGATCAGGCTATAAAGCAAGTTCACCCGAAAGCGCCTTTCAGTTAGTTCGGCAGCACAGTGATGGCTCCTGCTAACCGCATTTCGTCCTCATGTTGCAGCTGTTCAGCGTGGCACCTTGAATGCCGCCCTTGGTCTGCTTGTCCGGTGTTCCGCCTTGAACTGCTGATGCCAGCCCGAAAGGCTACCTGTCACCTACCTTGCTGTCTCAGCCTCCCGGCACGTGGTGCCCTTTCGAACTACTACCGGCGGATTACGGCGCACTGCAGGACAACACGTCACGACCAACCCATCCTGATCAACACTCATCCCCGTAGGTGGAAACCCGATAGCCTCACCGTTATCGATCGACAAGCATCACAGCCGATCAGGCTATAAAGCAAGTTCGCCCGGAAGCGCCTTTCAGTGGGTTCGGTAGCAGAGTGTGGCTCCAGCTAACCGACATTTCGTCCTCTTGTTGCAGTTCTTCAGCGTGTTACCTTGAATGCCGCCCTTGGTCTGCTTGGCCGGCCGGTGTTGCGCCTTGCCCTGCTGACGCGAGCCCGAAAGGCTACCTGTCATCTACCTTGCTGTCTCGGCCTCCCGGCACGTGGTGCCCTTTCGAACTACTACCTGCGGATTACGGCGCACTGAGGGACAACACTTCACGACCAACCCATCCTGACCAAAACTCATCCCCGTATCTGGAATCCCGATTGCCTCACCGTTATCGATCGACAAGCGTCACAGCCGAACAGGCTATAAGGCAAGTTCGCCCGGAAGCGCCTTTCAGTGGGTTCGGAAGCGCAGTGATGGATTCAGCTAACCGACATTTCGTCCTGATAATGCAGTTCTTCAGCGTGGTACCTTGAATGCCGCTTTTGGTCTGCTTGGCCAGTATTCGCCTTGCCGTGCTGATGCCAGCCGGACCTGTCATTTTGTGCCACATTCTCCCATTTATGATCCGTTGTTTGTACTCTAGTTTTGTTGCCAATGCCGTGTTTTTTAGGGGCCGTGAACCCCGTCAAGCCCCGTTGGAGGCTTTTTGTTCACGGTCCCAAGCATCTGTATTGTTGATATTGGAATAAAATGATGGAAATGGAATAAAATGATGAAAGGCTACCTTTCATCTACTTTGCTGTCTCGGTCTCCCGGAACGTGGTGCCCTTTCGAACTACTACCGGTGGATTACGGGGCACTGCGGGACAACACGCCACGACCAACCCACCCTGACCAACACTCAATCCCGTATACGGAAACCCGATTGCCTCAACGTTATCGATCGACGAGCGTAACAGCCGATCAGGCTATAAAGCAAGTTCGCCCGGAAAAGCCTTTCAGTGGGTTTGGCAGCACAGTGATGGCTCCAGCTAACCGACATTTCGTCCTCATGTTGCAGTTCTTCAGCGCGATGCCTTGAATGCCGCCCTTGGTCTGCTTGGCCGGTGTTCCGCCTTGCCCTGCCGATGCCAGCCCGAAAGGCTACCTGTCGTCTACCTTGCTGTCTCGGCTTCCCGGAACATAGTGCCGTTTCGAACTACTACCGGGGGATTAAGGCGCACTGCGGGACAACACGTCACGACCAACCCATCGTGACCAACACTCAATCCCGTATATGGAAACCCGATTGCCCCAACGTTATCGATCGACGAGCGTCACAGCCGATCAGGCTATAAAGCAAGTTCGCCCGGAAAAGCCTTTCAGTCGGTTCGGCAGCCCAGTGATGGCTCCAGCTAACCGACATTTCGTCCTCATGTTGCAGTTCTTCAGCGTGGTACCTTGAATGCCACCCTTGGTCTGCTTGCCCTGCTGATGCCAGCCGGAAAGGCTACCTGTCATCTACCTTGCTGTCTGGGCCTCCCGGCACGTGGTGCCCTTTCGAACTACTACCGGCGGATTACGGCGCACTGCGGGACAACACGTTACGACCAACCCATCCTGATCAACACTCATCCCCCTATGTGGAAGCCCGATTGCCTCACCGTTATCGAACGACAAGCGTCACAGCCGATCAGGCTATAAAGCAAGTTCGCCCGGAAGCGCCTTTCGGTGGGTTCGGCAGCACAGTGATGGCTCCAGCTAACTGACATTTCGTCCTCATGTTGCAGTTCTTCACCGTGGTACCTTGAATGCCGCCCTTGGACTGCTTGGCCGGTGTTCCGCCTTCCCCTGCTGATGCCAGCCCGAAAGGCTACCTGTCATCTACCTTGCTGCCTGGGCCTCCCGGCACGTGGTGCCCTTTCGAACTACTACCGGCAGATTACGGCGCACGGCGGCACAACACGTCACGACCAACCCATCTTGATCAACACTCATCCCCGTATCTGGAAACCCGATTGCCTCACCGTTATCGAGCGACAAGCGTCACAGGCGATCAGGCTATAGAGCAAGTTCGCCCGGAAGCGCCTTACAGTGGGTTCGGCAGCACAGTGATGGCTCCAGCTAACCGACATTTCGTCCTCATGTTGCAGTTCTTCAGCGTGGTACCTTGAATGCCGCCCTTGGTCTGCTTGGCTGGTGTTCCGCCTTCCCCTGCTGATGCCAGCCCGAAAGGCTACCTGTCATCTACCTTGCTGTCTGGGCCTTCCGGCACGTGGTGCCCTTTCCAACTACTACCGGCGGATTACGGCGCATTGAGGGACAGCACTTCACGACCAACCCATCCTGACCAACACTCATCCCCGTATCTGGAAACCCGATTGCCTCACCGTTATCGATCGACAAGCGTCACAGCCGATCAGGCTACAAAGCAAGTTCGCCCGGAAGCGCCTTTCAGTGGGTTCGGCAGCACAGTGATGGCTCCAGCTAACCGACATTTCGTCCTCATGTTACAGTTCTTCAGCGTGGTACCTTGAATGCCGCCCTTGGTCTGCTTGGCCAGTATTCGCCTTGCCGTGCTGATGCCAGCCGGACCTGTCATTTTGTGGCACATCCTCCCATTTCTGATCCGTTGTTTGTACTCTAGTTTTGTTGCCAATGCAGTGTTTTTTAGGGGCCGTGAACCCCGTTAAGCCCCGTTGGAGGCTTTTTGTTCACGGTCCCAAGCATCTGTATTTTTGATATTGGAATAAAATGATGGAAATGGAATAAAATGATGAAAGGCTACCTTTCATCTACCTTGCTGTCTCGGTCTCCCGGAACGTTGCGCCCTTTCGAACTACTACCGGTGGATTACGGCGCACTGCGGGACAACGCGTCACGACCAACCCATCCTGACCAACACTCATCCCCATATCTTGAAACCCGATTGCCTCACCGTTATTGATCGACGAGCGTCACAGCCGATCAGGCTATAAAGCAAGTTCGCCCGTAAAAGCCTTTCAGTGGGTTCGGCAGCACAGTGATGGCTCCAGCTAACCGACATTTCGTCCTCATGTTGCAGTTCTTCAGCCTGGTACCTTGAATGCCACCCTTGGTCTGCTTGCCCTGCTGATGCCAGCCGGAAAGGCTACCTGACACCTTGCTGTCTGGGCCTCCCGGCACGTGGTGCCCTTTCGAACTACTACCGGCGGATTACCGCGCACTGAAGGACAACACTTCACGACCAACCCATCCTGACCAACACTCATCCCCGAATCTGGAAACCCGATTGCCTCACCGTGATCGATCGAGAAGCGTCACAGCCGATGAGGCTATAAAGCAAGTTCGCCCGGAAGCGCCTTTCAGTGGATTCGGAAGCACAGTGATGGATTCAGCTAACCGACATTTTGTCCTGATGTTGCAGTTCTTAAGCGTGGTACCTTCAATGCCCTTTTGGTCTGGTTGGCCAGTGTTCGCCTTGCCGTGCTGATGCCAGCCGGACCTGTCATTTTGTGCCACATCCTCCCATCTGTGATGCATTGTTTGTATTTTAGTTTTGTTGCCAATGCCACGTTTTTTAGGGGCCGTGAACCCCGTCAAGCCCCGTTGGAGGCTTTTTGTTCACGGTCCTCAGCACCTGTAATGTTGATCTTGGAATAAAATGATGAAAATTGAATAAAATGGTGAAAGGCTACCTTTCATCTACTTTGCTGTCTCGGTCTCCCGGAACGTGGTGCCCTTTCGAACTACTACCGGTGGATTACGGGGCACTGCGGGACAACACGTCACGACCAACCCACCCTGACCAACACTCAATCCCGTATATGGAAACCCGATTGCCTCAACGTTATCGATCGACGAGCGTAACAGCCGATCAGGCTATAAAGCAAGTTCGCCCGGAAAAGCCTTTCAGTGGGTTCGGCAGCACAGTGATGGCTCCAGCTAACCGACATTTCGTCCTCATGTTGCTGTTCTTCAGCGCGATGCCTTGAATGCCGCCCTTGGTCTGCTTTGCCGCTGTTCCGCCTTGCCCTGCTAATGCAAGCCGGAAAGGCTACCTGTCGTCTACCTTGCTGTCTGGGCCTCCCGTCACGTGGTGCCCTTTCCAACTACTACCGGCGGATTACGGCGCACTGAGGGACAACACTTCACGACCAACCCAACCCATCCTGACCAACACTCATCCCCGTATCTGGAAACCCGATTGCCTCACCGTTATCGATCGACAAGCGTCACAGCCGATCAGGCTATAAAGCAACTTCGCCCGGAAGCGCCTTTCAGTGGGTTCGGCAGCACAGTGATGGCTCTAGCTAACCGACATTTCTTCCTCATGTTGCAGTTCTTCAGCGCGGTACCTTGAATGCCGCCCTTAGTCTGCTTGGCCGCTGTTCCGCCTTGCCCTGCTGATGCCAGCCAGACCTGTCATTTTGTGCCACATCCTCTCATGTCTGATGAGTTGTTTGTGTTCTAGTTTTGTTGCCAATGCCATGTTCTTTAGGGGCCGTGAACCCCGTCAAGCCCAGTTGGAGGCTTTTTGTTCACGGTCCTCAGCATCTGTAATGTTGATCTTGGAATAGAATGATGAAAATGGAATAAAAATACGAAAGCCTAACTGTCATCTACCTTGCTGTCTCGGTCTCCCGGAACGTGGTGCCCTTTCGAACTACTACCGGTGGATTACGGCGCACTGCGGGACAACACGTCACGACCACCGCATCCTGACCAACACTGATCCCAGTATGTGGAAACCCGATGTCCTCACCGTTATCGATCGACAAGCGTTTCAGCCGATCAGGCTATAAAGCAAGTTCACCCGAAAGCGCCTTTCAGTGGGTTCGGTAGCAGAGTGTGGCTCCAGCTAACCGACATTTCGTCCTCTTGGTGGAGTTCTTCAGCGTGGTACCTTGAATGCCGCCCTTGGTCTGCTTGGCCGGCCGGTGTTCCGCCTTGCCCTGCTGATGTCAGCCCGAAAGGCTACCTGTCATCTACCTTGCCGTCTCGGCCTCCCGGAACGTGGTGCCGTTTCGAACTACTACCGGCGGATTACGGCGCACTGCAGAACAACACGTCACGACCAACCCATCGTGACCAACACTCATCCCCGTATCTGCAAACCCGATCGCTTCACTGTTATCGATCGACAAGCGTCAAAGCCGATCAGGCTATAAAGAAAGTTCACCCGGAAAAGCCTTTCAGTGGGTTCGGCAGCACATTGATGGCTTCAGCTGACCGACATTTCGTCCTCATGTTGCAGTTCTTCAGCGTGGTACCTTGAATGCCGCCCTTGGTCTGCTTGTCAGGTGTTCCGCCTTGCCCTGCTGATGACAGCCCGAAAGGCTACCTGTCACCTACCTTGCTGTCTCGGCCTCCCAGCACGTGGTGCCCTTTCCAACTACTACCGGCGGATTAGGCGCACTGCGGGACACATGTCATGACCAGCCCATCCTGACCAACACTCATCCCCGTATCTGGAAACCCGATTGCCTCACCGTTATCGATCGACAAGCGTCACTGGCGATCAGTCTATAAAGCAAGTTCGCCCGGAAGCGCCTTTCAGTGGGTTCGGCAGCACAGTGATGGCTCCAGCTAACCAACATTTTGTCCTCGTATTGCAGTTCTTCAGCGTGGTACCTTGAATGCGGCCCTTGGTCTGTTTGGCCGGTGTTCCGCCTTGCCCTGCTGATTCCAGCCCGAAAGGCTAGCTGTCACCTACCTTGCTGTCTCGGCCTCCCAGCACGTGGTGCCCTTTCGAACTACTACCTGCGGATTACTTCGCACTGAGGGACAACACTTCACGACCAACCCATCCTGACCAAAACTCATCCCCGTATCTGGAATCCCGATTGCCTCACCGTTATCGATCGACAAGCGTCACAGCCGAACAGGCTATAAGGCAAGTTCGCCGGGAAGCGCCTTTCAGTGGGTTCGGAAGCACAGTGATGGATTCAGCTAACCGACATTTCGTCCTGATATTGCAGTTCTTCAGCGTGGTACCTTGAATGCCGCTTTTGGTCTGCTTGGCCAGTATTCGCCTTGCCGTGCTGATGCCAGCCGGACCTGTCATTTTGTGCCACATTCTCCCATTTATGATCCGTTGTTTGTACTCTAGTTTTGTTGCCAATGCCGTGTTTTTTAGGGGCCGTGAACCCCGTCAAGCCCCGTTGGAGGCTTTTTGTTCACGGTCCCAAGCATCTGTATTGTTGATATTGGAATAAAATGATGGAAATGGAATAAAATGATGAAAGGCTACCTTTCATCTACTTTGCTGTCTCGGTCTCCCGGAACGTGGTGCCCTTTCGAACTACTACCGGTGGATTACGGGGCACTGCGGGACCACACGCCACGACCAACCCACCCTGACCAACACTCAATCCCGTATACGGAAACCCGATTGCCTCAACGTTATCGATCGACGAGCGTAACAGCCGATCAGGCTATAAAGCAAGTTCGCCCGGAAAAGCCTTTCAGTGGGTTTGGCAGCACAGTGATGGCTCCAGCTAACCGACATTGCGTCCTCATGTTGCAGTTCTTCAGCGCGATGCCTTGAATGCCGCCCTTGGTCTGCTTGGCCGGTGTTCCGCCTTGCCCTGCCGATGCCAGCCCGAAAGGCTACCTGTCATCTACCTTGCTGTCTCGGCTTCCCGGAACATAGTGCCGTTTCGAACTACTACCGGGGGATTAAGGCGCACTGCGGGACAACACGTCACGACCAACCCATCGTGACCAACACTCAATCCCGTATATGGAAACCCGATTGCCCCAACGTTATCGATCGACGAGCGTCACAGCCGATCAGGCTATAAAGCAAGTTCGCCCGGAAAAGCCTTTCAGTCGGTTCGGCAGCACAGTGATGGCTCCAGCTAACCGACATTTCGTCGTCATGTTGCAGTTCTTCAGCGTGGTACCTTGAATGCCACCCTTGGTCTGCTTGCCGTGCTGATGCCAGCCGGAAAGGCTACCTGTCATCTACCTTGCTGTCTGGGCCTCCCGGCACGAGGTGCCCTTTCGAACTACTACCGGTGGATTACGGCGCACTGCGGGACAACACGTCACGACCACCGCATCCTGACCAACACTGATCCCAGTATGTGGAATCCCGATTGCCTCACCGTTATCGATCGACAAGCGTCACAGCCGAACAGGCTATAAGGCAAGTTCGCCCGGAAGCGCCTTTCAGTGGGTTCGGAAGCACAGTGATGGATTCAGCTAACCGACATTTCGTCCTGATATTGCCACGTATCATTGTAGTGTTTCTTCGTTCACTGTCAAGGCTGCAGGAAAGGGTTGTTATCACTTTTGTTCGTGACGCGAGAAGCGACCGGACTAATCTCGATTGTTCACAGCCATGAACACCTGCATCTACTTGTTTCTAGATTACTCTAGATGATCTCGACCTTTTATCTCGAAGTTTCCTTGCCGGCTTTAAATTGAACGATGCCGCGAGCAGCGGGCATTCGTAGTTCGACGATTGACGAGCACGCTTGTTGCTTACGCCGCCACCGAGTGAGTCAGTTCTTTTGCGGGCGCAAGTCAGCCCAAATAAAGAGCTTCGTTTGCAAGTATTTCTGGTGTCTTCCTGACCGCTGGACTGCCGTCACTACAACGTGACATCTGGTGGAGGTGCTGGGTAGCCTTTCATGTTCCGGACACCCCCTACAAGCCGTGACGCCAGCCCTCTGAGTCATCAACCGCAGGACCTGAGTCCAGTCCACCGCGCTAGCCGACGCCTGCAAGGGGACGCACCAGAGTTCGGGAATCTGCCGGACCCTACCCGGAAGCGGAAGCCAGCAGCAACGTCCACCATGAGCTTGCCCCAGACGACGACTCCAATCATTCTGCAGCAGCCCCGGGTGCCACCAACCTTCGACGCTTCGCCTGGCGCCGACCCCGAAGAATGGCTGGAGCAGTTCGACCGAGTGGCTGTCTTTAACAACTGGGACGATGCCATGAAATTTAGGTACGTCTTCTTTGCCCTGGAAGGACCAGCAAGAGTCTGGTTTGAGAATGAGGAAGCCAGCCTCGCGAATTGGGCAACCTTCAAAGAGCAGCTTCTCAAGACTTTCACAAACGTCGTGAGAAAGGAGAGAGCCCAGCAGCTGCTACAGTCTCGCATACAACACCCAAACGAGACCGTTGCAGTGTACACTGAGGAGATGAAGCGTCTCTTCCGGCGTGCCGACTCGAACATGAAGGAAGAAGAAAAGGTCAAGCTGCTTATGCGAGGAGTTAAAGAACAACTCTTTGCCGGCCTCGTACGGAACCCACCGAAAACCGTGGCGGAATTCATAGAAGAGGCCTCCACGATGGAAAAAACACTTGACGCCCGAGCCCGCCAATATGAGCGCCAGCAGCGCGTTTTTTCAGCAAACTGCCTGGACACCGCTAACAGCAATGACCTGCGGGAGGTTATACGCCAAGTAGTACGAGAAGAGCTCTGACGATTGCTGCCAAATGGAACGCAGCCGCAGGTTTCACCACTTACTGAAGTAATCCGGGACGAAGTTCAACAGGCCTTGGGTGTGACGCCGACACCCACGCAGCCTCTGCAGCCCCCAGCCATGACTTACGCCGCAGCTGTGCGCCGTCCTCCACCTCGACGACGGGACCCAAGCCCCTATCGCCCTCAGCCAGCTGCGTTGGACCGCCGCCCACTCGCCCCAACCCGCCCGTCCTACGAGCGACGCGCGCAACCGAGGAAATGCGACGAGTGGAGAACTCCCGACCAGCGCCGCCCACTATGCTTCCACTGTGGAGAAGCCGGTCACGTCCTCCGGCACTGCCCATACAGAAGACTGGGCATCCGAGGGTTCTCTTACGACGCTCCACGACCCCGACCCGGCCAGCGACCAGCCGAAATCGAGGAGTTTTTACGTCGGGAAGAATACTCATCGCCGAGCCGCCTATCACGTTCCCCGTCGCCATCGTCCCAGCGCTTTGTATCTCCTAGCCGAGGTTACGCCGTCCGTGGACGCTCCCCCAGCCCCCGAAGGTTAAACTAAATAAAGCAGCCTCTGGAGGTGAGGTTGCTTCTAAGCGCAATGATAAAGATCCTCCATCGACGAGTACTCAAGACCATGCCTCAACTACGACGACGACATCGACGACGACAACACCGACGACGACAACACCGACGACACCGACGACGACGACGACGACGACGCGGCCAGACCTGAAGCTTTTACCGCTGCCCAGTGAAGTAACGTCGGAGTACGCCGACCACAGCCTCACTACTCGACGAAGCCGAGATCGTACACCGAAGACAACGTGCAATGCGAAAACGCGGACAAGTGACCTTGAAGTTATGATCGACGATCACGCGGTTACTGCCTTGGTGGACACCGGAGCTGACTACTCCGTCATGAGTGGGCCACTCGCTGTCCGACTCAGGAAGGTAACAACAACTTGGGATGGCCCGCTGATCCGCACCGCAGGTGGCAACCTGATTACGCCGTCAGGACGCTGCACCGCGAGAGTTACTGTAAACGGGAGAACCTATGCGACAACCTTTCTGATCCTACAGCAGTGCTCGCGAGACGTGATTTTGGGAATGGACTTCCTGAATGAACATCGAGCGATCATCGACCTTCGATCTAAGTCGATCAAACTTTCCACGGAAAAAGCCATACCTGTTGCGACGAGCGCGACTCATCACGTTGCCTTAAACGTCCTCGACGAAGCATTGAGCGTGCCGCCCCGATCAAGTGTCCTCGCCTGCATAGGTACTGGAGACATCGAAAATGCCGAAGGCGTCATCGAGGGGAACACCCAGTTACTCCTGGATCGAGGATTGGGCGTCGCAATGGGAGTCGCCGAAATCCGACATGGTCAAGCCCAGGTGTTGGTAACCAACTTCACCGAAGAATACCGGCATCTAAACAAAGGTACGACGATCGCTTTCCTCGACGAGCTGGCAGGCATCAGAGACATATTTGCCCTACCCGACCAACCCGTAGAACCATCTGACCAAGGCCATCAACCAACGTTTGATATCAACCCAGCATTAACCCGGAGCAGACAAGACCAAATACGCAGCCTTCTTCAAAAGTACAGCGACTGCTTCTCATCAGCATCGAATGTGCGACGAACCAGCCTTGCCAAGCACCGCATTGTCACAGACGAACACGCCCGACCACTGCGGCAGAGCCCCTACCGCGTATCGCCGCTAGAACGCCAAGCTATCCGCAAGCAAGTTGAGGAAATGCTTCGTGACGACGTCATCCAACCATCGAGGAGCCCCTGGGCAGCACCAGTCGTCCTAGTGAAAAAGAAAGACGGCACCCTTCGCTTTTGCGTCGATTACCGCCGCCTGAACAGCATTACGAAGAAGGATGTCTACCCCCTCCCCCGCATCGACGATACATTGGATCGGCTGTGCAACGCTAAGTACTTCTCATCGATGGACCTGAAGAGCGGCTACTGGCAAATTGAAGTCGACGAAAGAGATCGCGAGAAGACTGCGTTCATCACACCAGACGGACTCTTCGAGTTCAAGGTGATGCCATTCGGCCTCTGCTCTGCCCCAGCGACGTTCCAGCGAGTAATGGATACGGTGCTCGCAGGTTTGAAGTGGCAAATTTGTCTAGTCTACTTAGATGACGTCGTTGTCTTCTCCTCAAGCTTTGAAGACCATCTCAGAAGGCTTCGGATAGTGCTGGAAACAATCAAGACTTCAGGACTAACACTGAAACCAGAGAAGTGCCACTTCGCCTACGAGGAGCTGCTGTTCCTTGGTCACGTCGTAAGCAAAGATGGAGTTCGCCCAGACCCTCAGAAGACGGCTGCGATCGCAGAGTTTCCACAGCCTAATGACAAGAAAGCTATACGCAGATTCCTTGGATTGTGCGCTTATTACCGGCGATTCGTCAAGAACTTTTCGCGCATCGCTGAACCTTTGACCCAACTTACCAAGGCTGACGTGCCTTTTAAATGGGAAAGGCCGCAAGAGGAAGCTTTCAACGAGCTGAAGCGCCGCTTACAGTCCCCTCCTGTGCTCGGGCACTTTGATGAAAACGCCGAAACCGAAGTTCATACCGATGCAAGCAGCGTGGGCTTAGGAGCTGTCCTCGTTCAGAAAAATGGCAGACAAGAAAAAGTTATCGCGTACGCTAGCCGTTCACTGTCGAGAGCCGAAGCCAACTATTCGACGACAGAGAAAGAATGCCTCGCCATTATTTGGGCCACGTCCAAATTTCGCCCCTACCTATACGGACGACCATTCAAGGTTGTGAGTGATCACCATGCTCTGTGCTGGCTGGCCAATTTGAAAGATCCCTCCGGCCGCCTTGCTCGTTGGAGCCTGCGTCTTCAAGAATTCGACATAACTGTAGTCTACAAATCTGGCCGCAAGCATTCCGATGCAGACTGCTTGTCACGAGCTCCTGTCGACGCAGCACCCGAAGAGGAAGACGACGACGCTTTCTTAGGACCGGTAAGCGCCAGCAGTTTCGCGCAGCAGCAGCACTCGGATCCTGACTTGCAAAGCCTAGTTGATTATCTGAAAGGCAAGACCGCATCGCCTCCCCGAGGGTTCAAGCGGCAACTGTCGTCCTTCGTCCTTCACAATAATGTCCTCCTGAAGAAGAACTTCGCGCCGAACAGGACAGTGCATCTTCTTGTCGTGCCCAAAAATCTGAGGCAAGAAATTATGCAGGCATGTCATGATGAGCCGACTGCAGGACATCTCGGGATTGCTCGCACGTTGCACCGCATCCAGGAGAAGTACTATTGGCCACGGCTAGCTACCGACGTTTCCCATTACGTGAAAACGTGCCGTGAGTGTCAGCGACGCAAAACGCCTCCGACTAGACCAGCCGGACTCCTGAACCCCATACCACCGCCAACTAAGCCCTTTCAGCAAATAGGGATGGACCTCCTCGGCCCCTTTCCGACCTCTTCATCAGGAAACAAGTGGATCATCGTGGCCACCGACTACATGACCCGCTACGCCGAAGCAAAAGCGTTGCCTAGTGGTACTGCAACAGAAGTCGCAAAATTTTTTGTCGAACAAATTCTCCTGCGACACGGCGCCCCGGAAGTGCTCATCACAGACAGAGGAACGGCGTTTACAGCGGAGCTCACGCAAGCCATTTTAAACTACAGCCAGACAAGCCATCGGAGGACCACTGCCTATCATCCGCAAACCAACGGACTCACAGAGCGTCTCAACAAGACTATCGCAGACATGCTCTCCATGTACATCGACGCCGAACACAAGACATGGGACACCATTCTGCCGTACGTGATCTTTGCTTATAACACTGCCGTCCAGGAGACTACCAGGTTTACCCCATTCCAGCTTGTCTACGGCAGGAAGCCCACGACAACACTCGACGCAATGCTCCCGCACGTTTCAGACGAAGACAACCACGACGTCGCCGCCTACCTTGATCGCGCCGAGGAAGCCCGAAGACTTGCGCGGCTTCGCATTAAAGACCAGCAGCACGCCGACGCCCGACGCTACAATCTGCGCCGACGAGACACGAATTACAAGCCAGGTGATCGTGTTTGGATATGGACGCCAATTCGCCGCCGTGGATTGAGTGAAAAGTTGCTTCGACGCTACTTTGGCCCGTACAGGGTTCTCCGTCGCATCGGTGACCTCGACTATGAAGTCATCCCCGACGGCACTACAGCATCTCAACGACGACGCACACGCCCGGAAGTCGTACATGTCGTACGCCTTAAACCTTACTTTGAACGCTAATGGACTCGATGTTTACATTGCCCGTATTTATTTTTCATTTTTTAAGCGTCGAGGCGACGCTTCTTTGGAAGGGGGGTAATGCCACGTATCATTGTAGTGTTTCTTCGTTCACTGTCAAGGCTGCAGGAAAGGGTTGTTATCACTTTTGTTCGTGACGCGAGAAGCGACCGGACTAATCTCGATTGTTCACAGCCATGAACACCTGCATCTACTTGTTTCTAGATTACTCTAGATGATCTCGACCTTTTATCTCGAAGTTTCCTTGCCGGCTTTAAATTGAACGATGCCGCGAGCAGCGGGCATTCGTAGTTCGACGATTGACGAGCACGCTTGTTGCTTACGCCGCCACCGAGTGAGTCAGTTCTTTTGCGGGCGCAAGTCAGCCCAAATAAAGAGCTTCGTTTGCAAGTATTTCTGGTGTCTTCCTGACCGCTGGACTGCCGTCACTACAACGTGACAATATTGCAGTTCTTCAGCGTGGTACCTTGAATGCCGCTTTTGGTCTGCTTGGCCAGTATTCGCCTTGCCGTGCTGATGCCAGCCGGACCTGTCATTTTGTGCCACATTCTCCCATTTATGATCCGTTGTTTGTACTCTAGTTTTGTTGCCAATGCCGTGTTTTTTAGGGGCCGTGAACCCCGTCAAGCCCCGTTGGAGGCTCTTTGTTCACGGTCCCAAGCATCTGTATTGTTGATATTGGAATAAAATGATGGAAATGGAATAAAATGATGAAAGGCTACCTTTCATCTACTTTGCTGTCTCGGTCTCCCGGAACGTGGTGCCCTTTCGAACTACTACCGGTGGATTACGGGGCACTGCGGGACAACACGCTACGACCAACCCACCCTGACCAACACTCAATCCCGTATATGGAAACCCGATTGCCTCAACGTTATCGATCGACGAGCGTAACAGCCGATCAGGCTATAAAGCAAGTTCGCCCGGAAAAGCCTTTCAGTGGGTTTGGCAGCACAGTGATGGCTCCAGCTAACCGACATTTCGTCCTCATGTTGCAGTTCTTCAGCGCGATGCCTTGAATGCCGCCCTTGGTCTGCTTGGCCGGTGTTCCGCCTTGCCCTGCCGATGCCAGCCCGAAAGGCTACCTGTCATCTACCTTGCTGTCTCGGCTTCCCGGAACATAGTGCCGTTTCGAACTACTACCGGGGGATTAAGGCGCACTGCGGGACAACACGTCACGACCAACCCATCGTGACCAACACTCAATCCCGTATATGGAAACCCGATTGCCCCAACGTTATCGATCGACGAGCGTCACAGCCGATCAGGCTATAAAGCAAGTTCGCCCGGAAGCGCCTTTCGGTGGGTTCGGCAGCACAGTGATGGCTCCAGCTAACTGACATTTCGTCCTCATGTTGCAGTTCTTCACCGTGGTACCTTGAATGCCGCCCTTGGTCTGCTTGGCCGGTGTTCCGCCTTCCCCTGCTGATGCCAGCCCGAAAGGCTACCTGTCATCTACCTTGCTGTCTGGGCCTCCCGGCACGTGGTGCCCTTTCGAACTACTACCGGCAGATTACGGCGCACGGCGGCACAACACGTCACGACCAACCCATCTTGATCAACACTCATCCCCGTATCTGGAAACCCGATTGCCTCACCGTTATCGAGCGACAAGCGTCACAGGCGATCAGGCTATAGAGCAAGTTCGCCCGGAAGCGCCTTACAGTGGGTTCGGCAGCACAGTGATGGCTCCAGCTAACCGACATTTCGTCCTCATGTTGCAGTTCTTCAGCGTGGTACCTTGAATGCCACCCTTGGTCTGCTTGGCTGGTGTTCCGCCTTCCCCTGCTGATGCCAGCCCGAAAGGCTACCTGTCATCTACCTTGCTGTCTGGGCCTTCCGGCACGTGGTGCCCTTTCCAACTACTACCGGCGGATTACGGCGCATTGAGGGATAGCACTTCACGACCAACCCATCCTGACCAACACTCATCCCCGTATCTGGAAACCCGATTGCCTCACCGTTATCGATCGGCAAGCGTCACAGCCGATCAGGCTACAAAGCAAGTTCGCCCGGAAGCGCCTTTCAGTGGGTTCGGCAGCACAGTGATGGCTCCAGCTAACCGAGATTTCGTCCTCATGTTACAGTTCTTCAGCGTGGTACCTTGAATGCCGCCCTTGGTCTGCTTGGCCGGTATTCGCCTTGCCGTGCTGATGCCAGCCGGACCTGTCATTTTGTGGCACATCCTCCCATTTCTGATCCGTTGTTTGTACTCTAGTTTTGTTGCCAATGCAGTGTTTTTTAGGGGCCGTGAACCCCGTCAAGCCCCGTTGGAGGCTTTTTGTTCACGGTCCCAAGCATCTGTATTTTTCATATTGGAATAAAATGATGGAAATGGAATAAAATGATGAAAGGCTACCTTTCATCTACCTTGCTGTCTCGGTCTCCCGGAACGTTGCGCCCTTTCGAACTACTACCGGTGGATTACGGCGCACTGCGGGACAACGCGTCACGACCAACCCATCCTGACCAACACTCATCCCCATATCTTGAAACCCGATTGCCTCACCGTTATTGATCGACGAGCGTCACAGCCGATCAGGCTATAAAGCAAGTTCGCCCGTAAAAGCCTTTCAGTGGGTTCGGCAGCACAGTGATGGCTCCAGCTAACCGACATTTCGTCCTCATGTTGCAGTTCTTCAGCCTGGTACCTTGAATGCCACCCTTGGTCTGCTTGCCTGCTGATGCCAGCCGGAAAGGCTACCTGACACCTTGCTGTCTGGGCCTCCCGGCACGTGGTGCCCTTTCGAACTACTACCGGCGAATTACCGCGCACTGAAGGACAACACTTCACGACCAACCCATCCTGACCAACACTCATCCCCGAATCTGGAAACCCGATTGCCTCACCGTGATCGATCGACAAGCGTCACAGCCGATGAGGCTATAAAGCAAGTTCGCCCGGAAGCGCCTTTCAGTGGATTCGGAAGCACAGTGATGGATTTAGCTAACCGACATTTTGTCCTGATGTTGCAGTTCTTAAGCGTGGTACCTTGAATGCCCTTTTGGTCTGCTTGGCCAGTGTTCGCCTTGCCGTGCTGATGCCAGCCGGACCTGTCATTTTGTGCCACATCCTCCCATCCGTGATGCATTGTTTGTATTTTAGTTTTGTTGCCAATGCCACGTTTTTTAGGGGCCGTGAACCCCGTCAAGCCCCGTTGGAGCTTTTTGTTCACGGTCCTCAGCACCTGTAATGTTGATCTTGGAATAAAATGATGAAAATTGAATAAAATGGTGAAAGGCTACCTTTCATCTACTTTGGTGTCTCGGTCTCCCGGAACGTGGTGCCCTTTCGAACTACTACCGGTGGATTACGGGGCACTGCGGGACAACACGTCACGACCAACCCACCCTGACCAACACTCAATCCCGTATATGGAAACCCGATTGCCTCAACGTTATCGATCGACGAGCGTAACAGCCGATCAGGCTATAAAGCAAGTTCGCCCGGAAAAGCCTTTCAATGGGTTCGGCAGCACAGTGATAGCTCCAGCTAACCGACATTTCGTCCTCATGTTGCAGTTCTTCAGCGCGATGCCTTGAATGCCGCCCTTGGTCTGCTTGGCCGCTGCTCCGCCTTGCCCTGCTAATGCAAGCCGGAAAGGCTACCTGTCGTCTACCTTGCTGTCTGGGCCTCCCGTCACGTGGTGCCCTTTCCAACTACTACCGGCGGATTACGGCGCACTGAGGGACAACACTTCACGGCCAACCCAACCCATCCTGACCAACACTCATCCCCGTATCTGGAAACCCGATTGCCTCACCGTTATCGATCGACAAGCGTCACAGCCGATCAGGCTATAAAGCAACTTCGCCCGGAAGCGCCTTTCAGTGGGTTCGGCAGCACAGTGATGCTCCAGCTAACCGACATTTCTTCCTCATGTTGCAGTTCTTCAGCGCGGTACCTTGAATGCCGCCCTTAGTCTGCTTGGCCGCTGTTCCGCCTTGCCCTGCTGATGCCAGCCAGACTTGTCATTTTGTGCCACATCCTCTCATGTCTGATGAGTTGTTTGTGTTCTAGTTTTGTTGCCAATGCCATGTTCTTTAGGGGCCGTGAACCCTGTCAAGCCCAGTTGGAGGCTTTTTGTTCACGGTCCTCAGCATCTGTAATGTTGATCTTGGAATAGAATGATGAAAATGGAATAAAAATACGAAAGTCTAACTGTCATCTACCTTGCTGTCTCGGTCTCCCGGAACGTGGTGCCCTTTCGAACTACTACCGGTGGATTACGGCGCACTGCGGGACAACACGTCACGACCACCGCATCCTGACCAACACTGATCCCAGTATGTGGAAACCCGATGTCCTCACCGTTATCGATCGACAAGCGTTTCAGCCGATCAGGCTATAAAGCAAGTTCACCCGAAAGCGCCTTTCAGTGGGTTCGGTAGCAGAGTGTGGCTCCAGCTAACCGACATTTCGTCCTCTTGGTGCAGTTCTTCAGCGTGGTACCTTGAATGCCGCCCTTGGTCTGCTTGGCCGGCCGGTGTTCCGCCTTGCCCTGCTGATGTCAGCCCGAAAGGCTACCTGTCATCTACCTTGCCGTCTCGGCCTCCCGGAACGTGGTGCCGTTTCGAACTACTACCGGCGGATTACGGCGCACTGCAGAACAACACGTCACGACCAACCCATCGTGACCAACACTCATCCCCGTATCTGCAAACCCGATCGCTTCACTGTTATCGATCGACAAGCGTCAAAGCCGATCAGGCTATAAAGAAAGTTCACCCGGAAAAGCCTTTCAGTGGGTTCGGCAGCACAGTGATGGCTTCAGCTGACCGACATTTCGTCCTCATGTTGCAGTTCTTCAGCGTGGTACCTTGAATGCCGCCCTTGGTCTGCTTGTCCGGTGTTCCGCCTTGCCCTGCTGATGACAGCCCGAAAGGCTACCTGTCACCTACCTTGCTGTCTTGGCCTCCCAGCACGTGGTGCCCTTTCCAACTACTACCGGCGGATTAGGCGCACTGCGGGACACACGTCATGACCAGCCCATCCTGACCAACACTCATCCCCGTATCTGGAAACCCGATTGCCTCACCGTTATCGATCGACAAGCGTCACTGGCGATCAGTCTATAAAGCAAGTTCGCCCGGAAGCGCCTTTCAGTGGGTTCGGCAGCACAGTGATGGCTCCAGCTAACCAACATTTTGTCCTCGTATTGCAGTTCTTCAGCGTGGTACCTTGAATGCGGCCCTTGGTCTGTTTGGCCGGTGTTCCGCCTTGCCCTGCTGATTCCAGCCCGAAAGGCTAACTGTCATCTACCTTGCTGTCTGAGCCTCGCGGCACGTGGTGCCCTTTCGAACTACTACCTGCGGATTACGGCGCACTGAGGGACAACACTTCACGACCAACCCATCCTGACCAAAACTCATCCCCGTATCTGGAATCCCGAGTCTCACCGTTATCGATCGACAAGCGTCACAGCCGAACAGGCTATAAGGCAAGTTCGCCCGGAAGCGCCTTTCAGTGGGTTCGGAAGCACAGTGATGGATTCAGCTAACCGACATTTCGTCCTGATATTGCAGTTCTTCAGCGTGGTACCTTGAATGCCGCTTTTGGTCTGCTTGGCCAGTATTCGCTTTGCCGTGCTGATGCCAGCCGGACCTGTCATTTTGTGCCACATTCTCCCATTTATGATCCGTTGTTTGTACTCTAGTTTTGTTGCCAATGCCGTGTTTTTTAGGGGCCGTGAACCCCGTCAAGCCCCGTTGGAGGCTTTTTGTTCACGGTCCCAAGCATCTGTATTGTTGATATTGGAATAAAATGATGGAAATGGAATAAAATGATGAAAGGCTACCTTTCATCTACTTTGCTGTCTCGGTCTCCCGGAACGTTGCGCCCTTTCGAACTACTACCGGTGGATTACGGCGCACTGCGGGACAACGCGTCACGACCAACCCATCCTGACCAACACTCAATCCCGTATATGGAAACCCGATTGCCTCAACGTTATCGATCGACGAGCGTAACAGCCGATCAGGCTATAAAGCAAGTTCGCCCGGAAAAGCCTTTCAGTGGGTTTGGCAGCACAGGGATGGCTCCAGCTAACCGACATTTCGTCCTCATGTTGCAGTTCTTCAGCGCGATGCCTTGAATGCCGCCCTTGGTCTGCTTGGCCGGTGTTCCGCCTTGCCCTGCCGATGCCAGCCCGAAAGGCTACCTGTCATCTACCTTGCTGTCTCGGCTTCCCGGAACATAGTGCCGTTTCGAACTACTACCGGGGGATTAAGGCGCACTGCGGGACAACACGTCACGACCAACCCATCGTGACCAACACGCAATCCCGTATATGGAAACCCGATTGCCCCAACGTTATCGATCGACGAGCGTCACAGCCGATCAGGCTATAAAGCAAGTTCGCCCGGAAAAGCCTTTCAGTCGGTTCGGCAGCACAGTGATGGCTCCAGCTAACCGACATTTCGTCCTCATGTTGCAGTTCTTCAGCGTGGTACCTTGAATGCCACCCTTGGTCAGCTTGCCCTGCTGATGCCAGCCGGAAAGGCTACCTGTCATCTACCTTGCTGTCTGGGCCTTCCGGCATGTGGTGCCCTTTCCAACTACTACCGGCGGATTACGGCGCATTGAGGGACAGCACTTCACGACCAACCCATCCTGACCAACACTCATCCTCGTATCTGGAAACCCGATTGCCTCACCGTTATCGATCGACAAGCGTCACAGCCGATCAGGCTACAAAGCAAGTTCGCCCGGAAGCGCCTTTCAGTGGGTTCGGCAGCACAGTGATGGCTCCAGCTAACCGACATTTCGTCCTCATGTTACAGTTCTTCAGCGTGGTACCTTGAATGCCGCCCTTGGTCTGCTTGGCCAGTATTCGCCTTGCCGTGCTGATGCCAGCCGGACCTGTCATTTTGTGGCACATCCTCCCATTTCTGATCCGTTGTTTGTACTCTAGTTTTGTTGCCAATGCAGTGTTTTTTAGGGGCCGTGAACCCCGTCAAGCCCCGTTGGAGGCTTTTTGTTCACGGTCCCAAGCATCTGTATTTTTGATATTGGAATAAAATGATGGAAATGGAATAAAATGATGAAAGGCTACCTTTCATCTACCTTGCTGTCTCGGACTCCCGGAACGTTGCGCCCTTTCGAACTACTACCGGTGGATTACGGCGCACTGCGGGACAACGCGTCACGACCAACCCATCCTGACCAACACTCATCCCCATATCTTGAAACCCGATTGCCTCACAGTTATTGATCGACGAGCGTCACAGCCGATCAGGCTATAAAGCAAGTTCGCCCGTAAAAGCCTTTCAGTGGGTTCGGCAGCACAGTGATGGCTCCAGCTAACCGACATTTCGTCCTCATGTTGCAGTTCTTCAGCCTGGTACCTTGAATGCCACCCTTGGTCTGCTTGCCCTGCTGATGCCAGCCGGAAAGGCTACCTGACACCTTGCTGTCTGGGCCTCCCGGCACGTGGTGCCCTTTCGAACTACTACCGGCGGATTACCGCGCACTGAAGGACAACACTTCACGACCAACTCATCCTGACCAACACTCATCCCCGAATCTGGAAACCCGATTGCCTCACCGTGATCGATCGACAAGCGTCACAGCCGATGAGGCTATAAAGCAAGTTCGCCCGGAAGCGCCTTTCAGTGGATTCGGAAGCACAGTGATGGATTCAGCTAACCGACATTTTGTCCTGATGTTGCAGTTCTTAAGCGTGGTACCTTGAATGCCCTTTTGGTCTGCTTGGCCAGTGTTCGCCTTGCCGTGCTGATGCCAGCCGGACCTGTCATTTTGTGCCACATCCTCCCATCTGTGATGCATTGTTTGTATTTTAGTTTTGTTGCCAATGCCACGTTTTTTAGGGGCCGTGAACCCCGTCAAGCCCCGTTGGAGGCTTTTTGTTCACGGTCCTCAGCACCTGTAATGTTGATCTTGGAATAAAATGATGAAAATTGAATAAAATGGTGAAAGGCTACCTTTCATCTACTTTGCTGTCTCGGTCTCCCGGAACGTGGTGCCCTTTCGAACTACTACCGGTGGATTACGGGGCACTGCGGGACAACACGTCACGACCAACCCACCCTGACCAACACTCAATCCCGTATATGGAAACCCGATTGCCTCAACGTTATCGATCGACGAACGTAACAGCCGATCAGGCTATAAAGCAAGTTCGCCCGGAAAAGCCTTTCAGTGGGTTTGGCAGCACAATGATGGCTCCAGCTAACCGACATTTCGTCCTCATGTTGCAGTTCTTCGGCGTGTTACTTTGAATACCGCCCTTGGTCTGCTTGGCCGGTGTTCCGCCTTGCCCTGCCGATGCCAGCCCGAAAGGCTACTTGTCATCTACCTTGCTGTCTCGGCTTCCCGGAACGTGGTGCCGTTTCGAACTACTACCCGGGGATTAAGGCGCACTGCGGGACAACACGTCACGACCAACCCATCGTGACCAACACTCAATCCCGTATATGGAAACCCGCATGCCTCAACGTTATCGATCGACGAGCGTCACAGCCGATCAGGCTATAAAGCAAGTTCGCCCGGAAAAGCCTTTCAATGGGTTCGGCAGCACAGTGATGGCTCCAGCTAACCAACATTTCGTCCTCATGTTGCAGTTCTTCAGCGCGATTCCTTGAATGCCGCCCTTGGTCTGCTTGGCCGGTGTTCCGCCTTGCCCTGCTAATGCAAGCCGGAAAGGCTACCTGTCGTCTACCTTGCTGTCTGGGCCTCCCGGCACGTGGTGCCCTTTCCAACTACCACCGGCGGATTACAGCGCACTGAGGGACAACACTTCACGACCAACCACACCCATCCTGACCAACACTCATCCCCGTATCTGGAAACCCGATTGCCTCACCGTTACCGATCGACAAGCGTCACAGCTGATCAGGCTATAAAGCAAGTTTGCCCGGAAGCGCCTTTCAGTGGGTTCGGCAGCACAGTGATGGCTCCAGCTAACCGACATTTCTTCCTCATGTTGCAGTTCTTCAGCGCGGTACCTTGAATGCCGCCCTTAGTCTGCTTGGCCGCTGTTCCGCCTTGCCCTGCTGATGCCAGCCAGACCTGTCATTTTGTGCCACATCCTTTCATGTCTGATGAGTTGTTTGTGTTCTAGTTTTGTTGCCAATGCCATGTTCTTTAGGGGCCGTGAACCCCGTCAAGCCCAGTTGGAGGCTTTTTCTTTACGGTCCTCAGCATCTGTAATGTTGATCTTGGAATAAAATGATGAAAATGGAATAAAAATACGAAAGGCTAACTGTCATCTACCTTGCTGTCTCGGTCTCCCGGAACGTGGTGCCCTTTCGAACTACTACCGGTGGATTACGGCGCACTGCGGGACAACACGTCACGACCACCGCATCCTGACCAACACTGATCCCAGTATGTGGAAACCCGATGTCCTCACCGTTATCGATCGACAAGCGTTTCAGCCGATCAGGCTATAAAGCAAGTTCACCCGAAAGCGCCTTTCAGTTAGTTCGGCAGCACAGTGATGGCTCCTGCTAACCGCATTTCGTCCTCATGTTGCAGCTGTTCAGCGTGGCACCTTGAATGCCGCCCTTGGTCTGCTTGTCCGGTGTTCCGCCTTGAACTGCTGATGCCAGCCCGAAAGGCTACCTGTCACCTACCTTGCTGTCTCAGCCTCCCGGCACGTGGTGCCCTTTCGAACTACTACCGGCGGATTACGGCGCACTGCAGGACAACACGTCACGACCAACCCATCCTGATCAACACTCATCCCCGTAGGTGGAAACCCGAGAGCCTCACCGTTATCGATCGACAAGCGTCACAGCCGATCAGGCTATAAAGCAAGTTCGCCCGGAAGCGCCTTTCAGTGGGTTCGGTAGCAGAGTGTGGCTCCAGCTAACCGACATTTCGTCCTCTTGTTGCAGTTCTTCAGCGTGTTACCTTGAATGCCGCCCTTGGTCTGCTTGGCCGGCCGGTGTTGCGCCTTGCCCTGCTGACGCGAGCCCGAAAGGCTACCTGTCATCTACCTTGCTGTCTCGGCCTCCCGGAACGTGGTGCCCTTTCGAACTACAACCGACGGATTACGGCGCACTGCAGGACAACACGTCACGACCAACCCATCGTGACCAACACTCATCCCCGTATCTGCAAACCCGATCGCTTCACCGTTATCGACCGACAAGCGTCACTGGCGATCAGTCTATAAAGCAAGTTCGCCCGGAAGCCCCTTTCAGTGGGTTCGGAAGCGCAGTGATGGATTCAGCTAACCGACATTTCGTCCTGATATTGCAGTTCTTCAGCGTGGTACCTTGAATGCCGCTTTTGGTCTGCTTGGCCAGTATTCGCCTTGCCGTGCTGATGCCAGCCGGACCTGTCATTTTGTGCCACATCCTCCCATTTCTGATCCGTTGTTTGTACTCTAGTTTTGTTGCCAATGCCGTGTTTTTTAGGGGCCGTGAACCCCGTCAAGCCCCGTTGGAGGCTTTTTGTTCACGGTCCCAAGCATCTGTATTGTTGATATTGGAATAAAATGATGGAAATGGAATAAAATGATGAAAGGCTACCTTTCATCTACCTTGCTGTCTGGGCCTCCCGGCACGTGGTGCCCTTTCGAACTACTACCGGCGGATTAACGCGCACTGAAGGACAACACTTCATGACCAACCCATCCTGAACAACACTCATCCCCGAATCTGGAAACCCGATTGCCTCACCGTGATCGATCGACAAGCGTCACAGCCGATGAGGCTATAAAGCAAGTTCGCCCGGAAGCGCCTTTCAGTGGATTCGGAAGCACAGTGATGGATTCAGCTAACCGACATTTTGTCCTGATGTTGCAGTTCTTCAGCGTGGTACCTTGAATGCCGCTTTTGGTCTGCTTGGCCAGTGTTCGCCTTGCCGTGCTGATGCCAGCCGGACCTGTCATTTTGTGCCACATCCTCCCATCTGTGATGCATTGTTCGTATTTTAGTTTTGTTGCCAATGCCGTGTTTTTTAGGGGCCGTGAACCCCGTCAAGCCCCGTTGGAGGCTTTTTGTTCACGGTCCTCAGCACCTGTAATGTTGATCTTGGAATAAAATGATGAAAATGGAATAAAATGATGAAAGGCTACCTTTCATCTACTTTGCTGTCTCGGTCTCCCGGAACGTGGTGCCCTTTCGAACTACTACCGGTGGATTACCGGGCACTGCGGGACAACACGTCACGACCAACCCACCCTGACCAACACTCAATCCCGTATATGGAAACCCGATTGCCTCAACGTTATCGATCGACGAGCGTAACAGCCGATCAGGCTATAAAGCAAGTTCGCCCGGAAAAGCCTTTCAATGGGTTCGGCAGCGCAGTGATGGCTCCAGCTAACCGACATTTCGTCCTTATGTTGCAGTTCTTCAGCGCGATGCCTTGAATGCCGCCCTTGGTCTGCTTGGCCGCTGTTCCGCCTTGCCCTGCTATTGCAAGCCGGAAAGGCTACCTGTCGTCTACCTTGCTGTCTGGGCCTCCGGTCACGTGGTGCCCTTTCCAACTACTACCGGCGGATTACGGCGCACTGAGGGACAACACTTCACGACCAACCCAACCCATCCTGACCAACACTCATCCCCGTATCTGGAAACCCGATTGCCTCACCGTTATCGATCGACAAGCGTCACAGCCGATCAGGCTATAAAGCAACTTCGCCCGGAAGCGCCTTTCAGTGGGTTCGGTTGCAGAGTGTGGCTCCAGCTAACCGACATTTCGTCCTCTTGTTGCAGTTCTTCAGCGTGGTACCTTGAATGCCGCCCTTGGTCTGCTTGGCCGGCCGGTGTTCCGCCTTGCCCTGCTGATGTCAGCCCGAAAGGCTACCTGTCATCTACCTTGCCGTCTCGGCCTCCCGGAACGTGGTGCCGTTTCGAACTACTACCGGCGGATTACGGCGCACTGCAGAACAACACGTCACGACCAACCCATCGTGACCAACACTCATCCCCGTATCTGCAAACCCGATCGCTTCACTGTTATCGATCGACAAGCGTCAAAGCCGATCAGGCTATAAAGAAAGTTCACCCGGAAAAGCCTTTCAGTGGGTTCGGCAGCACAGTGATGGCTTCAGCTGACCGACATTTCGTCCTCATGTTGCAGTTCTTCAGCGTGGTACCTTGAATGCCGCCCTTGGTCTGCTTGTCCGGTGTTCCGCCTTGCCCTGCTGATGACAGCCCGAGAGGCTACCTGTCACCTACCTTGCTGTCTCGGCCTCCCAGCACGTGGTGCCCTTTCCAACTACTACCGGCGGATTAGGCGCACTGCGGGACACACGTCATGACCAGCCCATCCTGACCAATACTCATCCCCGTATCTGGAAACCCGATTGCCTCACCGTTATCGATCGACAAGCGTCACTGGCGATCAGTCTATAAAGCAAGTTCGCCCGGAAGCGCCTTTCAGTGGGTTCGGCAGCACAGTGATGGCTCCAGCTAACCAACATTTTGTCCTCGTATTGCAGTTCTTCAGCGTGGTACCTTGAATGCCGCCCTTGGTCTGTTTGGCCGGTGTTCCGCCTTGCCCTGCTGATTCCAGCCCGAAAGGCTAACTGTCATCTACCTTGCTGTCTGAGCCTCCCGGCACGTGGTGCCCTTTCGAACTACTACCTGCGGATTACGGCGCACTGAGGGACAACACTTCACGACCAACCCATCCTGACCAAAACTCATCCCCGTATCTGGAATCCCGATTGCCTCACCGTTATCGATCGACAAGCGTCACAGCCGAACAGGCTATAAGGCAAGTTCGCCCGGAAGCGCCTTTCAGTGGATTCGGAAGCACAGTGATGGATTCAGCTAACCGACATTTGGTCCTGATATTGCAGTTCTTCAGCGTGGTAGCTTGAATGCCGCTTTTGGTCTGCTTGGCCAGTATTCGCCTTGCCGTGCTGATGCCAGCCGGACCTGTCATTTTGTGCCACATTCTCCCATTTATGATCCGTTGTTTGTACTCTAGTTTTGTTGCCAATGCCGTGTTTTTTAGGGGCCGTGAACCCCGTCAAGCCCGGTTGGAGGCTTTTTGTTCACGGTCCCAAGCATCTGTATTGTTGATATTGGAATAAAATGATGGAAATGGAATAAAATGATGAAAGGCTACCTTTCATCTACTTTGCTGTCTCGGTCTCCCAGAACGTGGTGCCCTTTCGAACTACTACCGGTGGATTACGGGGCACTGCGGGACAACACGCCACGACCAACCCACCCTGACCAACACTCAATCCCGTATATGGAAACCCGATTGCCTCAACGTTATCGATCGACGAGCGTAACAGCCGATCAGGCTATAAAGCAAGTTCGCCCGGAAAAGCCTTTCAGTGGGTTTGGCAGCACAGTGATGGCTCCAGCTAACCGACATTTCGTCCTCATGTTGCAGTTCTTCAGCGCGATGCCTTGAATGCCGCCCTTGGTCTGCTTGGCCGGTGTTCCGCCTTGCCCTGCTAATGCAAGCCGGAAAGGCTACCTGTCGTCTACCTTGCTGTAGGGCCTCCCGGCACGTGGTGCCCTTTCCAACTACTACCGGCGGATTACGGCGCACTGAGGGACAACACTTCACGACCAACCCAACCCATCCTGACCAACACTCATCCCCGTATCTGGAAACCCGATTGCCTCACCGTTATCGATCGACAAGCGTCACAGCTGATCAGGCTATAAAGCAAGTTCGCCCGGAAGCGCCTTTCAGTGGGTTCGGCAGCACAGTGATGGCTCCAGCTAACCGACATTTCTTCCTCATGTTGCAGTTCTTCAGCGCGGTACCTTGAATGCCGCCCTTAGTCTGCTTGGCTGGTGTTCGCCTTGCCCTGCTGATGCCAGCCGGACCTGTCATTATGTGCCACATCCCCCCATGTCTGATGCGTTGTTTGTATTCTAGTTTTGTTGCCAATGCCATGTTTTTTAGGGGCCGTGAACCCCGTCAAGCCCAGTTGGAGGCTTTTTGTTCACGGTCCTCAGCATCTGTAATGTTGATATTGGAATAAAATGATGAAAATGGAATAAAATGATGAAAGGCTACCTGTCATCTACCTTGCGGTCTCGGTCTCCCAGCACGTGGTGCCCTTTCGAACTACTACCGGCGGATTAGGCGCACTGCATGACACACGTCATGACCAGCCCATCCTGACCAACACTCATCCCCGTATCTGGAAACCCGATTGCCTCACCGTTATCGATCGACAAGCGTCACTGGCGATCAGTCTATAAAGCAAGTTCGCCCGGAGGCGCCTTTCAGTGGGTTCGGCAGCACAGTGATGGCTCCAGCTAACCAACATTTTGCCCTCGTATTGCAGTTCTTCAGCGTGGTACCTTGAATGCCGCTTTTGGTCTGCTTGGCCAGTATTCGCCTTGCCGTGCTGATGCCAGCCGGACCTGTCATTTGGTGCCACATCCTCTCATTTCTGATCCGTTGTTTGTACTCTAGTTTTGTTGCCAATGCCGTGTTTTTTAGGGGCCGTGAACCCCGTCAAGCCCCGTTGGAGGCTTTTTGTTCACGGTCCCAAGCATCTGTATTGTTGATATTGGAATAAAATGATGAAAATGAAATAAAATGATGAAAGGCTACCTTTCATCTACTTTGCTGTCTCGGTCTCCCGGAACGTGGTGCCCTTTCGAACTACTACCGGTGGATTACGGGGCACTGCGGGACAACACGCCACGACCAACCCACCCTGACCAACACTCAATCCCGTATATGGAAACCCGATTGCCTCAACGTTATCGATCGACGAGCGTAACAGCCGATCAGGCTATAAAGCAAGTTCGCCCGGAAAAGCCTTTCAGTGGGTTTGGCAGCACAGTGATGGCTCCAGCTAACCGACACTTCGTCCTCATGTTGCAGTTCTTCGGCGTGTTACCTTGAATGCCGCCCTTGGTCTGCTTGGCCGGTGTTCCGCCTTGCCCTGCCGATGCCAGCCCGAAAGGCTACCTGTCATCTACCTTGCTGTCTCGGCTTCCAGGAACGTGGTGCCGTTTCGAACCACTACCCGGGGATTAAGGCGCACTGCGGGACAACACTTCACGACCAACCCAACCCATCCTGACCAACACTCATCCCCGTATCTGGAAACTCGATTGCCTCACCGTTATCGATCGACAAGCGTCACAGCTGATCAGGCTATAAAGCAAGTTCGCCCGGAAGCGCCTTTCAGTGGGTTCGGCAGCACAGTGATGGCTCCAGCTAACCGACATTTCTTCCTCATGTTGCAGTTCTTCAGCGCGGTACCTTGAATGGCGCCCTTAGTCTGCTTGGCCGGTGTTCGCCTTGCCCTGCTGATGCCAGCCGGACCTGTCATTTTGTGCCACATCCCCCCATGTCTGATGCGTTGTTTGTATTCTAGTTTTGTTGCCAATGCCATGTTTTTTAGGGGCCGTGAACCCCGTCAAGCCCAGTTGGAGGCTTTTTGTTCACGGTCCTCAGCATCTGTAATGTTGATATTGGAATAAAATGATGAAAATGGAACAAAATGATGAAAGGCTACCTGTCATCTACCTTGCGGTCTCGGTCTCCCAGCACGTGGTGCCCTTTCGAACTACTACCGGAGGATTAGGCGCACTGCGGGACACACGTCATGACCAGCCCATCCTGACCAACACTCATCCCCGTATCCGGAAACCCGATTGCCTCACCGTTATTAAGGCGGAAGCCTTTAATGTCTCATCGTTGTAAGCAGCAGTTGTCGACAGAAAATGTCACGCTTTTCAATTGGTGGAAACGGTCGTGACGTCACAGTGCGCGAATTTCAAACGAGGCCAATTGTACTTTGGCTAGTAACCATGCAACCAATTGAACGGATCTTATAGTGATGCTCCAATTAAGTGGGACTGAGCTTAGTTAATTGCTTAATTACCCAATTAGCCTAATTAGCTTGACTAGTCAGGCCATATAAATAAATAAAACCGATTAAGAAATTGGTCGAGCTCAGGAATCGAACCCCGGTCTTCGGCGTGAGAGACGAGCATGCTATCCACTCCGCCATGCCAGCTCGATGGTTTGGAATGAACACAGGCGCGTCTAGTGAATACGGTGTCTTCACTCACTCTCATCCTCCTCCATTCCCTTCCCGCGAGGTTTAGGAGTCCACCAACAAATGAGAGACAGATACATTTCCTTTCCTCAAAAACCAATTTACTGACGAGCGAGGCGTAGAACCGAATGGGCGATGGCGTTCTATGGACTCCTCGGCAGCGTTGCAAGACGCTGTCGCGTTCCACTCTTAGGGGCATCAGTGACCACATTGAGGTTGAAAAAGTGCCCCCCTGAATTTTGTGTGACAGTTACTGCGTAATTTCCTTTCCTCAAATACAATTTTCATTTTCTTCATTACGGCTCCTCTTTATCTATCTTCTTTCACTCCCACTTCCTCCCTTCCTCAACGGTGTGGTTCAGGTGTCCACCGAAATGACAGAGAATTACTGCGCCATTTCCCTTCCTCAAAAAGCGTTGCGTTGAAAGGGCAAGGCATCGCGCTGAACGGGTGGTGTTCCGTGGACTCCCTGGCAGCGCTACAACGCGCTGTCGCGTTCCACTCCTAAAGGCGAAGCTTAAGCGTCATTAATTAGCAGTTAATTAGTATTCAGGCATTAATCAGTAATTAACCATTAATTAGTGATCTGTCATCACTTAGTAATTAGTACTCAATTGTATGTGACGCCACCGGTGCCACAGAAACACCGAAGGTGGTGCGGAAAACGCTTCCGCCTCTACCCACTTTAGACAGTCAAAGTGCCCTCTGAATTTTTGATCGACAAGCGTCACTGGCGATCAGTCTATAAAGCAAGTTCGCCCGGAGGCGCCTTTCAGTGGGTTCGGCAGCACAGTGATGGCTCCAGCTAACCAACATTTTGCCCTCGTATTGCAGTTCTTCAGCGTGGTACCTTGAATGCCGCTTTTGGTCTGCTTGGCCAGTATTCGCCTTGCCGTGCTGATGCCAACCGGACCTGTCATTTGGTGCCACATCCTCTCATTTCTGATCCGTTGTTTGTACTCTAGTTTTGTTGCCAATGCCGTGTTTTTTAGGGGCCGTGAACCCCGTCAAGCCCCGTTGGAGGCTTTTTGTTCACGGTCCCAAGCATCTGTATTTTTGATATTGGAACAAAATGATGAAAATTAAATAAAATGATGAAGCTAGGCTACCTTTCATCTACCTTGCTGTCTCGGTCTCCCGGAACGTTGCGCCCTTTCGAACTACTACCGGTGGATTACGGCGCACTGCGGGACAACGCGTCACGACCAACCCATCCTGACCAACACTCCTCCCAGTATGTGGAAACCCGATTGCCTCACCGTTATTGATCGACAAGCGTCACAGCCGATCAGGCTATAAAGCAAGTTCGCCCGGAAAAGCCTTTCAGTGGGTTCAGCAGCACAGTGATGGCTCCAGCTAACCGACATTTCGTCCTCATGTTGCAGTTCTTCAGCCTGGTACCTTGAATGCCACCCTTGGTCTGCTTGCCCTGCTGATGCCAGCCGGAAAGGCTACCTGTCATCTACCTTGCTGTCTGGGCCTCCCGGCACGTGGTGCCCTTTCGAACTACTACCGGCGGATTACCGCGCACTGAAGGACAACACTTCACGATCAACCCATCCTGACCAACACTCAACCCCGAATCTCGAAACCCGATTGCCTCACCGTGATCGATCGACAAGCGTCACAGCCGATGAGGCTATAAAGCAAGTTCGCCCGGAAGCGCCTTTCAGTGGATTCGGAAGCACAGTGATGGATTCAGCTAACCGACATTTCGTCCTGATGTTGCAGTTCTTCAGCGTGGTACCTTGAATGCCGCTTATGGTCTGCTTGGCCAGTGTTCGCCTTGCCGTGCTGATGCCAGCCGGACCTGTCATTTTGTGCCACATCCTCCCATCTGTGATGCATTGTTTGTATTTTAGTTTTGTTGCCAATGCCATGTTTTTTAGGGGCCGTGAACCCCGTCAATCCCCGTTGGAGGCTTTTTGTTCACGGTCCTCAGCACCTGTAATGTTGATCTTGGAATAAAATGATGAAAATGGAATAAAATGATGAAAGGCTACCTTTCATCTACTTTGCTGTCTCGGTCTCCCGGAACGTGGTGCCCTTTCGAACTACTACCGGTGGATTACGGGGCACTGCGGGACAACACGCCACGACCAACCCACCCTGACCAACACTCAATCCCGTATATGGAAACCCGATTGCCTCAACGTTATCGATCGACGAGCGTAACAGCCGATCAGGCTATAAAGCAAGTTCGCCCGGAAAAGCCTTTCAGTGGGTTTGGCAGCACAGTGATGGCTCCAGCTAACCGACACTTCGTCCTCATGTTGCAGTTCTTCGGCGTGTTACCTTGAATGCCGCCCTTGGTCTGCTTGGCCGGTGTTCCGCCTTGCCCTGCCGATGCCAGCCCGAAAGGCTACCTGTCATCTACCTTGCTGTCTCGGCTTCCAGGAACGTGGTGCCGTTTCGAACCACTACCCGGGGATTAAGGCGCACTGCGGGACAACACTTCACGACCAACCCAACCCATCCTGACCAACACTCATCCCCGTATCTGGAAACTCGATTGCCTCACCGTTATCGATCGACAAGCGTCACAGCTGATCAGGCTATAAAGCAAGTTCGCCCGGAAGCGCCTTTCAGTGGGTTCGGCAGCACAGTGATGGCTCCAGCTAACCGACATTTCGTCCTCATGTTGCAGTTCTTCAGCGCGATGCCTTGAATGCCGCCCTTGGTCTGCTTGGCCGCTGTTCCGCCTTGCCCTGCTGATGCCAGCCAGACCTGTCATTTTGTGCCACATCCTCTCAAGTCTGATGAGTTGTTTGTGTTCTAGTTTTGTTGCCAATGCCATGTTCTTTAGGGGCCGTGAACCCCGTCAAGCCCAGTTGGAGGCTTTTTGTTCACGGTCCTCAGCATCTGTAATGTTGAACTTGGAATAGAATGATGAAAATGGAATAAAAATACGAAAGGCTAACTGTCATCTACCTTGCTGTCTCGGTCTCCCGGAACGTGGTGCCCTTTCGAACTACTACCGGTGGATTACGGCGCACTGCGGGACAACACGTCACGACCACCGCATCCTGACCAACACTGATCCCAATATGTGGAAACCCGATGTCCTCACCGTTATCGATCGACAAGCGTTTCAGCCGATCAGGCTATAAAGCAAGTTCACCCGAAAGCGCCTTTCAGTGGGTTCGGTAGCAGAGTGTGGCTCCAGCTAACCGACATTTCGTCCTCTTGGTGCAGTTCTTCAGCGTGGTACCTTGAATGCCGCCCTTGGTCTGCTTGGCCGGCCGGTGTTCCGCCTTGCCCTGCTGATGTCAGCCCGAAAGGCTACCTGTCATCTACCTTGCCGTCTCGGCCTCCCGGAACGTGGTGCCGTTTCGAACTACTACCGGCGGATTACGGCGCACTGCAGAACAACACGTCACGACCAACCCATCGTGACCAACACTCATCCCCGTATCTGCAAACCCGATCGCTTCACTGTTATCGATCGACAAGCGTCAAAGCCGATCAGGCTATAAAGAAAGTTCACCCGGAAAAGCCTTTCAGTGGGTTCGGCAGCACAGTGATGGCTTCAGCTGACCGACATTTCGTCCTCATGTTGCAGTTCTTCTGCGTGGTACCTTGAATGCCGCCCTTGGTCTGCTTGTCCGGTGTTCCGCCTTGCCCTGCTGATGACAGCCGGAAAGGCTACCTGTCACCTACCTTGCTGTCTCGACCTCCCAGCACGTGGTGCCCTTTCCAACTACTACCGGCGGATTAGGCGCACTGCGGGACACACGTCATGACCAGCCCATCCTGACCAACACTCATCCCGTATCTGGAAACCCGATTGCCTCACCGTTATCGATCGACAAGCGTCACTGGCGATCAGTCTATAAAGCAAGTTCGCCCGGAAGCGCCTTTCAGTGGGTTCGGCAGCACAGTGATGGCTGCAGCTAACCAACATTTTGTCCTCGTATTGCAGTTCTTCAGCGTGGTACCTTGAATGCGGCCCTTGGTCTGTTTGGCCGGTGTTCCGCCTTGCCCTGCTGATTCCAGCCCGAAAGGCTAACTGTCATCTACCTTGCTGTCTGAGCCTCCCGGCACGTGGTGCCCTTTCGAACTACTACCTGCGGATTACGGCGCACTGAGGGACAACACTTCACGACCAACCCATCCTGACCAAAACTCATCCCCGTATCTGGAATCCCGATTGCCTCACCGTTATCGCTCGACAAGCGTCACAGCCGAACAGGCTATAAGGCAAGTTCGCCCGGAAGCGCCTTTCAGTGGGTTCGGAAGCACAGTGATGGATTCAGCTAACCGACATTTCGTCCTGATATTGCAGTTCTTCAGCGTGGTACCTTGAATGCCGCTTTTGGTCTGCTTGGCCAGTATTCGCCTTGCCGTGCTGATGCCAGCCGGACCTGTCATTTTGTGCCACATTCTCCCATTCATGATCCGTTGTTTGTACTCTAGTTTTGTTGCCAATGCCGTGTTTTTTAGGGGCCGTGAACCCCGTCAAGCCCCGTTGGAGGCTTTTTGTTCACGGTCCCAAGCATCTGTATTGTTGATATTGGAATAAAATGATGGAAATGGAATAAAATGATGAAAGGCTACCTTTCATCTACTTTGCTGTCTCGGTCTCCCGGAACGTGGTGCCCTTTCGAACTACTACCGGTGGATTACGGGGCACTGCGGGACAACACGCCACGACCAACCCACCCTGACCAACACTCAATCCCGTATACGGAAACCCGATTGCCTCAACGTTATCGATCGACGAGCGTAACAGCCGATCAGGCTATAAAGCAAGTTCGCCCGGAAAAGCCTTTCAGTGGGTTTGGCAGCACAGTGATGGCTCCAGCTAACCGACATTTCGTCCTCATGTTGCAGTTCTTCAGCGCGATGCCTTGAATGCCGCCCTTGGTCTGCTTGGCCGGTGTTCCGCCTTGCCCTGCCGATGCCAGCCCGAAAGGCTACCTGTCATCTACCTTGCTGTCTCGGCTTCCCGGAACCTAGTGCCGTTTCGAACTACTACCGGGGGATTAAGGCGCACTGCGGGACAACACGTCACGACCAACCCATCGTGACCAACACTCAATCCCGTATATGGAAACCCGATTGCCCCAACGTTATCGATCGACGAGCGTCACAGCCGATCAGGCTATAAAGCAAGTTCGCCCGGAAAAGCCTTTCAGTCGGTTCGGCAGCACAGTGATGGCTCCAGCTAACCGACATTTCGTCCTCATTTTGCAGTTCTTCAGCGTGGTACCTTGAATGCCACCCTTGGTCTGCTTGCCCTGCTGATGCCAGCCGGAAAGGCTACCTGTCATCTACCTTGCTGTCTGGTCCTCCCGGCACGTGGTGCCCTTTCGAACTACTACCGGCGGATTACGGCGCACTGCGGGACAACACGTTACGACCAACCCATCCTGATCAACACTCATCCCCCTATGTGGAAGCCCGATTGCCTCACGGTTATCGAACGACAAGCGTCACAGCCGATCAGGCTATAAAGCAAGTTCGCCCGGAAGCGCCTTTCGGTGGGTTCGGCAGCACAGTGATGGCTCCAGCTAACTGACATTTCGTCCTCATGTTGCAGTTCTTCACCGTGGTACCTTGAATGCCGCCCTTGGTCTGCTTGGCCGGTGTTCCGCCTTCCCCTGCTGATGCCAGCCCGAAAGGCTACCTGTCATCTACCTTGCTGTCTGGGCCTCCCGGCACGTGGTGCCCTTTCGAACTACTACCGGCAGATTACGGCGCACGGCGGCACAACACGTCACGACCAACCCATCTTGATCAACACTCATCCCCGTATCTGGAAACCCGATTGCCTCACCGTTATCAAGCGACAAGCGTCACAGGCGATCAGGCTATAGAGCAAGTTCGCCCGGAAGCGCCTTACAGTGGGTTCGGCAGCACAGTGATGGCTCCAGCTAACCGACATTTCGTCCTCATGTTGCAGTTCTTCAGCGTGGTACCTTGAATGCCGCCCTTGGTCTGCTTGGCTGGTGTTCCGCCTTCCCCTGCTGATGCCAGCCCGAAAGGCTACCTGTCATCTACCTTGCTGTCTGGGCCTTCCGGCACGTGGTGCCCTTTCCAACTACTACCGGCGGATTACGGCGCATTGAGGGACAGCACTTCACGACCAACCCATCCTGACCAACACTCATCCCCGTATCTGGAAACCCGATTGCCTCACCGTTATCGATCGACAAGCGTCACAGCCGATCAGGCTACAAAGCAAGTTCGCCCGGAAGCGCCTTTCAGTGGGTTCGGCAGCACAGTGATGGCTCCAGCTAACCGACATTTCGTCCTCATGTTGCAGTTCTTCAGCGTGGTACCTTGAATGCCGCCCTTGGTCTGCTTGGCCAGTATTCGCCTTGCCGTGCTGATGCCAGCCGGACCTGTCATTTTGTGGCACATCCTCCCATTTCTGATCCGTTGTTTGTACTCTAGTTTTGTTGCCAATGCAGTGTTTTTTAGGGGCCGTGAACCCCGTCAAGCCCCGTTGGAGGCTTTTTGTTCACGGTCCCAAGCATCTGTATTTTTGATATTGGAATAAAATGATGGAAATGGAATAAAATGATGAAAGGCTACCTTTCATCTACCTTGCTGTCTCGGTCTCCCGGAACGTTGCGCCCTTTCGAACTACTACCGGTGGATTACGGCGCACTGCGGGACAACGCGTCACGACCAACCCATCCTGACCAACACTCATCCCCATATCTTGAAACCCGATTGCCTCACCGTTATTGATCGACGAGCGTCACAGCCGATCAGGCTATAAAGCAAGTTCGCCCGTAAAAGCCTTTCAGTGGGTTCGGCAGCACAGTGATGGCTCCAGCTAACCGACATTTCGTCCTCATGTTGCAGTTCTTCAGCCTGGTACCTTGAATGCCACCCTTGGTCTGCTTGCCCTGCTGATGCCAGCCGGAAAGGCTACCTGACACCTTGCTGTCTGGGCCTCCCGGCACGTGGTGCCCTTTCGAACTACTACCGGCGGATTACCGCGCACTGAAGGACAACACTTCACGACCAACCCATCCTGACCAACACTCATCCCCGAATCTGGAAACCCGATTGCCTCACCGTGATCGATCGACAAGCGTCACAGCCGATGAGGCTATAAAGCAAGTTCGCCCGGAAGCGCCTTTCAGTGGATTCGGAAGCACAGTGATGGATTCAGCTAACCGACATTTTGTCCTGATGTTGCAGTTCTTAAGCGTGGTACCTTGAATGCCCTTTTGGTCTGCTTGGCCAGTGTTCGCCTTGCCGTGCTGATGCCAGCCGGACCTGTCATTTTGTGCCACATCCTCCCATCTGTGATGCATTGTTTGTATTTTAGTTTTGTTGCCAATGCCACGTTTTTTAGGGGCCGTGAACCCCGTCAAGCCCCGTTGGAGGCTTTTTGTTCACGGTCCTCAGCACCTGTAATGCTGATCTTGGAATAAAATGATGAAAATTGATTAAAATGGTGAAAGGCTACCTTTCATCTACTTTGCTGTCTCGGTCTCCCGGAACGTGGTGCCCTTTCGAACTACTACCGGTGGATTACGGGGCACTGCGGGACAACACGTCACGACCAACCCACCCTGACCAACACTCAATCCCGTATATGGAAACCCGATTGCCTCAACGTTATCGATCGACGAGCGTAACAGCCGATCAGGCTATAAAGCAAGTTCGCCCGGAAAAGCCTTTCAATGGGTTCGGCAGCACAGTGATGGCTCCAGCTAACCGACATTTCGTCCTCATGTTGCAGTTCTTCAGCGCGATGCCTTGAATGCCGCCCTTGGTCTGCTTGGCCGCTGTTCCGCCTTGCCCTGCTAATGCAAGCCGGAAAGGCTACCTGTCGTCTACCTTGCTGTCTGGGCCTCCCGTCACGTGGTGCCCTTTCCAACTACTACCGGCGGATTACGGCGCACTGAGGGACAACACTTCACGACCAACCCAACCCATCCTGACCAACACTCATCCCCGTATCTGGAAACCCGACTGCCTCACCGTTATCGATCGACAAGCGTCACAGCCGATCAGGCTATAAAGCAACTTCGCCCGGAAGCGCCTTTCAGTGGGTTCGGCAGCACAGTGATGGCTCCAGCTAACCGACATTTCTTCCTCATGTTGCAGTTCTTCAGCGCGGTACCTTGAATGCCGCCCTTAGTCTGCTTGGCCGCTGTTCCGCCTTGCCCTGCTGATGCCAGCCAGACCTGTCATTTTGTGCCACATCCTCTCATGTCTGATGAGTTGTTTGTGTTCTAGTTTTGTTGCCAATGCCATGTTCTTTAGGGGCCGTGAACCCCGTCAAGCCCAGTTGGAGGCTTTTTGTTCACGGTCCTCAGCATCTGTAATGTTGATCTTGGAATAGAATGATGAAAATGGAATAAAAATACGAAAGGCTAACTGTCATCTACCTTGCTGTCTCGGTCTCCCGGAACGTGGTGCCCTTTCGAACTACTACCGGTGGATTACGGCGCACTGCGGGACAACACGTCACGACCACCGCATCCTGACCAACACTGATCCCAGTATGTGGAAACCCGATGTCCTCACCGTTATCGATCGACAAGCGTTTCAGCCGATCAGGCTATAAAGCAAGTTCACCCGAAAGCGCCTTTCAGTGGCTTCGGTAGCAGAGTGTGGCTCCAGCTAACCGACATTTCGTCCTCTTGGTGCAGTTCTTCAGCGTGGTACCTTGAATGCCGCCCTTGGTCTGCTTGGCCGGCCGGTGTTCCGCCTTGCCCTGCTGATGTCAGCCCGAAAGGCTACCTGTCATCTACCTTGCCGTCTCGGCCTCCCGGAACGTGGTGCCGTTTCGAACTACTACCGGCGGATTACGGCGCACTGCAGAACAACACGTCACGACCAACCCATCGTGACCAACACTCATCCCCGTATCTGCAAACCCGATCGCTTCACTGTTATCGATCGACAAGCGTCAAAGCCGATCAGGCTATAAAGAAAGTTCACCCGGAAAAGCCTTTCAGTGGGTTCGGCAGCACAGTGATGGCTTCAGCTGACCGACATTTCGTCCTCATGTTGCAGTTCTTCAGCGTGGTACCTTGAATGCCGCCCTTGGTCTGCTTGTCCGGTGTTCCGCCTTGCCCTGCTGATGACAGCCCGAAAGGCTACCTGTCACCTACCTTGCTGTCTCGGCCTCCCAGCACGTGGTGCCCTTTCCAACTACTACCGGCGGATTAGGCGCACTGCGGGACACACGTCATGACCAGCCCATCCTGACCAACACTCATCCCCGTATCTGGAAACCCGATTGCCTCACCGTTATCGATCGACAAGCGTCACTGGCGATCAGTCTATAAAGCAAGTTCGCCCGGAAGCGCCTTTCAGTGGGTTCGGCAGCACAGTGATGGCTCCAGCTAACCAACATTTTGTCCTCGTATTGCAGTTCTTCAGCGTGGTACCTTGAATGCGGCCCTTGGTCTGTTTGGCCGGTGTTCCGCCTTGCCCTGCTGATTCCAGCCCGAAAGGCTAACTGTCATCTACCTTGCTGTCTGAGCCTCCCGGCACGTGGTGCCCTTTCGAACTACTACCTGCGGATTACGGCGCACTGAGGGACAACACTTCGCGACCAACCCATCCTGACCAAAACTCATCCCCGTATCTGGAATCCCGATTGCCTCACCGTTATCGATCGACAAGCGTCACAGCCGAACAGGCTATAAGGCAAGTTCGCCCGGAAGCGCCTTTCAGTGGGTTCGGAAGCACAGTGATGGATTCAGCTAACCGACATTTCGTCCTGATATTGCAGTTCTTCAGCGTGGTACCTTGAATGCCGCTTTTGGTCTGCTTGGCCAGTATTCGCCTTGCCGTGCTGATGCCAGCCGGACCTGTCATTTTGTGCCACATTCTCCCATTTATGATCCGTTGTTTGTACTCTAGTTTTGTTGCCAATGCCGTGTTTTTTAGGGGCCGTGAACCCCGTCAAGCCCCGTTGGAGGCTTTTTGTTCACGGTCCCAAGCATCTGTATTGTTGATATTGGAATAAAATGATGGAAATGGAATAAAATGATGAAAGGCTACCTTTCATCTACTTTGCTGTCTCGGTCTCCCGGAACGTGGTGCCCTTTCGAACTACTACCGGTGGATTACGGGGCACTGCGGGACAACACGCCACGACCAACCCACCCTGACCAACACTCAATCCCGTATATGGAAACCCGATTGCCTCAACGTTATCGATCGACGAGCGTAACAGCCGATCAGGCTATAAAGCAAGTTCGCCCGGAAAAGCCTTTCAGCGGGTTTGGCAGCACAGTGATGGCTCCAGCTAACCGACATTTCGTCCTCATGTTGCAGTTCTTCAGCGCGATGCCTTGAATGCCGGCCTTGGTCTGCTTGGCCGGTGTTCCGCCTTGCCCTGCCGATGCCAGCCCGAAAGGCTACCTGTCATCTACCTTGCTGTCTCGGCTTCCCGGAACATAGTGCCGTTTCGAACTACTACCGGGGGATTAAGGCGCACTGCGGGACAACACGTCACGACCAACCCATCGTGACCAACACTCAATCCCGTATAAGGAAACCCGATTGCCCCAACGTTATCGATCGACGAGCGTCACAGCCGATCAGGCTATAAAGCAAGTTCGCCCGGAAAAGCCTTTCAGCCGGTTCGGCAGCACAGTGATGGCTCCAGCTAACCGACATTTCGTCCTCATGTTGCAGTTCTTCAGCGTGGTACCTTGAATGCCACCCTTGGTCTGCTTGCCCTGCTGATTCCAGCCGGAAAGGCTACCTGTCATCTACCTTGCTGTCTGGGCCTCCCGGCACGTGGTGCCCTTTCGAACTACTACCGGCGGATTACGGCGCACTGCGGGACAACACGTTACGACCAACCCATCCTGATCAACACTCATCCCCCTATGTGGAAGCCCGATTGCCTCACCGTTATCGAACGACAAGCGTCACAGCCGATCAAGCTATAAAGCAAGTTCGCCCGGAAGCGCCTTTCGGTGGGTTCGGCAGCACAGTGATGGCTCCAGCTAACTGACATTTCGTCCTCATGTTGCAGTTCTTCACCGTGGTACCTTGAATGCCGCCCTTGGTCTGCTTGGCCGGTGTTCCGCCTTCCCCTGCTGATGCCAGCCCGAAAGGCTACCTGTCATCTACCTTGCTGTCTGGGCCTCCCGGCACGTGGTGCCCTTTCAAACTACTACCGGCAGATTACGGCGCACGGCGGCACAACACGTCACGACCAACCCATCTTGATCAACACTCATCCCCGTATCTGGAAACCCGATTGCCTCACCGTTATCGAGCGACAAGCGTCACAGGCGATCAGGCTATAGAGCAAGTTCGCCCGGAAGCGCCTTACAGTGGGTTCGGCAGCACAGTGATGGCTCCAGCTAACCGACATTTCGTCCTCATGTTGCAGTTCTTCAGCGTGGTACCTTGAATGCCGCCCTTGGTCTGCTTGGCTGCTGTTCCGCCTTCCCCTGCTGATGCCGGCCCGAAAGGCTACCTGTCATCTACCTTGCTGTCTGGGCCTTCCGGCACGTGGTGCCCTTTCCAACTACTACCGGCGGATTACGGCGCATTGAGGGACAGCACTTCACGACCAACCCATCCTGACCAACACTCATCCCCGTATCTGGAAACCCGATTGCCTCACCGTTATCGATCGACAAGCGTCACAGCCGATCAGGCTACAAAGCAAGTTCGCCCGGAAGCGCCTTTCAGTGGGTTCGGCAGCACAGTGATGGCTCCAGCTAACCGACATTTCGTCCTCATGTTACAGTTCTTCAGCGTGGTACCTTGAATGCCGCCCTTGGTCTGCTTGGCCAGTATTCGCCTTGCCGTGCTGATGCCAGCCGGACCTGTCATTTTGTGGCACATCCTCCCATTTCGGATCCGTTGTTTGTACTCTAGTTTTGTTGCCAATGCAGTGTTTTTTAGGGGCCGTGAACCCCGTCAAGCCCCGTTGGAGGCTTTTTGTTCACGGTCCCAAGCATCTGTATTTTTGATATTGGAATAAAATGATGGAAATGGAATAAAATGATGAAAGGCTACCTTTCATCTACCTTGCTGTCTCGGTCTCCCGGAACGTTGCGCCCTTTCGAACTACTACTGGTGGATTACGGCGCACTGCGGGACAACGCGTCACGACCAACCCATCCTGACCAACACTCATCCCCATATCTTGAAACCCGATTGCCTCACCGTTATTGATCGACGAGCGTCACAGCCGATCAGGCTATAAAGCAAGTTCGCCCGTAAAAGCCTTTCAGTGGGTTCGGCAGCACAGTGATGGCTCCAGCTAACCGACATTTCGTCCTCATGTTGCAGTTCTTCAGCCTGGTACCTTGAATGCCACCCTTGGTCTGCTTGCCCTGCTGATGCCAGCCGGAAAGGCTACCTGACACCTTGCTGTCTGGGCCTCCCGGCACGTGGTGCCCTTTCGAACTACTACCGGCGGATTACCGCGCACTGAAGGACAACACTTCACGACCAACTCATCCTGACCAACACTCATCCCCGAATCTGGAAACCCGATTGCCTCACCGTGATCGATCGACAAGCGTCACAGCCGATGAGGCTATAAAGCAAGTTCGCCCGGAAGCGCCTTTCAGTGGATTCGGAAGCACAGTGATGGATTCAGCTAACCGACATTTTGTCCTGATGTTGCAGTTCTTAAGCGTGGTACCTTGAATGCCCTTTTGGTCTGCTTGGCCAGTGTTCGCCTTGCCGTGCTGATGCCAGCCGGACCTGTCATTTTGTGCCACATCCTCCCATCTGTGATGCATTGTTTGTATTTTAGTTTTGTTGCCAATGCCACGTTTTTTAGGGGCCGTGAACCCCGTCAAGCCCCGTTGGAGGCTTTTTGTTCACGGTCCTCAGCACCTGTAATGTTGATCTTGGAATAAAATGATGAAAATTGAATAAAATGGTGAAAGGCTACCTTTCATCTACTTTGCTGTCTCGGTCTCCCGGAACGTGGTGCCCTTTCGAACTACTACCGGTGGATTACGGGGCACTGCGGGACAACACGCCACGACCAGCCCACCCTGACCAACACTCAATCCCGTTTACGGAAACCCGATTGCCTCAACGTTATCGATCGACGAGCGTAACAGCCGATCAGGCTATAAAGCAAGTTCGCCCGGAAAAGCCTTTCAGTGGGTTTGGCAGCACAGTGATGGCTCCAGCTAACCGACATTTCGTCCTCATGTTGCAGTTCTTCAGCGCGATGCCTTGAATGCCGCCCTTGGTCTGCTTGGCCGGTGTTCCGCCTTGCCCTGCTGATGCCAGCCCGAAAGGCTACGCCAGCCGGCGCGGTGGCTCAGCGGTTATGGTGCTCGGCTGCTGACCCGAAAGACGCGGGTTCGATCCCGGCCGCGGCGGCTAGAATTTCTTTGGAGGAGAAATTCTAGAGGCCCGTGTACTGTGCGATGTCAGTGCACGTTAAAGAACCCCAGGTGGTCGAAATTTCCGGAGCCCTCCACTACGGCGTCTCTCATAGCCTTAGTCGCTTTGGGACGTTAAACCCCATAAACCAAACCAAACCAAACCGAAAGGCTACCTGTCATCTACCTTGCTGTCTGGGCCTCCCGGCACGTGGTGCCCTTTCGAACTACTACCGGCGGATTACGGCGCACTGAGGGACAACACTTCACGACCAACCCATCCTGACCATAACTCATCCCCGTATCTGGAATCCCGATTGCCTCACCGTTATTGATCGACAAGCGTCACAGCCGATCAGGCTATAAAGCAAGTTCGCCCGGAAAAGCCTTTCAGTGGGTTCGGCAGCACAGTGATGGCTCCAGCTAACCGACATTTCGTCCTCATGTTGTAGTTCTTCAGCCTGGTACCTTGAATGCCACCCTTGGTCTGCTTGCCCTGCTGATGCCAGCCGGAAAGGCTACCTGTCATCTACCTTGCTGTCTGGGCCTCCCGGCACGTGGTGGCCTTTCGAACTACTACCGGCGGATTACCGCGCACTGAAGGACAACACTTCACGACCAACCCATCCTGACCAACACTCATCCCCGAATCTGGAAACCCGATTGCCTCACCGTGATCGATCGACAAGCGTCACAGCCGATGAGGCTATAAAGCAAGTTCGCCCGGAAGCGCCTTTCAGTGGATTCGGAAGCACAGTGATGGATTCAGCTAACCGACATTTTGTCCTGATGTTGCAGTTCTTAAGCGTGGTACCTTGAATGCCCTTTTGGTCTGCTTGGCCAGTGTTCGCCTTGCCGTGCTGATGCCAGCCGGACCTGTCATTTTGTGCCACATCCTCCCATCTGTGATGCATTGTTTGTATTTTAGTTTTGTTGCCAATGCCACGTTTTTTAGGGGCCGTGAACCCCGTCAAGCCCCGTTGGAGGCTTTTTGTTCACGGTCCTCAGCACCTGTAATGTTGATCTTGGAATAAAATGATGAAAATTGAATAAAATGGTGAAAGGCTACCTTTCATCTACTTTGCTGTCTCGGTCTCCCGGAACGTGGTGCCCTTTCGAACTACTACCGGTGGATTACGGGGCACTGCGGGACAACACTTCACGACCAACCCACCCTGACCAACACTCAATCCCGTATATGGAAACCCGATTGCCTCAACGTTATCGATCGACGAGCGTAACAGCCGATCAGGCTATAAAGCAAGTTCGCCCGTAAAAGCCTTTCAGTGGGTTTGGCAGCACAGTGATGGCTCCAGCTAACCGACATTTCGTCCTCATGTTGCAGTTCTTCGGCGTGTTACTTTGAATACCGCCCTTGGTCTGCTTGGCCGGTGTTCCGCCTTGCCCTGCCGATGCCAGCCCGAAAGGCTACTTGTCATCTACCTTGCTGTCTCGGCTTTCCGGAACGTGGTGCCGTTTCGAACTACTACCCGGGGATTAAGGCGCACTGCGGGACAACACGTCACGACCAACCCATCGTGACCAACACTCAATCCCGTATATGGAAACCCGCATGCCTCAACGTTATCGATCGACGAGCGTCACAGCCGATCAGGCTATAAAGCAAGTTCGCCCGGAAAAGCCTTTCAATGGGTTCGGCAGCACAGTGATGGCTCCAGCTAACCGACATTTCGTCCTCATGTTGCAGTTCTTTAGCGCGATTCCTTGAATGCCGCCCTTGGTCTGCTTGGCCGGTGTTCCGCCTTGCCCTGCCAATGCAAGCCGGAAAGGCTACCTGTCGTCTACCTTGCTGTCTGGGCCTCCCGGCACGTGGTGCCCTTTCCAACTACCACCGGCGGATTACAGCGCACTGAGGGACAAAACTTCACGACCAACCCAACCCATCCTGACCAACACTCATCCCCGTATCTGGAAACCCGATTGCCTCACCGTTACCGATCGACGAGCGTCACAGCTGATCAGGCTATAAAGCAAGTTTGCCCGGAAGCGCCTTTCAGTGGGTTCGGCAGCACAGTGATGGCTCCAGCTAACCGACATTTCTTCCTCATGTTGCAGTTCTTCAGCGCGGTACCTTGAATGCCGCCCTTAGTCTGCTTGGCCGCTGTTCCGCCTTGCCCTGCTGATGCCAGCCAGACCTGTCATTTTGTGCCACATCCTTTCATGTCTGATGAGTTGTTTGTGTTCTAGTTTTAATGCCAATGCCATGTTCTTTAGGGGCCGTGAACCCCGTCAAGCCCAGTTGGAGGCTTTTTCTTTACGGTCCTCAGCATCTGTAATGTTGATCTTGGAATAAAATGATGAAAATGGAATAAAAATACGAAAGGCTAACTGTCATCTACCTTGCTGTCTCGGTCTCCCGGAACGTGGTGCCCTTTCGAACTACTACCGGTGGATTACGGCGCACTGCGGGACAACACGTCACGACCACCGCATCCTGACCAACACTGATCCCAGTATGTGGAAACCCGATGTCCTCACCGTTATCGATCGACAAGCGTTTCAGCCGATCAGGCTATAAAGCAAGTTCACCCGAAAGCGCCTTTCAGTTAGTTCGGCAGCACAGTGATGGCTCCTGCTAACCGCATTTCGTCCTCATGTTGCAGCTGTTCAGCGTGGCACCTTGAATGCCGCCCTTGGTCTGCTTGTCCGGTGTTCCGCCTTGAACTGCTGATGCCAGCCCGAAAGGCTACCTGTCACCTACCTTGCTGTCTCAGCCTCCCGGCACGTGGTGCCCTTTCGAACTACTACCGGCGGATTACGGCGCACTGCAGGACAACACGTCACGACCAACCCATCCTGATCAACACTCATCCCCGTAGGTGGAAACCCGATAGCCTCACCGTTATCGATCGACAAGCGTCACAGCCGATCAGGCTATAAAGCAAGTTCGCCCGGAAGCGCCTTTCAGTGGGTTCGGTAGCAGAGTGTGGCTCCAGCTAACCGACATTTCGTCCTCTTGTTGCAGTTCTTCAGCGTGTTACCTTGAATGCCGCCCTTGGTCTGCTTGGCCGGCCGGTGTTGCGCCTTGCCCTGCTGACGCGAGCCCGAAAGGCTACCTGTCATCTACCTTGCTGTCTCGGCCTCCCGGAACGTGGTGCGCTTTCGAACTACAACCGGCGGATTACGGCGCACTGCAGGACAACACGTCACGACCAACCCATCGTGACCAACACTCATCCCCGTATCTGCAAACCCGATCGCTTCACCGTTATCGACCGACAAGCGTCACTGGCGATCAGTCTATAAAGCAAGTTCGCCCGGAAGCCCCTTTCAGTGGGTTCGGAAGCGCAGTGATGGATTCAGCTAACCGACATTTCGTCCTGATATTGCAGTTCTTCAGCGTGGTACCTTGAATGCCGCTTTTGGTCTGCTTGGCCAGTATTCGCCTTGCCGTGCTGATGCCAGCCGGACCTGTCATTTTGTGCCACATCCTCCCATTTCTGATCCGTTGTTTGTACTCTAGTTTTGTTGCCAATGCCGTGTTTTTTAGGGGCCGTGAACCCCGTCAAGCCCCGTTGGAGGCTTTTTGTTCACGGTCCCAAGCATCTGTATTGTTGATATTGGAATAAAATGATGGAAATGGAATAAAATGATGAAAGGCTACCTTTCATCTACCTTGCTGTCTGGGCCTCCCGGCACGTGGTGCCCTTTCGAACTACTACCGGCGGATTAACGCGCTCTGAAGGACAACACTTCATGACCAACCCATCCTGACCAACACTCATCCCCGAATCTGGAAACCCGATTGCCTCACCGTGATCGATCGACAAGCGTCACAGCCGATGAGGCTATAAAGCAAGTTCGCCCGGAAGCGCCTTTCAGTGGATTCGGAAGCACAGTGATGGATTCAGCTAACCGACATTTTGTCCTGATGTTGCAGTTCTTCAGCGTGGTACCTTGAATGCCGCTTTTGGTCTGCTTGGCCAGTATTCGCCTTGCCGTGCTGATGCCAGCCGGACCTGTCATTTTGTGCCACATCCTCCCATTTCTGATCCGTTGTTTGTACTCTAGTTTTGTTGCCAATGCCGTGTTTTTTAGGGGCCGTGAACCCCGTCAAGCCCCGTTGGAGGCTTTTTGTTCACGGTCCCAAGCATCTGTATTGTTGATATTGGAATAAAATGATGGAAATGGAATAAAATGATGAAAGGCTACCTTTCATCTACCTTGCTGTCTGGGCCTCCCGGCACGTGGTGCCCTTTCGAACTACTACCGGCGGATTACGGCGCACTGAGGGACAACACTTCACGACCAACCCATCCTGACCATAACTCATCCCCGTATCTGGAATCCCGATTGCCTCACCGTTATTGATCGACAAGCGTCACAGCCGATCAGGCTATAAAGCAAGTTCGCCCGGAAAAGCCTTTCAGTGGGTTCGGCAGCACAGTGATGGCTCCAGCTAACCGACATTTCGTCCTCATGTTGTAGTTCTTCAGCCTGGTACCTTGAATGCCACCCTTGGTCTGCTTGCCCTGCTGATGCCAGCCGGAAAGGCTACCTGTCATCTACCTTGCTGTCTGGGCCTCCCGGCACGTGGTGGCCTTTCGAACTACTACCGGCGGATTACCGCGCACTGAAGGACAACACTTCACGACCAACCCATCCTGACCAACACTCATCCCCGAATCTGGAAACCCGATTGCCTCACCGTGATCGATCGACAAGCGTCACAGCCGATGAGGCTATAAAGCAAGTTCGCCCGGAAGCGCCTTTCAGTGGATTCGGAAGCACAGTGATGGATTCAGCTAACCGACATTTTGTCCTGATGTTGCAGTTCTTAAGCGTGGTACCTTGAATGCCCTTTTGGTCTGCTTGGCCAGTGTTCGCCTTGCCGTGCTGATGCCAGCCGGACCTGTCATTTTGTGCCACATCCTCCCATCTGTGATGCATTGTTTGTATTTTAGTTTTGTTGCCAATGCCACGTTTTTTAGGGGCCGTGAACCCCGTCAAGCCCCGTTGGAGGCTTTTTGTTCACGGTCCTCAGCACCTGTAATGTTGATCTTGGAATAAAATGATGAAAATTGAATAAAATGGTGAAAGGCTACCTTTCATCTACTTTGCTGTCTCGGTCTCCCGGAACGTGGTGCCCTTTCGAACTACTACCGGTGGATTACGGGGCACTGCGGGACAACACGTCACGACCAACCCACCCTGACCAACACTCAATCCCGTATATGGAAACCCGATTGCCTCAACGTTATCGATCGACGAGCGTAACAGCCGATCAGGCTATAAAGCAAGTTCGCCCGTAAAAGCCTTTCAGTGGGTTTGGCAGCACAGTGATGGCTCCAGCTAACCGACATTTCGTCCTCATGTTGAAGTTCTTCGGCGTGTTACTTTGAATACCGCCCTTGGTCTGCTTGGCCGGTGTTCCGCCTTGCCCTGCCGATGCCAGCCCGAAAGGCTACTTGTCATCTACCTTGCTGTCTCGGCTTTCCGGAACGTGGTGCCGTTTCGAACTACTACCCGGGGATTAAGGCGCACTGCGGGACAACACGTCACGACCAACCCATCGTGACCAACACTCAATCCCGTATATGGAAACCCGCATGCCTCAACGTTATCGATCGACGAGCGTCACAGCCGATCAGGCTATAAAGCAAGTTCGCCCGGAAAAGCCTTTCAATGGGTTCGGCAGCACAGTGATGGCTCCAGCTAACCGACATTTCGTCCTCATGTTGCAGTTCTTCAGCGCGATTCCTTGAATGCCGCCCTTGGTCTGCTTGGCCGGTGTTCCGCCTTGCCCTGCCAATGCAAGCCGGAAAGGCTACCTGTCGTCTACCTTGCTGTCTGGGCCTCCCGGCACGTGGTGCCCTTTCCAACTACCACCGGCGGATTACAGCGCACTGAGGGACAAAACTTCACGACCAACCCAACCCATCCTGACCAACACTCATCCCCGTATCTGGAAACCCGATTGCCTCACCGTTACCGATCGACAAGAGTCACAGCTGATCAGGCTATAAAGCAAGTTTGCCCGGAAGCGCCTTTCAGTGGGTTCGGCAGCACAGTGATGGCTCCAGCTAACCGACATTTCTTCCTCATGTTGAAGTTCTTCAGCGCGGTACCTTGAATGCCGCCCTTAGTCTGCTTGGCCGCTGTTCCGCCTTGCCCTGCTGATGCCAGCCAGACCTGTCATTTTGTGCCACATCCTTTCATGTCTGATGAGTTGTTTGTGTTCTAGTTTTGTTGCCAATGCCATGTTCTTTAGGGGCCGTGAACCCCGTCAAGCCCAGTTGGAGGCTTTTTCTTTACGGTCCTCAGCATCTGTAATGTTGATCTTGGAATAAAATGATGAAAATGGAATAAAAATACGAAAGGCTAACTGTCATCTACCTTGCTGTCTCGGTCTCCCGGAACGTGGTGCCCTTTCGAACTACTACCGGTGGATTACGGCGCACTGCGGGACAACACGTCACGACCACCGCATCCTGACCAACACTGATCCCAGTATGTGGAAACCCGATGTCCTCACCGTTATCGATCGACAAGCGTTTCAGCCGATCAGGCTATAAAGCAAGTTCACCCGAAAGCGCCTTTCAGTTAGTTCGGCAGCACAGTGATGGCTCCTGCTAACCGCATTTCGTCCTCATGTTGCAGCTGTTCAGCGTGGCACCTTGAATGCCGCCCTTGGTCTGCTTGTCCGGTGTTCCGCCTTGAACTGCTGATGCCAGCCCGAAAGGCTACCTGTCACCTACCTTGCTGTCTCAGCCTCCCGGCACGTGGTGCCCTTTCGAACTACTACCGGCGGATTACGGCGCACTGCAGGACAACACGTCACGACCAACCCATCCTGATCAACACTCATCCCCGTAGGTGGAAACCCGATAGCCTCACCGTTATCGATCGACAAGCGTCACAGCCGATCAGGCTATAAAGCAAGTTCGCCCGGAAGCGCCTTTCAGTGGGTTCGGTAGCAGAGTGTGGCTCCAGCTAACCGACATTTCGTCCTCTTGTTGCAGTTCTTCAGCGTGTTACCTTGAATGCCGCCCTTGGTCTGCTTGGCCGGCCGGTGTTGCGCCTTGCCCTGCTGACGCGAGCCCGAAAGGCTACCTGTCATCTACCTTGCTGTCTCGGCCTCCCGGAACGTGGTGCGCTTTCGAACTACAACCGGCGGATTACGGCGCACTGCAGGACAACACGTCACGACCAACCCATCGTGACCAACACTCATCCCCGTATCTGCAAACCCGATCGCTTCACCGTTATCGACCGACAAGCGTCACTGGCGATCAGTCTATAAAGCAAGTTCGCCCGGAAGCCCCTTTCAGTGGGTTCGGAAGCGCAGTGATGGATTCAGCTAACCGACATTTCGTCCTGATATTGCAGTTCTTCAGCGTGGTACCTTGAATGCCGCTTTTGGTCTGCTTGGCCAGTATTCGCCTTGCCGTGCTGATGCCAGCCGGACCTGTCATTTTGTGCCACATCCTCCCATTTCTGATCCGTTGTTTGTACTCTAGTTTTGTTGCCAATGCCGTGTTTTTTAGGGGCCGTGAACCCCGTCAAGCCCCGTTGGAGGCTTTTTGTTCACGGTCCCAAGCATCTGTATTGTTGATATTGGAATAAAATGATGGAAATGGAATAAAATGATGAAAGGCTACCTTTCATCTACCTTGCTGTCTGGGCCTCCCGGCACGTGGTGCCCTTTCGAACTACTACCGGCGGATTAACGCGCACTGAAGGACAACACTTCATGACCAACCCATCCTGACCAACACTCATCCCCGAATCTGGAAACCCGATTGCCTCACCGTGATCGATCGACAAGCGTCACAGCCGATGAGGCTATAAAGCAAGTTCGCCCGGAAGCGCCTTTCAGTGGATTCGGAAGCACAGTGATGGATTCAGCTAACCGACATTTTGTCCTGATGTTGCAGTTCTTCAGCGTGGTACCTTGAATGCCGCTTTTGGTCTGCTTGGCCAGTGTTCGCCTTGCCGTGCTGATGCCAGCCGGACCTGTCATTTTGTGCCACATCCTCCCATCTGTGATGCATTGTTCGTATTTTAGTTTTGTTGCCAATGCCGTGTTTTTTAGGGGCCGTGAACCCCGTCAAGCCCCGTTGGAGGCTTTTTGTTCACGGTCCTCAGCACCTGTAATGTTGATCTTGGAATAAAATGATGAAAATCGAATAAAATGATGAAAGGCTACCTTTCATCTACTTTGCTGTCTCGGTCTCCCGGAACGTGGTGCCCTTTCGCACTACTACCGGTGGATTACGGGGCACTGCGGGACAACACGTCACGACCAACCCACCCTGACCAACACTCAATCCCGTATATGGAAACCCGATTGCCTCAACGTTATCGATCGACGAGCGTAACAGCCGATCAGGCTATAAAGCAAGTTCGCCCGGAAAAGCCTTTCAATGGGTTCGGCAGCACAGTGATGGCTCCAGCTAACCGACATTTCGTCCTCATGTTGCAGTTCTTCAGCGCGATGCCTTCAATGCCGCCCTTGGTCTGCTTGGCCGCTGTTCCGCCTTGCCCTGCTAATGCAAGCCGGAAAGGCTACCTGTCTTCTACCTTGCTGTCTGGGCCTCCCGTCACGTGGTGCCCTTTCCAACTACTACCGGCGGATTACGGCGCACTGAGGGACAACACTTCACGACCAACCCAACCCATCCTGACCAATACTCATCCCCGTATCTGGAAACCCGATTGCCTCACCGTTATCGATCGACAAGCGTCACAGCCGATCAGGCTATAAAGCAACTTCGCCCGGAAGCGCCTTTCAGTGGGTTCGGCAGCACAGTGATGGCTCCAGCTAACCGACATTTCTTCCTCATGTTGCAGTTCTTCAGCGCGGTACCTTGAATGCCGCCCTTAGTCTGCTTGGCCGCTGTTCCGCCTTGCCCTGCTGATGCCAGCCAGACTTGTCATTTTGTGCCACATCCTCTCATGTCTGATGAGTTGTTTGTGTTCTAGTTTTGTTGCCAATGCCATGTTCTTTAGGGGCCGTGAACCCCGTCAAGCCCAGTTGGAGGCTTTTTGTTCACGGTCCTCAGCCTCTGTAATGTCGATCTTGGAATAGAATGATGAAAATGGAATAAAAATACGAAAGGCTAACTGTCATCTACCTTGCTGTCTCGGTCTCCCGGAACGTGGTGCCCTTTCGAACTACTACCGGTGGATTACGGCGCACTGCGGGACAACACGTCACGACCACCGCATCCTGACCAACACTGATCCCAGTATGTGGAAACCCGATGTCCTCACCGTTATCGATCGACAAGCGTTTCAGCCGATCAGGCTATAAAGCAAGTTCACCCGAAAGCGCCTTTCAGTGGGTTCGGTAGCAGAGTGTGGCTCCAGCTAACCGACATTTCGTCCTCTTGTTGCAGTTCTTCAGCGTGGTACCTTGAATGCCGCCCTTGGTCTGCTTGGCCGGCCGGTGTTCCGCCTTGCCCTGCTGATGTCAGCCCGAAAGGCTACCTGTCATCTACCTTGCCGTCTCGGCCTCCCGGAACGTGGTGCCGTTTCGAACTACTACCGGCGGATTACGGCGCACTGCAGAACAACACGTCACGACCAACCCATCGTGACCAACACTCATCCCCGTATCTGCAAACCCGATCGCTTCACTGTTATCGATCGACAAGCGTCAAAGCCGATCAGGCTATAAAGAAAGTTCACCCGGAAAAGCCTTTCAGTGGGTTCGGCAGCACAGTGATGGCTTCAGCTGACCGACATTTCGTCCTCATGTTGCAGTTCTTCAGCGTGGTACAGGGTCCGTCAAAAGTTCCCAGGCCACAGGGTCTGCTTTCAAGCGGCGTATACTGCCACTTACGATAGCATCAAAGACATCAAGGTTCTCAGAGGTGAGAATAGCACTTCTACTATCCTCTACAGATATATTTGGCTCCAGGGGTGTCGTAGCTGCCCAACTATAGCGCTCTAAAGCATACCCTGTGGCCTGGGAACTTTTGGACGACCCTGTACCTTGAATGCCGCCCTTGGTCTGCTTGTCCGGTGTTCCCCCTTGCCCTGCTGATGACAGCCCGAAAGGCTACCTGTCACCTACCTTGCTGTCTCGGCCTCCCAGCACGTGGTGCCCTTTCCAACTACTACCGGCGGATTAGGCGCACTGCGGGACACACGTCATGACCAGCCCATCCTGACCAACACTCATCCCCGTATCTGGAAACCCGATTGCCTCACCGTTATCGATCGACAAGCGTCACTGGCGATCAGTCTATAAAGCAAGTTCGCCCGGAAGCGCCTTTCAGTGGGTTCGGCAGCACAGTGATGGCTCCAGCTAACCAACATTTTGTCCTCGTATTGCAGTTCTTCAGCGTGGTACCTTGAATGCGGCCCTTGGTCTGTTTGGCCGGTGTTCCGCCTTGCCCTGCTGATTCCAGCCCGAAAGGCTAACTGTCATCTACCTTGCTGTCTGAGCCTCCCGGCACGTGGTGCCCTTTCGAACTACTACCTGCGGATTACGGCGCACTGAGGGACAACACTTCACGACCAACCCATCCTGACCAAAACTCATCCCCGTATCTGGAATCCCGATTGCCTCACCGTTATCGATCGACAAGCGTCACAGCCGAACAGGCTATAAGGCAAGTTCGCCCGGAAGCGCCTTTCAGTGGGTTCGGAAGCACAGTGATGTCTTCAGCTAACCGACATTTCGTCCTGATATTGCAGTTCTTCAGCGTGGTACCTTGAATGCCGCTTTTGGTCTGCTTGGCCAGTATTCGCCTTGCCGTGCTGATGCCAGCAGGACCTGTCATTTTGTGCCACATTCTCCCATTTATGATCCGTTGTTTGTACTCTAGTTTTGTTGCCAATGCCGTGTTTTTTAGGGGCCGTGAACCCCGTCAAGCCCGGTTGGAGGCTTTTTGTTCACGGTCCCAAGCATCTGTATTGTTGATATTGGAATAAAATGATGGAAATGGAATAAAATGATGAAAGGCTACCTTTCATCTACTTTGCTGTCTCGGTCTCCCGGAACGTGGTGCCCTTTCGAACTACTACCGGTGGATTACGGGGCACTGCGGGACAACACGCCACGACCAACCCACCCTGACCAACACTCAATCCCGTATATGGAAACCCGATTGCCTCAACGTTATCGATCGACGAGCGTAACAGCCGATCAGGCTATAAAGCAAGTTCGCCCGGAAAAGCCTTTCAGTGGGTTTGGCAGCACAGTGATGGCTCCAGCTAACCGACATTTCGTCCTCATGTTGCAGTTCTTCAGCGCGATGCCTTGAATGCCGCCCTTGGTCTGCTTGGCCGGTGTTCCGCCTTGCCCTGCTAATGCAAGCCGGAAAGGCTACCTGTCGTCTACCTTGCTGTAGGGCCTCCCGGCACGTGGTGCCCTTTCCAACTACTACCGGCGGATTACGGCGCACTGAGGGACAACACTTCACGACCAACCCAACCCATCCTGACCAACACTCATCCCCGTATCTGGAAACCCGATTGCCTCACCGTTATCGATCGACAAGCGTCACAGCCGATCAGGCTATAAAGCAAGTTCGCCCGGAAAAGCCTTTCAGTGGGTTCGGCAGCACAGTGATGGCTCCAGCTAACCGACATTTCGTCCTCATGTTGTAGTTCTTCAGCCTGGTACCTTGAATGCCACCCTTGGTCTGCTTGCCCTGCTGATGCCAGCCGGAAAGGCTACCTGTCATCTACCTTGCTGTCTGGGCCTCCCGGCACGTGGTGGCCTTTCGAACTACTACCGGCGGATTACCGCGCACTGAAGGACAACACTTCACGACCAACCCATCCTGACCAACACTCATCCCCGAATCTGGAAACCCGATTGCCTCACCGTGATCGTTCGACAAGCGTCACAGCCGATGAGGCTATAAAGCAAGTTCGCCCGGAAGCGCCTTTCAGTGGATTCGGTAGCACAGTGATGGATTCAGCTAACCGACATTTTGTCCTGATGTTGCAGTTCTTCAGCGTGGTACGTTGAATGCCGCTTTTGGTCTGCTTGGCCAGTGTTCGCCTTGCCGTGCTGATGCCAGCCGGACCTGTCATTTTGTGCCACATCCTCCCATCTGTGATGCATTGTTTGTATTTTAGTTTTGTTGCCAATGCCATGTTTTTTAGTGGCCGTGAACCCCGTCAAGCCCCGTTGGAGGCTTTTTGTTCACGGTTTTCAGCATCTGTAATGTTGATATTGGAATAAAATGATGAAAATGGAATAAAATGATGAAAGGCTACCTGTCATCTACCTTCCGGTCTCGGTCTCCCAGCACGTGGTGCCCTTTCGAACTACTACCGGCGGATTAGGCGCACTGCGGGACACACGTCATGACCAGCCCATCCTGACCAACACTCATCCCCGTATCTGGAAACCCGATTGCCTCACCGTTATCGATCGACAAGCGTCACAGCCGAACAGGCTATAAGGCAAGTTCGCCCGGAAGCGCCTTTCAGTGGGTTCGGAAGCACAGTGATGGATTCAGCTAACCGACATTTCGTCCTGATATTGCAGTTCTTCAGCGTGGTACCTTGAATGCCGCTTTTGGTCTGCTTGGCCAGTATTCGCCTTGCCGTGCTGATGCCAGCAGGACCTGTCATTTTGTGCCACATTCTCCCATTTATGATCCGTTGTTTGTACTCTAGTTTTGTTGCCAATGCCGTGTTTTTTAGGGGCCGTGAACCCCGTCAAGCCCGGTTGGAGGCTTTTTGTTCACGGTCCCAAGCATCTGTATTGTTGATATTGGAATAAAATGATGGAAATGGAATAAAATGATGAAAGGCTACCTTTCATCTACTTTGCTGTCTCGGTCTCCCGGAACGTGGTGCCCTTTCGAACTACTACCGGTGGATTACGGGGCACTGCGGGACAACACGCCACGACCAACCCACCCTGACCAACACTCAATCCCGTATATGGAAACCCGATTGCCTCAACGTTATCGATCGACGAGCGTAACAGCCGATCAGGCTATAAAGCAAGTTCGCCCGGAAAAGTCTTTCAGTGGGTTTGGCAGCACAGTGATGGCTCCAGCTAACCGACATTTCGTCCTCATGTTGCAGTTCTTCAGCGCGATGCCTTGAATGCCGCCCTTGGTCTGCTTGGCCGGTGTTCCGCCTTGCCCTGCTAATGCAAGCCGGAAAGGCTACCTGTCGTCTACCTTGCTGTAGGGCCTCCCGGCACGTGGTGCCCTTTCCAACTACTACCGGCGGATTACGGCGCACTGAGGGACAACACTTCACGACCAACCCAACCCATCCTGACCAACACTCATCCCCGTATCTGGAAACCCGATTGCCTCACCGTTATCGATCGACAAGCGTCACAGCCGATCAGGCTATAAAGCAAGTTCGCCCGGAAAAGCCTTTCAGTGGGTTCGGCAGCACAGTGATGGCTCCAGCTAACCGACATTTCGTCCTCATGTTGTAGTTCTTCAGCCTGGTACCTTGAATGCCACCCTTGGTCTGCTTGCCCTGCTGATGCCAGCCGGAAAGGCTACCTGTCATCAACCTTGCTGTCTGGGCCTCCCGGCACGTGGTGGCCTTTCGAACTACTACCGGCGGATTACCGCGCACTGAAGGACAACACTTCACGACCAACCCATCCTGACCAACACTCATCCCCGAATCTGGAAACCCGATTGCCTCACCGTGATCGTTCGACAAGCGTCACAGCCGATGAGGCTATAAAGCAAGTTCGCCCGGAAGCGCCTTTCAGTGGATTCGGTAGCACAGTGATGGATTCAGCTAACCGACATTTTGTCCTGATGTTGCAGTTCTTCAGCGTGGTACGTTGAATGCCGCTTTTGGTCTGCTTGGCCAGTGTTCGCCTTGCCGTGCTGATGCCAGCCGGACCTGTCATTTTGTGCCACATCCTCCCATCTGTGATGCATTGTTTGTATTTTAGTTTTGTTGCCAATGCCATGTTTTTTAGTGGCCGTGAACCCCGTCAAGCCCCGTTGGAGGCTTTTTGTTCACGGTTTTCAGCATCTGTAATGTTGATATTGGAATAAAATGATGAAAATGGAATAAAATGATGAAAGGCTACCTGTCATCTACCTTCCGGTCTCGGTCTCCCAGCACGTGGTGCCCTTTCGAACTACTACCGGCGGATTAGGCGCACTGCGGGACACACGTCATGACCAGCCCATCCTGACCATCACTCATCCCCGTATCTGGAAACCCGATTGCCTCACCGTTATCGATCGACAAGCGTCACAGCCGATCAGGCTATAAAGCAAGTTCGCCCGGAAGCGCCTTTCAATGGGTTCGGCAGCACAGTGATGGCTCCAGCTAACCGATATTTCTTCCTCATGTTGCAGTTCTTCAGCGCGGTACCTTGAATGCCACCCTTAGTCGGCTTGGCCGGTGTTCACCTTGCCCTGCTGATGCCAGCCGGACCTGTCATTTTGTGCCACATCCTCCCATGTCTGATGCGTTGTTTGTATTCTAGTTTTGTTGCCAATGCCATGTTTTTTAGGGGCCGTGAACCCCGTCAAGCCCAGTTGGAGTCCTTTTGTTCACGGTCCTCAGCATCTGTAATGTTGATATTGGAATAAAATGATGAAAATGGAATAAAATGATGAAAGGCTACCTGTCATCTACCTTGCTGTCTCGGCTTCCCGGAACGTAGTGCCGTTTCGAACTACTACCGGGGGATTAAGGCGCACTGCGGGACAACACGTCACGACCAACCCATCGTGACCAACACTCAATCCCGTATATGGAAACCCGATTGCCCCAACGTTATCAATCGACGAGCGTCACAGCCGATCAGGCTATAAAGCAAGTTCGCCCGGAAAAGCCTTTAAGTCGGTTCGGCAGCACAGTGATGGCTCCAGCTAACCGACATTTCGTCCTCATGTTGCAGTTCTTCAGCGTGGTACCTTGAATGACACCCTTGGTCTGCTTGCCCTGCTGATGCCAGCCGGAAAGGCTACCTGTCATCTACCTTGCTGTCTGGGCCTCCCGGCACGTGGTGCCCTTTCGAACTACTACCAGCGGATTACGGCGCACTGAGGGAACACACTTCACGACCAACCTATCCTGACCAACACTCATGCCCGTATCTGGAAACCCGATTGCCTCACGGTTATCGATCGACAAACGTCACAGCAGTTCAGGCTATAAAGCAAGTTCGCCCGGAAGCGCCTTTCAGTGGGTTCGGCAGCACAGTGATGGCTCCAGCTAACCAACATTTCGTCCTCCTGTTGCAGTTCTTCAGCGTGGTACCTTGAATGCCACCCTTGGTCTGCTTGGCCGGTGTTCCCTCTTGCCCCGCTGATGCCAGCCCGAAAGGCCACCTGTCATCTACCTTGCTGTCTCGGCCTCCCGGAACGTGGTGCCCTTTCGAACTACTACCGGCAGATTACGGCGCACGGTGGCACAACACGTCACGACCAACCCATCTTGATCAACACTCATCCCCGTATCTGGAAACCCGATTGCCTCACCGTTATCGAGCGACAAGCGTCACAGGCGATCAGGCTATAGAGCAAGTTCGCCCGGAAGCGCCTTTCAGTGGGTTCGGCAGCACAGTGATGGCTCCAGCTAACCGACATTTCATCCTCATGTTGCAGTTCTTCAGCGTGGTACCTTGAAAGCCACCCTTGGTCTGCTTGGCCGGTGTTCCGCCTTGCCCTGCCGGTGCCAGCCGGAAAGGCAACCTGTCATCTACCTTGCTCTCTCGGTCTCCGGGAACGTGGTGCCCTTTCGAAAAACTACAGATGGATTACGGCGCCCTGAGGGACAACACGTCACGACCAACCCATCCTGACCAACACTCAATCCCGTATATGGAAACCCGATTGCCTCAACGTTATCGATCGGCGAGCGTCACAGCCGATCAGGCTATAGAGCAAGTTCGCCCGGAAGCGCCTTACAGTGGGTTCGGCAGCACAGTGATGGCTCCAGCTAACCGACATTTCGTCCTCATGTTGCAGTTCTTCAGCGTGGTACCTTGAATGCCGCCCTTGGTCTGCTTGGCCGGTGTTCCGCCTTGCCCTGCTGTTTCCAGCCGGAAAGGCTACCTGTCAACCTTGCTGTCTCTGTCTCCTGGAACGTCGTGCCCTTTCTAACTACTACCGGTGGATTACGGCGCACTGCGGGACAACACGTCACGACCAACCCGTCCTGACCAACACTGATCCCCGTATCTGGAAACCCGATTGCCTCACCGTAATCCATCGACAATAGTCACAGCCGATCAGGCTATAGAGCAAGTTCGCCCGGAAGCGCCTTTCAGTGGGTTAAGCAGCACAGTGAGGGCTCCAGCTAACCGACATTTCGTCCTCATGTTGCAGTTCTTCAGCGTGGTACCTTGAATGCCGCCCTTGGTCTGCTTGGCCGGTGTTCCGCCTTGCCCTGCAGATGCCAGCCCGAAAGGCTACCTGTCATCTACCTTGCTGTCAGGGCCTCCCAGCACGTGGAGCCCTTTCGAACTACTACCGGCTTATTACGGCGCACTGAGGGACAACACTTCACGACCAACCCATCCTGACAAAAACTCATCCCCGTATCTGGAATCCCGATTGCCTCACCGTTATCGATCGACAAGCGTCACAGCCGAACAGGCTATAAGGCAAGTTCGCCCGGAAGCGCCTTTCAGTGGGTTCGGAAGCACAGTGATGGATTCAGCTAACCGACATTTCGTCCTGATATTGCAGTTCTTCAGCGTGGTATCTTGAATGCCGCTTTTTTCTGCTTGGCCAGTATTCGCCTTGCTGTGCTGATGCCAGCCGGACCTGTCATTTTGTGCCACATCCTCCCATGTCTAAAGAGTTGTTTGTATTCTAGTTTTGTAGCCAATGCCATGTTTTTTAGGGGCCGTGAACCCCGTCAAGCCCAGTTATAGGCCTTTTGTTCACGGTCCTCAGCATCTGTAATGTTGATCTTGGAATAAAATGATGAAAATGGAATAAATTGACGAAAGGCTTACTGTCATCTACCTTGCTGTCTTGGTCTCCCGGAACGTGGTGCCCTTTCGAACTACTACCGGTGGATTACGGGCAACTGTGGCACAACACGCCACGACCAACCAATCCTGACCAACACTCATCCCCGTATCTGGAAACCCGATTGCTTCACTGTTATCGATCGACAAGCGTCACTGCCGATCAGGCTATAAAGCAAGTTCACCCGGAAGCGCCTTTCAGTGGGTTCAGCAGCGCTGTGATGACTCCAGCTAGCCGGCATTTCGTCCTCATGTTGCAGCTGTTCAGCGTGGTACCTTGAATGCCGCCCTTGGTCTGCTTGTCCGGTGTTCCGCATTGAACTGCTGATGCCTGCACGAAAGGCTACCTGTCACCTACATTGCTGTCTCGGCCTCCCGGAACGTGGTGCCCTTTCGAACTACTACCGGCGGATTACGGCGCACTGCGGGACAACACGTCACGACACACCCATCCTGATCAACACTCATCCCCTTATGTGGAAACCCCATTGCCTGACCGTTATCGATCGAGAAGCGTCACAGCCGATCAGGCTATAAAGCAAGTTCACCCGGAAACGCCTTTCAGTGGGTTCGGTAGCACAGTGATGGCTCCAGCTAACCGACATTTCGTCCTCATGTTGCAGTTCTTCAGCGTGGTACCTTGAATGCCGCCCTTGGTCTGCTTGGCCGGCCGGTGTTCCGCCTTGCCCTGCTGATGTCAGCCCGAAAGGCTACCTGTCATCTACCTTGCTGTATCGGCCTCCCGGAACGTGGTGCCGTTTCGAACTACTACCGGCGGATTACAACGCACTGCAGGACAACACGTCACGACCAACCCATCGTGACCAACACTCATCCCCGTATCTGGAAACCCGATTGCCTCACCGTTATCGAACGACAAGCGTCACTGGCGATCAGTCTATAAAGCAAGTTCGCCCGGAAGCGCCTTTCAGTGGGTTCGGCAGCACAGTGATGGCTCCAGCTAACCAACATTTCGTCCTCCTATTGCAGTTCTTCAGCGTGGTACCTTGAATACGGCCCTTGGTCTGCTTGGCCGGTGTTCAGCCTTGCCCTGCTGATGCCAGCCCGAAAGGCTACCTGTCATCTACCTTGCTGTCTGGGCCTCCCGGCACGTGGTGCCCTTTCGAACTACTACCAGCGGATTACGGCGCACTGAGGGACAACACTTCACGACCAACTTATCCTGACCAACACTCATGCCCGTATCTGGAAACCCGATTGCCTCACGGTTATCGATCGACAAACGTCACAGCAGTTCAGGCTATAAAGCAAGTTCGCCCGGAAGCGCCTTTCAGTGGGTTCGGCAGCACAGTGATGGCTCCAGCTAACCAACATTTCATTCTCCTGTTGCAGTTTTTCAGCGTGGTACCTTGAATGCCGCCCTTGGTCTGCTTGGCCAGTGTTGCGCCTTGCCCTGCTGATGCCAGCCCAAAAGGCTACCTGTCATCTACCTTGCTGTCTCGGCCTTCCGGAACGTGGTGCCCTTTCGAACTACTACCGGCAGATTACGGCGCACGGCGGCACAACACGTCACGACCAACCCATCTTGATCAACACTCATCCCCGTATCTGGAAACCCGATTGCCTCACCGTTATCGAACGACAAGCGTCACTGGCGATCAGTCTATAAAGCAAGTTCGCCCGGAAGCGCCTTTCAGTGGGTTCGGCAGCACAGTGATGGCTCCAGCTAACCAACATTTCGTCCTCCTATTGCAGTTCTTCAGCGTGGTACCTTGAATGCCGCCCTTGGTCTGCTTGGCCGGTGTTCCCTCTTGCCCTGCTGATGCCAGCCCGAAAGGCCACCTGTCATCTACCTTGCTGTCTCGGCCTTCCGGCACGTGGTGCCCTTTCCAACTACTACCGGCGGATTACGGCGTATTGAGGGACAGCACTTCACCACCAACCCATCCTGACCAACACTCATCCCCGTATCTGGAAACCCGATTGCCTCACCGTTATCGATCGACAAGCGTCACAGCCGATCAGGCTACAAAGCAAGTTCGCCCGGAAGCGCCTTTCAGTGGGTTCGGCAGCACAGTGATGGCTCCAGCTAACCGACATTTCGTCCTCATGTTACAGTTCTTCAGCGTGGTACCTTGAATGCCGCCCTTGGTCTGCTTGGCCAGTGTTGCGCCTTGCCCTGCTGATGCCAGCCCAAAAGGCTACCTGTCATCTACCTTGCTGTCTGGGCCTCCCGGCACGTGGTGCCCTTTCGAACTACTACCGGCGGATTACGGCGCACTGAGGGACAACACTTCACGACCAACCCATCCTGACCATAACTCATCCCCGTATCTGGAATCCCGATTGCCTCACCGTTATCGATCGAGAAGCGTTACAGCCGATCAGGCTATAAAGCAAGTTCGCCCGGAAGCGCCTGTCAGTGGGTTCGGAAGCACAGTGATGGATTCAGCTAACCGACATTTCGTCCTGATGTGGCAGTTATTCAGCGTGGTACCTTGAATGCCGCTTTTGGTCTGCTTAGCCAGTGTTCGTCTTGCCGTGCTGATTCCAGCCGGACCCGTCATTTTGTGCCACATCCTCCCATCTCTGATGCGTTGTTTGTATTCAAATTTTGTTGCCAATGCCATGTTTTTTAGGGGCCCTGAACCCCGAGCCCCGTTGGAGGCTTTTTGTTCACGGTCCTCAGCATCTGTAATGTTGGTCTTGGAATAAAATGATGAAAATGGAATAAAATGATGAAAGGCTACCTGTCATCAACCTTGCTGTCTCCGTCTCCCGGAGCGTGGTGCATTTTCGAACTACTACCGGTGGATTACGGGCCACTGCGGCACAACACGTCACGACCAACCAATCCTGACCAACACTCAATCCCGTATATGGAAACCCAATTGCCTCAACGTTATCGATAGACGAGCGTCACAGCCGATCAGGCTATAAAGCAAGTTCGCCCGGAAAAGCCTTTCCGTGGGTTCGGCAGCACAGTGACGGCAGCTCGAATATGCCTCGGCGATCTGGAATCCCCATCAAAAATATCTAATCGATCAGCTTGAAGCCATCCAAAATCGCGCGGCCCGTTTTATCACATCGCAGTACGGCAGACAACACAGTGTAACTCTTATCAAGGCATCCCTTGATCTGCAACCCCTGGCACTCCGGCGTAACATTTCACAGCTCTGTTTGTTTCACAAATTGTACTACACCTTCCCACAACTAAGAAACTCTGTATTTCACCCGCCGCTTCGCACCTCACGACGACTTTTTAACTCTTTAAGTCTGCAGCGCATTCATGGCTCCACAAACTCATTTAATAAATCTTTTTTACCTAGCTCCATTACACTGTGGAATGACTTACCCGATTTCATAGTTATTGAAACAGAACCCATTAAATTCAGGCAGTTATTATCATCACATTTCAAGGGCTGAGTTATTTTGTCGTGTTTTTGAGTGTGTGCATGTCTTTTTTTTTGTTTTTTTTTCTTATCTCAAGTTGTTCTTGACCCGCTGTGTCTTTCTCATGTTAATATTTTGATAATGTTAATGTTGACCATGTACCCTGTACTTTGTATTTCTTGTTGATTTCACTGACCACTGATTATGAAACAACCTTCCCCCCCCCTTATGTAATGCCCTAAGCCAAGGGCCCTTAAGGGTAAATAAATGATGATGATGATGATGGTTCCAGATAACCGACATTTCGTCCTCCTGTTGCAGTTCTTCAGCGTGGTTCCTTGAATGCCGCCCTTGGTCTGCTTGGCCTGTGTTCTGCCTTGCCCTGCTGATGCCAGCCCGAAAGGCTACCTGTCATCTACCTTGCTGTTTCGGCCTCCCGGAACGTGGTGCCCTTCGAACTACTACCGGCGGATTACGGCGCACGGTGGGCCTACACGTCACGACCAACCCATCCTGATCAACACTCATCCCTGTATCTGGAAACCCGATTGCCTCACCGTTATCGATCGACAAGCGTCACAGGCGATCAGGCTATAGAGCAAGTTCGCCCGGAAGCGCCTTTCAGTGGGTTCGGCAGCACAGTGATGGCTCCAGCTAACCGACATTTCGTCCTCAGGTTGCAGTTCTTCAGCGTGGTACCTTGAATGCCGCCCTTGGTCTGCATGGCCGGTGTTCCGCCTTGCCCTACTGATGCCAGCCCGAAAGGCTACCTGTCATGTACCTTGCTGTCTCGGCCTCCCGGAACGTGGTGCCCTTTCGAACTACTACCGGCGGACTACGGCGCACTGCGGAACAACACGTCACGACCAACCCATTGTGAAAAAAACTTATCCCCAAATATTTTTAGGGGAATCCCCCAAGGTGGAGTAGATTTGTAATAAGGGAGTAATTACTCATTGACGTCCACCCGAGCGCAGCCATACGGCCACAAAGGAAAGCTATACAGCTTTCACAGAAACTTCGTAGTTAAAGAAAAATTCGTCCTGGTCCGGGGTTCGAACCCGGAACCACCGCCACACCGGAGCAGTCGCTCTACCAATTGAGCTAACCGGGACGGCAAGCTTATGGTAGGGCGAGAGCGAATTGATCTATAACTCGAAGTGGGAACAGTGTTGACCAAATATTTTTAGGGGAATCCCCCAAGGTGGAGTAGATTTGTAATAAGGGAGTAATTACTCATTGACGTCCACCCGAGCGCAGCCATACGGCCACAAAGGAAAGCTATACAGCTTTCACAGAAACTTCGTAGTTAAAGAAAAATTCGTCCTGGTCCGGGGTTCGAACCCGGAACCACCGCCACACCGGAGCAGTCGCTCTACCAATTGAGCTAACCGGGACGGCAAGCTTATGGTAGGGCGAGAGCGAATTGATCTATAACTCGAAGTGGGAACAGTGTTGACCAAATATTTTTAGGGGAATCCCCCAAGGTGGAGTAGATTTGTAATAAGGGAGTAATTACTCATTGACGTCCACCCGAGCGCAGCCATACGGCCACAAAGGAAAGCTATACAGCTTTCACAGAAACTTCGTAGTTAAAGAAAAATTCGTCCTGGTCCGGGGTTCGAACCCGGAACCACCGCCACACCGGAGCAGTCGCTCTACCAAATGAGCTAACAGGGACGGCAAGCTTATGGTAGGGTGAGAGCGAATTGATCTATAACTCGAAGTGGGAACAGTGTTGACCAAATATTTTTAGGGGAATCCCCCAAGGTGGAGTAGATTTGTAATAAGGGAGTAATTACTCATTGACGTCCACCCGAGCGCAGCCATACGGCCACAAAGGAAAGCTATACAGCTTTCACAGAAACTTCGTAGTTAAAGAAAAATTCGTCCTGGTCCGGGGTTCGAACCCGGAACCACCGCCACACCGGAGCAGTCGCTCTACCAATTGAGCTAACCGGGACGGCAAGCTTATGGTAGGGCGAGAGCGAATTGATCTATAACTCGAAGTGGGAACAGTGTTGACCAAATATTTTTAGGGGAATCCCCCAAGGTGGAGTAGATTTGTAATAAGGGAGTAATTACTCATTGACGTCCACCCGAGCGCAGCCATACGGCCACAAAGGAAAGCTATACAGCTTTCACAGAAACTTCGTAGTTAAAGAAAAATTCGTCCTGGTCCGGGGTTCGAACCCGGAACCACCGCCACACCGGAGCAGTCGCTCTACCAATTGAGCTAACCGGGACGGCAAGCTTATGGTAGGGCGAGAGCGAATTGATCTATAACTCGAAGTGGGAACAGTGTTGACCAAATATTTTTAGGGGAATCCCCCAAGGTGGAGTAGATTTGTAATAAGGGAGTAATTACTCATTGACGTCCACCCGAGCGCAGCCATACGGCCACAAAGGAAAGCTATACAGCTTTCACAGAAACTTCGTAGTTAAAGAAAAATTCGTCCTGGTCCGGGGTTCGAACCCGGAACCACCGCCACACCGGAGCAGTCGCTCTACCAAATGAGCTAACAGGGACGGCAAGCTTATGGTAGGGTGAGAGCGAATTGATCTATAACTCGAAGTGGGAACAGTGTTGACCAAATATTTTTAGGGGAATCCCCCAAGGTGGAGTAGATTTGTAATAAGGGAGTAATTACTCATTGACGTCCACCCGAGCGCAGCCATACGGCCACAAAGGAAAGCTATACAGCTTTCACAGAAACTTCGTAGTTAAAGAAAAATTCGTCCTGGTCCGGGGTTCGAACCCGGAACCACCGCCACACCGGAGCAGTCGCTCTACCAATTGAGCTAACCGGGACGGCAAGCTTATGGTAGGGCGAGAGCGAATTGATCTATAACTCGAAGTGGGAACAGTGTTGACCAAATATTTTTAGGGGAATCCCCCAAGGTGGAGTAGATTTGTAATAAGGGAGTAATTACTCATTGACGTCCACCCGAGCGCAGCCATACGGCCACAAAGGAAAGCTATACAGCTTTCACAGAAACTTCGTAGTTAAAGAAAAAATTCGTCCTGGTCCGGGGTTCGAACCCGGAACCACCGCCACACCGGAGCAGTCGCTCTACCAATTGAGCTAACCGGGACGGCAAGCTTATGGTAGGGCGAGAGCGAATTGATCTATAACTCGAAGTGCGAACAGTGTTGACCAAATATGGCTGCGCTCGGGTGGACGTCAATGAGTAATTACTCCCTTATTACAAAACTTATCCCCGTATCTGGAAACCCGTTTGCTTCACCGTTATCGATAGACAAGCGTCACAGCCGATCAGGCTATATAAAGCTTGTTCGCCCGGATAAGCCTTTCAGTGGGTTCGGCAGCACAGTGATGGCTCCAGCTAACCGACCTTTCGTCCTCATGTTGCAGTTCTTCAGCGTGGTACCTTGAATGCCGTCCTTGGTCTGCTTGGCCGGTGTTCCGCCTTGCCCTGCTGATGCAAGCCGGAAAGGCTACCTGTCATCTACCTTGCTGTCTCGGTCTCCCGGAATATTGTGCCCTTTCGAACTACTACTGGCGGATTACGGCGCGCTGCGGGACAACACGTCACGGCCAACCCATCCTGATCAACACTCATCCCCGTATCTGGAAACCCGATTGCCTCACCGTTATCGATCGACAAGCGTCACAGCCGATCAGGCTATAGAGCAAGTTCGCCCGGGGGCGCCTTTCAGTGGGTTCGGCAGCACAGTGATGGCTCCAGCTAACCGACATTTCATCCTCATGTTGCAGTTCTTCTGCGTGGTACTTAGAATGCCGCCCTTGGTCTGCTTGTCCGGTGTTCCGCCTTGCCCTGCTGATGACAGACCGAAAGGCTACCTGTCACCTACCTTGCTGTCTCCGCCTCCCAGCACGTGGTGCCCTTTCGAACTACTACCGGCGGATAACGGCGCAATGCGGGACAACACGTCACGACCAACCCATCCTGACCAACACTCATCCCCGTATCTGGAAACCCGATTGCCTCACAGTTATCGATCGACAAGCGTCACTGCCGATCAGGCTATAAAGCAAGTTCGCCCGGAAGCGCCTTTCAGTGGGTTCGGCAGCACAGTGATGGCTTCAGCTAACCAACATTTCGTCCTCCTGTTGCAGTTCTTCAGCGTGGTACCTTGAATGCCGCCCTTGGTCTGCTTGGCCGGTGTTCCGCCTTGCCCTGCTGATGCCAGCCCGAAAGGCTACCTGTCATCTACCTTTCTGTCTCGGCCTCCCGGCATGTGGTGCCCTTTCGAACTACTGCCTGCGGATTACAGCGCACTGCGGGACAACACTTCACGACCTACCTATCCTGACCAACACTCATGCCCGTATCTGGAAACCCGATTGCCTCACCGTTATCGATCGACAAACGTCACAGCAGTTCAGGCTATAAAACAAGTTCGCCCGGAAGAGCCTCTCTGTGGGTTCAGCAGCACAGTGATGGCTCCAGCTAACCGACATTTCGTCCTCCTGTTGCAGTTCTTCAGCGTGGTACCTTGAATGCCGCCCTTGGTCTGCTTGGCCGGTGTTCCGCCTTGCCCTACTGATGCCAGCCCGAAAGGCTACCTGTCATGTACCTTGCTGTCTCGGCCTCCCGGAACGTGGTGCCCTTTCGAACTACTACCGGCGGACTACGGCGCACTGCGGAACAACACGTCACGACCAACCCATTGTGAAAAAAACTTATCCCCAAATATTTTTAGGGGAATCCCCCAAGGTGGAGTAGATTTGTAATAAGGGAGTAATTACTCATTGACGTCCACCCGAGCGCAGCCATACGGCCACAAAGGAAAGCTATACAGCTTTCACAGAAACTTCGTAGTTAAAGAAAAATTCGTCCTGGTCCGGGGTTCGAACCCGGAACCACCGCCACACCGGAGCAGTCGCTCTACCAATTGAGCTAACCGGGACGGCAAGCTTATGGTAGGGCGAGAGCGAATTGATCTATAACTCGAAGTGGGAACAGTGTTGACCAAATATTTTTAGGGGAATCCCCCAAGGTGGAGTAGATTTGTAATAAGGGAGTAATTACTCATTGACGTCCACCCGAGCGCAGCCATACGGCCACAAAGGAAAGCTATACAGCTTTCACAGAAACTTCGTAGTTAAAGAAAAATTCGTCCTGGTCCGGGGTTCGAACCCGGAACCACCGCCACACCGGAGCAGTCGCTCTACCAATTGAGCTAACCGGGACGGCAAGCTTATGGTAGGGCGAGAGCGAATTGATCTATAACTCGAAGTGGGAACAGTGTTGACCAAATATTTTTAGGGGAATCCCCCAAGGTGGAGTAGATTTGTAATAAGGGAGTAATTACTCATTGACGTCCACCCGAGCGCAGCCATACGGCCACAAAGGAAAGCTATACAGCTTTCACAGAAACTTCGTAGTTAAAGAAAAATTCGTCCTGGTCCGGGGTTCGAACCCGGAACCACCGCCACACCGGAGCAGTCGCTCTACCAAATGAGCTAACAGGGACGGCAAGCTTATGGTAGGGTGAGAGCGAATTGATCTATAACTCGAAGTGGGAACAGTGTTGACCAAATATTTTTAGGGGAATCCCCCAAGGTGGAGTAGATTTGTAATAAGGGAGTAATTACTCATTGACGTCCACCCGAGCGCAGCCATACGGCCACAAAGGAAAGCTATACAGCTTTCACAGAAACTTCGTAGTTAAAGAAAAATTCGTCCTGGTCCGGGGTTCGAACCCGGAACCACCGCCACACCGGAGCAGTCGCTCTACCAATTGAGCTAACCGGGACGGCAAGCTTATGGTAGGGCGAGAGCGAATTGATCTATAACTCGAAGTGGGAACAGTGTTGACCAAATATTTTTAGGGGAATCCCCCAAGGTGGAGTAGATTTGTAATAAGGGAGTAATTACTCATTGACGTCCACCCGAGCGCAGCCATACGGCCACAAAGGAAAGCTATACAGCTTTCACAGAAACTTCGTAGTTAAAGAAAAATTCGTCCTGGTCCGGGGTTCGAACCCGGAACCACCGCCACACCGGAGCAGTCGCTCTACCAATTGAGCTAACCGGGACGGCAAGCTTATGGTAGGGCGAGAGCGAATTGATCTATAACTCGAAGTGGGAACAGTGTTGACCAAATATTTTTAGGGGAATCCCCCAAGGTGGAGTAGATTTGTAATAAGGGAGTAATTACTCATTGACGTCCACCCGAGCGCAGCCATACGGCCACAAAGGAAAGCTATACAGCTTTCACAGAAACTTCGTAGTTAAAGAAAAATTCGTCCTGGTCCGGGGTTCGAACCCGGAACCACCGCCACACCGGAGCAGTCGCTCTACCAAATGAGCTAACAGGGACGGCAAGCTTATGGTAGGGTGAGAGCGAATTGATCTATAACTCGAAGTGGGAACAGTGCTGACCAAATATTTTTAGGGGAATCCCCCAAGGTGGAGTAGATTTGTAATAAGGGAGTAATTACTCATTGACGTCCACCCGAGCGCAGCCATACGGCCACAAAGGAAAGCTATACAGCTTTCACAGAAACTTCGTAGTTAAAGAAAAATTCGTCCTGGTCCGGGGTTCGAACCCGGAACCACCGCCACACCGGAGCAGTCGCTCTACCAAATGAGCTAACCGGGACGGCAAGCTTATGGTAGGGTGAGAGCGAATTGATCTATAACTCGAAGTGGGAACAGTGTTGACCAAATATTTTTAGGGGAATCCCCCAAGGTGGAGTAGATTTGTAATAAGGGAGTAATTACTCATTGACGTCCACCCGAGCGCAGCCATACGGCCACAAAGGAAAGCTATACAGCTTTCACAGAAACTTCGTAGTTAAAGAAAAATTCGTCCTGGTCCGGGGTTCGAACCCGGAACCACCGCCACACCGGAGCAGTCGCTCTACCAAATGAGCTAACAGGGACGGCAAGCTTATGGTAGGGTGAGAGCGAATTGATCTATAACTCGAAGTGGGAACAGTGTTGACCAAATATTTTTAGGGGAATCCCCCAAGGTGGAGTAGATTTGTAATAAGGGAGTAATTACTCATTGACGTCCACCCGAGCGCAGCCATACGGCCACAAAGGAAAGCTATACAGCTTTCACAGAAACTTCGTAGTTAAAGAAAAATTCGTCCTGGTCCGGGGTTCGAACCCGGAACCACCGCCACACCGGAGCAGTCGCTCTACCAATTGAGCTAACCGGGACGGCAAGCTTATGGTAGGGCGAGAGCGAATTGATCTATAACTCGAAGTGGGAACAGTGTTGACCAAATATTTTTAGGGGAATCCCCCAAGGTGGAGTAGATTTGTAATAAGGGAGTAATTACTCATTGACGTCCACCCGAGCGCAGCCATACGGCCACAAAGGAAAGCTATACAGCTTTCACAGAAACTTCGTAGTTAAAGAAAAAATTCGTCCTGGTCCGGGGTTCGAACCCGGAACCACCGCCACACCGGAGCAGTCGCTCTACCAATTGAGCTAACCGGGACGGCAAGCTTATGGTAGGGCGAGAGCGAATTGATCTATAACTCGAAGTGCGAACAGTGTTGACCAAATATGGCTGCGCTCGGGTGGACGTCAATGAGTAATTACTCCCTTATTACAAAACTTATCCCCGTATCTGGAAACCCGTTTGCTTCACCGTTATCGATAGACAAGCGTCACAGCCGATCAGGCTATATAAAGCTTGTTCGCCCGGATAAGCCTTTCAGTGGGTTCGGCAGCACAGTGATGGCTCCAGCTAACCGACCTTTCGTCCTCATGTTGCAGTTCTTCAGCGTGGTACCTTGAATGCCGTCCTTGGTCTGCTTGGCCGGTGTTCCGCCTTGCCCTGCTGATGCAAGCCGGAAAGGCTACCTGTCATCTACCTTGCTGTCTCGGTCTCCCGGAATATTGTGCCCTTTCGAACTACTACTGGCGGATTACGGCGCGCTGCGGGACAACACGTCACGGCCAACCCATCCTGATCAACACTCATCCCCGTATCTGGAAACCCGATTGCCTCACCGTTATCGATCGACAAGCGTCACAGCCGATCAGGCTATAGAGCAAGTTCGCCCGGGGGCGCCTTTCAGTGGGTTCGGCAGCACAGTGATGGCTCCAGCTAACCGACATTTCATCCTCATGTTGCAGTTCTTCTGCGTGGTACTTAGAATGCCGCCCTTGGTCTGCTTCTCCGGTGTTCCGCCTTGCCCTGCTGATGACAGACCGAAAGGCTACCTGTCACCTACCTTGCTGTCTCCGCCTCCCAGCACGTGGTGCCCTTTCGAACTACTACCGGCGGATAACGGCGCAATGCGGGACAACACGTCACGACCAACCCATCCTGACCAACACTCATCCCCGTATCTGGAAACCCGATTGCCTCACAGTTATCGATCGACAAGCGTCACTGCCGATCAGGCTATAAAGCAAGTTCGCCCGGAAGCGCCTTTCAGTGGGTTCGGCAGCACAGTGATGGCTTCAGCTAACCAACATTTCGTCCTCCTGTTGCAGTTCTTCAGCGTGGTACCTTGAATGCCGCCCTTGGTCTGCTTGGCCGGTGTTCCGCCTTGCCCTGCTGATGCCAGCCCGAAAGGCTACCTGTCATCTACCTTTCTGTCTCGGCCTCCCGGCATGTGGTGCCCTTTCGAACTACTGCCTGCGGATTACAGCGCACTGCGGGACAACACTTCACGACCTACCTATCCTGACCAACACTCATGCCCGTATCTGGAAACCCGATTGCCTCACCGTTATCGATCGACAAACGTCACAGCAGTTCAGGCTATAAAACAAGTTCGCCCGGAAGAGCCTCTCTGTGGGTTCAGCAGCACAGTGATGGCTCCAGCTAACCGACATTTCGTCCTCCTGTTGCAGTTCTTCAGCGTGGTACCTTGAATGCCGCCCTTGGTCTGCTTGGCCGGTGTTCCGCCTTGCCCTGCTGATGCCAGCCCGATAGGCCACCTGTCATCTACCTTGCTGTCTCGGCCTCCCGGAACGTGGTGCCCTTTCGAACTACTACCGGAGATTACAGCGCACGGCGGCACAACACGTCACGACCAACCCATCTTTATCAACACTCATCCCCGTATCTGGAAACCCGATTGCCTCACCGTTATCGAACGACAAGCGTCACAGGCGATCAGGCTATAGACCAAGTTCGCCCGGAAGCGCCTTTCAGTGGGTTCAGCAGCACAGTGATGGCTCCAGCTAACCGACATTTCGTCCTCATGTTGCAGTTCTTCAGCGTGGTACCTTGAATGCCACCCTTGGTCTGCTTGGCCGGTGTTCCGCCTTGCCCTGCTGATGCCAGCCGGAAAGGCTACCTGTCATCTACCTTGCTCTCTCGGTCTCCGGGAACGTGGTGCCCTTTCGAACAACTACATATGGATTACGGCGCACTGAGGGACAACACGTCACGACCAACGCATCCTGACCAACACTGATCCCAGTATGTGGAAACCCGATTTCCTGACCGTTATCGATCGACAAGCGTCACGGCCGATCAGGCTCTAAAGCAAGTTCACCCGGAAGCGCCTTTCAGTGGGTTCGGCAGCACAGTGATGTCTCCAGCTAACCGACATTTCGTCCTCATGTTGCAGCTGTTCAGCGTGGTACCTTGAATGCCGCCCTTGGTCTGCTTGTCGGGTGTTCCGCCTTGAACTGCTGATGCCAGCCCGAAAGGCTGCCTGTCGCCTACCTTGCTGTCTCGGCCTCCCGGCACGTGGTGCCCTTTCGAACTACTACCGGCGGATTACGGCGCACTGCGGGACAACACGTCACGACCAACCCATTCTGACCAACACTCATCCCCATATCTGGAAACCCGATTGCCTCACCGTTATCGATCGACAAGCGTCACAGCAGATCAGGCTATAAAACAAGTTCACCCGGAAAAGCCTTTCAGTGGGTTCAGCAGCACAGTGATGGCTCCAGCTAACTGACATTTCGTCCTCATGTTGCAGTTCTGCAGCGTGGTACCTTGAATGCCGCCCTTGGTCTGCTTGACCGGTGTTCCGCCTTCCCCTGCTGATGCCAGCCCGAAAGGCTACCTGTCATCTACCTTGCTGTCTGGGCCTTCCGGCACGTGGTGCCCTTTCCAACTACTACCGGCGGATTACAACGCACTGCAGGACAACACATCACGACCAACCCATCGTGACCAACACTCATCCCCGTATCTGGAAACCCGATTGCCTCACCGTTATCGGTCGACAAGCGTCACTGGAGATCAGTCTATAAAGCAAGTTCGCCCGGAAGCGCCTTTCAGTGGGTTCGGCAGCACAGTGATGGCTCCAGCTAACCAACATTTCGTCCTCCTATTGCAGTTCTTCAGCGTGGTACCTTGAATACGGCCCTTGGTCTGCTTGGCCGGTGTTCCGCCTTGCCCTGCTGATGCCAGCCCGAAAGGCTACCTGTCATCTACCTTGCTGTCTGGGCCTCCCGGCACGTGGTGCCCTTTCGAACTACTACCAGCGGATTACGGCGCACTGAGGGACAACACTTCACGACCAACCTATCCTGACCAACACTCATCCCCGTATCTGGAAACCCGATTGCCTCACCGTTATCGGTCGACAAGCGTCACTGGAGATCAGTCTATAAAGCAAGTTCGCCCGGAAGCGCCTTTCAGTGGGTTCGGCAGCACAGTGATGGCTCCAGCTAACCGACATTTCGTCCTCCTATTGCAGTTCTTCAGCGTGGTACCTTGAATGCCGCCCTTGGTCTGCTTGGCCAGTGTTCCCTCTTGCCCTGCTGATGCCAGCCCGAAAGGCCACCTGTCATCTACCTTGCTGTCTCGGCCTCCCGGAACGTGGTGCCCTTTCGAACTACTACGGGCAGATTACGGCGCACTGAGGGACAACACGTCACGACCAACCCATCTTGATCAACACTGATCCCCGTATCTGGAAACCCGATTGCCTCACCGTTATCGAGCGACAAGCGTCACAGGCGGTCAGGCTATAGAGCAAGTTCGCCCGGAAGCGCCTTTCAGTGGGTTCGGCAGCACAGTGATGGCTCCAGCTAACCAACATTTCGTTCTCCTGTTGCAGTTCTTCAGCGTGGTACCTTGAATGCCGCCCTTGGTCTGCTTGGCCGGTGTTCCCTCTTGCCCTGCTGATGCCAGCCCGAAAGGCCACCTGTCATCTACCTTGCTGTCTCGGCCTCCCGGAACGTGGTGCCCTTTCGAACTACTACCGGCGGATTACGGCGCACTGAGGGACAACACGTCACGACCAACCCATCTTGATCAACACTGATCCCCGTATCTGGAAACCCGATTGCCTCACCGTTATCGAGCGACAAGCGTCGCAGGCGGTCAGGCTATAGAGCAAGTTCGCCCGGAAGCGCCTTTCAGTGGGTTCGGCAGCACAGTGATGGCTCCAGCTAACCAACATTTCGTTCTCCTGTTGCAGTTCTTCAGCGTGGTACCTTGAATGCCGCCCTTGGTCTGCTTGGCCGGTGTTCCCTCTTGCCCTGCTGACGCCAGCCCGAAAGGCTACCTGTCATCTACCTTGCTGTCTGGGCCTCCCGGCATGTGGTGCCCTTTCGAACTACTGCCGGCGGATTACAGCGCACTGCGGGACAACACTTCACGACCAACCTATCCTGACCAACACTCATCCCCGTATCTGGAAACCCGATTGCCTCACCGTTATCGATCGACAAGCTTCACAGCCGATCAGGCTACAAAGCAAGTTCGCCCGGAAGCGCCTTTCAGTGGGTTCGGCAGCACAGTGATGGCTCCAGCTAACCGACATTTTGGCCTCATGTTGCAGTTATTCAGCGTGGTACCTTGAATGCCGCCCATGGTCTGCTTGGCCGGTGTTCCGCCTTGCCCTGCTGATGCCAGCCCGAAAGGCTACCTGTCATCTACCTTTCTGTCTCGGCCTCCCGGCATGTGGTGCCCTTTCGAACTACTGCCGGCGGATTACAGCGCACTGCGGGACAACACTTCACGACCAACCTATCCTGACCAACACTCATGCCCGTATCTGGAAACCCGATTGCTTCACCGTTATCGATAGACAAGCGTCACAGCCGATCAGGCTATATAAAGCTTGTTCGCCCGGATAAGCCTTTCAGTGGGTTCGGCAGCACAGTGATGGCTCCAGCTAACCGACCTTTCGTCCTCATGTTGCAGCTGTTCAGCGTGGTACCTTGAATGCCGCCCTTGGTCTGCTTGTCGGGTGTTCCGCCCTGAACTGCTGATGTCAGCCCGAAAGGCTGCCTGTCGCCTACCTTGCTGTCTCGGCCTCCCGGCACGTGGTGCCCTTTCGAACTACTACCGGCGGATTACGGCGCACTGCGGGACAACACGTCACGACCAACCCATTCTGACCAACACTCATCCCCATATCTGGAAACCCGATTGCCTCACCGTTATCGATCGACAAGCGTCACAGCAGATCAGGCTATAAAACAAGTTCACCCGGAAAAGCCTTTCAGTGGGTTCAGCAGCACAGTGATGGCTCCAGCTAACTGACATTTCGTCCTCATGTTGCAGTTCTGCAGCGTGGTACCTTGAATGCCGCCCTTGGTCTGCTTGGCCGGTGTTCCGCCTTCCCCTGCTGATGCCAGCCCGAAAGGCTACCTGTCATCTACCCTGCTGTCTGGGCCTTCCGGCACGTGGTGCCCTTTCCAACTACTACCGGCGGATTACGGCGCATTGAGGGACAGCACTTCACGACCAACCCATCCTGACCAACACTCATCCCCGTATCTGGAAACCCGATTGCCTCACCGTTATCGATCGACAACCGTCACAGCCGATCAGGCTACAAAGCAAGTTCGCCCGGAAGCGCCTTTCAGTGGGTTCGGCAGCACAGTGATGGCTCCAGCTAACCGACATTTCGTCCTCACGTTACAGTTCTTCAGCGTGGTACCTTGAATGCCGCCCTTGGTGTGCTTGGCCAGTGTTCCGCCTTGCCCTGCTGATGCCAGCCCGAAAGGCTACCTGTCATCTACCTTGCTGTCTGGGCCTCCCGGCACGTGGTGCCCTTTCGAACTACTACCGGCGGATTACGGCGCACTGAGGGACAACACTTCACGACCAACCCATCCTGACCATAACTCATCCCCGTATCTGGAATCCCGATTTTCTCACCGTTATCGATCGAGAAGCGTTACAGCCGATAAGGCTATAAAGCAAGTTCGCCCGGAAGCGCCTTTCAGTGGGTTCGGAAGCACAGTGAGGGATTCAGCTAACCGACATTTCGTCCTGATGTTCCAGTTAATCAGCGTGGTACCTTGAATGCCGCTTTTGGTCTGCTTAGCTAGTGTTCGTCTTGCCGTGCTGATTCCAGCCGGACCCGTCATTTTGTGCCACATCCTCCCATCTCTGATGCGTTGTTTGTATTCAAATTTTGTTGCCAATGCCATGTTTTTTAGGGGCCGTGAACCCCGTCAAGCCCCGTTGGAGGCTTTTTGTTCACGGTCCTCAGCATCTGTAATGTTGATCTTGGAATAAAATGATGAAAATGGAATAAAATGATGAAAGGCTACCTGTCATCAACCTTGCTGTCTCCGTCTCCCGGAGCGTGGTGCCCTTTCGAACTACTACCGGTGGATTACGGGCCACTGCGGCACAACACATCACGACCAACCAATCCTGATCAACACTTAATCCCGTATATGGAAACCCAATTGCCTCAACGTTATCGATCGACGAGCGTCACAGCCGATCAGGCTATAAAGCAAGTTCGCCCGGAAAAGCCTTTCTGTGGGTTCGGCAGCACAGTGATGGTTCCAGAAACCGACATTTCGTCCTCCTGTTGCAGTTCTTCAGCGTGGTTCCTTGAATGCCGCCCTTGGTCTGCTTGGCCTGTGTTCTGCCTTGCCCTGCTGATGCCAGCCCGAAAGGCTACCTGTCATCTACCTTGCTGTCTCGGCCTCCCGGAACGTGGTGCCCTTCGAACTACTACCGGCGGATTACGGCGCACGGTGGGCCTACACGTCACGACCAACCCATCCTGATCAACACTCATCCCTGTATCTGGAAACCCGATTGCCTCACCGTTATCGATCGACAAGCGTCACAGGCGATCAGGCTATAGAGCAAGTTCGCCCGGAAGCGCCTTTCAGTGGGTTCGGCAGCACAGTGATGGCTCCAGCTAACCGACATTTCGTCCTCATGTTGCAGTTCTTCAGCGTGGTACTTTGAATGCCACCCTTGGTCTGCTTGGCCGGTGTTCCGCCTTTCCCTGCTGATGCCAGCCGGAAAGGCTACCTGTCATCTACCTTGCTGTCTTGGTCTCCCGGAACGTGTTGCCCTTTCGAACTACTACCGGTGGATTACGGCGCACTGCGGGACAACACGTTATTACCAACCCATCCTGACCAACATTCATCCCCGTATATGGACACGTGATTGTCTACCGTTATCGATCGAAAAGCGTCACAGCCGATCAGGCTATAAAACAAGTTCGCCCGGAAACGCCTCTCTGTGGGTTCGGCAGCACAGTGATGGCTCCAGCTAACCGACATTTCGTCCTCCTGTTGCAGTTCTTCAGCGTGGTACCTTGAATGCCGCCCTTGGTCTGCTTGGCCGGTGTTCCGCCTTGCCCTGCTGATGCCAGCCCGAAAGGCTACCTGTCATCTACCTTGCTGTCTGGGCCTTCCGGCACGTGGTGCCCTTTCCAACTACTACCGGTGGATTACGGGCCACTGCGGCACAACACGTCACGACCAACCAATCCTGACCAACACTCAATCCCGTATATGGAAACCCAATTGCCTCAACGTTATCGATAGACGAGCGTCACAGCCGATCAGGCTATAAAGCAAGTTCGCCCGGAAAAGCCTTTCTGTGGGTTCGGCAGCACAGTGATGGTTCCAGATAACCGACATTTCGTCCTCCTGTTGCACTTCTTCAGCGTGGTTCCTTGAATGCCGCCCTTGGTCTGCTTGGCCTGTGTTCTGCCTTGCCCTGCTGATGCCAGCCCGAAAGGCTACCTGTCATCTACCTTGCTGTCTCGGCCTCCCGGAACGTGGTGCCCTTCGAACTACTACCGCTGGATTACGGCGCACGGTGGGCCTACACGAAACGACCAACCCATCCTGATCAACACTCATCCCTGTATCTGGAAACCCGATTGCCTCACCGTTATCGATCGACATGCGTCACAGGCGATCAGGCTATAGAGCAAGTTCGCCCGGAAGCGCCTTTCAGTGGGTTCGGCAGCACAGTGATGGCTCCAGCTAACCGACATTTCGTCCTCAGGTTGCAGTTCTTCAGCGTGGTACCTTGAATGCCGCCCTTGGTCTGCATGGCCGGTGTTCCGCCTTGCCCTACTGACGCCAGCACGAAAGGCTACCTGTCATGTACCTTGCTGTCTCGGCCTCCCGGAACGTGGTGCCCTTTCGAACTACTACCGGCGGATTACGGCGCACTGCGGAACAACACGTCACGACCAACCCATCGTGAAAAAAACTTATCCCCGTATCTTGAAACCCGATTGCTTCACCGTTATCGATAGACAAGCGTCACAGCCGATCAGGCTATATAAAGCTTGTTCGCCCGGATAAGCCTTTCAGTGGGTTCGGCAGCACAGTGATGGCTCCAGCTAACCGACCTTTCGTCCTCATGTTGCAGTTCTTCAGCGTTGTACCTTGAATGCCGTCCTTGGTCTGCTTGGCCGGTGTTCCGCCTTGCCCTGCTGATGCAAGCCGGAAAGGCTACCTGTCATCTACCTTGCTGTCTCGGTCTCCCGGAATATTGTGCCCTTTCGAACTACTACTGGCGGATTACGGCGCGCTGCGGGACAACACGTCACGGCCAACCCATCCTGATCAACACTCATCCCCGTATCTGGAAACCCGATTGCCTCACCGTTATCGATCGACAAGCGTCACAGCCGATCAGGCTATAGAGCAAGTTCGCCCGGGGGCGCCTTTCAGTGGGTTCGGCAGCACAGTGATGGCTCCAGCTAACCGGCATTTCATCCTCATGTTGCAGTTCTTCTGCGTGGTACTTAGAATGCCGCCCTTCGTCTGCTTGCCCGGTGTTCCGCCTTGCCCTCCTGATGACAGCCCGAAAGGCTACCTGTCACCTACCTTGTTGTCTCGGCCTCCCGGCATGTGGTGCCCTTTCGAACTACTGCCGGCGGATTACAGCGCACTGCGGGAAACACTTCACGACCAACCTATCCTGACCAACACTCATCCCCGTATCTGGAAACCCGATTGCCTCACCGTTATCGATCGACAAGCGTCACAGCCGATCAGGCTATAAAGCAAGTTCGCCCGGAAGCGCCTTTCAGTGGGTTCGGCAGCACAGTGATGGCTCCAGCTAAACGACATTTTGGCCTCATGTTGCAGTTATTCAGCGTGGTACCTTGAATGCCGCCCATGGTCTGCTTGGCCGGTGTTCCGCCTTGCCCTGCTGACGCCAGCCCGAAAGGCTACCTGTCATCTACCTTTCTGTCTCGGCCTCCCGGCATGTGGTGCCCTTTCGAACTACTGCCGGCGGATTACAGCGCACTGCGGGACAACACTTCACGACCAACCTATCCTGACCAACACTCATGCCCGTATCTGGAAACCCGATTGCTTCACCGTTATCGATAGACAAGCGTCACAGCCGATCAGGCTATATAAAGCTTGTTCGCCCGGATAAGCCTTTCAGTGGGTTCGGCAGCACAGTGATGGCTCCAGCTAACCGACCTTTCGTCCTCATGTTGCAGTTCTTCAGCGTGGTACCTTGAATGCCGTCCTTGGTCTGCTTGGCCGGTGTTCCGCCTTGCCCTGCTGATGCAAGCCGGAAAGGCTACCTGTCATCTACCTTGCTGTCTCGGTCTCCCGGAATATTGTGCCCTTTCGAACTACTACTGGCGGATTACGGCGCGCTGCGGGACAACACGTCACGGCCAACCCATCCTGATCAACACTCATCCCCGTATCTGGAAACCCGATTGCCTCACCGTTATCGCTCGACAAGCGTCACAGCCGATCAGGCTATAGAGCAAGTTCGCCCGGGGGCGCCTTTCAGTGGGTTCGGCAGCACAGTGATGGATCCAGCTAACCTACATTTCATCCTCATGTTGCAGTTCTTCTGCGTGGTACTTAGAATGCCGCCCTTGGTCTGCTTGTCCGGTGTTCCGCCTTGCCCTGCTGATGACAGCCCGAAAGGCTACCTGTCACCTACCTTGCTGTCTCCGCCTCCCAGCACGTGGTGCCCTTTCGAACTACTACCGGCGGATAACGGCGCAATGCGGGACAACACGTCACGACCAACCAATCCTGACCAACACTCATTCCCGTATCTGGAAACCCGATTGCCTCACCGTTATCGATCGACAAGCGTCACTGCCGATCAGGCTATAAAGCAAGTTCGCGCGGAAGCGCCTTTCAGTGGGTTCGGCAGCACAGTGATGGCTTCAGCTAACCAACATTTCGTCCTCCTGTTGCAGTTCTTTAGCGTGGTACCTTGAATGCCGCCCTTGGTCTGCTTGGCCGGTGTTCCGCCTTGCCCTGCTGATGCCAGCCCGAAAGGCTACCTGTCATCTACCTTTCTGTCTCGGCCTCCCGGCATGTGGTGCCCTTTCGAACTACTGCCGGCGGATTACAGCGCACTGCGGGACAACACTTCACGACCAACCTATCCTGACCAACACTCATGCCCGTATCTGGAAACCCGATTGCCTCACCGTTACCGATCGACAAACGTCACAGCAGTTCAGGCTATAAAACAAGTTCGCCCGGAAGAGCCTCTCTGTGGGTTCGGCAGCACAGTGATGGCTCCAGCTAACCAACATTTCGTCCTCCTGTTGCAGTTCTTCAGCGTGGTACCTTGAATGCCGCCCTTGGTCTGCTTGGCTGGTGTTCCGTCTTGCCCTGCTGATGCCAGCCCGATAGGCCACCTGTCATCTACCTTGCTGTCTCGGCCTCCCGGAACGTGGTGCCCTTTCGAACTACTACCGGAGATTACGGCGCACGGCGGCACAACATGTCACGACCAACCCATCTTTATCAACACTCATCCCCGTATCTGGAAACCCGATTGCCTCACCGTTATCGAGCGACAAGCGTCACAGGCGATCAGGCTATAGAGCAAGTTCGCCCGCAAGCGCCTTTCAGTGGGTTCGGCAGCACAGTGATGGCTCCAGCTAACCGACATTTCGTCCTCATGTTGCAGTTCTTCAGCGTGGTACCTTGAATGCCACCCTTGGTCTGCTTGGCCGGTGTTCCGCCTTGCCCTGCTGATGCCAGCCGGAAAGGCTACCTGTCATCTACCTTGCTCTCTCGGTCTCCGGGAACGTGTTGCCCTTTCGAACAACTACAGATGGATTACGGCGCACTGAGGGACAACACGTCACGACCAACGCATCCTGACCAACACTGATCCCAGTATGTGGAAACCCGATTTCCTGACCGTTATCGATCGAGAAGCGTCACAGCCGATCAGGCTCTAAAGCAAGTTCACCCGGAAGCGCCTTTCAGTGGGTTCGGCAGCACAGTGATGTCTCCAGCTAACCGACATTTCGTCCTCATGTTGCAGCTGTTCAGCGTGGTACCTTGAATGCCGCCCTTGGTCTGCTTGTCGGGTGTTCCGCCTTGAACTGCTGATGCCAGCCCGAAAGGCTGCCTGTCGCCTACCTTGCTGTCTCGGCCTCCCGGCACGTGGTGCCCTTTCGAACTACTACCGGCGGATTACGGCGCACTGCGGGACAACACGTCACGACCAACCCATTCTGACCAACACTCATCCCCATATCTGGAAACCCGATTGCCTCACCGTTATCGATCGGCGAGCGTCACAGCCGATCAGGCTATAGAGCAAGTTCGCCCGGAAGCGCCTTACAGTGGGTTCGGCAGCACAGTGATGGCTCCAGCTAACCGACATTTCGTCCTCATGTTGCAGTTCTTCAGCGTGGTACCTTGAATGCCGCCCTTGGTCTGCTTGGCCGGTGTTCCGCCTTGCCCTGCTGTTTCCAGCCGGAAAGGCTACCTGTCAACCTTGCTGTCTCTGTCTCCTGGAACGTCGTGCCCTTTCTAACTACTACCGGTGGATTACGGCGCACTGCGGGACAACACGTCACGACCAACCCGTCCTGACCAACACTGATCCCCGTATCTGGAAACCCGATTGCCTCACCGTAATCCATCGACAATAGTCACAGCCGATCAGGCTATAGAGCAAGTTCGCCCGGAAGCGCCTTTCAGTGGGTTAAGCAGCACAGTGAGGGCTCCAGCTAACCGACATTTCGTCCTCATGTTGCAGTTCTTCAGCGTGGTACCTTGAATGCCGCCCTTGGTCTGCTTGGCCGGTGTTCCGCCTTGCCCTGCAGATGCCAGCCCGAAAGGCTACCTGTCATCTACCTTGCTGTCTGGGCCTCCCAGCACGTGGAGCCCTTTCGAACTACTACCGGCTTATTACGGCGCACTGAGGGACAACACTTCACGACCAACCCATCCTGACAAAAACTCATCCCCGTATCTGGAATCCCGATTGCCTCACCGTTATCGATCGACAAGCGTCACAGCCGAACAGGCTATAAGGCAAGTTCGCCCGGAAGCGCCTTTCAGTGGGTTCGGAAGCACAGTGATGGATTCAGCTAACCGACATTTCGTCCTGATATTGCAGTTCTTCAGCGTGGTATCTTGAATGCCGCTTTTTTCTGCTTGGCCAGTATTCGCCTTGCTGTGCTGATGCCAGCCGGACCTGTCATTTTGTGCCACATCCTCCCATGTCTAAAGAGTTGTTTGTATTCTAGTTTTGTAGCCAATGCCATGTTTTTTAGGGGCCGTGAACCCCGTCAAGCCCAGTTATAGGCCTTTTGTTCACGGTCCTCAGCATCTGTAATGTTGATCTTGGAATAAAATGATGAAAATGGAATAAATTGACGAAAGGCTAACTGTCATCTACCTTGCTGTCTTGGTCTCCCGGAACGTGGTGCCCTTTCGAACTACTACCGGTGGATTACGGGCAACTGTGGCACAACACGCCACGACCAACCAATCCTGACCAACACTCATCCCCGTATCTGGAAACCCGATTGCTTCACTGTTATCGATCGACAAGCGTCACTGCCGATCAGGCTATAAAGCAAGTTCACCCGGAAGCGCCTTTCAGTGGGTTCAGCAGCGCTGTGATGACTCCAGCTAGCCGGCATTTCGTCCTCATGTTGCAGCTGTTCAGCGTGGTACCTTGAATGCCGCCCTTGGTCTGCTTGTCCGGTGTTCCGCATTGAACTGCTGATGCCTGCACGAAAGGCTACCTGTCACCTACATTGCTGTCTCGGCCTCCCGGAACGTGGTGCCCTTTCGAACTACTACCGGCGGATTACGGCGCACTGCGGGACAACACGTCACGACACACCCATCCTGATCAACACTCATCCCCTTATGTGGAAACCCCATTGCCTGACCGTTATCGATCGAGAAGCGTCACAGCCGATCAGGCTATAAAGCAAGTTCACCCGGAAAAGCCTTTCAGTGGGTTCGGTAGCACAGTGATGGCTGCAGCTAACCGACATTTCGTCCTCATGTTGCAGTTCTTCAGCGTGGTACCTTGAATGCCGCCCTTGGTCTGCTTGGCCGGCCGGTGTTCCGCCTTGCCCTGCTGATGTCAGCCCGAAAGGCTACCTGTCATCTACCTTGCTGTATCGGCCTCCCGGAACGTGGTGCCGTTTCGAACTACTACCGGCGGATTGCAACGCACTGCAGGACAACACGTCACGACCAACCCATCGTGACCAACACTCATCCCCGTATCTGGAAACCCGATTGCCTCACCGTTATCGAACGACAAGCGTCACTGGCGATCAGTCTATAAAGCAAGTTCGCCCGGAAGCGCCTTTCAGTGGGTTCGGCAGCACAGTGATGGCTCCAGCTAACCAACATTTCGTCCTCCTATTGCAGTTCTTCAGCGTGGTACCTTGAATACGGCCCTTGGTCTGCTTGGCCGGTGTTCAGCCTTGCCCTGCTGATGCCAGCCCGAAAGGCTACCTGTCATCTACCTTGCTGTCTGGGCCTCCCGGCACGTGGTGCCCTTTCGAACTACTACCAGCGGATTACGGCGCACTGAGGGACAACACTTCACGACCAACTTATCCTGACCAACACTCATGCCCGTATCTGGAAACCCGATTGCCTCACGGTTATCGATCGACAAACGTCACAGCAGTTCAGGCTATAAAGCAAGTTCGCCCGGAAGCGCCTTTCAGTGGGTTCGGCAGCACAGTGATGGCTCCAGCTAACCAACATTTCATTCTCCTGTTGCAGTTTTTCAGCGTGGTACCTTGAATGCCACCCTTGGTCTGCTTGGCCAGTGTTGCGCCTTGCCCTGCTGATGCCAGCCCAAAAGGCTACCTGTCATCTACCTTGCTGTCTCGGCCTTCCGGAACGTGGTGCCCTTTCGAACTACTACCGGCAGATTACGGCGCACGGCGGCACAACACGTCACGACCAACCCATCTTGATCAACACTCATCCCCGTATCTGGAAACCCGATTGCCTCACCGTTATCGAACGACAAGCGTCACTGGCGATCAGTCTATAAAGCAAGTTCGCCCGGAAGCGCCTTTCAGTGGGTTCGGCAGCACAGTGATGGCTCCAGCTAACCAACATTTCGTCCTCCTATTGCAGTTCTTCAGCGTGGTACCTTGAATGCCGCCCTTGGTCTGCTTGGCCGGTGTTCCCTCTTGCCCTGCTGATGCCAGCCCGAAAGGCCACCTGTCATCTACCTTGCTGTCTCGGCCTTCCGGCACGTGGTGCCCTTTCCAACTACTACCGGCGGATTACGGCGCATTGAGGGACAGCACTTCACCACCAACCCATCCTGACCAACACTCATCCCCGTATCTGGAAACCCGATTGCCTCACCGTTATCGATCGACAAGCGTCACAGCCGATCAGGCTACAAAGCAAGTTCGCCCGGAAGCGCCTTTCAGTGGGTTCGGCAGCACAGTGATGGCTCCAGCTAACCGACATTTCGTCCTCATGTTACAGTTCTTCAGCGTGGTACCTTGAATGCCGCCCTTGGTCTGCTTGGCCAGTGTTGCGCCTTGCCCTGCTGATGCCAGCCCAAAAGGCTACCTGTCATCTACCTTGCTGTCTGGGCCTCCCGGCACGTGGTGCCCTTTCGAACTACTACCGGCGGATTACGGCGCACTGAGGGACAACACTTCACGACCAACCCATCCTGACCATAACTCATCCCCGTATCTGGAATCCCGATTGCCTCACCGTTATCGATCGAGAAGCGTTACAGCCGATCAGGCTATAAAGCAAGTTCGCCCGGAAGCGCCTGTCAGTGGGTTCGGAAGCACAGTGATGGATTCAGCTAACCGACATTTCGTCCTGATGTGGCAGTTATTCAGCGTGGTACCTTGAATGCCGCTTTTGGTCTGCTTAGCCAGTGTTCGTCTTGCCGTGCTGATTCCAGCCGGACCCGTCATTTTGTGCCACATCCTCCCATCTCTGATGCGTTGTTTGTATTCAAATTTTGTTGCCAGTGCCATGTTTTTTAGGGGCCGTGAACCCCGAGCCCCGTTGGAGGCTTTTTGTTCACGGTCCTCAGCATCTGTAATGTTGATCTTGGAATAAAATGATGAAAATGGAATAAAATGATGAAAGGCTGCCTGTCATCAACCTTGCTGTCTCCGTCTCCCGGAGCGTGGTGCATTTTCGAACTACTACCGGTGGATTACGGGCCACTGCGGCACAACACGTCACGACCAACCAATCCTGACCAACACTCAATCCCGTATATGGAAACCCAATTGCCTCAACGTTATCGATAGACGAGCGTCACAGCCGATCAGGCTATAAAGCAAGTTCGCCCGGAAAAGCCTTTCCGTGGGTTCGGCAGCACAGTGACGGCAGCTCGAATATGCCTCGGCGATCTGGAATCCCCATCAAAAATATCTAATCGATCAGCTTGAAGCCATCCAAAATCGCGCGGCCCGTTTTATCACATCGCAGTACGGCAGACAACACAGTGTAACTCTTATCAAGGCATCCCTTGATCTGCAACCCCTGGCACTCCGGCGTAACATTTCACAGCTCTGTTTGTTTCACAAATTGTACTACACCTTCCCACAACTAAGAAACTCTGTATTTCACCCGCCGCTTCGCACCTCACGACGACTTTTTAACTCTTTAAGTCTGCAGCGCATTCATGGCTCCACAAACTCATTTAATAAATCTTTTTTACCTAGCTCCATTACACTGTGGAATGACTTACCCGATTTCATAGTTATTGAAACAGAACCCATTAAATTCAGGCAGTTATTATCATCACATTTCAAGGGCTGAGTTATTTTGTCGTGTTTTTGAGTGTGTGCATGTGTTTTTTTTTGTTTTTTTTTCTTATCTCAAGTTGTTCTTGACCTGCTGTGTCTTTCTCATGTTAATATTTTGATAATGTTAATGTTGACCATGTACCCTGTACTTTGTATTTCTTGTTGATTTCACTGACCACTGATTATGAAACAACCTTCCCCCCCCCCTTATGTAATGCCCTAAGCCAAGGGCCCTTAAGGGTAAATAAATGATGATGATGATGATGGTTCCAGATAACCGACATTTCGTCCTCCTGTTGCAGTTCTTCAGCGTGGTTCCTTGAATGCCGCCCTTGGTCTGCTTGGCCTGTGTTCTGCCTTGCCCTGCTGATGCCAGCCCGAAAGGCTACCTGTCATCTACCTTGCTGTCTCGGCCTCCCGGAACGTGGTGCCCTTCGAACTACTACCGGCGGATTACGGCGCACGGTGGGCCTACACGTCACGACCAACCCATCCTGATCAACACTCATCCCTGCATCTGGAAACCCGATTGCCTCACCGTTATCGATCGACAAGCGTCACAGGCGATCAGGCTATAGAGCAAGTTCGCCCGGAAGCGCCTTTCAGTGGGTTCGGCAGCACAGTGATGGCTCCAGCTAACCGACATTTCGTCCTCAGGTTGCAGTTCTTCAGCGTGGTACCTTGAATGCCGCCCTTGGTCTGCATGGCCGGTGTTCCGCCTTGCCCTACTGATGCCAGCCCGAAAGGCTACCTGTCATGTACCTTGCTGTCTCGGCCTCCCGGAACGTGGTGCCCTTTCGAACTACTACCGGCGGACTACGGCGCACTGCGGAACAACACGTCACGACCAACCCATTGTGAAAAAAACTTATCCCCAAATATTTTTAGGGGAATCCCCCAAGGTGGAGTAGATTTGTAATAAGGGAGTAATTACTCATTGACGTCCACCCGAGCGCAGCCATACGGCCACAAAGGAAAGCTATACAGCTTTCACAGAAACTTCGTAGTTAAAGAAAAATTCGTCCTGGTCCGGGGTTCGAACCCGGAACCACCGCCACACCGGAGCAGTCGCTCTACCAATTGAGCTAACCGGGACGGCAAGCTTATGGTAGGGCGAGAGCGAATTGATCTATAACTCGAAGTGGGAACAGTGTTGACCAAATATTTTTAGGGGAATCCCCCAAGGTGGAGTAGATTTGTAATAAGGGAGTAATTACTCATTGACGTCCACCCGAGCGCAGCCATACGGCCACAAAGGAAAGCTATACAGCTTTCACAGAAACTTCGTAGTTAAAGAAAAATTCGTCCTGGTCCGGGGTTCGAACCCGGAACCACCGCCACACCGGAGCAGTCGCTCTACCAATTGAGCTAACCGGGACGGCAAGCTTATGGTAGGGCGAGAGCGAATTGATCTATAACTCGAAGTGGGAACAGTGTTGACCAAATATTTTTAGGGGAATCCCCCAAGGTGGAGTAGATTTGTAATAAGGGAGTAATTACTCATTGACGTCCACCCGAGCGCAGCCATACGGCCACAAAGGAAAGCTATACAGCTTTCACAGAAACTTCGTAGTTAAAGAAAAATTCGTCCTGGTCCGGGGTTCGAACCCGGAACCACCGCCACACCGGAGCAGTCGCTCTACCAAATGAGCTAACAGGGACGGCAAGCTTATGGTAGGGTGAGAGCGAATTGATCTATAACTCGAAGTGGGAACAGTGTTGACCAAATATTTTTAGGGGAATCCCCCAAGGTGGAGTAGATTTGTAATAAGGGAGTAATTACTCATTGACGTCCACCCGAGCGCAGCCATACGGCCACAAAGGAAAGCTATACAGCGTTCACAGAAACTTCGTAGTTAAAGAAAAATTCGTCCTGGTCCGGGGTTCGAACCCGGAACCACCGCCACACCGGAGCAGTCGCTCTACCAATTGAGCTAACCGGGACGGCAAGCTTATGGTAGGGCGAGAGCGAATTGATCTATAACTCGAAGTGGGAACAGTGTTGACCAAATATTTTTAGGGGAATCCCCCAAGGTGGAGTAGATTTGTAATAAGGGAGTAATTACTCATTGACGTCCACCCGAGCGCAGCCATACGGCCACAAAGGAAAGCTATACAGCTTTCACAGAAACTTCGTAGTTAAAGAAAAAATTCGTCCTGGTCCGGGGTTCGAACCCGGAACCACCGCCACACCGGAGCAGTCGCTCTACCAATTGAGCTAACCGGGACGGCAAGCTTATGGTAGGGCGAGAGCGAATTGATCTATAACTCGAAGTGCGAACAGTGTTGACCAAATATGGCTGCGCTCGGGTGGACGTCAATGAGTAATTACTCCCTTATTACAAAACTTATCCCCGTATCTGGAAACCCGTTTGCTTCACCGTTATCGATAGACAAGCGTCACAGCCGATCAGGCTATATAAAGCTTGTTCGCCCGGATAAGCCTTTCAGTGGGTTCGGCAGCACAGTGACGGCTCCAGCTAACCGACCTTTCGTCCTCTTGTTGAAGTTCTTCAGCGTGGTACCTTGAATGCCGTCCTTGGTCTGCTTGGCCGGTGTTCCGCCTTGCCCTGCTGATGCAAGCCGGAAAGGCTACCTGTCATCTACCTTGCTGTCTCGGTCTCCCGGAATATTGTGCCCTTTCGAACTACTACTGGCGGATTACGGCGCGCTGCGGGACAACACGTCACGGCCAACCCATCCTGATCAACACTCATCCCCGTATCTGGAAACCCGATATCCTCACCGTTATCGATCGACAAGCGTCACAGCCGATCAGGCTATAGAGCAAGTTCGCCCGGGGGCGCCTTTCAGTGGGTTCGGCAGCACAGTGATGGCTCCAGCTAACCGGCATTTCATCCTCATGTTGCAGTTCTTCTGCGTGGTACTTAGAATGCCGCCCTTCGTGTGCTTGCCCGGTGTTCCGCCTTGCCCTACTGATGACAGCCCGAAAGGCTACCTGTCACCTACCTTGTTGTCCCGGCCTCCCTGCATGTGGTGCCCTTTCGAACTACTGCCGGCGGATTACAGCGCACTGCGGGAAACACTTCACGACCAACCTATCCTGACCAACACTCATCCCCGTATCTGGAAACCCGATTGCCTCACCGTTATGAATCGACAAGCGTCACAGCCGATCAGGCTATAAAGCAAGTTCGCCCGGAAGCGCCTTTCAGTGGGTTCGGCAGCACAGTGATGGCTCCAGCTAACCAACATTTCGTCCTCCTATTGCAGTTCTTCAGCGTGGTACCTTGAATGCCGCCCTTGGTCTGCTTGGCCGGTGTTCCCTCTTGCCCTGCTGATGCCAGCCCGAAAGGCCACCTGTCATCTACCTTGCTGTCTCGGCCTTCCGGCACGTGGTGCCCTTTCCAACTACTACCGGCGGATTACGGCGCATTGAGGGACAGCACTTCACCACCAACCCATCCTGACCAACACTCATCCCCGTATCTGGAAACCCGATTGCCTCACCGTTATCGATCGACAAGCGTCACAGCCGATCAGGCTACAAAGCAAGTTCGCCCGGAAGCGCCTTTCAGTGGGTTCGGCAGCACAGTGATGGCTCCAGCTAACCGACATTTCGTCCTCATGTTACAGTTCTTCAGCGTGGTACCTTGAATGCCGCCCTTGGTCTGCTTGGCCAGTGTTGCGCCTTGCCCTGCTGATGCCAGCCCAAAAGGCTACCTGTCATCTACCTTGCTGTCTGGGCCTCCCGGCACGTGGTGCCCTTTCGAACTACTACCGGCGGATTACGGCGCACTGAGGGACAACACTTCACGACCAACCCATCTTGACCATAACTCATCCCCGTATCTGGAATCCCGATTGCCTCACCGTTATCGATCGAGAAGCGTTACAGCCGATCAGGCTATAAAGCAAGTTCGCCCGGAAGCGCCTGTCAGTGGGTTCGGAAGCACAGTGATGGATTCAGCTAACCGACATTTCGTCCTGATGTGGCAGTTATTCAGCGTGGTACCTTGAATGCCGCTTTTGGTCTGCTTAGCCAGTGTTCGTCTTGCCGTGTTGATTCCAGCCGGACCCGTCATTTTGTGCCACATCCTCCCATCTCTGATGCGTTGTTTGTATTCAAATTTTGTTGCCAGTGCCATGTTTTTTAGGGGCCGTGAACCCCGAGCCCCGTTGGAGGCTTTTTGTTCACGGTCCTCAGCATCTGTAATGTTGATCTTGGAATAAAATGATGAAAATGGAATAAAATGATGAAAGGCTACCTGTCATCAACCTTGCTGTCTCCGTCTCCCGGAGCGTGGTGCATTTTCGAACTACTACCGGTGGATTACGGGCCACTGCGGCACAACACGTCACGACCAACCAATCCTGACCAACACTCAATCCCGTATATGGAAACCCAATTGCCTCAACGTTATCGATAGACGAGCGTCACAGCCGATCAGGCTATAAAGCAAGTTCGCCCGGAAAAGCCTTTCCGTGGGTTCGGCAGCACAGTGACGGCAGCTCGAATATGCCTCGGCGATCTGGAATCCCCATCAAAAATATCTAATCGATCAGCTTGAAGCCATCCAAAATCGCGCGGCCCGTTTTATCACATCGCAGTACGGCAGACAACACAGTGTAACTCTTATCAAGGCATCCCTTGATCTGCAACCCCTGGCACTCCGGCGTAACATTTCACAGCTCTGTTTGTTTCACAAATTGTACTACACCTTCCCACAACTAAGAAACTCTGTATTTCACCCGCCGCTTCGCACCTCACGACGACTTTTTAACTCTTTAAGTCTGCAGCGCATTCATGGCTCCACAAACTCATTTAATAAATCTTTTTACCTAGCTCCATTACACTGTGGAATGACTTACCCGATTTCATAGTTATTGAAACAGAACCCATTAAATTCAGGCAGTTATTATCATCACATTTCAAGGGCTGAGTTATTTTGTCGTGTTTTTGAGTGTGTGCATGTGTTTTTTTTTGTTTTTTTTTCTTATCTCAAGTTGTTCTTGACCTGCTGTGTCTTTCTCATGTTAATATTTTGATAATGTTAATGTTGACCATGTACCCTGTACTTTGTATTTCTTGTTGATTTCACTGACCACTGATTATGAAACAACCTTCCCCCCCCCCTTATGTAATGCCCTAAGCCAAGGGCCCTTAAGGGTAAATAAATGATGATGATGATGATGGTTCCAGATAACCGACATTTCGTCCTCCTGTTGCAGTTCTTCAGCGTGGTTCCTTGAATGCCGCCCTTGGTCTGCTTGGCCTGTGTTCTGCCTTGCCCTGCTGATGCCAGCCCGAAAGGCTACCTGTCATCTACCTTGCTGTCTCGGCCTCCCGGAACGTGGTGCCCTTCGAACTACTACCGGCGGATTACGGCGCACGGTGGGCCTACACGTCACAACCAACCCATCCTGATCAACACTCATCCCTGCATCTGGAAACCCGATTGCCTCACCGTTATCGATCGACAAGCGTCACAGGCGATCAGGCTATAGAGCAAGTTCGCCCGGAAGCGCCTTTCAGTGGGTTCGGCAGCACAGTGATGGCTCCAGCTAACCGACATTTCGTCCTCAGGTTGCAGTTCTTCAGCGTGGTACCTTGAATGCCGCCCTTGGTCTGCATGGCCGGTGTTCCGCCTTGCCCTACTGATGCCAGCCCGAAAGGCTACCTGTCATGTACCTTGCTGTCTCGGCCTCCCGGAACGTGGTGCCCTTTCGAACTACTACCGGCGGACTACGGCGCACTGCGGAACAACACGTCACGACCAACCCATTGTGAAAAAAACTTATCCCCAAATATTTTTAGGGGAATCCCCCAAGGTGGAGTAGATTTGTAATAAGGGAGTAATTACTCATTGACGTCCACCCGAGCGCAGCCATACGGCCACAAAGGAAAGCTATACAGCTTTCACAGAAACTTCGTAGTTAAAGAAAAATTCGTCCTGGTCCGGGGTTCGAACCCGGAACCACCGCCACACCGGAGCAGTCGCTCTACCAATTGAGCTAACCGGGACGGCAAGCTTATGGTAGGGCGAGAGCGAATTGATCTATAACTCGAAGTGGGAACAGTGTTGACCAAATATTTTTAGGGGAATCCCCCAAGGTGGAGTAGATTTGTAATAAGGGAGTAATTACTCATTGACGTCCACCCGAGCGCAGCCATACGGCCACAAAGGAAAGCTATACAGCTTTCACAGAAACTTCGTAGTTAAAGAAAAATTCGTCCTGGTCCGGGGTTCGAACCCGGAACCACCGCCACACCGGAGCAGTCGCTCTACCAATTGAGCTAACCGGGACGGCAAGCTTATGGTAGGGCGAGAGCGAATTGATCTATAACTCGAAGTGGGAACAGTGTTGACCAAATATTTTTAGGGGAATCCCCCAAGGTGGAGTAGATTTGTAATAAGGGAGTAATTACTCATTGACGTCCACCCGAGCGCAGCCATACGGCCACAAAGGAAAGCTATACAGCTTTCACAGAAACTTCGTAGTTAAAGAAAAATTCGTCCTGGTCCGGGGTTCGAACCCGGAACCACCGCCACACCGGAGCAGTCGCTCTACCAAATGAGCTAACAGGGACGGCAAGCTTATGGTAGGGTGAGAGCGAATTGATCTATAACTCGAAGTGGGAACAGTGTTGACCAAATATTTTTAGGGGAATCCCCCAAGGTGGAGTAGATTTGTAATAAGGGAGTAATTACTCATTGACGTCCACCCGAGCGCAGCCATACGGCCACAAAGGAAAGCTATACAGCTTTCACAGAAACTTCGTAGTTAAAGAAAAATTCGTCCTGGTCCGGGGTTCGAACCCGGAACCACCGCCACACCGGAGCAGTCGCTCTACCAATTGAGCTAACCGGGACGGCAAGCTTATGGTAGGGCGAGAGCGAATTGATCTATAACTCGAAGTGCGAACAGTGTTGACCAAATATGGCTGCGCTCGGGTGGACGTCAATGAGTAATTACTCCCTTATTACAAAACTTATCCCCGTATCTGGAAACCCGTTTGCTTCACCGTTATCGATAGACAAGCGTCACAGCCGATCAGGCTATATAAAGCTTGTTCGCCCGGATAAGCCTTTCAGTGGGTTCGGCAGCACAGTGACGGCTCCAGCTAACCGACCTTTCGTCCTCTTGTTGAAGTTCTTCAGCGTGGTACCTTGAATGCCGTCCTTGGTCTGCTTGGCCGGTGTTCCGCCTTGCCCTGCTGATGCAAGCCGGAAAGGCTACCTGTCATCTACCTTGCTGTCTCGGTCTCCCGGAATATTGTGCCCTTTCGAACTACTACTGGCGGATTACGGCGCGCTGCGGGACAACACGTCACGGCCAACCCATCCTGATCAACACTCATCCCCGTATCTGGAAACCCGATATCCTCACAGTTATCGATCGACAAGCGTCACAGCCGATCAGGCTATAGAGCAAGTTCGCCCGGGGGCGCCTTTCAGTGGGTTCGGCAGCACAGTGATGGCTCCAGCTAACCGGCATTTCATCCTCATGTTGCAGTTCTTCTGCGTGGTACTTAGAATGCCGCCCTTCGTGTGCTTGCCCGGTGTTCCGCCTTGCCCTACTGATGACAGCCCGAAAGGCTACCTGTCACCTACCTTGTTGTCCCGGCCTCCCTGCATGTGGTGCCCTTTCGAACTACTGCCGGCGGATTACAGCGCACTGCGGGAAACACTTCACGACCAACCTATCCTGACCAACACTCATCCCCGTATCTGGAAACCCGATTGCCTCACCGTTATGAATCGACAAGCGTCACAGCCGATCAGGCTATAAAGCAAGTTCGCCCGGAAGCGCCTTTCAGTGGGTTCGGCAGCACAGTGATGGCTCCAGCTAACCAACATTTCGTCCTCCTATTGCAGTTCTTCAGCGTGGTACCTTGAATGCCGCCCTTGGTCTGCTTGGCCGGTGTTCCCTCTTGCCCTGCTGATGCCAGCCCGAAAGGCCACCTGTCATCTACCTTGCTGTCTCGGCCTTCCGGCACGTGGTGCCCTTTCCAACTACTACCGGCGGATTACGGCGCATTGAGGGACAGCACTTCACCACCAACCCATCCTGACCAACACTCATCCCCGTATCTGGAAACCCGATTGCCTCACCGTTATCGATCGACAAGCGTCACAGCCGATCAGGCTACAAAGCAAGTTCGCCCGGAAGCGCCTTTCAGTGGGTTCGGCAGCACAGTGATGGCTCCAGCTAACCGACATTTCGTCCTCATGTTACAGTTCTTCAGCGTGGTACCTTGAATGCCGCCCTTGGTCTGCTTGGCCAGTGTTGCGCCTTGCCCTGCTGATGCCAGCCCAAAAGGCTACCTGTCATCTACCTTGCTGTCTGGGCCTCCCGGCACGTGGTGCCCTTTCGAACTACTACCGGCGGATTACGGCGCACTGAGGGACAACACTTCACGACCAACCCATCCTGACCATAACTCATCCCCGTATCTGGAATCCCGATTGCCTCACCGTTATCGATCGAGAAGCGTTACAGCCGATCAGGCTATAAAGCAAGTTCGCCCGGAAGCGCCTGTCAGTGGGTTCGGAAGCACAGTGATGGATTCAGCTAACCGACATTTCGTCCTGATGTGGCAGTTATTCAGCGTGGTACCTTGAATGCCGCTTTTGGTCTGCTTAGCCAGTGTTCGTCTTGCCGTGCTGATTCCAGCCGGACCCGTCATTTTGTGCCACATCCTCCCATCTCTGATGCGTTGTTTGTATTCAAATTTTGTTGCCAGTGCCATGTTTTTTAGGGGCCGTGAACCCCGAGCCCCGTTGGAGGCTTTTTGTTCACGGTCCTCAGCATCTGTAATGTTGATCTTGGAATAAAATGATGAAAATGGAATAAAATGATGAAAGGCTACCTGTCATCAACCTTGCTGTCTCCGTCTCCCGGAGCGTGGTGCATTTTCGAACTACTACCGGTGGATTACGGGCCACTGCGGCACAACACGTCACGACCAACCAATCCTGACCAACACTCAATCCCGTATATGGAAACCCAATTGCCTCAACGTTATCGATAGACGAGCGTCACAGCCGATCAGGCTATAAAGCAAGTTCGCCCGGAAAAGCCTTTCCGTGGGTTCGGCAGCACAGTGACGGCAGCTCGAATATGCCTCGGCGATCTGGAATCCCCATCAAAAATATCTAATCGATCAGCTTGAAGCCATCCAAAATCGCGCGGCCCGTTTTATCACATCGCAGTACGGCAGACAACACAGTGTAACTCTTATCAAGGCATCCCTTGATCTGCAACCCCTGGCACTCCGGCGTAACATTTCACAGCTCTGTTTGTTTCACAAATTGTACTACACCTTCCCACAACTAAGAAACTCTGTATTTCACCCGCCGCTTCGCACCTCACGACGACTTTTTAACTCTTTAAGTCTGCAGCGCATTCATGGCTCCACAAACTCATTTAATAAATCTTTTTTACCTAGCTCCATTACACTGTGGAATGACTTACCCGATTTCATAGTTATTGAAACAGAACCCATTTAATTCAGGCAGTTATTATCATCACATTTCAAGGGCTGAGTTATTTTGTCGTGTTTTTGAGTGTGTGCATGTGTTTTTTTTGTTTTTTTTTTTTCTTATCTCAAGTTGTTCTTGACCTGCTGTGTCTTTCTCATGTTAATATTTTGATAATGTTAATGTTGACCATGTACCCTGTACTTTGTATTTCTTGTTGATTTCACTGACCACTGATTATGAAACAACCTTCCCCCCCCCCCCCTTATGTAATGCCCTAAGCCAAGGGCCCTTAAGGGTAAATAAATGATGATGATGATGATGGTTCCAGATAACCGACATTTCGTCCTCCTGTTGCAGTTCTTCAGCGTGGTTCCTTGAATGCCGCCCTTGGTCTGCTTGGCCTGTGTTCTGCCTTGCCCTGCTGATGCCAGCCCGAAAGGCTACCTGTCATCTACCTTGCTGTCTCGGCCTCCCGGAACGTGGTGCCCTTCGAACTACTACCGGCGGATTACGGCGCACGGTGGGCCTACACGTCACGACCAACCCATCCTGATCAACACTCATCCCTGCATCTGGAAACCCGATTGCCTCACCGTTATCGATCGACAAGCGTCACAGGCGATCAGGCTATAGAGCAAGTTCGCCCGGAAGCGCCTTTCAGTGGGTTCGGCAGCACAGTGATGGCTCCAGCTAACCGACATTTCGTCCTCAGGTTGCAGTTCTTCAGCGTGGTACCTTGAATGCCGCCCTTGGTCTGCATGGCCGGTGTTCCGCCTTGCCCTACTGATGCCAGCCCGAAAGGCTACCTGTCATGTACCTTGCTGTCTCGGCCTCCCGAAACGTGGTGCCCTTTCGAACTACTACCGGCGGACTACGGCGCACTGCGGAACAACACGTAACGACCAACCCATTGTGAAAAAAACTTATCCCCAAATATTTTTAGGGGAATCCCCCAAGGTGGAGTAGATTTGTAATAAGGGAGTAATTACTCATTGACGTCCACCCGAGCGCAGCCATACGGCCACAAAGGAAAGCTATACAGCTTTCACAGAAACTTCGTAGTTAAAGAAAAATTCGTCCTGGTCCGGGGTTCGAACCCGGAACCACCGCCACACCGGAGCAGTCGCTCTACCAATTGAGCTAACCGGGACGGCAAGCTTATGGTAGGGCGAGAGCGAATTGATCTATAACTCGAAGTGGGAACAGTGTTGACCAAATATTTTTAGGGGAATCCCCCAAGGTGGAGTAGATTTGTAATAAGGGAGTAATTACTCATTGACGTCCACCCGAGCGCAGCCATACGGCCACAAAGGAAAGCTATACAGCTTTCACAGAAACTTCGTAGTTAAAGAAAAATTCGTCCTGGTCCGGGGTTCGAACCCGGAACCACCGCCACACCGGAGCAGTCGCTCTACCAATTGAGCTAACCGGGACGGCAAGCTTATGGTAGGGCGAGAGCGAATTGATCTATAACTCGAAGTGGGAACAGTGTTGACCAAATATTTTTAGGGGAATCCCCCAAGGTGGAGTAGATTTGTAATAAGGGAGTAATTACTCATTGACGTCCACCCGAGCGCAGCCATACGGCCACAAAGGAAAGCTATACAGCTTTCACAGAAACTTCGTAGTTAAAGAAAAATTCGTCCTGGTCCGGGGTTCGAACCCGGAACCACCGCCACACCGGAGCAGTCGCTCTACCAAATGAGCTAACAGGGACGGCAAGCTTATGGTAGGGTGAGAGCGAATTGATCTATAACTCGAAGTGGGAACAGTGTTGACCAAATATTTTTAGGGGAATCCCCCAAGGTGGAGTAGATTTGTAATAAGGGAGTAATTACTCATTGACGTCCACCCGAGCGCAGCCATACGGCCACAAAGGAAAGCTATACAGCTTTCACAGAAACTTCGTAGTTAAAGAAAAATTCGTCCTGGTCCGGGGTTCGAACCCGGAACCACCGCCACACCGGAGCAGTCGCTCTACCAATTGAGCTAACCGGGACGGCAAGCTTATGGTAGGGCGAGAGCGAATTGATCTATAACTCGAAGTGGGAACAGTGTTGACCAAATATTTTTAGGGGAATCCCCCAAGGTGGAGTAGATTTGTAATAAGGGAGTAATTACTCATTGACGTCCACCCGAGCGCAGCCATACGGCCACAAAGGAAAGCTATACAGCTTTCACAGAAACTTCGCAGTTAAAGAAAAAATTCGTCCTGGTCCGGGGTTCGAACCCGGAACCACCGCCACACCGGAGCAGTCGCTCTACCAATTGAGCTAACCGGGACGGCAAGCTTATGGTAGGGCGAGAGCGAATTGATCTATAACTCGAAGTGCGAACAGTGTTGACCAAATATGGCTGCGCTCGGGTGGACGTCAATGAGTAATTACTCCCTTATTACAAAACTTATCCCCGTATCTGGAAACCCGTTTGCTTCACCGTTATCGATAGACAAGCGTCACAGCCGATCAGGCTATATTTATTTATTTATTTATTTATTTTACCCTCAGGGCTTACAAAAGCATTGTAGAGGGGAGGGGCAGAAATACAAGGGACACTATGCAATTTGGTTAATAAAAGGAAACAGAAAAAAATATAAAGGCAACAACAACAACGACGAAAAAAGAACAAAAACGGCACGTATTCAAAGCACACGGGTCGGTTACAAATTTGCAATAGTTTGGTGGAACAGAATGCAGCAGAGTACAGCATCAACGTAAAAAAAATAAATAAAATGAAGGAACAGTCATACAGATCATGATACGCGCCAGTGCAAGTTTTAAAAAGAAAATGAAAAAGGGCTTCAAAATATGTTAGTAAGGCAAGTACGAAATCGGTGGTTGTCGGTGATAGCGACCAGGTCAGCAGATAGATGGTTCCAGTCACGGGATGTTTTTGGTAGAAATGCATGTGCATATGTCATGGTGTTGTGGCGAGGTATGGCGACTTTGTAGCAGTGATCTACACGGGCAGAAACATGCGCAGCATCTGTGATCAGGCGCGTCCTGAGTTGATGGTTATGATGATAAATTTTATGGAAGAGGCAAATACGAGAAATCTTACGACGGACAGTGAGAGGGGGCAAATTTAGACTTAGTTTCATGTTAGTGACGCTTGCTGTGCGGTGGTAATTATTGAGAATAAAACGAGCAGAGCGATTCTGTACGCTCTCCAAGGTTTTATTCAGTGATACATGGCCAGGGTCCCATATGGATGAAGCGTACTCGAGATTGGGTCGTACATAGGTAGTATATAGCTGTTTTTTAAGTGAAGACGGAGCTAGTGAAAAGTTACGTTTCAAATACCCAAGCATGCGATTGGCTTTGGCTGTTGTGTAGTTAATATGAAACTTCCAGGAAAGGTTATTCGCAATGTGTACTCCAAGGTACTTATAAGTTGAAACGGAGTCGAGTGGAGAATCATTAATACAGTAGCTTGGACAGGATGATTGACTGCGGGAAATTCGCATTGTTTTGCATTTTGCAGCATTCAGTTTCATCTGCCAAAGGGAGCACCAAGAAGCGATATTGTTTAAGTCAGTCTGGAGTAAAGTCACATCAGAAGCGTTAGTTATTTTACGGTAGATTACACAGTCATCAGCGAAAAGACAAATAGAGCTAGATACGCAGTTGGGTAAGTCATTAATATAAATAAGAAAAAGCAATGGAGCCAAGACAGATCCCTGAGGCACTCCTGATTGGACGGGTACCTCAAGGGAGTCAGTCTCGTTAGCTGTGACATACTGGGTGCGGTTTGAAAGAAATGCAATTATCCAGTCAAGTACTACAGGATCGATGTTAAGGTTACTGAGTTTTAGTATAAGAAGTTGATGATTAATCTTATCAAAGGCCTTGGAAAAATCTAGAAACGCACAATCAGTAATGAACCCCGAGTCTAAAAATGAATGTAGATCATTGGTGAACATAAGTAACTGTGTTTCGCATGAGTATAATTTGCGGAATCCATGCTGGGAGGGATGAAAAAACTGGTTTGATTCGAGAAAGTTGACGAGGTTGGTGAAGATTATGTGCTCAAGTATTTTGCAGGGTACTGATGTCAAGGAAATGGGGCGATAGTTAGACGGTTTGTGTGAATGGCCAGATTTGTAAATAGGAACAACTTTCCCTGTTTTCCAGTCTTTGGGTAGACAGCTCTCGTTAAGTGATTTGGCAAAAATAAAGCTTAATAAAATAGAGCAGTATTCAGTAGTGTTCTGAAGGAGTTTTGATGTGATTCCATCGACACCACAAGACGATGATCGTTTCAGTTTACTAATGATGGTTCTGATTCCGGCGGGATCAAAAACAATGGGGTCCATTGGAGAAAAATGAGCATGAGGGAAAAGCGGGCATTGAGTGGCTGAGGGGCTAGTGAACGAGAGAGAAAAGGTGTTATTCAATAAGGCAGCACATAAATTTTCAGGGACCTGTTTGCCAGACTCGTCAACCAGGGTGATTGTTCGATCGTTGGAGCTCTTTACAATGTTCCAAAATTGTTTCGGATTCGTACTTATTAAGGAAGGAAGTGTGGTGTTAAAGAAATTGAATTTAGCTGTTTTCAGAGCGTTTATGTAGTTTTGTGCTGCCTGATTGTATATTGACCATCGGTTAGGGCTACATCTCATTTTTGCTTGGCGAAAGAGCCTTTTTTTCTTATTGGATAAGCGTTTTAGATAGGTGTTATACCAGGGGGCACTGGATGAGTGATGGATCGTTCTTAGTGGAATATACTTGTCACTGAGATGGAGAAGTTTACTTTTAAAAGATGACCAGAGTTCGGAAACAGAAAGCCTCGAGTGGATTAGTAAAATGTCATCGAGAAATGAGGAGAGCTCCATATTAATAGCGTCAAAGTTGGCTTTGTTGTAATCTCGGATACGTTTTTTTTGTCCCTTTGCTCGCGTAGATGGCACTGAAAACGAGAAGTGTAATATGTCATGGTCGCTGAAGCCTGGTACGTGTAACACTGCAGAACTGATGTCAGGAGCTGATGTAAGTATTAGATCAATCAAAGAAGATGACGATGGTGTTACACGTGTTGGTAGATTGACAAGCTGAGATAAACTGAAGTCAGAACAAACAGTGACAAAGTTAGAAGCTTCAGCGGTAGTAGAACTAGCACAAAGATTGGACCAGTCAATGCTTGGGAAGTTAAAATCCCCAAGCAAAAAAATAGGTGCACCAGGAAACTGTACAGTGATTTGGTTAAGACAGTCATGGATACCTTCACAAAACGCCGTGCTGCAACTGGGAGGGCGGTAGCAGGCACCAATGACAAATTTTTTGAAAGCAACAGTTATACAGCACCAAACTGTTTCTAAGTCACAATCAATAGATATAGGAAAACACTGAAAACTTTCACTAATAGCAATTAGGACTCCACCACCAATTCTATCAGTTCGATCATAACGAAAAGTAACGAAGTGCTTATTGCAGTCGAACAGTTCATTTGATGATATTTTCTCAGAGAGCCAAGTTTCGGTTAGGACAATTATGTCTGCTTCAGAATCGTTAATTAGCGCATTAAGATAGTCCTTTTTATTGTAAAGGCTGCGAATGTTCGTGTACAGCACGGAAACTTTCGACACTGATCCGCTTCCCCTCACCCGTTCCTAACTTTTGGACGAGTAAGTGCGGCCAGAACGTGTTGCCATGGTAGGCGGGGCCTCGTTATCAACTGTTCGGCTAGCGGGTGGCATCTCGCGTATGTTGTTGGTAAGCGCGTCATAAAAGTAGCATTTGTCTTTGGCAAGCAATTTATTGTGACGTAGCTTGTACTTAGTTTTGAGTGATTTCGCGAACTCAAGAAGTTTCTTTCGAGCTTGTCGAGTAGCTGGGCAGAAGTCCTCGCTCAAGCTGAAATCGCTATCCTGAAGGCCGGACCGCTTGGAAAATACCAGCTCTTTGGTCTTGTGGGATGTGAATTTAACAATAAGTGGCCTGCTTTTTTCGGAATCGTATCGGCCAATTCTATGAGCACGCGCTACCACATCTGATGTTAGCTGCAGTTCAAGTTCCTCAGAAAGTAGAGCTAAAAGTTTTTCTTCGGACTGCTGGGGTGTTTCTGATTCGTCGTCACTGATTCCAAAAAAAATTAAATTATCGCGACGAGAATGGTCTTCCATTTGATCAAGTCGAGAGCGGAGGACTATGGAATCTTGTTCAAGGCGGTCAATGTTTCCTTGTGCTTCATTCATGTCTAGCTGTACGGTTGCCAATGAAGCGGTTTGCTGCTCAACACTTGCTAAACGGTCATTTATTTCAGATATGGTGTTAGAGAGCAAGACCTGCTCCTGCTTTATTTCGATAATAGTCTGGGATAAGTTAGCTTGGTTTGCTTCTATCCTGATGCATCTCTCGTTGGTTTCTTTAACCATTTTGAGCAATTCAGTCATATCGTTATCTTTCGGTCCCGGGTTTTCTTCAACATCACCACACATTAACAGAAAGAGCGTGCAAAATGAGGCTGCCAGTGTTCCAGGGCATGGAAGCACAATAATAAATGGATCATCTGATTTAAAGCATTTAGTAGGGAGATATGGACGACTAACCTGCGCAAAGAAGACGATAACGTGTGAGTGCATCATCGTCGAAGAGGTGCTTCCATGCCCACTGAAGACGAACCGCCCGGCGTCCGCTTTTAAGCCGTCCGTTTTTCGAAATGTTGATGTCGTTGTGGCTGGACTACGATGAATGAGGCCTGGTCTAGCAGTGCAGATGGCAAAAAGGCAGGGGAAGCCGGCGGAATGCGGCAAACCAGCGAAGCTTTGTCCAGGCAATTCAGTGTTCTTTTCACTGGAGTCGAATGTTCCGGCTTTGAAGGGCGTTTCCGCACCATGATTGCAGTAGCTGAAGATAGCAGAAAGCTGCGCAAAGAAGACGATAACGTGTGAGTGCATCATCGTCGAAGAGGTGCTTCCATGCCCACTGAAGACGAACCGCCCGGCGTCCGCTTTTAAGCCGTCCGTTTTTCGAAATGTTGATGTCGTTGTGGCTGGACTACGATGAATGAGGCCTGGTCTAGCAGTGCAGATGGCAAAAAGGCAGGGGAAGCCGGCGGAATGCGGCAAACCAGCGAAGCTTTGTCCAGGCAATTCAGTGTTCTTTTCACTGGAGTCGAATGTTCCGGCTTTGAAGGGCGTTTCCGCACCATGATTGCAGTAGCTGAAGATAGCAGAAAGCTGCGCAAAGAAGACGATAACGTGTGAGTGCATCATCGTCGAAGAGGTGCTTCCATGCCCACTTGTTCGCCCGGATAAAGCTTGTTCGCCCGGATAAGCCTTTCAGTGGGTTCGGCAGCACAGTGACGGCTCCAGCTAACCGACCTTTCGTCCTCTTGTTGAAGTTCTTCAGCGTGGTACCTTGAATGCCGTCCTTGGTCTGCTTGGCCGGTGTTCCGCCTTGCCCTGCTGATGCAATCCGGAAAGGCTACCTGTCATCTACCTTGCTGTCTCGGTCTCCCGGAATATTGTGCCCTTTCGAACTACTACTGGCGGATTACGGCGCGCTGCGGGACAACACGTCACGGCCAACCCATCCTGATCAACACTCATCCCCGTATCTGGAAACCCGATATCCTCACCGTTATCGATCGACAAGCGTCACAGCCGATCAGGCTATAGAGCAAGTTCGCCCGGGGGCGCCTTTCAGTGGGTTCGGCAGCACAGTGATGGCTCCAGCTAACCGGCATTTCATCCTCATGTTGCAGTTCTTCTGCGTGGTACTTAGAATGCCGCCCTTCGTGTGCTTGCCCGGTGTTCCGCCTTGCCCTACTGATGACAGCCCGAAAGGCTACCTGTCACCTACCTTGTTGTCCCGGCCTCCCTGCATGTGGTGCCCTTTCGAACTACTGCCGGCGGATTACAGCATACTGCGGGAAACACTTCACGACCAACCTATCCTGACCAACACTCATCCCCGTATCTGGAAACCCGATTGCCTCACCGTTATGAATCGACAAGCGTCACAGCCGATCAGGCTATAAAGCAAGTTCGCCCGGAAGCGCCTTTCAGTGGGTTCGGCAGCACAGTGATGGCTCCAGCTAACCGACATTTTGGCCTCATGTTGCAGTTCTTCAGCGTGGTACCTTGAATGCCGCCCATGGTCTGCTTGGCCGGTGTTCCGCCTTGCCCTGCTGATGCCAGCCCGAAAGGCTACCTGTCATCTACCTTTCTGTCTCGGCCTCCCGGCATGTGGTGCCCTTTCGAACTACTGCCGGCGGATTACAGCGCACTGCGGGACAACACTTCACGACCAACCTATCCTGACCAACACTCATGCCCGTATCTGGAAACCCGATTGCTTCACCGTTATCGATACACAAGCGTCACAGCCGATCAGGCTATATAAAGCTTGTTCGCCCGGATAAGCCTTTCAGTGGGTTCGGCAGCACAGTGATGGCTCCAGCTAACCGACCTTTCGTCCTCATGTTGCAGTTCTTCAGCGTGGTACCTTGAATGCCGTCCTTGGTCTGCTTGGCCGGTGTTCCGCCTTGCCCTGCTGATGCAAGCCGGAAAGGCTACCTGTCATCTACCTTGCTGTCTCGGTCTCCCGGAATATTGTGCCCTTTCGAACTACTACTGGCGGATTACGGCGCGCTGCGGGACAACACGTCACGGCCAACCCATCCTGATCAACACTCATCCCCGTATCTGGAAACCCGATTGCCTCACCGTTATCGATCGACAAGCGTCACAGCCGATCAGGCTATAGAGCAAGTTCGCCCGGGGGCGCCTTTCAGTGGGTTCGGCAGCACAGTGATGGCTCCAGCTAACCGACATTTCATCCTCATGTTGCAGTTCTTCTGCGTGGTACTTAGAATGCCGCCCTTGGTCTGCTTGTCCGGTGTTCCGCCTTGCCCTGCTGATGACAGACCGAAAGGCTACCTGTCACCTACCTTGCTGTCTCCGCCTCCCAGCACGTGGTGCCCTTTCGAACTACTACCGGCGGATAACGGCGCAATGCGGGACAACACGTCACGACCAACCCATCCTGACCAACACTCATCCCCGTATCTGGAAACCCGATTGCCTCACCGTTATCGATCGACAAGCGTCACTGCCGATCAGGCTATAAAGCAAGTTCGCCCGGAAGCGCCTTTCAGTGGGTTCGGCAGCACAGTGATGGCTTCAGCTAACCAACATTTCGTCCTCCTGTTGCAGTTCTTCAGCGTGGTACCTTGAATGCCGCCCTTGGTCTGCTTGGCCGGTGTTCCGCCTTGCCCTGCTGATGCCAGCCCGAAAGGCTACCTGTCATCTACCTTTCTGTCTCGGCCTCCCGGCATGTGGTGCCCTTTCGAACTACTGCCGGCGGATTACAGCGCACTGCGGGACAACACTTCACGACCTACCTATCCTGACCAACACTCATTCCCGTATCTGGAAACCCGATTGCCTCACCGTTATCGATCGACAAACGTCACAGCAGTTCAGGCTATAAAACAAGTTCGCCCGGAAGAGCCTCTCTGTGGGTTCAGCAGCACAGTGATGGCTCCAGCTAACCGACATTTCGTCCTCCTGTTGCAGTTCTTCAGCGTGGTACCTTGAATGCCGCCCTTGGTCTGCTTGGCCGGTGTTCCGCCTTGCCCTGCTGATGCCAGCCCGATAGGCCACCTGTCATCTACCTTGCTGTCTCGGCCTCCCGGAACGTGGTGCCCTTTCGAACTACTACCGGAGATTACGGCGCACGGCGGCACAACACGTCACGACCAACCCATCTTTATCAACACTCATCCCCGTATCTGGAAACCCGATTGCCTCACCGTTATCGAGCGACAAGCGTCACAGGCGATCAGGCTATAGAGCAAGTTCGCCCGGAAGCGCCTTTCAGTGGGTTCGGCAGCACAGTGATGGCTCCAGCTAACCGACATTTCGTCCTCATGTTGCAGTTCTTCAGCGTGGTACCTTGAATGCCACCCTTGGTCTGCTTGGCCGGTGTTCCGCCTTGCCCTGCTGATGCCAGCCGGAAAGGCTACCTGTCATCTACCTTGCTCTCTCGGTCTCCGGGAACGTGGTGCCCTTTCGAACAACTACATATGGATTACGGCGCACTGAGGGACAACACGTCACGACCAACGCATCCTGACCAACACTGATCCCAGTATGTGGAAACCCGATTTCCTGACCGTTATCGATCGACAAGCGTCACGGCCGATCAGGCTCTAAAGCAAGTTCACCCGGAAGCGCCTTTCAGTGGGTTCGGCAGCACAGTGATGTCTCCAGCTAACCGACATTTCGTCCTCATGTTGCAGCTGTTCAGCGTGGTACCTTGAATGCCGCCCTTGGTCTGCTTGTCGGGTGTTCCGCCTTGAACTGCTGATGCCAGCCCGAAAGGCTGCCTGTCGCCTACCTTGCTGTCTCGGCCTCCCGGCACGTGGTGCCCTTTCGAACTACTACCGGCGGATTACGGCGCACTGCGGGACAACACGTCACGACCAACCCATTCTGACCAACACTCATCCCCATATCTGGAAACCCGATTGCCTCACCGTTATCGATCGACAAGCGTCACAGCAGATCAGGCTATAAAACAAGTTCACCCGGAAAAGCCTTTCAGTGGGTTCAGCAGCACAGTGATGGCTCCAGCTAACTGACATTTCGTCCTCATGTTGCAGTTCTGCAGCGTGGTACCTTGAATGCCGCCCTTGGTCTGCTTGACCGGTGTTCCGCCTTCCCCTGCTGATGCCAGCCCGAAAGGCTACCTGTCATCTACCTTGCTGTCTGGGCCTTCCGGCACGTGGTGCCCTTTCCAACTACTACCGGCGGATTACAACGCACTGCAGGACAACACATCACGACCAACCCATCGTGACCAACACTCATCCCCGTATCTGGAAACCCGATTGCCTCACCGTTATCGGTCGACAAGCGTCACTGGAGATCAGTCTATAAAGCAAGTTCGCCCGGAAGCGCCTTTCAGTGGGTTCGGCAGCACAGTGATGGCTCCAGCTAACCAACATTTCGTCCTCCTATTGCAGTTCTTCAGCGTGGTACCTTGAATACGGCCCTTGGTCTGCTTGGCCGGTGTTCCGCCTTGCCCTGCTGATGCCAGCCCGAAAGGCTACCTGCCATCTACCTTGCTGTCTGGGCCTCCCGGCACGTGGTGCCCTTTCGAACTACTACCAGCGGATTACGGCGCACTGAGGGACAACACTTCACGACCAACCTATCCTGACCAACACTCATCCCCGTATCTGGAAACCCGATTGCCTCACCGTTATCGGTCGACAAGCGTCACTGGAGATCAGTCTATAAAGCAAGTTCGCCCGGAAGCGCCTTTCAGTGGGTTCGGCAGCACAGTGATGGCTCCAGCTAACCGACATTTCGTCCTCCTATTGCAGTTCTTCAGCGTGGTACCTTGAATGCCGCCCTTGGTCTGCTTGGCCAGTGTTCCCTCTTGCCCTGCTGATGCCAGCCCGAAAGGCCACCTGTCATCTACCTTGCTGTCTCGGCCTCCCGGAACGTTGTGCCCTTTCGAACTACTACCGGCAGATTACGGCGCACTGAGGGACAACACGTCACGACCAACCCATCTTGATCAACACTGATCCCCGTATCTGGAAACCCGATTGCCTCACCGTTATCGAGCGACAAGCGTCACAGGCGGTCAGGCTATAGAGCAAGTTCGCCCGGAAGCGCCTTTCAGTGGGTTCGGCAGCACAGTGATGGCTCCAGCTAACCAACATTTCGTTCTCCTGTTGCAGTTCTTCAGCGTGGTACCTTGAATGCCGCCCTTGGTCTGCTTGGCCGGTGTTCCCTCTTGCCCTGCTGATGCCAGCCCGAAAGGCTACCTGCCATCTACCTTGCTGTCTGGGCCTCCCGGCACGTGGTGCCCTTTCGAACTACTACCAGCGGATTACGGCGCACTGAGGGACAACACTTCACGACCAACCTATCCTGACCAACACTCATCCCCGTATCTGGAAACCCGATTGCCTCACCGTTATCGGTCGACAAGCGTCACTGGAGATCAGTATATAAAGCAAGTTCGCCCGGAAGCGCCTTTCAGTGGGTTCGGCAGCACAGTGATGGCTCTAGCTAACCGACATTTCGTCCTCCTATTGCAGTTCTTCAGCGTGGTACCTTGAATGCCGCCCTTGGTCTGCTTGGCCAGTGTTCCCTCTTGCCCTGCTGATGCCAGCCAGAAAGGCCACCTGTCATCTACCTTGCTGTCTCGGCCTCCCGGAACGTGGTGCCCTTTCGAACTACTACCGGCAGATTACGGCGCACTGAGGGACAACACGTCACGACCAACCCATCTTGATCAACACTGATCCCCGTATCTGGAAACCCGATTGCCTCACCGTTATCGAGCGACAAGCGTCACAGGCGGTCAGGCTATAGAGCAAGTTCGCCCGGAAGCGCCTTTCAGTGGGTTCGGCAGCACAGTGATGGCTCCAGCTAACCAACATTTCGTTCTCCTGTTGCAGTTCTTCAGCGTGGTACCTTGAATGCCGCCCTTGGTCTGCTTGGCCGGTGTTCCCTCTTGCCCTGCTGATGCCAGCCCGAAAGGCCACCTGTCATCTACCTTGCTGTCTCGGCCTCGCGGAACGTGGTGCCCTTTCGAACTACTACCGGCGGATTACGGCGCACTGAGGGACAACACGTCACGACCAACCCATCTTGATCAACACTGATCCCCGTATCTGGAAACCCGATTGCCTATCCGTTATCGAGCGACAAGCGTCACAGGCGGTCAGGCTATAGAGCAAGTTCGCCCGGAAGCGCCTTTCAGTGGGTTCGGCAGCACAGTGATGGCTCCAGCTAACCAACATTTCGTTCTCCTGTTGCAGTTCTTCAGCGTGGTACCTTGAATGCCGCCCTTGGTCTGCTTGGCCGGTGTTCCCTCTTGCCCTGCTGACGCCAGCCCGAAAGGCTACCTGTCATCTACCTTGCTGTCTGGGCCTCCCGGCATGTGGTGCCCTTTCGAACTACTGCCGGCGGATTACAGCGCACTGCGGGACAACACTTCACGACCAACCTATCCTGACCAACACTCATCCCCGTATCTGGAAACCCGATTGCCTCACCGTTATCGATCGACAAGCTTCACAGCCGATCAGGCTACAAAGCAAGTTCGCCCGGAAGCGCCTTTCAGTGGGTTCGGCAGCACAGTGATGGCTCCAGCTAACCGACATTTTGGCCTCATGTTGCAGTTATTCAGCGTGGTACCTTGAATGCCGCCCATGGTCTGCTTGGCCGGTGTTCCGCCTTGCCCTGCTGATGCCAGCCCGAAAGGCTACCTGTCATCTACCTTTCTGTCTCGGCCTCCCGGCATGTGGTGCCCTTTCGAACTACTGCCGGCGGATTACAGCGCACTGCGGGACAACACTTCACGACCAACCTATCCTGACCAACACTCATGCCCGTATCTGGAAACCCGATTGCTTCACCGTTATCGATAGACAAGCGTCACAGCCGATCAGGCTATATAAAGCTTGTTCGCCCGGATAAGCCTTTCAGTGGGTTCGGCAGCACAGTGATGGCTCCAGCTAACCGACCTTTCGTCCTCATGTTGCAGTTCTTCAGCGTGGTACCTTGAATGCCGTCCTTGGTCTGCTTGGCCGGTGTTCCGCCTTGCCCTGCTGATGCAAGCCGGAAAGGCTACCTGTCATCTACCTTGCTGTCTCGGTCTCCCGGAATATTGTGCCCTTTCGAACTACTACTGGCGGATTACGGCGCAATGCGGGACAACACGTCACGACCAACCCATCTTTATCAACACTCATCCCCGTATCTGGAAACCCGATTGCCTCACCGTTATCGAGCGACAAGCGTCACAGGCGATCAGGCTATAGAGCAAGTTCGCCCGCAAGCGCCTTTCAGTGGGTTCGGCAGCACAGTGATGGCTCCAGCTAACCGACATTTCGTCCTCATGTTGCAGTTCTTCAGCGTGGTACCTTGAATGCCACCCTTGGTCTGCTTGGCCGGTGTTCCGCCTTGCCCTGCTGATGCCAGCCGGAAAGGCTACCTGTCATCTACCTTGCTCTCTCGGTCTCCGGGAACGTGGTGCCCTTTCGAACAACTACAGATGGATTACGGCGCACTGAGGGACAACACGTCACGACCAACGCATCCTGACCAACACTGATCCCAGTATGTGGAAACCCGATTTCCTGACCGTTATCGATCGAGAAGCGTCACCGCCGATCAGGCTTTAAAGCAAGTTCACCCGGAAGCGCCTTTCAGTGGGTTCGGCAGCACAGTGATGTCTCCAGCTAACCGACATTTCGTCCTCATGTTGCAGCTGTTCAGCGTGGTACCTTGAATGCCGCCCTTGGTCTGCTTGTCGGGTGTTCCGCCTTGAACTGCTGATGTCAGCCCGAAAGGCTGCCTGTCGCCTACCTTGCTGTCTCGGCCTCCCGGCACGTGGTGCCCTTTCGAACTACTACCGGCGGATTACGGCGCACTGCGGGACAACACGTCACGACCAACCCATTCTGACCAACACTCATCCCCATATCTGGAAACCCGATTGCCTCACCGTTATCGATCGACAAGCGTCACAGCAGATCAGGCTATAAAACAAGTTCACCCGGAAAAGCCTTTCAGTGGGTTCAGCAGCACAGTGATGGCTCCAGCTAACTGACATTTCGTCCTCATGTTGCAGTTCTGCAGCGTGGTACCTTGAATGCCGCCCTTGGTCTGCTTGGCCGGTGTTCCGCCTTCCCCTGCTGATGCCAGCCCGAAAGGCTACCTGTCATCTACCCTGCTGTCTGGGCCTTCCGGCACGTGGTGCCCTTTCCAACTACTACCGGCGGATTACGGCGCATTGAGGGACAGCACTTCACGACCAACCCATCCTGACCAACACTCATCCCCGTATCTGGAAACCCGATTGCCTCACCGTTATCGATCGACAACCGTCACAGCCGATCAGGCTACAAAGCAAGTTCGCCCGGAAGCGCCTTTCAGTGGGTTCGGCAGCACAGTGATGGCTCCAGCTAACCGACATTTCGTCCTCACGTTACAGTTCTTCAGCGTGGTACCTTGAATGCCGCCCTTGGTGTGCTTGGCCAGTGTTCCGCCTTGCCCTGCTGATGCCAGCCCGAAAGGCTACCTGTCATCTACCTTGCTGTCTGGGCCTCCCGGCACGTGGTGCCCTTTCGAACTACTACCGGCGGATTACGGCGCACTGAGGGACAACACTTCACGACCAACCCATCCTGACCATAACTCATCCCCGTATCTGGAATCCCGATTGCCTCACCGTTATCGATCGAGAAGCGTTACAGCCGATAAGGCTATAAAGCAAGTTCGCCCGGAAGCGCCTTTCAGTGGGTTCGGAAGCACAGTGAGGGATTCAGCTAACCGACATTTCGTCCCGATGTTCCAGTTAATCAGCGTGGTACCTTGAATGCCGCTTTTGGTCTGCTTAGCTAGTGTTCGTCTTGCCGTGCTGATTCCAGCCGGACCCGTCATTTTGTGCCACATCCTCCCATCTCTGATGCGTTGTTTGTATTCAAATTTTGTTGCCAATGCCATGTTTTTTAGGGGCCGTGAACCCCGTCAAGCCCCGTTGGAGGCTTTTTGTTCACGGTCCTCAGCATCTGTAATGTTGATCTTGGAATAAAATGATGAAAATGGAATAAAATGATGAAAGGCTACCTGTCATCAACCTTGCTGTCTCCGTCTCCCGGAGCGTGGTGCCCTTTCGAACTACTACCGGTGGATTACGGGCCACTGCGGCACAACACATCACGACCAACCAATCCTGATCAACACTTAATCCCGTATATGGAAACCCAATTGCCTCAACGTTATCGATCGACGAGCGTCACAGCCGATCAGGCTAGAAAGCAAGTTCGCCCGGAAAAGCCTTTCTGTGGGTTCGGCAGCACAGTGATGGTTCCAGAAACCGACATATCGTCCTCCTGTTGCAGTTCTTCAGCGTGGTTCCTTGAATGCCGCCCTTGGTCTGCTTGGCCTGTGTTCTGCCTTGCCCTGCTGATGCCAGCCCGAAAGGCTACCTGTCATCTACCTTGCTGTCTCGGCCTCCCGGAACGTGGTGCCCTTCGAACTACTACCGGCGGATTACGGCGCACGGTGGGCCTACACGTCACGACCAACCCATCCTGATCAACACTCATCCCTGTATCTGGAAACCCGATTGCCTCACCGTTATCGATCGACAAGCGTCACAGGCGATCAGGCTATAGAGCAAGTTCGCCCGGAAGCGCCTTTCAGTGGGTTCGGCAGCACAGTGATGGCTCCAGCTAACCGACATTTCGTCCTCATGTTGCAGTTCTTCAGCGTGGTACTTTGAATGCCACCCTTGGTCTGCTTGGCCGGTGTTCCGCCTTTCCCTGCTGATGCCAGCCGGAAAGGCTACCTGTCATCTACCTTGCTGTCTTGGTCTCCCGGAACGTGTTGCCCTTTCGAACTACTACCGGTGGATTACGGCGCACTGCGGGACAACACGTTATTACCAACCCATCCTGACCAACACTCATCCCCGTATATGGACACGTGATTGTCTACCGTTATCGATCGAAAAGCGTCACAGCCGATCAGGCTATAAAACAAGTTCGCCCGGAAACGCCTCTCTGTGGGTTCGGCAGCACAGTGATGGCTCCAGCTAACCGACATTTCGTCCTCCTGTTGCAGTTCTTCAGCGTGGTACCTTGAATGCCGCCCTTGGTCTGCTTGGCCGGTGTTCCGCCTTGCCCTGCTGATGCCAGCCCGAAAGGCTACCTGTCATCTACCTTGCTGTCTGGGCCTTCCGGCACGTGGTGCCCTTTCCAACTACTACCGGCGGATTACGGCGCATTGAGGGACAGCACTTCACCACCAACCCATCCTGACCAACACTCATCCCCGTATCTGGAAACCCGATTGCCTCACCGTTATCGATCGACAAGCGTCACAGCCGATCAGGCTACAAAGCAAGTTCGCCCGGAAGCGCCTTTCAGTGGGTTCGGCAGCACAGTGATGGCTCCAGCTAACCGACCTTTCGTCCTCATGTTGCAGTTCTTCAGCGTGGTACCTTGAATGCCGTCCTTGGTCTGCTTGGCCGGTGTTCCGCCTTGCCCTGCTGATGCAAGCCGGAAAGGCTACCTGTCATCTACCTTGCGGTCTCGGTCTCCCGGAATATTGTGCCCTTTCGAACTACTGCCGGCGGATTACAGCGCACTGCGGGACAACACTTCACGACCAACCTATCCTGACCAACACTCATGCCCGTATCTGGAAACCCGATTGCCTCACCGTTATCGATCGACAAACGTCACAGCAGTTCAGGCTATAAAACAAGTTCGCCCGGAAACGCCTCTCTGTGGGTTCGGCAGCACAGTGATGGCTCCAGCTAACCGACATTTCGTCCTCCTGTTGCAGTTCTTCAGCGTGGTACCTTGAATGCCGCCCTTGGTCTGCTTGGCCGGTGTTCCGCCTTGCCCTGCTGATGCCAGCCCGAAAGGCCACCTGTCATCTACCTTGCTGTCTCGGCCTCCCGGAACGTGGTGCCCTTTCGAACTACTACCGGAGATTACGGCGCACGGCGGCACAACACGTCACGACCAACCAATCTTGATCAACACTCATCCCCGTATCTGGAAACCCGATTGCCTCACCGTTATCGAGCGACAAGCGTCACAGGCGATCAGGCTATAGCGCAAGTTCGCCCGGAAGCGCCTTTCAGTGGGTTCGGCAGCACAGTGATGGCTCCAGCTAACCGACATTTCGTCCTCATGTTGCAGTTCTTCAGCGTGGTACCTTGAATGCCACCCTTGGTATGCTTGGCCGGTGTTCCGCCTTGCCCTGCTGACGCCAGCCGGAAAGGCTACCTGTCATCTACCTTGCTCTCTCAGTCTCCCGGAACGTGGTGCCCTTTCGAACAACTACAGATGGATTACGGCGCACTGAGGGACAACACGTCACGACCAACGCATCCTGACCAACACTGATCCCAGTATGTGGAAACCCGATTTCCGGACCGTTATCGATCGACCGTTATCGATCGATCGATTGGCAGCAGCGACGACCGTCAGAGTGCAGCAACTTATCGTGTCTCTGCGTCTTTGCTGCAGATTGCTTTGCGCCGTCTGCACTGTCCGCTCAAGACTAGCCCAGCAGCCCAGCTGAGTACACGTGCTTGGCTGACCACCGACTTGGACCGGCTACAAGGGGCGTTTCCCGTCAGCGGTTTTCGCTATCTGCAGCATCCACCTGACGCCTGACGTCACACGCATTGGGTTACAAAAGGACCCATCCGCCGCCACGGTCCCCACTTGGCAGCAGCGACGACCGACTGAGTGCAGCAACTTATCGTGTCTCTGCGTCTTTGCTGCAGGTTAGTGCCAAAGCTGTTTGAAATCTGTTGGTCTTTTCCATATCGTCGCTGCTGCCAAATTGTGAGCTTCTTGGCGCTTTTTGTGCAATAGGCCTTGAACGTGACATGGCGAAAGAAGTTGCTAAGCTTAAAGAGGAGCTGAAGGCTGAGTTAGTGAAAATTAAAGAAGACTTCAAACAGGCAATAAAAACTTCGCGAGAGTGCATTGAAAGGGATCTTCGAAACGAAATTAGAGAACTAAAGGCTGAACAACGTAACATGACAACGAGCCTTGAGTTTGCTCATGACTCTATGGAAGAGCTGAAACAAAAACTTGAGGCTGAAATCTCAAGGAACGCTAAACTCGAAAAAGAGAATGAAGCACTTAAGGTGAAGTGCATATCATTACAAAGAAAACATGATGAAGCTATAAGACGCATTGTTCACATGGAGCAGTATTCTCGAAACATGAATATTGAAATCCAAGGTGTAGTAAAACAGGATGATGAGAATGTCCTGCAGATTGTTCAAGGGGTTGGAGAAGCAATCAAAGAGCCAATCAGTGAGGATGACATTGAATCCTGCCATCGAGTTCCAAGAAGAGATGCTGACAAATCAAACATCATTGTCCAATTCAAATCTCGTTCTAAACGCGACAGCATACTTAGGAAAGGAAAAAAGGCCCGACTGACCAATGAGGATATTGGGATCAGTAATGCCGCCCCAGTATATATAAATGAGCACCTCTGCCCGGCCCTAAAGAGACTCCTGGGTATGACTGTAAAGCGGAAGTATGAGCACAAATGGAAGTCGGTGTGGACTCTGAATGGAAAAATTTTTGCTAAGCAAACAGAATCTTCTGATGTTGTTCAGATCACTTGTGAGGCTGACCTTGTGAAAATCGAGTGAGTCCTAGACAGCTTTAGCGCTTTAGTGCGTTATTGTTGCTTGTTAAATCGGTCAAGATGGATTGTCACAGCTTCGTCCTACCTGGGTGCATACGTCCTCAACCACGCTCTCTTCAAACAGTCTTGCACATCAATGCTCGTTCTGTACATGGTAAGCAAGATGACATCACACATTTGTTAAGTCAATTTCCTTTTAAATATACCACCATAATGATCTCTGAGACCTGGTACTATGATGGCTGTGACATGCTCCATCTTGATGGGTATGACAGATTCTTTAACAATCGCAAAGATAGACGAGGTGGTGGTGTAGCGCTCCATGTCCAAAGATGTAAAGATTGTGAATTACTGCCTGCATTTTGTGAAATTACCAATGATTATGAATGTTTGACTGTGAAGGCTGGGCTAGAGGTTATCACGGTCATGTATCGTCCACCGAAGGGAAACATGAAATCTTTTATGAAATATTTTGACCTCCTCCTAGAATATGTTCGAAGCAATAATTTTCAGCTAACATGCGGAGGTGACTTCAATATAAATACCCTCGATATTACTTCAACTGTCATTGATTTCACTATTCAACTTCAGTCGTTGGGATTCATAAGTGTTATCAATACACCGACTCGTGTTACTGTGTCTACTTCATCTGCTTTAGATTTGTTTATAACAAACTCAGAAACTTCTGTTTTTAGTGCTGGTACTATAGCATCGGATGTTAGTGATCATTGTCCCATCTTTATGTTCTATGACTCTTTACCAAAACCTAAAAAACGTTCTGAACAAATAACCGTACAATATATGCCTCAGTGTGCTTTAGAGGCTTTCGAAATAGAGATTAGTTTCCAAGACTGGTCTTCTGTGTATGACAAGTTAAATGTAAACGATGCATATGTACAATTTCTCTAGATATTTTCCACAATCTATTCCAAACACTTTCCTATCAAAACTTTTACTCCATCAAAGATAAGAAAGCCGTGGGTAACAACCGACCACTTAAAGACTATAAAGAGAAAAAATACACTTTTTCACACTTTTCTAACAACGCGAAATCCTGATGCTTTGAAAAATTTCAAAGTGGTCAGAAACAAGCTGAATTCTGAGCTTCGGCGGGCAAAAGTTGCTTACTTTGAAAATCTCTTTGCAAGTATTGGTAAACAACAGCCGGCCGCAGCCTGGAAAGTAATGAATGATGTTCTGGGTAGAGACAGGAAGGATTTATTACCTGATAAAATAACTCACGAAGACCAGATAATTACCGGTCGAGGTCTTGCAGACTTTTTCAATAAGCACTTCACTGGAACTGCACTACAACACAAAAATTCCCAAATAAACGAAGATTTAAGTTGTTCATGCGCCGAAAGTATATTTCTTACACCAACAGATGAAGCAGAAGTTTATAGAACATTTATGTCACTAAAAAACAGCAAAGCCCTTGATATTGATAACCTCCAAATTAAGCCTATCAAGTATGTTATAGAATACCTAACACCAGTACTAACCTATATATTCAATCTTTCTCTTGAATCCGGGGAATTTCCAAATGCGATGAAAAAGTCCCGGGTGTCTGTTGTATACAAAGGAGGGGATAAAAACGTGCCAAAAAATTACCGCCCAATATCTATAATACCTACATTTGGAAAAGGATTTGAAAAGATATTATATGACCGCTTTAACAAATTCTTTGAAAAGTTCCACCTAATTTCTAATGCACAGTTTGGCTTCAGAAAAGGACGCTCTACTGAATTAGCATTATTAGAACTTAAGGAATACATAGTGAAAAATTTTGAAAAGAAACTAATAACTGTCAGCCTTTTCATCGACTTCAGTAAAGCTTTCGATTCTCTGGACCATGATATTCTAACTCATAAGCTTTCAGCTTACGGTATTAGGGGTAAGCCTCTATCCTTATTACAGTCCTACTTAGCAAACAGGCAGCAATGCGTATATCTTGCCAACCATCAATCGTCATTTTTACCAATCATCAGAGGTGTACCGCAGGGTAGCGTGCTGGGCCCTTTATTATTCAATGTGTATATCAACAGTATTGTAAACATTGATAAGACCTTAAAATTCATTATATATGCTGATGATTGCACAGTACTATTCTCTGGTGTAGATGTAACTAAACTAATGATCAAATGTAACCAATTGCTTGATACTCTTCAGAAGTGGTGTGGTGCTAATATACTCAAAATCAATCCTACAAAATCAAAAGTGATGGTATTTCGACCAAAAAACAAGGCTATCAGGTTTGAAGGTGTTATTACCTGTGCTGGTGAGAAAATTGAAATCGTTCATGAACACACCATACTTGGGGTAACATTTTCTTCTAACCTTACTTGGGATTCACACGTTCAAAAGTTAACTAATAGTCTCTCGTCAGTGACAGGCGCAATCTGCCGCTGCCGCACTTTTCTTCCTTGTAAAATAAAACTTCAGATATATAATGCGCTATTTGCCTCACGCATCAATTACTGTTCTTTAGTTTGGCTCACAACTACTAAAACAAACATTGAGAAAATTTCACTGCTCCAAAAGAAAGCCATTCGTCATATTGCCAATCTTGATTACTTAGGTCATACTCGACAAGCTCTCCAGGCGCATAATGTTGTAAGGATTCAAAATATGTACGAATTGCGAATTATGTTGTCATACTATTTCCCTTCCAGCTTCAGATCAATGGTAGAAGGTACCACACTGCAAAAAGAAAATAGCCATCCAGTAAACACACGCAACACAGACAAATGGCTAGTACCGTTTTTTCGAACAGACTACAGGCTACAGGCACTAGAATACAATCTTCACACAATTCTCAACAAATACAAAGACACGAATAAATCTACCAAAGCTACACTACGTCATTATTTTGTAATGATGTAACCTGGTGTTCTCTCTCTTAGTTGAAAATTTCTCTCCAATTTTCCTCAGTTTGTTTAACAAATTTCTCGTTTAAAGCGTTAATAAAGTGTGTAAGATTTGCTGTCATTTATTGAGTTGATTGTATGTATATTTCCTTGCAGTTAGTGTTATTTGCCGAATTGATATTTTTGGTGTCCTCTTAATATAGCTATATGTTCACTGCCTTTACTTGAATCCATGATACTCTTTTGTTTCCTTGTTGTATCAACTATTTGCTTCTCTATGTATATGAATATTCTTTTAATGTGTGCTGTTATGCCTTGTAACGGCTGGCTGGGGCCTCGTCAAGCTGTTCACGCACAGCTTTTAGCCCAGTCAGCCGACCAGAACCTTCTGGGAAATAAATTGAAATTGAAATTGAAGCGTCACAGCCGATCAGGCTCTAAAGCAAGTCCACCCGGAAGCGCCTTTCAGTGGGTTCGGCAGCACAGTGATGTCTCCAGCTAACCGACATTTCGTCCTCATGTAGCAGCTGTTCAGCGTGGTACCTTGAATGCCGCCATTGGTCTGCTTGTCCGGTGTTCCGCCTTGAACTGCTGATGCCAGCCCGAAAGGCTACCTGTCACCTACCTTGCTGTCTCGGCCTCCCGGCACGTGGTGCCCTTTCGAACTACTACCGGCGGATTACGGCGCACTGCGGGACAACACGTCACGACCAACCCATTCTGACCAACACTCATCCCCATATCTGGAAACCCGATTGCCTCACCGTTATCGATCGACAAGCGTCACAGCAGATCAGGCTATAAAACAAGTTCACCCGGAAAAGCCTTTCAGTGGGTTCAGCAGCACAGTGATGGCTCCAGCTAACCGACATTTCGTCCTCATGTTGCAGTTCTTCAGCGTGGTACCTTGAATGCCGCCCATGGTCTGCTTGGCCGGTGTTCCGCCTTCCCCTGCTGATGCCAGCCCGAAAGGCTACCTGTCATCTACCTTGCTGTCTGGGCCTCCCGCCACGTGGTGCCCTTTCCAACTACTACCGGCGGATTACGGCGCATTGAGGGACAGCACTTCACGACCAACCCATCCTGACCAACACTCAATCCCGTATCTGGAAACCCGATTGCCTCACCTTTATCGATCGACAAGCGTCACAGCCGATCAGGCTACAAAGCAAGTTCGCCCGGAAGCGCTTTTCAGTGGGTTCGGCAGCACAGTGATGGCTCCAGCTAACCGACATTTCGTCCTCATGTTACAGTTCTTCAGCGTGGTACCTTGAATGCCGCCCTTGGTCTGCTTGGTCAGTGTTCCGCCTTGCCCTGCTGATGCCAGCCCGAAAGGCTACCTGTCATCTACCTTGCTGTCTGGGCCTCCCGGCACGTGGTGCCCTTTCGAACTACTACCGGCGGATTACGGCGCACTGAGGGACAACACTTCACGACCAACCCATCCTGACCATAACTCATCCCCGTATCTGGAATCCCGATTGCCTCACCGTTATCGATCGAGAAGCGTCACAGCCGATCAGGCTATAAAGCAAGTTCGCCCGGAAGCGCCTTTCAGTGGGTTCGGAAGCACAGTGATGGATTCAGCTAACCGACATTTCGTCCTGATGTTGCATTTATTCAGCGTAGTACCTTGAATGCCGCCTTTGGTCTGCTTAGCCAGTGTTCGTCTTGCCGTGCTGATGCCAGCCGGACCTGTCATTTTGTGCTACAACCTCCCATCTCTGATGCGTAGTTTGTATTCAAATTTTGTCCAATGCCATGTTTTTTAGGGGCCGCGAACCCCGTCAAGCCCCGTTGGAGGCTTTTTGTTCACGGTCCTCAGCATCTGTAATGTTGATCTTGGAATAAAATGAAGAAAATGGAATAAAATGATGAAAGGCTACCTGTCATCTACCTTGCTGTCTCCGTCTCCCGGAACGTGGTGCCCTTTCGAACTACTACCGGTGGATTACGGGACACTGCGGCACAACACGTCACGACCAACCCATCCTGATCAACACTCATCCCCGTATCTGGAAACCCGATTGCCTCACCGTTATCGATCGACAAGCGTCACAGGCGATCAGGCTATAGAGCAAATTCGCCCGGAAGCGCCTTGCAGTGGGTTCGGCAGCACAGTGATGGCTCCAGCTAACCGACATTTCGTCCTCATGTTGCAGTTCTTCAGCGTGGTACCTTGAATGCCACCCTTGGTCTGCTTGGCCGGTGTTCCGCCTTTCCCTGCTGATGCCAGCCGGAAAGGCTACCTGTCATCTACCTTGCTATCTTGGTCTCCCGGAACGTGTTGCCCTTTCGAACTACTACCGGTGGATTACGGCGCACTGTGGGACAACACGTTACGACCAACCCATCGTGACCAACACTCATCCCCGTATATGGAAACATGATTGCCTACCGTTATCGATCGAGAAGCGTCACAGCCGATCAGGCTATAAAGCAAGTTCACCCGGAAGCGCCTTTCAGTGGGTTCGGCAGCACAGTGATGGCTCCAGCTAACCGACATTTCGTCCTCATGTTGCAGTTCTTCAGCGTGGTACCTTGAATGCCGCCCTTGGTCTGCATGGCCGGTGTTCCGCCTTGCCCTACTGATGCCAGCCCGAAAGGCTAGCTGTCATCTACCTTGCTGTCTCGATCTCCCGGAATATGGTGCCCTTTCGAACTACTACCGGTGGATTACGGCGCACTGCGGGACAACACGTCACGACCAACCCATCCTGACCAACACTCCTCTCCGTATGTGGAAACCCGATTGCCTCACCGTTAGCGATCGACAAGCGTCACAGCCGATCAGGCTATAAAGCAAGTTCGCCCGGAAGCGCCTTTCCGAGGGCTCGAAAGCATAGTGATGTATACAGCTAACCGACATTTCTTCCTCATGTTGCAGTTCTTCAGCGTGGTACCTTGAATGCCGCCCTTGGGTTGCTTGGCCGGTATTCCGCCTTGCCCTGCTGATGCCAGCTCGAAAGGCTACCTGTCATCTGCCTTGCTGTCTCGGCCTCCCGGAACGTGGTGCCCTTTCGAACTACTACTGGCGGATTACGGCGCGCTGCGGGACAACACGTCACGGCCAACCCATCCTGATCAACACTCATCCCCGTATCTGGAAACCCGATTGCCTCACCGTTATCAATCGACAAGCGTCACAGCCGATCAGGCTATAGAGCAAGTTCGCCCGGAAGCGCCTTTGAGTGGGTTCGGCACCACAGTGATGGCTCCAGCTAACCGACATTTCGTCCTCATGTTGCAGTTTTTCAGCGTGGTACCTTGAATGCCGCATTTGCTCTGCTTGGCCGGTGTTCCGCCTTGCCCTGCTGATGCCACCCGGAAAGGCTACCTGTCAACCTTGCTGTCTCGGTCTCCCGGAACGTCGTGCCCTTTCTAACTACTACCGGTGGATTACGGCGCACTGCGGGACAACACGTCACGACCAACCCATCCTGACCAACACTGATCTCCGTATATGGAAACCCGATTTCCTCACCGTTATCGATCGACAAGCGTCACAGCAGATCAGGCTATAAAGCAAGTTCACCGGGAAGCGCCTTTCAGTGGGGTCGGGAGCACAGTGATGGCTCCAGCAAACTGACATTTCATCCTCATGTTGCATTTCTTTAGCTTGGTACTTAGAATGCCGCCCTTCGTCTGCTTGTCCGGTGTTCCGCCTTGCCCTCCTCATGACAGCCCGAAAGACTACCTGTCAGCTACCTTGCTGTCTCGGCCTCCCGGCATGTGGTGCCCTTTCGAACTACTGCCGGCGGATTACGGCGCACGGTGGGACAACACGTCACAACCAACCCATCCTGATCAACACTGATCCCCGTATCTGGAAACCCGATCGCCTCACCATTATCGATCGACAAGCGTCACAGGCGATAAGGCTGTAGAGCAAGTTCGCCCGGAAGCGCCTTTCAGTGGGTTCGGCAGCAGAGTGATGGCTCCAGCTGACGGACATTTCGTCCTCATGTTGTAGTTCTTGAGCGTGGTACCTTGAATGCCACCCTTGGTCTGCTTGACCGGTGTTCTGCCTTGCCCTGCTGATGCCAGCGGGAAAGGCTACCTGTCATCTACCTTGCTCTCTCGGTCTCCCGGAACGTGGTGCCCTTTCGAACAACTACAGATGGATTACGGCGCACTGAGGGATAACACGTTACGACCAACCCATCCTGACCAACACTCATCCCCGTATATGGAAACATGATTGCCTACCGTTATCGATCGAGAAGCGTCACAGCCGATCAGGCTATAAAGCAAGTTCACCCGGAAGCGCCTTTCAGTGGGTTCGGCAGCACAGTGATGGCTCCAGCTAACCGACATTTCGTCCTCATGTTGCAGTTCTTCAGCGTGGTACCTTGAATGCCGCCCTTGGTCTGCATGGCCGGTGTTCCGCCTTGCCCTACTGATGCCAGCCCGAAAGGCTAGCTGTCATCTACCTTGCTGTCTCGATCTCCCGGAATATGGTGCCCTTTCGAACTACTACCGGTGGATTACGGCTCACTGCGGGACAACACGTCACGACCAACCCATCCTGACCAACACTCCTCTCCGTATGTGGAAACCCGATTGCCTCACCGTTAGCGATCGACAAGCGTCACAGCCGATCAGGCTATAAAGCAAGTTCGCCCGGAAGCGCCTTTCCGAGGGCTCGAAAGCATAGTGATGTATACAGCTAACCGACATTTCTTCCTCATGTTGCAGTTCTTCACCGTGGTACCTTGAATGCCGCCCTTGGGTTGCTTGGCCGGTATTCCGCCTTGCCCTGCTGATGCCAGCTCGAAAGGCTACCTGTCATCTGCCTTGCTGTCTCGGCCTCCCAGAACGTGGTGCCCTTTCGAACTACTACTGGCGGATTACGGCGCGCTGCGGGACAACACGTCACGGCCAACCCATCCTGATCAACACTCATCCCCGTATCTGGAAACCCGATTGCCTCACCGTTATCGATCGACAAGCGTCACAGCCGATCAGGCTATAGAGCAAGTTCGCCCGGAAGCGCCTTTGAGTGGGTTCGGCAGCACAGTGATGGCTCCAGCTAACCGACATTTCGTCCTCATGTTGCAGTTTTTCAGCGTGGTACCTTGAATGCCGCATTTGCTCTGCTTGGCCGGTGTTCCGCCTTGACCTGCTGATGCCACCCGGAAAGGCTACCTGTCAACCTTGCTGTCTCGGTCTCCCGGAACGTCGTGCCCTTTCTAACTACTACCGGTGGATTACGGCGCACTGCGGGACAACACGTCACGACCAACCCATCCTGACCAACACTGATCTCCGTATATGGAAACCCGATTTCCTCACCGTTATCGATCGACAAGCGTCACAGCAGATCAGGCTATAAAGCAAGTTCACCGGGAAGCGCCTTTCAGTGGGGTCGGGAGCACAGTGATGGCTCCAGCAAACTGACATTTCATCCTCATGTTGCATTTCTTTAGCTTGGTACTTAGAATGCCGCCCTTCGTCTGCTTGTCCGGTGTTCCGCCTTGCCCTCCTCATGACAGCCCGAAAGACTACCTGTCAACTACCTTGCTGTCTCGGCCTCCCGGCATGTGGTGCCCTTTCGAACTACTGCCGGCGGATTACGGCGCACGGTGGGACAACACGTCACAACCAACCCATCCTGATCAACACTGATCCCCGTATCTGGAAACCCGATTGCCTCACCATTATCGATCGACAAGCGTCACAGGCGATCAGGCTGTAGAGCAAGTTCGCCCGGAAGCGCCTTTCAGTGGGTTCGGCAGCACAGTGATGGCTCCAGCTGACGGACATTTCGTCCTCATGTTGTAGTTCTTGAGCGTGGTACCTTGAATGCCACCCTTGGTCTGGTTGACCGGTGTTCTGCCTTGCCCTGCTGATGCCAGCGGGAAAGGCTACCTGTCATCTACCTTGCTCTCTCGGTCTCCCGGAACGTGGTGCCCTTTCGAACAACTACAGATGGATTACGGCGCACTGAGGGATAACACGTCACGACCAACGCATCCGGACCAACACTCATCCCAGTATGTGGAAACCCGATTTCCTGACCGTTATCGATCGAGAAGCGTCACAGCCGATCAGGCTATAAAGCAAGTTCACCCGGAAGCGCCTTTCAGTGGGTTCGGCAGCACAGTGATGGCTCCAGCTAACCGACATTTCGTCCTCATGTTGCAGTTCTTCAGCGTGGTACCTTGAATGCCGCCCTTGGTCTGCATGGCCGGTGTTCCGCCTTGCCCTACTGATGCCAGCCCGAAAGGCTAGCTGTCATCTACCTTGCTGTCTCGATCTCCCGGAATATGGTGCCCTTTCGAACTACTACCGGTGGATTACGGCGCACTGCGGGACAACACGTCACGACCAACCCATCCTGACCAACACTCCTCTCCGTATGTGGAAACCCGATTGCCTCACCGTTAGCGATCGACAAGCGTCACAGCCGATCAGGCTATAAAGCAAGTTCGCCCGGAAGCGCCTTTCCGAGGGCTCGAAAGCATAGTGATGTATACAGCTAACCGACATTTCTTCCTCATGTTGCAGTTCTTCAGCGTGGTACCTTGAATGCCGCCCTTGGGTTGCTTGGCCGGTATTCCGCCTTGCCCTGCTGATGCCAGCTCGAAAGGCTACCTGTCATCTGCCTTGCTGTCTCGGCCTCCCGGAACGTGGTGCCCTTTCGAACTACTACTGGCGGATTACGGCGCGCTGCGGGACAACACGTCACGGCCAACCCATCCTGATCAACACTCATCCCCGTATCTGGAAACCCGATTGCCTCACCGTTATCAATCGACAAGCGTCACAGCCGATCAGGCTATAGAGCAAGTTCGCCCGGAAGCGCCTTTGAGTGGGTTCGGCACCACAGTGATGGCTCCAGCTAACCGACATTTCGTCCTCATGTTGCAGTTTTTCAGCGTGGTACCTTGAATGCCGCATTTGCTCTGCTTGGCCGGTGTTCCGCCTTGCCCTGCTGATGCCACCCGGAAAGGCTACCTGTCAACCTTGCTGTCTCGGTCTCCCGGAACGTCGTGCCCTTTCTAACTACTACCGGTGGATTACGGCGCACTGCGGGACAACACGTCACGACCAACCCATCCTGACCAACACTGATCTCCGTATATGGAAACCCGATTTCCTCACCGTTATCGATCGACAAGCGTCACAGCAGATCAGGCTATAAAGCAAGTTCACCGGGAAGCGCCTTTCAGTGGGGTCGGGAGCACAGTGATGGCTCCAGCAAACTGACATTTCATCCTCATGTTGCATTTCTTTAGCTTGGTACTTAGAATGCCGCCCTTCGTCTGCTTGTCCGGTGTTCCGCCTTGCCCTCCTCATGACAGCCCGAAAGACTACCTGTCAGCTACCTTGCTGTCTCGGCCTCCCGGCATGTGGTGCCCTTTCGAACTACTGCCGGCGGATTACGGCGCACGGTGGGACAACACGTCACAACCAACCCATCCTGATCAACACTGATCCCCGTATCTGGAAACCCGATCGCCTCACCATTATCGATCGACAAGCGTCACAGGCGATAAGGCTGTAGAGCAAGTTCGCCCGGAAGCGCCTTTCAGTGGGTTCGGCAGCAGAGTGATGGCTCCAGCTGACGGACATTTCGTCCTCATGTTGTAGTTCTTGAGCGTGGTACCTTGAATGCCACCCTTGGTCTGGTTGACCGGTGTTCTGCCTTGCCCTGCTGATGCCAGCGGGAAAGGCTACCTGTCATCTACCTTGCTCTCTCGGTCTCCCGGAACGTGGTGCCCTTTCGAACAACTACAGATGGATTACGGCGCACTGAGGGATAACACGTCACGACCAACGCATCCGGACCAACACTCATCCCAGTATGTGGAAACCCGATTTCCTGACCGTTATCGATCGAGAAGCGTCACAGCCGATCAGGCTATAAAGCAAGTTCACCCGGAAGCGCCTTTCAGTGGGTTCGGCAGCACAGTGATGGCTCCAGCTAACCGACATTTCGTCCTCATGTTGCAGTTCTTCAGCGTGGTACCTTGAATGCCGCCCTTGGTCTGCATGGCCGGTGTTCCGCCTTGCCCTACTGATGCCAGCCCGAAAGGCTAGCTGTCATCTACCTTGCTGTCTCGATCTCCCGGAATATGGTGCCCTTTCGAACTACTACCGGTGGATTACGGCGCACTGCGGGACAACACGTCACGACCAACCCATCCTGACCAACACTCCTCTCCGTATGTGGAAACCCGATTGCCTCACCGTTAGCGATCGACAAGCGTCACAGCCGATCAGGCTATAAAGCAAGTTCGCCCGGAAGCGCCTTTCCGAGGGCTCGAAAGCATAGTGATGTATACAGCTAACCGACATTTCTTCCTCATGTTGCAGTTCTTCAGCGTGGTACCTTGAATGCCGCCCTTGGGTTGCTTGGCCGGTATTCCGCCTTGCCCTGCTGATGCCAGCTCGAGAGGCTACCTGTCATCTGCCTTGCTGTCTCGGCCTCCCGGAACGTGGTGCCCTTTCGAACTACTACTGGCGGATTACGGCGCGCTGCGGGACAACACGTCACGGCCAACCCATCCTGATCAACACTCATCCCCGTATCTGGAAACCCGATTGCCTCACCGTTATCAATCGACAAGCGTCACAGCCGATCAGGCTATAGAGCAAGTTCGCCCGGAAGCGCCTTTGAGTGGGTTCGGCACCACAGTGATGGCTCCAGCTAACCGACATTTCGTCCTCATGTTGCAGTTTTTCAGCGTGGTACCTTGAATGCCGCATTTGCTCTGCTTGGCCGGTGTTCCGCCTTGCCCTGCTGATGCCACCCGGAAAGGCTACCTGTCAACCTTGCTGTCTCGGTCTCCCGGAACGTCGTGCCCTTTCTAACTACTACCGGTGGATTACGGCGCACTGCGGGACAACACGTCACGACCAACCCATCCTGACCAACACTGATCTCCGTATATGGAAACCCGATTTCCTCACCGTTATCGATCGACAAGCGTCACAGCAGATCAGGCTATAAAGCAAGTTCACCGGGAAGCGCCTTTCAGTGGGGTCGGGAGCACAGTGATGGCTCCAGCAAACTGACATTTCATCCTCATGTTGCATTTCTTTAGCTTGGTACTTAGAATGCCGCCCTTCGTCTGCTTGTCCGGTGTTCCGCCTTGCCCTCCTCATGACAGCCCGAAAGACTACCTGTCAGCTACCTTGCTGTCTCGGCCTCCCGGCATGTGGTGCCCTTTCGAACTACTGCCGGCGGATTACGGCGCACGGTGGGACAACACGTCACAACCAACCCATCCTGATCAACACTGATCCCCGTATCTGGAAACCCGATCGCCTCACCATTATCGATCGACAAGCGTCACAGGCGATAAGGCTGTAGAGCAAGTTCGCCCGGAAGCGCCTTTCAGTGGGTTCGGCAGCAGAGTGATGGCTCCAGCTGACGGACATTTCGTCCTCATGTTGTAGTTCTTGAGCGTGGTACCTTGAATGCCACCCTTGGTCTGCTTGACCGGTGTTCTGCCTTGCCCTGCTGATGCCAGCGGGAAAGGCTACCTGTCATCTACCTTGCTCTCTCGGTCTCCCGGAACGTGGTGCCCTTTCGAACAACTACAGATGGATTACGGCGCACTGAGGGATAACACGTTACGACCAACCCATCCTGACCAACACTCATCCCCGTATATGGAAACATGATTGCCTACCGTTATCGATCGAGAAGCGTCACAGCCGATCAGGCTATAAAGCAAGTTCACCCGGAAGCGCCTTTCAGTGGGTTCGGCAGCACAGTGATGGCTCCAGCTAACCGACATTTCGTCCTCATGTTGCAGTTCTTCAGCGTGGTACCTTGAATGCCGCCCTTGGTCTGCATGGCCGGTGTTCCGCCTTGCCCTACTGATGCCAGCCCGAAAGGCTAGCTGTCATCTACCTTGCTGTCTCGATCTCCCGGAATATGGTGCCCTTTCGAACTACTACCGGTGGATTACGGCTCACTGCGGGACAACACGTCACGACCAACCCATCCTGACCAACACTCCTCTCCGTATGTGGAAACCCGATTGCCTCACCGTTAGCGATCGACAAGCGTCACAGCCGATCAGGCTATAAAGCAAGTTCGCCCGGAAGCGCCTTTCCGAGGGCTCGAAAGCATAGTGATGTATACAGCTAACCGACATTTCTTCCTCATGTTGCAGTTCTTCACCGTGGTACCTTGAATGCCGCCCTTGGGTTGCTTGGCCGGTATTCCGCCTTGCCCTGCTGATGCCAGCTCGAAAGGCTACCTGTCATCTGCCTTGCTGTCTCGGCCTCCCAGAACGTGGTGCCCTTTCGAACTACTACTGGCGGATTACGGCGCGCTGCGGGACAACACGTCACGGCCAACCCATCCTGATCAACACTCATCCCCGTATCTGGAAACCCGATTGCCTCACCGTTATCGATCGACAAGCGTCACAGCCGATCAGGCTATAGAGCAAGTTCGCCCGGAAGCGCCTTTGAGTGGGTTCGGCAGCACAGTGATGGCTCCAGCTAACCGACATTTCGTCCTCATGTTGCAGTTTTTCAGCGTGGTACCTTGAATGCCGCATTTGCTCTGCTTGGCCGGTGTTCCGCCTTGACCTGCTGATGCCACCCGGAAAGGCTACCTGTCAACCTTGCTGTCTCGGTCTCCCGGAACGTCGTGCCCTTTCTAACTACTACCGGTGGATTACGGCGCACTGCAGGAACAAACGTCACGACCAACCCATCCTGACCAACACTGATCTCCGTATATGGAAACCCGATTTCCTCACCGTTATCGATCGACAAGCGTCACAGCAGATCAGGCTATAAAGCAAGTTCACCGGGAAGCGCCTTTCAGTGGGGTCGGGAGCACAGTGATGGCTCCAGCAAACTGACATTTCATCCTCATGTTGCATTTCTTTAGCTTGGTACTTAGAATGCCGCCCTTCGTCTGCTTGTCCGGTGTTCCGCCTTGCCCTCCTCATGACAGCCCGAAAGACTACCTGTCAACTACCTTGCTGTCTCGGCCTCCCGGCATGTGGTGCCCTTTCGAACTACTGCCGGCGGATTACGGCGCACGGTGGGACAACACGTCACAACCAACCCATCCTGATCAACACTGATCCCCGTATCTGGAAACCCGATTGCCTCACCATTATCGATCGACAAGCGTCACAGGCGATCAGGCTGTAGAGCAAGTTCGCCCGGAAGCGCCTTTCAGTGGGTTCGGCAGCACAGTGATGGCTCCAGCTGACGGACATTTCGTCCTCATGTTGTAGTTCTTGAGCGTGGTACCTTGAATGCCACCCTTGGTCTGGTTGACCGGTGTTCTGCCTTGCCCTGCTGATGCCAGCGGGAAAGGCTACCTGTCATCTACCTTGCTCTCTCGGTCTCCCGGAACGTGGTGCCCTTTCGAACAACTACAGATGGATTACGGCGCACTGAGGGATAACACGTCACGACCAACGCATCCGGACCAACACTCATCCCAGTATGTGGAAACCCGATTTCCTGACCGTTATCGATCGAGAAGCGTCACAGCCGATCAGGCTATAAAGCAAGTTCACCCGGAAGCGCCTTTCAGTGGGTTCGGCAGCACAGTGATGGCTCCAGCTAACCGACATTTCGTCCTCATGTTGCAGTTCTTCAGCGTGGTACCTTGAATGCCGCCCTTGGTCTGCATGGCCGGTGTTCCGCCTTGCCCTACTGATGCCAGCCCGAAAGGCTAGCTGTCATCTACCTTGCTGTCTCGATCTCCCGGAATATGGTGCCCTTTCGAACTACTACCGGTGGATTACGGCGCACTGCGGGACAACACGTCACGACCAACCCATCCTGACCAACACTCCTCTCCGTATGTGGAAACCCGATTGCCTCACCGTTAGCGATCGACAAGCGTCACAGCCGATCAGGCTATAAAGCAAGTTCGCCCGGAAGCGCCTTTCCGAGGGCTCGAAAGCATAGTGATGTATACAGCTAACCGACATTTCTTCCTCATGTTGCAGTTCTTCAGCGTGGTACCTTGAATGCCGCCCTTGGGTTGCTTGGCCGGTATTCCGCCTTGCCCTGCTGATGCCAGCTCGAAAGGCTACCTGTCATCTGCCTTGCTGTCTCGGCCTCCCGGAACGTGGTGCCCTTTCGAACTACTACTGGCGGATTACGGCGCGCTGCGGGACAACACGTCACGGCCAACCCATCCTGATCAACACTCATCCCCGTATCTGGAAACCCGATTGCCTCACCGTTATCAATCGACAAGCGTCACAGCCGATCAGGCTATAGAGCAAGTTCGCCCGGAAGCGCCTTTGAGTGGGTTCGGCACCACAGTGATGGCTCCAGCTAACCGACATTTCGTCCTCATGTTGCAGTTTTTCAGCGTGGTACCTTGAATGCCGCATTTGCTCTGCTTGGCCGGTGTTCCGCCTTGCCCTGCTGATGCCACCCGGAAAGGCTACCTGTCAACCTTGCTGTCTCGGTCTCCCGGAACGTCGTGCCCTTTCTAACTACTACCGGTGGATTACGGCGCACTGCGGGACAACACGTCACGACCAACCCATCCTGACCAACACTGATCTCCGTATATGGAAACCCGATTTCCTCACCGTTATCGATCGACAAGCGTCACAGCAGATCAGGCTATAAAGCAAGTTCACCGGGAAGCGCCTTTCAGTGGGGTCGGGAGCACAGTGATGGCTCCAGCAAACTGACATTTCATCCTCATGTTGCATTTCTTTAGCTTGGTACTTAGAATGCCGCCCTTCGTCTGCTTGTCCGGTGTTCCGCCTTGCCCTCCTCATGACAGCCCGAAAGACTACCTGTCAGCTACCTTGCTGTCTCGGCCTCCCGGCATGTGGTGCCCTTTCGAACTACTGCCGGCGGATTACGGCGCACGGTGGGACAACACGTCACAACCAACCCATCCTGATCAACACTGATCCCCGTATCTGGAAACCCGATCGCCTCACCATTATCGATCGACAAGCGTCACAGGCGATAAGGCTGTAGAGCAAGTTCGCCCGGAAGCGCCTTTCAGTGGGTTCGGCAGCAGAGTGATGGCTCCAGCTGACGGACATTTCGTCCTCATGTTGTAGTTCTTGAGCGTGGTACCTTGAATGCCACCCTTGGTCTGGTTGACCGGTGTTCTGCCTTGCCCTGCTGATGCCAGCGGGAAAGGCTACCTGTCATCTACCTTGCTCTCTCGGTCTCCCGGAACGTGGTGCCCTTTCGAACAACTACAGATGGATTACGGCGCACTGAGGGATAACACGTCACGACCAACGCATCCGGACCAACACTCATCCCAGTATGTGGAAACCCGATTTCCTGACCGTTATCGATCGAGAAGCGTCACAGCCGATCAGGCTATAAAGCAAGTTCACCCGGAAGCGCCTTTCAGTGGGTTCGGCAGCACAGTGATGGCTCCAGCTAACCGACATTTCGTCCTCATGTTGCAGTTCTTCAGCGTGGTACCTTGAATGCCGCCCTTGGTCTGCATGGCCGGTGTTCCGCCTTGCCCTACTGATGCCAGCCCGAAAGGCTAGCTGTCATCTACCTTGCTGTCTCGATCTCCCGGAATATGGTGCCCTTTCGAACTACTACCGGTGGATTACGGCGCACTGCGGGACAACACGTCACGACCAACCCATCCTGACCAACACTCCTCTCCGTATGTGGAAACCCGATTGCCTCACCGTTAGCGATCGACAAGCGTCACAGCCGATCAGGCTATAAAGCAAGTTCGCCCGGAAGCGCCTTTCCGAGGGCTCGAAAGCATAGTGATGTATACAGCTAACCGACATTTCTTCCTCATGTTGCAGTTCTTCAGCGTGGTACCTTGAATGCCGCCCTTGGGTTGCTTGGCCGGTATTCCGCCTTGCCCTGCTGATGCCAGCTCGAAAGGCTACCTGTCATCTGCCTTGCTGTCTCGGCCTCCCGGAACGTGGTGCCCTTTCGAACTACTACTGGCGGATTACGGCGCGCTGCGGGACAACACGTCACGGCCAACCCATCCTGATCAACACTCATCCCCGTATCTGGAAACCCGATTGCCTCACCGTTATCAATCGACAAGCGTCACAGCCGATCAGGCTATAGAGCAAGTTCGCCCGGAAGCGCCTTTGAGTGGGTTCGGCACCACAGTGATGGCTCCAGCTAACCGACATTTCGTCCTCATGTTGCAGTTTTTCAGCGTGGTACCTTGAATGCCGCATTTGCTCTGCTTGGCCGGTGTTCCGCCTTGCCCTGCTGATGCCACCCGGAAAGGCTACCTGTCAACCTTGCTGTCTCGGTCTCCCGGAACGTCGTGCCCTTTCTAACTACTACCGGTGGATTACGGCGCACTGCGGGACAACACGTCACGACCAACCCATCCTGACCAACACTGATCTCCGTATATGGAAACCCGATTTCCTCACCGTTATCGATCGACAAGCGTCACAGCAGATCAGGCTATAAAGCAAGTTCACCGGGAAGCGCCTTTCAGTGGGGTCGGGAGCACAGTGATGGCTCCAGCAAACTGACATTTCATCCTCATGTTGCATTTCTTTAGCTTGGTACTTAGAATGCCGCCCTTCGTCTGCTTGTCCGGTGTTCCGCCTTGCCCTCCTCATGACAGCCCGAAAGACTACCTGTCAGCTACCTTGCTGTCTCGGCCTCCCGGCATGTGGTGCCCTTTCGAACTACTGCCGGCGGATTACGGCGCACGGTGGGACAACACGTCACAACCAACCCATCCTGATCAACACTGATCCCCGTATCTGGAAACCCGATCGCCTCACCATTATCGATCGACAAGCGTCACAGGCGATAAGGCTGTAGAGCAAGTTCGCCCGGAAGCGCCTTTCAGTGGGTTCGGCAGCAGAGTGATGGCTCCAGCTGACGGACATTTCGTCCTCATGTTGTAGTTCTTGAGCGTGGTACCTTGAATGCCACCCTTGGTCTGCTTGACCGGTGTTCTGCCTTGCCCTGCTGATGCCAGCGGGAAAGGCTACCTGTCATCTACCTTGCTCTCTCGGTCTCCCGGAACGTGGTGCCCTTTCGAACAACTACAGATGGATTACGGCGCACTGAGGGATAACACGTTACGACCAACCCATCCTGACCAACACTCATCCCCGTATATGGAAACATGATTGCCTACCGTTATCGATCGAGAAGCGTCACAGCCGATCAGGCTATAAAGCAAGTTCACCCGGAAGCGCCTTTCAGTGGGTTCGGCAGCACAGTGATGGCTCCAGCTAACCGACATTTCGTCCTCATGTTGCAGTTCTTCAGCGTGGTACCTTGAATGCCGCCCTTGGTCTGCATGGCCGGTGTTCCGCCTTGCCCTACTGATGCCAGCCCGAAAGGCTAGCTGTCATCTACCTTGCTGTCTCGATCTCCCGGAATATGGTGCCCTTTCGAACTACTACCGGTGGATTACGGCTCACTGCGGGACAACACGTCACGACCAACCCATCCTGACCAACACTCCTCTCCGTATGTGGAAACCCGATTGCCTCACCGTTAGCGATCGACAAGCGTCACAGCCGATCAGGCTATAAAGCAAGTTCGCCCGGAAGCGCCTTTCCGAGGGCTCGAAAGCATAGTGATGTATACAGCTAACCGACATTTCTTCCTCATGTTGCAGTTCTTCACCGTGGTACCTTGAATGCCGCCCTTGGGTTGCTTGGCCGGTATTCCGCCTTGCCCTGCTGATGCCAGCTCGAAAGGCTACCTGTCATCTGCCTTGCTGTCTCGGCCTCCCAGAACGTGGTGCCCTTTCGAACTACTACTGGCGGATTACGGCGCGCTGCGGGACAACACGTCACGGCCAACCCATCCTGATCAACACTCATCCCCGTATCTGGAAACCCGATTGCCTCACCGTTATCGATCGACAAGCGTCACAGCCGATCAGGCTATAGAGCAAGTTCGCCCGGAAGCGCCTTTGAGTGGGTTCGGCAGCACAGTGATGGCTCCAGCTAACCGACATTTCGTCCTCATGTTGCAGTTTTTCAGCGTGGTACCTTGAATGCCGCATTTGCTCTGCTTGGCCGGTGTTCCGCCTTGACCTGCTGATGCCACCCGGAAAGGCTACCTGTCAACCTTGCTGTCTCGGTCTCCCGGAACGTCGTGCCCTTTCTAACTACTACCGGTGGATTACGGCGCACTGCGGGAACAAACGTCACGACCAACCCATCCTGACCAACACTGATCTCCGTATATGGAAACCCGATTTCCTCACCGTTATCGATCGACAAGCGTCACAGCAGATCAGGCTATAAAGCAAGTTCACCGGGAAGCGCCTTTCAGTGGGGTCGGGAGCACAGTGATGGCTCCAGCAAACTGACATTTCATCCTCATGTTGCATTTCTTTAGCTTGGTACTTAGAATGCCGCCCTTCGTCTGCTTGTCCGGTGTTCCGCCTTGCCCTCCTCATGACAGCCCGAAAGACTACCTGTCAACTACCTTGCTGTCTCGGCCTCCCGGCATGTGGTGCCCTTTCGAACTACTGCCGGCGGATTACGGCGCACGGTGGGACAACACGTCAAAACCAACCCATCCTGATCAACACTGATCCCCGTATCTGGAAACCCGATTGCCTCACCATTATCGATCGACAAGCGTCACAGGCGATCAGGCTGTAGAGCAAGTTCGCCCGGAAGCGCCTTTCAGTGGGTTCGGCAGCACAGTGATGGCTCCAGCTGACGGACATTTCGTCCTCATGTTGTAGTTCTTGAGCGTGGTACCTTGAATGCCACCCTTGGTCTGGTTGACCGGTGTTCTGCCTTGCCCTGCTGATGCCAGCGGGAAAGGCTACCTGTCATCTACCTTGCTCTCTCGGTCTCCCGGAACGTGGTGCCCTTTCGAACAACTACAGATGGATTACGGCGCACTGAGGGATAACACGTCACGACCAACGCATCCGGACCAACACTCATCCCAGTATGTGGAAACCCGATTTCCTGACCGTTATCGATCGACAAGCGTCACAGCCGATCAGGCTATAAAGCAAGTTCACCCGGAAGCGCCTTTCAGTGGGTTCGGCAGCACAGTGATGTCTCCAGCTAACCGACATTTCGTCCTCATGTTGCAGCTGTTCAGCGTGGTACCTTGAATGCCACCCTTGGTCTGCTTGTCCGGTGTTCCGCCTTGAACTGCTGATGCCAGCCCGAAAGGCTACCTGTCACCTACCTTGCTGTCTCGGCCTCCCGGCACGTGGTGCCCTTTCGAACTACTACCGGCGGATTACTGCGCACTGCGGGACAACACGTCACGACAAACCCATTCTGACCAACACTCATCCCCATATCTGGAAACCCGATTGCCTCACCGTTATCGATCGACAAGCGTCACAGCAGATCAGGCTATAAAACAAGTTCACCCGGAAAAGCCTTTCAGAGGGTTCGAAAGCACAGTGATGTATACAGCTAACCGACATTTCTTCCTCATGCTGCAGTTCTTCAGCGTGGTACCCTGAATGCCGCCCTTGGGTTGCTTGGCCGGTATTCCGCCTTGCCCTGCTGATGCCAGCTGGAAAGGCTACCTGTCATCTGCCTTGCTGTCTCGGTCTCCCGGAACGTGGTGCCCTTTCGAACTACTACTGGCGGATTACGGCGCGCTGCGGGACAACACGTCACGGCCAACCCATCCTGATCAACACCCATCCCCGTATCTGGAAACCCGATTGCCTCACCGTTATCGATCGACAAGCGTCACAGCCGATCAGGCTATAGAGCAAGTTCGCCCGGAAGCGCCTTTCAGTGGGTTCGGCTGCACAGTGATGGCTCCAGCTAACCGACAATTCGTCCTCATGTTGCAGTTTTTCAGCGTGGTACCTAGAATGCCGCCCTTGGTCTGCTTGGTCGGTGTTCCGCCTTGCCCTGCTGATGCCACCCGGAAAGGCTACCTGTCAACCTTGCTGTCTCGGTCTCCCGGAACGTCGTGCCCTTTCTAACTACCACCGGTGGATTACGGCGCACTGAGGGATAACACGTTACGACCAACCCATCCTGACCAACACTCATCCCCGTATATGGAAACATGATTGCCTACCGTTATCGATCGAGAAGCGTCACAGCCGATCAGGCTATAAAGCAAGTTCACCCGGAAGCGCCTTTCAGTGGGTTCGGCAGCACAGTGATGGCTCCAGCTAACCGACATTTCGTCCTCATGTTGCAGTTCTTCAGCGTGGTACCTTGAATGCCGCCCTTGGTCTGCATGGCCGGTGTTCCGCCTTGCCCTACTGATGCCAGCCCGAAAGGCTAGCTGTCATCTACCTTGCTGTCTCGATCTCCCGGAATATGGTGCCCTTTCGAACTACTACCGGTGGATTACGGCTCACTGCGGGACAACACGTCACGACCAACCCATCCTGACCAACACTCCTCTCCGTATGTGGAAACCCGATTGCCTCACCGTTAGCGATCGACAAGCGTCACAGCCGATCTGGCTATAAAGCAAGTTCGCCCGGAAGCGCCTTTCCGAGGGCTCGAAAGCATAGTGATGTATACAGCTAACCGACATTTCTTCCTGATGTTGCAGTTCTTCACCGTGGTACCTTGAATGCCGCCCTTGGGTTGCTTGGCCGGTATTCCGCCTTGCCCTGCTGATGCCAGCTCGAAAGGCTACCTGTCATCTGCCTTGCTGTCTCGGCCTCCCAGAACGTGGTGCCCTTTCGAACTACTACTGGCGGATTACGGCGCGCTGCGGGACAACACGTCACGGCCAACCCATCCTGATCAACACTCATCCCCGTATCTGGAAACCCGATTGCCTCACCGTTATCGATCGACAAGCGTCACAGCCGATCAGGCTATAGAGCAAGTTCGCCCGGAAGCGCCTTTGAGTGGGTTCGGCAGCACAGTGATGGCTCCAGCTAACCGACATTTCGTCCTCATGTTGCAGTTTTTCAGCGTGGTACCTTGAATGCCGCATTTGCTCTGCTTGGCCGGTGTTCCGCCTTGACCTGCTGATGCCACCCGGAAAGGCTACCTGTCAACCTTGCTGTCTCGGTCTCCCGGAACGTCGTGCCCTTTCTAACTACTACCGGTGGATTACGGCGCACTGCGGGAACAAACGTCACGACCAACCCATCCTGACCAACACTGATCTCCGTATATGGAAACCCGATTTCCTCACCGTTATCGATCGACAAGCGTCACAGCAGATCAGGCTATAAAGCAAGTTCACCGGGAAGCGCCTTTCAGTGGGGTCGGGAGCACAGTGATGGCTCCAGCAAACTGACATTTCATCCTCATGTTGCATTTCTTTAGCTTGGTACTTAGAATGCCGCCCTTCGTCTGCTTGTCCGGTGTTCCGCCTTGCCCTCCTCATGACAGCCCGAAAGACTACCTGTCAACTACCTTGCTGTCTCGGCCTCCCGGCATGTGGTGCCCTTTCGAACTACTGCCGGCGGATTACGGCGCACGGTGGGACAACACGTCAAAACCAACCCATCCTGATCAACACTGATCCCCGTATCTGGAAACCCGATTGCCTCACCATTATCGATCGACAAGCGTCACAGGCGATCAGGCTGTAGAGCAAGTTCGCCCGGAAGCGCCTTTCAGTGGGTTCGGCAGCACAGTGATGGCTCCAGCTGACGGACATTTCGTCCTCATGTTGTAGTTCTTGAGCGTGGTACCTTGAATGCCACCCTTGGTCTGGTTGACCGGTGTTCTGCCTTGCCCTGCTGATGCCAGCGGGAAAGGCTACCTGTCATCTACCTTGCTCTCTCGGTCTCCCGGAACGTGGTGCCCTTTCGAACAACTACAGATGGATTACGGCGCACTGAGGGATAACACGTCACGACCAACGCATCCGGACCAACACTCATCCCAGTATGTGGAAACCCGATTTCCTGACCGTTATCGATCGACAAGCGTCACAGCCGATCAGGCTATAAAGCAAGTTCACCCGGAAGCGCCTTTCAGTGGGTTCGGCAGCACAGTGATGTCTCCAGCTAACCGACATTTCGTCCTCATGTTGCAGCTGTTCAGCGTGGTACCTTGAATGCCACCCTTGGTCTGCTTGTCCGGTGTTCCGCCTTGAACTGCTGATGCCAGCCCGAAAGGCTACCTGTCACCTACCTTGCTGTCTCGGCCTCCCGGCACGTGGTGCCCTTTCGAACTACTACCGGCGGATTACTGCGCACTGCGGGACAACACGTCACGACAAACCCATTCTGACCAACACTCATCCCCATATCTGGAAACCCGATTGCCTCACCGTTATCGATCGACAAGCGTCACAGCAGATCAGGCTATAAAACAAGTTCACCCGGAAAAGCCTTTCAGAGGGTTCGAAAGCACAGTGATGTATACAGCTAACCGACATTTCTTCCTCATGCTGCAGTTCTTCAGCGTGGTACCCTGAATGCCGCCCTTGGGTTGCTTGGCCGGTATTCCGCCTTGCCCTGCTGATGCCAGCTGGAAACGCTACCTGTCATCTGCCTTGCTGTCTCGGTCTCCCGGAACGTGGTGCCCTTTCGAACTACTACTGGCGGATTACGGCGCGCTGCGGGACAACACGTCACGGCCAACCCATCCTGATCAACACCCATCCCCGTATCTGGAAACCCGATTGCCTCACCGTTATCGATCGACAAGCGTCACAGCCGATCAGGCTATAGAGCAAGTTCGCCCGGAAGCGCCTTTCAGTGGGTTCGGCTGCACAGTGATGGCTCCAGCTAACCGACAATTCGTCCTCATGTTGCAGTTTTTCAGCGTGGTACCTAGAATGCCGCCCTTGGTCTGCTTGGTCGGTGTTCCGCCTTGCCCTGCTGATGCCACCCGGAAAGGCTACCTGTCAACCTTGCTGTCTCGGTCTCCCGGAACGTCGTGCCCTTTCTAACTACCACCGGTGGATTACGGCGCACTGCGGCACAACACGTCACGACCAACCCATCCTGACCAACACTGATCCCCGTATATGGAAACCCGATTTCCTCACCGTTATCGATCGACAAGCGTCACAGCAGATCAGGCTATAAAGCAAGTTCACCGGGAAGTGCGTTTCATTGGGGTCGGGAGCACAGTGATGGCTCCAGCTGACCGACATTTCGTCCTCATGTTGGAATTCTTGAGCGTGGTACCTTGAATGCCACTCTTGGTCTGCCTGGCCGGTGTTCCGCCTTGCCCTGCTGATGCTAGCGGGAAAGGCTACCTGTCATCTACCTTGCTCTCTCGGTCTCCCGGAACGTGGTGCCCTTTCGAACAACTACAGATGGATTACGGCGCACTGAGGGACAACACGTCACGACCTACGCATCCTGACCAACACTGATCCCAGTATGTGGAAACCCGATTTCCTGACCATTATCGATCGACAAGCGTCACAGCCGATCAGGCTATAAAGCAAGTTCACCCAGAAGCGCCTTTCAGTGGGTTCGGGAGCACAGTGATGTCTCCAGCTAACCGACATTTCGTCCTCATGTTGCAGCTGTTCAGCGTGGTACCTTGAATGCCGCCCTTGGTCTGCTTGTCCGGTGTTCCGCCTTGAACTGCTGATGCCAGCCCGAAAGGCTACCTGTCACCTACCTTGCTGTCTCGGCCTCCCGGCACGTGGTGAACTTTCGAACTACTACCGGCGGAATACGGCGCACTGAGGGACAACACGTCACGACCAACGCATCCTGACCAACACTGATCCCAATATGTGGAAACCCGATTTCCTGACCGTTATCGATCGACAAGCGTCACAGCCGATCAGGCTATAAAGCAAGTTCACCCGGAAGCGCCTTTCAGTGGGTTCGGCAGCACAGTGATGTCTCCAGCTAACCGACATTTCGTCCTCATGTTGCAGCTGGTCAGCGTGGTACCTTGAGTGCCGCCCTTGGTCTGCTTGTCCGGTGTTCCGCCTTGAACTGCTGATGCCAGCCCGAAAGGCTACCTGTCACCTACCTTGCTGTCTCGGCCTCCCGGCACGTGGTGCCCTTTCGAACTACTACCGGCGGATTACGGCGCACTGCGGGACAACACGTCACGACAAACCCATTCTGACCAACACTCATCCCCATATCTGGAAACCCGATTGCCTCACCGTTATCGATCGACAAGCGTCACAGCAGATCAGGCTATAAAACAAGTTCACCCGGAAAAGGCTTTCAGTGGGTTCGGCAGCACAGTGATGGCTCCAGCTAACCGACATTTCGTCCTCATGTTGCAGTTCTTCAGCGTGGTACCTTGAATGCCGCCCTTGGTCTGCTTGGCCGGTGTTCCGCCTTGCCCTGCTGATGCTAGCCGGAAAGGCTACCTGTCAACGCTGCTGTCTCGGTCTCCCGGAACGTCGTGCCCTTTCTAACAACTACCGGCTGATTACAGCAAACTGCGGGACGACACTTCACGACCAACGCATCCTGACCAACACTCATCCCCGTATCTGGAAACCCGATTGCCTCGACGTTATCGATCGACAAGCGTCACAGCAGATCAGGCTATAAAACAAGTCCGCCCAGAAGCGCCTTTCAGTGGGTTTGGCAGCACAGTGATGGCTCCAGATAACCGAAATTTCTTCCTCATGTTGCAGTTCTTCAGCGTGGTACCTTGAATGCCGCCCTTGGTGTGCTTGTCCGGTGTTCCGCCTCGAACTGCTGATGCGAGCCCGAAAGTATACCTGTCACCTACCTTGCTGTCTTGTCCTCCCGGCACGTGGTGCCCTTTCCAACTACTACCGGCGGATTACGGCGCACTGCGGGACAACACGTCACGACCAACCCATCCTGATCAACACTCATCCCCTTATGTGAAAACCCGAATGTCTCAGCGTTATCGATCAACAAGCGTCACAGCCGATCAGGCTATAAAGCAAGTCCGCACGGAAGCCCCTTTCAGTGGGTTCGGCAGCACAGTGATGGCTCCAGCTAACCGACATTTCGTCCTCATTTTGCAGTTCTTCAGCGTGGTACTTTGAATGCCGCCCTTGGTCTGCTTGACCGGTGTTACGCCTTGCCCTGCTGATGCCAGCCCGAAAGGCTACCTGTCATCTACCTTGCTGTGTGGGCCTCCCGGCACGTTGTGCCGTATCGAACTACTACAGGCGGATTACGGCGCACTGCAGGACAACACGTCACGACCAACCCAGCGTGACCAACACTCATCCCCGTATCTGCAAACCCGATCGCTTCACCGGTATCGATCGACAAGCGTCACAGCTGATCAGGCTATAAAGCAAGTTCGCCCGGAAGCGCCTTTCAGTCGGTTCGGCAGCACAGTGATGGCTCCAGCTAACCGACATTTCTTCCTCATGTTGCAGTTCTTCAGCGCGGTACCTTGAATGCCGCCCTTAGTCTGCTTGGCCGGTGTTCGCCTTGCCGTGCTGATGCCAGCCGGACCAGTCATTTTGTGCCACATCCTCTCATTTCTGATCCGTTGTTTGTACTCTAGTTTTGTTGCCAATGCCGTGTTTTTTAGGGGCCGTGAACCCCGTCAAGCCCAGTTGGAGGCTTTTTGTTCACGGTCCTCAGCATCTGTAATGTTGATATTGGAATAAAATGATGAAAATGGAATAAAATGATGAAAGGCTACCTGTCATCTACCTTCTGGTCTCGGTCTCCCAGCACGTGGTGCCCTTTCGAACTACTACCGGCGGATTAGGCGCACTGCGGGACACACGTCATGACCAGCCCATCCTGACCCACACTCATCTCCGTATCTGGAAACCCGATTGCCTCAGCGTTATCGATCGACAAGCGTCACTGGCGATCAGTCTATAAAGCAAGTTCGCCTGGAAGCGCCTTTCAGTGGGTTCGGCAGCACAGTGATGGCTCCAGCTAACCAACATTTTGCCCTCGTATTGCAGTTCTTCAGCGTGGTACCTTGAATGCGGCCCTTGGTCTGTTTGGCCGGTGTTCCGCCTTGCCCTGCTGATGCCAGCCCGAAAGGCTACCTGTCATCTACCTTGCTGTCTGAGCCTCCCGGCACGTGGTGCCCTTTCGAACTACTACCGGCGGATTATGGCGCACTCAGGGACAACACTTTACGACCAACCCATCCTGACCAAAACTCATCCCCGTATCTGGAATCCCGATTGCCTCACCGTTATCGATCGACAAGCGTCACAGCCGAACAGGCTATAAGGCAAGTTCGCACGGAAGCGCCTTTCAGTGGGTTCGGAAGCACAGTGATGGATTCAGCTAACCGACATTTCGTCCTGATATTGCAGTTCTTCAGCGTGGTACCTTGAATGCCGCTTTTGGTCTGCTTGGCCAGTATTCGCCTTGCCGTGCTGATGCCAGCCGGACCAGTCATTTTGTGCCACATCCTCTCATTTCTGATCCGTTGTTTGTACTCTAGTTTTGTTGGCAATGCCGTGTTTTTTAGGGGCCGTGAACCCCGTCAAGCCCTGTTGGAGGCTTTTTGTTCACGGTCCCAAGCATCTGTATTGTTGATATTGGAATAAAATGATGAAAATGGAATAAAATGATGAAAGGCTACCTTTCATCTACCTTGCTGTCTCGGTCTCCCGGAACGTTGCGCCCTTTCGAACTACTACCGGTGGATTACGGCGCACTGCGGGACAACGCGTCACGACCAACCCATCCTGACCAACACTCCTCCCAGTATGTGGAAACCCGATTGCCTCACCGTTACTGATCGACAAGCGTCACAGCCGATCAGGCTATAAAGCAAGTCCGCACGGAAGCCCCTTTCAGTGGGTTCGGCAGCACAGTGATGGCTCCAGCTAACCGACATTTCGTCCTCATTTTGCAGTTCTTCAGCGTGGTACTTTGAATGCCGCCCTTGGTCTGCTTGACCGGTGTTACGCCTTGCCCTGCTGATGCCAGCCCGAAAGGCTACCTGTCATCTACCTAGCTGTGTGGGCCTCCCGGCACGTTGTGCCGTATCGAACTACTACAGGCGGATTACGGCGCACTGCAGGACAACACGTCACGACCAACCCAGCGTGACCAACACTCATCCCCGTATCTGCAAACCCGATCGCTTCACCGGTATCGATCGACAAGCGTCACAGCTGATCAGGCTATAAAGCAAGTTCGCCCGGAAGCGCCTTTCAGTGGGTTCGGCAGCACAGTGATGGCTCCAGCTAACCGACATTTCTTCCTCATGTTGCAGTTCTTCAGCGCGGTACCTTGAATGCCGCCCTTAGTCTGCTTGGCCGGTGTTCGCCTTGCCGTGCTGATGCCAGCCGGACCAGTCATTTTGTGCCACATCCTCTCATTTCTGATCCGTTGTTTGTACTCTAGTTTTGTTGCCAATGCCGTGTTTTTTAGGGGCCGTGAACCCCGTCAAGCCCAGTTGGAGGCTTTTTGTTCACGGTCCTCAGCATCTGTAATGTTGATATTGGAATAAAATGATGAAAATGGAATAAAATGATGAAAGGCTACCTGTCATCTACCTTCTGGTCTCGGTCTCCCAGCACGTGGTGCCGTTTCGAACTACTACCGGCGGATTAGGCGCACTGCGGGACACACGTCATGACCAGCCCATCCTGACCCACACTCATCTCCGTATCTGGAAACCCGATTGCCTCACCGTTATCGATCGACAAGCGTCACTGGCGATCAGTCTATAAAGCAAGTTCGCCTGGAAGCGCCTTTCAGTGGGTTCGGCAGCACAGTGATGGCTCCAGCTAACCAACATTTTGCCCTCGTATTGCAGTTCTTCAGCGTGGTACCTTGAATGCGGCCCTTGGTCTGTTTGGCCGGTGTTCCGCCTTGCCCTGCTGATGCCAGCCGGAAAGGCTACCTGTCATCTACCTTGCTGTCTGGGCCTCCCGGCACGTGGTGCCCTTTCGAACTACTACCGGCGGATTACCGCGCACTGAAGGACAACACTTCACGATCAACCCATCCTGACCAACACCCATCCCCGAATCTGGAAACCCGATTGCCTCACCGTGATCGATCGACAAGCGTCACAGCCGATGAGGCTATAAAGCAAGTTCGCCCGGAAGCGCCTTTCAGTGGATTCGGCAGCACAGTGATGGCTCCAGCTAACCGACATTTCTTCCTCATGTTGCAGTTCTTCAGCGCGGTACCTTGAATATCGCCCTTAGTCGGCTTGGCCGGTGTTCGCCTTGCCCTGCTGATGCCAGCCGGACCTGTCATTTTGTGCCACATCCTCCCATGTCTGATGCGTTGTTTTTATTCTAGTTTTGTTGCCAATGCCATGTTTTTTAGGGGCCGTGAACCCCGTCAAGCCCAGTTGGAGGCTTTTTCTTCACGGTCCTCAGCATCTGTAATGGTGGTATTGGAATAAAATGATGAAAATGGAATAAAATGATGAAAGGCTACCTGTCATCTACCTTGCGGTCTCGGTCTCCCGGAACGTGGTGCCCTTTCGAGCTACTACCCGTGGATTACGGGGCACTGCGGGACAACACGCCACGACCAACCCATCCTGACCAACACTCGATCCCGTATATGGAAACCCGATTGCCTCAACGTTATCGATCGGCGAGCGTCACAGCCGATCAGGCTATAGAGCAAGTTCGCCCGGAAGCGCCTTTCAGTGGGTTCGGCAGCACAGTGATGGCTCCAGCTAACCGACATTTCGTCCTCATGTTGCAGTTCTTCAGCGTGGTACCTTGAATGCCGCCCTTGGCCTGCTTGGCCGGTGTTCCGCCTTGCCCTGCTGATTCCAGCCGGAAAGGCTACCTGTCAACCTTGCTGTCTCTGTCTCCCGGAACGTCGTGCCCTTTAGAACTACTACCGGCTTATTACGGCGCACTCAGGGACAACACTTCACGACCAACCCATCCTGACAAAAACTCATCCCCGTATCTGGAATCCCGATTGCCTCACCGTTATCGATCGACAAGCGTCACAGCCGAACAGGCTATAAGGCAAGTTCACCCGGAAGCGCCTTTCAGTGGGTTCGGAAGCACAGTGATGGATTCAGCTAACCGACATTTCGTCCTGATATTGCAGTTCTTCAGCGTGGTACCTTGAATGCCGCTTGTGGTCTGCTTGGCCAGTATTCGCCTTGCCGTGCTGATGCCAGCCGGACCTGTCATTTTGTGCCACATCCTCCCATGTCTAAAGAGTTGTTTGTATTCTAGTTTTGTAGCCAATGCCATGTTTTATAGGGGCCGTGAACCCCGTCAAGCCCAGTTATAGGCTTTTTGTTCACGGTCCTCAGCATCTGTTATGTTGATCTTGGAATAAAATGATGAAAGGCTACCTTTCATCTACCTTGCTGTCTCGGTCTCCCGGAACGTTGCGCCCTTTCGAACTACTACCGGTGGATTACGGCGCACTGCGGGACAACGCGTCACGACCAACCCATCCTGACCAACACTCCTCCCAGTATGTGGAAACCCGATTGCCTCACCGTTATTGATCGACAAGCGTCACAGCCGATGAGGCTATAAAGCAAGTTCGCCCGGAAAAGCCTTTCAGTGGGTTCGGCAGCACAGTGATGGCTCCAGCTAACCGACATTTCGTCCTCATGTTGCAGTTCTTCAGCCTGGTACCTTGAATGCCACCCTTGGTCTGCTTGCCCTGCTGATGCCAGCCGGAAAGGCTACCTGTCATCTACATTGCTGTCTGGGCCTCCCGGCACGTGGTGCCCTTTCGAACTACTACCGGCGGATTACCGCGCACTGAAGGACAACACTTCACGATCAACCCATCCTGACCAACACTCATCCCCGAATCTGGAAACCCGATTGCCTCACCGTGATCGATCGACAAGCGTCACAGCCGATGAGGCTATAAAGCAAGGTCGCCCGGAAGCGCCTTTCAGTGGATTCGGAAGCACAGTGATGGATTCAGCTAACCGACATTTCGTCCTGATGTTGCAGTTCTTCAGCGTGGTACCTTGAATGCCGCTTTTGGTCTGCTTGGCCAGTGTTCGCCTTGCCGTGCTGATGCCAGCCGGACCTGTCATTTTGTGCCACATCCTCCCATCTGTGATGCATTGTTTGTATTTTAGTTTTGTTGCCAATGCCATGTTTTTTAGGGGCCGTGAACCCCGTCAAGCCCCGTTGGAGGCTTTTTGTTCACGGTCTTCAGCATCTGTAATGTTGATATTGGAATAAAATGATGAAAATGGAATAAAATGATGAAAGGCTACCTGTCATCTACCTTGCGGTCTCGGTCTCCCGGAACGTTGCGCCCTTTCGAACTACTACCGGTGGATTACGGGGCACTGCGGGACAACACGCCACGACCAACCCATCCTGACCAACACTCAATCCCGTATATGGAAACCCGATTGCCTCAACGTTATCGATCGGCGAGCGTCACAGCCGATCAGGCTATAGAGCAAGTTCACCCGGAAGCGCCTTTCAGTGGGTTCGGCAGCACAGTGATGGCTCCAGCTAACCGACATTTCGTCCTCATGTTGCAGTTCTTCAGCGTGGTACCTTGAATGCCGCCCGTGGTCTGCTTGGCCGGTGTTCCGCCTTGCCCTGCAGATGCCAGCCCGAAAGGCTACCTGTCATCTACCTTGCTGTCTGGGCCTCCCAGCACGTGGAGCCCTTTCGAACTACTACCGGCTTATTACGGCGCACTCAGGGACAACACTTCACGACCAACCCATCCTGACAAAAACTCATCCCCGTATCTGGAATCCCGATTGTCTCACCGTTATCGATCGACAAGCGTCACAGCCGAACAGGCTATAAGTCAAGTTCACCCGGAAGCGCCTTTCAGTGGGTTCGGAACCGCAGTGATGGATTCAGCTAACCGACATTTCGTCCTGATATTGCAGTTCTTCAGCGTGGTACCTTGAATGCCGCTTGTGGTCTGCTTGGCCAGTATTCGCCTTGTCGTGCTGATGCCAGCCGGACCTGTCATTTTGTGCCACATCCTCCCATGTCTAAAGAGTTGTTTGTATTCTAGTTTTGTAGCCAATGCCATGTTTTTTAGGGGCCGTGAACCCCGTCAAGCCCAGTTATAGGCTTTTTGTTCACGGTCCTCAGCATCTGTAATGCTGATCTTGGAATAAAATGATGAAAATTGAATAAATTGACGAAAGGCTAACTGTCATCTACCTTGCTTTCTCGGCCTCCCGGAACGTGGTGCCGTTTCGAACTACTACCGGCGGATTACCGCGCACTGAAGGACAACACTTCACGATCAACCCATCCTGACCAACACTCATCCCCGAATCTGGAAACCCGATTGCCTCACCGTGATCGATCGACAAGCGTCACAGCCGATGAGGCTATAAAGCAAGGTCGCCCGGAAGCGCCTTTCAGTGGATTCGGAAGCACAGTGATGGATTCAGCTAACCGACATTTCGTCCTGATGTTGCAGTTCTTCAGCGTGGTACCTTGAATGCCGCTTTTGGTCTGCTTGGCCAGTGTTCGCCTTGATGTGCTGATGCCAGCCGGACCTGTCATTTTGTGCCACATCCTCCCATCTGTGAAGCATTGTTTGTATTTTAGTTTTGTTGCCAATGCCATGTTTTTTAGGGGCCGTGAACCCCGTCAAGCCCCGTTGGAGGCCTTTTGTTCACGGTCTTCAGCATCTGTAATGTTGATATTGGAATAAAATACTGAAAATGGAATAAAATGATGAAAGGCTACCTGTCATCTACCTTGCGGTCTCGGTCTCCCAGCACGTAGTGCCCTTTCGAACTACTACCGGCGGATTAGGCGCACTGCGGGACACACGTCATGACCAGCCCATCCTGACCAACACTCATCCCCGTATCTGGAAACCCGATTGCTTCACCGTTATCGATAGACAAGCGTCACAGCCGATCAGGCTATAAAGCTTGTTCGCCCGGATAAGCCTTTCAGTGGATTCGGCAGCACAGTGATGGCTCCAGCTAACCGACCTTTCGTCCTCATGTTGCAGTTCTTCAGCGTGGTACCTTGAATGCCGCCCTTGGTCTGCTTGGCAGGTGTTCCGCCTTGCCCTGCTAATGCAAGCCGGAAAGGCTACCTGTCATCTACCTTGCTGTCTCGGTCTCCCGGAATATGGTGCCCTTTCGAACTACTACCGGTGGATTACGGCGCACTGCGGGACAACACGTCACGACCAACCCATCCAGATCAACACTCCTCTCCGTATCTGGAAACCCGATTGCCTCACCGTTATCGATCGACAAGCGTCACAGCCGATCAGGCTATAGAGCAAGTTCGCCCGGAAGCGCCTTTCAGTGGGTTCGGCAGCACAGTGATGGCTCCAGCTAACCGACATTTCGTCCTCATGTTGCAGTTTTTCAGCGTGGTACCTTGAATGCCGCCCTTGCTCTGCTTGGCCGGTGTTCCGCCTTGCCCTGCTGATGCCACCCGGAAAGGCTACCTGTCAACCTTGCTGTCTCGGTCTCCCGGAACGTCGTGCCCTTTCTAACTACTACCGGTGGATTACGGCGCACTGCGGGACAACACGTCACGACCAACCCATCCTGACCAACACTGATCTCCGTATATGGAAACCCGATTTCCTCACCATTATCGATCGACAAGCGTCACAGGTGATCAGGCTGTAGAGCAAGTTCGCCCGGAAGCGCCTTTCAGTGGGTTCGGCAGCACAGTGATGGCTCCAGCTGACCGACATTTCGTCCTCATGTTGCAGTTCTTGAGCGTGGGACCTTGAATGCCACCCTTGGTCTGCTTGGCCGGTGTTCCGCCTTGCCCTGCTGATGCCAGCGGGAAAGGCTACCTGTCATCTACCTTGCTCTCTCGGTCTCCCGGAACGTGGTTCCCTTTCGAACAACTACAGATGGATTACGGCGCACTGAGGGACAACACGTCACGACCAACGCATCCGGACCAACACTGATCCCAGTATGTGGAAACCCGATTTCCTGACTGTTATCGATCGACAAGCGTCACAGCCGATCAGGCTATAAAGCAAGTTCACCCGGAAGCGCCTTTCAGTGGGTTCGGCAGCACAGTGATGTCTCCAGCTAACCGACATTTCGTCCTCATGTTGCAGCCGTTCAGCGTGGTACCTTGAATGCCGCCCTTGGTCTGCTTGTCTGGTGTTCCGCCTTGAACTGCTGATGCCAGCCCGAAAGGCTACCTGTCACCTACCTTGCTGTCTCGGCCTCCCGCCACGTGGTGCCCTTTCGAACTACTACCGGCGGATTACGGCGCACTGCGGGACAACACGTCACGACAAACCCATTCTGACCAACACTCATCCCCATATCTGGAAACCCGATTGCCTCACCGTTATCGATCGACAAGCGTCACAGCAGATCAGGCTATAAAAAAAGTTCACCCGGAAAAGCCTTTCAGAGGGTTCGAAAGCACAGTGATGTATACAGCTAACCAACATTTCTTCCTCATGTTGCAGTTCTTCAGCGTGGTACCTTGAATGCCACCCTTGGGTTGCTTGGCCGGTATTCCGCCTTGCCCTGCTGATGCCAGCTGGAAAGGCTACCTGTCATCTGCCTTTCTGTCTCGGTCTCCCGGAACGTGGTGCCCTTTCGAGCTACTACCGGCGGATTACGGCGCACTGCGGGACAACACGTCACGACCAACCCATCCTGATCAACACTCATCCCCTTATGTGAAAACCCGAATGCCTCACCGTTATCGATCAACAAGCGTCACAGCCGATCAGGCTATAAAGCAAGTCCGCCCGGAAGCTCCTTTCAGTGGGTTCGGCAGCAGTGATGGCTCCAGCTAACCGACATTTCGTCCTCATTTTGCAGTTCTTCAGCGTGGTACCTTGAATGCCGCCCTTGGTCTGCTTGGCCGGTGTTACGCCTTGCCCTGCTGATGCCAGCCCGAAAGGCTACCTGTCATCTACCTTGCCGTGTGGGCCTCCCGGCACGTTGTGCCCTATCGAACAGGCGGATTACGGCGCACTGCAGGACAACACGTCACGACCAACCCAGCGTGACCAACACTCATCCCCGTATCTGCAAACCCGATCGCTTCACCGGTATCGATCGACAAGCATCACAGCTGATCAGGCTATAAAGCAAGTTCGCCCGGAAGCGCCTTTCAGTGGGTTCGGCACCACAGTGATGGCTCCAGCTAACCGACATTCCTTCATCATGTTGCAGTTCTTCAGCGCGGTACCTTGAATGCCGCCCTTAGTCTGCTTGGCCGGTGTTCGCCTTGCCCTGCTGATGCCAGCTGGACCTGTCATTTTGTGCCACATCCTCCCATGTCTGATGCGTTGTTTGTATTATAGTTTTGTTGCCAATGCCATGTTTTTTAGGGGCCGTGAACCCCGTCAAACCCAGTTGGAGGCTTTTTGTTCACGGTCCTCAGCATCTGTAATGTTGATATTGGAATAAAGTGATGAAAATGTAATAAAATGATGAAAGGCTACCTGTCATCTACCTTGCGGTCTCGGTCTCCCAGCACGTGGTGCCCTTTCGAACTACTACCGGCGGATTAGGCGCACTGCGGGACACACGTCATGACCAGCCCATCCTGACCAACACTCATCCCCGTATCTGGAAACCCGATTGCCTCACCGTTATCGATCGACAAGCGTCACTGGCGATCAGTCTATAAAGCAAGTTCGCCGGAAGCGCCTTTCAGTGGGTTCGGCAGCACAGTGATGGCTCCAGCTAACCGACATTTTGTCCTCATGTTGCAGTTCTTCAGCCTGGTACCTTGAATGCCACCCTTGGTCTGCTTACCCTGCCGATGCCAGCCCGAAAGGCTACCTGTCATCTACCTTGCTGTCTGAGCCTCAAGGCACGTGGTGCCCTTTCGAACTACTACCGGCGGATTATGGCGCACTGAGGGACAACACTTCACGACCAACCCATCCTGACCAAAACTCATCCCAGTATCTGGAATCCCGATTGCCTCACCGTTATCGATCGACAAGCGTCACAGCCGATCAGGCTATAAGGCAAGTTCGCCCGGAAGCGCCTTTCAGTGGGTTCGGAAGCACAGTGATTGATTCAGCTAACCGACATTTCGTCCTGATATTGCAGTTCTTCAGCGTGGTACCTTGAATGCCGCTTTTGGTCTGCTTGGCCAGTATTCGCCTTGCCGTGCTGATGATAGCCGGACCTGTCATTTTGTGCCACATCCTCTCATTTCTGATCCGTTGTTTGTACTCTAGTTTTGTTGCCAATGCCGTGTTTTTTAGAGGCCGTGAACCCCGTCAAGCCCCGTTGGAGGCTTTTTGTTCACGGTCCCAAGCATCTGTATTGTTGGTATTGGAATAAAATGATGAAAATGGAATAAAATGATGAAAGGCTACCTTTCATCTACCTTGCTGTCTCGGTCTCCCGGAACGTTGCGCCCTTTCGAACTACTACCGGTGGATTACGGCGCACTGCGGGACAAAGCGTCACGACCAACCCATCCTGACCAACACTCCTCCCAGTATGTGGAAACCCGATTGCCTCACCGTTATTGATCGACAAGCGTCAAAGCCGATCAGGCTATAAAGCAAGTTCGCCCGGAAAAGCCTTTCAGTGGGTTCGGCAGCACAGTGATGGCTCCAGCTAACCGATATTTTGTCCTCATGTTGCAGTTCTTCAGCCTGGTACCTTGAATGCCACCCTTGGTCTGCTTACCCTGCTGATGCCAGCCGGAAAGGCTACCTGTCATCTATCTTGCTGTCTGGGCCTCCCGGCACGTGGTGCCCTTTCGAACTACTACCGGCGGATTACCGCGCACTGAACGACAACACTTCACGATCAACCCATCCTGACCAACACTCATCCCCGAATCTGGAAACCCGATTGCCTCACCGTGATCGATCGACAAGCGTCACCGCCGATGAGGCTATAAAGCAAGTTCGCCCGGAAGCGCCTTTCAGTGGATTCGGCAGCACAGTGATGGCTCCAGCTAACCGACATTTCTTCCTCATGTTGCAGTTCTTCAGCGCGATACCTTGAATGCCGCCCTTAGTCGGCTTGGCCGGTGTTCGCCTTGCCCTGCTGATGCCAGCGGGACCTGTCATTTTGTGCCACATCCTCCCATGTCTGATGCGTTGTTTGTATTCTAGTTTTGTTGCCAATGCCATGTTTTTTAGGGGCCGTGAACCCCGTCAAGCCCAGTTGGAGGCTTTTTCTTCACGGTCCTCAGCATCTGTAATGTTGATATTGGAATAAAATGATGAAAATGGAATTAAATGGTGAAAGGCTACCTGTCATCTACCTTGCGGTCTCGGTCTCCCGGAACGTGGTGCCCTTTCGAGCTACTACCGGTGGATTACGGGGCACTGCGGGACAGCACGCCACGACCAACCCATCCTGACCAAGACTCAATCCCGTATATGGAAACCCGATTGCCTCAACGTTATCGATCGGCGAGCGTCACAGCCGATCAGGCTATAGAGCAAGTTCGCCCGGAAGCGCCTTTCACTGGGTTCGGCAGCACAGTGATGGCTTCAGCTAACCGACATTTCGTCCTCATGTTGCAGTTCTTCAGCGTGGTACCTTGAATGCCGCCCTTGGTCTGCTTGGCCGGTGTTCCGCCTTGCCCTGCAGATGCCAGCCCGAAAGGCTACCTGTCATCTACCTTGCTGTCTGGGCCTCCCAGCACGTGGAGCCCTTTCGAACTACTACCGGGTTATTACGGCGCACTCAGGGACAACACTTCACGACCAACCCATCCTGACAAAAACTCATCCCCGTATCTGGAATCCCGATTGCCTCACCGTTATCGATCGACAAGCGTCACAGCCGAACAGGCTATAAGGCAAGTTCGCCCGGAAGCGCCTTTCAGTGGGTTCGGAAGCACAGTGATGGATTCAGCTAACCGACATTTCGTCCTGATATTGCAGTTCTTCAGCGTGGTACCTTGAATGCCGCTTGTGGTCTGCTTGGCCAGTATTCGCCTTGCCGTGCTGATGGCAGCTGGACCTGTCATTTTGTGCCACATCCTCCCATGTCTAAAGAGTTGTTTGTATTCTAGGTTTGTAGCCAATGCCATGTTTTTTAGGGGCCGTGAACCCCGTCAAGCCCAGTTATAGGCTTTTTGTTCACGGTCCTCAGCATCTGTAATGTTGATCTTGGAATAAAATGAAGAAAATGGAATAAATTGACGAAAGGCTAACTGTCATCTACCTTGCTGTCTCGGTCTCCCGGAACGTGGTGCCCTTTCGAACTACCTCCGGTGGATTACGGGCAACTCCGGGACAACACGCCACGACCAACCCTTCCTGACCAACACTCATCCCCGTATCTGGATACCCGATTGCTTCACCGTTATCGATCGACAAGCGTCACTGCCGATCAGGCTCTAAAGCAAGTCCACCCGGAAGCGCCTTTCAGTGGGTTCGGCAGCACAGTGATGTCTCCAGCTAACCGACATTTCGTCCTCATGTTGCAGCTGTTCAGCGTGGTACCTTGAATGCCGCCCTTTTTCTGCTTGTCCGGTGTTCCGCCTTGAACTGCTGATGCCAGCCCGAAAGGCTACCTGTCACCTACCTTGCTGTCTCGGCCTCCCGGCACGTGGTGCCCTTTCGAACTACTACCGGCGGATTACGGCGCACTGCGGGACAACACGTCACGACCAACCCATTCTGACGAACACTCATCCCCATATCTGGAAACCCGATTGCCTCACCGTTATCGATCGACAAGCGTCACAGCAGATCAGGCTATAAAAAGAGTTCACCCTGAAAAGCCTTTCAGTGGGTTCAGCAGCACAGTGATGGCTCCAGCTTACCGACATTTCGTCCTCATGTTGCAGTTCTTCAGCGTGGTACCTTGAATGCCGCCCTTGGTCTGCTTGGCCGGTGTTCCGCCTTCCCCTGCTGATGCCAGCCCGAAAGGCCACCTGTCATCTACCTTGCTGTCTGGGCCTCCCGGAACGTGGTGCCCTTTCGAGCTACTACCGGTGGATTACGGGGCACTGCGGGACAGCACGCCACGACCAACCCATCCTGACCAAGACTCAATCCCGTATATGGAAACCCGATTGCCTCAACGTTATCGATCGGCGAGCGTCACAGCCGATCAGGCTATAGAGCAAGTTCGCCCGGAAGCGCCTTTCACTGGGTTCGGCAGCACAGTGATGGCTTCAGCTAACCGACATTTCGTCCTCATGTTGCAGTTCTTCAGCGTGGTACCTTGAATGCCGCCCTTGGTCTGCTTGGCCGGTGTTCCGCCTTGCCCTGCAGATGCCAGCCCGAAAGGCTACCTGTCATCTACCTTGCTGTCTGGGCCTCCCAGCACGTGGAGCCCTTTCGAACTACTACCGGGTTATTACGGCGCACTCAGGGACAACACTTCACGACCAACCCATCCTGACAAAAACTCATCCCCGTATCTGGAATCCCGATTGCCTCACCGTTATCGATCGACAAGCGTCACAGCCGAACAGGCTATAAGGCAAGTTCGCCCGGAAGCGCCTTTCAGTGGGTTCGGAAGCACAGTGATGGATTCAGCTAACCGACATTTCGTCCTGATATTGCAGTTCTTCAGCGTGGTACCTTGAATGCCGCTTGTGGTCTGCTTGGCCAGTATTCGCCTTGCCGTGCTGATGCCAGCTGGACCTGTCATTTTGTGCCACATCCTCCCATGTCTAAAGAGTTGTTTGTATTCTAGGTTTGTAGCCAATGCCATGTTTTTTAGGGGCCGTGAACCCCGTAGAGCCCAGTTATAGGCTTTTTGTTCACGGTCCTCAGCATCTGTAATGTTGATCTTGGAATAAAATGATGAAAATGGAATAAATTGACGAAAGGCTAACTGTCATCTACCTTGCTGTCTCGGTCTCCCGGAACGTGGTGCCCTTTCGAACTACAACCGGTGGATTACGGGCAACTCCGGGACAACACGCCACGACCAACCCTTCCTGGCCAACACTCATCCCCGCATCTGGATACCCGATTGCTTCACCGTTATCGATCGACAAGCGTCACTGCCGATCAGGCTCTAAAGCAAGTCCACCCGGAAGCGCCTTTCAGTGGGTTCGGCAGCACAGTGATGTCTCCAGCTAACCGACATTTCGTCCTCATGTTGCAGCTGTTCAGCGTGGTACCTTGAATGCCGCCCTTGGTCTGCTTGTCCGGTGTTCCGCCTTGAACTGCTGATGCCAGCCCGAAAGGCTACCTGTCACCTACCTTATTGTCTCGGCCTCCCGGCACGTGGTGCCCTTTCGAACTACTACCGGCGGATTACGGCGCACTGCGGGACAACACGTCACGACCAACCCATTCTGACGAACACTCATCCCCATATCTGGAAACCCGATTGCCTCACCGTTATCGATCGACAAGCGAAACAGCAGATCAGGCTATAAAAAGAGTTCACCCGGAAAAGCCTTTCAGTGGGTTCAGCAGCACAGTGATGGCTCCAGCTTACCGACATTTCGTCCTCATGTTGCAGTTCTTCAGCGTGGTACCTTGAATGCCGCCCTTGGTCTGCTTGGCCGGTGTTCCGCCTTCCCCTGCTGATGCCAGCCCGAAAGGCCACCTGTCATCTACCTTGCTGTCTGGGCCTCCCGCAACGTGGTGCCCTTTCCAACTACTACCGGCGGATTACGGCGCATTGAGGGACAGCACTTCACAACCAACCCATCCTTACCAACACTCATCCCCGTATCTGGAAACCCGATTGCCTCACCGTTATCGATCGACAAGCGTCACAGCCGATCAGGCTACAAAGCAAGTTCGCCCGGAAGCGCTTTTCAGTGGGTTCGGCTGCACAGTGATTGCTCCAGCTAACCGACATTTCGTCCTCATGTTACAGTTCTTCAGCGTGGTACCTTGAATGCCGCCCTTGGTCTGCTTGGCCAGTGTTCCGCCTTGCCCTGCTGATGCCAGCCCGAAAGGCTACCTGTCATCTACCTTGCTGTCTGGGCCTCCCGGCACGTGGTGCCCTTTCGAACTACTACCGGCGGATTACGGCGCACTGAGGGACAACACTTCACGACCAACCCATCCTAGCCATAACTCATCCCCGTATCTGGAATCCCGATTGCCTCACCGTTATCGATCGAGAAGCGTCACAGCCGATCAGGCTATAAAGCAAGTTCGCCCGGAAGCGCCTTTCAGTGGGTTCGGCAGCACAGTGATGCTCCAGCTAACCGACATTTCTTCCTGATGATGCAGTTATTCAGCGTAGAACCTTGAATGCCGCCTTTGGTCTGCTTAGCCAGTGTTCGTCTTGCCGTGCTGATGCCAGCCGGACCTGTCATTTTGTGCCACATCCTCCCATCTCTGATGCGTTGTTTGTATTCAAATTTTGTTGCCAATGCCATGTTTTTTAGGGGCCGTGAACCCCGTCAAGCCCCGTTGGAGGCTTTTTGTTCACGGTCCTCAGCATCTGTAATGTTGATCTTGGAATAAAATGATGAAAATGGAATAAAATGATGAAAGGCTACCTGTCATCTACCTTGCTGTCTCCGTCTCCCGGAACGTGGTGCCCTTTCGAACTACTACCGGTGGATTACGGGCCACTGCGGCACAACACGTCACGACCAACCCATCCTGATCAACACTCATCCCCGTATCTGGAAACCCAATTGCCTCACCGTTATCGATCGACAAGCGTCACAGGCGATCAGGCTATAGAGCAAGTTCGCCCGGAAGCGCCTTTCAGTGTGTTCGGCAGCACAGTGATGGCTCCAGCTAACCGACATTTCGTCCTCATGTTGCAGTTCTTCAGCGTGGTACCTTGAATGCCACCCTTGGTCTGCTTGGCCGGTGTTCCGCCTTGCCCTGCTGATGCAAGCCGGAAAGGCTACCTGTCATCTACCTTGCTGTCTCGGTCTCCCGGAATGTGGTGCCCTTTCGAACTACTACCGGTGGATTACGGCGCACTGCGGGACAACACGTCACGACCAACCCATCCTGACCAACACTCATCCCCGTATCTGGAAACCCGATTGCTTCACCGTTATCGATAGACAAGCGTCACAGCCGATCAGGCTACAAAGCTTGTTCGCCCGGATAAGCCTTTCAGTGGGTTCGGCAGCACAGTGATGGCTCCAGCTAACCGACCTTTCGTCCTCATGTTGCAGTTCTTCAGCGTGGTACCTTGAATGCCGCCCTTGGTCTGCTTGGCCGGTGTTCCGCCTTGCCCTGCTGATGCAAGCCGGAAAGGCTACCTGTCATCTACCTTGCTGTCTCGGTCTCCCGGAATATGGTGCCCTTTCGAACTACTACCGGTGGATTACGGCGCACTGCGGGACAACACGTCACGACCAACCCATCCTGACCAACACTCCTCTCCGTATGTGGAAACCCGATTGCCTCACCGTTAGCGATCGACAAGCGTCACAGCCGATCAGGCTATAAAGCAAGTTCGCCCGGAAGCGCCTTTCCGAGGGTTCGAAAGCATAGTGATGTATACAGCTAACCGACATTTCTTCCTCATGTTGCAGTTCTTCAGCGTGGTACCTTGAATGCCGCCCTTGGGTTGCTTGGCCGGTATTCCGCCTTGCCCTGCTGATGCCAGCTGGAAAGGCTACCTGTCATCTGCCTTGCTGTCTCGGTCTCCCGGAACGTGGTGCCCTTTCGAACTACTACTGGCGGATTACGGCGCGCTGCGGGACAACACGTCACGGCCAACCCATCCTGATCAACACTCATCCCCGTATCTGGAAACCCGATTGTCTCACCGTTATCGATCGACAAGCGTCACAGCCGATCAGGCTATAGAGCAAGTCCGCCCGGAAGCGCCTTTCTGTGGGTTCGGCTGCACTGTGATGGCTCCAGCTAACCGACATTTCGTCCTCATGTTGCAGTTCTTCAGCGTGGTACCTTGAATGCCGCCCTTGGTCTGCTTGGCCGGTGTTCCGCCTTGCCCTGCTGATTCCAGCCGGAAAGGCTACCTGTCAACCTTGCTGTCTCTGTCTCCCGGAACGTCGTGCCCTTTCTAACTACTACCGGTGGATTACGGCGCACTGCGGGACAACACGTCACGACCAACCCATCCTGACCAACACTGATCCCCGTATCTGGAAACCCGATTGCCTCACCGTAATCGATCGACAAGCGTCACAGCCGATCAGGCTATAGAGCAAGTTCGCCCGGAAGCGCCTTTCAGTGGGTTAAGCAGCACAGTGATGGCTCCAGCTAACCGATATTTCGCCCTGATGTTGCAGTTCTTCAGCGTGGTACCTTGAATGCCGCCCTTGGTCTGCTTGGCCGGTGTTCCGCCTTGCCCTGCAGATGCCAGCCCGAAAGGCTACCTGTCATCTACCTTGCTGTCTGGGCCTCCCAGCACGTGCAGCCCTTTCGAACTACTACCGGCTTATTACGGCGCACTCAGGGACAACACTTCACGACCAACCCATCCTGACAAAAACTCATCCCCGTATCTGGAATCCCGATTGCCTCACCGTTATCGATCGACAAGCGTCACAGCCGAACAGGCTATAAGGCAAGTTCGCCCGGAAGCGCCTTTCAGTGGGTTCGGAAGCACAGTGATGGATTCAGCTAACCGACATTTCGTCCTGATATTGCAGTTCTTCAGCGTGGTACCTTGAATGCAGCTTGTGGTCTGCTTGGCCAGTATTCGCCTTGCCGTGCTGATGCCAGCCGGACCTGTCATTTTGTGCCACATCCTCCCATGTCTAAAGAGTTGTTTGTATTCTAGTTTTGTAGCCAATGCCATGTTTTTTAGGGGCCGTGAACCCCGTCAAGCCCAGTTATAGGCTTTTTGTTCACGGTCCTCAGCATCTGTAATGTTGATCTTTGAATAAAATGATGAAAATGGAATAAATTGACGAAAGGCTAACTGTCATCTACCTTGCAATCTCGGTCTTCCGGAACGTGGTGCCCTTTCGAACTACTACCGGTGGATTACGGGCAACTGCGGCACAACACGCCACGACCAACCCATCCTGACCAACACTCATCCCCGTATCTGGAAACCCGATTGCTTCACCGTTATCGATCGACAAGCGTCACTGCCGATCAGGCTATAAAGCAAGTTCACCCGGAAGCGCCTTTCAGTGGGTTCAGCAGCGCTGTGATGACTCCAGCTAGCCGACATTTCGTCCTCATGTTGCAGCTGTTCAGCGTGGTACCTTGAATGCCGCCCTTGGTCTGCTTGTCCGGTGTTCCGCCTTGAACTGCTGATGCCAGCACGAAAGGCTACCTGTCACCTACCTTGCTGTCTCGGCCTCCCGGAACTTGGTGCCCTTTCGAACTACTACCGGCGGATTACGGCGCACTGCGGGACAACACGTCACGACACACCCATCCTGATCAACACTCATCCCCGTATGTGGAAACCCCATTGCCTGACCATTATCGATCGAGAAGCGTCACAGCCGATCAGGCTATAAAGCAAGTTCACCCGCAAAAGCCTTTCAGTGGATTCGGCAGCACAGTGATGGCTCCAGCTAACCGACATTTCGTCCTCATGTTGCAGTTCTTCAGCGTGGTACCTTGAATGCCGCCCTTGGTCTGCTTGGCCGGCCGGTGTTCCGCCTTGCCCTGCTGATGTCAGCCCGAAAGGCTACCTGTCATCTATCTTGCCTTATCGGCCTCCCGGAACGTGGTGCCGTTTCGAACTACTACCGGCGGATTACAACGCACTGCAGGACAACACGTCACGACCAACCCATCGTGACCAACACTCATCCCCGTATCTGGAAACCCGATTGCCTCACCGTTATCGATCGACAAGCGTCACAGCCGATCAGGCTATAAAGCAAGTTCGCCCGGAAGCGTCTTTCAGTGGGTTCGGAAGCACAGTGATGGATTCAGCTAACCGACATTTCGTCCTGATGTTGCAGTTCTTTACCGTGGTACCTTGAATGCCGCCCTTGGTCTGCTTGGCCGGTGTTCCGCCTTCCCCTGCTGATGCCAGCCCGATAGGCTACCTGTCATCTACCTTGCTGTCTGGGCCTCCCGGCACGTGGTGCCCTTTCGAACTACTACCAGCGGATTACGGCGCACTGAGGGACAACACTTCACGACCAACCCATCCTGACCAAAACTCATCCCTGTATCTGGAATCCCGATTGCCTCACCGTTATCGATCGACAAGCGTCACAGCCGATCAGGCTATAAAGCAAGTTCGCCCGGAAGCGCCTTTCAGTGGGTTCGGAAGCACAGTGATGGATTCAGCTAACCGACATTTCGTCCTGATGTTGCAGTTCTTCAGCGTGGTACCTTGAATGCTGCTTTTGGTCTGCTTGGCCAGTGTTCGCCTTGCCGTGTTGATGCCAGCCGGACCTGTCATATTGTGCCACATCCTCCCTTCTGTGATGCATTGTTTGTATTCTAGTTTTGTTGCCAATGCAATGTTTTTTAGGGGCCGTGAACCCCGTCAAGCCCAGTTGGAGGCTTTTTGTTCACGGTCCTCAGCATCTGTAATGTTGGTCGTGGAATAAAATGATGAAAATGGAATAAAATGATGAAAGGCTACCTTTCACCTACCTTGCTCTCTCGGTCTCCCGGAACGTGGTGCCCTTTCGAACTACTACCGGTGGATTACGGGGCACTGCGGGACAACACGTCACGACCAACCCATCTTGACCAACACTCAATCCCGTATATGGAAATCCGATTGCCTCAACGTTATCGATCCACGAGCGTCACTGCCGATCACGCTATAAAGCAAGTTCGCCCGGAAAAGCCTTTCAGTGGGTTCGGCAGCACAGTGATGGCTCCAGCTAACCGACATTTCGTCCTCATGTTGCAGTTCTTCGGCGTGTTACCTTGAATGCCGCCCTTGGTCTGCTTGGCCGGTGTTCCGCCTTGCCCTGCTGATAAGGCTACCTGTCATCTACCTTTCTGTCTCGGCCTCCCGGCATGCGGTGCCCTTTCGAACTACTGAGGGCGGATTACAGCGCACTGCGGGACAACACTTCACGACCAACCTATCCTGACCAACACTCATGCCCATATCTGGAAACGCGATTGCCTCACCGTTATCGATCGACAAACGTCACAGCAGTTCAGGCTATAAAGCAAGTTCGCCCGGAAGCGCCTTTCAGTGCGTTCGGCAGCACAGTGATGGCTCCAGCTAACCAACATTTCGTCCTCCTGTTGCAGTTCTTCAGCGTGGTACCTTGAATGCCGCCCTTGGTCTGCTTGGCCGGTGTTCCCTCTTGCCCTGCTGATGCCAGCCCGAAAGGCCACCTGTCATCTACCTTGCTGTCTCGGCCTCCCGGAACGTGGTGCCCTTTCGAACTACTACCGGCAGATTACGGCGCACGGCGGCACAACACGTCACGACCAACCCATCTTGATCAACACTCATCCCCGTATCTGGAAACCCGATTGCCTCACCGTTATCGAGCGACAAGCGTGACAGGCGATCAGGCAATAGAGCAAGTTCGCCCGGAAGCGCCTTTCAGTGGGTTCGGCAGCACAGTGATGGCTCCAGCTAACCGACATTTCATTCTCATGTTGCAGTTCTTCAGCGTGGTACCTTGAATGCCCCCCTTGGTCTGCTTGGCCGGTGTTCCGCCTTGCCCTGCTGATGCCAGCCGGAAAGGCTACCTGTCATCTACCTTGCTCTCTCGGTCTCCGGGAACGTGGTGCCCTTTCGAACAACTACAGATGGATTACGGCGCACTGAGGGACAACACGTCACGACCAACGCATCCTGACCAACACTGATCCCAGTATGTGGAAACCCGATTTCCTGACCGTTATCGATCGACAAGCGTCACAGCCGATCAGGCTCTAAAGCAAGTTCGCCCGGAAGCGCCTTTCAGTGTGTTCGGCAGCACAGTGATGTCTCCAGCTAACCGACATTTCGTCCTCATGTTGCAGCTGTTCAGCGTGGTACCTTGAATGCCGCCCTTGGTCTGCTTGTCCGGTGTTCCGCCTTGCCCTGCTGATAAGGCTACCTGTCATCTACCTTTCTGTCTCGGCCTCCCGGCATGCGGTGCCCTTTCGAACTACTGAGGGCGGATTACAGCGCACTGCGGGACAACACTTCACGACCAACCTATCCTGACCAACACTCATGCCCATATCTGGAAACGCGATTGCCTCACCGTTATCGATCGACAAACGTCACAGCAGTTCAGGCTATAAAGCAAGTTCGCCCGGAAGCGCCTTTCAGTGCGTTCGGCAGCACAGTGATGGCTCCAGCTAACCAACATTTCGTCCTCCTGTTGCAGTTCTTCAGCGTGGTACCTTGAATGCCGCCCTTGGTCTGCTTGGCCGGTGTTCCCTCTTGCCCTGCTGATGCCAGCCCGAAAGGCCACCTGTCATCTACCTTGCTGTCTCGGCCTCCCGGAACGTGGTGCCCTTTCGAACTACTACCGGCAGATTACGGCGCACGGCGGCACAACACGTCACGACCAACCCATCTTGATCAACACTCATCCCCGTATCTGGAAACCCGATTGCCTCACCGTTATCGAGCGACAAGCGTGACAGGCGATCAGGCTATAGAGCAAGTTCGCCCGGAAGCGCCTTTCAGTGGGTTCGGAAGCACAGTGATGGATTCAGCTAACCGACATTTCGTCCTCATGTTGCAGTTCTTCAGCGTGGTACGTTGAATGCCGCCCTTGGTCTGCTTGGCCGGCCGGTGTTCCGCCTTGCCCTGCTGATGTCAGCCCGAAAGGCTACCTGTCATCTATCTTGCCTTATCGGCCTCCCGGAACGTGGTGCCGTTTCCAACTACTACCGGCGGATTACAACGCACTGCAGGACAACACGTCACGACCAACCCATCGTGACCAACACTCATCCCCGTATCTGGAAACCCGATTGCCTCACCGTTATCGATCGACAAGCGTCACAGCCGATCAGGCTATAAAGCAAGTTCGCCCGGAAGCGCCTTTCAGTGGGTTCGGAAGCACAGTGATGGATTCAGCTAACCGACATTTCGTCCTGATGTTGCAGTTCTTCAGCGTGGTACCTTGAATGCTGCTTTTGGTCTGCTTGGCCAGTGTTCGCCTTGCCGTGTTGATGCCAGCCGGACCTGTCATATTGTGCCACATCCTCCCTTCTGTGATGCATTGTTTGTATTCTAGTTTTGTTGCCAATGCAATGTTTTTTAGGGGCCGTGAACCCCGTCAAGCCCAGTTGGAGGCTTTTTGTTCACGGTCCTCAGCATCTGTAATGTTGGTCGTGGAATAAAATGATGAAAATGGAATAAAATGATGAAAGGCTACCTTTCACCTACCTTGCTCTCTCGGTCTCCCGGAACGTGGTGCCCTTTCGAACTACTACCGGTGGATTACGGGGCACTGCGGGACAACACGTCACGACCAACCCATCTTGACCAACACTCAATCCCGTATATGGAAATCCGATTGCCTCAACGTTATCGATCCACGAGCGTCACTGCCGATCACGCTATAAAGCAAGTTCGCCCGGAAAAGCCTTTCAGTGGGTTCGGCAGCACAGTGATGGCTCCAGCTAACCGACATTTCGTCCTCATGTTGCAGTTCTTCGGCGTGTTACCTTGAATGCCGCCCTTGGTCTGCTTGGCCGGTGTTCCGCCTTGCCCTGCTGATAAGGCTACCTGTCATCTACCTTTCTGTCTCGGCCTCCCGGCATGCGGTGCCCTTTCGAACTACTGAGGGCGGATTACAGCGCACTGCGGGACAACACTTCACGACCAACCTATCCTGACCAACACTCATGCCCATATCTGGAAACGCGATTGCCTCACCGTTATCGATCGACAAACGTCACAGCAGTTCAGGCTATAAAGCAAGTTCGCCCGGAAGCGCCTTTCAGTGCGTTCGGCAGCACAGTGATGGCTCCAGCTAACCAACATTTCGTCCTCCTGTTGCAGTTCTTCAGCGTGGTACCTTGAATGCCGCCCTTGGTCTGCTTGGCCGGTGTTCCCTCTTGCCCTGCTGATGCCAGCCCGAAAGGCCACCTGTCATCTACCTTGCTGTCTCGGCCTCCCGGAACGTGGTGCCCTTTCGAACTACTACCGGCAGATTACGGCGCACGGCGGCACAACACGTCACGACCAACCCATCTTGATCAACACTCATCCCCGTATCTGGAAACCCGATTGCCTCACCGTTATCGAGCGACAAGCGTGACAGGCGATCAGGCTATAGAGCAAGTTCGCCCGGAAGCGCCTTTCAGTGGGTTCGGCAGCACAGTGATGGCTCCAGCTAACCGACATTTCATTCTCATGTTGCAGTTCTTCAGCGTGGTACCTTGAATGCCCCCCTTGGTCTGCTTGGCCGGTGTTCCGCCTTGCCCTGCTGATGCCAGCCGGAAAGGCTACCTGTCATCTACCTTGCTCTCTCGGTCTCCGGGAACGTGGTGCCCTTTCGAACAACTACAGATGGATTACGGCGCACTGAGGGACAACACGTCACGACCAACGCATCCTGACCAACACTGATCCCAGTATGTGGAAACCCGATTTCCTGACCGTTATCGATCGACAAGCGTCACAGCCGATCAGGCTCTAAAGCAAGTTCGCCCGGAAGCGCCTTTCAGTGTGTTCGGCAGCACAGTGATGTCTCCAGCTAACCGACATTTCGTCCTCATGTTGCAGCTGTTCAGCGTGGTACCTTGAATGCCGCCCTTGGTCTGCTTGTCCGGTGTTCCGCCTTGCCCTGCTGATAAGGCTACCTGTCATCTACCTTTCTGTCTCGGCCTCCCGGCATGCGGTGCCCTTTCGAACTACTGAGGGCGGATTACAGCGCACTGCGGGACAACACTTCACGACCAACCTATCCTGACCAACACTCATGCCCATATCTGGAAACGCGATTGCCTCACCGTTATCGATCGACAAACGTCACAGCAGTTCAGGCTATAAAGCAAGTTCGCCCGGAAGCGCCTTTCAGTGCGTTCGGCAGCACAGTGATGGCTCCAGCTAACCAACATTTCGTCCTCCTGTTGCAGTTCTTCAGCGTGGTACCTTGAATGCCGCCCTTGGTCTGCTTGGCCGGTGTTCCCTCTTGCCCTGCTGATGCCAGCCCGAAAGGCCACCTGTCATCTACCTTGCTGTCTCGGCCTCCCGGAACGTGGTGCCCTTTCGAACTACTACCGGCAGATTACGGCGCACGGCGGCACAACACGTCACGACCAACCCATCTTGATCAACACTCATCCCCGTATCTGGAAACCCGATTGCCTCACCATTATCGAGCGACAAGCGTGACAGGCGATCAGGCTATAGAGCAAGTTCGCCCGGAAGCGCCTTTCAGTGGGTTCGGAAGCACAGTGATGGATTCAGCTAACCGACATTTCGTCCTGATATTGCAGTTCTTCAGCGTGGTACCTTGAATGCAGCTTGTGGTCTGCTTGGCCAGTATTCGCCTTGCCGTGCTGATGCCAGCCGGACCTGTCATTTTGTGCCACATCCTCCCATGTCTAAAGAGTTGTTTGTATTCTAGTTTTGTAGCCAATGCCATGTTTTTTAGGGGCCGTGAACCCCGTCAAGCCCAGTTATAGGCTTTTTGTTCACGGTCCTCAGCATCTGTAATGTTGATCTTTGAATAAAATGATGAAAATGGAATAAATTGACGAAAGGCTAACTGTCATCTACCTTGCAATCTCGGTCTCCCGGAACGTGGTGCCCTTTCGAACTACCACCGGTGGATTACGGGCAACTGCGGCACAACACGCCACGACCAACCCATCCTGACCAACACTCATCCCCGTATCTGGAAACCCGATTGCTTCACCGTTATCGATCGACAAGCGTCACTGCCGATCAGGCTATAAAGCAAGTTCACCCGGAAGCGCCTTTCAGTGGGTTCAGCAGCGCTGTGATGACTCCAGCTAGCCGACATTTCGTCCTCATGTTGCAGCTGTTCAGCGTGGTACCTTGAATGCCGCCCTTGGTCTGCTTGTCCGGTGTTCCGCCTTGAACTGCTGATGCCAGCACGAAAGGCTACCTGTCACCTACCTTGCTGTCTCGGCCTCCCGGAACTTGGTGCCCTTTCGAACTACTACCGGCGGATTACGGCGCACTGCGGGACAACACGTCACGACACACCCATCCTGATCAACACTCATCCCCGTATGTGGAAACCCCATTGCCTGACCATTATCGATCGAGAAGCGTCACAGCCGATCAGGCTATAAAGCAAGTTCACCCGCAAAAGCCTTTCAGTGGATTCGGCAGCACAGTGATGGCTCCAGCTAACCGACATTTCGTCCTCATGTTGCAGTTCTTCAGCGTGGTACCTTGAATGCCGCCCTTGGTCTGCTTGGCCGGCCGGTGTTCCGCCTTGCCCTGCTGATGTCAGCCCGAAAGGCTACCTGTCATCTATCTTGCCTTATCGGCCTCCCGGGACGTGGTGCCGTTTCGAACTACTACCGGCGGATTACAACGCACTGCAGGACAACACGTCACGACCAACCCATCGTGACCAACACTCATCCCCGTATCTGGAAACCCGATTGCCTCACCGTTATCGATCGACAAGCGTCACAGCCGATCAGGCTATAAAGCAAGTTCGCCCGGAAGCGTCTTTCAGTGGGTTCGGAAGCACAGTGATGGATTCAGCTAACCGACATTTCGTCCTGATGTTGCAGTTCTTTACCGTGGTACCTTGAATGCCGCCCTTGGTCTGCTTGGCCGGTGTTCCGCCTTCCCCTGCTGATGCCAGCCCGATAGGCTACCTGTCATCTACCTTGCTGTCTGGGCCTCCCGGCACGTGGTGCCCTTTCGAACTACTACCAGCGGATTACGGCGCACTGAGGGACAACACTTCACGACCAACCCATCCTGACCAAAACTCATCCCTGTATCTGGAATCCCGACTGCCTCACCGTTATCGATCGACAAGCGTCACAGCCGATCAGGCTATAAAGCAAGTTCGCCCGGAAGCGCCTTTCAGTGGGTTCGGAAGCACAGTGATGGATTCAGCTAACCGACATTTCGTCCTGATGTTGCAGTTCTTCAGCGTGGTACCTTGAATGCCGCTTTTGGTCTGCTTGGCCAGTGTTCGCCTTGCCGTGTTGATGCCAGCCGGACCTGTCATATTGTGCCACATCCTCCCTTCTGTGATGCATTGTTTGTATTCTAGTTTTGTTGCCAATGCAATGTTTTTTAGGGGCCGTGAACCCCGTCAAGCCCAGTTGGAGGCTTTTTGTTCACGGTCCTCAGCATCTGTAATGTTGGTCGTGGAATAAAATGATGAAAATGGAATAAAATGATGAAAGGCTACCTTTCACCTACCTTGCTCTCTCGGTCTCCCGGAACGTGGTGCCCTTTCGAACTACTACCGGTGGATTACGGGGCACTGCGGGACAACACGTCACGACCAACCCATCTTGACCAACACTCAATCCCGTATATGGAAATCCGATTGCCTCAACGTTATCGATCCACGAGCGTCACTGCCGATCACGCTATAAAGCAAGTTCGCCCGGAAAAGCCTTTCAGTGGGTTCGGCAGCACAGTGATGGCTCCAGCTAACCGACATTTCGTCCTCATGTTGCAGTTCTTCGGCGTGTTACCTTGAATGCCGCCCTTGGTCTGCTTGGATGGTGTTCCGCCTTGCCCTGCTGATAAGGCTACCTGTCATCTACCTTTCTGTCTCGGCCTCCCGGCATGCGGTGCCCTTTCGAACTACTGAGGGCGGATTACAGCGCACTGCGGGACAACACTTCACGACCAACCTATCCTGACCAACACTCATGCCCATATCTGGAAACGCGATTGCCTCACCGTTATCGATCGACAAACGTCACAGCAGTTCAGGCTATAAAGCAAGTTCGCCCGGAAGCGCCTTTCAGTGCGTTCGGCAGCACAGTGATGGCTCCAGCTAACCAACATTTCGTCCTCCTGTTGCAGTTCTTCAGCGTGGTACCTTGAATGCCGCCCTTGGTCTGCTTGGCCGGTGTTCCCTCTTGCCCTGCTGATGCCAGCCCGAAAGGCCACCTGTCATCTACCTTGCTGTCTCGGCCTCCCGGAACGTGGTGCCCTTTCGAACTACTACCGGCAGATTACGGCGCACGGCGGCACAACACGTCACGACCAACCCATCTTGATCAACACTCATCCCCGTATCTGGAAACCCGATTGCCTCACCGTTATCGAGCGACAAGCGTGACAGGCGATCAGGCTATAGAGCAAGTTCGCCCGGAAGCGCCTTTCAGTGGGTTCGGCAGCACAGTGATGGCTCCAGCTAACCGACATTTCATTCTCATGTTGCAGTTCTTCAGCGTGGTACCTTGAATGCCCCCCTTGGTCTGCTTGGCCGGTGTTCCGCCTTGCCCTGCTGATGCCAGCCGGAAAGGCTACCTGTCATCTACCTTGCTCTCTCGGTCTCCGGGAACGTGGTGCCCTTTCGAACAACTACAGATGGATTACGGCGCACTGAGGGACAACACGTCACGACCAACGCATCCTGACCAACACTGATCCCAGTATGTGGAAACCCGATTTCCTGACCGTTATCGATCGACAAGCGTCACAGCCGATCAGGCTCTAAAGCAAGTTCGCCCGGAAGCGCCTTTCAGTGTGTTCGGCAGCACAGTGATGTCTCCAGCTAACCGACATTTCGTCCTCATGTTGCAGCTGTTCAGCGTGGTACCTTGAATGCCGCCCTTGGTCTGCTTGTCCGGTGTTCCGCCTTGAACTGCTGATGCCAGCCCGAAAGGCTACCTGTCGCCTACCTTGCTGTATCGGCCTCCCGGCACGTGGTGCGCTTTCGGACTACTACCGGCGGATTACAGCGCACTGCGGGAAACACTTCACGACCAACCTATCCTGACCAACACTCATCCCCGTATCTGGAAACCCGATTGCCTCACCGTTATCAATGGACAAGCGTCACAGCCGATTAGGCTATAAAGCAAGTTCGCCCGGAAGCGCCTTTCAGTGGGTTCTTCAGCACAGTGATGGCTCCAGCTAACCGACATTTTGGCCTCATGTTGCAGTTCTTCAGCGTGGTACTTTGAATGCCGCCCTTGGTCTGCTTGTCCGGTGTTCCGCCTTGCCCTGCTGATGACAGCCCGAAAGGCTACCTGTCACCTACCGTGCTGTCTCGGCCTCCCAGCACGTGGTGCCCTTTCGAACTACTACCGGAGGATAACGGCGCAATGCGGGACAATACGTCACGACCAACCCATCCTGACCAACACTCATCCCGGTATCTGGAAACCCGATTGCCTCACCGTTCTCGATCGACAAGCGTCACTGCCGATCAGGCTATAAAGCAAGTTCGCCCGGAAGCGCCTTTCAGTGGGTTCGGCAGCACAGTGATGGCTCCAGCTAACCAACATTTCGTCCTCCTGTTGCAGTTCTTCAGCGTGGTACCTTGAATGCCGCCCTTGGTCTGCTTGGCCGGTGTTCCGCCTTGCCCTGCTGATGCCAGCCCGAAAGGCTACCTGTCATCTACCTTTCTGTCTCGGCCTCCCGGCATGTGGTGCCCTTTCGAACTACTGCCGTCGGATTACAGCGCACTGCGGGACAACACTTCACGACCAACCTATCCTGACCAACACTCATGCCCGTATCTGGAAACCCGATTGCCTCACCGTTATCGATCGACAAACGTCACAGCAGTTCAGGCTATCAAACAAGTTCGCCCGGAAGCGCCTTTCTGTGGGTTCGGCAGCACAGTGATGGCTCCAGCTAACCGACATTTCGTCCTCCTGTTGCAGTTCTTCAGCGTGGTACCTTGAATGCCGCCCTTGGTCTGCTTGGCCGGTGTTCCGCCTTGCCCTGCTGATGCCAGCCCGAAAGGCCACCTGTCATCTACCTTGCTGTCTCGGCCTCCCGGAACGTGGTGCCCTTTCGAACTACTACCGGAGATTACGGCGCACGGCGGCACAACACGTCACGACCAACCCATCTTGATCAACACTCATCCCCGTATCTGGAAACCCGATTGCCTCACCGTTATCGAGCGACAAGCGTCACAGGCGATCAGGCTATAGAGCAAGTTCGCCCGGAAGCGCCTTTCAGTGGGTTCCGCAGCACAGTGATGGCTCCAGCTAACCGACATTTCGTCCTCATGTTGCAGTTCTGCAGCGTGGTACCTTGAATGCTACCCTTGGTCTGCTTGGCCGGTGTTCCGCCTTGCCCTGCTGACGCCAGCCGGAAAGGCTACCTGTCATCTACCTTGCTCTCTCGGTCTCCCGGAACGTGGTGCCCTTTCGAACAACTACAGATGGATTACGGGGCACTGAGGGACAACACGTCACGACCAACGCATCCTGACCAACACTGATCCCAGTATGTGGAAACCCGATTTCCTGACCGTTATCGATCGACAAGCGTCACTGCCGATCAGGCTCTAAAGCAAGTCCACCCGGAAGCGCCTTTCAGTGGGTTCGGCAGCACAGTGATGTCTCCAGCTAACCGACATCTCGTTATCATGTTGCAGCTGTTCAGCGTGGTACCCTGAATGCCGCCCTTGGTCTGCTTGTCCGCTGTTCCGCCTTGAACTGCTGATGCCAGCCCGAAAGGCTACCTGTCACCTACCTTGCTGTCTCGGCCTCCCGGCACGTGGTGCCCTTCCGAACTACTACCGGCGGATTACGGCGCACTGCGGGACAACACGTCACGACCAACCCATTCTGACGAACACTCATCCCCATATCTGGAAACCCGATTGCCTCACCGTTATCGATCGACAAGCGTCACAGCAGATCAGGCTATAAAAAGAGTTCACCCGGAAAAGCCTTTCAGTGGGTTCAGCAGCACAGTGATGGCTCCAGCTAACCGAAATTTCGTCCTCATGTTGCAGTTCTTCACCGTGGTACCTTGAATGCCGCCCTTGGTCTGCTTGGCCGGTGTTCCGCCTTGCCCTGCTGATGCTAGCCGGAAAGGCTACCTGTCAACGCTGCTGTCTCGGTCTCCCGGAACGTCGTGCCCTTTCTAACAACTGCCGGCTGATTAGAGCAAACTGCGGGACAACACTTCACGACCAACGCATCCTGACCAACACTCTTCCTCGTATCTGGAAACCCGATTGCCTCACCGTTATCGATCGACAAGCGTCACAGCCGATCAGGCTATAAAGCAAGTTCGCCCGGAAGCGCCTTTCAATGGATTCGGAAGCACAGTGATGGATTCAGCTAACCGACATTTCGTCCTGATGTTGCAGTTCTTCAGCGTGGTACCTTGAATGCCGCCCTTGGTCTTCTTGGCCGGTGTTCCGCCTTGCCCTGCTGATGCCAGCCGGACTTGTCATTCTAGTTTTGTTGCCAATGCCATGTTTTTTAGGGGCCGTGAACCCCGTCGTGCCCAGTTGGAGGCTTTTTGTTCACGGTCCTCATCATCTGTAATGTTGATCTTGGAATAAAATGATGAAAATGGAATAAAATGATGAAAGGCTACCTGTCATCTGCCTTGCTGTCTCGGTCTCCCGGAACGTGGTGCCCTTTCGAACTACTACCGGTGGATTACGGCGCATTGCGGGACAACACGTCACGACCAACCCATCGTGACCAACACTCAATCACGTATATGGAAACCCGATTGCCTCAACGTTATCGATCGGCAAGCGTCACAGCCGATCAGGCTATAAAGCAAGTTCACCCGGAAGCGCCTTTCAGTGGGTTCGGCAGTACAGTGATTTCTCCAGCTAACCGACATTTCGTCCTCATGTTGCAGCTGTTCAGCGTGGTACCTTGAATGCCGCCCTTGGTCTGCTTGTCGGGTGTTCCGCCTTGAACTGCTGATGCCAGCGCGAAAGTCTACCTGTCACCTACCTTGCTGTCTCGGCCTCCCGGCACGTGGTGCCCTTTCGAACTACTACCGGCGGATTACGGCGCACTGCGGGACAACACGTCACGACCAACCCATCCTGACCAACACTCATCCCCGTATATGGAAACCCGATTGCCTGACCGTTATCGATCGACAAGCGTCACAGCCGATCAGGCTATAAAGCAAGTCCAACCGGAAGCGCCTTTCAGTGGGTTCGGCAGCACAGTGATGGCTCCAGCTAACCGACATTTCTTCCTCACGTTGCAGTTCTTCAGCGTGGTACCTTGAGTGCCGCCCTTGGTCTGCTTCGCCGGTGTTCCGCCTTGCCCTGCCGATGCCAGCCCGAAAGGCTACATGTCATCTACCTTGCTGTCTCGGCCTCCCGGAACGTGGTGCCGTTTCAAACTACTACCGGGGGATTACGGCGCACTGCGGGACAACACATCACGACCAACCAATCGTGACCAACACTCAATCCCGTATATGGAAACCCGATTGCCTCAACGCTATCGATCGACGAGAGTCACACCCGATCAGGTTATAAAGCAAGTTCGTCCGGAAAAGCCTTTCAGTGGGTTCGGCAGCACAGTGATGGCTCCAGCTAACCGACATTTCGTCCTCATGTTGCAGTTCTTCAGCGTGGTACCTTGAATGCCACCCTTGGTCTGCTTGCCCTGCTGATGCCAGCCGGAAAGGCTACCTGTCATCTACCTTGCTGTCTGGGCCTCCCGGCACGTGGTGCCCTTGCGAACTACTACCGGCGGATTACGGCGCACTGAGGGACAACACTTCACGACCAACCCATGCTGACCAACACTCATCCCCGTAGCTGGAAACCCGATTGCCTCACCGTTATCGATCGACAAGCGTCACAGCCGATCAGGCTATAAAGCAAGTTCGCCCGGAAGCGCCTTTCAGTGGATTCGGAAGCACAGTGATGGATTCGGCTAACAGACATTTCGTCCTGATGTTGCAGTTCTTCAGCGTGGTACCTTGAATGCCGCCCTTGGTCTGCTTGGCCGGTGTTCCGCCTTGCCCTGCTGATGCCAGGCGGACTTGTCATTTTGTGCCACATCCTCCCATGTCTGATGCGTGGTTTGTATTCTAGTTTTGTTGCCAATGCCATTTTTTAGGGGCCCTGAACAACGTCAAGCCCAGTTGGAGGCTTTTTGTTCACGGTCCTCAGCATCTGTAATGTTGATCTTGGAATAAAATGATGAAAGGCTACCTGTCATCTACCTTGCTGTCTCAGACTCCCGGAACGTGGTGCCCTTTCGAACTACCACCGGTCGATTACGGGCCACCGCGGCACAACACGTCACGACCAACCCATCCTGACCAACACACAATCACGTATATGGAAACCCGATTGCCTGAACGTTATCGATCGACGAGCGTCACAGCCGATCAGGCTATAAAGCAAGTTCGCCCGGAAAAGCCTTTCAGTGGGTTCGGCAGCACAGTGATGGCTCCAGCTAACCGACATTTCGTCGTCATGTTGCAGTTCTTGTGCGTGGTACCTTGAATGCGGAATTTGGTCTGCTTGGCCGGTGTTCCGCCTTGCCCTGCTGATAGCAGCCGGAAAGGCTACCTGTCGTATACCTTGCTGTCTCGGTCTCCCGGAACGTGGTGCCTTTTCGAATTACTACCGGTGGATTACGGCGCACTGCGGGACAACACGTCACGACCATCGCATCCTGACCAACACTGATCCCAGTATGTGGAAACCCGATTGCCTCACCGTTATCGATCGACAAGCGTCACAGCCGATCAGGCTATAAAGCAAGTTCACCCGGAAGCGAATTTCAGTGGGTTCGGCAGCACAGTGATGGCTCCAGCTAACCGAGATTTCTTCCTCATGTTGCAGTTCTTCAGCGTGGTACCTTGAATGCCGCCCTTGGTCTGCTTGGCCGGTGTTCCGCCTTGCCCTGCTGATGCCAACCGGAAAGTCTACCTGTCACCTACATTGCTCTCTTAGCCTCCGGCAAGTGGTGCCCTTTCGAACTACTACCGGCGGATTACGGCGCACTGCGGGACAACACGTCACGAACAACCCATCCTGATCAGCACTCATCCCCGTATGTGTAAACCCGATTGCCTCACCGTTATCGATCGACAAGCGTCACCGCCGATCAGGCTATAAAGCAAGTCCGCCCGGAAGCCCCTTTCAGTGGGTTCGGCAGCACAGTGATGGCTCCAGCTAACCGACATTTCGTCCTCATTTTGAAGTTCTTCAGCGTGGTACCTTGAATGCCGCTCTTGGGTTGATTGGCCGGTGTTCCGCCTTGCCCTGCTGATGCCAGCTGGAAAGGCTACCTGTCATCTGCCTCGCTGTCTCGGTCTCCCGGAACGTGGTGCCCTTTCGAACTACTACTGGCGGATTACGGCGCACTGCGGGACAACACGTCACGACCAACCCATTCTGATCAACACTCATCCCCGTATTTGGAAACCCGATTGCCTCGCCGTTATCGATCGACAAGGGTCACAGCCGATCAGGCTATAGAGCAAGTTCGCCCGGAAGCGGCTTTCAGTGGGTTCGGCAGCACAGTGATGGCTCCAGCTAACCGACATTTCTTCCTCATGTTGCAGTTCTTCAGCGTGGTACCTTGAGTGCCGCCCTTGGTCTGCTTGGCCGGTGTTCCGCCTTGCCCTGCTGATGCCAGCCGGAAAGGCTACCTGTCATCTACCTTGCTCTTTGGGCCTCCCGGCACGTGGTGCCCTTTCGAACTACTACCGGCGGATTACCGCGCACTGAGGGACAACACTTCACGACCAACCCATCCTGACCAACACTCATCCCCGTATCTGGAAACCCAATTGCCTCACCGTTATCGATCGACAAGCGTCACAGTCGATCAGGCTATAAAGCAAGTTCACCCGGAAGCGCCTTTCAGTGGGTTCGGCAGCACAGTGATGGCTCCAGCTAATCGACATTTCTTCATCATGTTGCAGTTCTTCAGCGTGTTACCTTGAATGCCGCCCTTGGTCTGCTTGGCCGGTGTTCCGCCTTGCCCTGCCGATGCCAGCCCGAAAGGCTACGTGTCATCTACCTTGCTCTCTCGGTCTCCCGGAACGTGGTGCCCTTTCGAACTAGTACAGATGGATTACGGCGCACTGAGGGACAACACTTCACGACCAACCAATCTTCACCAACACTCAATCCCGTATATGGAAACCCGATTGCCTCAACGTTATCGATCGACGAGAGTCACATCCGATCAGGTTATAAAGCAAGTTCGTCCGGAAAAGCCTTTCAGTGGGTTCGGCAGCACAGTGATGGCTCCAGCTAACCGACATTTCGTCCTCATGTTGCAGCTGTTCAGCGTGGTACCTTGAATGCGGCCCTTGGTCTGCTTGTCCGGTGTTGCGCCTTGAACTGCTGATGCCAGCCCGAAAGTCTACCTGTCACCTACATTGCTCTCTTGGCCTCCGGCAAGTGGTGCCCTTTCGAACTACTACCGGCGGTTTCCGGCGTACTGCGGGACAACACGTCACGAACAACCCATCCTGATCAACACTCATCCCCGTATGTGGAAACCCGATTGCCTCACCGTTATCGATCGAGAAGCGTCACAGCCGATCAGGCTATAAAGCAAGTCCGCCCGGAAGCCCCTTTCAGTGGGTTCGGCAGCACAGTGATGGCTCCAGGAAACCGACATTTCGTCCTCATTTTGAAGTTCTTCAGCGTGGTACCTTGAATGCCGCCCTTGGTCTGCTTGGCCGGTGTTCCGCCTTGCCCTACTGATGCCAGCCCGAAAGGCTACCTGTCATCTTCCTTGCTCTCTCGGTCTGCCGGAACGTGGTGCCCTTTCGAACCAGTACAGATGGATTACGGCGCACTGAGGGACAACACTTCACGACCAACGCATCCTGACAAACACTGATCCCAGTATGTGGAAACCCGATTTCCTGACCGTTATCTATCGACAAGCGTTACAGCCGATGAGGCTATAAAGCAAGTTCACCCGGAAGCGCCCTTCAGTGGGTTCGGCAGCACAGTGATTTCTCCAGCTAACCGACATTTCGTCCTCATGTTGCAGCTTTTCAGCGTGGTACCTTGAATGCCGCCCTTGGTCTGCTTGTCGGGTGTTCCGCCTTGAACTGCTGATGCCAGCGCGAAAGTCTACCTGTCACCTACCTTGCTGTCTCGGCCTCCCGGCACGTGGTGCCCTTTCGAACTACTACCGGCGGATTACGGCGCACTGCGGGACAACATGTCACGACCAATCCATCCTGACCAACACTCATCCCCGTATATGGAAACCCGATTGCCTGAGCGTTATCGATCGACAAGCGTCACAGCCGATCAGGCTATAAAGCAAGTTCACCCGGAAGCGCCTTTCAGTGGGTTCGGCAGCACAGTGATGGCTCCAGCTAACCGACATTTCTTCCTCATGTTGCAGTTCTTCAGCGTGGTACCTTGAATGCCGCTCTTGGGTTGATTGGCCGGTGTTCCGCCTTGCCCTGCTGATGCCAGCTGGAAAGGCTACCTGTCATCTGCCACGCTGTCTCGGTCTCCCGGAACGTGGTGCCATTTCGAACTACTTCTGGCGGATTACGGCGCACTGCGGGACAACACGTCACGACCAACCCATCCTGATCAACACTCATCCCCGTATTTGGAAACCCGATTGCCTCGCCGTTATCGATCGACAAGCGTCACAGCCGATCAGGCTATAGAGCAAGTTCGCCCGGAAGCGCCTTTCAGTGGGTTCGGCAGCACAGTGATGGCTCCAGCTAACCGACATTTCGTCGTCATGTTGCAGTTCTTCAGCGTGGTAACTTGAATGCCGCCTTTGGTCTGCTTGGCCGGTGTTCCGCCTTGCCCTGCTGATGCCAGCCGGAAAGGCTACCTGTCGTATACCTTGCTGTCTCGGTCTCCCGGAACGTGGTGCCCTTTGGAATTACTACCGGTGGATTACGGCGCACTGCGGGACAACACATCACGACCAACCTATCGTGACCAACACTCATCCCCGTATATGGAAACCCGATTGCCTCAACGTTATCGATCGACGAGCGTCACAGCCTATCAGGCTATAAAGCAAGTTCGCCCGGAAAAGCCTTTCAGTGGGTTCGGAAGCACAGTGATGGCTCCAGCTAACCGACATTTCGTCGTCATGTTGCAGTTCTTCAGCGTGGTACCTTGAATGCCGCCTTTGGTCTGCTTGCCCGGTGTTCCGCCTTGCCCTGCTAATGCAATCCGGAAAGGCTACCTGTCATCTACCTTTCTGTCTTGTCCTTGTCTTGTCCACCGCGGCACAACACGTCGCGACCAACCCATCCTGACCAACACTCTATCACGTATATGGAAACCCGATTGCCTCAACGTTATCGATCGACGAGCGTCACAGCCGATCAGGCTATAAAGCAAGTTCGCCCGGAAAAGCCTTTGAGTGGGTTCGGAAGCACAGTGATGGCTCCAGCTAACCGACATTTCGTCGTCATGTTGCAGTTCTTCAGCGTGGTAACTTGAATGCCGCCTTTGGTCTGCTTGCCCGGTGTTCCGCCTTGCCCTGCTGATGCCAGCCGGAAAGGCTACCTGTCGTATACCTTGCTGTCTCGGTCTCCCGGAACGTGGTGCCCTTTCCAACTACTACCGGCGGATTACGGCGCACTGAGGGAGAACACTTCACGACCATCCCATCCTGACCAACACACATGCCCGTATCTGGAAACCCGATTGCCTCACCGTTATCGATCGACAAGGGTCACAGCCGATCAGACTATAGAGCAAGTTCGCCCGGAAGCGGCTTTCAGTGGGTTCGGCAGCACAGTGATGGCTCCAGCTAACCGACATTTCTTCCTCATGTTGCAGTTCTTCAGCGTGGTACCTTGAGTGCCGCCCTTGTTCTGCTTGGCCGGTGTTCCGCCTTGCCCTGCCGATGCCAGCCGGAAAGGCTACCTGTCATATACATTGCTGTCTCGGTATCCCGGAACGTGTTGCCCTTTCGAACTACTACCGGCGGATTACAGCGCACTGCGGGGCAACACTTCACGACCCACCTATCCTGACCAACACTCATCCCCGTATCTAGAAACCCGATTGCCTCACCGTTATCGATCGACAAGCGTCACAGCCGATCAGGCTATAAAGCAAGTTCACCCGGAAGCGCCTTTCAGTGGGTTCGGCAGCACAGTGATGGCTCCAGCAAACCGACATTTCGTCCTCATGTTGCAGTTCTTCAGAGTGGTATCTTGAATGCCGCGCTTGGTCTGCTTGGCCAGTGTTCCCCTTGCCCTGCTGATGCCAGCCGGACCTGTCATATTGTGCCACATCCTCCCATGTCTGATGCGTTGTTTGTATTCTAGTTTTGTTGCCAATGCGATGTTTTTAGGGGCCGTGAACCCCGTCAAGCCCCGTTGGAGGCTTTTTGTTCACGGTCCTCAGCAACTGTAATGTTGATCTTGGAATAAAATGATGAAAATGGAATAAAATGATGAAAGGCTACCTGTCATCTACCTTGCTGTCTCGGCCTCCCGGAACGTGGTGCCGTTTCGAACTACTACCGGGGGATTACGGCGCACTGCGGGACAACACGTCACGACCAACCCATCGTGACAAACACTCATCCCCGTATCTGAAAACCCGATTGCCTCACCGTTATCGATCGACAAGCGTCACAGCACATCAGGCTATAAAACAAGTTCGCCCGGAAGCGCCTTTTTTTGGGTTGGGCAGCACAGTGATGGCTCCAGCTAACCGACATTTCGTCCTCATGTTGCAGTTCTTCAGCGTGGTACCTTGAGTGCCGCCCTTGGTCTGCTTGGCCGGTGTTCCGCCTTGCCCTGCTGATGCCAGCCCGAAAGGCTAACTGTCATCTACCTTTCTGTCTCGGCCTCCCGGCATGTGGTGCCCTTTCTAACTACAGCCGGCGGATTACAGCGCACTGCAGGGCAACACTACACGACCAACCTATCCTGACCAACACTCATCCCCGTATCTGGAAACCCGATTGCCTCACCGTTATCGATCGACAAGCGTCACAGCCGATCAGGCTATAAAGCAAGTTCACCCGGAAGCCCCATTCAGTGGGTTCGGCAGCACAGTGATGGCTCCAGCTAACCGACATTTCGTCCTCATTTTGAAGTTCTTCAGCGTGGTACCTTGAATGCCGCCCTTGGTCTGCTTGGCCGGTGTTCCGCCTTGCCCTACTGATGCCAGCCCGAAAGGCTACCTGTCATCTACCTTGCTCTCTCGGTCTCCCGGAACGTGGTGCCCTTTCGAACTACTACAGATGGATTACGGCGCACTGAGGGACAACACTTCACGACCAACGCATCCTGACAAACACTGATCCCAGTATGTGGAAACCCGATTTCCTGACCGTTATCGATCGACAAGCGTTACAGCCGATGAGGCTATAAAGCAAGTTCACCCGGAAGCGCCTTTCAGTGGGTTCGGCAGCACAGTGATGGCTCCAGCTAACCGACATTTCTTCCTCATGTTGCAGTTCTTCAGCGTGGTACCTTGAATGCCGCCCTTGGGTTGCTTGGTTGGTGTTCCGCCTTGCCCTGCTGATGCCAGCTGGAAATGCTACCTGTCATCTGCCTCGCTGTCTCGGTCTCCCGGAACCTGGTGCCCTTTCGAACTACAACTGGCGGATTACGGCGCACTGCGGGACAACACGTCACGACCAACCCATCCTGATAACACTCATCCCCGTATTTGGAAACCCGATTGCCTCGCCGTTATCGATCGACCAGCGTCACAGCCGATCAGGCTATAGAGCAAGTTCGCCCGGAAGCGCATTTCAGTGGGTTCGGCAGCACAGTGATGGCTCCAGCTAACCGACATTTCGTCCTCATATTGCAGTTCTTCGGCGTGTTCCTTGAATGCCGCCCTTGGTCTGCTTGTCCGGTGTTCCGCCTTGAACTGCTGATGCCAGCCCGAAAGGCTACCTGTCATCTACCTTGCTGTCTCGGTCTCCCGAAACGTGGTGCCCTTTCGAACTACTACCGGTGGATTACGGGCCACCGCGGCACAACACGCCACGACCAACCCATCCTGACCAACACTCAATCACGTATATGGAAACCTGACTGCCTGAACGTTATCGATCGACGAGCGTCACAGCCGATCAGGCTATAAAGCAAGTTCGCCCGGAAAAGCCTTTCAGTGGGTTCGGCAGCACAGTGATCGCTCCAGCTAACCGACATTTCGTCGTCATGTTGCAGTTCTTCAGCGTGGTACCTTGAATGCCGCCTTTGGTCTGCTTGGCCGGTGTTCCGCCTTTCCCTGCTGATGCCAGCCGGAAAGGCTACCTGTCGTATACCTTGCTGTCTCGGTCTCCCGGAACGTGGTGCCCTTTCGAATTACTACCGGTGGGTTACGGCGCACTGCGGGACAACACGTCACGACCAACCTATCGTGACCAACACTCATCCCCGTATCTGGAAACCCGATTGGCTCACCGTTATCGATCGACAAGCGTCACAGCCGATCAGGCTATAAAGCAAGTTCACCCGGAAGCGCCTTTCAGTGGGTTCGGAAGCACAGTGATGGCTCCAGCTAACCGACATTTTTTCCTCATGTTGCAGTTCTTCAGCGTGGTACCTTGAATGCCGCCCTTGGGTTGCTTGGCCGGTGTTCCGCCTTGCCCTGCTGGTGCCAGCTGGAAAGGCTACCTGTCATCTGCCTTGCTGTCTCGGTCTCCCGGAACGTTGTGCCCTTTCGAACTACTACTGCCGGATTACGGGGCACTGCGGGACAACACTTCACGACAAACGCATCCTGACCAACCCTCATACTCGAATCAGGAAACCCGATTGCCTCACCGTTATCGATCGACAAGCGTCACAGCAGACCAGGCTATAAAGCAAGCTCGCCCGGAAGCGCCTTTCTGTGGGTTCGGCAGCACAGTGATGGCTCCAGCTAACCGACATTTCGTCCTCCTGTTGCAGTTCTTCAGCGTGGCACCTTGAATGCCGCCCTTGGTCTGCTTGGCCTGTGTTCCGCCTTGCCCTGCTGATGCCAGCCCGAAAGGCTACCTGTCATCTACCTTGATGTCTCGGTCTCCCGGAATGTGGTGCCCTTTCGAACTACTACAGATGGATTACGGCGCACTGAGGGACAACACTTCACGACCAACGCATCCTGACCAACACTGATCCCAGTATGTGGAAACCCGATTTCCTGACCGTTATCGATCGAGAAGCGTCACAGCCGATGAGGCTATAAAGCAAGTTCACCCGGAAGCGCCTTTCAGTGGGTTCGTCAGCACAGTGATTTCTCCAGCTAACCGACATTTCGTCCTCATGTTGCAGCTGTTCAGCGTAGTACCTTGAATGCCGCCCCTGGTCTGCTTGTCCGGTGTTCCGCCTTGAACTGCTGATGCCAGCCCGAAAGTCTACCTGTCACCTACCTTGCTGTCTCGGCCTCCCGGCACGTGGTGCCCTTTCGAACTACTACCGGCGGATTACGGCGCACTGCGGGACAACACGTCACGACCAACCCATCCTGACCAACACTCATCCCCGTATATGGAAACCCGATTGCTTGACCGTTATCGATGGACAAGCGTCACAGCCGATCAGGCTATAAAGCAAGTTTAACCGAAAGCGCCTTTCAGTGGGTTCGGCAGCACAGTGATGGTTGCAGCTAACCGACATTTCTTCCTCATGTTGCAGTTCTTCAGCGTGGTACCTTGAATGCCGCCCTTGGGTTCCTTGGCCGGTGTTCCGCCTGGCCCTGCTGATGCCAGCTGGAAAGGCTACCTGTCATCTGCCTCGCTGTCTCGGCCTCCCGGAACGTGGTGCCGTTTCAAACTACTACCGGGGGATTACGGCGCACTGCGGGACAACACGTCACGACCAACCCATCGTGACCAACACTCAACCCCGTATATGGAAACCCGATTGCCTCACCGTTATCGATCGACAAGGGTCACAGCCGATCAGGCTATAGAGCAAGTTCGCCCGGAAGCGGCTTTCAGTGGGTTCGGCAGCACAGTGATGGCTACAGCTAACCGACATTTCGTCGTCATGTTGCAGTTCTTCAGCGTGGTACCTTGAATGCCGCCTTTGGTCTGCTTGGCCGGTGTTCCGCCTTGCCCTGCTGATGCCAGCCGGAAAGGCTACCTGTCGTATACCTTGCTGTCTCGGTCTCCCGGAACGTGGTGCCCTTTCGAATTACTACCGGCGGATTACGGCGCACTGAGGGACAACACTTCACGACCATCCCATCCTGACCAACACTCATCCCCGTATCTGGAAACCCGATTGCCTCACCGTTATCGATCGACAAGGGTCACAGCCGATCAGGCTATAGAGCAAGTTCGCCCGGAAGCGGCTTTCAGTGGGTTCGGCAGCACAGTGATGGCTCCAGCTAACCGACATTTCTTCCTCATGTTGCAGTTCTTCAGCGTGGTACCTTGAGTGCCGCCCTCGGTCTGCTTGGCCGGTGTTCCGCCTTGCCCTGCTAATGCAATGCGGAAAGGCTACCTGTCATCTACCTTGCTGTCTTGTCCTCCCGGCACGTGGTGCCCTTTACAACTACTACCGGCGGATTACGGCGCACGGAGGGACAACACTTCACGACCATCCCATCCTGACCAACACTCATCCCCTATCTGGAAACCCGATTGCCTCACCGTTATCGATCGACAAGGGTCACAGCCGATCAGGCTATAGAGCAAGTTCGCCCGGAAGCGGCTTTCAGTGGGTTCGGCAGCACAGTGATGGCTCCAGCTAACCGACATTTCTTCCTCATGTTGCAGTTCTTCAGCGTGGTACCTTGAATGCCGCCCTTGGGTTGTTTGGCCGGTGTTCCGCCTTGCCCTGCCGATGCCAGCCAGAAAGGCTACCTGTCATATGCATTGCTGTCTCGGTATCCCGGAACGTGGTGCCCTTTCGAACTACTACCGGTGGATTACAGCGCACTGCGGGACAACACGTGACGACCAACCCATCCTGACCAACACACATCCCCGTATATAGAAACCCGATTGCCTGACCGTTATCGATCGAGAAGCGTCACAGCCGATCAGGCTATAAAGCAAGTTCACCCGGAAGCGCCTTTCAGTGGGTTCGGCAGCACAGTGATGTCTCCAGCTAACCGACATTTCTTCCTCATGTTGCAGTTCTTCAGCGTGGTACCTTGAATGCCGCCCTTGGGTTGCTTGGTTGGTGTTCCGCCTTGCCCTGCTGATGCCAGCTGGAAATACTACCTGTCATCTGCCTCGCTGTCTCGGTCTCCCGGAACGTGGTGCCCTTTCGAACTACTACTGGCGGATTACGGCGCACTGCGGGACAACACGTCACGACCAACCCATCCTGATAACACTCATCCCCGTATTTGGAAACCCGATTGCCTCGCCGTTATCGATCGACAAGCGTCACAGCCGATCAGGCTATAGAGCAAGTTCGCCCGGAAGCGCCTTTCAGTGGGTTCGGCAGCACAGTGATGGCTCCAGCTAACCGACATTTCGTCCTCATATTGCAGTTCTTCGGCGTGTTCCTTGAATGCCGCCCTTGGTCTGCTTGGCCGCTGTTCCGCCTTGCCCTGCTGATGCCAGCCCGAAAGGCTACCTGTCATCTACCTTGATGTCTCGGTCTCCCGGAATGTGGTGCCCTTTACAACTACTACCGGCGGATTACGGCGCACTGAGGGACAACACTTCACGACCATCCCATCCTGACCAACACTCATCCCCGTATCTGGAAACCCGATTGCCTCACCGTTATCGATCGACAAGGGTCACAGCCGATCAGGCTATAGAGCAAGTTCGCCCGGAAGCGGCTTTCAGTGGGTTCGGCAGCACAGTGATGGCTCCAGCTAACCGACATTTCGTCCTCATGTTGCAGTTCTTCAGCGTGATACCTTGAATGCCGCCCTTGGTCTGCTTGGCCGGTGTTCCGCCTTGCCCTGCTAATGCAATCCGGAAAGGCTACCTGTCATCTACCTTGCTGTCTTGTCCTCCCGGCACGTGGTGCCCTTTCCAACTACTACCGGCGGATTACGGCGCACTGAGGGACAACACGTCACGACCAACCCATCCTGACCAACACTCATCCCGGTATGTGGAAACCCGATTGCCTCACCGTTATCGATCGACAAGCGTCACAGCCGATCAGGCTATAAAGCAAGTCCGCCCGGAAGCCCCTTTCAGTGGGGTCGGCAGCACAGTGATGGCTCCAGCTAACCGACATTTCGTCCTCATTTTGCAGTTCTTCAGCGTGGTACCTTGAATGCCGCCCTTGGTCTGCTTGGCCGGTGTTCCGCCTTGCCCTACTGATGCCAGCCCGAAAGGCTACCTGTCATCTACCTTGCTCTCTCGGTCTCCCGGAACGTGGTGCCCTTTGGAACTACTAAAGATGGATTACGGCGCACTGAGGGACAACACTTCACGACCAACGCATCCTGACCAACACTGATCCCAGTATGTGGAAACCCGATTTCCTGACCATTATCGATCGACAAGAGTCACAGCCGATGAGGCTATAAAGCAAGTTCACCCGGAAGCGCCTTTCAGTGGGTTCGGCAGCACAGTGATTTCTCCACCTAACCGACATTTCGTCCTCATGTTGCAGCTGTTCAGCGTGGTACCTTGAATGCCGCCCTTGGTCTGCTTGTCCGGTGTTCCGCCTTGAACTGCTGATGTCAGCCCGAAAGTCTACCTGTCACTTACCTTGCTGTCTCGGTCTCCCGGAACGTGGTGCCCTTTCGAACTACTACCGGCGGATTACGGCGCACTGCGGGACATCACGCCACGACCAACCCATCCTGACCAACACTCATCCCCGTATATGGAAACCCGATGGCCTGACCGTTATCGATGGACAAGCGTCACAGCCGATCAGGCTATAAAGCAAGTTCACCCGAAAGCGCCTTTCAGTGGGTTCGGCAGCACAGTGATGGTTCCAGCTAACCGACATTTCTTCCTCAGGTTGCAGTTCTTCAGCGTGGTACCTTGAATGCCGCCCTTGGGTTGCTTGGCCGGTGTTCCGCCTTGCCCTGCTGGTGCCAGCTGGAAAGGCTACCTGTCATCTGCCTTGGTGTCTCGGTCTCCCGGAACGTTGTGCCCTTTCGAACTACTACTGCCGGATTACGGGGCACGGCGGGACAACACTTCACGACAAACGCATCCTCACCAACCCTCATCCTCGAATCTGGAAACCCGATTGCCTCACCGTTATCGATCGACAAGCGTCACAGCAGACCAGGCTATAAAGCAAGCTCGCCCGGAAGCGCCTTTCTGTGGGTTCGGCAGCACAGTGATGGCTCCAGCTAACCGACATTTCGTCCTCCTGTTGCAGTTCTTCAGCGTGGTACCTTGAATGCCGCCCTTGGTCTGCTTGGCCTGTGTTCCGCCTTGCCCTGCTGATGCCAGCCCGAAAGGCTACCTGTCATCTACCTTGCTGTCTCGGTCTCCCGGAATGTGGTGCCCTTTCGAACTACTACAGATGGATTACGGCGCACTGAGGGACAACACTTCACGACCAACGCATCCTGACCAACACTGATCCCAGTATGTGGAAACCCGATTTCCTGACCGTTATCGATCGACAAGCGTCACAGCCGATAAGGCTATAAAGCAAGTTCACCCGGAAGCGCCTTTCAGTGGGTTCGTCAGCACAGTGATTTCTCCAGCTAACCGACATTTCGTCCTCATGTTGCAGCTGTTCAGCGTGGTACCTTGAATGCCGCCCCTGGTCTGCTTGTCCGGTGTTCCGCCTTGAACTGCTGATGCCAGCCCGAAAGTCTACCTGTCACCTACCTTGCTGTCTCGGCCTCCCGGCACGTGGTGCCCTTTCGAACTACTACCGGCAGATTACGGCGCACTGCGGGACAACACGTCACGACCAACCCATCCTGACCAACACTCATCCCCGTATATGGAAACTCGATTGCTTGACCGTTATGGATGGACAAGCGTAACAGCCGATCATGCTATAAAGCAAGTTCACCCGAAAGCGCCTTTCAGTGGGTTCGGCAGCACAGTGATGGTTCCAGCTAACCGACATTTCTTCCTCATGTTGCAGTTCTTCAGCGTGGTACCTTGAATGCCGCCCTTGGGTTCCTTGGCCGGTGTTCCGCCTTGCCCTGCTAATGCCAGCTGGAAAGGCTACCTGTCATCTGCCTCGCTGTCTCGGTCTCCCGGAACGTGGTGCCCTTTCGAACTACTACTGGCGGATTACGGCGCACTGCGGGACAACACGTCACGACCAACCCATCCTGATCAACACTCATCCCCGTATTTGGAAACCCGATTGCCTCGCCGTTATCGATCGACAAGCGTCACAGCCGATCAGGCTATAGAGAAAGTTCGCCCGGAAGCGCCTTTCAGTGGGTTCGGCAGCACAGTGATGGCTCCAGCTAACCGAGATTTCGTCCTCATATTGCAGTTCTTCGGCGTGTTACCTTGAATGCCGCCCTTGGTCTGCTTGCCCGGTATTCCGACTTGCCCTGCCGATGCCAGCCCGAAAGGCTACCTGTCATCTACCTTGCTGTCTCGGCCTCCCGGAACGTGGTGCCGTTTCAAACTACTACCGGGGGATTACGGCGCACTGCGGGACAACACGTCATGACCAACCCATCGTGACCAACACTCAACCCCGTATATGGAAACCCGATTGCCTCAACGTTATCGATCGACGAGAGTCACAGCCGATCAGGCTATAAAGCAAGTTCGCCACGGAAGCGCGTTTCAGTGGATTCGGAAGCACAGTGATGGATTCAGCTAACCGTCATTTCGTCCTGATGTTGCAGTGCTGCAGCATGGTACCTTGAATGCCGCCCTTGGACTGCTTGGCCGGTGTTCCGCCTTCCCCTGCTGATGCCAGCCGGACTTCTCAATTTGTGCCACATCCTCCCATGTATAATACGTTGTTTGTATTCTAGTTTTGTTGCCAATGCCATGTTTTTTAGGGGCCGTCAACCCCATCAAGCCCAGTTCGAGGCTTTTTGTTCAAGGTCCTCAGCATCTGTAATGTTGATGTTGGAATAAAAGGATGAAAATGGAATAAAATGATGAAAGGCTACCTGTCATCTACCTTGCTGCCTCGGTCTCCCGGAACGTGGTGCCCTTTCGAACTACTACCGGTGGATTACGGGCCACCGCGGCACAACACGTCGCGACCAACACCTCCTGACCAACACTCAATCACGTATATGGAAACACGATTGCCTCAACGTTATCGATCGACGAGCGTCACAGCCGATCAGGCTATAAAGCAAGTTCGCCCGGAAAAGCCTTTCAGTGGGTTCGGCAGCACAGTGATGGCTCCAGCCAACCGACATTTCGTCGTCATGTTGCAGTTCTTCAGCGTGATACCTCGAATGCCGCCTTTGGTCTGCTTGGCCGGTGTTCCGCCTTGCCCTGCTGATGCCAGCCGGAAAGGCTACCTGTCGTATACCTTGCTGTCTCGGTCTCCCGGAACGTGGTGCCCTTTCGAATTACTACCGGTGGATTACGGCGCACTGCGGGACAACACATCACGACCAACCCATCGTGACCAACACTCATCCCCGTATCTAGAAACCCTATTGCCTCACCGTTATCGATCGACAAGCGTCACAGCCGATCAGGCTATAAAGCAAGTTCGCCCGGAAGCGCTGTTCAGTGGGTTCGGCAGCCCAGTGATGGCTCCAGCTAACCGACATTTCGTCCTCATGTTGCAGTTCTTCAGCGTGATACCTTGAATGCCGCCCTCGGTCTGCTTGGCCGGTGTTCCGCCTTGCCCTGCTAATGCAATCCGGAAAGGCTACCTGTCATCTACCTTGCTCTCTTGTCCTCCCGGCACGTGGTGCCCTTTACAACTACTACCGGCGGATTACGGCGCACTGAGGGACAACACTTCACGACCATCCCATCCTGACCAACACTCATCCCCGTATCTGGAAACCCGATTGCCTCACCGTTATCGATCGACAAGGGTCACAGCCGATCAGGCTATAGAGCAAGTTCGCCCGGAAGCGGCTTTCAGTGGGTTCGGCAGCCCAGTGATGGCTCCAGCTAACCGACATTTCGTCCTCATGTTGCAGTTCTTCAGCGTGATACCTTGAATGCCGCCCTTGGTCTGCTTGGCCGGTGTTCCGCCTTGCCCTGCTAATGCAATCCGGAAAGGCTACCTGTCATCTACCTTGCTGTCTTGTCCTCCCGGCACGTGGTGCCATTTCCAACTACTACCGGCGGATTACGGCGCACTGAGGGACAACACATCACGAACAACCCATCCTGATCAACAATCATCCCGTATGTGGAAACCCGATTGCCTCACCGTTATCGATCGACGAGCGTCACAGCCGATCAGGCTATAAAGCAAGTTCGCCCGGAAAAGCCTTTCAGTGGGTTCGGCAGCACAGTGATGGCTCCAGCTAACCGATATTTCGTCGTCATGTTGCAGTTCTTCAGCGTGGTACCTCGAATGCCGCCTTTCGTCTGTATGGCCGGTGTTCCGCCTTGCCCTGCTGATGCCAGCCGGAACGGCTACCTGTCCTATACCTTGCTGTCTCGGTCTCCCGGAACGTGGTGCCCTTTCGAATTACTACCGGTGGCTTACGGCGCACTGCGGGACAACACATCACGACCAACCCATCGTGACCAACACTCATCCGCGTATCTGGAAACCCGATTGCCTCACCGTTATCGATCGACAAGCGTCACAGCCGATCAGGCTATAAAGCAAGTCCGCCCGGAAGCCCCTTTCAGTGGGTTCGGCAGCACAGTGATGGCTCCAGCTAACCGACATTTCGTCCTCATTTTGCAGTTCTTCAGCGTGGTACCTTGAATGCCGCCCTTGGTCTGCTTGGCCGGTGTTCCGCCTTGCCCTACTGATGCCAGCCCGAAAGGCTACCTGTCATCTACCTTGCTCTCGGTCTCCCGGAACGTGGTGCCCTTTGGAACTACTAAAGATGGATTACGGCGCACTGAGGGAGAACACTTCACGACCAACGCATCCTGACCAACACTGATCCCAGTATGTGGAAACCCGATTTCCTGACCGTTATCGATCGAAGAGCGTCACAGCCGTTGAGGCTATAAAGCAAGTTCACCCGGAAGCGCCTTTCAGTGGGTTCGGCAGCACAGTGATTTCTCCAGCTAACCGACATTTCGTCCTCATGTTGCAGCTGTTCAGCGTGGTACCTTGAATGCCGCCCTTGGTCTGCTTGTGCGGTGTTCCGCCTTGAACTGCTGATGTCAGCCCGAAAGTCTACCTGTTACTTACATTGCTGTCTCGGTCTCCCGGAACGTGGTGCCCTTTCGAACTACTACCGGCGGATTACGGCGCACTGCGGGACAACACGCAATGACCAACCCATCCTGACCAACACTCATCCCCGTATATGGAAACCCGATTGCCTGACCGTTATCGATGGACAAGCGTCACAGCCGATCAGGCTATAAAGCAAGTTCACCCGAAAGCGCCTTTCAGTGGGTTCGGCAGCACAGTGATGGTTCCAGCTAACCGACATTTCTTCCTCATGTTGCAGTTCTTCAGCGTGGTACCTTGAATGCCGCCCTTGGTCTGCTTGGCCGGTGTTCCGCCTTGCCCTGCCGATGCCAGCCCGAAAGGCTACCTGTCATCAACCTTGCTGTCACGGCCTCCCGGAACGTGGTGCCGTTTCAAACTACTACCGGGGGATTACGGCGCACTGCGGGACAACACGTCACGACCAACCCATCGTGACCAACAGTCAACCCCGTATATGGAAACCCGATTGCCTCAACGTTATCGATCGACGAGAGTCACAGCCGATCAGGCTATAAAGCAAGATCGCCCGGAAGCGCCTTTCAGTGGATTCGGAAGCACAGTGATGGATTCAGCTAACCGACATTTCGTCCTGATGTTGCAGTTCTGCAGCATGGTACCTTGAATGCCGCCCTTTGTCTGCTTGGCCGGTGTTCCGCCTTGCGCTGCTGATGCCAGCCGGACTTCTCATTTTGTGCCACATCCTCCCATGTATAATGCGTTGTTTGTATTCTAGTTTTGTTGCGAATGCCATGTTTTTTAGGGGCCGTGAACCCCGTCAAGCCCAGTTCGAGGCTTTTTGTTCAAGGTCCTCAGCATCTGTAATGTTGATCTTGGAATAAAATGATGAAAATGGAATAAAATGATGAAAGGCTACCTGTCATCTACCTTGTGTCTCGGTCTCCCAGAACGTGGTGCCGTTTCGAACTACTACCGGTGGATTACGGGCCACCGCGGCACAACACGTCGCGACCAACCCATCCTGACCAACACTCAATCACGTATATGGAAACCCGATTGCCTCAACGTTATTGATCGACGAGCGTCACAGCCGATCAGGCTATAAAGCAAGTTCGCCCGGAAAAGCCTTTCAGTGGGTTCGGCAGCACAGTGATGGCTCCAGCTAACCGACATTTCGAGGTCATGTTGCAGTTCTTCAGCGTGGTACCTCGAATGCCGCCTTTGGTCTGCTTGGCCGGTGTTCCGCCTTACCCTGCTGATGCCAGCCGGAAAGTCTACTTGTCGTATACCTTGCTGTCTCGGTCTCCCGGAACGTGGTGCCCTTTCGAACTACTACCGGTGATTACGGCGCACTGCGGGACAACACGTCACGAACAACCCATCCTGATCAACACTCATCCCCGTATGTGGAAACCCGATTGCCTCACCGTTATCGATCGACGAGCGTCACAGCCGATCAGGCTATAAAGCAAGTTCGCCCGGAAAAGCCTTTCAGTGGGTTCGGCAGCACAGTGATTGCTCCAGCTAACCGATATTTCGTCGTCATGTTGCAGTTCTTCAGCGTGGTACCTCGAATGCCGCCTTTGGTCTGCTTGGCCGGTGTTCCGCCTTGCCCTGCTGATGCCAGCCGGAAAGGCTACCAGTCGTATACCTTGCTGTCTTGTACTCCCGGCATGTGGTGCCCTTTCGAACTACTACCGGAGGATTACGGCGCATTGCGGGACAACACGTCACGACCAACGCATCCTGACCAACACTGATCCCAGTATGTGGAAACCCGATTTCCTGACCGTTATCGATCGACAAGCGTCACAGCCGATGAGGCTATAAAGCAAGTTCACCCGGAAGCGCCTTTCAGTGGGTTCGGCAGCACAGTGATTTCTTCAGCTAACCGACATTTCGTCCTCATGTTGCAGCTGTTCAGCGTGGTACCTTGAATGCCGCTTTGGTCTGCTTGTCCGGTGTTCCACATTGAACTGCTGATGCCAGCCCGAAAGTCTACCTGTCACTTACCTTGCTGTCTCGGCCTCCCGGCACGTGGCGCCCTTTCGACTACTACCGGCGGATTACGGCGCACTGCGGGACAAAACGTCACGACCAACCCATCCTGACCAACACTCATCCCCGTATATAGCAACCCGATTGCCTGACCGTTATCGTTCGAGAAGCCTCACAGCCGATCAGGCTATAAAGCAAGTTCACCCGGAAGCGCCTTTCTGTGGGTTCGGCAGCACAGTGATGGCTCCAGCTAACCGACATTTCCTCCTCATTTTGCAGTTCTTCAGCGTGGTACCTTGAATGCCGCCCTTGGTCTGCTTCGCCGGTGTTCCGCCTTGCCCTACTGATGCCAGCCCGAAAGGCTACCTGTCATCTACCTTGCTCTCTCGGTCTCCCGGAACGTGGCGCCCTTTCGAACTACTACAGATGGATTACGGCGCACTGAGGGACAACACTTCACGACCAACGCATCCTGACCAACACTGATCCCAGTATGTGGAAACCCGATTTCCTGACCGTTATCGATGGACAAGCGTCACAGCCGATCAGGCTATAAAGCAAGTTCACCCGAAAGCGCCTTTCAGTGGGTTCGGAAGCACAGTGATGGTTCCAGCTAACCGGCATTTCTTCCTCATGTTGCAGTTCTTCAGCGTGGTACCTTGAATGCCGCCCTTGGGTTCCTTGGCCGGTGTTCCGCCTTGCCCTGCTGATGCCAGCTGGAAAGGCTACCTGTCATCTGCCTCGCTGTCTCGGTCTCCCGGAACGTGGTGCCTTTTCGAACTACTACTGGCGGATTACGGCGCACTGCGGGAGAACACGTCACGACCAACCCATCCTGATCAACACTCATCCCCGTATTTGGAAACCCGATTGCCTCGCCGTTATCGATCGACAAGCGTCACAGCCAATCAGGCTATAGAGCAAGTTCGCCCGGAAAAGCCTTTCAGTGGGTTCGGCAGCACAGTGATGGCTCCAGCTAACCGACATTTCGTCGTCATGTTGCAGTTCTTCAGCGTGGTACCTCGAATGCCGCCCTTGGTCTGCTTGGCCGGCCGGTGTTCCGCCTTGCCCTGCTGATGCCAGCCCGAAAGGCTACCTGTCATCTACCTTGCTGTCTCGGCCTCCCGGAACGTGGTGCTCTTTCGAACTACTACCGGGGGATTACGGCGCACTGCGGGACAACACGTCACGACCAACCCATCGTGACCAACACTCATCCCCGTATCGGAAAACCCGATTGCCTCACCGTTATCGATCGACAAGCGTCACAGCAGATCAGGCTATAAAACAAGTTCACCCGGAATCGCCTTTCTTTAGGTTGGGCAGCACAGTGATGGTTCCAGCTAACCGACATTTCGTCCTCATGTTGCAGCTGTTCAGCGTGGTACCTTGAATGCGGCCCTTGGTCTGCTTGTCCGGTGTTTCGCCTTGAACTGCTGATGCATGCCCGAAAGGCTACCTGTCATCTACCTTGTTATCTCGGTCTCCCGGCACGTGGTGCCCTTTCGAACTACTACCGGCGGATTACGGCGCACTGCGGGACAACACGTGACGACCAACCCATCCTGACCAACACTCATCCCCGTATATGGAAACCAGATTGCCTGACCGTTATCGATGGACAAGCGTCACAGCCGATCAGGCTATAAAGCAAGTTCACCCGAAAGCGCCTTTCAGTGGGTTCGGCAGCACAGTGATGGTTCCAGCTAACCGACATTTCTTCCTCATGTTGCAGTTCTTCAGCGTGGTACCTTGAGAGGCGCCCTTGGTCTGCTTGGCCGGTGTTCCGCCTTGCCCTACTGATGCCAGCCCGAAAGGCTACCTGTCATCTACCTTGCTCTCTCGGTCTCCCGGAACGTGGTGCCCTTTCGAACTACTACAGATGGATTACGGCGCACTGAGGGACAACACTTCACGACCAACGCATCCTGACCAACACTGATCCCAGTATGTGGAAACCCGATTGCCTGACCGTTATCGATGGACAAGCGTCACAGCCGATCAGGCTATAAAGCAAGTTCACCCGAAAGCGCCTTTCAGTGGGTTCGGCAGCACAGTGATGGTTCCAGCTAACCGACATTTCTTCCTCATGTTGCAGTTCTTCAGCGTGGTACCTCGAATGCCGCCTTTGGTCTGCTTGGTCGGTGTTTCGCCTTGCCCTGCTGATGCCAGCCGGAAAGGCTACCTGTCGTATACCTTGCTGTCTCGGTCTCCCGGAACGTGGTGCCCTTTCGAATTACTACCGGTGGATTACGGCGCACTGCGGGACAACACATCACGACCAACCCATCGTGACCAACACTCATCCCCGTATCTGGAAACCCGATTGCCTCACCGTTATCGATCGACAAGCGTCACAGCCGATCAGGCTATAAAGTAAGTTCCCCGGAAGCGCTGTTCAGTGGGTTCGGCAGCCCAGTGATGGCTCCAGCTAACCGACATTTCGTCCTCATGTTGCAGCTGTTAGGCGTGGTACCTTGAATGCGGCCCTTGGTCTGCTTGTCCGGTGTTCCGCCTTGAACTGCTGATGCCAGCCCGAAAGTCTACCTGTCACCTACCTTGCTGTCTCGGCCTCCGGCACTTGGGGCCCTTTCGAACTACTACCGGCGGATTACGGCGCACTGCGGGACAACACGTGACGAGCAACCCATCCTGACCAACACTCATCCCCGTATATGGAAACCCGATTGCCTGACCGTTATCGATGGACAAGCGTCACAGCCGATCAGGCTATAAAGCAAGTTCACCCGAAAGCGCCTTTCAGTGGGTTCGGCAGCACAGTGATGGTTACAGCTAACCGACATTTCTTCCTCATGTTGCAGTTCTTCAGCGTGGTACCTTGAATGCCGCCCTTGGGTTGCTTGGCCGGTGTTCCGCCTTGCCCTGCGGATGCCAGCTGGAAAGGCTACCTGTCATCTGCCTCGCTGTCTCGGTCTCCCGGAACGTGGTGCCCTTTCGAACTACTACTGGCGGATTACGGCGCACTGCGGGAGAACACGTCACGACCAACCCATCCTGATCAACACTCATCACCGTATTTGGAAACCCGATTGCCGCGCCGTTATCGATCGACAAGCGTCACAGCCGATCAGGCTATAAAGCAAGTTCACCCGGAAGCGCCTATCAGTGGGTTCGGCAGCACAGTGATGGCTCCAGCTCACCGACATTTCGTCCTCATGTTGCAGCTGTTCAGCGTGGTACCTTGAATGCGACCCTTGGTCTGCTTGTCCGGTGTTCCGCCTTGAACTGCTGATGCGAGCCCGAAAGTCTACCTGTCACCTACCTTGCTGTCTCGGCCTCCGGCACGTGGTGCCCTTTCGAACTACTACCGGCGGATTACGGCGCACTGCGGGACAACACTTCACGAACAACCCATCCTGATCAACACTCATCCCCGTATGTGGAAACCCGATTGCCTCACCGTTATCGATCGACGAGCGTCACAGCCGATCAGGCTATAAAGCAAGTTCGCCCGGAAAAGCCTTTCAGTGGGTTCGGCAGCACAGTGATTGCTCCAGCTAACCGATATTTCGTCGTCATGTTGCAGTTCTTCAGCGTGCTACCTCGAATGCCGCCTTTGGTCTGCTTGGCCGGTGTTCCGCCTTGCCCTGCTGATGCCAGCCGGAAAGGCTACCTCTCGTATACCTTGCTGTCTCGGTCTCCCGGAACGTGGTGCCCTTTCGAATTACTACAGGTGGATTACGGCGCACTGCGGGACAACACATCACGACCAACCCATCCTGACCAACACTCATCCCCGTATATAGAAACCCGATTGCCTGACCGTTATCGATCGAGAAGCGTCACAGCCGATCAGGCTATAAAGCAAGTTCACCCGAAAGCGCCTTTCAGTGGGTTCGGCAGCACAGTGATGGTTCCAGCTAACCGACATTTCTTCCTCATGTTGCAGTTCTTCAGCGTGGTACCTTGAATGCCGCCCTTGGGTTGCTTGGCCGGTGTTCCGCCTTGCCCTGCTGATGCCAGCTGGAAAGGCTACCTCTCATCTGCCTCGCTGTCTCGGTCTCCCGGAACGTTGTGCCCTTTCGAACTACTACAGGCGGATTACGGCGCACTGCGGGACAACACGTCACAACCAACCCATCCTGATCAACCCTCATCCCCGTATTTGGAAACCCGATTGCCTCGCCGTTATCGATCGACAAGCGTCACAGCCGATCAGGCTATAAAGCAAGTTCACCCGGAAGCGCCTATCAGTGGGTTCGGCAGCACAGTGATGGCTCCAGCTAACCGACATTTCGTCCTCATGTTGCAGCTGTCCAGCGTGGTACCTTGAATGCGACCCTTGGTCTGCTTGTACGGTGTTCCGCCTTGAACTGCGGATGCGAGCCCGAAAGTCTACCTGTCACCTACCTTGCTGTCTCGGCCTCCGGCACGTGGTGCCCTTTCGAACTACTACCGGCGGATTACGGCGCACTGCGGGACAACACGTCACGAACAACCCATCCTGATCAACACTCATCCCCGTATGTGGAAACCCGATTGCCTCACCGTTATCGATCGACGAGCGTCACAGCCGATCAGGCTATAAAGCAAGTTCGCCCGGAAAAGCCTTTCAGTGGGTTCGGCAGCACAGTGATTGCTCCAGCTAACCGATATTTCGTCGTCATGTTGCAGTTCTTCAGCGTGGTACCTCGAATGCCGCGTTTGGTCTGCTTGGCCGGTGTTCCGCCTTGCCCTGCTGATGCCAGCCGGAAAGGCTACCTGTCGTATACCTTGCTGTCTCGGTCTCCCGGAACGTGGTACCCTTTCGAACTACTGCCGGCGGATTACAGCGCACTGCGGGGCAACACTTCACGACAAACCTATCCTGACCAACACTCATCCCCGTATCTGGAAACCCGATTGCCTCACCGTTATCGATCGACAAGCGTCACAGCCGATCAGGCTATAAAGCAAGTTCTCCCGGAAGCGCCTATCAGTGGGTTCGGCAGCACAGTGATGGCTCCAGCTAACCGACATTTCGTCCTCATGTTGCAGCTGTTCAGCGTGGTACCTTGAATGCGGCCCTTGGTCTGCTTGTCCGGTATTCCGCCTTGAACTGCTGATGCCAGCCCGAAAGTCTACCTGTCACCTACCTTGCTGTCTCGGCATCAGGCACGTGGTGCCCTTTCGAACTACTACCGGCGGATTACGGCGCACTGCGGGACAACACGTCACGAACAACCCATCCTGATCAACACTCATCCCGGTATGTGGAAACCCGATTGCCTCACCGTTATCGATCGACAAGCGTCACAGCCGATCAGCCTATAAAGCAAGTCCGCCCGGAAGCCCCTTTCAGTGGGTTCGCCAGCACAGTGATGGCCCCAGCTAACCGACATTTCGTCCTCAGTTTGCAGTTCTTCAGCGTGGTACCTTGAATGCCGCCCTTGGTGTGCTTGGCCGGTGTTCCGCCTTGCCCTACTGATGCCAGCCCGAAAGGCTACCTGTCATCTACCTTGCTCTCTCGGTCTCCCGGAACGTGCTGCCCTTTGGAACTACTAGAGATGGATTACGGCGCACTGAGGGACAACACTTCACGACCAACGCATCCTGACCAACACTGATCCCAGTATGTGGAAACCCGATTTCCTGACCGTTATCGATCGACAAGCGTCACAGCCGATGAGGCTATAAAGCAAGTTCACCCGGAAGCGCCTTTCAGTGGGTTCAGCAGCACAGTGATTTGTTCAGCTAACCGACATTTCGTCCTCATGTTGCAGCTGTTCAGCGTGGTACCTTGAATGCCGCCCTTGGTCTGCTTGTCCGGTGTTCCGCCTTGAACTGCTGATGTCAGCCCGAAAGTCTACCTGTTACTTACATTGCTGTCTCGGTCTCCCGGAACGTGGTGCCCTTTCGAACTACTACCGGCGGATTACGGCGCACTGCGGGACAACACGCAATGACCAACCCATCCTGACCAACACTCATCCCCGTATATGGAAACCCGATTGCCTGACCGTTATCGATGGACAAGCGTCACAGCCGATCAGGCTATAAAGCAAGTTCACCCGAAAGCGCCTTTCAGTGGGTTCGGCAGCACAGTGATGGTTCCAGCTAACCGACATTTCTTCCTCATGTTGCAGTTCTTCAGCGTGGTACCTTGAATGCCGCCCTTGGTCTGCTTGGCCGGTGTTCCGCCTTGCCCTGCCGATGCCAGCCCGAAAGGCTACCTGTCATCAACCTTGCTGTCACGGCCTCCCGGAACGTGGTGCCGTTTCAAACTACTACCGGGGGATTACGGCGCACTGCGGGACAACACGTCACGACCAACCCATCGTGACCAACAGTCAACCCCGTATATGGAAACCCGATTGCCTCAACGTTATCGATCGACGAGAGTCACAGCCGATCAGGCTATAAAGCAAGATCGCCCGGAAGCGCCTTTCAGTGGATTCGGAAGCACAGTGATGGATTCAGCTAACCGACATTTCGTCCTGATGTTGCAGTTCTGCAGCATGGTACCTTGAATGCCGCCCTTTGTCTGCTTGGCCGGTGTTCCGCCTTGCGCTGCTGATGCCAGCCGGACTTCTCATTTTGTGCCACATCCTCCCATGTATAATGCGTTGTTTGTATTCTAGTTTTGTTGCGAATGCCATGTTTTTTAGGGGCCGTGAACCCCGTCAAGCCCAGTTCGAGGCTTTTTGTTCAAGGTCCTCAGCATCTGTAATGTTGATCTTGGAATAAAATGATGAAAATGGAATAAAATGATGAAAGGCTACCTGTCATCTACCTTGTGTCTCGGTCTCCCAGAACGTGGTGCCGTTTCGAACTACTACCGGTGGATTACGGGCCACCGCGGCACAACACGTCGCGACCAACCCATCCTGACCAACACTCAATCACGTATATGGAAACCCGATTGCCTCAACGTTATTGATCGACGAGCGTCACAGCCGATCAGGCTATAAACCAAGTTCGCCCGGAAAAGCCTTTCAGTGGGTTCGGCAGCACAGTGATGGCTCCAGCTAACCGACATTTCGAGGTCATGTTGTAGTTCTTCAGCGTGGTACCTCGAATGCCGCCTTTGGTCTGCTTGGCCGGTGTTCCGCCTTGCCCTGCTGATGCCAGCCGGAAAGTCTACTTGTCGTATACCTTGCTGTCTCGGTCTCCCGGAACGTGGTGCCCTTTCGAACTACTACCGGTGATTACGGCGCACTGCGGGACAACACGTCACGAACAACCCATCCTGATCAACACTCATCCCCGTATGTGGAAACCCGATTGCCTCACCGTTATCGATCGACGAGCGTCACAGCCGATCAGGCTATAAAGCAAGTTCGCCCGGAAAAGCCTTTCAGTGGGTTCGGCAGCACAGTGATTGCTCCAGCTAACCGATATTTCGTCGTCATGTTGCAGTTCTTCAGCGTGGTACCTCGAATGCCGCCTTTGGTCTGCTTGGCCGGTGTTCCGCCTTGCCCTGCTGATGCCAGCCGGAAAGGCTACCAGTCGTATACCTTGCTGTCTTGTACTCCCGGCATGTGGTGCCCTTTCGAACTACTACCGGAGGATTACGGCGCATTGCGGGACAACACGTCACGACCAACGCATCCTGACCAACACTGATCCCAGTATGTGGAAACCCGATTTCCTGACCGTTATCGATCGACAAGCGTCACAGCCGATGAGGCTATAAAGCAAGTTCACCCGGAAGCGCCTTTCAGTGGGTTCGGCAGCACAGTGATTTCTTCAGCTAACCGACATTTCGTCCTCATGTTGCAGCTGTTCAGCGTGGTACCTTGAATGCCGCTTTGGTCTGCTTGTCCGGTGTTCCACATTGAACTGCTGATGCCAGCCCGAAAGTCTACCTGTCACTTACCTTGCTGTCTCGGCCTCCCGGCACGTGGCGCCCTTTCGACTACTACCGGCGGATTACGGCGCACTGCGGGACAAAACGTCACGACCAACCCATCCTGACCAACACTCATCCCCGTATATAGAAACCCGATTGCCTGACCGTTATCGATCGAGAAGCCTCACAGCCGATCAGGCTATAAAGCAAGTTCACCCGGAAGCGCCTTTCTGTGGGTTCGGCAGCACAGTGATGGCTCCAGCTAACCGACATTTCCTCCTCATTTTGCAGTTCTTCAGCGTGGTACCTTGAATGCCGCCCTTGGTCTGCTTCGCCGGTGTTCCGCCTTGCCCTACTGATGCCAGCCCGAAAGGCTACCTGTCATCTACCTTGCTCTCTCGGTCTCCCGGAACGTGGCGCCCTTTCGAACTACTACAGATGGATTACGGCGCACTGAGGGACAACACTTCACGACCAACGCATCCTGACCAACACTGATCCCAGTATGTGGAAACCCGATTTCCTGACCGTTATCGATGGACAAGCGTCACAGCCGATCAGGCTATAAAGCAAGTTCACCCGAAAGCGCCTTTCAGTGGGTTCGGAAGCACAGTGATGGTTCCAGCTAACCGGCATTTCTTCCTCATGTTGCAGTTCTTCAGCGTGGTACCTTGAATGCCGCCCTTGGGTTCCTTGGCCGGTGTTCCGCCTTGCCCTGCTGATGCCAGCTGGAAAGGCTACCTGTCATCTGCCTCGCTGTCTCGGTCTCCCGGAACGTGGTGCCTTTTCGAACTACTACTGGCGGATTACGGCGCACTGCGGGAGAACACGTCACGACCAACCCATCCTGATCAACACTCATCCCCGTATTTGGAAACCCGATTGCCTCGCCGTTATCGATCGACAAGCGTCACAGCCAATCAGGCTATAGAGCAAGTTCGCCCGGAAAAGCCTTTCAGTGGGTTCGGCAGCACAGTGATGGCTCCAGCTAACCGACATTTCGTCGTCATGTTGCAGTTCTTCAGCGTGGTACCTCGAATGCCGCCCTTGGTCTGCTTGGCCGGCCGGTGTTCCGCCTTGCCCTGCTGATGCCAGCCCGAAAGGCTACCTGTCATCTACCTTGCTGTCTCGGCCTCCCGGAACGTGGTGCTCTTTCGAACTACTACCGGGGGATTACGGCGCACTGCGGGACAACACGTCACGACCAACCCATCGTGACCAACACTCATCCCCGTATCGGAAAACCCGATTGCCTCACCGTTATCGATCGACAAGCGTCACAGCAGATCAGGCTATAAAACAAGTTCACCCGGAATCGCCTTTCTTTAGGTTGGGCAGCACAGTGATGGTTCCAGCTAACCGACATTTCGTCCTCATGTTGCAGCTGTTCAGCGTGGTACCTTGAATGCGGCCCTTGGTCTGCTTGTCCGGTGTTTCGCCTTGAACTGCTGATGCCTGCCCGAAAGGCTACCTGTCATCTACCTTGTTATCTCGGTCTCCCGGCACGTGGTGCCCTTTCGAACTACTACCGGCGGATTACGGCGCACTGCGGGACAACACGTGACGACCAACCCATCCTGACCAACACTCATCCCCGTATATGGAAACCAGATTGCCTGACCGTTATCGATGGACAAGCGTCACAGCCGATCAGGCTATAAAGCAAGTTCACCCGAAAGCGCCTTTCAGTGGGTTCGGCAGCACAGTGATGGTTCCAGCTAACCGACATTTCTTCCTCATGTTGCAGTTCTTCAGCGTGGTACCTTGAGAGGCGCCCTTGGTCTGCTTGGCCGGTGTTCCGCCTTGCCCTACTGATGCCAGCCCGAAAGGCTACCTGTCATCTACCTTGCTCTCTCGGTCTCCCGGAACGTGGTGCCCTTTCGAACTACTACAGATGGATTACGGCGCACTGAGGGACAACACTTCACGACCAACGCATCCTGACCAACACTGATCCCAGTATGTGGAAACCCGATTGCCTGACCGTTATCGATGGACAAGCGTCACAGCCGATCAGGCTATAAAGCAAGTTCACCCGAAAGCGCCTTTCAGTGGGTTCGGCAGCACAGTGATGGTTCCAGCTAACCGACATTTCTTCCTCATGTTGCAGTTCTTCAGCGTGGTACCTCGAATGCCGCCTTTGGTCTGCTTGGTCGGTGTTTCGCCTTGCCCTGCTGATGCCAGCCGGAAAGGCTACCTGTCGTATACCTTGCTGTCTCGGTCTCCCGGAACGTGGTGCCCTTTCGAATTACTACCGGTGGATTACGGCGCACTGCGGGACAACACATCACGACCAACCCATCGTGACCAACACTCATCCCCGTATCTGGAAACCCGATTGCCTCACCGTTATCGATCGACAAGCGTCACAGCCGATCAGGCTATAAAGTAAGTTCCCCGGAAGCGCTGTTCAGTGGGTTCGGCAGCCCAGTGATGGCTCCAGCTAACCGACATTTCGTCCTCATGTTGCAGCTGTTAGGCGTGGTACCTTGAATGCGGCCCTTGGTCTGCTTGTCCGGTGTTCCGCCTTGAACTGCTGATGCCAGCCCGAAAGTCTACCTGTCACCTACCTTGCTGTCTCGGCCTCCGGCACTTGGTGCCCTTTCGAACTACTACCGGCGGATTACGGCGCACTGCGGGACAACACGTGACGAGCAACCCATCCTGACCAACACTCATCCCCGTATATGGAAACCCGATTGCCTGACCGTTATCGATGGACAAGCGTCACAGCCGATCAGGCTATAAAGCAAGTTCACCCGAAAGCGCCTTTCAGTGGGTTCGGCAGCACAGTGATGGTTCCAGCTAACCGACATTTCTTCCTCATGTTGCAGTTCTTCAGCGTGGTACCTTGAATGCCGCCCTTGGGTTGCTTGGCCGGTGTTCCGCCTTGCCCTGCGGATGCCAGCTGGAAAGGCTACCTGTCATCTGCCTCGCTGTCTCGGTCTCCCGGAACGTGGTGCCCTTTCGAACTACTACTGGCGGATTACGGCGCACTGCGGGAGAACACGTCACGACCAACCCATCCTGATCAACACTCATCACCGTATTTGGAAACCCGATTGCCGCGCCGTTATCGATCGACAAGCGTCACAGCCGATCAGGCTATAAAGCAAGTTCACCCGGAAGCGCCTATCAGTGGGTTCGGCAGCACAGTGATGGCTCCAGCTCACCGACATTTCGTCCTCATGTTGCAGCTGTTCAGCGTGGTACCTTGAATGCGACCCTTGGTCTGCTTGTCCGGTGTTCCGCCTTGAACTGCTGATGCGAGCCCGAAAGTCTACCTGTCACCTACCTTGCTGTCTCGGCCTCCGGCACGTGGTGCCCTTTCGAACTACTACCGGTGGATTACGGCGCACTGCGGGACAACACTTCACGAACAACCCATCCTGATCAACACTCATCCCCGTATGTGGAAACCCGATTGCCTCACCGTTATCGATCGACGAGCGTCACAGCCGATCAGGCTATAAAGCAAGTTCGCCCGGAAAAGCCTTTCAGTGGGTTCGGCAGCACAGTGATTGCTCCAGCTAACCGATATTTCGTCGTCATGTTGCAGTTCTTCAGCGTGGTACCTCGAATGCCGCCTTTGGTCTGCTTGGCCGGTGTTCCGCCTTGCCCTGCTGATGCCAGCCGGAAAGGCTACCTCTCGTATACCTTGCTGTCTCGGTCTCCCGGAACGTGGTGCCCTTTCGAATTACTACAGGTGGATTACGGCGCACTGCGGGACAACACATCACGACCAACCCATCCTGACCAACACTCATCCCCGTATATAGAAACCCGATTGCCTGACCGTTATCGATCGAGAAGCGTCACAGCCGATCAGGCTATAAAGCAAGTTCACCCGAAAGCGCCTTTCAGTGGGTTCGGCAGCACAGTGATGGTTCCAGCTAACCGACATTTCTTCCTCATGTTGCAGTTCTTCAGCGTGGTACCTTGAATGCCGCCCTTGGGTTGCTTGGCCGGTGTTCCGCCTTGCCCTGCTGATGCCAGCTGGAAAGGCTACCTCTCATCTGCCTCGCTGTCTCGGTCTCCCGGAACGTTGTGCCCTTTCGAACTACTACAGGCGGATTACGGCGCACTGCGGGACAACACGTCACAACCAACCCATCCTGATCAACCCTCATCCCCGTATTTGGAAACCCGATTGCCTCGCCGTTATCGATCGACAAGCGTCACAGCCGATCAGGCTATAAAGCAAGTTCACCCGGAAGCGCCTATCAGTGGGTTCGGCAGCACAGTGATGGCTCCAGCTAACCAACATTTCGTCCTCATGTTGCAGCTGTCCAGCGTGGTACCTTGAATGCCACCCTTGGTCTGCTTGTACGGTGTTCCGCCTTGAACTGCGGATGCGAGCCCGAAAGTCTACCTGTCACCTACCTTGCTGTCTCGGCCTCCGGCACGTGGTGCCCTTTCGAACTACTACCGGCGGATTACGGCGCACTGCGGGACAACACGTCACGAACAACCCATCCTGATCAACACTCATCCCCGTATGTGGAAACCCGATTGCCTCACCGTTATCGATCGACGAGCGTCACAGCCGATCAGGCTATAAAGCAAGTTCGCCCGGAAAAGCCTTTCAGTGGGTTCGGCAGCACAGTGATTGCTCCAGCTAACCGATATTTCGTCGTCATGTTGCAGTTCTTCAGCGTGGTACCTCGAATGCCGCGTTTGGTCTGCTTGGCCGGTGTTCCGCCTTGCCCTGCTGATGCCAGCCGGAAAGGCTACCTGTCGTATACCTTGCTGTCTCGGTCTCCCGGAACGTGGTACCCTTTCGAACTACTGCCGGCGGATTACAGCGCACTGCGGGGCAACACTTCACGACCAACCTATCCTGACCAACACTCATCCCCGTATCTGGAAACCCGATTGCCTCACCGTTATCGATCGACAAGCGTCACAGCCGATCAGGCTATAAAGCAAGTTCACCCGGAAGCGCCTATCAGTGGGTTCGGCAGCACAGTGATGGCTCCAGCTAACCGACATTTCGTCCTCATGTTGCAGCTGTTCAGCGTGGTACCTTGAATGCGGCCCTTGGTCTGCTTGTCCGGTGTTCCGCCTTGAACTGCTGATGCCAGCCCGAAAGTCTACCTGTCACCTACCTTGCTGTCTCGGCATCAGGCACGTGGTGCCCTTTCGAACTACTACCGGCGGATTACGGCGCACTGCGGGACAACACGTCACGAACAACCCATCCTGATCAACACTCATCCCGGTATGTGGAAACCCGATTGCCTCACCGTTATCGATCGACAAGCGTCACAGCCGATCAGCCTATAAAGCAAGTCCGCCCGGAAGCCCCTTTCAGTGGGTTCGCCAGCACAGTGATGGCCCCAGCTAACCGACATTTCGTCCTCAGTTTGCAGTTCTTCAGCGTGGTACCTTGAATGCCGCCCTTGGTGTGCTTGGCCGGTGTTCCGCCTTGCCCTACTGATGCCAGCCCGAAAGGCTACCTGTCATCTACCTTGCTCTCTCGGTCTTCCGGAACGTGCTGCCCTTTGGAACTACTAGAGATGGATTACGGCGCACTGAGGGACAACACTTCACGACCAACGCATCCTGACCAACACTGATCCCAGTATGTGGAAACCCGATTTCCTGACCGTTATCGATCGACAAGCGTCACAGCCGATGAGGCTATAAAGCAAGTTCACCCGGAAGCGCCTTTCAGTGGGTTCAGCAGCACAGTGATTTGTTCAGCTAACCGACATTTCGTCCTCATGTTGCAGCTGTTCAGCGTGGTACCTTGAATGCCGCCCTTGGTCTGCTTGTCCGGTGTTCCGCCTTGAACTGCTGATGCCAGCCCGAAAGTCTACCTGTCACTTACCTTGCTGTCTCGGCCTCCCGGCACGTGGCGCCCTTTCGAACTACTACCGGCGGATTACGGCGCACTGCGGGACAACACGTCACGACCAACCCATCCTGATCAACACTCATCCCCGTATATAGAAACCCGATTGCCTGACCGTTATCGATCGAGAAGCGTCACAGCCGATCAGGCTATAAAGCAAGAGCGCCCGGAAGCCCCTTTCAGTGGGTTCGGCAGCACAGTGATGGCTCCAGCTAACCGACATTTCGCCCTCATTTTGCAGTTCTTCAGCGTGGTACCTTGAATGCCGCCCTTGGTCTGCTTGGCCGGTGTTCCGCCTTGCCCTACTGATGCCAGCCCGAAAGGCTACCTGTCATGTACCTTGCTCTCTCGGTCTCCCGGAACGTGGCGCCCTTTCGAACTACTACAGATGGATTACGGCGCACTGAGGGACAACACTTCACGACCAACGCATCCTGACCAACACTGATCCCAGTATGTGGAAACCTGATTGCCTGACCGCTATCGATGGACAAGCGTCACAGCCGATCAGGCTATAAAGCAAGTTCACCCGAAAGCGCTTTTCAGTGGGTTCGGCAACACAGTGATGGTTCCAGCTAACCGACATTTCTTCCTCATGTTGCAGTTCTTCAGCGTGGTACCTTGAATGCCGCCCTTGGGTTGCTTGGCCGGTGTTCCGCCTTGCCCTGCTGATGCCAGCTGGAAAGGCTACCAGTCATCTGCCTCGCTGTCTCGGTCTCCCGAAACGTGGTGCCCTTTCGAACTACTACTGGCGGATTACGGCGCACTGCCGGAGAACACGTCACGACCAACCCATCCTGATCAACACTCATCCCCGTATTTGGAAACCCGATTGCCTCGCCGTTATCGATGGACAAGCGTCACAGCCGATCAGGCTATAAAGCAAGTTCACCCGAAAGCGCCTTTCAGTGGGTTCGGAAGCACAGTGATGGATTCAGCTAACCGACATTTCGTCCTGATGTTGCAGTTCTGCAGCATGGTACCTTGAATGCCGCCCTTGGTCTGCTTGGCTGGTGTTGCGCCTTGCCCTGCTGATGCCAGCCGGACTTCTCATTTTGTGCCACATCCTCCCATGTATGATGCGTTGTTTGTATTCTAGTTTTGTTGCCAATGCCATGTTTTTTAGGGGCCGTGAACCCCGTCAAGCCCAGTTCGAGGCTTTTTGTTCAAGCTCCTCAGCATCTGCAATGTTGATCTTGGAATAAAATGATGAAAATGGAATAAAATGATGAAAGGCTACCTGTCATCTACCTTGCTGTCTCGGCCTCCCGGAACGTGGTGCCGTTTCGAATTACTACCGGTGGATTACGGCGCACTGCGGGACAACACATCACGACCAACCCATCGTGACCAACACTCATCCCCGTATCTGGAAACCCGATTGCCTCACCGTTATCGATCGACAAGCGTCACAGCCGATCAGGCTATAAAGTAAGTTTGCCCGGAAGCGCCTTTCAGTGGGTTCGGCAGCACAGTGATGGCTCCAGCTAACCGACATTTCGTCCTCATGTTGCAGTTCTTGAGCGTGGTACCTTGAATGCCGCCCTTGGTCTGCTTGGCCAGTGTTCCCCTTGCCGTGCTGATGCCAGCCGGACCTGTCATTCTGTGCCACATCGTCCCATGTCTGATGCGTTGTTTGTATTCTAGTTTTGTTGCCAATGCGATGTTTTTAGGGGCCGTGAACCCAGTCAAGCCCCGTTGGAGGCTTTTCGTTCACGGTCCTCAGCATCTGTAATGTTGATCTTGGAATAAAATGATGAAAATGGAATAAAATGATGAATGGCTACCTGTCATCTACCTTGCTGTCTCGGCCTCCCGGAACGTGGTGCCGTTTAGAACTACTACCGGGGGATTACGGCGCACTGCGGGCCAACACGTCACGACCAACCAATCGTTACCAACACTCATCCCCGTATCTGGAAACCCGATTGCCTCACCGTTATCGATCGACAAGCGTCACAGCACATCAGGCTATAAAACAAGTTCGCCCGGAAGCGCCTTTCTTTGGGTTGGGCAGCACAGTGATGGGTCCAGCTAACCGACATTTCGTCCTCATGTTGCAGTTCTTCAGCGTAGTACCTTGAATGCCGGCCTTGGTCTGCTTGGCCGATGTTCCGCCTTGCCCTGCTGATGCCAGCCGGCGGTGTCATTTTGTGCCACATGCTCCCATGTCTGATGCGTTGTTTGTATTCTAGTTTTGTTGCCAATGCCATGTTTTTTATGGGCCGTCAACCCCGTCAAGCCCAGTTGGAGGCTTTTTGTTCACGGTCCTCAGCATCTGTAATGTTGATCTTGGAATACAATGATGAAAATGGAAGAAAATGATGAAAGGCTACCTGTCATCTACCTTGCTGTCTCGGCCTCCCGGAACGTGGTGCCGGTTAGAACTACTACCGGGGGATTACGGCGCACTGCGGTACAACACGTCACGACCATCCCATCCTGATCAACACTCATCCCCGTATGTGGAAACCCGATTGCCTCACCGTTATCGATCGACAAGCGTCACAGCCGATCAGGCTATAAAGCAAGTCCGCCCGGAAGCCCCTTTCAGTGGGTTCGGCAGCACAGTGATGGCTCCAGCTAACCGACATTTCGTCCTCATTTTGCAGTTCTTCAGCGTGGTACCTTGAATGCCGCCCCTGGTCTGCTTGGCCGGTGTTCCGCCTTGCCCTACTGATGCCAGCCCGAAAGGCTACCTGTCATCTACCTTGCTCTCTCGGTCTCCCGGAACGTGGTGCCCTTTCGAACTACTACAGATGGATTACGGCGCACTGAGAGACAACACTTCACGACCAACGCATCCTGACCAACACTGATCCCAGTATGTGGAAACCCGATTTCCTGACCGTTATCGATCGACAAGCGTCACAGCCGATGAGGCTATAAAGCAAGTTCACCCGGAAGCGCCTTTCAGTGGGTTCGGTAGCAAAGTGATTTCTCCAGCTAACCGACATTTCGTCCTCATGTTGCAGCTGTTTAGCGTGGTACCTTGAATGCCGCCCTTGGTCTGCTTGTCCGGCGTTCCGCCTTGAACTGCTGATGCCCGCCCGAAAGTCTACCTGTCACTTACCTTGCTGTCTCGGCCTCCCGGCACGTGGTGCCCTTTCGAAATACTACCGGCGGATTACGGCGCTCTGCGGGACAACACGTCACGACCAACCCATCGTGACCAACACTCAACCCCGTATATGGAAACCCGATTGCCTCAACGTTATCGATCGACGAGAGTCACAGCCGATCAGGCTATAAAGCAAGTTCGCCACGGAAGCGCGTTTCAGTGGATTCGGAAGCACAGTGATGGATTCAGCTAACCGTCATTTCGTCCTGATGTTGCAGTGCTGCAGCATGGTACCTCGAATGCCGCCTTTGGTCTGCTTGGCCGGTGTTCCGCCTTGCCCTGCTGATGCCAGCCGGAAAGGCTACCTGTCGTATACCTTGCTGTCTCGGTCTCCCGGAACGTGGTGCCCTTTCGAATTACTACCGGTGGATTACGGCGCACTGCGGGACAACACATCACGACCAACCCATCGTGACCAACACTCATCCCCGTATCTAGAAACCCGATTGCCTCACCGTTATCGATCGACAAGCGTCACAGCCGATCAGGCTATAAAGCAAGTTCGCAAGGAAGCGCTGTTCAGTGGGTTCGGCAGCCCAGTGATGGCTCCAGCTAACCGACATTTCGTCCTCATGTTGCAGTTCTTCAGCGTGATACCTTGAATGCCGCCCTCGGTCTGCTTGGCCGGTGTTCCGCCTTGCCCTGCTAATGCAATCCGGAAAGGCTACCTGTCATCTACCTTGCTGTCTTGTCCTCCCGGCACGTGGTGCCCTTTACAACTACTACCGGCGGATTACGGCGCACTGAGGGACAACACTTCACGACCATCCCATCCTGACCAACACTCATCCCCGTATCTGGAAACCCGATTGCCTCACCGTTATCGATCGACAAGGGTCACAGCCGATCAGGCTATAGAGCAAGTTCGCCCGGAAGCGGCTTTCAGTGGGTTCGGCAGCCCAGTGATGGCTCCAGCTAACCGACATTTCGTCCTCATGTTGCAGTTCTTCAGCGTGATACCTTGAATGCCGCCCTTGGTCTGCTTGGCCGGTGTTCCGCCTTGCCCTGCTAATGCAATCCGGAAAGGCTACCTGTGATCTACCTTGCTGTCTTGTCCTCCCGGCAGGTATCGCCATTTCCAACTACTACCGGCGGATTACGGCGCACTGAGGGACAACACATCACGAACAACCCATCCTGATCAACACTCATCCCGTATGTGGAAACCCGATTGCCTCACCGTTATCGATCGACGAGCGTCACAGCCGATCAGGCTATAAAGCAAGTTCGCCCGGAAAAGCCTTTCAGTGGGTTCGGCAGCACAGTGATGGCTCCAGCTAACCAATATTTCGTCGTCATGTTGCAGTTCTTCAGCGTGGTACCTCGAATGCCGCCTTTCGTCTGTATGGCCGGTGTTCCGCCTTGCCCTGCTGATGCCAGCCGGAAAGGCTACCTGTCGTATACCTTGCTGTCTCGGTCTCCCGGAACGTGATGCCCTTTCGAATTACTACCGGTGGCTTACGGCGCACTGCGGGACAACACATCACGACCAACCCATCGTGACCAACACTCATCCGCGTATCTGGAAACCCGATTGCCTCACCGTTATCGATCGACAAGCGTCACAGCCGATCAGGCTATAAAGCAAGTCCGGCCGGAAGCCCCTTTCAGTGGGTTCGGCAGCACAGTGATGGCTCCAGCTAACCGACATTTCGTCCTCATTTTGCAGTTCTTCTGCGTGGTACCTTGAATGCCGCCCTTGGTCTGCTTGGCCGGTGTTCCGCCTTGCCCTACTGATGCCAGCCCGAAAGGCTACCTGTCATCTACCTTGCTCTCTCGGTCTCCCGGAACGTGGTGCCCTTTGGAACTACTAAAGATGGATTACGGCGCACTGAGGGAGAACACTTCACGACCAACGCATCCTGACCAACACTGATCCCAGTATGTGGAAACCCGATTTCCTGACCGTTATCGATCGACAAGCGTCACAGCCGATGAGGCTATAAAGCAAGTTCACCCGGAAGCGCCTTTCAGTTGGTTCGGCAGCACAGTGATTTCTCCAGCTAACCGACATTTCGTCCTCATGTTGCAGCTGTTCAGCGTGGTACCTTGAATGCCGCCCTTGGTCTGCTTGTCCGGTGTTCCGCCTTGAACTGCTGATGTCAGCCCGAAAGTCTACCTGTCACTTACATTGCTGTCTCGGTCTCCCGGAACGTGGTGCCCTTTCCAACTACTACCGGCGGATTACGGCGCACTGCGGGACAACACGCAATGACCAACCCATCCTGACCAACACTCATCCCCGTATATGGAAACCCGATTGCCTGACCGTTATCGATGGACAAGCGTCACAGCCGATCAGGCTATAAAGCAAGTTCACCCGAAAGCGCTTTTCAGTGGGTTCGGCAGCACAGTGATGGTTCCAGCTAACCGACATTTCTTCCTCATGTTGCAGTTCTTCAGCGTGGTACCTTGAATGCCGCCCTTGGGTTGCTTGGCCGGTGTTCCGCCTTGCCCTGCTGATGCCAGCTGGAAAGGCTACCTGTCATCTGCCTCGCTGTCTCGGTCTCCCGGAACGTGGTGCCCTTTCGAACTACTACTGGCGGATTACGGCGCACTGCGGGACAACACGTCACGACCAACCCATCCTGATCAACACTCATCCCCGTATTTGGAAACCCGATTGCCTCGCCGTTATCGATCGACAAGCGTCACAGCCGATCAGGCTATAAAGCAAGTCCGCCCGGAAGCCCCTTTCAGTGGGTTCGGCAGCACAGTGATGGCTCCAGCTAACCGACATTTCGTCCTCATTTTGAAGTTCTTCAGCGTGGTACCTTGAATGCCGCCCTTGGTCTGCTTGGCCGGTGTTCCGCCTTGCCCTGCCGATGCCAGCCCGAAAGGCTACCTGTCATCAACCTTGCTGTCACGGCCTCCCGGAACGTGGTGCCGTTTCAAACTACTACCGGGGGATTACGGCGCACTGCGGGACAACACTTCACGACCAACCCATCGTGACCAACAGTCAACCCCGTATATGGAAACCCGATTGCCTCAACGTTATCGATCGACGAGAGTCACAGCCGATCAGGCTATAAAGCAAGATCGCCCGGAAGCGCCTTTCAGTGGATTCGGAAGCACAGTGATGGATTCAGCTAACCGACATTTCGTCCTGATGTTGCAGTTCTGCAGCATGGTACCTTGAATGCCGCCCTTTGTCTGCTTGGCCGGTGTTCCGCCTTGCGCTGCTGATGCCAGCCGGACTTCTCATTTTGTGCCACATCCTCCCATGTATAATGCGTTGTTTGTATTCTAGTTTTGTTGCGAATGCCATGTTTTTTAGGGGCCGTGAACCCCGTCAAGCCCAGTTCGAGGCTTTTTGTTCAAGGTCCTCAGCATCTGTAATGTTGATCTTGGAATAAAATGATGAAAATGAAATAAAATGATGAAAGGCTACCTGTCATCTACCTTGTGTCTCGGTCTCCCAGAACGTGGTGCCGTTTCGAACTACTACCGGTGGATTACGGGCCACCGCGGCACAACACGTCGCGACCAACCCATCCTGACCAACACTCAATCACGTATATGGAAACCCGATTGCCTCAACGTTATTGATCGACGAGCGTCACAGCCGATCAGGCTATAAAGCAAGTTCGCCCGGAAAAGCCTTTCAGTGGGTTCGGCAGCACAGTGATGGCTCCAGCTAACCGACATTTCGAGGTCATGTTGCAGTTCTTCAGCGTGGTACCTCGAATGCCGCCTTTGGTCTGCTTGGCCGGTGTTCCGCCTTGCCCTGCTGATGCCAGCCGGAAAGTCTACTTGTCGTATACCTTGCTGTCTCGGTCTCCCGGAACGTGGTGCCATTTCGAACTACTACCGGTGATTACGGTGCACTGCGGGACAACACGTCACGAACAACCCATCCTGATCAACACTCATCCCCGTATGTGGAAACCCGATTGCCTCACCGTTATCGATCGACGAGCGTCACAGCCGATCAGGCTATAAAGCAAGTTCGCCCGGAAAAGCCTTTCAGTGGGTTCGGCAGCACAGTGATTGCTCCAGCTAACCGATATTTCGTCCTCAGTTTGCAGTTCTTCAGCGTGGTACCTTGAATGCCGCCTTTGGTCTGCTTGGCCGGTGTTCCGCCTTGCCCTGCTGATGCCAGCCGGAAAGGCTACCAGTCGTATACCTTGCTGTCTTGTCCTCCCGGCATGTGGTGCCCTTTCGAACTACTACCGGAGGATTACGGCGCACTGCGGGACAACACGTCACGACCAACGCATCCTGACCAACACTGATCCCAGTATGTGGAAACCCGATTTCCTGACCGTTATCGATCGACAAGCGTCACAGCCGATGATTCTATAAAGCAAGTTCACCCGGAAGCGCCTTTCAGTGGGTTCGGCAGCACAGTGATTTCTTCAGCTAACCGACATTTCGTCCTCATGTTGCAGCTGTTCAGCGTGGTACCTTGAATACCGCTTTGGTCTGCTTGTCCGGTGTTCCACATTGAACTGCTGATGCCAGCCCGAAAGTCTACCTGTCACTTACCTTGCTGTCTCGGCCTCCCGGCACGTGGCGCCCTTTCGACTACTACCGGCGGATTACGGCGCACTGCGGGACAAAACGTCACGACCAACCCATCCTGACCAACACTCATCCCCGTATATAGAAACCCGATTGCCTGACCGTTATCGATGGACAAGCGTCACAGCCGATCAGGCTATAAAGCAAGTTCACCCGAAAGCGCCTTTCAGCGGGTTCGGAAGCACAGTGATGGTTCCAGCTAACCGGCATTTCTTCCTCATGTTGCAGTTCTTCAGCGTGGTACCTTGAATGCCGCCCTTGGGTTCCTTGGCCGGTGTTCCGCCTTGCCCTGCTGATGCCAGCTGGAAAGGCTACCTGTCATCTGCCTCGCTGTCTCGGTCTCCCGGAACGTGGTGCCTTTTCGAACTACTACTGGCGGATTACGGCGCACGGAGGGAGAACACGTCACGACCAACAAATCCTGATCAACACTCATCCCCGTATTTGGAAACCCGATTGCCTCGCCGTTATCGATCGACAAGCGTCACAGCCAATGAGGCTATAGAGCAAGTTCGCCCGGAACCGCCTTTCAGTGGGTTCGGCAGCACAGTGATGGCTCCAGCTAACCGACATTTCGTCGTCATGTTGCAGTTCTTCAGCGTGGTACCTCGAATGCCGCCCTTGGTCTGCTTGGCCGGCCGGTGTTCCGCCTTGCCCTGCTGATGCCAGCCCGAAAGGCTACCTGTCATCTACCTTGCTGTCTCGGCCTCCCGGAACGTGGTGCTCTTTCGAACTACTACCGGGGGATTACGGCGCACTGCGGGACAACACGTCACGACCAACCCATCGTGACCAACACTCATCCCCGTATCGGAAAACCCGATTGCCTCACCGTTATCGATCGACAAGCGTCACAGCAGATCAGGCTATAAAACAAGTTCACCCGGAATCGCCTTTCTTTAGGTTGGGCAGCACAGTGATGGTTCCAGCTAACCGACATTTCGTCCTCATGTTGCAGCTGTTCAGCGTGGTACCTGGAATGCGGCCCTTGGTCTGCTTGTCCGGTGTTTCGCCTTGAACTGCTGATGCCTGCCCGAAAGGCTACCTGTCATCTACCTTGTTATCTCGGTCTCCCGGCACGTGGTGCCCTTTCGAACTACTACCGGCGGATTACGGCGCACTGCGGGACAACACGTGACGACCAACCCATCCTGACCAACACTCATCCCCGGATATGGAAACCAGATTGCCTGACCGTTATCGATGGACAAGCGTCACAGCCGATCAGGCTATAAAGCAAGTTCACCCGAAAGCGCCTTTCAGTGGGTTCGGCAGCACAGTGATGGTTCCAGCTAACCGACATTTCTTCCTCATGTTGCAGTTCTTCAGCGTGGTACCTTGAGAGGCGCCCTTGGTCTGCTTGGCCGGTGTTCCGCCTTGCCCTACTGATGCCAGCCCGAAAGGCTACCTGTCATCTACCTTGCTCTCTCGGTCTCCCGGAACGTGGTGCCCTTTCGAACTACTACAGATGGATTACGGCGCACTGAGGGACAACACTTCACGACCAACGCATCCTGACCAACACTGATCCCAGTATGTGGAAACCCGATTGCCTGACCGTTATCGATGGACAAGCGTCACAGCCGATCAGGCTATAAAGCAAGTTCACCCGAAAGCGCCTTTCAGTGGGTTCGGCAGCACAGTGATGGTTCCAGCTAACCGACATTTCTTCCTCATGTTGCAGTTCTTCAGCGTGGTACCTCGAATGCCGCCTTTGGTCTGCTTGGTCGGTGTTCCGCCTTGCCCTGATGATGCCAGCCGGAAAGGCTACCTGTCGTATACCTTGCTGTCTCGGTCTCCCAGAACGTGGTGCCCTTTCGAATTACTACCGGTGGATTACGGCGCACTGCGGGACAACACATCACGACCAACCCATCGTGACCAACACTCAACCCCGTATCTGGAAACCCGATTGCCTCACCGTTATCGATCGACAAGCGTCACAGCCGATCAGGCTATAAAGTAAGTTCCCCGGAAGCGCTGTTCAGTGGGTTCGGCAGCCCAGTGATGGCTCCAGCTAACCGACATTTCGTCCTCATGTTGCAGCTGTTAGGCGTGGTACCTTGAATGCGGCCCTTGGTCTGCTTGTCCGGTGTTCCGCCTTGAACTGCTGATGCCAGCCCGAAAGTCTACCTGTCACCTACCTTGCTGTCTCGGCCTCCGGCACTTGGTGCCCTTTCGAACTACTACCGGCGGATTACGGCGCACTGCGGGACAACACGTGACGACCAACCCATCCTGACCAACACTCATCCCCGTATATGGAAACCCGATTGCCTGACCGTTATCGATGGACAAGCGTCACAGCCGATCAGGCTATAAAGCAAGTTCACCCGAAAGCGCCTTTCAGTGGGTTCGGCAGCACAGTGATGGTTCCAGCTAACCGACATTTCTTCCTTATGTTGCAGTTCTTCAGCGTGGTACCTTGAATGCCGCCTTGGGTTGCTTGGCCGGTGTTCCGCCTTGCCCTGCGGATGCCAGCCTGAAAGGCTACCTGTCATCTGCCTCGCTGTCTCGGTCTCCCGGAACGTGGTGCCCTTTCGAACTACTACTGGCGGATTACGGCGCACTGCGGGAGAACACGTAACGACCAACCCATCCTGATCAACACTCATCACCGTATTTGGTAACCCGATTGCCGCGCCGTTATCGATCGACAAGCGACACAGCCGATCAGGCTATAAAGCAAGTTCACCCGGAAGCGCCTATCAGTGGGTTCGGCAGCACAGTGATGGCTCCAGCCTACCGACATTTCGTCCTCATGTTGCAGCTGTTCAGCGTGGTACCTTGAATGCGACCCTTGGTCTGCTTGTCCGGTGTTCCGCCTTGAACTGCTGATGCGAGCCCGAAAGTCTACCTGTCACCTACCTTGCTGTCTCGGCCTCCGGCACGTGGTGCCCTTTCGAACTACTACCGGCGGATTACGGCGCACTGCGGGACAACACTTCACGAACAACCCATCCTGATCAACACTCATCCCCGTATGTGGAAACCCGATTGCCTCACCGTTATCGATCGACGAGCGTCACAGCCGATCAGGCTATAAAGCAAGTTCGCCCGGAAAAGCCTTTCAGTGGGTTCGGCAGCACAGTGATTGCTCCAGCTAACCGATATTTCGTCGTCATGTTGCAGTTCTTCAGCGTGGTACCTCGAATGCCGCCTTTGGTCTGCTTGGCCGGTGTTCCGCCTTGCCCTGCTGATGCCAGCCGGAAAGGCTACCTCTCGTATACCTTGCTGTCTCGGTCTCCCGGAACGTGGTGCCCTTTCGAATTACTACAGGTGGATTACGGCGCACTGCGGGACAACACATCACGACCAACGCATCCTGACCAACACTGATCCCAGTATGTGGAAACCCGATTTCCTGACCGTTATCGATCGACAAGCGTCACAGCCGATGAGGCTATAAAGCAAGTTCACTCGGAAGCGCCTTTCAGTGGGTTCGGGAGCACAGTGATTTCTCCAGCAAACCGACATTTCGTCCTCATGTTGCAGCTGTTCAGCGTGGTACCTTGAATGCCGCCCTTGGTCTGCTTGTCCGGTGTTCCGCCTTGAACTGCTGATGCCAGCCCGAAAGTCTACCTGTCACTTACCTTGTGTCTCGGCCTCCCGGCACGTGGTGCCCTTTCGAACTACTACCGGCGGATTACGGCGCACTGCGGGACAACACGTCACGACCAACCCATCCTGACCAACACTCATCCCCGTATATAGAAACCCGATTGCCTGACCGTTATCGATCGAGAAGCGTCACAGCCGATCAGGCTATAAAGCAAGTTCACCCGAAAGCGCCTTTCAGTGGGTTCGGCAGCACAGTGATGGTTCCACCTAACCGACATTTCTTCCTCATGTTGCAGTTCTTCAGCGTGGTACCTTGAATGCCGCCCTTGGGTTGCTTGGCCGGTGTTCCGCCTTGCCCTGCTGATGCCAGCTGGAAAGGCTACCTCTCATCTGCCTCGCTGTCTCGGTCTCCCGGAACGTTGTGCCCTTTCGAACTACTACAGGCGGATTACGGCGCACTGCGGGGCAACACTTCACGACCAACCTATCCTGACCAACACTCATCCCCGTATCTGGAAACCCGATTGCCTCACCGTTATCGATCGACAAGCGTCACAGCCGATCAGGCTATAAAGCAAGTTCACCCGGAAGCGCCTATCAGTGGGTTCGGCAGCACAGTGATGGCTCCAGCTAACCGACATTTCGTCCTCATGTTGCAGCTGTTCAGCGTGGTACCTTGAATGCGGCCCTTGGTCTGCTTGTCCGGTGTTCCGCCTTGAACTGCTGATGCCAGCCCGAAAGTCTACCTGTCACCTACCTTGCTGTCTCGGCCTCCGGCACGTGGTGCCCTTTCGAACTACTACCGGCGGATTACGGCGCACTGCGGGACAACACGTCACGAACAACCCATCCTGATCAACACTCATCCCGGTATGTGGAAACCCGATTGCCTCACCGTTATCGATCGACAAGCGTCACAGCCGATCAGCCTATAAAGCAAGTCCGCCCGGAAGCCCCTTTCAGTGGGTTCGCCAGCACAGTGATGGCCCCAGCTAACCGACATTTCGTCCTCAGTTTGCAGTTCTTCAGCGTGGTACCTTGAATGCCGCCCTTGGTGTGCTTGGCCGGTGTTCCGCCTTGCCCTACTGATGCCAGCCCGAAAGGCTACCTGTCATCTACCTTGCTCTCTCGGTCTCCCGGAACGTGCTGCCCTTTGGAACTACTAGAGATGGATTACGGCGCACTGAGGGACAACACTTCACGACCAACGCATCCTGACCAACACTGATCCCAGTATGTGGAAACCCGATTTCCTGACCGTTATCGATCGACAAGCGTCACAGCCGATGAGGCTATAAAGCAAGTTCACCCGGAAGCGCCTTTCAGTGGGTTCGGCAGCACAGTGATTTGTTCAGCTAACCGACATTTCGTCCTCATGTTGCAGCTGTTCAGCGTGGTACCTTGAATGCCGCCCTTGGTCTGCTTGGCCGGTGTTCCGCCTTGAACTGCTGATGCCAGCCCGAAAGTCTACCTGTCACTTACCTTGCTGTCTCGGCCTCCCGGCACGTGGCGCCCTTTCGAACTACTACCGGCGGATTACGGCGCACTGCGGGACAACACGTCACGACCAACCCATCCTGACCAACACTCATCCCCGTATATAGAAACCCGATTGCCTGACCGTTATCGATCGAGAAGCGTCACAGCCGATCAGGCTATAAAGCAAGTTCACCCGGAAGCGCCTTTCTGTGGGTTCGGCATCACAGTGATGGCTCCAGCTAACCGACATTTCGTCCTCCTGTTGCAGTTCTTCAGCGTGGTACCTTGAATGCCGCCCTTGGTGTGCTTGGCCGGCCGGTGTTCCGCCTTGCCCTGCTGATGCCAGCTGTAAAGGCTACCTGTCATCTGCCTCGCTGTCTCGGTCTCCCGGAATGTGGTGCCCTTTCGAACTACTACTGGCGGATTACGGCGCAGTGCGGGACAACATGTCACGACCAACCCATCCTGATCAACACTCATCCCCGTATTTGGAAACCCGATTGCCTCGCCGTTATCGATAGACAAGCGTCACAGCCGATCAGGCTATAAAGCAAGAGCGCCCGGAAGCCCCTTTCAGTGGGTTCGGCAGCACAGTGATGGCTCCAGCTAACCGACATTTCGCCCTCATTTTGCAGTTCTTCTGCGTGGTACCTTGAATGCCGCCCTTGGTCTGCTTGGCCGGTGTTCCGCCTTGCCCTACTGATGCCAGCCCGAAAGGCTACCTGTCATGTACCTTGCTCTCTCGGTCTCCCGGAACGTGGCGCCCTTTCGAACTACTACAGATGGATTACGGCGCACTGAGGGACAACACTTCACGACCAACGCATCCTGACCAACACTGATCCCAGTATGTGGAAACCTGATTGCCTGACCGCTATCGATGGACAAGCGTCACAGCCGATCAGGCTATAAAGCAAGTTCACCCGAAAGCGCTTTTCAGTGGGTTCGGCAGCACAGTGATGGTTCCAGCTAACCGACATTTCTTCCTCATGTTGCAGTTCTTCAGCGTGGTACCTTGAATGCCGCCCTTGGGTGCTTGGCCGGTGTTCCGCCTTGCCCTGCTGATGCCAGCTGGAAAGGCTACCTGTCATCTGCCTCGCTGTCTCGGTCTCCCGAAACGTGGTGCCCTTTCGAACTACTACTGGCGGATTACGGCGCACTGCGGGAGAACACGTCACGACCAACCCATCCTGATCAACACTCATCCCCGTATTTGGAAACCCGATTGCCTCGCCGTTATCGATGGACAAGCGTCACAGCCGATCAGGCTATAAAGCAAGTTCACCCGAAAGCGCCTTTCAGTGGGTTCGGAAGCACAGTGATGGATTCAGCTAACCGGCATTTCGTCCTGATGTTGCAGTTCTGCAGCATGGTACCTTGAATGCCGCCCTTGGTCTGCTTGGCCGGTGTTGCGCCTTGCCCTGCTGATTCCAGCCGGACTTCTCATTTTGTGCCACATCCTCCCATGTATGATGCGTTGTTTGTATTCTAGTTTTGTTGCCAATGCCATGTTTTTTAGGGGCTGTGAACCCCGTCAAGCCTAGTTCGAGGCTTTTTGTTCAAGCTCCTCAGCATCTGCAATGTTGATCTTGGAATAAAATGATGAAAATGGAATAAAATGATGAAAGGCTACCTGTCATCTACCTTGCTGTCTCGGCCTCCCGGAACGTGGTGCCGTTTCGAATTACTACCGGTGGATTATGGCGCACTGCGGGACAACACATCACGACCAACCCATCGTGACCAACACTCATCCCCGTATCTGGAAACCCGATTGCCTCACCGTTATCGATCGACAAGCGTCACAGCCGATCAGGCTATAAAGTAAGTTCGCCCGGAAGCGCCTTTCAGTGGGTTCGGCAGCACAGTGATGGCTCCAGCTAACCGACATTTCGTCCTCATGTTGCAGCTCTTGAGCGTGGTACCTTGAATGCCGCCCTTGGTCTGCTTGGCCAGTGTTCCCCTTGCCGTGCTGATGCCAGCCGGACCTGTCATTCTGTGCCACATCGTCCCATGTCTGATGCGTTGTTTGTATTCTAGTTTTGTTGCCAATGCGATGTTTTTTAGGGGCCGTGAACCCCGTCAAGCCCCGTTGGAGGCTTTTTGTTCACGGTCCTCAGCATCTGTAATGTTGATCTTGGAATAAAATGATGAAAATGGAATAAAATGATGAAAGGCTACCTGTCATCTACCTTGCTGTCTCGGCCTCCCGGAACGTGGTGCCGTTTCGAACTACTACCGGGGGATTACGGCGCACTGCGGGCCAACACGTCACGACCAACCAATCGTTACCAACACTCATCCCCGTATCTGGAAACCCGATTGCCTCACCGTTATCAATCGAAAAGCGTCACAGCACATCAGGCTATAAAACAAGTTCGCCCGGAAGCGCCTTTCTTTGGGTTGGGCAGCACAGTGATGGCTCCAGCTAACCGACATTTCGTCCTCATGTTGCAGTTCTTCAGCGTGGTACCTTGAATGCCGCCCTTGGTCTGCTTGGCCGATGTTCCGCCTTGCCCTGCTGATGCCAGCCGGCGGTGTCATTTTGTGCCACATGCTCCCATGTCTGATGCGTTGTTTGTATTCTAGTTTTGTTGCCAATGCCATGTTTTTTATGGGCCGTCAACCCCGTCAAGCCCAGTTGGAGGCTTTTTGTTCACGGTCCTCAGCATCTGTAATGTTGATCTTGGAATACAATGATGAAAATGGAATAAAATGATGAAAGGCTACCTGTCATCTACCTTGCTGTCTCGGTCTCCCGGAACGTGGTGCCCTTTCGAACTACTACCGGTGGATTACGGGCCACCGCGGCACAACACGTCGCGACCAACACATCCTGACCAACACTCAATCACGTATATGGAAACCCGATTGCCTCAACGTTATCGATCGACGAGCGTCACAGCCGATCAGGCTATAAAGCAAGTTCACCCGGAAGCGCCTTTCAGTGGGTTCGGTAGCAAAGTGATTTCTCCAGCTAACCGACATTTCGTCCTCATGTTGCAGCTGTTTAGCGTGGTACCTTGAATGCCGCCCTTGGTCTGCTTGTCCGGCGTTCCGCCTTGAACTGCTGATGCCCGCCCGAAAGTCTACCTGTCACTTACCTTGCTGTCTCGGCCTCCCGGCACGTGGTGCCCTTTCGAAATACTACCGGCGGATTACGGCGCTCTGCGGGACAACACGTCACGACCAACCCATCGTGACCAACACTCAACCCCGTATATGGAAACCCGATTGCCTCAACGTTATCGATCGACGAGAGTCACAGCCGATCAGGCTATAAAGCAAGTTCGCCACGGAAGCGCGTTTCAGTGGATTCGGAAGCACAGTGATGGATTCAGCTAACCGTCATTTCGTCCTGATGTTGCAGTGCTGCAGCATGGTACCTCGAATGCCGCCTTTGGTCTGCTTGGCCGGTGTTCCGCCTTGCCCTGCTGATGCCAGCCGGAAAGGCTACCTGTCGTATACCTTGCTGTCTCGGTCTCCCGGAACGTGGTGCCCTTTCGAATTACTACCGGTGGATTACGGCGCACTGCGGGACAACACATCACGACCAACCCATCGTGACCAACACTCATCCCCGTATCTAGAAACCCGATTGCCTCACCGTTATCGATCGACAAGCGTCACAGCCGATCAGGCTATAAAGCAAGTTCGCAAGGAAGCGCTGTTCAGTGGGTTCGGCAGCCCAGTGATGGCTCCAGCTAACCGACATTTCGTCCTCATGTTGCAGTTCTTCAGCGTGATACCTTGAATGCCGCCCTCGGTCTGCTTGGCCGGTGTTCCGCCTTGCCCTGCTAATGCAATCCGGAAAGGCTACCTGTCATCTACCTTGCTGTCTTGTCCTCCCGGCACGTGGTGCCCTTTACAACTACTACCGGCGGATTACGGCGCACTGAGGGACAACACTTCACGACCATCCCATCCTGACCAACACTCATCCCCGTATCTGGAAACCCGATTGCCTCACCGTTATCGATCGACAAGGGTCACAGCCGATCAGGCTATAGAGCAAGTTCGCCCGGAAGCGGCTTTCAGTGGGTTCGGCAGCCCAGTGATGGCTCCAGCTAACCGACATTTCGTCCTCATGTTGCAGTTCTTCAGCGTGATACCTTGAATGCCGCCCTTGGTCTGCTTGGCCGGTGTTCCGCCTTGCCCTGCTAATGCAATCCGGAAAGGCTACCTGTGATCTACCTTGCTGTCTTGTCCTCCCGGCAGGTATCGCCATTTCCAACTACTACCGGCGGATTACGGCGCACTGAGGGACAACACATCACGAACAACCCATCCTGATCAACACTCATCCCGTATGTGGAAACCCGATTGCCTCACCGTTATCGATCGACGAGCGTCACAGCCGATCAGGCTATAAAGCAAGTTCGCCCGGAAAAGCCTTTCAGTGGGTTCGGCAGCACAGTGATGGCTCCAGCTAACCAATATTTCGTCGTCATGTTGCAGTTCTTCAGCGTGGTACCTCGAATGCCGCCTTTCGTCTGTATGGCCGGTGTTCCGCCTTGCCCTGCTGATGCCAGCCGGAAAGGCTACCTGTCGTATACCTTGCTGTCTCGGTCTCCCGGAACGTGATGCCCTTTCGAATTACTACCGGTGGCTTACGGCGCACTGCGGGACAACACATCACGACCAACCCATCGTGACCAACACTCATCCGCGTATCTGGAAACCCGATTGCCTCACCGTTATCGATCGACAAGCGTCACAGCCGATCAGGCTATAAAGCAAGTCCGGCCGGAAGCCCCTTTCAGTGGGTTCGGCAGCACAGTGATGGCTCCAGCTAACCGACATTTCGTCCTCATTTTGCAGTTCTTCTGCGTGGTACCTTGAATGCCGCCCTTGGTCTGCTTGGCCGGTGTTCCGCCTTGCCCTACTGATGCCAGCCCGAAAGGCTACCTGTCATCTACCTTGCTCTCTCGGTCTCCCGGAACGTGGTGCCCTTTGGAACTACTAAAGATGGATTACGGCGCACTGAGGGAGAACACTTCACGACCAACGCATCCTGACCAACACTGATCCCAGTATGTGGAAACCCGATTTCCTGACCGTTATCGATCGACAAGCGTCACAGCCGATGAGGCTATAAAGCAAGTTCACCCGGAAGCGCCTTTCAGTTGGTTCGGCAGCACAGTGATTTCTCCAGCTAACCGACATTTCGTCCTCATGTTGCAGCTGTTCAGCGTGGTACCTTGAATGCCGCCCTTGGTCTGCTTGTCCGGTGTTCCGCCTTGAACTGCTGATGTCAGCCCGAAAGTCTACCTGTCACTTACATTGCTGTCTCGGTCTCCCGGAACGTGGTGCCCTTTCCAACTACTACCGGCGGATTACGGCGCACTGCGGGACAACACGCAATGACCAACCCATCCTGACCAACACTCATCCCCGTATATGGAAACCCGATTGCCTGACCGTTATCGATGGACAAGCGTCACAGCCGATCAGGCTATAAAGCAAGTTCACCCGAAAGCGCTTTTCAGTGGGTTCGGCAGCACAGTGATGGTTCCAGCTAACCGACATTTCTTCCTCATGTTGCAGTTCTTCAGCGTGGTACCTTGAATGCCGCCCTTGGGTTGCTTGGCCGGTGTTCCGCCTTGCCCTGCTGATGCCAGCTGGAAAGGCTACCTGTCATCTGCCTCGCTGTCTCGGTCTCCCGGAACGTGGTGCCCTTTCGAACTACTACTGGCGGATTACGGCGCACTGCGGGACAACACGTCACGACCAACCCATCCTGATCAACACTCATCCCCGTATTTGGAAACCCGATTGCCTCGCCGTTATCGATCGACAAGCGTCACAGCCGATCAGGCTATAAAGCAAGTCCGCCCGGAAGCCCCTTTCAGTGGGTTCGGCAGCACAGTGATGGCTCCAGCTAACCGACATTTCGTCCTCATTTTGAAGTTCTTCAGCGTGGTACCTTGAATGCCGCCCTTGGTCTGCTTGGCCGGTGTTCCGCCTTGCCCTGCCGATGCCAGCCCGAAAGGCTACCTGTCATCAACCTTGCTGTCACGGCCTCCCGGAACGTGGTGCCGTTTCAAACTACTACCGGGGGATTACGGCGCACTGCGGGACAACACTTCACGACCAACCCATCGTGACCAACAGTCAACCCCGTATATGGAAACCCGATTGCCTCAACGTTATCGATCGACGAGAGTCACAGCCGATCAGGCTATAAAGCAAGATCGCCCGGAAGCGCCTTTCAGTGGATTCGGAAGCACAGTGATGGATTCAGCTAACCGACATTTCGTCCTGATGTTGCAGTTCTGCAGCATGGTACCTTGAATGCCGCCCTTTGTCTGCTTGGCCGGTGTTCCGCCTTGCGCTGCTGATGCCAGCCGGACTTCTCATTTTGTGCCACATCCTCCCATGTATAATGCGTTGTTTGTATTCTAGTTTTGTTGCGAATGCCATGTTTTTTAGGGGCCGTGAACCCCGTCAAGCCCAGTTCGAGGCTTTTTGTTCAAGGTCCTCAGCATCTGTAATGTTGATCTTGGAATAAAATGATGAAAATGAAATAAAATGATGAAAGGCTACCTGTCATCTACCTTGTGTCTCGGTCTCCCAGAACGTGGTGCCGTTTCGAACTACTACCGGTGGATTACGGGCCACCGCGGCACAACACGTCGCGACCAACCCATCCTGACCAACACTCAATCACGTATATGGAAACCCGATTGCCTCAACGTTATTGATCGACGAGCGTCACAGCCGATCAGGCTATAAAGCAAGTTCGCCCGGAAAAGCCTTTCAGTGGGTTCGGCAGCACAGTGATGGCTCCAGCTAACCGACATTTCGAGGTCATGTTGCAGTTCTTCAGCGTGGTACCTCGAATGCCGCCTTTGGTCTGCTTGGCCGGTGTTCCGCCTTGCCCTGCTGATGCCAGCCGGAAAGTCTACTTGTCGTATACCTTGCTGTCTCGGTCTCCCGGAACGTGGTGCCATTTCGAACTACTACCGGTGATTACGGTGCACTGCGGGACAACACGTCACGAACAACCCATCCTGATCAACACTCATCCCCGTATGTGGAAACCCGATTGCCTCACCGTTATCGATCGACGAGCGTCACAGCCGATCAGGCTATAAAGCAAGTTCGCCCGGAAAAGCCTTTCAGTGGGTTCGGCAGCACAGTGATTGCTCCAGCTAACCGATATTTCGTCCTCAGTTTGCAGTTCTTCAGCGTGGTACCTTGAATGCCGCCTTTGGTCTGCTTGGCCGGTGTTCCGCCTTGCCCTGCTGATGCCAGCCGGAAAGGCTACCAGTCGTATACCTTGCTGTCTTGTCCTCCCGGCATGTGGTGCCCTTTCGAACTACTACCGGAGGATTACGGCGCACTGCGGGACAACACGTCACGACCAACGCATCCTGACCAACACTGATCCCAGTATGTGGAAACCCGATTTCCTGACCGTTATCGATCGACAAGCGTCACAGCCGATGATTCTATAAAGCAAGTTCACCCGGAAGCGCCTTTCAGTGGGTTCGGCAGCACAGTGATTTCTTCAGCTAACCGACATTTCGTCCTCATGTTGCAGCTGTTCAGCGTGGTACCTTGAATACCGCTTTGGTCTGCTTGTCCGGTGTTCCACATTGAACTGCTGATGCCAGCCCGAAAGTCTACCTGTCACTTACCTTGCTGTCTCGGCCTCCCGGCACGTGGCGCCCTTTCGACTACTACCGGCGGATTACGGCGCACTGCGGGACAAAACGTCACGACCAACCCATCCTGACCAACACTCATCCCCGTATATAGAAACCCGATTGCCTGACCGTTATCGATGGACAAGCGTCACAGCCGATCAGGCTATAAAGCAAGTTCACCCGAAAGCGCCTTTCAGCGGGTTCGGAAGCACAGTGATGGTTCCAGCTAACCGGCATTTCTTCCTCATGTTGCAGTTCTTCAGCGTGGTACCTTGAATGCCGCCCTTGGGTTCCTTGGCCGGTGTTCCGCCTTGCCCTGCTGATGCCAGCTGGAAAGGCTACCTGTCATCTGCCTCGCTGTCTCGGTCTCCCGGAACGTGGTGCCTTTTCGAACTACTACTGGCGGATTACGGCGCACGGAGGGAGAACACGTCACGACCAACAAATCCTGATCAACACTCATCCCCGTATTTGGAAACCCGATTGCCTCGCCGTTATCGATCGACAAGCGTCACAGCCAATGAGGCTATAGAGCAAGTTCGCCCGGAACCGCCTTTCAGTGGGTTCGGCAGCACAGTGATGGCTCCAGCTAACCGACATTTCGTCGTCATGTTGCAGTTCTTCAGCGTGGTACCTCGAATGCCGCCCTTGGTCTGCTTGGCCGGCCGGTGTTCCGCCTTGCCCTGCTGATGCCAGCCCGAAAGGCTACCTGTCATCTACCTTGCTGTCTCGGCCTCCCGGAACGTGGTGCTCTTTCGAACTACTACCGGGGGATTACGGCGCACTGCGGGACAACACGTCACGACCAACCCATCGTGACCAACACTCATCCCCGTATCGGAAAACCCGATTGCCTCACCGTTATCGATCGACAAGCGTCACAGCAGATCAGGCTATAAAACAAGTTCACCCGGAATCGCCTTTCTTTAGGTTGGGCAGCACAGTGATGGTTCCAGCTAACCGACATTTCGTCCTCATGTTGCAGCTGTTCAGCGTGGTACCTGGAATGCGGCCCTTGGTCTGCTTGTCCGGTGTTTCGCCTTGAACTGCTGATGCCTGCCCGAAAGGCTACCTGTCATCTACCTTGTTATCTCGGTCTCCCGGCACGTGGTGCCCTTTCGAACTACTACCGGCGGATTACGGCGCACTGCGGGACAACACGTGACGACCAACCCATCCTGACCAACACTCATCCCCGGATATGGAAACCAGATTGCCTGACCGTTATCGATGGACAAGCGTCACAGCCGATCAGGCTATAAAGCAAGTTCACCCGAAAGCGCCTTTCAGTGGGTTCGGCAGCACAGTGATGGTTCCAGCTAACCGACATTTCTTCCTCATGTTGCAGTTCTTCAGCGTGGTACCTTGAGAGGCGCCCTTGGTCTGCTTGGCCGGTGTTCCGCCTTGCCCTACTGATGCCAGCCCGAAAGGCTACCTGTCATCTACCTTGCTCTCTCGGTCTCCCGGAACGTGGTGCCCTTTCGAACTACTACAGATGGATTACGGCGCACTGAGGGACAACACTTCACGACCAACGCATCCTGACCAACACTGATCCCAGTATGTGGAAACCCGATTGCCTGACCGTTATCGATGGACAAGCGTCACAGCCGATCAGGCTATAAAGCAAGTTCACCCGAAAGCGCCTTTCAGTGGGTTCGGCAGCACAGTGATGGTTCCAGCTAACCGACATTTCTTCCTCATGTTGCAGTTCTTCAGCGTGGTACCTCGAATGCCGCCTTTGGTCTGCTTGGTCGGTGTTCCGCCTTGCCCTGATGATGCCAGCCGGAAAGGCTACCTGTCGTATACCTTGCTGTCTCGGTCTCCCAGAACGTGGTGCCCTTTCGAATTACTACCGGTGGATTACGGCGCACTGCGGGACAACACATCACGACCAACCCATCGTGACCAACACTCAACCCCGTATCTGGAAACCCGATTGCCTCACCGTTATCGATCGACAAGCGTCACAGCCGATCAGGCTATAAAGTAAGTTCCCCGGAAGCGCTGTTCAGTGGGTTCGGCAGCCCAGTGATGGCTCCAGCTAACCGACATTTCGTCCTCATGTTGCAGCTGTTAGGCGTGGTACCTTGAATGCGGCCCTTGGTCTGCTTGTCCGGTGTTCCGCCTTGAACTGCTGATGCCAGCCCGAAAGTCTACCTGTCACCTACCTTGCTGTCTCGGCCTCCGGCACTTGGTGCCCTTTCGAACTACTACCGGCGGATTACGGCGCACTGCGGGACAACACGTGACGACCAACCCATCCTGACCAACACTCATCCCCGTATATGGAAACCCGATTGCCTGACCGTTATCGATGGACAAGCGTCACAGCCGATCAGGCTATAAAGCAAGTTCACCCGAAAGCGCCTTTTAGTGGGTTCGGCAGCACAGTGATGGTTCCAGCTAACCGACATTTCTTCCTCATGTTGCAGTTCTTCAGCGTGGTACCTTGAATGCCGCCCTTGGGTTGCTTGGCCGGTGTTCCGCCTTGCCCTGCGGATGCCAGCTGGAAAGGCTACCTGTCATCTGCCTCGCTGTCTCGGTCTCCCGGAACGTGGTGCCCTTTCGAACTACTACGGGCGGATTACGGCGCACTGCGGGAGAACACGTAACGACCAACCCATCCTGATCAACACTCATCACCGTATTTGGAAACCCGATTGCCGCGCCGTTATCGATCGACAAGCGTCACAGCCGATCAGGCTATAAAGCAAGTTCACCCGGAAGCACCTATCAGTGGGTTCGGCAGCACAGTGATGGCTCCAGCCTACCGACATTTCGTCCTCATGTTGCAGCTGTTCAGCGTGGTACCTTGAATGCGACCCTTGGTCTGCTTGTCCGGTGTTCCGCCTTGAACTGCTGATGCGAGCCCGAAAGTCTACCTGTCACCTACCTTGCTGTCTCGGCCTCCGGCACGTGGTGCCCTTTCGAACTACTACCGGCGGATTACGGCGCACTGCGGGACAACACTTCACGAACAACCCATCCTGATCAACACTCATCCCCGTATGTGGAAACCCGATTGCCTCACCGTTATCGATCGACGAGCGTCACAGCCGATCAGGCTATAAAGCAAGTTCGCCCGGAAAAGCCTTTCAGTGGGTTCGGCAGCACAGTGATTGCTCCAGCTAACCGATATTTCGTCGTCATGTTGCAGTTCTTCAGCGTGGTACCTCGAATGCCGCCTTTGGTCTGCTTGGCCGGTGTTCCGCCTTGCCCTGCTGATGCCAGCCGGAAAGGCTACCTCTCGTATACCTTGCTGTCTCGGTCTCCCGGAACGTGGTGCCCTTTCGAATTACTACAGGTGGATTACGGCGCACTGCGGGACAACACATCACGACCAACGCATCCTGACCAACACTGATCCCAGTATGTGGAAACCCGATTTCCTGACCGTTATCGATCGACAAGCGTCACAGCCGATGAGGCTTTAAAGCAAGTTCACTCGGAAGCGCCTTTCAGTGGGTTCGGCAGCACAGTGATTTCTCCAGCAAACCGACATTTCGTCCTCATGTTGCAGCTGTTCAGCGTGGTACCTTGAATGCCGCCCTTGGTCTGCTTGTCCGGTGTTCCGCCTTGAACTGCTGATGCCAGCCCGAAAGTCTACCTGTCACTTACCTTGTGTCTCGGCCTCCCGGCACGTGGTGCCCTTTCGAACTACTACCGGCGGATTACGGCGCACTGCGGGACAACACGTCACGACCAACCCATCCTGACCAACACTCATCCCCGTATATAGAAACCCGATTGCCTGACCGTTATCGATCGAGAAGCGTCACAGCCGATCAGGCTATAAAGCAAGTTCACCCGAAAGCGCCTTTCAGTGGGTTCGGCAGCACAGTGATGGTTCCAGCTAACCGACATTTCTTCCTCATGGTGCAGTTCTTCAGCGTGGTACCTTGAATGCCGCCCTTGGGTTGCTTGGCCGGTGTTCCGCCTTGCCCTGCTGATGCCAGCCGGAAAGGCTACCTGTCGTATACCTTGCTGTCTCGGTCTCCCGGAACGTGGTGCCCTTTCGAATTACTACCGGTGGATTACGGCGCACTGCGGGACAACACATCACGACCAACCCATCGTGACCAACACTCAACCCCGTATCTGGAAACCCGATTGCATCACCGTTATCGATCGACAAGCGTCACAGCCGATCAGGCTATAAAGTAAGTTCCCCGGAAGCGCTGTTCAGTGGGTTCGGCAGCCCAGTGATGGCTCCAGCTAACCGACATTTCGTCCTCATGTTGCAGCTGTTAGGCGTGGTACCTTGAATGCGGCCCTTGGTCTGCTTGTCCGGTGTTCCGCCTTGAACTGCTGATGCCAGCCCGAAAGGCTACCTGTCGTATACCTTGCTGTCTCGGTCTCCCGGCACTTGGTGCCCTTTCGAACTACTACCGGCGAATTACGGCGCACTGCGGGACAACACGTGACGACCAACCCATCCTGACCAACACTCATCCCCGTATATGGAAACCCGATTGCCTGACCGTTATCGATGGACAAGCGTCACAGCCGATCAGGCTATAAAGCAAGTTCACCCGAAAGCGCCTTTTAGTGGGTTCGGCAGCACAGTGATGGTTCCAGCTAACCGACATTTCTTCCTCATGTTGCAGTTCTTCAGCGTGGTACCTTGAATGCCGCCCTTGGGTTGCTTGGCCGGTGTTCCGCCTTGCCCTGCGGATGCCAGCTGGAAAGGCTACCTGTCATCTGCCTCGCTGTCTCGGTCTCCCGGAACGTGGTGCCCTTTCGAACTACTACGGGCGGATTACGGCGCACTGCGGGAGAACACGTAACGACCAACCCATCCTGATCAACACTCATCACCGTATTTGGAAACCCGATTGCCGCGCCGTTATCGATCGACAAGCGTCACAGCCGATCAGGCTATAAAGCAAGTTCACCCGGAAGCACCTATCAGTGGGTTCGGCAGCACAGTGATGGCTCCAGCCTACCGACATTTCGTCCTCATGTTGCAGCTGTTCAGCGTGGTACCTTGAATGCGACCCTTGGTCTGCTTGTCCGGTGTTCCGCCTTGAACTGCTGATGCGAGCCCGAAAGTCTACCTGTCACCTACCTTGCTGTCTCGGCCTCCGGCACGTGGTGCCCTTTCGAACTACTACCGGCGGATTACGGCGCACTGCGGGACAACACTTCACGAACAACCCATCCTGATCAACACTCATCCCCGTATGTGGAAACCCGATTGCCTCACCGTTATCGATCGACGAGCGTCACAGCCGATCAGGCTATAAAGCAAGTTCGCCCGGAAAAGCCTTTCAGTGGGTTCGGCAGCACAGTGATTGCTCCAGCTAACCGATATTTCGTCGTCATGTTGCAGTTCTTCAGCGTGGTACCTCGAATGCCGCCTTTGGTCTGCTTGGCCGGTGTTCCGCCTTGCCCTGCTGATGCCAGCCGGAAAGGCTACCTCTCGTATACCTTGCTGTCTCGGTCTCCCGGAACGTGGTGCCCTTTCGAATTACTACAGGTGGATTACGGCGCACTGCGGGACAACACATCACGACCAACGCATCCTGACCAACACTGATCCCAGTATGTGGAAACCCGATTTCCTGACCGTTATCGATAGACAAGCGTCACAGCCGATGAGGCTTTAAAGCAAGTTCACTCGGAAGCGCCTTTCAGTGGGTTCGGCAGCACAGTGATTTCTCCAGCAAACCGACATTTCGTCCTCATGTTGCAGCTGTTCAGCGTGGTACCTTGAATGCCGCCCTTGGTCTGCTTGTCCGGTGTTCCGCCTTGAACTGCTGATGCCAGCCCGAAAGTCTACCTGTCACTTACCTTGTGTCTCGGCCTCCCGGCACGTGGTGCCCTTTCGAACTACTACCGGCGGATTACGGCGCACTGCGGGACAACACGTCACGACCAACCCATCCTGACCAACACTCATCCCCGTATATAGAAACCCGATTGCCTGACCGTTATCGATCGAGAAGCGTCACAGCCGATCAGGCTATAAAGCAAGTTCACCCGAAAGCGCCTTTCAGTGGGTTCGGCAGCACAGTGATGGTTCCAGCTAACCGACATTTCTTCCTCATGGTGCAGTTCTTCAGCGTGGTACCTTGAATGCCGCCCTTGGGTTGCTTGGCCGGTGTTCCGCCTTGCCCTGCTGATGCCAGCTGGAAAGGCTACCTCTCATCTGCCTCGCTGTCTCGGTCTCCCGGAACGTTGTGCCCTTTCGAACTACTACAGGCGGATTACGGCGCACTGCGGGACAACACGTCACAACCAACCCATCCTGATCAACCCTCATCCCCGTATTTGGAAACCCGATTGCCTCGCCGTTATCGATCGACAAGCGTCACAGCCGATCAGGCTATAAAGCAAGTTCACCCGGAAGCGCCTATCAGTGGGTTCGGCAGCACAGTGATGGCTCCAGCTAACCGACATTTCGTCCTCATGTTGCAGCTGTTCAGCGTGGTACCTTGAATGCGACCCTTGGTCTGCTTGTACGGTGTTCCGCCTTGAACTGCTGATGCGAGCCCGAAAGTCTACCTGTCACCTACCTTGCTGTCTCGACCTCCGGCACGTGGTGCCCTTTCGAACTACTACCGGCGGATTACGGCGCACTGCGGGACAACACGTCACGAACAACCCATCCTGATCAACACTCATCCCCGTATGTGGAAACCCGATTGCCTCACCGTTATCGATCGACGAGCGTCACAGCCGATCAGGCTATAAAGCAAGTTCGCCCGGAAAAGCCTTTCAGTGGGTTCGGCAGCACAGTGATTGCTCCAGCTAACCGATATTTCGTCGTCATGTTGCAGTTCTTCAGCGTGGTACCTCGAATGCCGCCTTTGGTCTGCTTGGCCGGTGTTCCGCCTTCCCCTGCTGATGCCAGCCGGAAAGGCTACCTGTCGTATACCTTGCTGTCTCGGTCTCCCGGAACGTGGTACCCTTTCGAACTACTGCCGGCGGATTACAGCGCACTGCGGGGCAACACTTCACGACCAACCTATCCTGACCAACACTCATCCCCGTATCTGGAAACCCGATTGCCTCACCGTTATCGATCGACAAGCGTCACAGCCGATCAGGCTATAAAGCAAGTTCACCCGGAAGCGCCTATCAGTGGGTTCGGCAGCACAGTGATGGCTCCAGCTAACCGACATTTCGTCCTCATGTTGCAGCTGTTCAGCGTGGTACCTTGAATGCGGCCCTTGGTCTGCTTGTCCGGTGTTCCGCCTTGAACTGCTGATGCCAGCCCGAAAGTCTACCTGTCACCTACCTTGCTGTCTCGGCCTCCGGCACGTGGTGCCCTTTCGAACTACTACCGGCGGATTACGGCGCACTGCGGGACAACACGTCACGAACAACCCATCCTGATCAACACTCATCCCGGTATGTGGAAACCCGATTGCCTCACCGTTATCGATCGACAAGCGTCACAGCCGATCAGCCTATAAAGCAAGTCCGCCCGGAAGCCCCTTTCAGTGGGTTCGCCAGCACAGTGATGGCGCCAGCTAACCGACATTTCGTCCTCAGTTTGCAGTTCTTCAGCGTGGTACCTTGAATGCCGCCCTTGGTGTGCTTGGCCGGTGTTCCGCCTTGCCCTACTGATGCCAGCCCGAAAGGCTACCTGTCATCTACCTTGCTCTCTCGGTCTCCCGGAACGTGCTGCCCTTTGGAACTACTAGAGATGGATTACGGCGCACTGAGGGACAACACTTCACGACCAACGCATCCTGACCAACACTGATCCCAGTATGTGGAAACCCGATTTCCTGACCGTTATCGATCGACAAGCGTCACAGCCGATGAGGCTATAAAGCAAGTTCACCCGGAAGCGCCTTTCAGTGGGTTCGGCAGCACAGTGATTTGTTCAGCTAACCGACATTTCGTCCTCATGTTGCAGCTGTTCAGCGTGGTACCTTCAATGTCGCCCTTGGTCTGCTTGTCCGGTGTTCCGCCTTGAACTGCTGATGCCAGCCCGAAAGTCTACCTGTCACTTACCTTGCTGTCTCGGCCTCCCGGCACGTGGCGCCCTTTCGAACTACTACCGGCGGATTACGGCGCACTGCGGGACAACACGTCACGACCAACCCATCCTGACCAACACTCATCCCCGTATATAGAAACCCGATTGCCTGACCGTTATCGATCGAGAAGCGTCACAGCCGATCAGGCTATAAAGCAAGTTCACCCGGAAGCGCCTTTCTGTGGGTTCGGCAGCACAGTGATGGCTCCAGCTAACCGACATTTCGTCCTCCTGTTGCAGCTCTTCAGCGTGGTACCTTGAATGCCGCCCTTGGTCTGCTTGGCCGGCCGGTGTTCCGCCTTGCCCTGCTGATGCCAGCTGTAAAGGCTACCTGTCATCTGCCTCGCTGTCTCGGTCTCCCGGAATGTGGTGCCCTTTCGAACTACTACTGGCGGATTACGGCGCAGTGCGGGACAACATGTCACGACCAACCCATCCTGATCAACACTCATCCCCGTATTTGGAAACCCGATTGCCTCGCCGTTATCGATAGACAAGCGTCACAGCCGATCAGGCTATAAAGCAAGAGCGCCCGGAAGCCCCTTTCAGTGGGTTCGGCAGCACAGTGATGGCTCCAGCTAACCGACATTTCGCCCTCATTTTGCAGTTCTTCAGCGTGGTACCTTGAATGCCGCCCTTGGTCTGCTTGGCCGGTGTTCCGCCTTGCCCTACTGATGCCAGCCCGAAAGGCTACCTGTCATGTACCTTGCTCTCTCGGTCTCCCGGAACGTGGCGCCCTTTCGAACTACTACAGATGGATTACGGCGCACTGAGGGACAACACTTCACGACCAACGCATCCTGACCAACACTGATCCCAGTATGTGGAAACCTGATTGCCTGACCGCTATCGATGGACAAGCGTCACAGCCGATCAGGCTATAAAGCAAGTTCACCCGAAAGCGCTTTTCAGTGGGTTCGGCAGCACAGTGATGGTTCCAGCTAACCGACATTTCTTCCTCATGTTGCAGTTCTTCAGCGTGGTACCTTGAATGCCGCCCTTGGGTTGCTTGGCCGGTGTTCCGCCTTGCCCTGCTGATGCCAGCTGGAAAGGCTACCTGTCATCTGCCTCGCTGTCTCGGTCTCCCGAAACGTGGTGCCCTTTCGAACTACTACTGGCGGATTACGGCGCACTGCGGGAGAACACGTCACGACCAACCCATCCTGATCAACACTCATCCCCGTATTTGGAAACCCGATTGCCTCGCCGTTATCGATGGACAAGCGTCACAGCCGATCAGGCTATAAAGCAAGTTCACCCGAAAGCGCCTTTCAGTGGGTTCGGAAGCACAGTGATGGATTCAGCTAACCGACATTTCGTCCTGATGTTGCAGTTCTGCAGCATGGTACCTTGAATGCCGCCCTTGGTCTGCTTGGCCGGTGTTGCGCCTTGCCCTGCTGATGCCAGCCGGACTTCTCATTTTGTGCCACATCCTCCCATGTATGATGCGTTGTTTGTATTCTAGTTTTGTTGCCAATGCCATGTTTTTTAGGGGCCGTGAACCCCGTCAAGCCCAGTTCGAGGCTTTTTGTTCAAGCTCCTCAGCATCTGCAATGTTGGTCTTGGAATAAAATGATGAAAATGGAATAAAATGATGAAAATGGAATAAAATGATGAAAGGCTACCTGTCATCTACCTTGCTGTCTCGGCCTCCCGGAACGTGGTGCCGTTTCGAATTTACCGGTGGATTACGGCGCACTGCGGGACAACACATCACGACCAACCGATCGTGACCAACACTCATCCCCGTATCTGGAAACCCGATTGCCTCACCGTTATCGATCGACAAGCGTCACAGCACATCAGGCTATAAAACAAGTTCGCCCGGAAGCGCCTTTCTTTGGGTTGGGCAGCACAGTGATGGCTCCAGCTAACCGACATTTCGTCCTCATGTTGCAGTTCTTCAGCGTGGTACCTTGAATGCCGCCCTTGGTCTGCTTGGCCGATGTTCCGCCTTGCCCTGCTGATGCCAGCCGGCGGTGTCATTTTGTGCCACATGCTCCCATGTCTGATGCGTTGTTTGTATTCTAGTTTTGTTGCCAATGCCATGTTTTTTATGGGCCGTCAACCCCGTCAAGCCCAGTTGGAGGCTTTTTGTTCACGGTCCTCAGCATCTGTAATGTTGATCTTGGAATACAATGATGAAAATGGAAGAAAATGATGAAAGGCTACCTGTCATCTACCTTGCTGTCTCGGCCTCCCGGAACGTGGTGCCGGTTAGAACTACTACCGGGGGATTACGGCGCACTGCGGTACAACACGTCACGACCATCCCATCCTGATCAACACTCATCCCCGTATATGGAAACCCGATTGCCTCACCGTTATCGATCGACAAGCGTCACAGCCGATCAGGCTATAAAGCAAGTCCGCCCGGAAGCCCCTTTCAGTGGGTTCGGCAGCACAGTGATGGCTCCAGCTAACCGACATTTCGTCCTCATTTTGCAGTTCTTCAGCGTGGTACCTTGAATGCCGCCCCTGGTCTGCTTGGCCGGTGTTCCGCCTTGCCCTACTGATGCCAGCCCGAAAGGCTACCTGTCATCTACCTTGCTCTCTCGGTCTCCCGGAACGTGGTGCCCTTTCGAACTACTACAGATGGATTACGGCGCACTGAGAGACAACACTTCACGACCAACGCATCCTGACCAACACTGATCCCAGTATGTGGAAACCCGATTTCCTGACCGTTATCGATCGACAAGCGTCACAGCCGATGAGGCTATAAAGCAAGTTCACCCGGAAGCGCCTTTCAGTGGGTTCGGTAGCAAAGTGATTTCTCCAGCTAACCGACATTTCGTCCTCATGTTGCAGCTGTTTAGCGTGGTACCTTGAATGCCGCCCTTGGTCTGCTTGTCCGGCGTTCCGCCTTGAACAGCTGATGCCAGCCCGAAAGTCTACCTGTCACTTACCTTGCTGTCTCGGCCTCCCGGCACGTGGTGCCCTTTCGAAATACTACCGGCGGATTACGGCGCTCTGCGGGACAGCACGTCACGACCAACCCATCTTGACCAACACTCATCCCCGTATATGGAAACCCGATTGCCTGACCGTTATCGATGGACAAGCGTCACAGCCGATCAGGCTATAAAGCAAGTTCACGCGAGAGCGCCTTTCAGTGGGTTCGGCAGCACAGTGATGGTTCCAGCTAACCGACATTTCTTCCTCATGTTGCAGTTCTTCAGCGTGGTACCTTGAATGCCGCCCTTGGGTTGCTTGGCCGGTGTTCCGCCTTGCCCTGCTGATGCCAGCTGGAAAGGCTACCTGTCATCTGCCTCGCTGTCTCGGTCTCCCGGAACGTGGTGCCCTTTCGAACTACTACTGGCGGATTACGGCGCACTGCGGGACAATAGGTCACGACCAACCCATCCTGATGAACACTCATCCCCGTATTTGGAAACCCGATTGCCTCGCCGTTATCGATCGACAAGCGTCACAGCCGATCAGGCTATAGAGCAAGTTCGCCGGGAAGCGCCTTTCAGTGGATTCGGAAGCACAGTGATGGATTGAGCTAACCGACATTTCGTCCTGATGTTGCAGTTCTGCAGCATGGTACCTTGAATGCCGCCCTTGGTCTGCTTGGCCGGTGTTCCGCCTTGCCTGCTAATGCAATCCGGAAAGGCTACCTGTCATCTACCTTGCTGTCTTGTCCTCCCGGCACGTGGTGCCCTTTCCAACTACTACCGGCGGATTACGGCGCACTGAGGGACAACACTTCACGACCAACGCATCCTGACCAACACTCATCCCCGTATCTGGAAACCCGATTGCCTCACGGTTATCGATCGACAAGCGTCACAGCCGATCAGGCTATAGAGCAAGTTCACCCGGAAGCGCCTTTCAGTGGGTTCGGTAGCAAAGTGATTTCTCCAGCTAACCGACATTTCGTCCTCATGTTGCAGCTGTTTAGCGTGGTACCTTGAATGCCGCCCTTGGTCTGCTTGTCCGGCGTTCCGCCTTGAACTGCTGATGCCAGCCCGAAAGTCTACCTGTCACTTACCTTGCTGTCTCGGCCTCCCGGCACGTGGTGCCCTTTCGAAATACTACCGGCGGATTACGGCGCTCTGCGGGACAACACGTCACGACCAACCCATCTTGACCAACACTCATCCCCGTATATGGAAACCCGATTGCCTGACCGTTATCGATGGACAAGCGTCACAGCCGATCAGGCTATAAAGCAAGTTCACGCGAAAGCGCCTTTCAGTGGGTTCGGCAGCACAGTGATGGTTCCAGCTAACCGACATTTCTTCCTCATGTTGCAGTTCTTCAGCGTGGTACCTTGAATGCCGCCCTTGGGTTGCTTGGCCGGTGTTCCGCCTTGCCCTGCTGATGCCAGCTGGAAAGGCTACCTGTCATCTGCCTCGCTGTCTCGGTCTCCCGGAACGTGGTGCCCTTTCGAACTACTACTGGCGGATTACGGCGCACTGCGGGACAACAGGTCACGACCAACCCATCCTGATGAACACTCATCCCCGTATTTGGAAACCCGATTGCCTCGCCGTTATCGATCGACAAGCGTCACAGCCGATCAGGCTATAGAGCAAATTCGCCGGGAAGCGCCTTTCAGTGGATTCGGAAGCACAGTGATGGATTGAGCTAACTGACATTTCGTCCTGATGTTGCAGTTCTGCAGCATGGTACCTTGAGTGCCGCCCTTGGTCTGCATGGCCGGTTTCCCGCTTTGCCCTGCCGATGCCAGCCGGAAAGGCTACCTGTCATATGCATTGCTGTCTCGGTATCCCGGAACGTGGCGCCCTTTCGAACTACTACCGGTGGATTATAGCGCACTGCGGGACAACACGTCACGACCAACCCATCCTGACCAACACTCATCCCCGTATATAGAAACCCGATTGCCTGACCGTTATCGATCGAGAAGCGTCACAGCCGATCAGGCTATAAAGCAAGTTCACCCGGAAGCGGCTTTCAGTGGGTTCGGCAGCACAGTTATGGCTCCAGCTAACCGACATTTATTCCTCATGTTGCAGTTCTTCTTCATGGTACCTTGACAGCCGCCCTTGGTCTGCTTGGCCGGTGTTCCGCCTTGCCCTGCCGATGCCAGCCCGAAAGGCTACCTGTCATCTACCTTTCTGTCTCGGCCTCCCGGCACGTGGTGCCATTTCGAACTACTACCGGGGGATTACGGCGCACTGCGGGACAACACGTCACGACCAACCCATCGTGACCAACACTCATCCCCCTATCTGGAAACCCGATTGCCTCACCGTTATCGATCGACAAGCGTCACAGCCGATCAGGCTATAAAGCAAGTTCACTCGGAAGCGCCTTTCAGTGGGTTCGGCAGCACAGTGATGGCTCCAGCTAACCGACATTTCGTCCTCATGTTGCAGTTCTTCAGCGTGGTACCTTGAATGCCGCCTTTGGTCTGCTTGGCCAGTGTTCCCCTTGCCGTGCTGATGCCAGTCGGACCTGTCATTTTGTGCCACATCCTCCCATGTCTGATGCCTTGTTTGTATTCTAGTTTTGTTTCCAATGCGATGTTTTTAGGGGCTGTGAACCCCGTCAAGCCCCGTTGGAGGCTTTTTGTTCACGGTCCTCAGCATCTGTAATGTTGATCTTGGAATAAAATGATGAAAATGGAATAAAATGATTAAAAGCTACCTGTCATCTACCTTGCTGTCTCGGCCTCTCGGAACGTGGTGCCGTTTCGAACTACTACCGGGAGATTACGGCGCACTGCGGGACAACACGTCACGACCAACCCATCGTGACCAACACTCATCCCCCTATCTGGAAACCCGATTGCCTCACCGTTATCGATCGACAAGCGTCACAGCCGATCAGGCTATAAAGCAAGTTCACTCGGAAGCGCCTTTCAGTGGGTTCGGCAGCACAGTGATGGCTCCAGCTAACCGACATTTCGTCCTCATGTTGCAGTTCTTCAGCGTGGTACCTTGAATGCCGCCTTTGGTCTGCTTGGCCAGTGTTCCCCTTGCCGTGCTGATGCCAGTCGGACCTGTCATTTTGTGCCACATCCTCCCATGTCTGATGCCTTGTTTGTATTCTAGTTTTGTTTCCAATGCGATGTTTTTAGGGGCTGTGAACCCCGTCAAGCCCCGTTGGAGGCTTTTTGTTCACGGTCCTCAGCATCTGTAATGTTGATCTTGGAATAAAATGATGAAAATGGAATAAAATGATTAAAAGCTACCTGTCATCTACCTTGCTGTCTCGGCCTCTCGGAACGTGGTGCCGTTTCGAACTACTACCGGGAGATTACGGCGCACTGCGGGACAACACGTCACGACCAACCCATCGTGACCAACACTCATCCCCCTATCTGGAAACCCGATTGCCTCACCGTTATCGATCGACAAGCGTCACAGCCGATCAGGCTATAAAGCAAGTTCACTCGGAAGCGCCTTTCAGTGGGTTCGGCAGCACAGTGATGGCTCCAGCTAACCGACATTTCGTCCTCATGTTGCAGTTCTTCAGCGTGGTACCTTGAATGCCGCCTTTGGTCTGCTTGGCCAGTGTTCCCCTTGCCGTGCTGATGCCAGTCGGACCTGTCATTTTGTGCCACATCCTCCCATGTCTGATGCCTTGTTTGTATTCTAGTTTTGTTTCCAATGCGATGTTTTTAGGGGCTGTGAACCCCGTCAAGCCCCGTTGGAGGCTTTTTGTTCACGGTCCTCAGCATCTGTAATGTTGATCTTGGAATAAAATGATGAAAATGGAATAAAATGATTAAAAGCTACCTGTCGTCTACCTTGCTGTCTCGGCCTCTCGGAACGTGGTGCCGTTTCGAACTACTACCGGGGGATTACGGCGCACTGCGGGACAACACGTCACGACCAACCCATCCTGACCAACACTCATCCCCGTATATAGAAACCCGATTGCCTGACCGTTATCGATCGAGAAGCGTCACAGCCGATCAGGCTATAAAGCAAGTTCACCCGGAAGCGCCTTTCTGTGGGTTCGGCAGCACAGTGATGGCTCCAGCTAACCGACATTTCGTCCTCCTGTTGCAGTTCTTCAGCGTGGTACCTTGAATGCCGCCCTTGGTCTGCTTGGCCGGCCGGTGTTCCGCCTTGCCCTGCTGATGGCAGCCGGACCTGTCATTTTGTGCCACATCCTCCCATGTCTGATGCCTTGTTTGTATTCTAGTTTTGTTGCCAATGTTTTTTTTAGGGGCCGTGAACCCCGTCAAGCCCAGTTGGAGGCTTTTTGTTCACGGTCCTCAGCATCTGGAATGTTGATCTTGGAATAAAATGATGAAAATGGAATAAAATGTTGAAAGGCTACCTGTCATCTACCTTTCTGTCTCGGCCTCCTGGCATGTGGTGCCGTTTCGACCTACTGCCGGCGGATTACAGCGCACTGCGGGGGAACACTTCACGACCAACCTATCCTGACCAACACTCATTCCCGTATCTGGAAACCCGATTGCCTCACCGTTATCGATCGACAAGCGTCACAGCCGATCAGGCTATAAAGCAAGTTCGCCCGGAAAAGCCTTTCAGTGGGTTCGGCAGCACAGTGATGGCTCCAGCTAACCGACATTTCGTCCTCATGTTGCAGGTCACCAACCGGCATTGACTTTTCGCTACGAAATCTAGCTATAGGGGTATTGTTTTATTGTTGAGCCCACGCTGTTGGCGCAGAATTGCATACAACTATACTCTGAAGTTGCTGAACTTGCTGTTGTTAGCAGGAGATGTAGAGACGAACCCAGGGCCTCTTGATAGTGTATACGCTGTCTCATCTCCTGAACTAGTCAAGATGTTACAGGATCTACAATGTGGGCAGTCAACCATTCTCGTTGGGCTTAAATCAATTAACGAAAAGCTTTCTGACCACGACAAAACGTTCGAGGACCTGAGTAACAGGCTAGGAGTCCGAGTTCATGTCCTTACAGCCTTGAAGTCCGACTTGAGCGAAGTTCAGTCGGCAACAAATCGGTGCTTGGCTCAGGTATCTGCTCTGACTGACCACGTTATGGATGCTGAAAATAGGGCTGACCGCGACCACTTAGTGTTTTTTGGTCTGACGGACAGCCCAACCAAATCCTGATCTGAATACGAGAAGTTCATCATTGACTATTGTCATCAATTTCTTGATATCGACATTCAGCCACGAGATTTCGCACGTCGTCATAGACTGGGTGCATACACACAAGGAAAAAAAGGCCGATTATCGTTAAGTTTGAGCGCTACAAAGACAAAGACCTTGTGCTGTCTTTGTGCAAAAATTTTAAGGGAACAGATTAGAGCGTCATTGAAAACTTCTCGCCTGAAACTCGTCTTGCGCGGAAAAACCTTTTCCAGTTTGCGAAGGAACGTAACCTAAAAATCAAATTAAGAAATAACAAGCTTATCGCAAACAACAAAACATACGGTTAAGATCATGCCACACAAAACATTGTCGATAAATTCTTGCGCGAAGTGCAAATTCAACGCGAAATCACCGACGTCAATTATTCCCCGGTGGTAATCTTGTATACTAATATCCGCAGAGTTATACCGAAACGTGATGAAATTTGCAGCCTCATTTCTTCTTCTTCGAGTGACTTAGTACTACTTACAGAGACATGGCTAAATTCAGCAATAACTGATCTCGAAATATTGCCTTCACTCCCTCACTTCGATCTCTTTCGCAAAGACAGACCCGGCAATGCGCGCGGTGGCGGTGTTCTAATCGCCGCTTACCGATAGCTGCTCTGCTCGCTCGTTAATATCTTTACCCCTTTAGAAATAACCTGGATATGTTGCAATGCTACCTTTCCGCGCTTCCTAATTGGTGTTTGCTATCGACCCCCAACTAACGATGACTCTTTGTAATCTTTATTTTGCGAATCATTGCAAGCTATTACAACCATGTATCATAATACCCCCCTCTTTCTTTTTGGTGACTTCAATTATCCCTCGATAAACTGGACTAACGCCGCTTCCACCTTGTCAAAGTGCAACAACGAATGTGAATTCATAACACGTGCGTGACTTTCGGTCTATCACAGCTGGTCACAGAGCCTACTCCCATTACAGACCACTCCTCTAATATCCTGGACCTCATTTTAACAACCCAAGCCGATATTTTTTCTTCGCTTATCTTTCTCCCGTCCCCGAGCGATCACGCTGTAATCTATCGCTCTTTCCACTGCAGTTCACTAAGAAACAAAAAAAAAATAAGAAAGAAATTGACTCTCTATGGCAAAGGTGATTATGCAGGTATGAATACAGAGTTGAAATCTTTTTATGACGCCTTCGCGGTCAGTTATCAGGGGCGTTCTGTTGATACTAACTGGCAAATTTTTAAAACCGAAATGCTCCGTCTAATCGCTAAGTACATCCCCTCTATCACAATAACAGAGCGTGCGCAGTCACCAAGGTTCAATTCAGTACTAAACCGTTTGAATAACAAGAAAAAAAAAGGCTCTTTCACATTACGAAGCATTCTAACAACGACGCTGCATGGGATAAGTATTTTCGTGCCGCCAGCGAGTACAAAAAATCTTTATATACCGCCACACACAATTTTTTCAAGAACAGTCTGCCCTCTATGCTGCGTAACGACCAAAAACAGTTCTGGAAAACTATCAACCCTTTCGTTTCAAGCAGTATTTATTTGTTCCATAACGACGGCTGCAATGTTCCTGAACACGAAGTTGCTGGTGTACTAAATGATGCATTTTGCGCTGTCTTCACCAATGAGACACTTGTGCGCCTCCCTTCACCCCCGGATTATGCTCATCCTCAAATGTATCCCATAACCTTCAGCCCGTTCGGTATCTCTAATGCAATTGACAAACTATAAATAATTAATCCCCCGTGGGAACTGATGTCATTAATGCCAAAGTGCTTAAAAATACTAAACAAGTCAGCAGTTTTGTTTTGTAACTCATATTTCAGCAATCGCTAACTAGTGGTACCATTCCTGCTGACTGGAGGAATGGGAAGGTCGTTCTTGTCTTCAAAAAAGGTAACCGTTCACGCCCCACCTACTACAGACCGATATCTATCACAAGTGCTTGTTCAAAAATCATGGAGCATGTTATTTATTCTCAGCTTGTACCTTTCCTTTCGTCGGTCAACTTTTTCCACCCCAATCAGCATGGCTTCCGTCAAGGCCACTTTTGTGAATCACAGCTTGCTCTTTTACTTCATCATATTCACAACAACCTTTACCGTAGTACACCCACTGACGCATTTTTTTTAGATTTCGAGAAAGCCTTCGACAAAGTGTCGCATCGTCCCCTGCTACTCAAACTGTCACGCCTTAAATTATACCCTTGTGTGCTGACCTGGATCAGCAGTTTTGTAACCAATCATCTCCAGTTTGTTGGCGCCAACTCCCATTCATCCGCTCTCTCCTATGTCCGGTCAGGTGTTCCTCAAGGTACTGTTTTAGGCCCCCTTCTTTTTCTAATTTATATTAATGTCATGACAAATAGCATGTCATCTAACATACGACTGTTTCCCGACGATTGTGTGATATACCGCTACATAAGTTACCTATCAGATGTTACCGTCCTACAGAACGACCTCCTCAAAATGCGAGAGTGGTGCGACACCTGAAACTAAATGTCAAAAAAAGCTTTTTAGTCTCTTTTCAACCCCGACGTAACTACTCACCCCCCAACTACCTCCTTTACGGCTGTCCCATAACTCGAACCGACAATAATAAGTACCTAGGTGTCCATATCTCCAGTGACCTATCCAGGCACAGTCATGTTACTAATACAGCTAACTCAGCCAATCGTGTCCTTGGCTACTTACGGCGTAACTTTTCCTTAGTACCCCCTTCCGTCAAACTAATTGCCTATATATCACTTGTCCGACCTAAACTAGAGTACACAAGTTCTATATTCGATCCTCACCAAACCAACCTGTCGAATTTACTAGAATCTATTCAACATCGCGCCACACGATTCATTCTTTCAGAGTACTCTTATCGCGCTAGTGTAACTCAACTAAAATCCCAAATTGAACTTCTTACCCTAGCATCCCGTCGTCCACTAGCTCGCCTTTCTCTTTATCATACGTTCCTTCACAGCTTGCCACCGAACAATGTACTCATCCGCCCAGCTTATCGTTTATCCCGTCACAACCATCCCAAAGCCGTCACCCCCAGCGCGCCCATACCACAACGTTCCAAAAATTATTTTTCCTCCGTACTGCCCTGGACTGGAACGACCTTCCCGGCCATATCGCTTCCCTAGAAGATCTTCAACAATTCAAGGCTGCCATCGAAAATCATTTTTTGTCAAAGCTGCCGTACTCCCCGCCCACCCCTCATGTAATACCCCTTAAATGGGGCCTTTCAGGACCTAATAAATGAAATGAAATGAAAGTACACCGCTGGCGTAAATCGCACAGCGAGCGCCTGCATCGCCGCCTTCGAACTTCTGAGAGCACTGCAATCGCGGCACGCAAGCGGCCCTGTCGCACGGTATTTTTTTGTATTTAGCGGGCATCTGCAGTGAGCGAAAAAAAAATTAATACGTAACAGTAGGCAAATTAGAAACTTTTGAATAGGACTGATTGCTGACCGTGTGGGTTTCTACGTGGACACAGGCCACCACCCACCGCGGGTTCGAGCTTCGCGCGAGCCAAGGGCCCGATCAGCCGTCACCACACACACACTGGGACACCGCTGCAGTGCACTCAACCTCCGCTGGGAGGAGAGCGATTCGCCGCAAAGAAATAGGCCTCCAAGTTCACAAAGGAGACGTTTATTCACATCGTCCTCTAGCTGATACACACACACTCAATAGTCACCCCGTCCCGGGGGCGCGCGAGGAGCAAGGCTCCGCTGCGCGCACGAAGCCACTCGAGTAATGCGTGCCGCTAGCACGCCGCTGCAGGAGAATGTCCCCGCGGCAGTGCTGTGATCTCTCTATCTCTCTCGTGTCGACCGTTGGGCCGGTTGCGAGAGAGAGTGGGCAATCAACGCAAGGTACGCCTGTCGGAGGTCGCTGGACCCCGCTGGACAGGCTCGAGCCGCTGCAGGTCAGAGGACACGTGCGGGCGAGCTCGAGTATATGCACTGGTCCGAGCGGCAAAGGCCGGCAGGGACAAACAGTAACGTACGCACCTTACACTGTCTCGGAGGCATCGCTCTCTCTCTGGGCCCCGCTCGGACGGTCGCGCGGCGCGCGGCCGCCCAAAGCGGGGTCCCGAATTCCCGCCAAAAGGCGCCAATGGCAAAGGCCCTTGGGGAGCCGGGGCGGAGCTGTGGCTAAATGACAGTGATTAGTCACCCAGCCGCCTCTCCACCGCCTGAGGAGGGAGCAAGGGAAAGAGGAGAAACAACGCGGGCGGCCGGCACAGCCGCGCAAAGGCGACGGCGGAAAGCCAGGATTCCCACATCCCCCTCTCCTTAAATGCCCTCCTACCCATCGGCAAAGCACGCGGCCAAAAATAAAGAAATCAATACACAAAAAAATTAGCTACACTTCAGTTCCAAAATAAAGAAATGAATACACAAAAAAAAACTAGTTACACTTCAGTTCCAGCCAGAACTACGGAAAAAAAAACAACCACAAAGGAAAACAAGGCAAACAACACTTGCATACGCTTCCGTAAATCAAAACAGCTTGCAGATCATATACATGGTACACAAGAAGATGTGAATTCAACTGTACAACTATGTGACAGGTGGATGTCAGCCTCAAAGTTCGATGGCGCGGCCCAGTGGGCCGGTCGGCGACTCACCGCTCGCAGGCTTCAAGTTGAACGTGTTGGGAGGGCCGACGACTGATGGCGGTCTTCTTTCCGTTGATGACGACGGGGCCGCGGCAGAGCACTGACCTCGCGCCCTTGGACACGACATCACGTTCGGGCACAAGACAGTTAGTGCACCCCCTTCACGCCGGCTGAAACGGGCGAGGACGTTCGGCGGCGTCCTGATGTGTAACCTTGGCCACAGCGAGGGGTCCTTCTCATCCTCGCGCTCACGCAGAAGAACACAACGGCACAACTCCCAGGCGTCACCTTGGTTCATGGTTACGCGTGCACACAGCCACAGCCACAAACACGCATACACCGGCACGTGCGCGGACGCTTGTCGGCGACAACGATCCCCTCATCAGAAGCGTCCAGAGGCGCCGCGGCGAGGGTCAAAGGGTGCACTTTCCGCCCCCCATCGCTCCAAACGCCCCGCCAACTTCCCCTCCATACGGGCCGCACAAAACTCGCACCGCGACACACGGCTCCTTAACGAGCCAACCACCCACAGTCGGGCCGGAAATGAGAAAAGGCGCGCCGTACAAACGACACCCAATCTATACCTTCTAAAAGATAAGAGCAAGCACGAGCGGGCTGAAGTTTGCCTATGTACATCTCGGTACGTTAGAACAAAAATAGAAATAGACGAACCAGCAGGAAACGAAAGTGGCTAGAAAACTGACTCAAGCCAAACAAATAAATAAATAGATAAACACACAAGGCTGGAACTGAGCATGATGCAAAAACAAAAAAAAATAACACACCGTGCTTCGCCTAGGTAGGGCCTGACGAGAAAGCTCGCCAGCTAGCTGAGGCTGCGTGCCTTCGGTTGCGGAAAAGTCCGCCGTCCGGCATCAATCACACCGGTGACCGTCGCCTCAGATTGTACCGGTGCTCCGTACGCTTGCGTTCCGCAGCACCAGTTGTGCCTTTGCGCTTGCCTTTGATACCAATGGGTACCGGCGCAAGCTCGTCAGACCGTGACGCGTAGGCCTTCAGGTCTGCGATGTGGGCACGGCTGGTTTTCCCCGTAAGGGGATCCTCCAGCATGTACGCGAGTGGCGACCAGACTCTGACCACTCGGTACGGACCAAGCCACTTAGGAGCGAGCGAGGCTGAGAACCCCTTGCTCGCATCGCTAAGAACGTGGTTGCGCTTCAGGACAAGATCACCCACCTGAAAAGTCAGGCGGCGGTGCTTGCGGTCATATTGAGCCTTCTGTTGGGCTCTGGCTGCCGCCAAACTCTGCCTTGCTCTGTTGAGAGCCCGACCAAGCCGGTCCCGAAGCGTCGACGCATAAGCAGAGCAGTCTGCCCGCGTCTGCTCATCCCCGAGTTGGCTCTGCACGACGTTTGACATCGGATTCGCCAGCTCCCTCCCGAAATTGAGGAAGGCGGGAGAGAAACCAGTTGAGCGATTCTCAGCTGTTCGGATGGCGAACGCGAACTCACTCAAATGGTCTGCCCGATCCTTTTGACACTCGGCAAAGGCCGCCAGCATTGGCTTGAGCGTTCGGTTGATTCGCTCGGTCAAATTGGACTGGGGGTGGCAGGGTGAAGTGGTGTAGTGCTCGATTCCGAGGGAACGGCACGTGTTACCGAACACCCGAGCGGTGAAAGAGGACGCATTGTCCGTGATCAGTCTTTCCGGAAAGCCGAACCGACAGAACACTTCCTGGAGTTTATCCAGCACCGCTCGTGCTGACACTTTCCGAAGGGGGTACAACTCAACCCATTTGGAAAAGTGGTCAGCGACTACCATCAGGTAAATGAACCCCTGCTTGCTCCTGAGGAAAGGCCCCATCAAATCGCAGGTGGCCATCTGCCACGGACGCACACTGTCAATTGGTTTCATCATTCCAGGCGGCTTGCCGCCCCGTGACTTCACCGCTTGACAGAAATGGCAGGAACGGCAATAGCGGAAAATGTCACGCTTCATGCCGGGCCACGTCACCGATTGACTCAGTTTTGCAAAAACTTTGGAGCCACTCAGATGACCGGCCAGTGGTTCGTCATGAGAGAATCGCAAAAGTGCGCCTCTCAGACTTTTGGGGATAACCACCTTGAACGGGTCGATGGACTCGTCATCGGTGGCTATGTACTTCAGCACGAGCCCGTCATTGTCCAGCAAATATGAATCCCCGGCGTTCGCCGCGACACACGCTGGCTTCTGCCCCCCTGCGCCCGCTACAATACCAGTAGCGTCACGGCGCTCCGTCTCCCTGAGACCGTCGCTCATTACGCGACAAAAGGGGTCATTTTGCTGGGCTTTCAGTAGCTTTTTACGGCTGAAAACGATTCCAGTCATCCCAGAGGGGAGCGTGGTCTCGTCCCCACTCAGGTTTGCAGCCAAAATTTCCGTTCGCGTCGGCAACTCCGAGGCGCTCACGAAGAGCTTCGCCTCTCGTCCTCTTTGCGAAGCGCTGCTTGCCTGGTTAGCGGAATGGGTTAACCCGTTCGCGGGCTCTCCCTCCTTGCCGCCCGGCGGCTCGTCCGCTGTTTCACCCCCTCCGCCTACAGGCGTCAAGGCGCCGCTGGCGAGTGGGGCACGGGATAGCGCGTCAGCTACCACGTTTGTGCTCCCCTTTCGATACTGCACCGAAAAGTCGTAATGCTGTATCAGGAGAGCCCAGGGCGCCAGCCGACCCGCAGGCTCGCGGAGCCGCATCAGCCAGCTGAGCGCACTGTGGTCTGTCTGAACCACGAATTGCGTTCCATCAAGGTAGACGTGAAATTTGCGCAGTGCAAACACAATGGCGAGGCACTCCTTCTCGGTCACGGAATAATTCCTCTCCGAGGGCAGCAACGAGCGGCTGGCAAACGCCAGCGGTTGCAGCACGCCATCGAATTCCTGTAGGAGAACTGCTCCTAAACCCAGATCGCTCGCGTCAGTCTGGACTACGAACTGTCTGGTCAGGTCGGGTAGCCTGAGCTGCGCTGTCTCGGCAATGGCTCTAGACAGGAGGCGAAAGGATCGCTCTTGCTCGGGCTCCCGTCGCCACGCGGCAGTCTTTCCCAAGAGCTAGGTCAAGGGTGCCTGCACGCGGGCACAGGACGATAAAAGTTGGCCATTCCCACACAACGGCGCAGGCCGCGTACGTCCTTGGGCGCGGGAAATTCGAGTATGGCTCGAAGTTTCTCCGCATCTGGCTCAATGGAGCCCCGGCCTCAGCGACTGCACCCCTGCCTCAGTGGAGGCTTGGGCGGGCTGCACGAACGAGGGAGGCAAGGCTCCTAGTTCGATGAGCGGCGCGGTTTCCACAGGGAACCGGCCAGCGCCTCGCCGTTCCCAGAGCAGAATTGACTGCTCGCGGGGCACGGCTGCTGCTGTTCGAAACTGCCGGTTGCGGCAGCGTGACACGAACTGCTTTCGCACTGGGCGGAAAGCGTGCACAGCTGAGGCATGTGACCAGCGGATGCACGGCAGGGTGCTTCCGATACAGCTCCAATGGGAGCCACGTGGTCAACATTTTGGGTTGTGTGACCGTAAACCCCAATGGGGGCCGCGGCCAACCACGGTGTCTAGCTATTCGAAGGAACAGCAGCCAGCGGATCAAACGACGCTACAACTCCGTAGGGAGCCGACATGTAGCTGCCGAGTGCCGCGCTGGGGGTGGTAGACACGGTGCGCAAGCGTGATCGTCAAGGCGACCTGCTCGGCTAATGTGCCATCAAAGGCGTAAGCGCCAATGACTTAGCACGTTGGGCGCCAGTTGTGGGTTTCTAAGTGGACACAGGCCACCACCCACCGCGGGTTCGAGCTTCGCGCGAGCCAAGGGCCCCGATCAGCCGTCACCACACACACACTGGGACACCGATGCAGTGCACTCAACCTCCGCTGGGAGGAGAGCGATTCGCCGCAAAGAAATAGGCCTCCAAGTTCACAAAGGAGACGTTTATTCACATCGTCCTCTAGCTGATACACACACACTCAATAGTCACCCCGTCCCGGGGGCGCGCGAGAAGCAAGGCTCCGCTGCGCGCACGAAGCGACTCGAGTAATGCGTGCCGCTAGCACGCCGCTGCAGGAGAATGTCCCCGCGGCAGTGCTGTGATCTCTCTATCTCTCTCGTGTCGTCCGTTGGGCCGGTTGCGAGAGAGAGTGGGCAATCAACGCAAGGTACGCCTGTCGGAGGTCGCTGGACCCCGCTGGACAGGCTCGAGCCGCTGCAGGTCAGAGGACACGTGCGGGCGAGCTCGAGTATATGCACTGGTCCGAGCGGCAAAGGCCGGCAGGGACAAACAGTAACGTACGCACCTTACGCTGTCTCGGAGGCATCTCTCTCTCTCTGGGCCCCGCTCGGACGGTCGCGGGGCGCGCGGCCGCCCAAAGCGGGGTCCCGAATTCCCGCCAAAAGGCGCCAATGGCAAAGGCCCTTGGGGAGCCGGGGCGGAGCTGTGGCTAAATGACAGTGATTAGTCACCCAGCCGCCTCTCCACCGCCTGAGGAGGGAGCAAGGGAAAGAGGAGAAACAACGCGGGCGGCCGGCACAGCCACGCAAAGGCGACGGCGGAAAGCCAGGATTCCCACAACCGTTCTATATCTTTGTGATCCGTATTTTTTGCCTGACTTCGTTCTTTGAGAAGTTGCTTAATTAATCTCGGCTAATAATGCAATTAACTGGAATAGAAAATTAAAGTCTCTGACTCCATACAATAGCCAGCGGCATGTATTCGGTGGCGCCGTTTAGAGTGTCTTGGCATATTTTTAAACACTGGTAAGAGTTAACTGGGACAAAATCTTGGTATGGGCTAGTCGGTGGCTCATCTTAAGTAAAAGTATATGCAGTGCAAAAACAGCGACAGTAGAGAAGGCACAACCAACAGGATTGGCGTGTCTTCTCTTCTGTCCCTGAAGCGAAAAGCTTCACTACGCTAGCCAGCACCGCGTTTCGCGTGAGCCGGTGTATGTCGGATCACGAGTGACGTCACGCACGGCGCAGGCTACTGCGCATGTGCGCCGCCGCTTCTCCTCCTCGCCACCGTTTGACCTTTCGCCGCAGCCGTGCGCAGTGCGCATTTGAAAGAAGGGGTATATAAGGCGCGCTTTGCCATAGAACAGGCGCACGCTGCCGCGCGCTATGCGTCGTCTGACGTTTGCCGCAAGCGCGTATTTATCGCGTATCCCCGCAGCCTTTCGCTTCGAGATATCCAGGCTTAACCTTAGCTAAGACCCAGCCAATTTTTCGCACTGCATACAATTTTACATAACTTGGACACATAGTATATGCTAAACAAATATGGGTCTAATATTCTCCCCTGGGGCACACGTAATGATGTCTGTTTAATAGAGTGTGAAATTATTTATTGCAGCATACTGATGACGGTGAGTGAGATATGCATGCAGAATAGTAAGAGATTTAAAATTTCAAAGAACTGAGAGAATAATAATTAGCAACATCCGCATATAAATCCGCGCCTTCCACCTCCTCTACCGATTCGAACCTCGTTTCCTTCAAATTCACTAAACCCGCACAGTCCCTGCATCGGGCCGCCGCGGTGGCTCAGTTGTTACGGTGCTCGGCTGCTTACCAGGAGAAGGCGAGTTCGATCCCGGCTGCGGCTGCGATGGAGGCGAAATTCTAGTGGCCCGTGTACTGTGTGATGCCAGTGCACGTTAAAGAACCCCAGGTGGCCTAAATTTCCGGAGCCCTCCACTACGGCGTCCCTAATATTCTGAGTTGCTTTCGGACGTTATACCCTAGGGCATAAACCACACGCTGTGCTTCCAAGCTTCATTTGTTTGACTGTCTTATAAACACGCGATTGTTGCCAGCACAAAATGCTCAGAATACGCATTGGCTCAAAACACCACTTGCAAACTCGCGTTCAAATAAATTCTCCCTACTGCAAATGCCGTCCTCATAGAAAAAGAATTACCTTTATAAAATAACTAACACAAAAATAAATTAACTGACACACGAACGAGAGCTGAAAGTCCGAGCGGCCGGTACGAATAACTGGGCCGGTAAGACAGTGCCCTAAATTCTCCTCTCTCTGCGCCTAACCTAACTAGCCTAAATATTAAGCAAACAAGGAAGGGGAATGAGAGGCTCGTTGTGAAATATGACAGAAGCCAACAGCTACAGAAACCAAGGGGCACAGGGGATTTTTTTAAAATTAATTTATTTATTTTGTGGTGTTGATCTTTGCATGGGATTTTTTTAATTTATTTATTTATTTTAATCAATCAATTAATTAAATTAATTAATTAAAAATCCCCTGTGCCCCTTAGTTTCTGTGGCTGTTGGCTTCTGTCATAGCCTAAATATATGTATTTTTTAGTCCCTATCGCTGTTTCGCAATAATAACGCTAGATTTGCTGAACAACATAACGTACTATTAACAATAAAGAAAGAAACTTAACCTACTAATAATCGAAAATCAAATCTAATTAGGAAAAAAAACTGCATACTTATTGGGCATTTGTGTGGAATTCATTGCCATCAGAAACCGAATTGTGCCTTAATATGCACTCATTTCACCACTCAGTAAGCAGTTATTTTATGCCATACTTAAGTTCACTGACTAGTGCATTTTACTGGCCTTGAGTTTTTTTTTCGTTTAGAAAATTTTTGGGCATTTAGAATTTTAATCCTTTTTCTTTTTGCTCGTTAGCCTTGCATTATAAGTTTCCGGTTTAACACTCCTGTATGCTCCTCTGTTATTTAGTTGCTTTGTTAGATTTGTCTTTATTCTAAGTTTGTTTATTTAGGATAAAGAATCATCTTCAGGGATCCAAAAAAAACTGTTTATGGACCCCAACCACTCGTAAGCTAACATATATCATGAAGACGACAGCAACAAAAATCTCTGCCTCTCCCGTAACCGAGAGTAGAGTACGCATGAAATGTTTACGGGCCTATCAAGCTGGGCAATGCTCTCTGCCTCTCTGGCGTGTTTGGCTGCCTGTCGTGCCGCCTCCTTCAGGCGCTGTTCTTCTAGCTGGGCAGTGCGCCGTGTCTCTCTGGCGTCTTTTGCTGCCTGTCGTGCCGCCGCCTTGAACCGCTTTTCTTCTTCCAACAGGGCAGCGCGCTCAGCGTCTTCATGGCGTTGTCGGCAGGGGCGAGCATTCTTCTGCTGTGGCGTATCAGTCGCAAAGCGATCGCTTTCCGCAAGGCGCTTCGTACCTCTCCTTTCGTCAGGCTCCATTGCTCGGCTTAAGCAGCTGTGTACGCGGGCACGACGAGACGCAGGCCTGACAAGAATGTACAGGGTGGTCCACTCTAAGTGCGAACACAGCTCCGCGGAGCGCCAGCGGATCCGGCGCGTTCGCGCATCGAAGCAAAGCCGGGCAGGCGCACAGGGGCCCGGGGCAGGAGCTTCGTGTCGTCTGCTACAGCGCTGCGTGCACCTCAAGCGAGGTGCGCGCCAGCGCGGTAGCAGACGACACGAAGCTCCTCCCCCGGGCCCCTGTGCGCCTGCGCGGCTTTGCTTCGATGCGCGAAGCCCCTAACAGATCAGGTATGACAACGAAGTGTATCGTGGCATTTATGTGCTTTTCGCACGCGTTATTAGAAATCGGAAATTATAATTCCGTGCATTATCAAATGCACAGCTCGAGTGATATCTTGATGAACACTGAGAAGACACTTGCAGCAGTTATTTTTTGTGACTCGTTTGGAGAGCAACCGGCGCTTGTATGCCGGTCCCGTAGGAGGGCTCAGAAAGTCTCGTTGAAACTCATTTAATCTCGCACGGTGCCCGGATGTTCTCGTTTCAGAGCCCGGATGAGTAGAATTCAGTGCCCGGATGAGTCGAATTCAGTGCCCGGATGTTGGCTCTCGATCTCGACGTGACGTCACCACACTGCCGACAACGGGAGCTAAAAGCATTTCATGCTTAAAACGCAACTATTTAGCAGTAAACATATTATAGCAGTAGGCACTGAACACTAGCGTAAAAACATAAAGTAAACATGTGTTTTGTGCACTAAATACACAAACCAAGCACTAACGTATATAGACTGGAATGAATTAATAGAAAAAAGTTTATTTTTGAAAGGCATGAAGAGCAGGTGAAATTTGAACATTATAATCAAGACTATTCAAGAAATAAGGACCCGTAAATTTTAGTGTTTCTCGACCATAATTACTACCTATTATAAGAAGCAAGAGCCGATGTGTTGCAGCAGACCTTTTAGTGCGTAGTGAGTGACGATGAGAGGCTCTTGTTGAATTTAATGCATTGTAAATGATGTGATAAATTAAGAAAGCTGTATTTAAAAGTTACTAGGTCGTATATATTTAGAATACCGAGAACGACAAATAATTCATTCGAATCTTCAAACTGAATACTTTGCGCCACAATTCGAAGCGCTCTTATTTGAAAATCCTACAAGGGGGCCATTGTGATGGATATGTGGATCCCCAGACAGATATACCGGAATTAATATGCGAATGAATAAAGCCATAATAAATGGTCACGCAGGCATTTTAAAAGCTAATTCGTTCGGCGCGCGATAATGGCTTCGGTGCAGAAAAACGAAATACTATGCGAAAGGAGCGCCATGTAAGACTCTTGAGGCTCCTATGAGCTGCCGGTGAGTATTCCGAACAGTGATTCCTCTTCCCAGCCGCCGTATGCAGAGAAGTACTGCCACGCGGCACAATGATAATGAGCACATGCGGCGCAATAAAACGCTCTAATTTGCCGGGGGAGTGAAAATCTATCGTCATTTAAATCCCTGCGACGTCCAATTGTACTGTTGCATGGCGTTGCCTCGGCAGGTTGCTTACCAGTGAGTACAGAGCCAGCCATTGGGAGTATCCGTGGAGTTGGAAAAGAAGCGACCGTGACGGTCGTCCTCGCACTAAAGCGGCCACTGGACAGAGGCGTAAGCGTGCCAGAAGCGCGTGCCACGTAGAAAGCCTGGCGTTGTTTTTATGGGCTTATCTTGCCATGAGAGTAATCTACAGCAGAGGTGACGAAGGACGGGGGACTACGATGCTCTTTAAAGGCTCCCCTAGAGTAACACTTTGAAACACTGCCTTTTACACGGCTAAGAGAAAACTAATACAATGCCGAAGTGGTGGCCAAGAGGAAAGTTGCACCCCCCCCCCCCCCAACAACACATGGGGAAGGAGGGCGCAAATTTTGTACTATTTTGTTCCCTGCTACCCAGAAGACATGAAAGGGCGCTGCCATGAACTTTGGCCCCCTTACGGGCAGACCTGTGCACGCCTATGCTAACCGCCTCTCAAGAATAAGTAAAGGCAAAAAAAGGCCCTTCGGCATTCGGCAGTGTGCAACCGCAGCAGTGCAGTTTCTTAGCACAAAGTCAAAAGCGAAAGCTGTGAGATCGTGGCGAATGTCTCAAGTAATAAAAAAAAACTTACTACATCAAATATAGACCTCAGCAATGTTAATGTCTGCGTTCAGGATTCGATGTGCTGGTGTCTAATTTGCTAATTTGGTCTGTGACCTATCACAAATCATCTTGAAAGTACGCAAATGAAACAATATTGCGGCGTGTATAATGGATCCCAGTAGAAGGCTAGAAATATTACTTCCTTGCGATAGGAAAGAAACCTCGGCTTGGTTGTGGACCATTAATGCACCGCCCAAGTTTGTCGTGAGGTCGAAAATAAGGGCTATACTAGTCTCTTCATCCCCTTCCTTGCGCCCACGGAAAACACAACTGGCGTCGTCCAGACCAAACTGGCTGATCAGCAGATCTGAGCGCGTTGCTTGTCACACTCAAGATTTTGAGGGGCGCAGTTTACCACTTGCAGCGCTACGAGTCGAGGAAGCCCTTAGTGTCGGGAGCGCGGCCGGAAGCGCCTTCCGAGAAGCAGCGCTGCCAGGTAGGCGGCGGCCCCCCTCTCCCTGACGTCAGCGCCCAGGCCTACGCGCGTGCGAGGACCGGCGGGCACTCGTCACTGCGCGGCCGTCTTCGGAGGAGCAATCCGTGGTGCGCGCGCCTATATAAACGGCCGGCCCATGGCACGAGCCGAGGAGCCCCCAGCATGGTGCAGCCCCTGAGACGCGCCGGCCCACCGCTCCTGCTCGGTAAGCGCTGCGCGCCGGCGGCGGAGCTCGTTCGAGGCCCCGCTCCACCGAGCTCCGCCGCGCTCGTCGCGGGCTCCGATCTGCATTTGTGCATGCTTTGGGGGGAGTGTTGTCAGGGCACTTCGCCACTTGAGTGCGCCCTCCTGGATAACATATATCCGTGTTTTCCCAACGCTTTCTGTGGTGTGCAGTGTTTCTATCCACTTGAACTGCCTGCAATCGCAGAAGACAGCGTTCAAAGGGGTGCGAGAAGAGCCAGATCATTGGCTTGTTCCCGCTTTGTGACATTCTACTTCGCCGTTGACAAAGTGTGTGGGGAACTGGAGAAGTCATTCGGCGGTGGAGCATGCTCAGAACCCGTTGAAAACTACTTTCCAGTAGTCACGCGACCCAGGCCATGAAGGTCTCACGCTCAGTGGTACTCATTTCCACACGAGGAGGAGAATACGTTTTTTCGGGTATGATTCCCTAAGACTCAGTGCTGTCAGGTAAAATGATGAATTTAGCAGCAGGAAACGTGGGCATTTTTCGCACGGAAGACCAATGATGAATCTGTTGATTCTCTGCATATTGCTGTTGTCCATTGAGAGGCTCCCGAGAGATTTCTTCATACGTGAATGGACGGCGGTGATATCTGTGGTTCGCTTCCTCCTCTAGCCCCACGCTTTGTTGCTCGTAAAACCAAGTGCAGCTCGATTTTACGTGTAACTCTAGAAAATGCGAGAGCAGAATTAGTTTTCTCATTTGCATCCACTGCGGTGCTCCGCGTCGGGCAAGCCGCTCTGAAATGCGGTGCACGCGCACTCTGCGTGTGCAGTCGTAAATTACGTACACCGATCCATCGAGGCGAATGCTCGGTCGGTTCCGATGCTCCTTTCCCTGCATTTTGTGATCGCTAAACGAGTTGGCGATCCCAAGGGGACTGCTCATCCACCCAGTCATGCTCCCACGCGGCTAGTACGACCTCCCTGGGAGCAAATGACTGGCACCGCTCCTGCCATAATAATGAAAAGCAGTTAAAAGCGGCTGCCTTGCTGTGAAGACACTCCCGACGCTGCGCTATTTACCAACAGGGGAGCGCGTGCTGGGAAATCCCTGAGCGGGCATCCCCTCCGGTTGCCTTGAGGGCGGCGAAAGAAGCGGATTTTCCCCTCGACCGTTGCTCGAATAGAACGAGGCATTCTTTCCGGCTTTTCCGACGGAGTGACCAGCGCGCGGCGCGCCGTCGGGGCGTGCGCTTGCCGCCGGGTCTGTGAACCCGACCGGATGCTCGGCTCCTCCGCCTTTCCGCCGCTCCATCCATTGAAATGCAGTGCCGGGAATGCACCTTCCGAAAGCGGTGTGCCGAAAGACGCGCTACGCTGCTGAGGTGTCGTTCCTTTTGTTTGCTAAAACAATGTGCACTCTGGCAGTAAAAAAAGAAGAGGCACTTTTCAATTGGCACGAGGGCAATCCGTTGCAGGCGGCCGAGCCAACGGTTTGCAGGCGCATTGCGCCCCAGCGGCAATCTTGTGCCGCCGTAAGGGGGGCAACATGAGTGTGCGGGACGGATACCGCGGCAAGAGTAGGCACCTCAAGCATACGCGCAGCTGGGAGTAAACCATGCTGCCAGACCACATGGGCAAAAATGCATGTCCGTGCACGCAGTCCTTGAAATGCGTCCCCCTTTGGCCTGACTGCTATTTCTGCCAGCGCTAAAATCCCCCTGTATTGGACCCCCTTAAGCCAGCGCGCTGCTTACCAAGAGGGAGGAGGAAAAATATTGCTTGTCGAAAACAAGCCAGCCTTCCTTTCCTTCATTCAGCACGCCGTGCGTGCGCTTCCTCCGGTCCCAAATATCCAACCGGTTCTGCAGCTGGAAGTGGTCGCTGCTTTGCGAAGCCTGTACCTTGTTCTTAATCAACGCCGCTGAGGAAGTGACAAACGCGCAATCTGTAACTGTGCAGATAAAACCCGTGCAGTCGTTCGATGCGATCGGCAGTCGATCTACATAAGCATATTTCGCTGCTTATCTGCATTTAATAGAAATGAGCGCCAGAAGACACAGCAAACCGTGACACACAAGGAACGACTGTCAATGCTGGCCAGCGGCAGCTGAGGGTGAATTCAGTGCACTGAAAATATTAACAAAGCGAAGCAGCGTGGCCTTGCCGGCCGTTAAAATACCCTCATTTACTTTATTCCATGCAGCCAGCATGTCCCCACCACCTGATTTCTGCCACGTGTCATTTCTGTATTCATCATCCTACTTAAGGCCCCCGCTAGTTCGGCTCGCCCGGCCCCACCGCATTCTCAGAATGTGCGTTTTTTCTCGCCCCTGTGCGCAGCCGTTCCCTCTTCCCATTGGCGACGTCGCTGGTAACTACTTTGTTTTTGCTCCTCACTCGAAACAACCGCCTCTTTTCGAATCAGGAAAAAACGCAGCGGTGCTTTCCAGAGAGCCCCCGGCGGTGGGTTTACCCCGGAAGGCACGACCTTGCCACCAAATAGGGGCGAGCGTCATTGCGCAACGACAGGCACTGCGCGCGGGGAAAATTCTGCTGCGACACACGATTATCAGGTTCGGCGCCGCACAACAATCGAATTCCACACGCTATTTAATGTGGCATGAGAGCTTCCGCAGGCAACATTTCTTGACCGCTTGGTAAGATGGCACCAAATTAAATGCGCACAAAACGCGCTGCCAGAAAAACGACTCCATTCGGTTCCATGCTAGTCACTAGAGGAAGTCGGCCGTTAAGGAATCAACTCACAGGAACAAGCCAAAAATACTGTGTCAGCAGTCAGGAGCACGTACTGCTATCATGGACGGTGCACAGCTCCTCTCTACCTCTCTTTAAACTTCCGATGAATCCGCGGAGCGCCCATTGTTTCGGCGACATGGTGCTACAACCGTGTAGACAATGCTCTCAAAAAAGGTGGCACTACGCGCAAAGGTGGGCAACCTCATGAGGTTTCGACCTCATGACTTACGTAGACCTCGACCTTGCGAAGTGAGGTGAGGTCGGCGACAGCTCGAAATTTTTTGAGTGAGAACAGCCAATCGGATCTCAACCTCACGCGTGAGTTGGAGGTTGAGTGAGGTCGTCGATCGGTGAGGTCGGGCTTTGAGTTCGAGGTTTTTCGCAGCTACCCCGACAAGCGCCCCTCCAAAGCGCAGTTCAAGCGCCCCACCGCGGTGCGCAGTGACGCTTGGTTGTCGGTTACCCCGCTCCGAAAAACAGATGCCGCGGTCCAGTCCTTGCTTTCCTGGACTCTTCCGTGATGTCTTTTCACGTCCTACGCTCCCTTCTAGTCTTCATGGAAGTGTGGCTACCGTAACAGTGAGCCCCTCCTTGCCAGAGGTCGGGCGCTCCAGCGCGAAATACGTAACTCACGCTGATCCAGTATCTTTAAGCGTTTGATGCCGCAAATATTTTCAAACCAACAAGCTGCGAAGAAGCTCCTCGGCGAGCGGATGGTCCAAACGAAGACTGCTTCGTCACGCTCATGCCCGTTACATGCGCATACGTCACAGCTGCTGCTTTGATATCGAGTGAAGGGAACTGGGCTGTACATTACACGGATACTCGACGGAAACGGGAGCAACCCACATTAGTAGGCGGACGTAATTTCTGCACCTTTTAACACACACAGCCACCGATTTGACAAAAAAAGTGCGAAAAACGAAGAAAGTCACAGATTTCTACGCTTAATCGGAGTCTTCCCCTTCGAACAACATTAACTGATGGGCACGTTGGTCAGGCATCATTTGTAGTGCAACAGCGCAACGGCACGAGGCTACTGAAGAGAATGGACGAGACACACTGCGATTCCCCTTCGACTCGTGAACTATACTTCCGTGTATTCTCATTCGATAAATGTATTTAGTAGATGAAAATATAGTTCACTTTTATCTCCGCCCGAATAACCTCTATGTCCTGTTCCTTGTTCAGGCTCCTAAATCCATACAATCACTGGCCGATCATACAGAGACTTATTTCCCCGTCAAAAAGTGTTCATAAAACCCTGGCCGCTGCCGTCGAATTTCGGTGGAGGCGAAATCCTAGAGGCCCGTGTACTGTGCGATGTCAGTGCAGGTTAAAGAACACCAGGTTGTCGCAATTTCCGGAGCCCTCGACTACGGCTCCCTCATAGCCTGAGTCGATTTGGGACGTTCAACCCCAATAAACCAAAAAAAACAAACCAATTTTTTCCGAAAAGAAATCGAGATGAGAGTTTGCATCTGTGGATACCGAGGAGACCATTATTATTCAATGTAAAGAAATCTATTGGAATTAGGCTTAATAAAAGGCACAAGCTGACGGTGGTGCAGCCCTAAGTGCATACATCCAGCCATGTTGACCAGATCGTTGAAAGCTTCTACGAGGACTTGTAATCGACAATGAACAAAATAAAATCACACTACACTGTACTGACAGGTGACTTCATTGCGAAGGTCGGCAAAAAGCAGGCCGGAGTCCAGGCGATAAGCGACTAAGGCATATCCTCCAGGAATAGCAGAGAGAGTTCTTAGTAGAGTTCGCAGAATAATTCAGGGATCATGAATACCTTCTTCCGGAAACGAGAGGGCAGGAAGTTGACGTAGAAGAGTTCCAATGGTGAGACTAGAAATGAAATATACTTCATTCTATGCGCTCACCCTGGCGTCATGCAGGATGTGCAGGTCCTAAGGAAGGCGCGTTGTAGCGACCACAGAGTGGCAAGGTGTCGAATTAGCCGAAGCCCCGTAAGCGAGTTAGCAGTAAGAGGGAAAGGAGAGGAATTCAGGGTTGCAAAAGGGTGAAAAAGTGGGCGAGTTGTACAGATCAATGTTACTTAGGCACCAACAGGACGAGGACGGAGACGCAGAGGGAACAAGAACTCACTGACAAATATTTATTGGGAAACGCAATATATACAAAGAGAAAAAAAACTGCATCTCTCCATCCTCGTCCCAGCAGTGCCTCAATAACATGAATTTATGGTCTCACGGCAGAAAATTATTTCGGCTTAAACAGAGGAAGACAATCATAATGTTCAAACAATGAGCGATCTCACAGGTTTCATTACGGATTGCGCAGTAGAAGTAGGCGGTAGGATGGTTCAAGAGGACACCGACAAGCTATCTCAAGAGACGAAAGATCTGACTAAGCAACACCAAAGAAAGCATTAAAGTGTCTAACCCTATAGAGAGTAGAACTGGCGCAGCTATAAAAGTTAATAAATAAGAGCAAGGTAGCCAACATAAGGGGAAGTTCGCTTACTAAAATGTTGCGGGGCTAGTTGGTGATGCGTTTTATTTTCTTGAAATTTAAACGGCGCTGCATATTTAGACGAATGGACAAAAAAAGTCATGACAGGATGGGCGCTGACTCCAACTATGTTTATTGACACATATGTTCGTTGAACGTGTAAGAAACACCACTGTGAGCGCATGCGCATCTATGACGACAGAACGAAAAGGGGAAGAAAACGGGGAAGGAGGGCAGTGAGGTCGCTATTTTTTTTCTCTTCTGAAAAAAAAAAACAAAGAAAAACAAGGGTCGTAGATTAAGGAGAGCAGACTGCATTTCATCGCCTAGTTTCAGCCAATATGAATTCGCTGGTATGCAGGGAGACAGAAATGGTGCTGATGCACGTGTCGCCTTTCGCCTTGCCGTGTCAGGGAATTTCAAAGAACGTTGGAAAACGCATCAGAATCACGGATGAATCTACCTGCCCAGTGCCGTTCTTGCAAGGATAAGAAAGGTCAGAACTGTGAGCCACTGCTCGACAAAATCAAAATTGTGACGAGGAGAAAAGATTGGTTTGGTTTGCTTTATTGGCGTTTAACATCCCAAAGCAACTCTGGCTATGAGGGACGCCGTAGTGAAGGGCTCCGGAAATTTCGACCGTCTGGGGTTCTTTAAAGTGCACTGACATCGCATAATACATGAACCTCTAGAATTTTGCCTTCATCAAAATTCGACCACCGCGGCCGGGATCGAACCCGCGTCTTTCGGGTCCGCAGCCGAGCGCCGTAACCACAGAGCCACCGCAGCGGCGCAGGAGCAAAGATAGATTAGCTCGGGAAATTTCAGAAGCCTTTTTTAGCAAGGCCAGAGCTGACATGTCGGTTTGCACCACTTCTGCCTCCATGCATACAAGCAAATTCACATTGCTTGACAATAAACGACGAAATGCAGTCTCAATGACACTTTACTAACACCGCTCAAGAGAAACGTTACAACAGCTGTACATTACCGTTACTCAACTATGGCGCAGAAAGGAAGAAACTAAAGAAAAGTGCTCAGCTTAAATTAAGCACAACGCCGCGAGCGGTGGAATAAAAAATTACAGGTGTAACATTAAGAGACCGGAAGAAGGCAGTGTGGGTGAGGGAACAAACGCGGGTTAATGACATCCTAGCCGATATCAAGAGGAAGAGTTGGACTTGGACATGCCGGGTAATGCGAAGGGAAGATAACCGCTGGTCCTTAAGGGTAACGAAGTTGATTCCAGGAGAAGGCAAGCGTAGCAGAGGGTGGCAGAAAGTTGGGGGAGTCTGGCGAAGGACATGGTGAATTGGAGAGACATGGGAGAGGCCGGCAGTGGGAGTAGTAAGGAGTAGTAGTACCAACTCGCCCAACTTTCTGCATTGCTTGGAGTAGTAAAGATGATGATGGCAAACAAAGGTGAGCACGTCAAGGGCGTTCAGTTGGTCATCATTGCCCTCAATAAATTGAAGCATGGCCATTGGAGTCTCAGTTGTCATAAAGTACTCTTCGGTCACTATATTTAATCCAAGCCTTTCTTGTTTTCTTCATGAGTGCAGTAAATCACAAATTTAAGCTCTTCCCCTTGCACACGCCAGTTTGCTGTAACCTGTGCTTATCGATCTGGCGCTTCTGAGAAGCATTCAGTTCGAGTATTTCGAACTTCACGCTGGCTTTCGTAAGGCTTCCGACTGCCGTCCTTACTAGACGGCTTGCACAAGATTTTCTCCGGATTCATGAACAGCGTGCTTGGTTGAGATGTAAGATGCTCTGGCCGTACAGAAAAAATGGCATGTAGTGCATTTACTCCGTCCAAGTCCACTGTATATAAATTAACATCAATGTGTCAAAATATATTTGCCCGTCCCAGACTCGACCGACACGACACAAACATGCACTCACTCTAACTGATTATTCATATCGCACAGATGCACTTAAACATTCATTTTTTCCTGTAGCCATCTGAGAATGGAACAAACTGGATGCCTCGATTACTCATGCGCCGACCTTAACAACGTTCGCTACAAGGCTCGAGGCCAGTATTGCCGCAGAGTAACGCTCTCAGTGATGCACATGGGCCTCTGGGTATTGATAATCCGTTTCACTTCCGTTCCTTCTTGTCGTCTTAATCAGTGCATCACCCCTTGCGTAGTCATAGTTTGTCTTCCTGGGTTCGATTGTCCGCTATCATTCAGCATTATTATTGTTTCCATCATATACGTATCTTGTATTGAGCGCCAAGGTTTTTTCTTTCATTTTTTGTTTTCGCTTCTAAGTGCATGTTGTTCACTGTTAGCCGTGTTTGATCACTTCATATGGTAACCTTGTCTGGAGCTGATTGTACATAGTTTGTCCGCAGGTAGACAAATGAACCACTGTTCTACCAGATTTATCTTTGCATGTGTTCTTGCCGCATTTTGAAATTTCCTTGTGTTGTGTGATGTAGTTCTTGCCTCAGTGTAACTATTGTGTATGCCCACCTGCTAGGGCCCCGTAAAGGGGCCTGCAGTATTGAAAATAATAAAATAAAAAACAAAGGTGTTCAACTCTGTCTAGGCGAGTGGTTGCGTTCCTTTTTTCCTTCCAGCCGCAGGTTCGTAGCTTTAGTGGTGTTTCCGGTGTCCCCCCCCCCTCCCTGCTCACGGCGACTGTGGACGGGAACAAACAGGCGCTGAGTTTGCGTAGCAGCGAGCTCAGTGTCACGAGAGCATGGCCGCATGCATTCGTACCGCCCTGTCCACTTAAAAAGTGTGTCATCGGCATTCTCAGTTGATCCAGGGAACGAGCGCATCAGGCTATCGTCTCGGGATGGCTTCGCCATTACAGTAAATTTTCTGCCTGGACAAGTCGACCTCCGCAATGCGATGTACGCCTCTCTAGCAGGCCAAGAGATGACGTAAGAGCTTGCTGCCTTAGAAAATTCGCGCCGTTTTGGATTCTTGCCGGCCCTCCGCTCGTTATGGCTGTGACCGGAGAACAGAACACTTACGGGACAACCAAAAAGGAGGCGCTGCAGTTATCAGCAGATCAGATGAGGTCTCCTTGACGAGCCGCTGAAAGTTGCAGAGGCGCGGCGGGCCCGCAACGGTGTGCTTTGAGGGCTCCGGATTCGTCGACCACGCGGGTAACCCGAGCCGCTCAGGCAACACTGCCGCGCTGCTGGTACTTATGACTCGGGGTCAAGTGCTTTTTCGCTTTTCGAAAAAATGGCGATATTCGGAGCGCTCCTCTTGAGGGGTGCATGTAGCGGAGTGCAAAGGCGCTGTTGGAGATTCCTGCCTCGATGCAGACAGGGCAACTCTAGGTTCTCTCCTATTTGCTATTGGAGAGAGAGAGCGTCTTGGCAGTCTTCATGGGTGGAGTCGCTAGTCCAGGGCTCCTGCGGCGGCAGCTTGGGCCCGTTCGACCAGTCAGAGCTGATTTCCGGGTTCCCGGCTGGAGAGAGCTACCACCGACTCCTCCGGCGTGTATGACTGGGACTGCAGAATTGTGTTGCAATTCCCACGTGGTGTGGTATGAAGTGGCTGTCACTCCGCACTATGGGCATGCAGGCCTCTATGTTGAGGGGTGTGTCTTGTTTAGAATAAATAAGCATGGACATGTGTTTGTTTGTAGATGTCTCCAGCTTACAGTCTGCTCGTTAGTGAGTTGACTATGGGGTGGGGAGGTAGGTCCTCCTTAATCCCCTAAGGTGCTCCAGTATATCGCCATAGGTCTGGGTAACCGCCTCGAGTCCCATCGCATCAGCCGTCGCTTTTTTTCCCCCAAGTTCTAGTCGCATTACGAACTCTACCCGCTTCTTTTCTCCCGCGTTGCACTAATCATTTCCCTTTCGTTAGCTGGCTGCCTTGTCATCGATTCAATTTTTAGCCTCTCCTTGAGCCTATAAATTTCTTTCCCACACGTGAGTACTGAGTACTTTCCCACACGCGTACACTGGTGAACAAATAAGTCCGGTTGGGCGCTTTGCAGTATTAATGGTCGCAAGTGATGGGTTATTTGAAGTAAGATGGGCAGAAAGTCGGGCTAGTTAGTTATAATTCATGGTTAGAAAAGCTCATAAAAAGACAACGCGCGAAGAAACAAGAAAAGCACAAGGGCTAGCTTGCAAGTGAAACCTTATTCTAAACAGGAAGAAGCCTAAATGGGAAACAAAGGCTAACAAAACTCAAAAACAGCAATCGTCACGCGAATCAGTTGTCGTCCGACAGGTGTTAATAAAGACATGAAGCAATGAGGCACATAGATCACCATTGAAACCCGCGTGAAGATGCTTAAAATTAGCATTCAATATAAGTCAGCCGTACCGAAATTTGACAGATACAGGTAGCCCAGTTCGTGCGTATGTGGCAGGATTCCATCAGTTCACCGACTAGCTGGTCTCGACGCCTGAAAAGTTTCGCCGCTCTGGCACAAAATGGTGTCCACATGATTTTTTTCTTTTTATCGTTGCTACGACACGTGCGCCAATGCTTTTGCAGATTATTAAGCAAGTTTCGACCTAGCAGCAGAGTTTCAGTTGCGAGTAAGCACTTGTCCCTGAGTTCTTTCTTCGACCGTCTGTCTTTTTACGTGCTTTTTCAAACATGCCCATTTACGCACTCATTTGTTGAGCTTCTACTCACAAACCTAGCCCTGTGGAAAGCGTTACACATGCAGTGCGCACTAAAATTTATTCTTAGGGGCCTAACTTTTTCGGCCTTTTTTCCCAAACATTCAATGCCTACATTGCTTGCTTGTGTGTTTCCGCTGTTAAAACGCTCCAGTGACATGCACTTTGCAGACACGAGCTCCTTGCTGTCAGCCAGCCTTCTCACATGACTCTTGGTTTATGGCGCACCGCTGTTAAGCCGGCCGAAGCGGTGCAAGCAGCGCAAGAACGGACGCAAACGCAGGCATGAAGACATAGCAGGCGCGAGCTCCGTTTCGGTTTGCCAGTGTACGGCAGTGAAGTCGCCCTTCATTCGCATTATTTCTGACGCATCGTTAGGTTGCAGAAATAATCCGACAAGTGAGCTCGCGGTTAGAGTTGCACTGGTAGCTTATCACGTTCTCGACATACAGGCACGGCGTGCACGGCCCCCAAGCTACACCGCAGTGAAAGAAGACTCCAGATTAATTACCACCACCTGCGGTACATGCACTGAGCCCACGGGCGCCATTACTCTCTTCGACCCTGAATGACCTCGCGTCCCTGAGCCGAGCAGCCGAACGCCTAGCCAACAGTGCGGCCCACGACGACTGGTTGAGGATAGACACATATTCATCTGCGAATTCACCCATCGACATTCTAACATGGCCCGTATAATTCATCATCATCATCATCAGCCTGACTACACCTACTGCAGGGCAAAGGCCTCTCCCATGTCTCTCCAATGAACACTGTCCTTTGCCTGTTGCGGCCACCGTATTCCCGCAAACTTCTTAATCTCATTCGCCCACCTAACTTTCTGCCGTCCCCTACTACGTTTGCCTTCTCTTGGAATCCACTCCGTTACTCTTAAGGACCAGCGGTTATCTTGCCTTTTCATTACATGCCCTGCCCAAGCCCATTTCTTCCTCTTGATTTCAGCTAGGACATCATAAACCCGCGTTTGTTCCATCACCCACTCCGCCCTCTTCCGATCTCTTAACGTTACACCCATCTTTTTTCTTTCCATAGCCCGCTGCGTTGTCCTTAACTTAAGCTGAACCCTCTTTGTTAGCCTCCTCGTTTCTGCCCCATAGGTGAGTACCGGTAGGATACAGCTGTTGTATACCTTTCTCTTGAGGGATATTGGCAAACTGCCATTCATGATCTGAGAGAACCTGCCATATGCGCTCCACCCCATTCTTATTCTTCTAGTTATTTCCCTCTCATGATCCGGATCTGCGGTCACTACCTGCCCTAAGTAGACATATTCTCTTACTACTTCCAGCACCTCGCTACCTACTGCGAACTGCTGTTCCCTTGCTAGGCTGTTGAAGATTACTTTGGTTTTCTGCATGTTAATTTTTAGCCACACACTCTAAAAAAAAAATGGCTGAGGCTTAACTTGGTTAAGACTGGAGAATGCGAAGCATCATCGTGTCGCGTAATTTGGAGGCGCACAACCACAGCGACGGCGCGAGGTGGGCCCCCGTTTCTCCACTGTCGTGACGTCATCGTGGCACATGGTGTGACGTCATGTATCACGTGATTTGGAGGCGCACAACCACAGCGACGGCGCGAGGTGGGCCCCCGTTTCTCTACTGTCGTGACGTCATCGTGTCACGTGGTGTGACGTCATGTATCACGTGATTTGGAGGCGCATAACCACGCTGAAGGGCTGAAGTGGTAGCTAAAGTAGTATGCGTCGCATAAAAGGTAGTTGAGGTTACTACCTTTTGGGGTAGTAACGGCTGTCACATATATGACTACCTAGGTTGTAACTGTAAGTAGTAACTGCAAGGTAGTAACATTTACTACCTCTGGAGAGAAAACGCCTTAAGAAGAAATGTAATGACTTTTGATATCAGGATGTTGTGCCTATAAGATAATAATAGTGCAAAATAAGAGCCGAAATAAAAAAAAACGAGCCAAAACAAAAAATTGCCTACTTCCACGAGGATTCGAACCGCGGACCTTAGAACCTCTATCCTACAACGCTAACCACAACGCCACGCCACTTTTTGGTTTTTCTTTATTAACAACGCCACGCCACCAGACGTTACTTCGTCAACTTATGTGGCGTGATATGTGCAGCCACAGTTGTTTCTTGTTCTTTCCATTGCGTGTAAATGTAGGAGCTGCATTTACATTCTCGCACTGGACAACGATGTTGTTGAGAAGGACCTTTCAGTGGCTGATGGCCAATGACATAAGGAAATCTTCTGTGTTAACGAAAAAGAGTCTCTGCTGAGTTTTTATTGTCGAAAGACATGCATACCTGACTTCGTGGTGACTTTCTAATGTGTCACAAGGAGTGCATGAACATGACACCAGAAACTCAACGCCCCATCTTGTAGTAACCCAGAAGGAAAAATGAGCACAAATCAGGCACAATAGCTTGGGGTTGGGGAAAAAGTGCAATTAAGAAATCAAACTAAAGAATGGAACACATACGCTCTGCGTATATTGTATTGAAAACAAAAAACAGCACTATATATTTTGTTATATTTGCTGCCAATTAGGAAACCCTTTTCATTATATAAAAACATGGGGCATTGAGTAGCAATGTCACCGGGAATGTTAGTATACGTACATGTGCATATTCCGATCATCCATTTCCAGATCAAGGTAGTAATGGATACTACCAGGGTTATAATGAGGTAGTAAAAGTGTAGTAACTGCCAAAAAACGTAGTAGCAGCAGAAGTTACTACCTTGTTACTACTTAATTTTCTTTCTAGGTAGTAACAAGGTCGTAGCAACACAGTACATAGGTAGTAAGGGTTAAAAAAAGGTTGTAACAGCAGCCGTTACTACGTTTTCACTACCTTTTTTTCTAAGAGTGCATCATGCTTTGCAGTTTTTGTCCTGAGTGGCTTAGCAGGGCAATGTCATCAGGCAGTCGCAAATTACTCAGGTATTCTCCACTAACTCTTATCCCCAAATCTTCCCATTTCAGGCCCCGGGATACCTCCTGTAAGCAGGCGGTGAATAGCATTGTCGAGATCGTGTCTCCCTGCCTGACTCCTTTCCGTATTGGAATTTTATTGCTGACTCTATGGAGAACTATAGTAGCTGTACAATCGTTAAAAATATATTCCAATATACTCACATAACACTCTTCCACACCCTGATTGCGCATTGCCTGCATGACAGCTGAGGTTTCCACTGAGTCAAATGCTTTCTCGTAATCAATGAAGGCTATATATAGGGGTTGGTTATATTCTGCGCATTTCTCTATCATCTGATTGATCGTGTGAATGTGGTCTATTGTCGAGTATCCTTTACGAAAGCCTGCCTGATCATTTAATTGACTGAAGTCTAGGGTTGTCCTTACTATATTAGCGATTACCTTAAAAAAATACCGTGGCGGCGACGGACAGTAATCTGATCGGTCTGTAATTTTTCAAGTCCTTGACGTCTTCTTTCGTATGATTTAAGATAATGTTAGCGTTCTTCCAAGCTTCTGGTACTCTCGAGGTCACAAGGCATTGCGTATACAATTCAGTCAGAGTTAAAAATTTGCGCTGGGTTCACCTATTGTTCAGGACCATGGAGGCTAACAAAAAGAGTTGATATTAGGAGTTGATATTAGGGAACGCAGTGAGCTATGGAAAGGAAAGTGACAGGTGTACCGATGAGAGACAGAAAGAGGGAGTTAGGGGGCAAAGAACATCCTAATGAAAATCAGGAGAAAAAATTTGAAAGGAAGACGGTGCCTTCGGACAGCAGTGCCATGGTTAGAGAAAACTGCTGGAGCAGGACAGGGCGCGAGAGGTCTTGGTCCTGCAGTCGACGTAGTTACTCTCCAGTCGTGTAGTATTCCAATAATTGTATACGTACTTTGGAGGAGCCTTATTTTCATCGGGTGCGCCTCTTCGGTCAGAGCACACCATACCAGGTCCCGGCCGGCGAAAACCACGGTGCCGGGGGTATGGGGTGCGGGCGAACTGCCTCCGTTTTTATGCGAAGCATACTACTTTAGCTACCACTTCAGCCCTTCACCGTGGTTATGCGCCTCCAAATCACGGGATACATGACGTCACACCACGTGACACGATGACGTCACGACAGTGGAGAAACGGGGGCCCACCTCGCGCCGTCGCTGTGGTTGTGCGCCTCCAAATCACGTGACACGATGATGCCACACCACGTGACACGATGACGTCACGGCAGTGGAGAAACGGGGGCCCACCTCGCGCCGTCGCTGTGGTTGTGCGCCTCCAAATCACGTGATACATGACGTCACACCACGTGACACGATGACGTCACGACAGTGGAGAAACGGAGGCCCACCTCGCGGCGTCGCTGTGGTTGTGCGCCTCCAAATCACGTGATACATGACGTCACACCACGTGACTTGATGACGTCACGACAGTGGAGAAACGGGGGCCCACCTCGCGCCGTCGCTGTGGTTGTGCGCCTCCAAATTACGCGACACGATGATGCTTCGCATTCTCCAGGCTTAACCAAGTTAAGCCTCAGCATTTTTTTTTTATCCCTGCTTCTGGAATTGTATAACTCATCTGGCGACTGCAGCGTACACCGGAAGCACCCTAAAGGCGCGTGTGTGAGGGTCGGGAACACTCAGGGAACGCATTTACGGAGGGACGCGGTTCCGCATGCAGTAACCGAGTGCGACATGGGTGCAACAAGGGTGCGACATGGGTGCAACAGCCGCACGACAGTGAATGACATCGCTAATTAGGTTTCTCTGAGTGGATTTCGTGCGGTAGCTTAGGCACTTGAACTGCCGCCAACTTTGCGCGCGAACAGAGATGGCGCCCTCAAGGAATGTTTTCGCCTCGAAGGCTGTACCCAGTGACGCCAGATTTGTGACGTGTTTACAACCCTCGAAAAAGATATACTCTACCGTGCCTTGTTTGCGCTGGCGTCCATACGGCCGCTGATTGCGTCACATGTTGAGATCTTCCAGGGATCATTTGCTTTTCTGGACTGGTCAAGCTGATAGCAGCCCCGGAAGCTGTAATCGTCTAAAATGTCAAGACGTGGGGTGATTACGCCTTGTGATCTCCGATCGGGTGCGGGGTGATTATAGGCGCATTTTCCAGACTTACGTTAGTTTCGTCCCGTGAGGATCACAACGCCCTGTAGGACATTTCACCACGTTTTTGCCGGAAAAACGGCCATGGCGTCCGAACCCGAGGCACTCACGGCCGTGCTGGGTGGGTGCGAGAAGGACGGTTTGGCGACCGACCGCTCTTTTGTAGCTCCTGTGCGCACAGATGAGCAACTGACATGACGGCTCAAATATACACGACTTGAACAAGGTTTCCGAAATAGGCTGATAGTAATTTTTAGCTCTGGGCTAGCCTAGATGACTGACTGAATACTCCAAATTAGCTTAAAAAGCTGCGAAGCAAGCGCATCAGCGCACTGGGCAGCTGGTTACACCCAACGGAGGGAGACGACCCTTTGGGGTCGCAAGTATATGCATTTTTAACTCGACTAATGTTGAAATTTTGTTCACTTCGACCGCAATGTGCGAGCGAAACAATACACGTGTGTACAGAAAGCGGCAGCGCATGAATGCAGGTACCCTAGTGCGAACTTTGGCAAATGTACCATCAGCGTCCAATGAGACGCGAAAGAGAACTGAAACGCAAACCGCAAAATTGGAATATATTGAACTACGGAGCTAGAATATTGGGCGGCTGCTTTTTCACACAGAAGTACTTGTATTTGGGCGTGTTGGTTCATAACTTTTCAGGAGGACACAGGGGCGCAATAAAAAAAATAAATAAAAAGGGGCGGCTTTTTGCATCGAAGCGGTGAAGACCACTCCTTTTAAAGTGTTAATATGCCACGCCAGTATTTCTTCGCCAGCCGGTAACATTTTTGTGTGCTAGCGTTCCAGTTGTTTCATTCGGCGTTCGTTATACGTCCGTCACTAAATACTATTAACCCTGAAAGTCTTTCATCTCTTGCTTATCTCGGAAAATTAGCTATCATAAAGTATTGCACGCCACTTTCACCTTTGCCCCAGTGTCACACCAAACATGCCATAAAAGACTTCGCTTGTGAGGCAGAGAGAATTACGAAGCTATCAATCACCACCTACAGCATTTATTTCATATTTTATAAACTGGCTTTCACGACCTATGTGTTCAATATTACAGCCAAACTTTCAAAAGTAAATTGAAATCGGAATTGATTTATTGATTCCTCGTACAAGCGAGAGGAGACAGGGTACTAAAGGCTATGTGAAAGCTTCACAGAGGTCCCCCCCCCTCCCTTTATGCACAGATTCGGCATCAGGTAATCTCAAAATATAAACATCAGTACAGCTTGTAATTACAAACACTATTAATATAAAAGAAACATAAAAAACAGACAGTGATTTGAAGTTACAGTCACTTCTACCATATAGTAATGACACAAGAAAATTTCACTTCAAATAATCATACATTTCCCACAAATCATACCCACTATCTCGGAACAATCTGAAGAAAACTGATGGAATTGATCCGCGCAATTGCAATAAATTATAAAAACCAACCCACAGAAATGGCTGCGCACAACAGAGACGACAAAACTGCAGAGAAACAATGGAGAACCCTGTTACGAGGTAAGAAATAAAACACTCTGCAGCAGTGCCCCGCAAGGGAGTCTCAATGTGACGGGCGCCAGCCCCCGTATACCGTAGCTGTTATCTGCGATAGCTTCTTGCAAGGTGAAGAAGGGGCCACGGTCAAGCCCACGGGTAGGGGGGCTCCGGGACCTTCTTCTGTCTATAAGGGTGAAGCACAATTGACAGAATAGGAACCCTTAACCCATATTATTAGAGCATATAATTTACTCTAACCTCATAGTGTTCCTCGAATTAAACTCATTTTTTACTCCTGTCCAACACGGTTTTCGCAAACAGCACTCGTGTGAAACACAGCTATTATCTCTTACTAACAGTATAGCCTCCTCTCTCGACCATGGATTAATATTTATTGAATTTTCCTCAATTTTGCAAAAAGCCTTCGACAAAGTCCCCTATAACCTGCTCCTTCTAAAATTAAGCATTCTGAACATTGACCGCTGCATCATAAAATGTATTGAGTGTTTCCTCTTTAATCGCTCCCAGTTTGTTACAGCTAACAATTTTACTTCATCTACTTCTTCTGTAAAATCCGGTGTCCCACAAGGCTCTGTTTTGGCCCCGTTGTTGTTCCTGATATATGTTAATGCCCTTCCTGACTGTGTTTCCTCATCCATAAAGCTTTATGCCGATGACTGTGTTTTTTATCATGAAATCACAAACACTCATGATAACATACTCCTGCAGTACGACCTTGACGCGATCTCACACTGGTGTAACGATTGGCTTATGCCCTTAAATGCTAGTAAATGCAAAATCATGACAATATCCCGTCGTACCAACATGCCTATACCTTACTGCTACAGAATTAACTCTATAGCTCTCGAGAATTTCACATCCTATAAATATCTCTGAGTTTACATAACAAACAGCTTTTCATGGCATGTTCATGTGAAATATATTACGAACAATGCTAGTCGCACTCTCGGTTAGCTGCGTAGGAACTTTTGTCAAGCACCAAATCATCTCACAGTAATTTTGTATCAAACATTAATTCGACCAAAACTAGAATATACCTCCGCAATATGACACCCACCTCTTTGCCCATTAACCGACGACATCAAAGCAATTCAAAATCGATCAGTGCGCTTCTGTCTAATCAGTGCATTCTGTCTAATTATGCCCGTACTGCAAGTGTTTCCTTAATGAAGTCACAACTAGGTCTACCGAACTTGCACATTCGAAGGAAGGTCTCCCGTTTGTGACTGTTTCAAAAAATTTATTTCAATAACCCTTTACTGAAAAGTGAACTCTTTTCAGAACCTACTTACTTATCAACGCGTGTCTATACACATATAAAGTTCGCGCCCCACACTGCTGAGTAAATCTGTTCTCTGACTCTTTCTTGCCAAAGACTATAACAGATTGGAACCACCTTCCCCCCTCCATTGCCTATATTCAAGATCCTGTGGCATTCAAAGACGCGCAAAAAAATTTCTTGACTGCCTAGCCTGCTTATTTCGTGTTTTTTCTTATCACTTGTTTGCTGAGCCCAGAGCATTTTGTTTCTTTTCTTAAGCTCTGCACCATATGTTTCAGTATTTATATCTTTCCAACTGCAGGCAGCAGCGCTGCCTAAGCAGGAGCGCGTGTAAGCGTGTGCTTTCTTATCTCTTTTTTCAAATTTTTTGTTGGAATTTTGTTCAACCCCTCTACCCACCCCCTCTGTAACGCCTCTTAGGCCTTGAGGGTAAATAAATAAATAAATAAATAAACAAATACATACCGCGTAGGTTCTCAATCCCCCCCCCCCCCCTCAAAAAAAAAACGATCGGAACCGGAAACGGTACCGCACCGAAGGAAACAAAGTTCCAACTTCGAAATCTGCTGAAAATTTCCCACAGTTCCTGATCGTCCATGCTGTTGAGCAAAAAGCTCCAGAGGCCGCGCAATCAGCGTTTGTAATACAAACGTGGCTAACATAGGCGAGGAATACGAAGCAAAAAAACTCTCCTCCGGAGATCTGCTTGTACAGGTCAAGTCCAAAAAGTAGAGTGATGCATTACTCAAACAACAGAAACTTGCTGACATAGACATCACAGTAACACCTCACAGAAGGCGGCTGCTAATGGCAGAGGATGAGAACGAGCTCCTCGAGAATTTGCGAGACCAAGGTGTAACGTCCCTTCGCCGCCTCACTATCAGGCGTAGAGGAGAAGAAAAAACAACACCTCACATCGTGCTAGCATTCGGCAGGACTCGGTTGCCTGAGTCTGTCCGGGTTGCTTTCATCAGGTGCCCAGTGCGCCCAGGCATCCCTAACTCTAGGAGATGCTTCAAATGCCAAAAGTATGGCCATGGCAGCAAGACATGTAGAGGCAACGGGACCTGTGGCAAATGTGCCGAAACCGAACACGATACACACAGCTGCCAATCAACTCTAACAAAATGTGCAAATTTGAAAGGTCCACACGCAATCTACTCACGAGCCTCTGAAGTATTCAAAAAAGAAAAGCAAATAATCATCTGAAAGTGCGAGCAACCCCGAGGCACGAAAAAAAAATTCAATGAAGAAACATCTTACGGTGTTTGGTAACACAGTGTGCCTGCCTCGTTCCCCACCCACCACTGACACCTGCCTCTGGGCAGTTAGTGGGAATACAAGGCCAGGCATGGCCATCCACACCAAGGCTTCCCTGCCATTTCAGAAGGATGGCTACACAGCTTCCCCCATCGGGAGAAGCTACAAATCCGTACAGGGTTTTAAATACATCCACAAAAGGAATTAGATATGAACTGTCGATGCATGTTAAAAAACTACGTAAAAGATATCCTTGCTTTATAATCCCCGCTTGTTTTATGTCTGCAGGAGACAAAACTTGGGATCGAAACAAAAAAAAAATTAATTAAATATAGTCTTTCGCCACGACCGAGACAAAGCAAATCGGCTCTCAAATAGGCCATAGTCGTCTAAAGTCGTGTGGCCGCTCGCAAAGTCGAGCCTTAGATTACATTTGAAGCCTTTGCAGTCAATGTTGTACATTTTGAAACAATTACAGTATGTTTCCTATATCTCCAACCACCCCTGACAGTAGCACTCCATGACTTAGACGAACTTTTAAAAATTACGAAAGCCATATCTGTTAGTCGGCTCACTCCAGTTTCTGGGAAAGCGAACAAACTGACACTAGAGGCCGTATTTTAGAAGATTTTATTGCGTGCAATAACATATGACTACTCAACAAGGGCAAACACACATACTGCTCTCCAAGCTCTCCGAGGAAAATGAAGTTGCATAGATTTGTCTCCCACATCGCCTTCCGTTTTTACTGGTATTAAATATGATGTCTTGGACAACCCGTATAGCAGCCATCATTTGCCCATTCTCATCAACCTAGCGTCTTCTCCGGAAATCATTCCTACAAAACCACGGCGTTGGAAGCTGCATTTGGCCGACTGGGCGCTGTTTAAAGAAAATGCCTGCCTAGAAAAAATAGATCCACGTAACTTAAGTATAGATGAACTTAATGAAAAGGTCACAAAATGCATTATTTCCGCTGCACGCCTGGCTATACCTCAGTCTTCTGTAGTGGGGAATGGAAACCACAAAACCTTGTATACAGAAGAATGTAGCGTAGCAAAAATAAAACAAAACAAAGCATGGGAAACTTTCGGGGGTACCCCACGCACAAAAATCTCATAAACTTTAAAAAGGCAAGAGCAGAAGCCAGATATATCCGCCGTTGGGCTGAGAAGACTTCTTGGCAATGTTACGTGACATTCATTAATAGCTCAACAACATCAAAAGAAATGTGGGAGAAGGCACGAAAGCTTAATGGCAAGTACTCCTCATTCACATTTCCCTCTTCTAACAGCCCCTGGTATGCAGACAAACATCGAAGAACAGGCAAACATTTTAGGTGAATATTTTTCGGCAATTTCCAGCTCATCACACTACCCAGAATCATTTCTAAAGTACAGAAACACAGCCGAGAAACAGAAACTCCCTACTAGTGGATACACAAATGAGCCATATAATAATTTATTTACATTTCAAGAAATCAACACAGTCTTGTCCGCTGGTAAACAGACTGCGCCCGGCCCTGACGGAATACAATATCAAATACTGTCCCACCTCTCTGAACCTGCCATAGAGGCACTTTTAAGTTTTTTTTAATAAGGTTTGGGTATCGGGTATACTACCCGATTCCTGGAAGAAGGCCATCATCGTTCTATTTTTAAAATCCTAAAAACTACCAACCTCTTCCAGCAGTTATAGGCCCATAACTCTCATCAGCTGGCTTGTGAAATTTTTTCAAAGTATCGGGAATATTAGATTAACCTTCGTGCTAGAAATCCGTGAGCTTCTTCATGTCCATCAGTGCGTTTTCAAGAAGGCATGCTCCACAACAGACCACCTAGTTTGTCTAGAAAATACTGTCCACGAAGCTTTTGTACACAAACAACAATGCCTTGCTGTTTTTTTCGATTTAGAGGAGGCACATGATACAACCTGGAGGTTTGGGATTCTTCACGCCTTAGCTGAACTTGGCATACAAACTGCTGATGAAAAAGCAGCACAAGGTAGATCAAAAAATGTTTTAAATTTAGAAAACCTGAAAAGAGTGACAAAGACCTACTCTTTTAGGTACCAACCACCATGGTTTGTTCCTTTTTCACGGACTGGCTTTGGGGTTGGAAGGATAAAGTGTTCAGTACCGTCTCTTTTGAAAGATATTGATGGTTTGGTTTGGTTTGTTGGGGTTTAACGTCCCAAAGCGACTGAGGCTATGAGAGACGCCGTAGTGAAGGGCTCCGGAAATTTCGACCACCTGGGGTTCTTTAACGTGCACTGACATCGCACAGCACACGGGCCTCTAGAATTTCGCCTTCAAGAAATTCAGCCACCGCGGCCGGGATCGAACCCGCGTCTTTCGGGTCAGCAGCCGAGCGCCGTAACCGCTGAGCCACCGCGGCGGGGCTTTTGAAAGATATTGACTTCCAGCACAAAGATATTATTACAATGACGCATAGGCACATAGCGAACCTGTTTGTGTAACGTTCATATTCCTCGAGGAGAAGAACCGAGTCATTTCTGACCTCCAAAAGAACGGCTACCCAAGCTCATTCATCCGGCGCATTATCAGGAAACAAGAAAGGCAAAACAAAATCCGATCTATTATTTCCTCAGGCGCATGCCAGAAGCGAAAACGTGTTTGCATCCCTTACGTGAGAGGCGTGAGCGAGACGCTGGCTCGCATTCTCGGAAAAGAAGGGGTGCTGGCAACGCACAAACCGACCAGCACTATCGGTCGCCTTCTCCCCCGCCCGAAAAACCGGCAGCCCAGAGAAAAGGCCCAGGGCGTCGTGTACAAAATTCCGTGTTCCGTCTGCCCGGCGTCGTACATAGGGAAAACAAAGAACTTCGCGGAAAGGATGAGCCAACACAAAGCGGACGTCCGTCACATGAATCGTCAACGCAGCGCCGTGGCCGATCACTGCGAAGGGTGCGACCATCCAATTGACTTTGACAGCACCATTGCATTGGAAACGGAAGCTAACCCACGCAGGAGGCTTCTACTCGAGTCGTGGCACATTCAGCAAACACGAGAGAATGTTAATCGTTCCCCGGGGACACTCCCCTCATCCCACGTCCATGGGCTGCGGCCATTGACCCTGAGGTTCTCCACGCAGGGGCTTAAAAAGCCAAGCTGCGCTCGCCCGTAGTCACACCGTGAAGAAGGGGCCGAGCCGGTCCCGAAACGTCGTGTTTTTCCTGTATTTTACTTGGTTGGCGTCAATTACCTTCTCCTAACATTAAATCGTGGCTTCCCTTGTGGCTTCCCTCGTCCGACGTGCCAAAAACATCTGCCCAAGACCAGAAGATCGGGCTGCGGACCTACGCCAAGTGTGCCGAGAACTGAGTGAATGCGGCTACCCGAAGCACTTCGTAGATTCCGTTCTTCAACGGTCATCACGCCCGTCAGAACCAGTTGGTCCCCTGTACCGAGCCCGAGCCGCTATCCCATATGTACCGGGCGTAAGCGAGTCTCTGGCTCGCGTTTTACGCACTTACGGCGTACACGTCGCTCACGTTCCGGCGTGCAAGCTGAGGCACGAGCTGGTGTCTGTCAAAGACAAGATAAAGAAAGAGAAGTTTCCTGGCGTCATCTACAGGATTCCCTGCGCAGATTGCGACTACTGCTATATCGGCGAGAGCGGGGATTTTGAAAGACGATTGACGGACCACAAGAACGACGTCAGGAACAAGAGGATTGCTTCTAATGCACTTGCGGAACACGTGGAAGCCGCGACGCACAAAATAGCCTGGGAAGACGCTTCAGTCATCGCAAGAGAGAAGAATTGGCTGTCACGTCGATATCTTGAATCCCTAATAATTTAATCAACAGAAAAAACCCTTAACCACAACGCAGGCAATCTCCCGCCTACGTACGCAAGATGCCTGGGGCGATTACTGCGGCGCACTTAAGCGATGTGCTTTGGGCTTTCCGCCCAGTGATCAAGGCTTCCGTATGGAAGCCGAAACGTCTTCGTCTTCATATTAAACAACAACCTTTTGGTCGGCGTTCCTTCTATTGACTTCATAAATTTCACAGCCAGACAGACTTCTGTCGAATGTTTTCTTTTATTTTGTGCCTTGAGTTTGTTTTTTTACTTGTTTTTTTTTTTCAATGCAATCCTTCTTGCTCGTCTCATGTTGAAAAATTATTCATTTCAAGTTTAGATAGGGCTTGTTGAATATAAAATGGCTTCCAACGCATTTTCTTGCTTTCGCCATGTCACTGCTACTGATTTAAAGGTGGCTGAAGCGTCGTCAAGCTGCGGAGAAAGCAGCTTTTACTTCAGCCACCTCTTTTCGCTCATTTGTGTTAAGTGGTAAAAATAAACATTATTATTATTATTATTATTATTCGCGGCAGGATGTTGACCTGCATAAAAGACTACCTGTCACACCGTTCATTCGATGTACGCCTCGGTTCAACCTTCTCGAGAACTTTCATTCAAGAAAATGCAGTGCCTCAAAGGAGTATTTTAAGTACGACCCTCTTTGTTATTAGAATCAATTCTATTAGTAACATAATTCCAAGGTCAATTATGTATTCAGTCTATGTCGAGGATCTTCAGATAGCTTGCACGTCCTCAAACATCTCAACATGCGAAAGACAAGTGGAGTTAACAATAAATAAACCGGCAACATGGGGTGAATGAAATGGTTGCCAGCTCTCCCCACAGAAAACAGCGGCCATTCTTTTCTCACTCAAACATGGCCTACAGACAGATCCTAGACTACACCTGAATGAAACCGAATTACAGGTAAAGAGTGACCACAAATTTCTGGGCAAAAAAACTGACCTTCTTGGCCCACATAAAGAACGTGAAGAAGAAAGCTTCTCGATCATTAAATATCGTAAAAGTGCTTTCACGCAAATGCTGGGAGCCTGATAGGACCTGCTTTTTACACATCTACCGCAGCATAGTTCGCGCTTGCCTAGATTATGGGTGCATAGTGTACAAGGAGAGGGCTGAGTCGGGCTGGTTGGTTCATGCTGAATAGTACGGCAAAACAGCGCTGACGGACAGGACGGAAGAAGATGAGACAAACACAAGCATGTGTTTGTCTCCCGTCCTGTCCGTCAGCGCTGTTTTGCCGTACCATTAATCATAGTGTACAGTTCAGCTCGGGCGTCCTACCTGAAGCAATTCCATCCAGTACATACCTCAGGTCTGCGCCTTGCAAGTGGGGCATACAGGACATCGCCCACAAACAATGTGTATGTGGAATGTAACGAACCACCCTTGGCAGATAGAAGAGCGATGCTCACATGTGCATACGTCCTAAAAATCCGTTCACTACCAAAACATCTCTGCTACTCTAAGCAGCTTTTTAGAATCAAACCGAATGCATCGAGACCCCTTATCCTCCGTTTTGAAGAAATTTGCCAGAAATTACGTATTCTGGACACACTACCTGGTGTTGCCCAAAGACCCGAACCACTGCCACCTTAGTGCCCCTTTCCCGCTGTAGGCGACTACACACTGACACAAGTTCATAAAACGCAAACTCCACGTGAACTTATATTACAAGAATTTATCGAGCTAGAAGAAAAATACAAAGAATACACAGCATTTTATACAGACGGTTCCAAAACAGCACTTTACGTCGAAGTGCTGTAGTGCAAGATAAATGGGAAAAGGCAGTCAGGTTGCCTCAGTGCGCAACAATTTTCTCAGCCAAATGTTATGCCATTTCGGTGGCTGTATCAAAGATAGCCAAAAAGAACATTGAAAACAGCATTATCTACACGGACTGGCTGAGTGTAATCACGGCACTGAGCGCCTGAAATGTAAGAGAACCTTTAATAGGAGATATAATACATAACATATTAACTGCTTAAACACAAGGGCATCAAATGAAGCTCTGTTGGATACCAAGCCATCTTGGAATTAGAGGCAACGTGATAGCTGACGCGTGCGCTGCTCAAGCTCGCCTTAAGGAAGTCAGGACTGTAAATATACCCTGTGCAGATTGCATAAAGTTAGTTAAAAATAAACTTAAAGAAAAATAGCAGTCTGCGTGGAATAGTGAAGACAATAACAAACTACATTTAGTAAAACCTATTATGAGAGAATGGAGATCATGCAGGCATCAGGAACGTTTTATAGAGGTAATTTAATGTCGCCAGCGCATCGGACATACACACACCTAACACATAACTTTCTACTAACAAAACAAGAGAAACCTTTATGCGCGAAATGTCGAGATGAGCTCACTGTAAATCACATCCTAGTCTCGTGCACAGAACTCGAACGGCTAAGGAAGAAATATTTTACTGTATTTTAAAATGTAGGCATTTCCTTTCCACCTTAATTTACTTTTAGGGGCCAATCCACTTGCAGATACTTCATCTGATTTTAGTGTCCTGAAAGAAGCGGCTGTTTTAAACAAAATATAATACCACAGAGTCATTAATATCTAAAAATTCCTACCCCGTGCTTTGACGCATTCTGTGATGCACCTCATCCATTCTTCTCAAGCCTGAGAAGAAGGCTGAGGTCTTTGTTTTGTTGTTTCGGGCTCCTCGGAGTCCTTGTCCGCACAAGGACTGTCGCTGAGGACACCCAACGTTTGAAAGAAATATACCATGTGTTTGGCGCATGATAGGCTGAGATTCTTATGCGCCATAAAACCCAATGCAATACAATAAAATACTCTGTAGCAGTTCGTTTCGAAAATACAAGTTTTGTCGTATTAACATCTGCTTTATGTGCTTTTTGAGTTTGTGCTTAGAGCCACCAAAATCTACAAATTCCTCCACTTTATTCAGCATTTCGATTGCTTGGAAATGAAACATTTGCTTTCCCTAATTTGTTCCATCTTTGGCGTACAGTCGGGGACTAAAGTCTCCGGACCACGTGTTCCGCAAACGAAGCTTATAGCTCTACTATCAGACAGCGGCTGGAGACCACACTTGTGAAGATGAAAGAACAAAACTTTAACTTTTATCTCCTCAAGTGTGCTCTCCAGCCGCCGACTAATAGCAGAGCTATCGGCTTCGATAGAGTTACACGTGGTCCGGAGACTTTTGTCCCCGTCGGTACATATTGCTTTCGGCCCTAGGCAGTGGCTTTGAGTGCAATGTATTTTTTCGCCATCATGTATTTTCGTGCAAGTGACGCAGCATTTTCAAAAAATGCACTTTGTTTGCTCTTAGCACGGCGTACTGACTGAAAATACATTGATTTATGCCTGACTAATTACGACGAACAGGACACGACGTCAGGTGTCTTGTTAAGCGATTTTAGTGACCACCTGTCAACCTTTTGCTTTATTCCAAGATCGCGTGCACAAATCATTGCACTTAAATCCTCGGAAATTACGGTTCAGCCTATAACACAGGAAAAAATTCAACACTTCTGAAACTTGGTGTCCTCAGTAAATTGGAACGACTGTCTTTGCGAAATCGACCCTAATGTAGTATACAATACGTTTATAGAAAAAATAATATAGTTGTGCAATTGCGCTTTTCCTATAGCAATCTTAACCAAGTGCAAAAAAGCACAAAAACCTTGGATTACTTCTGATTTAGTAAAGCGCATAAGAGCCCGAAACCATCTCTTTGGCAGATTTATAAAAACGAAATATGTATCAACTCTAGAACAGTATAAAAAAAGTTAGGAATAAATTAGGCTTGGACCTAAAGAAATCTAGAATTCATCACTACAGTGGAAGGTTTTCAGAAATTGACTATGATCCGCCGAAAACCTGGCGTACTGTAAAGGAACTTATGCAAAGATCGTAAACACAAATCCCGCTTGAAATGGAAATAGGGGGGGAGGTCCTAAGAGGTTAAGCTCTTGCCAATGTAATCAACAAACACTTTTCAACTTGTGGAAATTTTGATGGGGCTGACTCTGGACATTTTGAGGAATACTTAGAGCATAGGCTAGAAGATACGATATTTTTGTCTCCAACTAGCCCTGCAAAAATCTGCAGCCTAATATATAGCTTAAAAAACAACTGCTCCTCTGGTTATGATCGTATCAAAGCAGCATAATGCAGGGGTTATTATAGAAGCTTCCAGTTTCAGCAAGTGTTTCGAGGAGCGCTAAGAACCTTTTTAAATCCATTTGGCTGTATGTATATCACAGAAATAGTCTTTTTTTCCTAGGCCCGAAGTGAGGCATTCGGCATCACTATTAAGTACATTTAATTCTTCGTGTATGCTGTACTTTAGAAAATGCTTAATTTATACCGCTACCCCCTCTCCTTTGGGAGGAGGTAGCGATATACATTCGGCTTGGCATTGGCGACGAGGAAGAAGAACATAGTCTGAATAAACCGCTTGCATTTTGCAGATTTCACGAGCTTAATCGTCTTGCGCTGGCCGAAAGCCCTGCAAGTGCCAATACAAGCGACGGAAAGACGCCATCAAAGACTGGGAGGCGTGTACCATTACTGCCAACAGAAAGCCAAAGGATTCAGCTCTGACGTCACAACGCTGAAGCTACATAACCCGCCACCGACTGCCAGAGGCCCTCACTTGGTACTGGCGACGACGAGGAAGTACAGCGTCTGAATATACAGGTTGCATTTTGCAGATTGCACGAGCTTAATCGCCTTGCGCCGGACGAAAGCCCTGCACGTCTCAATACAAGCGACGGAAGGATGCCATCAAAGACGGAGGCTTTTAGCAACGCTACCAAACAAAAGCCAAAGGATTCAGCTCACACGTCACAACGCTGAAGCTACATAACCCGCCACCGACCGCCAGAGGCGCTCACTTGGCATTGGCGACGACGAAGAAGAATACCGTCTGAACATAGAGCTTGCATTTTGGAGGCCAGTGTAAAGACTTTCTTAGTAAACCTTATTTGCTGATGATTACTTGACGATGACTACGAAATTTGCCGATGATTACGTTACTTCGTAATGCGAAATTTGAGCGCAGGTCATCAGCTGTTTAAACTTTTCGATAGATTGTGGCAAATCCGTGCAAGACATGTATGTGCAATTACAGACAGCTTGTTATTTTTCACACATATTTCTTCTTCAAGAAACACTCCACTAGCAGTTCTTGATTGTCATGAAGGAAGCTTTGAGGTCGGAGAAATAGATGGATATATGCTCGACTTGCTGCACCAATGCCTGGTTCTCCGGGTCAGCCAACTACGTCATCGCAGCAGCCTACAATTCCACCTGTTAAACCGCCACTGTCCCGCACTACGCTGCGGATGTCGTCGTGTTCATCATTTTCATTTCTTCAGTCAGTCCAAAAATAGTGCGCGGAAACCTGCACGTGCAAGCAGAAATTTGAACGTGAAAAAAACCGCAGGGAAGCACTATTTCTCATGCATTGAGCCCGCAGGAAGCGGCGAGAAACTTGAAAGGGCGCTTAATTGGAAGTGCGGTTTCTCAAGCATGCAGCAAATAACATGAAACGGCTGGCCGTTTCAGCTAACAAATATTTACCATTGGCGTGTTAACTTTATGCTATGACAGTGACACACGTATCGTATGATTAAGTGTCCACCGAATTATGCTTCGCCAGCCAACTATTTTGAAAATCCTCACAGGCGCTGGCCTGCACACTGCTTGGGCAGTCATCTCCGGAAGTAGCTATGCGGAAGTATTACTAGTCCCATTACGAGAAAAGCCGGCAGCGTGTGTGTGCACTCGCAGATGGTGAAGAAGATCGCAGCGATGGCATGAAAAACAGGTTGACGTCATCAAGCGGCACGCAGCAAGCCGGGTACCGCTAATTCAGACAGTTCTTCTATATATATATCCCTCACTCGCTACCCTCAATGTGGCGCCAGTTGTCCCGACTACATTCGTACCAAAATTCTAAGCAACCGTTTGTCGTACCAGCGTTTCGGGTGGGGTCACGATTTCTTGTTGCATATAGCTTACATGTGCTAGACAAGTTGGAGGCTAGCTTACGACAGGGATTCGAACTGACTACATATTCGCCGTCAGTTGTGTGCCTTCCCGGACACTTAACTTGAGGTGTCCACCGAGATGTTAGACACTGTGCATCTCCTTTCCTCAAAAACAATTTTTTTTTTATCAAAATTGTTATTCAGCTGTTCTTCGTGGTGCACCGCTGCTGACGGTGTCATATGATTTCTCGTTGCCTATAGCACACGTCTCTTGGAGGCTAGCTCGCGACAGGTATCATTATTCAACGTTTGTGGATCCAGCGTTCGGAGTGCGCAACCTGCGTCGAGGCGGAACACTCACAATGACTCACCAATGCTCTCGCCTTCACTGCAGGTAAGCAGTCTTAAGTCCCATCTGCATTTTTTTTCTTCTTTCGAATCACTTCAGGAAAGGAATAAATTGACGTTTCTGGGGCATCGTGCACAGTTCTCGTTAGCGGTGGTGCATGTTGTCAACTTGACATGTATTGCGGTATTTTTGTGAAGAGTTTATTTCTTTTACGTGATATCAACTTCACAGCTAAATTTTACGAGAATGACTCCATCGCTGAAAACTTTTGACATTGTAGCATGACGTTTGTCAATACCAGCTACCTGAATCGCGCTGTCCTGTGTGGGGGAAAACGCGTACAATTTGTTTTAAGAAGCGGTAGCGATTGAGTCCGAAATCATGACCTTAGGTCTTTAGTAGTTTCAAGTCTTACAAGAGTAATGACGGGCAGAAGTCGTATATTTCAAATTTCAGTGTGCTCAGCGTGTTAGAGGCTAGAGAGCGAATTTACGTTTCACGGCGAGTGCTGCCGCAAAGAAGCATTGCAACGACCACATGTGGATCAGTTTTGGTGATGTAGCTCAATGATCACCCCCGAATGTTCAGTTTGTGAGCGGGTTCTGGTTGCTCGGTCATAAGCGCTCTATTCCAATTTTTCACACTTCCCACGGCGAAGCAAGCAGCGAGAGAGTTCACAAGAAAATGTTTTCCCCTCACTCTCAGGTCTTCGAACGCATGCACCGATTTTCAGTTTCAACGCATTTTATATCATGAAACACAGTGTCATATTTATTCGTGTTTAGGCCGTGATAGCGACGGCATCGGCGTCTCCGGATTGGTGTCGTGTCCGAGGAAAAGGAGAATGGAAGTTGTGCGACTAGGAGAAGTTTTACATTCAAAAGGTTGCGTTTTGCTTATTCAGGACAAGGGAGAGCTGGTACATGTTCGTGGTGTCCTGTATAAATAGAGTAAATGATCCCTATATCCCCCTATATTCTCCCTGTGTTCGAACAGCACGTGGCGTAGCCACGGGTAACGGTCAGGGTGACCGCCCAGGGTCGAAGGGAGGTTTGTTGCAGGCTTTAGAGAGCCCGCTGCTCTTCAGAGGTGGCATAGGCCGCGGCGCCTGTGGTGTTCCTCCTGTCGATAGGAGGATGAGCCCGGAGTCGCGGCTTGGCGCGAATTGAAAAGAACAGGGAAGTCCGAATGCTTCGGATCAACAAAGTTCTAGTGCGCGCACTGCTCAATCTCTCTTTCTTGTTGAGATCGAGCAGACGGCCATGACCGAACGTAGTGTAGGCTGCTTACTACGGCTCCGTGGGGAAACTCTTCACCCCAGACGTACCGTTGAAATAGCCGTCCGAGCAAAACAACGCGCCATGGCCACTGAGTGCATAAGAATGTCGAGCTGCTCGGCGCGGCTCGGCTGACTCGTTACATTGACTGGAAGCCTCAAGTGAGTGGCCGGTCCAGCTTTTACTCGAAGCTCTCGTGCTCCCTGTTGGCGTGCTTCCCTGATGGCTCAGCGACAGCTGTCACCACGAATTTGTGTAAACTTGGCTCGTCATAGCAAGCACACCTAGTGCAGAAAGCACTCCGCGAAAACCACTCGAATTACCAGATCTTGAAGCAAACTTAACGGAAGACCTTGAGGGGCTAGTCGGTGTGGCGTTATTTCTAGAAGGAGCGCCCGTACTCTCATTCCTGCCTGAGAGGTTGTTTGAAATAAATAGCGCTTAGTTCCTATTCTTCAAGAAAATAATCATGTTTCTACCAAGAGGCTATAAAACGAACCAGAGTGCTTGTCAATGTCACCATAAACACCATCAGCCTGACCACGCCCACTGCTTGGCAAAGGCTTCTCCCACATCTCTCAAATTAATCCTGTACTGTCCAGCCGCGGCCGCCTTATCCCAGCAAACTTGTTAATCTCATTCGCCCAACTAACTTTCTTCAGCACTGCTACGCTTGCCTTCTCTTGGTATCCACTCCGTTACCCTTAAAGACGTCGGTTATCTCGCCTTCGCATTGCATACCCTGCCCAAGCCCATTTCTTCTCGATTTCGACTAGGATGACATTAGCCCGCATCTGCTCCCTGACCCACTCTGCTTTCTTCTTGCCTCTTAACATTGCACCTATCGTTGTAAGGCGTAAGCCTTAGTTGCCCCATTTAGCGATAATCCGTCTCTGTGGGTGTGTGCGTTGGCACTCGATGGAGCCCATAAAATATAGCGCACTCGTGCAACCTGGCAGGTGGCGGTTAAATTATTTGTCGCGCGACGTTGCTCAGAAAGAGCAACCTGGATCGAACATGTCCCACCGGTGGCAGGAGTGGTATCAGGATCTTTGAATGTTAAGTAGAGAATTGGCATTAACCCATTAGCGTAATACCCTTAAGGCGGAGCGCAGGCCACGGTACAGCGGCGACTGCCTTCACGAAGTTAGCGCGGAGATCAGGAGGGATGCGGGGGCGTCGCGACGGCGGCTACGTAGAGCCATGCAGAGGTAGAATTCCCACTTGCGTGACATCGGGTTAAATGACGCCACAGTGCCCGATGACTGCGTTCGCAAAGTTACCGGGCTGGCTCACGCCTTCTCACATGTAAGCAGTCATAAGTGTCTCTGCTGACTTTCGTTTTTCCTTTCTATACATCTTTTTTACTGAAGGAGAGCCGAGGAAGAGGACCATGCTCTCTAACCCCGTTTATTGGGCGTCAACAGCAATTCCAAGAGTTCGTAACATGCCTCCAGTACCCGATCCTAATGCTCATTTCTTAAAAACATCGATTAAATAGGAGACTTTCTGCGGCTGCCGCTCAGCGTGATTACAGACTTATTTATTTATTTATTTATTTGGGAATACTGCAGAGTCGTCCAACTCCAAGCCGGAGTGGACACAAAAAAACAAATACAAGAATCAAGCATACAAGAATACACGAATACAAGAAACAATACAAGAATACAAGTACAACTTCACCCCAGAATTTTCAGGTTTGTAACGAACTTTTGCGCACTGGCACTGTCGACAATATTCCTAGGTAATATATTCCAAGCGCGTATGGATCTCGGAAAAAATGAATACTTAAAGGTATCGTTTAGGGGGCTATATTAACGAATCATTTTCCCGTTATCCAAGCGCGAGCTTGTGCGTAGTGTGTGAGGGGTAATGAAATTATTATTGTAAAAACGTATACGTTTGGAATATATGGTGGGCTATTTAGATTGTATTTTAAACATATTTTGTATTCGTGAATGCACTAAAAATATTGTGACGCCCATGAAAAGGCGATACCTGTTCTGCATGTTCGGCGCTGTTCACTAAGCCGAAGTTCAGGAGAACGAGGTTGGTGGCGTCTCGTGCTCGGCAAGCGGACCCAGCTGTTTTCAATCCTCCGTCCCGGTCTTAATAAACCCCTGGACGTAACATCTTGGTGGAAGGTGCCGGGTATACTGGTTCCCCGAAGACGGATCCTCTGCTTCAACCTCGCCGGAGTCGTCGCATTGTTGGTCTGCCGCCTTCTGTGCTTACGATGTCCCTGGACGGCGACGCTCCGAGGTCTGTGCCCAGCAGTTCATGCCAGCATTTCCGGGAGCCACGGCTGTTCGCCGGCTCAACCAGCGAGGACGTGGATGAATGGCTTACCCACTGTCAACGGGTGAGCCGCTACAATAAGTGGAACTCTTCCGCTCGACTTGCCAACGCCGTCTTTTCCCTAACCGACACGGCCCTAACGTGGTACGACAACCACGAGGATTCATTTACGACATGGGACCGTTTTGTAGATGACCTAAAGAAGTGTTTCGGCGACTCTGTCACAAAGAAGAAGCGGGCTGAACAAGCGCTTGCGCAAAGGGCTCAGCTTCCAGGAGAGACCTGAACAAAGTACATTGAAGAAATCATAAAATTATGCAAGGTCGTCTCTCCTGGCATGACTGAAGAGGATAAAGTGGGCCACCTGCTTAAAGGATTTCCAGAAGACATTTATAATTTTCTCATTGGCAAAGCAAGTATCGAGTCCGTGTCTGACGTCATCCAGCACTGCCACACATTTGAGACATTGAAGATGCGTCGCATCACGCCGAAATTCGGACGTTTGGACGGAGTGACAACGGTGGCAGCCGTAGACACAACATCGTCGTGTGATCTGGCTTCCACGATCCGCCAGATCGTGCGCGAAGAGTTGACCAGGTCGCTGGAACTCACTCGGAATTGTTCAGTGCTCCACCCTGAGTGTCCCACGCGCCCTCCTCCGCCAGCCGCAGTTAACGCAGCGGACTTCGAGGACCACCGGGTGCCCCGACGGTTGCGGCATAGCAACATACCGCGATCGCCTCCAGAGCACCGGCCCCGCTTTTACCAACATCCGCCGGCCACATACGACGAGAACATTTGGCCCAATACTAGGCACGAAGACTACTTGCCGGCTCAAAGTGCTCCTGGTCCCTCTCTTGTATGTTACCGCTACGGTAAGCACGGTCACATCTCACGATTTTGTCCCCACCGCCAACCATCGCGTTACGGCTCCTCAGGCTATCCTCCGCGCCGATTACCAACCTGTACCTTCTCGGCGCCCGTCCTACCCGCCTGATGTAAACAACCGATGGCCTGTACAAATGCGGAATAGTTCACCGGCATCCGATAGAAGCGTGACTCCACCTCCAGCTTCCCGCACTCGTCTATCTCCATCACACCGACTCCGCTCCTCCTTGCCTCCGCCGGAAAACTAGTCGGCGTGACCTATGGGGGTGAGGTCGCTGGAAGTCTGCCGTCGGAAGAGATACCCCTGCCTGTAGTTATGTTGCGGAACAAAGTGAATATCCTAGTGGATGGTGTACCTGTGATGGCTTTAGTGGATACCGGTGCTACTGTTTCCTTTATGAGCGCTGCATTTAAGTGTCTCCTTGGACTCAAAGTTTTGTTTCGGTGGGACAAAAATGTCCAGTTTTGTGGTGTAGTGGCGAACCGTTGCCTGCAATCGGAGTGTGTACTGTTGAGGTTTCTTTGAGTGGTGAAGTGTTCAGCACGGAAATGGCGGTGCTCGCCCGATCGACGCATGACGTCATTCTTGGGCTCGACGTTTTGCAAATGTGTGGCGCCAACGTCGATTGTCGCACCGGTGAGCTCAGCGTCGGCAAATGTTTTACCACTGGCCTTGTGGAAGGCTCTCACCCTGGAGAGAGTGTGCTCGTTGTTACCCGAGATACTCTCGTCCCTCCTTCTTCCGCCGTATGCGCACCAGTTTCCTGTCCCGCTACCACTCTCGACGTGTTTGATGCGACTGTGGAACCGAACCATCTCACCTGCATGAAGAAGAATATTTTGGTTCCGCATGCCATGGTTTCCGTCAGCAACGGTCGCACTGAACTGTGGGCAGGGAATTGTTCTACAGAATCTGTAGTTCTCCCTGAAGGCCAGAAGCTTGCGTCATGCAGCCACGCCTCACAGGTGTCCATTGCTTTGGTTACCGACGCCTTGCACACGGAAGCGCCAGAGTTTTGTGACGAGACCAAGCTACTTAGCATGATTGACAACTCGCTCTCGACGCATTAGCGCCGTGCTCTCTTGGCCATTCGTCTGTGACACACCACCATGTTTGACTTTTCACAGCCCGGTGGCGCACCTTCCATCCCCTCGTCTTGTTCCCTTCACAGGATTGACACTGGCGCCTCACATCAGATCCGGCCAAAGCCCTACCGAGTGTCCCCGTCTGAACGTAAGATGATCAGTGAGCAAGTGAAGGAGATGTTAACTAAAGGTGTTATACAAGAGTCGTCGAGTCCCTGGGCTGCTCCGGTAATTCTTGTTCGGAAGAAGGATGGGTCATGGCGTTTTTGCGTGGATTACCGTCGCCTGAATGCCGTCACGAGAAAAGTCGTATACCCCCCACCTCGAATCGACGATGCCATCGACTGCCTTTTTTTAGCCTCCTACTTCTCTTGTATTGATCTTCGGTCGGGATATTGGCAAATCCCTATGCATCCCGCGGACAAAGAAAAAACAGCGTTTATTACACCTGATGGCCTTTATGAATTTAATGTGATGCCATTCGGCCTTTGCAATGCGCCCGCCACTTTCGAGAGATTTATGGACACTATACTCCGCGGTTTGAAATAGCAAATATGCATGTGCTACCTCGACGACATTGTAATTTTCGGAAAGACGTTCAGTGAGCACAACGACCGTCTATCTCTCGTCCTGGACTGTTTGCGCCAAGCTGGCCTTGTGCTTAACTCTAAAAAGTGCCACTTTGGTGCGCGTCGTTAGTGCTTGGACACGTCGTTGATAAAGACGGTGTCAGACCTGATCCAGCCAAGACTGCAGCTGTCGAGTCGTTCAAGCCACCACAATCTGTCAAAGAGCTGCGGAGCTTCTTGGGCTTATGCTCTTACTTTCGCCTCTTTATTCATCGCTTTGCGGACGTAGCTTACCCCCTGACAGGTCTACTTCAGAAAGATGTGGCTTTCGAGTGGACACCTGAGTGCGACTCCGCCTTCCGCCAACTAAAATTCCTTCTTACATCCCACCCTGTACTTCGCCATTTCGATCGCTCCACTCCCACAGAGATTCATACTGACGCCAGCGGTGTTGGCCTCGGCGCTGTCCTCGTCCAGCGATGCGACAACAAAGAGCACGTTGTTGCGTATGCGAGTCGCTCGCTCAGCGAGCCGGAGCGCAATTATACAGTCACCGAGCAAGAATGCTTGGCCGTTGTCTTCGCCACGCAGCGTTTCCGTTCCAATCTGTACGGACGACCGTTCACCATCGTCACCGACCATCATGCCCTCTGCTGGCTCGTTAACCTTCGTGACCCGTGCGGGCGCCTTGCACGGTGGGCTCTCCGGCTGCAAGAGTTCGATTACGCAGTCGTCTACAAGAGTGGTCGCCGTCACGCTGACGCGGACTGTCTTTCGAGGCTGCCCCTTCCGGAGTCGGAGTCTACCATCGCTACTTTGGACCACTGCGTCGCGTCAGTGTCACCTGCTTTTCCTGATGTCGCAACGTTCAAAGCGGAACAGCGGAAAGATTTAACCGCCCTCCTTATGGAGGCTGAATATCCTTCCAATTTCAGCCACTTTTGTGTGCGCGATGGTCTTCTGTGGAAGAAAAACTATTATTCTACGGGCCATCGCTTCCTGCTGGTAGTCCCGAAGACCCTGTACAACTCTGTCTTGCAGGCCATGCACGATGACCCTACATCTAGACATCTTGGTTCAGCACGGACGCTCCACTGTACCCAGGCACGCTTCTATTGGCTGAAAATGAGGGCCAGGACTGAGCGGTACGTCACCAGCTGCATTCAGTGTCATACAAGTGACCTACTAGCCTTGCATCTGGCCAGCTTCACCCTGTGACACCGTCTGTAGCACCGTTTGAGCAAGTGGGCATAGATCTCCTTGGCCCGTTTCCGAAATCCTATCATGGAAACCGCTGGATAGTGGTTTGTGTCGATTACCTTACTCATTATTGTGAAACGGCAGCCCTACCCGCGGCTACAGCGTATCATGTGTCCTCTTTTCTGCTACGATTCATAGTTCTGCGTCATGGACCTCCAAAAGTTATCATCAGTGACCGTGGTCGGCAGTTCACCGCTGATGTCGTGGAGCAGCTTCTCCGTTCCTGCGCATCGCATTTTTGCCATTCTTCGCCTTACCATCCCCAGACGAATAGACTCACTGAGCGCACGAACCCCACGATCACCAACATGCTGTCAATGTATGTTGATTCAAGGCACAAGAACTGGGACAGCGTCCTGCCGTTCATCACGTACGCGTTCAATACCGCGCGCCATGAGACTACTGGCTACAGCCCCTTCTTTTTACTCTATGCTCGCCCCCCACGCTACACCCTGGACATCATACTACCCTTTTCTGACGCGCTTCCTGAAGATCCCTCCATCGCTGAGACACTCTGTCTCGCCGAAGAAGCCCGGCGCCTTGCTCGCCTTCGTGCTCTCGCCTCCCAAGATCGGTCCAAAGCGCGCTACGATGCCCGCCGCCGTCACGTCACTTACAGGCCTGGTGATTTGGTTTTGTTGTGGCGGCCTATCAGAAAGCGAGGATTGTCTCAGAAGCTGCTGTGCCACTACGATGGACCGTATGTCATTATTGAGCAATTTAGCGAGCTCAATTACCGCATAGCTCGTCTCACGGCAAGCGGCCGTCGTTCAGCGCGAACTGAAGTCACTCACGTTGCCCGGCTGAAGCCCTACCATTCGCGCGGCGCTCCTTAACTCTCCCTGCGGGCTTCGGCTGCGTAGGGGGAAGTGTGACGCCATGAAAAGGCGATACCTATTCTGCCTGGTCGGCGCTGTTGACTAAGCCGAAGTTGAGGAGAACGAGGTTGGTGGCGTCTCGTGCTCGGCAAGCGGACCCAGCTGTTTTCAATCCTCCGTCCCGGTCTTCATAAACCCATGGACGTAACAATATGTAGGAAATACGTCCCTGAAATTTCATGCTTGGTATTCGAAATATATTCTTGAAATATGCAAAATATACCTGCCTTAAAGCATACTTCGAGCACTTTTCAAATGCATGAAAAAATATGTATGCAGTTTTAGCATCTTGTCAGTGTATTAAATGTGTATTTTCGGAAATATGAAATTAATTCATCCGAAAATATACTTCGATTCTACAAAACGGGCAGTCCTTGTAAACGTATATGTATGCAGTTTTAGCATCTTGTCAATGTATTAAAAGGGTACTCTCGTAAATATGAAATTAAGTCATCCGAAATATACTTCAATTCTAACAAATGGGCAGTCATTTTAAACGTATTTGCAGCACACTTCTAGCTGCCGTTGAACAGTCGTATGCTCGAAATCGCGTTTCGTGAAATGGCATTTGCGTGTTGCCAACGTATTTGAAGTGTACTTCCGTAAATACGCAATCAATTCTTCCAAAGCATGCTTAAATTCTAGCAAATTGGCAGTCCACCTTAGCATAATTGCAGGACACTTCAAGCTGCCGTTGGCCGCCGCGGTGGCTCAGTGGCTATGGTGCTCGGCTGCTGACCCGAAAGACGCGGGTTCGATCCCGGCCGCGGCGGCTGGAATTTCTTTGGAGGAGAAATTCTAGAGGCTCGTGTACTGTGCGATGTCAGTGCACGTTAAAGAACCCCAGGTGGTCGAAATTTCCGGAGCCCTTCACTACGGCGTCTCTCATAGCCTCAGTCGCTTTGGGACGTTAAACCCCATAAACCAACCAACCAACCAAGCTGCCGTTGAACAACCTAATGCTCGAAATCGAGTTTGGGGAAATCGCATTTTGATTTTGGCAATGTTTTTAAAGTGTACATTCGTAAATACGCAATTAATCCGTCCGAGTATACTTTAATTCTAACAAATGGGCAGTCCGCGCGTAAACATATCTGCAGTACACTTCAAGCTACCGTGGAACAATCTTGGTCTCGAAATGACGTTTCAGGGAACAGTGAAAACTCCCCCTTTCCTGTCGTCCTTTCGTTGCAACAAAGTAATCATACCGCGGGAGCAACGCAGGACAAGGACGAGACGGGACGAGAACGCCAGCGTTGTTCCCGCGCTATGATTAAGGCGCGTTCACACTAGGCCGACGATCGGCCGATTTCTGTCTGGCGATGGTCGGCGGCAGTGATTTTCGTGCCGTCGGCGCGTCTGTCACACTGCGCAGACGCCGACCGAGCGCCGATCGTCGCCCGACGAGCGCATCGCCGTCGCGTCGGCGACATAGCAGCCGTCGGCCGACCCGCGTGTCACACTCTGCCGACAGTAGCGCTGACCTCACGCCGACGTTGTCCTATCCCGACAGCTCGACGCTGCTGCTTCGTGCGCGCGGCCTGTCTGCTAGCTCCGTTGCTGAAGGCGTCGTCGAAATCGAACATATCTTTTATTATGGGACGAGTTGGCAGTAAAGCGATGTGAATAGTAGGCCTTTTATTACAGCACAGGTGACTTCCGAAGCGCCGTCAGCTGCGGAGTCGATACGAAACCACCTAGGCATAGCGACGACTAGGGCAGCCTGGGACCAGCGCACAGTTCGTCGCCCGGCGTTGCCGCAGGCGGTGTCGTTGCCGAAAGATCCACTTTTGCACAGGCACATTATCGTTGCTCTAATCTAGGAAGCATCCTTTCTGGTTCACGGCTGTTTCTTATTTTCTTGTGCGAACCTGAAGTACATGTGTACGCCGAGCATGCCGGCCGGCCGGCCAGCCTGGATCCCGTCTGCAGGCGTCATAAAAACGACCTTAATAGTGTTCTTGACGTAAATATTAAACCCTGTGATAATAAATGTGAAAAATGTTTAATTCCTCAGGATCGCTGACCAATACTGAGCTGTTGGCAAAGGTAACGACTGTGATACGAGCAAACTTCTTCACACAACCGCCTCGCAGCTGCCGCTGGCCTGACGTTGGGGTCCGGCTCGCCTAGCGCCCGCTCGCTTCGTTGCTGAAGACGTCGCGGAAATTTACCATACTATTATTTTATTGCGAGATTATGCTGCTGACAGTAAAGCGATGTGTAGAGTAGGCCTTTTATTATAGCTCAGGCGACTTCCGAAACGCCGGCTGCTGCGGCTCCGATGCGAAAGAGGCTATAGGCCTAGCGACGACCACGGCAGCCAGGCAGCAGCAGAGCTCGCCGCCCGGAGCGCCCGCGAGCGGTGCCGTTGCCGAAAGCTCGAAACATAAGCAGGCATGCTTTACCGCTGCTCGAGCAGTCTTTCTGATAACAAGGCGATCTGGTCTTTTCTTGCGATATTTGTACACCATCCCAAGCAGCGCTCAGGAACTGCAGCATGGCGGCGAAGAGTGACACCGGTTGAGGGCGGAGCATGGGTAGTGCGGCGCAGCGATGCTCACCACTCCGTCTGTCCCTGCTTGCAGCGGGGTGGCAGTTCGCAAGCGACGATCGGTGCGGCGCGTCGGCCAAGTGGCCATATTGCTTGATGAATGTTGCTGCGCGTGCATTATTTGTCTAAATAATGATTGCACTTCGCGCTCTGAGCTCGGTACTCGCTTTTGGTCGGCGAATGTTTTCGCTCGGCCACCGATCTACCCAGGACACGTCGGCCGACGGGTCTCGTCGGCATCTTTGGTCGGCGACGTTGTCACACTAGGACGACGCTTGGTCGTTGGGGGCGTCGTCGTAGTCGTCGGTGCAGTGTGACTGGCTAGTCGGGGAACGAGCAAGTTGGCCGATGCGACCGCCGATCGTCGGCGTCGCCGTCGCGTCGGCATCGGGGTCCCGTCGGCCTAGTGAGGCCGCGCCTTTACTGTGTTGCAATGAATTACCAACCTGCCCAAGCCTTTTTTGTTCTGAGGTCCCTTCGTTTATGGTAACTTCTAGCAAGAAGGTAATCACCACTTATTTATACTACGTGCGGAGAACGTGATAACATGATACCGGCAAAGGCGCCTTAAGGCGCGTTCACACTAGGCCGACGATCGGCCGATTTCAGTCTGGCGATGGTCGGCGGCAGCGATTTTGGTGCCGTCGGCGCGTCTGTCACACTGCGCAGACGCCGACCGAGCGCCGATCGTCGCCCGACGAGCGCATCGCCGTCGCGTCGGCGACATAGCAACCGTCGGCCGACCCGTTTGTCACACTCAGTCGACCTCACGCCGACGTTGTCCTATCCCGACAGCTCGACGCTGCTGCTTCGTGCGCGCGGCTCGTCTACTAGCTCCGTTGCTGAAGGTGTCGTGGAAATCGAAGTTATCTTCTATTATGGGACGAGCTCGCACTAAAGCGATGTGAATAGTAGGCCCTTTATTATAGCACAGGTAGAGTGTACTAGAATAGGTTATTCTAGTACACCCTAGCACAGGCGACTTCCAAAGCGCCGTCAACTGCGGCTTCGATGCGAAACCACCTAGGCCTAGCTACGACCAGGGAAGCCTGGGACCAGCGCGCAGTTCGTCGCCCGGCGTTGCCGCAGGCGGTGTCGTTACCGAAAGATCCACTTTTGCACAGACATATGAAGGCGGAAGCCTTTAATGTCTCATCGTTGTAAGCAGCAGTTGTCGACAGAAAATGTCACGCTTTTCAATTGGTGGAAACGTTCGTGACGTCACAGTGCGCGAATTTCAAACGGGGCCAATTATACTTTGGCTAGTAACCATGCAACCAATTGAAGGGATCGTATAGTGATGCTCCAAGTAAGTGGGACTGAGCTTAGTTAATTGCTTAATTACCCAATTAGCCTAATTAGCTTTACTAGTCAGGCCATATAAATAAATAAAACCGATTAAGAAATTGGTCGAGCTCGGGAATCGAACCCCGGTCTTCGGCGTGAGAGACGAGCATGCTATCCACTCCGCCATGCCAGCTCGACGGTTTGGAATGAACAAAGGCGCGTCTAGTGAATACGGTGTCTTCACTCACTCTCATCCTCCTCCATTCTCTTCCGGCGAGGTTTAGGTGTCCACCGACAAATTAGAGACAGATACATTTCCTTTCCTCAAAAACCAATTTACCGACGAGCGAGGCGTAGAACCGAATGGGCGATGGCGTTCTGTGGACTCCCTGGCAGCGTTGCAAGACGCTGTCGCGTTCCACTCTTAGGGGCGAAGCTTAACATCTTAACCACACATCAGGGACCACACTTTAGGTCAAAAAAGTGCCCCCCTGAATTTTGTGAGACAGTTACTCCGTAATTTCCTTTCCTCAAATACAATTTTCATTTTCTTCATTACGGCTCCTCTTTATCTATCTTTCACTGCCACTTCCTCCCTTCCTCTACGGTGCGGTTCAGGTGTCCACCGAGACGACAGAGAATTACTGCGCCATTTCCTTTCCTCAAAAAGCGTTGCGTTCAAAGGGCAAGGCATCGCGCCGAACGGGTGGTGGCGTTCCGTGGACTCCCTGGCAGCACTACAACGCGCTGTCGCGTTGCACTGCTAAAGGCGAAGCTTAAGCGTCATCAATTAGCAGTTATTTAGTATTCAGGCATTAATCAGTAATTAACCATTAATTAGTGATTTCTCATCACTTAGTAATTAGTACTCAATTATATGTGACGCCACCAGTGCCACACAAACAGCGAAGGTGGTGCGGAAAACGCTTCCGCCTCTACCCACTTTAGACAGTCAAAGTGCCCCCTGAATTTTTTGTTCTTGCTCTAATCTAGGAAGCATCCTCTCTGGTATCATGGCTGTTTTGTATTTTCTTGAGCGAACGTAAAGTACGCCGAGCATGCCGGCTGGCCGTCCAGCCTGGATCCCGTCTGCCGGCGTCATAAAAACGAGCTAAAGTGTGTTCTTGAAGTAAATAATAAACCCTGGGTTAAGAAATGTGAAAAATGTGTCATTTTTGAGGATCGCTCACCAATACTGAGCTGCTGGCAAAGGTAACGACTGTGATACGATGAAACTTCTTGCCACAACCGCCTCGTTGCTGCCGCTGGCCCGGCGTTGGGGCCCGGCTCGCCTGGCGCCCGCTCACTTCGCTGCTGAAGGCGTCGGGAAAATTTACCATGTTATTATTTTATTGTGAGATGATGCTGTTGACAGTAAAGCGATGTGTAGAGTAGGCCTTTTATTATAGCGCAGGCGACTTCCGAAGCGCCGGCCGCTGCGGCTCCGATGCGAAAGAGGCTATAGGCCTAGCGACGACCACGGCAACCAGGTAGCTGAAGAGCTCGTCACCCGGAGCGCCCGCGAGCGATGCCGCTGCCCAAAGCTCGAAACATAAGCAGGCATGCTTTGTCGCTGCTCGAGCAGTCTTTCTGATAACAAGGCGATCTGGTCTTTTCTTGCGATATTTGTACACCATCCCAAGCAGCGCTCAGGAACTGCAGCATGGCGGCGAAGAGTGACACCGGTTGAGGGCGGAGCATGGGTAGTGCGGCGCAGCGATGCTCACCACTCCGTCTGTCCCTGCTTGCAGCGGGGTGGCAGTTCGCAAGCGACGATCGGTGCGGCGCGTCGGCCAAGTGGCCATATTGCTTGATGAATGTTGCTGCGCGTGCATTATTTGTCTAAATAATGATTGCACTTCGCGCTCTGAGCTCGGTACTCGCTTTTGGTCGGCGAATGTTTTCTCTCGGCCACCGATCTGCCCAAGACACGTCGGCCGTCGGGTCTCGTCGGCATCTTTGGTCGGCGGCGTTGTCACACTAGGACGACGGTTGGTCGTTGGGGGCGTCGTCGCCGTGTTGTCGGTGCAGTGTGACTGGAGTCGGGGAACGACCAGGTTGGCCGACGCGACCGCCGATCGTCGGCGTCGCCGTGGCGTCGGCATCCGGGTCCCGTCGGCCTCACTTCGACTGCTGACCTATTTCTGACGCAAGTTACGGCTTAGCAATTCTGTTCTCGATCGCCTCCCGATTCGAACGCGACCAGTAGGGCACTTCTGGGATAATTTTTGCGCCCACAGTCTTTGCGCAAAAAAACGCCTCACCGGGCAAAATACTGCGTCGCACTCGGTGGGTATATATAAAGCAAGCCAAGTATGGCGCTTGTCGGAGCATTTGTTGTTTGCTGAGGCACTTCCGTCATGATTTGCAGTGTAGGTATCTTTTTCGTTCCCGTGCCACTACGTGACCTTATAATCTCATGTACATTGTGATTGATGATAACTGCGCTTGTACAATTTGTTCTGCCCTTGAAGCGTTAACCCGTGACATTCTGTTAAGCCGACCAGTGGACATTTTTTAAGCCGAAGTGGATGTATTTTTAAGGTATTTAATGTATATTTTTAGTGTAGTTCTAATGACATCTAATGTATTTATTGCATATTTTTAGTATATTTTAATGCATTATAAATATGCTAAGCAGGCAAAAATGTACTTTTCACGCATTTTAAAGAACGTTCAAAATAATATTCGTAGTATACTTAGAAAGCATTCGCATTGCATTTTAAGCATAGGGACAAAAAATGCGAAATAAATATGGAATGAATACAATATGTTTGAAATGCATTTTCAGCACATCCTCTTTTGCGCTAAGGGAATTATATTGTTATATATTAAATACAAGTATTTTAATCTGCATTCGGAACGCGTCGCTCGTAGTGTGTCGAGACCAAGATAATCAATCATTTCTGTCGCGCTGTCAGTGCGTTTATATTTATTGCAAATGAATCTGCCCGCGGTTCTTTGAGCCCTTTCTAATTTGGAAATATTTTCCTTTGTATAAAGGTCCCATAGACACGAGGCATACTCCTGACATGGCCGGACCAACGCTTTATAGGCTGCTAGTTTCACGTGCATGGGGCTTTTGAAAGCTTGCGTCTAATAAACCATAGAGATTTAAAGGCTTTGGTGCAGACTGTATTAATATGAAAATCCCAACTCAGATTGTGTGTAATAGTAACTCCGAGATATTTAACAGACGGCGATTCCTTAAGTGCAGTGTCATTTACAGAATAAAAATGTTGTAAAACGGTTTTGTACCTGGATATGCGGAGGACTAAGCACTTATCAGCGTTTAAAAACATGTTCCAATTTGCGCAACAACCTGAAACGTCATCAAGGGCTCCTTTAAGTTTAATTTGGTCACTTGCACATTTAACCGAGGTGTAAAGAACGCAGTTATCTGCAAAAAAGCTTTTTCTTAGCATCACTGTGTATCACTTTCACGATATCATTAACATAAATAAGGAATAAAATCGGTCCCAGAACCGAGCCTTGTGGTACCCCTCATGTCACCTGCAGTGCCTCCGAGAAGTACTTGTCAACTTGTACTTACTGATACCTGTTTTCTAGGTAAGCCCTAATGAACTCGATAAGTCTTCTATTTATTCCCATGTAGTAAAGTTTCTGTAATAATTTATTATGTAGCACTTTATCAAATGCTTTCACATAGTCTAAAAATTTAGCATCAATCTGTTCTTTGTTATTAATCGCGAGTGAAAAATCATGGCATGCACTAAGGAGCTGCGTTACAGTCGACAAACCACGCCGAAACCTGTGCTGTGCGTGTGATAACAGTTTGTTTTCTTCGAGAAATACGGTCAAGTGTCGGCAGATTATATGTTCCAATATTTTGCAACTGGTTGAGGTCAAGGAAATTGGACGGTAATTGGATACACTAAGGGGATCAGTTGACTTGAATATGGGAATGATACGAGCACCCTTCCAGTCTGCCGGAAGAGAACACTGTGCCAGTGACGCGTTAAAAATGAGGAACAAGTAATGCGAAATCCATTCCGCGTAACGGTGCAGGAAAACTGTAGGATTGTTATCGGGGCCGTCGGCTTTTTTAGCGTCACGGTTAAGGAGCAAGTTTAAAATACCTTCCCGACTCACAATGACATCAGGCATAGAAGAAAAATACCCAGCAGGCTCGGTAACAAGATGACTATCCTTCTGGGCGTATACGGATTGAAAGTACCTGTTAAATTCATCGGCAACAACTGGTTTTGCCTCTGAGACTGGGCAGCCGTCAATCATCAAAGAAATACTATTGGATTTGGTGCCACCTATATCCCTCCAAAATTTCCCTGGTGCTTCTTTCATGAAATTGCCTAAAGTTGTAGTGAAGAAAGTGTCCTTAGCTTTTTTGACCTCAGTTTTCAGCGCTGCGCTTAGAGTGTTAATAGCAGGGTCTCGAGACCGACCTGATCGTTTCATTCTCTTCAGCTTTCTTTTCATGTGTATTATCTGTCTCGTAACCCAGGGGTTCTGTTTCTTTTTCTTAATCCTGTCAGGAACAAACATGGCAATACAATGAAGAGAAATTTGTTTGAATTTACACCACAAAACATTCACTTCTACGTCAACATTAAAACCGTCCAAATTCATTTCTAAATAGTCTAGGATGCTCTCATCGTCTGCCCTGTTGAAATCTTTCACAACAATCACAAGCTTGCTTTTGCCACAAAACCTTTCAAAGGAAAAGGTGCCAAATACTAAGTTGTGATCAGAGAGCACGTTCATAACATCAACAGTGTCACATTTGACAGCGGAACTTATAAACAATAAATCAAGAATATGCCTAGTGGTTGCAGTTATTCTGGTAGGTTCAGTAACAATTTGAGCTAGACCACATGAAAATGCAGTGTTCAAAAGAATCTCTGAGTGCCTAACATTCATGCCCATCGTATTCATGGTTGACCAATCGATGTTCGGCTAATTAAAATCCCCAGCTAATAAAAACTTTACGTGCTCACCCCGGAAACGCTGTACATTATCGTAGAGTTACTCGAGAAATGCAAGATCTGCCGTAGGAGGGCGGTGTACAACACCGAGAGCTGTAGAATTACCGTAAAAATCAATTTTACAAAAGATGTGGCAAAATTATCACATTAATGTTTTCCTTAACTAGAATAGCAACTCCACCCCCTCGGGATTGTCTGTCACATCTAAATATTTGATACGATGGCGGGATGATTTCATCATCGAGTACACCGGCGTGCAACCAGGTCTCCGTCAGCAGCGTGCATGCGAGTCGAGGTCATAGAGCAGCGCTTCAAATCCGGCACTTTTATTCACGATACTCTGCACATTTAAAGAAAGTAACCTTAGTTGAATTAACATGCAGAAAACCAAAGTAATGTTCAATAGCTTTGCAAGGGAAGAGCAGTTCGCAGTTGGTAGCGAGGTGCTAGAAGTAGTAAGAGAATATGTCTACTTAGGGCAGGTAGTGACCGCAGATCCGAATCATGAGAGGGAAATAACTAGAAGAATAAGAATGGGATGGAGCGCGTATGGCAGGTTCTCTCAGGTCATGAATGGTAGCTTACCAATATCCATGAAGAGAAAAGTATATAAAAGCTGTATCCTACCGGTACTCACCTATGGGGCAGAAACGTGGAGGCTAACAAAGAGGGTTCAGCTTAAGTTAAGAACAACGCAGCGAGCTATGTATGGAAAGGAAAATGATAGGTGTAACATTAAGAGATCGGAAGAGGGCGGAGTGGGTGAGGGAACAAACGCGGGTTAATGACATCCTAGTTGAAATCAAGAGGAAGAAGTGGGCTTGGGCAGGGCATGTAATGCGAAGGCAAGATAACCGCTGGTCCTTAAGGGTAACGGAGTGGATTCCAAGAGAGAGCAAACGTAGCAGGGGACGGCAGAAAGTTAGGTGGGCGGATGAGATTAAGAAGTTTGCGGGGATACAGTGGCGGCAACTAGCAAAGGACAGGGTTAATTGGAGAGACATGGGAGAGGCCTTTGCCCTGCAGTGGGTGTAGTCAGGCTGATGATGATGATGATGAACCTTAGTTGACAAGTGTTATTTCCTGGTCATTTGGATGCCCCGTTTGCGGCCATTCGCCGCGTTCTCACTCGATTATTTTGAGGCAAAGTCTGGTTTTCGTTATCTTGTGCAATGCGGTCGTCTGAATCTGCACCGGGCCCCACAAGCTCCCGTCTTTGGTTTTTTTCCTCATCCCACACGTACAGAGGGCAAAACACATGCCTAGAACAACCAAGCTCTGTGTTCCGGAGCTCCCAAAGCCGCTGAAACCAAGAAGGCAAAAAATGACGATGAAATTCTGTGAGTTTAACAGCCCATGTTTACATCCAGACCATTTTTAACCAAATCTAACCGCTAGTTATCGCGTGTTACGCTCGAAACATGCTCACAGCATGTTCTAGACATGCGTTTTTCCCTCTGTACGTCACCTTGTTGAGAACTAGCTTATCGTACTTCAGATACGCTTTATCTTCAGGCGTGAGACTGTCTTTAACGGACGACCATAGCTGCTTTCTTATTTTTTGGATTCTGAATGAATAATACTCCGACAACGAATAATCAGTGACCTTTAGTTTCTTTGAAAAAATGTAGCTTGTGAGAAATGCATTGAAATCAAAAAACCGCATTATCACTGGGCGCGTTTGTTCTGGTCCCCTTCTTCCCAATCTGTGTATGCGCTCAAGACTGTTTACTTTTATTCCCAGTTTCGTTTCAAATATTTGTGTCAAAACAACATCCCTGAGCGATACCACAGTTTCGGATGCAGATTCAGCGATTCCGTAAACGATCAAATTATTGCGTCGATTTCTGTTCTCAAGATCATCAATTTTTTTAGAAGAAATTCAGTCTGCTCACTGAACTTCGAAACCCGACGCTCACACTCTTCCACCCTTCCTACGGTCTCTGAAAATGGCAGCAGCTTCTGCTCAATAGAAGCGGGCTTTCCGTTAGTTTCAGCAACATGACTTTCCAAACTTTCTCGTATAGACTTAAGCTCATTTGAGGCCTCCTGTTGATTGGCAAGAACAGCTGCCAGCTGCTCAGAAACCGCAGGGCCAGGGTTCATTTCTATATCCCCACTTAACAGAAGAACAATAAAGCACAAAGAATCAAAACAACTCGCGACACATTCACACAACATCTTTGGGCAAGGGACTACAACCAGACACAACGAATCGCTCTTAAAGTCGTGACTACTTGAATTTCTACTAACCTGCGCAAAAAAGACGACCCATGTTAGCCGCGTCTGCATTCTTTGGTTGGTCCCTTGCCCACTCTTCGATGAGGACGAGATGAAAAAATGCTTCTCAGCGCACATTGAATGCCCCGAGGTGGACGACGCAAATCAGCAGCCATCGCCTAGCCCAATGGACGGCATGGGATTTTGCGTCTACCATATGAGAACGGCAAGCCTCATAACCGACAGCGCTCGTGTTTGTGTTCTTTTTTGCGCAGTCTACACTCAACAGTAAACGACACGGATGGGACTTGACCTGCTTAACTTGAATTTCTTTCGAGCCATATGGCGGTAGCTCCCTTTTAGGTCGTGGAAAGAACCATCGGGAAATATACATGGCTGTTCACCTAAGGGTTATAATTCTTTACAGGTTCTCTCTATCTCTCGGCACGTGGAAGAAGCTTCGCAGAAAAGCATGGGGGTTGCAGGTTAAAAATTTAATCGTTCACATCATCTTAATCAAAAGTCCGCTCCCCAAGTCCCCCAAAACACATGATTAAATAGCATTGCAAGACAAACACCAATCGGGTCAGAGCTTCAGCCCCGGGGCGGCACTTCCCTCCCCCCCTGGCAGTGTTCCTTCCTTCCCCTGAACATGGCCGTCGCGCACACACTCTCGCCGCTCATCATCGCTCAGGTGGGCCTCAAATGCGAGTCCTTCAATTGTCGGAACTCTGGAAGAATTCTTGTCGTCGTTTGCCGTCTCCACCGCGGCTGGGTGCGCACCTCGGTGCATCGCACCCTCGAAGGACATCGGTTTCGTTAGCTTCGCTGAACTCGCTGCCCGGCGCCATCCGGGAGAGGCACATCCGCCAAGCCATCCGGGGGGTTATGGAACAGCGCTACACCAGCACCATCCCTTTTGTGCCCGGTGACTCAGACTCAGTTTGCGCAGAATTATTCGGCAGAACCCAAGGGTGGGATTGGTGTCTAATTCTTTTTAACGGCAAGGGTTGTTGAGTCGCATGCTGGCCTCGTTTTTGTGTGTTTCGGCTGCTATAATGAATAAGCTACCGCTGTAGTCGGTTGGCCTAATGATTACATGGGTTCGAGACGCTGATTCAGAGATTTCTCCCGTCTGGGGTTAAACGTAAAATATACTATGCACTTGTCCACTCCCGTCTCGTTTACTGTTCTCTGGTGTGGTCAACGACAACCGAGACAAATATGAAATGCCTATTATCATTACAAAAACGAGCTATGCGGGCCATTGGAAACGTTCCCTACATGGAAAGCACTGCCCCATATTTTACCAGATATAGCATTCTTGAGGTAAAACAACTGTTTAAACAAAAACTATCTCTGGAAGCGCTACGCCAATACCGTGCAGATATACCGAAATTTCAAGAAAACTATCAAGATAAACAGTCCCCGTATGTACTAAGACAGAGCGAAATAGTTAGGGCCACATCACGTACAAACTATGGCTTACAGAGGTTATCGTCGCAAATGCCACAACTCTTCAACAAATACCCTGACATATTAAACTTAATAAGTTCTGTTGTGTCTGCTGTTCAATTGAAAAAGCAAGTTAAAGCAATATTTTTATCTGAGCAGGAGGTGCATGGGTTAAACTCCTGAGTTCTCTTGGTGCTATTAATCTGTATTATGTTGTACTACCATCGTGCACTATAGATCATATTCGATTACTTATGTACACTGGATTGCATTTCACATTATCAATTTTTTTTTGGTGAAATATTTTTGTTTACTGATAAACTCGATGCAGTACGTAAGAAATTGCTTTTGTATTACTACAGTTGAAATAAGTTACTTTCCTTTTCGTTCTACAGAGAGGTTAGAGTGTAACCTAAGACGGTGTATATCTTTCTGTATTCTGTATTGATGTGTTGTACTTCGGTCTGCTTATGATGTATAATCGTATGTACACTTATGCTGCCTGCGCTGTCAGGGGGGCATAGCCTAGTCAGGCCCCATCCGGGCCTTTTGCTATTGCCTCCTGAGCCAATTTGTAGCAAATTGTCTCAAATAAAGAAAGAAGGAAAGAAGGAAAGAAAGGAAGAAAGAAATGAAGAAAGAAAGGAAGAAAGAAAGAAAGAAAGAAAGAAAGGAAGAAAGAAAGAAAGAAAGAGTGAAAGAAGGAACGAAAGAAAGAAAGAAAGGAAGAAAGAAAGAAAGGAAGAAAGAAAGAAAGAAAGAGAAGAAGGAAAAAAGAAAGAAAGATGGAAAGAAGGAAAGAAAGAAAGAAAGAAAGAAAGAAAGAAAGAAAGAAAGAAAGAAAGAAAGAAAGAAAGAAAGAAAGAAAGAAAGAAAGAAAGAAAGTAGACGATTTCTCGAGGAAAGGTTTTCGGGCTTGCTTTACTGCGTGAGTCTTTATACGGAGCACACCCCGAGCCGCCGCACTGATGACGCCCATCCAAGGTCATCGATCGAAGTGGTCAGAAGGGACAGATAAGATACTGAATCGAGGGGCGTCTACGGACGCAGTTCCCGACAGAGAGGTTGAAGGAAGACAAACAAAGGCTAGCCTAGAGAGAAAGGAGAGAGAAACAAGCTAAGAAGACGAGTGGCAAAAAAGTGGGAGAAATAGAAGGGACCCTTTTGTGGAGCGAGATGTAGAAATATTCGAATCTCAAGCATGCTCGCAGCCAAGCCAAGGCCGGCACGCTCCCTCTGTGACATCACCCCCTTTGACCCAGCCGTAGCTTCACTCTAACTGCTCCTGTGCAAGTTCAACGCGTCCGCGTTGCGTACGCTACTCGCGCACGGTAAAACATTTGCGCCTGCTATTTAATTGCATTGGCAGCGTTGCTTGTGTGGATTTTCCTCGTACTTAATAAAATGGGTTTTACAGCTATACTGTGATAGGTTTCAGTTACCATATCAAGAGCTGAAACTTTAAGTATAAAAACATACAGGGATAAAAAGGAGCAGTGAGCACAAGACTTCACATACATACTTTCAAGACGAAGACGAACGTTATGATTAGCGGCGGCATTGCCATCGCTGCGCGTGCTGTGCGCTCACCCTGGCTGACCACGCGCTGCTGCCGCCCCAGCTCCTGAGGTCCCAGTGCCTTCAATACACCCGTGTCTTGCGATACTTACAAATTACAGATCTACAAATGCCACGAATTAGTTTATTTGTATACGATCGCACACGATTCCCTTGTAAAGTTTTCAGCTTTCTCTTTTGCTTCTGTGCTTTGTCTGCTGTTATGCCAGTTCTCAAGCTGTCAGCTTTTATTGGTACATAGTTTTTTTATGACGTATTTGCACCGGCGCGAAACACGTTGTCCAGCCCCATATCAGGACGGTGCCCGTTCTGGTAAATATCGATATCATCGCTAACTTGAAGAAGTTGCTTTGTCAGACCAATAATGACATCTCTTTGAATTACTGCGGCATGAAACTTGATGTAATTTTCTGTTGTTTTCAATTTTGACAATACTAGTTTTGTACGCACGACAGCATTGATTACAACTGGCTGTGGAAACTCCAGAACACCTTCGTTAAGTTTTTTTTTTATGAGTGAATTTCTCTCTAGCTCCAACTCTGCGTCCTGCGCTATCAATCTAACGGCACTGGCTTCGCGCAGTGGCTTTTTGAGTGCAGCATAGGCACAGAATCCTGCTATATATGTTATAGCGGGCAGAGAGGGTCCCTTACTTTTCGCGTCGTTGTTACTTATCTTAATTCTGTATACTTCAGCAAGCCTTTCTGCATTTACAGTTGTCGGACATGGCTGACATAGTTCTTGCATCTCTGGCAGGGTCAAGGAATCCGGCAGTTTAATCTTTGTTGCTGATTCGAGTAGTTGTAGGACTGAAACATGATAATTTGATCCAGAGTGCATGTGGTATCGACCAAACTGGCCTTCTAAACTGTCGGCCCGGAAATAATCAAAACGGAGCTCTTGATTTATTTATGATTTATTTATTTACAAGTACTGCGGTCTCAAGGAGACCAAGCAGGTGGGCATGTGTTCAACATTTTCATTTCATTAACATCAAGTCATTAGTTATTCTCTTGTGTTTGACATGGGGGGAGCAGCAAAAAGTGAACAAAAATGAACAAGTACGCATTTCAATTTTTCACAATAACGCCCTTCGCATAATCAGAACAAAATGCACTTGCATGCGCTATTGCGCAAAAAAAACAGAAAAAACACAACTGAATGAATAGACGGGAAAATGACACAGAATATTACGTTACAAAATACGTAAGTAGCGCCTGGTCAAAACTGTCAGTGGAAAATCATGATTGCAGCACCTGCTAAGCTCAATCAAAGAGGAGTCGCAGAGCTGTTTTGGTATCCTTTGTTAGCACACCAGTGTCCATCCTGACGCCCTTCCATACGTCCGGCCAGTCCACGGAAGAGTTTGGAAATTCCACTTGTCAGTCTTAAAAGCTTCTAACTGGCTCTTGAAGTGGATCCCTTTAGGCGTTGGTCCTTTGAACGGGTTTTTCATTAGCGATGCGTCACCACTTATTAATAATTTCAAGGAAATTAGCAAATTAAGTTCCGTTTCGCACGTTCTCAAAGCTTTAGCACAAGAAAGTTAAGAGAGAGCTTTACGCTCTGGCATTCTATGTTTGAAAAATTCGAAGCTTTGTAAGTCAGCCCCTAGCCCAACTTGGATAAGCATTGTTGCCCGGAAGCGTGAAGATCTCGGAGAATTTTAAATGATGCACCATTAACACTTAAAGCTAACCCTGTGTTGTTAAATTATGGATAAAAAATGCGTGTGCTGGAATTTTTTTTATTGAGCCAGTTATTTCTCGCACGTTTTAGCAAATGCAATACGTAATACGTACGAATACGTAAAAGAGTGGCCTCGAATTGTCTGGGGGCCGCTTCCGCGCCCTCCCCAAGGATGGCGCTGCGGTCCCACACTCACGCATGTAAAAGGCCGGCCGCTAGCCTTCAGCTCATGACGTTTGCCCCTTTGGCAGGCAGATGTGTACACGATCGCGGAGTATTAGAACCCGCTGCTTATACATTCTTGTCAGGCCTGCGTCTCGTCGTGTCCGCGTACGCTTCTGCATCGTCCTGCATTTCAATGCCGCCACCGTCAGAGCTGTTTAAGCCGAGCAATGGAGCCTGATGAAAGGCGAGTTAGGAATCGTCTTGCGGAAAGCGATCGCTTTACGAGTGATACGCCATAGCAGAAGACTGCTCGTCGCTGCCGACAACGCCATGATTATGCGGCCGCTCTCGAAAGCGACCAGGCCGCCACGGTTCGCGGCTGCCTACCTAAGCCCGCACTATTGCAGGCGATCGCTTCGACGCAACAAGAAGAGTGTGGTGTGGTGTAATGAACACTAGACCCATTTCAAGATTTTGACATCTGTAAAATCTGTAAAATGTCTTTGCAGTGTAGAATAAACTGATTGATTGATTGATTGATTGATTGATTGATTGATTGATTGATTGATTGATTGATTGACTAGTACCATCTACAACCAATGTGTTATGCCCGTAAACATTTCATGCTTACTCTACTCTCGATTACGGAGAGGCAGATTTTTTGATAGAAATGACTGTGAGACAAGTTTTTTTAAATTCCAAATTGGTTCTCACAAGAAAATCATGCGGTTGACTTGCTTCGATACTGACTACGGAGAGAATATGTGCGACATCTTTGAGGGCTGACAGTAAGGATTGTGTCATGAAGACATGTGCTGCTTTTGCCGCTTCAAAGGAGTTCGAAGCCCTCTGAGACAGTGATCTCCCTTTTAAATCAAAGCACTGTTGGAGGTGAATTTTATAGACAATCAATATGACTACTCTCTCTTGAGGCTTTAAATGGTTTGCTCTCTTCTTTAGGTATCGTAAAACTCCTCATCGTTTTGATCTTGAGCAGGATTAGCATCCTAATGGCTGCACACCCTTAATAATCGTGAGCGGTGCGGTAAAGGTATATTTCGAGAACAATGAAAGAATTTGCAGGCGTTGGGAGAAATTGTATACAGAAGGCTTGAAAATACGAGGAGCTCTGCACTTACTTCCTTGAGAATAAATTGGAGTTCCTCTTTAAGGAAAGTGACCACTTCAACCTTTTCTCGCGGCGGCAAAAGCTCATTACTCGCCAGGTCGTCCAAGAGGAAGAAGAATGAACTCAAACAAGCCCTGAGGTATTTTTTTTTGGCTAGGTCACATTCGGCCAATTGAATTTCTGCACGGCGTCCAAAGCAGACTGGAGAGTGCGCAAATCAGTAGTTTTCAATGGAATCGTCCCCTTATGTGCGTAGAGCTTGACTTTTTCTAACGTCTGCGATTTCCATGGGGTCAGTGACCACCAAAGAACGTTCAACCTAAGCTGTCCCTGCACCAACTTCGGTTTACACAAATAACACACACTTTCGCGTTTTGTGGCTGTCCAGAAGTCCGAGGTATGAAAATCTTGCAGCCGTAAGAAGAGACGTTCAAATGATGCTCATCTGTTGTGGCGCCCCGCTTCTTCGTGTGCAGAAAATGAAAGCTGGATGGCTTCCTGTAACTGCTCTTGTCAAAGGCGCCTCCTTTTTTCCTCCGGCTCCTGACTCACTTGCTTGCAGTCTGAGAGGGCTGATAAGCAGGACTGTTTGCAAAAATCGTGGATATTGCGTCTGGAGTCAACCTTATAAGTCCCTTGGGTGCTTCTCTAGTATCGCCTGTAGCGTCTGTGTACACGCACTTAGTTCTCAGATACCCAGGTTTGAAATGTAGGTCAGATACTTGCAAACCCCAAGAGGAAAAAAGGGTCCTTCAGGAGCCGAAATACTACGTGTTCTTTTGTTTACTTTTTCTTGATTTCAAGTTGAGGCTAAGTTTACTGTTGCTATGTGTATGCTAGTGTATTCGCCTAACTCACCTATATCGCTGACATCTGTGTTCTCTATTCAAATACAATAACTTCCATTACCCGAACATATATTTATTTATGAATACCCTCAGGGCTTACAGGAAGCATCATAGAGGGGAGGATCTTTAGTACATGGTTACACCGAAAAGAGACAGAGAAAGGTGAGGAGATTAATTGCATTCGAAAAATGACACCAAAAAAGCAAATAACAATCGAAAGTTGAAAGTTTATTTCAGGCAGACGGGATACAAATGTACAGGTCTGTCTAAGAGGCTGACAAGAAGGCACGGATGCCTGACGAGTGTCAGCCTCTCAATAGACACAACACCTCAGCATACGGTGAAGAAAAAAAAGGAAAATGTGGGCATGAAAACGGTTGCAAGCACTGAAGGATAAGTAAAAAAAAATCGAAAAACATGCAGCGACACAAAACGTGATGCAAAGGTGAGAAACTGGCACTCAAAAAGCAAGAAATGTACGAGGTGAAGTCCTTTCTACTATAACATTAAGTAGGCATTCAAAAATTTGATTTACAATTGTCATGATGGCTGGGTGACGATTTAACAAATCTGGTATAACAAAGGATGGCTTTTGCATGCCATAATTTGTGCGTATTTTACATATGTTGTAAGCTGTGCACCTTGTATTGTAGCTGTGTTCCTTCAGCAGATATTTTCGAAAAAATTCAGTCTCATTAAGCTTGACTGCGCAGTACATGGCAATTGCAATTTTTCTGTTTAGCAGGTTTTCGATTGTTAGCACATTGTTCTTCTTTAAAAGCGGGGCAGAATGGGTCCTGTAAGGTGCATTTTCTATAAAGCGTACTATTCGTTTCTGTAATGTATACAACCTATCTAAGTTGTTCTTTGTTGTAGTTCCCCAAACGGATAAACAGCATTGAAGGCGTGAATGCACTAGACTATAATACAGCTGAATTTTCAGTTGTTGGGGTAGCAGGTTTCTTAACTTGTTAATAATACCGATAGACCTCACAATACTAGTTTTTATGCTGTCGATATGATTTGACCAGTTCAAGTTTCAAGTTCAAGTTCAAGTGTCGATATCGAAATATCAGTAGACGAAACTGCTTCCGCTACGTACGAGGTCTGTTAGAAAAGTATCCGACCTTTGGCCATAGAAAAAAAACTTGCATAACTGGAGCGTTCAAAACCTAGTCACCTTCAAAGTAGTCTACTTGGGACTCCACACACTTCTACCAGCGGTGCTGCCATTTTGGGAAGTATTCCGAAAAGGCCCCTTTCGGAATGGAGTTTAGCTCAGCTGTCGTTGCAGCCATAATGTTCTTCCTTGTCTGAAATCACGCTCTTTTCAATGGCCTTTTGATTTTGGGAACCAGCCAGAAATTGCAGGGACCATATCAGGAGAGTAAGGAGTCTGTTGAACAACAGGAGTCTGGTTTTTCGCCAAAAAAGTCTGAATCAAGTGCGAGGCATGTGCAGGAGCATTGTCGTGATGGATGCGCCACTTTCCTGTTTACCTCAACTCCGGGTTCTTCCGCCGCACAGCATCACGTAGGCAACAAAGGACGTCCCTGTAGCACTCTTTGGTCATTGTTTGACCCTGTGGAGTGCGTACTCGTGGTCTGCCACACAGAGGGTGTCAAAGAAAGCAGTCAGCATCACTTTCACATTGCTGCGCACTTGGCGGGCCTTCTGAAGTCTTGGTGACGTGGAATGCTTCCACTGTGACGACTGGGATCTGGTTTCCGGGTCGTACCTGTACACCCAAGACTCGTCACCAGTTATTATGATGTTGATGAAGTCGGGGTCACTGTTTGCGGAATCCAGCATGTCCTGGGAGACTTCAACACGAAGCTGCTTTTGCTCCACCGTGAGCAGCTTCGGCACGAATTTCGCCGCAACTCTCTCCATGGCCAAATCTTCGGTGATAATGGAATGTGCGGAAACATTTCTAATGTCCACCTCTTCCTCAATTTCTCGGATAGTGACGCGACGGTCCCGCATCACCACAGCGTTCAGTTCGGCAATGACCTGGTCATTTCGGCATGTTGATGGCCGATTGGAGCGTGGCTCGTTCTCCACCGATGTGCGGCCATCTTTAAATCAATTGTACCACTGCTTAATCTGTGTGCTGCTCATAGCATCGTCACCGAAAGCCGTCTGAATATTCCGAATGGTTTCCACTTGGCTGTCGCCCAGTTTATGGCAAAATTTGATGCAGTAGCGCTGCTCCTGTCACTCCGCCATTTTCCTTGCAATAAAAAACCGACGAGAGCACTGCGCACCGCTTCACTCAAATGCTGCGTCCCAGCGACTGACGCTATCGGCGGGCGGGAAAAAATTCGTGCATACGCACGAAGGTTCAAGGTCACGTGATGCAAGCGCGCTTGTTTCATATCCATCAGGTGTTTGCAAAAAAAAAATAAAGTCGGATACTTTTCTAACAGACCTCGTAGAGCGCTGGATGGTCTGACTGTTATATTTTAGCGCTATGTTTTCATCAATAAGCTTACCACGAGGGCGAAAAACAATGTACTTTGTTTTTTTAATGTTAAGCTCTAATTTATTTATTCTTAGCCATTCAAAAAGGTTCTTTAGCCAAATATTAGCTTCGCGCTGAACATTAGATAAGTTTGCACCAGAAAAAAATGCGTTAGTGTCATCAGCATATAGTATGATGTCTGCCGTTAGGGGCACGTTAATAATGTCATTTATGTACAAAAGAAAAAAGGAGCGGGCCGAGAATAGACCCTTGTGGGACACCATATTTGATTTCTCCTAGTGCGGATCTCGATTTAAGTATTTCTGTGCACTGTAGTTGATTACTTAAATAGCTTTTCACTAGGTTAAGACCAATTCCCCTAATGCCATACTAACTTAATTTTAGCAATAAGATGTCGTGTTTGATATAGTCGAACGCCTTTTTAAAGTCAAGAAATATTCGTATTGTGCACAGTTTATTCTGAAAGTTGGTGACTATTTTTTCTTTAATGCGTAGTAGGGCTGTTTTCGTACATTGTTGTTTTCGAAACCCGTACTGTTCATCAGTCATAATGTTATTTATATAAATAAGGGAGTAATTACTCATTGGCATCCACCCAAGCGCAGCCATACGGCTACAAAGGAAAGCTATACAGCTTTCTCAGAAACTTCGTAGTTAAAGAAAAATTCGTCCTGGTCCGGGGTTCGAACCCGGAACCACCGCCACACCGGAGCTGTCGCTCTACCAATTGAGCTAACCGGGACGGCAAGCTTATGGTAGGGCGAGAGCGAATTGATCAGTAACTCTAAGTGGGAAGAGTGTTGGTCAAATGTTTAGGGGAATGACCCAAGGTGGAGTAGATTTCTAATAAGGGAGTAATTACTCATTGGCATCCGCCGAAGCGCAGCCATACGGCTACAAAGGAAAGCTATACAGCTTTCTCAGAAACTTCGTAGTTAATTTATTTATATTGCAGAAACTTAGTAAATGTTTATTAATCATCTGTTCGACTACTTTTGAAAAATCTGGGAAGATAGAAATTGGCCTGTAGTAAATTAAAAAAAAACATAAAGTACAATAAAAAATACAGGTAAATGAGCAGGATAAGAAAAGAATAAAAACGCCTAATTTTTTACCAGAGGAAGAAATAGAAGCAAAAGAAACAAACACGTACCAATATTGGCAGCCCGGAAATGTCACAGCTTTTACACAGGAATGAAGTCGCTTTGTAATAGGTTTCTTATTGTTTTACGGAAATGACTGGTGTCTGCAATAGCGACTAATGTCGCAGGCAGGTGATTCCACTCGCGACACGTTCTTGGTAAGAATGCATAGAAGTAGGCGACTGTGCTTAGCGAAGGGACATGAACTTTGGCGCGATGATCAACACGTGGGGAGGTATGAAATGTTGGTGTAATGTACCAGGACTTGAGTGTGTGGTTATGATGGTACATTTTGTGAAAAAGGAAAGACGAGATAATTTTCTCCGTAACGAAAGAGGCGGAAGTTCAAGTGCAGTTTTCCTATTAGTGACGCTAGCAGTACGGTAATAATTGCTAAGAATGGAACGGAGTGAATAATTTTGGTCGAATGTTTAGGGGGATCCCCCAAGGTGGAGTAGATTTTTAATAAGGGAGTAATTACTCATTGACATCCACCCGAGCGCAGCCATACGGCTACAAGAAAAGCTATACGGCTTTCTCAGAAACTTCGAAGTTAAAGAAAATTCGTCCTGGTCCGGGGCTCGAAATCGGGACCACCGCTTCACCGGAGCAGTCGCTCTGCCAACTGAGCTAACCGGGACGGCAAGCTTATGGTAGGGCGAGAGCGAATTGATCAATAACTCGAAGTGGGAACTGTGTTGGTCAAATCTTTAGGGGAATGCTCCAAGGTGGAGTAATTGTCAATGTCAAAATGTCACTGAGTAATTACTCCCTTATTACAAATATACTCCACCTTGGGGCATTCCCCTAAACATTTGACCAACACTGTTCCCACTTCGAGTTATTGATCAATTCGTTCTCGCCCTACCATGAACTTGCCGTCATGGTTAGCTCAATTGGTAGAGCGACTGCTCCAATGAAGTGGTGGTCCCGGGTTCGAACCCCGGACAAGGATGAATTTTTCTTTAACTGCGAGTTTCTGCGAAAGCTTTATAGCTTTCCTTTGTAGCCGTATGTCTGCGCTCGGGCGGATGTCAATGAGTAATTACTCTTTTATTACATAATGATTTTGTGCACTTTCAAGGATTTTTGTTTGGTTAGAGTAGCATGCCCAGGGTCCCACATCGAGCATGAGTATTCGAGGTTAAGTGTGACATAAGTGATGTAAAGTTGTTTTTTTAGAGGTACTCGAGCTAAGGAAAAGTTAAGTTTGAGATAGGCAAGCATGCGGTTAGCTTTCGACGTAATGTATTCGTTGTGTCGATTCTATGAGAGATTGTTAGTGCAGCGACTCCTCTATTTTTACAATGCCAGCCTCATCGCCCGCTTCGCAATGAGAGCCGTCGGTACGCCTCACTTCAGTTAGTTGCCGCGCCAGACGGTAGCACTGCTTACGTCATGCTTGAGTGTGAGCGCGGTGGTGATAGCTCTGCCCTACGCCTGTCACTTCCTACCCCTTCTTGTGTAGCTCTCGCTTCAACCGCGTCACGGCGCTTTTCCCAACGGCAATCGGCTGTAGGGAGCTTTGCAGAGGTGGGCTGTGGCGTTCGCTGCGCTCATCACTTGAGGATGGCAGCTGGCGTACTTGAAGCGCTGCTTGAGGTACTTGCGCCACTCTTCCTTGGCAGACGAGCAGAGTGTAATAAGCTTCGTTCGTTTCGTGGCACCGTGGTTAACGGAAATCGTATTGCGCGGGTAAATGGTGTTGTCTGCGACGCGGACGAGGTGTCCTCGAAGCAGCAGCAAAATTGCATTGGTTAATTATGTTCAGTACGGCTGCTACTTTGAGGTTTTTTGTCAAGTGTGGGAGATTTTATGCTCGATGTGAAGCTCAGGAACCTCGCTGCAGAGATAGTACAAAAGAAGGGGACGTTTGCGTGCATTTATTCACATATATTAAGGCGAAATCCATTAATGCCTCATACTGTTGTGACCAAGGAATGTTAGCGCGTCCGCGTTTCAGCGTAATTACCTAAAAAAAACTGTGTCGAGGCTGGGAACCAGAGCAGGGCCTTCGGCAGGTAGGCGCTACGTGGCACAAACATGATAGTAAACATATTACAACTAAAAGGTGGTAAGGATCGACAGCGCATCAGGAGAGGAAACCAATCCGGTAAAAAGTCCAATTCTTTCTAAATGTCCGTTACCTGCAGCAACATTCGGCTAAAATGAATTCTGGGCAAGAAAAAACAGATTCAACGTGGCAGTCTTGCATGCGCGTTTTCCAAAGGCTATGAAGTCCAGTCAGAAGAATCATATCATAGGGTACCGAGTCAGGTTGGGAAACAGCAAGGTAGCGCACTGTAGGAATTCAGGAGAAAATCTTTCTGTAGCGTCCTCTGCAACACATCCCAAAACAAAATCACGTCTTTGCAGTCTATGAAACGATGTTCAGTTGCTTCAGGCACATTGCACAAGAAACAATTTACAGAAGACACAAAAATGTTTCTCCCATCGAGCCACGTGTTGACAGGAAGAGTTTCGGTGTGTCATTTATAGAAAAATGTTTTGGTGCAAGGAGAAATCGGCATTTTACGGACTCGCGTTAAAACATGACCCATGAACCCAAAGTGGACAGACCGACACAGTGGGGGCGGGAAGAGCGTCGATATCAAATCCCTGTACAGATTTTTGCGCGAAACAGAAGTACTCATTTGAAAAACGAACTGTCAAAAATCGCACGGAGGCATAAACTTCCTGCATAAAGCCCAGCAAACGGGGGCGTTCAGTAAAATTGGAAGAAACTACTAAGTTCCGAAGTAGACTCATGAAGTTAGCCTGCAAGAATGCTCTAATAATCGGATGGGAACAGCCACGAAAGAAGAAGAAACGGGCAACAAACTGTCTCACATACAGGTGCTCCAGGGCCATTCCTCCTGCACAATCATGCCTGAAAAGGTTATCTCGCCGTATGGGCTCAAATTTGGAAGACCAAATAAATGTCGCAAATATACGGTGGAAACGCTGTATGTAATGTCTGGCGCAGTGAAGGACCTGGAGTACGTAACAAATTGTTGTTGCCAGAAAGGTGTTGAAAGCCTGGGCTCGACCAAAAATTGAAAGCCGATGCGGTACAAACGCCTGAGCATAACGCTCAATGGCCGCAACTTGCTCTCTCCAGTAATGCGCACTTGATTTTTAGGCATGAAGTGGAACACCAAGGTATTTAGGAGCCACACAAGACCATTCTATTCCAGCTTACAGGGGTGGAGTTGGGCCCCTTGAACAAAACCATAGGCCAGAACTTTTGGAGCGATTCATTTGAGTACCAGAAACGATGCCAAATTGATACATCGTGGACAACGCATCATCAATGTCGGGCTTGTCAATGCAGAAAAATGCAAGATCATCAGCATATGCTAGCAACTTGACTTCATTACGCAAAACAGGGAACCTATGGATGTTACTGTTACGCAAAACGCTCAAACAAAGCGGTTCCAGGTAAAGAGCAAAAAGCAGAGGAGACATCGGACAGCCTTGCTTCACGGAAGAGCGGATTGGCACATGGTTCGAAAGCTGGCCATTAATGATTAATCGTGTTGAAAAGTTGCTGTAAGAAAATTGCACCCCTTAAGTACAGTAGAACCCATGTTTGCTCGCTCTAGAAGTGAAAACAGAAATGAATGGAGAACGCGGTCAAATGCTTTCGCAAGGTCGATCTGAAGCAGAGCACGCTGCTCATGGCAGCTGGAGAATTATTCAAGAATTGTACGCAAAGTGTGAATATTACTTTGAATGAAGCGGCCTCTCAAACCGCAAGTCAGGTGAGATCTAATGAGTACCGACATTGCGAATTGCAGGCGATTTGAGAAGAATTTAGCAAAAATTTTGTAATCTATATTTGCCAATGTACTGGCCAATAACCTTCTACGGAGCGCAGTTTTCTGTCATGAGTAGTTTTCGGAATTAGCACTGTGTGGCTTTTTGTAAAAGTCTGAGGAAGGGCTCCTGTATCGAGCCCCACCGTGAAGACCCGCAGCAGGACAGGAGTGAGAATAGCATTAAAAGCCTTCTAAAATTCGCCTAAAATTCTGTCAGGACCAGACGTTTTTGAGACAGGTAACTGATCAACTGCGTGTTCCACCACTTCCTTCGTGAAAGAGCCGCTAATAACATAACAATCGTCTTCTGATAAAGGGCTCACTAAGGTGCTGGAATGCGCCAAAATTTTCGAATTATGCGCATAAGGAGAACCACTAAACAAGTGTGTGTAATAATCCATAAATACGGTCGTCACCTCATTTGTACTGGACACTAGTTTGCCATTGGACATCATCCCCGAAATAAACTTTGAAGTCGCATGACGGCGCTCATCAAGCAAAGCCTGTCGTGGCGGGTGCTCATATTGCAGATCACCCTTGGTGCGAGATCGAACACGGGCATCCCTGTAGCGTTCTGCATCAAATCTTTGTAACCCACTTTTGACACTATCAGTTCATCCGTATATAAGCCAGGTGCTTCGCATTCTATTTCATACAGGTTGTACAAATTTTTCCTGAGTGTCTGCTCCTGATGTTTCCTGTAAAAGGACCTTACGGAACCAATTTCTATAGCTGTAGCACGCACGTCATGCTTAAACATTTCCCAAGCGGCGAACAACGGCATCTTGCTCGAGAAACAGGATTCCAGATGCGAGCGTGTAGTGAATGCATGGGTTTCATAAATAAATAAAAGAAATTAAAAAAAATAAAAATATGGAAAGAAGAAAAACCAAATAAAGAATAAAAATAAGGAAACAAACAAAAATAAAAATAAAGATATGAACAATAAAAATAAAAAACAGTGCGCCAGGAAACGCTTTCGCCTTGCAGCACTTTAGAGAGCCAAAGTTCCCCCTGAATTTTTGTCCAGCAATTTACAGTAACAGTATATACAATAACTTGTACCTATCTGCGGCTATATACATTACAACTCTTTGTATTTATAGCCATTTACAGTTATAGAATGGGTCTCAATTTGCATGTATTTGCAGCTATTTACGGTCTTAAGAAGCTTGCATTGTAGCGCAACCACTTTTGTAAGCGCGAGGAGGACAAAGCATCTGGTGCGCGAGCGGAGCTCAACAAAAAATGAAACAAAACACACTTACCGCTCGGGTGGAGACGCTAGTTCGTACGCCATCATGCATTTGGCCGCCCGCTCTTGCGGCGTAGAACGACAACGCCGGTAGAAGAGACGCTGACGCGGCGCGGAAGAAACGGCCTTTACGGTCACTGCCCCTGGACACGCCCTGAAGCGGTCTTGATTTCCGTTTCATCTGCGTTCTTTTCTTCAAGCGCTTTTTTTAATTTTGCATTGTTTTATTAGCGTCTGGTTGTAGACAGGACCAGGCAGAAATTCCGACATGCTTTGGCAAACAGCTGCTGCGCCGTGTATTTGCGAATGAAGTTCATTTTTCGTTTCTCAACACAATCGCAGCTGCAGGATGCCAAGGACAGAGAATAATCTTTATCTTGTTGTCGTAACGATGACAGCTTATCCTGACAAAAGTACAGCTATGACTTGAAAGCTATTGCTATCTTGTAGTTTCGAAAAATGCCTTCTCGGGAAGATTTACCATGCCTTCTTCATTTCATTCTCCCATTTTACTTACAGAACATGATTGAATCTAAAGCCAAAATAGCATTACGTATTGCTAGATACGTTTACCATCTGATTTCCTATTTTCGTCAAGCAGTTTCAGTGCCTCTCCCGGAATATTTCACCGTTTTAGCTTAACGACCAAGCCAGCACAGCCTTTAGTCGCAATGCCAACGCCGCTGCGCCGCACACTCTGGACTACTTTTAAAACCAGTGCTCCACGATGACGAGCGCCACGAACAGCGTGCTCAATAACGTCGATACCTGACAGGCAGCCTGTTGATCATGCGAGATACAGAGCGCTGCCTCACAAAGAAAGAGGGAACGTTTAAAAAATTGTTTTCGTCCGCTTTCCGTCGTTTGGCGCCACTCAGAGGGTACTGTCCCTCACAGGAGCGCAGCAGGCGGGAAGGGTAGTCGATGGGGGAGAGTAGGAAAGGAGGATAGGAGAGGGCCTTGGACGGTGGGATCGGGCGTACTCGGCAAGCATTGTAAAAATAAAGGAGGCGCTGGTTAGTGGTACGCACATCAATATATTTGTGTGAAATAACCTGGTCAGTAAGCGAGGCAATCTGACTGATTACGGGAGATTATCATTGTTTTACATTTAGAAGTGTTTAAATCCATTAACAAAATCGTGTACCAGGCTGCAATGTTACTGAGGCCATGCTGCAGTGTTAGTGCATCGTTACTACTTTCAGCCTTGAGGTATATGACACAGTCGGCAGGAAATAGACAGGTGGAGCTTGCGATTTGTTCAGGTAGGTCACTGACGTAAATTAAAAAAAGTGACGCAGCTAAAACGGAGCCTTGAGGCACCCATGGACCAACCGGTACTTCAGAAGAGTCACTGTCGTTAGTGCTGACACGATTAGAAAGAAACTATCGGATTCAGTTCAAAACCAAAGGATCAACGTTCACCTTGCCGAGCTTTAATAGGAGCAAGTGGTAGTTAACTTTATCAAATGCTTTCGCAAAATCGAAAAATATACAGTCTATTCTAAAGTTAGTGTCCAGAAGTGCGTGGCGATGGTTACACCGTGTTAATAATTGCGTTCCTGATGAAAAGAACTTTTGGAAGCCATGTTGACACGCTATGAAAAAAACTAATTCCACGAAGTTAACGAGATAGGAGTTAATGATGTGTTCAATTATTCTGCATGGAACTGATGTCAAGGACATAGGACTATAGTTGAAAGGGCTATGCGTGTCTCCGTACTTATGAAGTGGAACTACCTTGCCTGTTTCCAGTCTTTAGGTAAGGAGCTATTGTTCAGTGATTTTGTGAAGATTATGTTCAGGATAGTGGAACTAAATTCAATAGTACCCTGCAAAAATTTGTGCGTAATGCCATCAGTACCACACGAAGAGGATGCTAGAGGAATCAAGCAAGACTAGGTATATTGGAATGAATTTTATTGAAGTGAATAGTGGAAAGCTGCTAAAGGATATCGGGCAAAATAAAAGGACGAAAGCGAGGTTATGTACAGAAGCACAATGACCAGTTGGTATTACATGACCTAATCCATCAGTAAGAGTTCTAGCTTCCCCATCGCGGCGTTTCAAAGAGCTTTGGGTTAGTTCTAATTAAAGATGGAAGAGTGGTATCAAATAAATTAATTTTCGCTTCTTTTACAGCATTGGTGTACTTTTTTCTGCGACGGAATAAGCGGACCACTTGTGGGCGATTTTTTCAGTGGGCGATTTTTTCGGACCACGGAAGCGCCGGCCTTTGATGTTAGATAATCGATTATGGTTTCTAGTGTACCATGCCGCATTATATGATTGATAGGCTTTCTTAAAGGAATGTACGTTGCAGGGGCGTAGCCGGAGGAGGGGGAAGGGGGGGGGGCTTATGGTACTTCAGCCTCCCCCTCCCCCGAAAGTTTTTCCAGCTGTCACGCACCGCTGACCAAAACAACCACCGGCGCCGGAAGTCATTCTGGATTTTGTCACCTACACTGTCATGTTTGCGGTTTCGTGTCATCACGAGCTTGTCCGCACCATTAAGTCCGAACGAATGGGCTTATGCGAAAAAGAATGGTAACGTCGGATAGCGCATCAAAGAATCTCGTCCTGGAAATTGGGGTGTTAAGGTGCCTTGATTAGTCAATTAATTACAGCCAAACATGTCCAAAACGTATGCGGTTTCGTGTCATCACGAGCTTGCCCGCACGATTACATCCGAACGAATGGGTTTATGCGAAAAAAAAACAGTACCATCGGATAGAGCATCAAAAAATCTCGTACGGGAAATAGGGAGGTTGAGTTGGATTAATTAGCTAATTAATTAAAGCAAAAAGTTTCGAAAAGTGATCGGGGCCGGAGCAAAAGGGGCGCGAAATTTGAAAAGCCGGAAGTGTGGCACCACGTGACTGGAAGTGTGGGCAGAGCCAACGCGTGGCACCATATCTGAAAACGAAGCTTGGAAAGAAGTTTTAAAACTCAGCTGGGCAATTGATGGAACTTGATTAAGTAAGACAATTGTGGTATTTAAAAGGAATCGATAAGTGATCAATAAGTGATCGACTTCCGGTTCGAGTGTCTCGACTTCCGGTCACGAGTATAAGTTGACGTGAAAAGTGTAGAAGTGTACCTCGTCGTCTTTCTGGGAGGTCATAGGTTGTGACGTCATAAGGTCTGGCGTCATAAACTGTGACGCCATGCTCACGAATTTCCCCAATGCGGGTGCCGCAGTGATCTCTAACGTTTTTTAGAATAAGGCTGCGAATATTGGTAGAAAGAACAGAAAACTCTGACCATATACCCACACCCCTCGGACGAGCCTAGCGGCTAGAGGAGTAGGTACGGCCTGATCGGGTCGCCATCAAGGAAGCAGCACCAGCGTTTGGCAAAGTAGTGTCGCATTGCAAGGGCTGTTCGTAGAGAGAATTCTCGAAAGCTTTGAACATGTAGCCCTTTTCTTTGCATACAACCTTTTGTATCGTATTTTAAATGTTATGTTTAAGCCAAGGCCAAATTTCACCAGTTTTTACGAGCGCGGCGAGTTGCTGCAGAGAAATCTTCAGTCATGCTGATGCCACTATCCTTCAGATCAGACCGCTTAGATAAGATGAGTTGTTTTGTTTTCAAGCTAGAAAATTTCGAACTAAGTGGCCGAACATTCCCTGCAACCTATTTGGCTAATCTCTTCGCGCGAACTATGTCCTCAGATGATAAGTGAATGCCCAACTTGTCACAAGTCATAGCAATACCTCTTTCCTCAGACTGGCAATAGTTTCCAGATTCATCATCCGATACACCGTATAATAACAGTTGTCCAGCCGAGGCCTGTTTTCAACTTCGTGAAAGCGGACACGTAGCTAAGCCGCATCTTGTTCCACGTGAATTACTGACGTCTGTTAGTTCTTTTTTGAAGACCGTCCACCTCATTTCTAAAGTTTGTAAGCGCACGGTGATGTCGGTAACGTGGTAGAAACTGTCTCATGGGGAATTTTAAGTTCCGCTATTCTTTGTGAAATATTGGATTGGTTAGTTTAAATTGGAATACAAGGTTCTTTTGTCTCTTTGACCATGTGATGCAATTCCGCCATGGCCTTGTCAGGCCCCTGCATGAGAGAGAGAGAGAGAGAGAGATCTTATTTACACCGACATGAACCTCGAAGCCTTGTGAGTGGTATCGGCTTTTAAACCATCCGCTATCACACATGTCGATGTCGCTGATGCTGGGCAGCGCTGTCCGAGGCCAGGGCAGGGAATGACTCTTTAGAGAAGGCCGGGCGCTTCACTCTCTGACGTGCGTGAAAATGCAGTGCTGATGCTGTTGAAAACCAGGTTTGCTGATGTAAAGCAACAGCAGGGCATTATATCAGAAGAAAGTGTGCCAATATCCACGCAGTCGCTTGAACGAAAGCCAAGAATCTGCGCGACAAAAAACGATGGAACGTGAGTCCTTCATCCTGCTGTGCTTCGTCCTGCCTGTGCTTCCGAGAGACCGAGCAGTCTCTAGCCAAAACACTATGCTAACCGCCGCCGCGGTGGCTCAGTGGTTATGGTGCTCGGCTGCTGACCCGAAAGACGCGGGTTCGATCCCGGCTACGGCGGTTGAATTTCTTTGGAGCAGAAATTCTAGAGGCCCGTGTACTGTGCGATGTCAGTGCACGTTAAACAACCCCAGGTGGTCAAAATTTCCGGAGCCCTCCACTACGGCGTCTGTCATAGCCTTAGTCGCTTTGGGGCGTTAAACCCCATAAACCAAACCAAACCAAACTATGCTAACTATATTTAATTCAAAAGCTTCATCAAGATGAAAGGAAATAGTCCGCTGAAGTATGTATGGTTTCTACAGGGTTCAATGGCGTGTATCGCGATATTTAAATTCACAGGACGTGAACGGCATACCTGAAGTAATAACAAGAAAGCGCATGCATTCAACGCCACAAAAGCACTGTGTGGTACATAAGAGAAAAAAATGCAATATTTACTGATACCTGCAAGCTAGCGGAAATTTCGCGGCGCCATGAATTTTAGAACCACACCTTGCCAAAATTTTAGCACAGTGAATTCCCTTCAACGGTTGCTTTGGTGCGCGGCAACAACGTACCTTTGGATCTTGCAGAGGTACGGATGTCGATGTTGCGACGAACAGCACTCTCCCACGTAATCCTACGAGCATCATTTGGGAACGAAAACACACGTACTTTTCGTCCATTGTCATAGTTGCCTTTGCAGTTCGGAACACAGCAGCAACCCATCACTTCTACAGCCACACGCAAATTTATATCCCAAGATAAAAGAGCATTTCGCTCCCGGTACTCACAAACGCAACAGCGCTCGCTGAGACGCCCGGCAGCACAACGACGGTAGTTGCGCAACGGGTTTGAGGATGTAAGGGGAGTACCGGCGGAATGCGAAGAGGTCATGGGTCCCATTGTTGTGAAAAATTTTAACAGAGCTGATGATGTAGGAATTTTGGACTTTCTAGAGACCCACCTTGACAGCTTTAGAGCTGAAGAGAATGTGAATGTGTTATGGTGTATGTTTGGAAAGATATGCCTCGACTGCTTGACAATGTATGTCCCTAGTGTTATTAAGAAAAAAAAAACATATCCCATGGATTACGCGGGATATTATTCACACTAAACGTCGGCTAAAGCGAATGCGGCGTTCACGTAATCGAAATGAGTCTAATGAGAGCATGCTAGGCAGTCTATTAAGAAACAAGATCAAGCAAGCTAGGGATTCCTTTTTTAATATTACGCTTGGGCGCTTTCTGAGTGAAGCACCGGAGAAGTTCTGGCGATACATTAATGGCGACAAACAACGCAATGTGTCACTAATAGTTGATGGTTCACCTGTCACAGGGTCAAAAGATACTGCTGGTGTGTTTAATGAGTACTTCCAATCAGTGTATACCGATAAAACCTCGAGTTTTCTTTCTAAGCCAGACGACTACATTTCTTTAATGCCAGATGTTACTATCTCCCGCGAAGGTATTTTGAATCTTCTTCTGAAACTTGACGTAAAAAAGTCTAGTGGGCCTGACAACATCCCTCCAGCTTTTCTCCGCCGTTACGCAGAATGGTTATCACATTACTTACATATTATTTTCAACGCTTGTCTGTCTCAGTGCGCAGTCCCATCGGAATGGAAAACCGCACGTGTCGTACCTGTTTTTAAAGGCAGTGACCCATCTCGCGTATCTAATTATCGCCCAATATCTTTGATCTCGACCAGCTGCAAAATGTTCGAGCATGTGATCTGCCGAGCTCTGACGGAATTTTTGGAATCGACCCATTTTTAATGTGATGAGCAGCATGGATTTAGGCGTGGTTTATCTACGGTCTCACAACTGATAACCACTTGCCATGATTTTTTTATTGCAGTTAATAACAAACAACAAATAGACGCTGTTTTTCTTGACTTCGCCAAAGCCTTTGATAAGGTTCCGCACACTAAACTCATTCAAAAGCTTTACACTGCCGGAATCAATCCTAATATTATTGACCTTATTAGAGCCTACTTAGAAGATAGATTTCAATATGTTCGTGTTAACGATGAGTACTCTGATGAACTTTCGGTTTCATCTGGTGTTCCGCAAGGATCAGTTCTGGGGCCTATCCTATTTTTAGTTTACGTAAATGACATAATTAACGTGGTTGATTCCGAAGTTAAAGTTAAACTATTTGCAGATGACTGCGTTTTATATTCCTTAGTTAACTCCACACCGGACCAAATTAAGCTTAACAGTAACCTGCAGAAGATCTCAAACTGGTGTGACCGATGGGGTATGTTTCTTAACGTTAATAAATGTTCCGTACTTAGAATTTGTAAAAAGAAAACTGTTCTGATACATCCATATTGTATAGCTGGCGTACCACTTCCAGAAACCTCGTCTGTGAAATACCTTGGAGTTCAGATAACTAATTGCCTAAACTGGGTTGCTCACATAAATATTACATGCGGGAAAGCTCTGAAGACTCTGTGGTGTTTGAGGCGTAAACTGTCAAAGGCCCCAAAGCATGTCAAACTGGCAGCGTATAAGGCTTTGGTGCGGCCTCGTCTGGAATATGCTTGTTGCTTATGGGACCCATTTACGGCCAAGAATATCTCCAAATTAGAAAGAGTGCAGAGGACAGCGGCCCGTTTCATTTGCAATCGATACAAACGAACAGATAGTGTATCAGCTATGATCAATTCTATTGGCCTAGAATCTCTTCAGACAAGGCGCACTGAAGCAAGATTGAAATTTTTGTTCCTAATATATAATAATCTGATTAGAATAAACACCCATGATTATATTACTCCTGTTTCACGAGCAAGTACGCGTTATAACCATGGAAAAATGCTGCAAGAATTTCGTGCATACTCTAACACAGTAAAACACTCATTTTTTTTCAAATCAATAGCAGAGTGGAATGAATTGCCAAAGTGTGTACTGAACAGCCCAAATGTGGAAACCTTTGTCGATAATTTCAGAGCCTTTTCTATGTGAAACCCATGTCTTTTTGGTTTCTTTTTTTCGCATTATCGTTTGCTCTTGCATGAAGTTTGTGCATATCTTGTGTTTTTTTATTTGTATCTCTGCCCATGCCCGTGCTCATGCCTGCTTGGAGTCGAGCGACTCTGCAGTATGAAATAAATAAATAAATAAATAAAGTAGGATGACCTCAAAGCAGGGAGATGGAAAGTACGCAGGCCTTGAAAATTCTAGATGCTCAAAGCGATGCCGCTCGGCGCTTGCTGCCGGAGCCACGAAGGCCATTGGCCACGTCAGCCGGTCTTATCGGCTTTGCGTTTGACTTTCCCCCGAGCGCCTGCCACGCGGAAGCGAAATGCTCGGTGCGAGGAAGGTCTGTCAAGATTCCTTAACAGATGATCATCGCGCTCGCCGTCGGCAAGACCCATTTTTGCGCGTTGCCGAGCGTGACGCCGATCCGCGTCATAGCCGGACTGAAGAACGACGGGCCATAGAGTAACATAAAAGTAAAGAGCGGACACTCGGGCCCTTTCGCGGCCGAGTTCGGCGCTTCCCCGTTTCCGCCAGATGGCACTGAACGTGCAAATATAAAAAGAAAAAGAGTATGGTCTTGGCATATCTTGGCTTGCAGTGACGTGCGCTGCGCGCCTACGGTCGCAGTTACGTCAGCAACAGCGGCGTCTTTTAAGTGCGTCAAGCCAACGGGCAAGCACGCCCAGGCGGCAGTGTGCGACGGACCGACGGTGTGAGCGGCTGTATTTTTTTGCGGCGTCTGCAAGCTTCGTGGGCACGTCCGTTTTGTATACTGCTGAGGTGCTGCGACGGTTGTTTCTTCCACCCCGTGAACTGTCCAACAAGAAGCTGCAGCTGTCGGCCTTAAAGGCGGCGGCGGCGGCTCTTCCTAAGCACTTCCAAAGAGGCAACAAAGCTGCGTCAAGGGCAGATGCCCACCACCAGGTTTTGACAGTAAAGCCTCCAAGATTCCTGTTTATGCCTATCATCTCTGAGGCCAGTGCGTTTCCCCGGGTCCGCTAGGTGCGCTGTGCACAAAAGTCGGCCGCTGGGGCCTACGGGAGTGTCCGCTCTTTACTTCTATATTACTCTATGGACGGGCGACGAAGAGCTCGCAAACGCCTCGCAGCAGCTAGAGCGGTGCCGGCGACAGGGCAAACCATCAACTACTTCCGGAGCCACCGCCTGAGACGTTGATGGTGCCAGGAGGGCCGCGTTGGAGCGACCTTCATCAGCCGCCACGCAGCTCGCGGCTCTCTCCGATTGTTTAACCGGGCCGTTGCCGACGTTTAGCCAGTTTTCAGTGCGCTAGCTCTTATATCGACCATTCTGCATTCTGCGTTGTCGGAAGCTGGCTTTATGGCAGACTGCGCAACTACCAACCGTGTCAGGCGGCAATTGATCGACAAAAGCACCCTGTGTCGGCCCACCAATGGCAGCACCTTCACCTGTGAGCCGTTGCTATGGCACGTGCTGCCATCTCCTCCTTTCAGGAAAGAACACCTAGGACAGCAGCGCAGCTCGGAAACGCATCATCCGCATTTTGCCTAATTACCCAAATCGACTGATACGTTTTCTATGCAGTTTAATATAAATACAAGTCAGGTTTCGGACTCTGTTCCACGTCTGCCTACCACGTGCTGGGATCTAAGCGAGAGATGGAATTAAGGCTTGGAATTTCGGTTCGATGAACATTTGTTGACTACGTGTTGCAGGTTATAGACAAATTGGGGTTCGAGTTTTTGGTTTTTCAGTAAAGGTCTCATTATTAAGGCGGAAGCCTTTAATGTCTCATCGTTGTAAGCAGCAGTTGTCGACGGAAAATGTCACGCTTTTCAATTGATGAAAACGGTCGTGACGTCACGGTGCGCGAATTTCAAACGGGGCCAATTGCACTTTGGCTAGTAACCATACAACCAATTGAAGGCATCGTATAGTGATGCTCCAAGTAAGTTTGGTTTTGGTTTTGTGGGGTTTAACGTCCCAAAGCGACTGAGGCTATGAGAGACGCCGTAGTGAAGGGCTCCGGGAATTTCGACCACCTGGGGTTCTTTAACGTGCACTGACATCGCACAGTACACGGGCCTCTAGAATTTCTCCTCCAAAGAAATTCTAGCCGCCGCGGCCGGGATCGAACCCGCGTCTTTCGGGTCAGCAGCCGAGCACCATAGCCACTAAGCCACCGCGGCGGCACCCAAGTAAGTGGGACTGAGCTTAGTTAATTGCTTAATTACCCAATTAGCCTAATTAGCTTTACTAGTCAGGCCATATAATTAAATAAAAGCGATTAAGAAATTGGTCGAGCTCAGCAATCGAACACCGGTCTTCGGCGTGAGAGACGAGCACGCTATCCACTCCGCCATGCCAGCTCGATGGTTTGGAATGAACAAAGGCGCGTCTAGTGAATACGGTGTCTTCACTCACTCTAATCTTCCTCCATTCCCTTCCAGCGAGGTTTAGGTGTCCACCGACAAATGAGAGTCTGATACATTTCCTTTCCTCAAAAACCAATTTACCGACGAGCGAGGCGTAGAACCGAATGGGCGATGGCGTTCTATGGACTCCTTGGCAGCGTTGCAAGACGCTGTCGCGTTCCACTCTTAGGGGCGAAGCTTATCTTAACCACACATCAGTGACCACACTTTAGGTCAAAAAAGTGCCCCCCTGAATTTTGACGGGTGTCCACCGAGATATGTGAGACAGTTACTGCGTAATTTCCTTTCCTCAAATACAATTTTCATTTTCTTCATTACGGCTCCTCTTTATCTATCTTCTTTCACTCCCACCTCCCTTCCTCTACGGTGCGGTTCAGGTGTCCACCGAGATGACAGAGAATTACTGCGCCATTTCCTTTCCTCAAAAAGCGTTGCGTTCAAAGGCCAAGGCATCGCGCCGAACGGGTGGTGCGTTCCGTGGACTCCCTGGCAGCGCTACAACGCGCTGTCGCGTTCCACTCCTAAAGGCGAAGCTTAAGCGTCATTAATTAGCAGTTAATTAGTATTCAGGCATTAATCAGTAATTAACAATTAATTAGTGATTTGCCATCACTTAGTAATTAGTACTCAGATATATGCGACGCCACCAGTGCCACAGAAACAGCGAAGGTGGTGCGGAAAACGATTCCGCCTCTACCCACTTTAGACAGTCAAAGTGCCCCCTGAATTATTGCGCATTCCTTGGGGAGATTCTGTTAGATCTGGATCAAACACATGTTCGTTAAAAATATTGTTCGGGAAATGATGAAGCCACGCTTCAGGATCTGTTTCGGCGTTATCAATTCGAAATATCAGGTATACTGCTGCCATCATACTGCGATGTCGACGGCGTATCTTCTGGCTCAGTGACAGTGAAAAGGCTGTTATTTGCCGGTATAGGTGTCTATTTTCCAGCGGAGGCTTGTCTCGAATATGCTTACGCTGTAGTTTATGGTGAAGGGTACGTTCCTTCTTTGCCACAAAATCTGGCAGTGCCTCTCGGTCATCCGCTGTTAGCGCTATTTTATTGAGTTATACAACAACAACAACAACAGGTATACAACAGGTGTATCTTACCGGTACTCACCTGTGGGGCAGAAACGTGGAGGCTAACAAAGAGGGTTTAGCTTAATTTAAGGACAACGCAGCGAGCTATGGAAAGAAAAATGATAGGTGTAACGTTAAGAGATCGGAAGCGGGCGGAGTGGGTGAGAGAACAAACGCGCGTTAATGACATCCTAGTTGAAATCAAGAGGAAGAAGTGGGCTGGGGCAGGGCATGTATGCGAAGGAAAGATAACCGCTGGTCCTTAAGGGTAACGGAGTGGATTCCAAGAGATGACAAACGTAGCAGGGGGCGGCAGAAAATTAGGTGGGCGGATGAGATTAAGAAATTTGCGGGAATATGGTGGCCGCGGCTGGCGAAGGACAGGGTTAATTGGAGAGACATGGGAGAGGCCTTTGCCCTGCAGTGGGCGTAGTCAGGCTGATGATGATTGAGAGGACATAGTAGTAGCGCTAAAAACAAGGACGACAGGGTAGCGAAAGACAACACAGGCGCTAGACGTCAACTGACTTTATTGTGGAGAACAACAACGAATTTATAGGCGACAATCATGAGCATAAAAAATCAACATTTGAATCGCATGCGTGATGGTACTTCCCGATACAAGAACCTCAAATCTTTAGTGCACAGATAAACATTTGGTTTGCTCACGCAGGTTTGCCTTTCCAAGTGAATGAGAAGGGCTTCCGATACTTCCCGCTCTTTCTGATCTGCACTGACATAAATCACACGTGTCTGCTCAAACAAAGGGGTACATTTTTTTTCATCGTGCTTACAACGTTTGCAATGCGCCGCCAAGTGTCGAGGGCCTGATATAGCAGCTGCCAAATTGTTATGCTCCATGAAGCGAACATTGATGCAACGGCCGGTTTGGCCTATGTAGCACTTTCCGCAAGATAGCGGAATCCGGTAGACCACATTTGTCCTGCAGGCCATAAACGGCTTCCCATGCTTGATGGGGCATGACAGTTTTCTGTTGCAGTCATCATTCACCACTCTGCACAGTTTCCTGAGGTTGTTGGGTGCAGTAAGCACTACCCTAATATTGTCTTTCGAGGCCACCTTTTTAAGGCGGTGCGTAAACTTGTGAACATAGGGCAATGCCACACATCTTGCCCGCTCGTGAGCTTGTCGCTCAGTCGTCAGCTTATGGTCCCCAGCTTTTATCTTGTGTATCAGACACTCGGCGACCGATGCCACCAGTTCCACAGGAAAACCTGCATTAGTCAGGCGACCCGCCTGCTTATCAACGCCCTCCAGCATCTTGTACGAGCAAGACTTTTCTAAAGCAGCAAGAAGGCATGTCTTAGCAATGCCTCTTTTAACCAATTTGGAGTGGGCCGAATCAAAATTCAAAATTGCTTTTTTGGACCTTGGCTGGTACATGTGGCAAACGTGTGATTCACCAAAGAAAAAAAGAACATCAAGAAACTGTAGGCTACCATTATGTTCAAGTTCATGGGTAAAACTCAGAGCTCCGGCACAGGACTTAAAAAGATCTAGAGTATGCTGGATTAGATCCTCTTTTCTGTGGTCTTCACGTTTTGCTACCACAAGAAAATCATCTACATATCTAAAAATGCGTAAAATCGTGTTGTCGTTAAGGCGCGCTTCAATGCGTTTGTCGAAACTCGCTAAAAACAGTTCACTAATCACTGGGGCGATGCACGAGCCTATGCAGACGCCCTCGCGCTGAACAAATTTCGCGCCCTCAAAATTAACAAAGGTACTAGAAAGATAAAATTCTAAAAGCGATAAAAAATTTTCCAGAGAGACTCCTACGTCATTTTGAAAGCCTACATTGCCTTTAGTTTCAATGCTCTTCTTCACTGTGATTAAAATATCTTTCTGGGGAATCAGCCGCCGCGGTGGCTCAGTGGCTATGGTGCTCGGCTGCTGTCCCGAAAGACGCGGGTTCGATCCCGGCCGCGGCGGTTGAATTTCTTTGCAGGAGAAATTCGAGGCCCGTGTACTGTGCGATGTCAGTGCACGTTAAAGAACCCCAGGTGGTCGAAATTTCCGGAGCCCTCCACTACGGCGTCTCTCATAGCCTTAGTCGCTTTGGGACGTTAAACCCCATAAAACCAAACCAAACCGTTCTGGGGAATTGAGTAGAAAAGATTTTCAACGTCAATCGAGTATGCCCGCATAGAACCAAAACACAGATCTTCCTGCGAGAGAAATTCAATTACTTCCTTCGAATTAGCCACCCTAAATGGGTCGATAACCGGAAGAAGCTTCAAACATTTTTGAAGGAACCTGCAAAGGGCACCTTGCCAAGATCCTACTTCCGTGACAATCGCGCGAAGGGGAACATCCGGCTTGTGTGTTTTTGCCGTAAAGAATACCGTGAGCCCATCTTTTCCAGCTTCTTTTATACTTTTTTTGAGATTAGGTAGGTTCAACTTATCACAGAGCGCAAGAGCACGCTTCCTAATCCCAGCACCAGTTGACCGCGTTTGGACAAAACTTTTCGAAATTGCCTGATTCGCCTTGTCTAAGTAGAATGTTTTTGGAATAACCGCAAACCCGCCTTCCTTGTCCGATACTAGTAACATTAGTTCGTTAGATTTCAAGTAATTAACAGCAGCTTTTACATTGATATTTGACCTTCCGGAATGCAATTCATGCCTTAGAAGACAGTCAGCACCTTCAGACATGCACCGTCCCTTCTCCTCTTCATCAGCCAAGCTCGTGATCTTTTTAACCATTGTAACCAGGCCGGTTGCAGTCTCTCTGGGCTCGGTACAATACTTAGGCCCGAGAGACAGAACACTCTTAACATCCTCAGGAAGAACAGACCCTCCAAGACACGTGACAGTCCCGCGATTTGCGTTGAACTTTCCCGTCGTATTCTTCCATGCGCACAGCTTTTGTAGGCTGGCTTTCCAAAGGAACTCAGTCACAAGCACGACTTGCCTGTTCCATGTCCTGAATACTGCATCTCCGCCTTCCTGGTTAGTAGCAGTGGTGGCAGCGAATAGACGCAGGCTGAACTGTAGATGGCGAACCTGCCTCCAGAGCTCTGAACGCTGAATCTTGATTATCCTATTGGCATGCCGCATGGACGGAAGGCACGGCAAAAACAAAGCTTGGATTCCTTGCGGCACCAAACTATTATTGAGCGCAAAGCTCAGGGTTCTTGCACGGCAGGTCGTCACAGCGATTAAATTGATGATATGAACAGGAAGATTCACACAAAGAAGAGGGGAAGACAGGGCCCAATGAACTAGAAAGTAAGGCATTTGAGGCAGAAAGCTGGGCTAGTTGGTGTTTGGATTGAGAGGACATAGTAGTAGCGCTAAAAAAACAAGGACGACAGGGTAGAGAACGAGATCTGATGAACTAAAGTGGCTGTTTGGGCTTGTTGGTCAGTGATCATGGTTAATGAATGCAGCGCGAAAAGACACGGACAAACGAAGAAGTGGACAGGACTGGCGCGAGAGAAAGACAACACAGGCGCTAGACATCAACTGACTTTATTCTCGAGAACAACAACGAATTTACAGGCGACAATCATGAGCATAAAAAATCCACATTTGAATCGCATGCGTGATGGTACTTCCCGATATTAGGGTAGTGATTACTGCACCCAACAAACTCGGGAAACTGTGCAGAGTGGTGAATGATGACTGCAACAGAAAACTGTCATGCCCCATCAAGCATGGGAAGCCGTTTATGGCTTGCAGGACCAATGTGGTCTACCGGATTCCGCTAACTTGCGGAATGTGCTACATCGGCCAAACCGGCCGTTGGATCAATGTTCGCCTCATGGAGCGTAACAATTTGGCAGCTGCTATATCAGGCCCTGGACACTTGGCGGCGCATTGCAAACGTTGTAAGCATGATGAAAAAAATGTACCCCTTTGTTTGAGCAGACACGTGTGATTTATGTCAGTGCAGATCAGAAAGAGCGGGAAGTATTGGAAGCCTTTCTCATTCGCTTGGAAAGGCAAACCTGCGTGAGCAAACCAAATGTTTATCTGTGCACTAAAGATTTGAGGTTCTTGTATCGGGAAGTACCATCACGCATGCGATTCAAATGTTGATTTTTTATGCTCATGATCGTCGCCTATAAATTCGTTGTTGTTCTCGAGAATAAAGTCAGTTGATGTCTAGCGCCTGTGTTGTCTTTCTCTACCCTGTCGTCCTTGTTTTTTTAGCGCTACTACTATGTCCTCTCAATCCAAACACCGACTAGCCCAGCTTTCTGCCTCAACTGATGATGATGATGATGATAGGGGCAAAGGAAAGGTTACAGTGTAAAACCTAGAGGACGGTGAGCAGAATATATTATGTGGTTAACATGACATTTCCAAGTTAGGTCACGAGAAGTATGCACACCGAGATATTTAAATGCCTCAGTTCTTGAAATTTGGATGTTATTAATGTCATAACCATTGCAACGTACTTACGACGACAGTGGATAGGTATGAAGATAGTTATAGTGATATTTAGGAACCTGAGCGAAGTGTTACACCAATCCTGTATGCGAATAAGTTGTAATACGAAATGATTAGTGGGGTTCGTTATTGCTCGATAAACGAGACAGTCAGCGGCGAAGAGGCGGATATGGGAACAAATGTTATAAGGCAGGTCATTAATGTATTTCAAGAAAAGGAGAAGCCCAAGCACGGTACCTTGCGGTACTCATGGAAGCAGGTTTGTTCAGGACGAAGAGTGTGGGTCGGAATATACAAACTACTGACGGTTAGTCAGACACCCTCGAATCCAGCTTAGAACACACGGATGCATGTTAAGACGTGATAACTTTAGTAAGAGACTACCATTGGGAACCTTATCAATAGTTTTTCGAAATTTAAAAATGTTGTGTCAGTCGGAGTGTTGCTATTGTGCCATTCAACTAGATTTTGCCATCGAACCCAATCTAATCGAGCGTGCTCACCGCCTCGGGCGCCACTCAGCTGATCGCACCAGGCCAACCATTGTTAAATTCACCTCACGGAAAAGTTTGGTTTATTGGGGTTTAACGTCCCAAAGAGACTCAGGCTATGAGGGACGCCGTAGTGAAGACCTCTAGAAATTTCGACCATCTGGGGTTCGTTAACGTGCACTGACATCGCGCAGTGCACGGGCCTCTAGAATTTCGCTGCCATCGACATTCAGCCGCCGCGGCCGTGATCGAACCCGCGTCTTTCGGGTCAGCAGCCCAGCGCCGTAACCACTGAGCCACCGCGGCGGGTGTCACTGAAAAGTAAAGAAAGCATCCCTTCTTTAGGTACTAAGCTCAAAGGCACCAACTACAGCATTGGCAAAGACTTGTCCCTTCCTGTTCGTAAAGCCCGCAAACATCTTGTAGCCTTCGCCAAATCGGTATCCGATAAGTTCGCTTTGTGCTTGAAAACATTACATATTTATTTATTAAACTACTCTAAAGGCCCTGCGGGGAGAGCATTACATAGGAATGATACACGAAGCACTTTGATGACACTTTGTCAAAAATCAAAGCTGCAAAAAAAGAGACAAACAAAAAACAGAGACACCATTTTTTATAAAGCAAAAAAACAAAACAAAACACAACAACACTAGAGCGCAAATAGAAAAACTAAAGAATACAAACAGCTGAGATGAAAAATACAAAAACAAAGCAGATAAAACCAGCGCAGATTAACAAAACAAAAAAAAATCTGAAAGTAGTGGTATTCGAGGGAGCACAATAGAAGCATTATTAACTCTATAAAGACACAGACACAGTGATGATTAGGCATGTCCCATTCTGATGTGAGTAAGCAGAATTTTGTTAAATTTATCTGGCTGAACTTCATTAGCAATATCTCATGGTAGGCTATTCCAGCCACTTATGTATGAATGATTGCGCGTAAAGAGGTGACTTGCACACTGGGCGATTGACTTTTGTCCCAAACGCTCCCAACTTATCCCAAACGCTACATATTTGATGAATCACCACAAACAGTAAACGTGATAAAATAGCAACCACCTCAGCACCTGTCAACAGATCGTTCGAAGCATGTACAGCAAGAAGGTCAGCAATCTTTACTAACGTGCGGAGTTTCATTTCAAAGCGCAACATTGTTTCCCATATCGTCACTTCATCTGCCATCAACATTCTAGTCTTGACTGAAACGTTGCTAAAGAGAAATATTTCTGATAGTGAAGTCCTTGCCACACTGATAGCCTCGGCATCACCCATGAAGAGGGTTTTACATATAACACTTACACAGCACAGAGACAACCACGAGACGGCACAGTAACATATATCGAACCACCTTTTCAGGCGGCTGTTCGAAACAGGGTATGTCCCCGAAGGGCATAGCAGGACTACGGAGCCTCTCCTAGGACTGCACCCCCTGAACAAACCGGTCGCCAGCTCGGGGGGAGCCTGTACCCATACGGTGGGTATCCAACGGTGGGTTTCGAACCTGCCACCTCCCGCAGTTGAGGCGGACGACCAAACCACTAACTGATATCAAAGGTAGATGGAATTGAGGCGTCAATCGCACTTGTGTCTGACAAGTATGACAAAATTCTAGAAAAGCTGGACGCTCACGACAAGGATGTTGCTGATATGCAAAAAGGAGTTGCAGCAATCGAGTCTGGCAACTTTCCTTACGTCAAAGACATGAAGCTTCAGCTAAACGATCTGGAGCAATACAGCCGTCGAAACAACCTTGAAATTCACGGCATGGTCAAGGAAGATAATGAAAACCTCTTTGAGAAATTAAATGACCTAGCATGTAAACTGGATCTACCTGAACTAACGGATTCGAATTTAGAATCTGTCCACCGCGTGCCAGCAAGACCGGGTAGACTCCGTTGTTATTGCACGGTTTTCATCAAGCAATCTGAAAGACAAATGGATGCAAAGTTGCTCTCAGCTTCAGACAATATCGTCAGACCTATGGTTTATAGATAACCTTACGGCAATGAACAAACGTCTTTTGTGGCTAGCGCGAGCAAAAAGTGAAGAAAAAGGCTATGGCTTCACGTGGCAAAAGAATGGACATGTGCTTGTGCGAAAGGATGTAGGTACCGGCATTGGGATTCACACTGAAAGTGATCTCGAAAAACTGGTGTAAAAAGAAGCTTTAATTGCTCATGCGCCCAGTACGTCAAGATGGAAACGTTACCGCTGCAACACTCTTATCATGATGCCGTATCTTTCGGCACTGCAGTTTCAAAAAAGGAAAGGTCTCGCTTTTATTCCTTCTATCACTTCAACGGGCGCAGTTTAAGTGGCAAAAAGGATGAATTAGACCTACAACTGGCCTCGTTGAGCCACGACTTCGACATCTTAGCCTTCAGCGAGACATGGCTCACTAGCAGTCGCCACACAGTAGATTTTAACGGGTTTTCATGTGAAGCAGTTTGCAGAACAAACAAAAAAGGAGGAGGCGTTGCACTTTTCGTTAAGCATAACTTATCTTATAAGGTCATGTCGGAACACTGCTTTATAAACCCTTGCTTTGAATCCTTTTTCATCAAGTGTCATTCTTTCATATTTGGTGTAATCTATCGCCCTTCATCTGGTCAGTTTGATGATTTATGTCGTCTTTTCGAACTTATGCTGGGTCAGATGGCAATGCTGAACATGCCTGTTGTAATCATGGGCGACTTTAATATCGATCTTTTTCAAGTGTCTGATCGTGCCCGGGAATTCACGGATCTTTTAGCATCTTGTGGTTTTGTTAACATTATTGAGGCCCCCACTAGAATTACAGAATCTACGGAAACGTTGATCGACTTATGTTTATCTTCCTATGGAAAAAATGACATAGAAGCTGGCGTTTTAATGAGTGATAACAGTGATCATATGGCGCAGTTTTGCTTTCTCCCGAATTTTTCCTCATGCCAAAACCGGAAAACCGATCCAGTTATTTCGAGGCGGAACATTGCGAAAAACAACATTAGTTATTTCCGCCAGTTAGTAGCATCAGTAGACTGGAGCGCTGTTATATGTTTAGAAGATCCGAATTCGTTCTGCCGCCGCGGTGGCTCAGCGGTTATGGTGCTCGGCTGCTGACCCAAAAGACGCGGGTTCGATCCCGGTTGCGGCGGCTAGAACTTCTTTGGAGGAAAAATTCTAGAGGCCCGTGTACTGTGCGATGTCAGTGCACGTTAAAGAACCCCAGGTGGTCGAAATTTCCGGAGCCCTCCACTACGGCGTCTCTCATAGCCTTAGTCGCTTTGGGACGTTAAACCCCACAAACCAAACCAAACCGAATTCGTTCTATAACCAGTTTCTGGAACGAATGATTAAACTTTATGACAGTGCATTTCCTTTGGTAATACACAAAAAGAGCAAGAAAGGAAGAAAGCCGTGGATAACTGATGACCTGCTGCGCAGAATAAAAGCCCGTAATGAACTCTTTGAAAGGTTCGTATCATCGAGAGACATAGAGATATTAAAACAGTTTAAAAAATTGAGAAATAAGTTAGGGGCCGATTTAAAGAAGTCTCGTATGCGCTACTATACTGATAAATTTGCCAGTATTCACTTCGATCCCCAAAAAACGTGGCGCACAATAAAGAGCTTGTTGAGACAACCCGCTAACTGTATGTCTTATGAAATTGAGTTAGGTGAGCAGTTATTAAGTGGCATAAGCCTTGCAAATGAGTTCAATCCACATTTCCCAGATTTTGGTGCCGTGAGCTCAACATCCTCTCTACAAGCTACCCCATATATTAAACATAGTATCCAGAACACCATGTTTTTAAAACCTGTTACTCCCGAGGAAATTGTCAGCATAATCAACGATATTAAGAACAGCTCTGCGTCTGGTTTCGACGGGATCAGTGTGTTGCCAATTAAGGCTGTGGTAGATTTGATATGCGATGCGCTGTGTCGATTGATAAGTCTGGTGTTTGCGACTGGTGTTTTTCCTGAAAAAATGAAAATAGCAACAGTCTCTGTTATACACAAAGGAGGAGCTCTGAACGATATAGGTAATTATAGGCCTATATCAGTTTTGCCATTATTGTCAAAGATGGTAGAGAAAGCTATTAACATTATATTGATTAATCCTCTAAATACACACAACCTACTATATGACTGTCAATATGGATTCTAGAAAGGCAAATCCACTGAGTCAGCACTGCTAAAAATCCGAGATAAAATTGTCAATAATATTGAGCAACAAATGTACACCATAGGTATATTTTTAGATTTTTAAGAAAGCAGTTGATTCCATAAAACATGACATTCTGTATACCAAATTACCTCATTATGGCATAAGAGGCCTTCCGCTTAAACTGATCCGCAGTTACCTAACAAATCGTAAACAATATGTCACAATAAACAGTATCGATTCAGACACCGGAGCGATAAAGTTCGGTGTCCCGCAAGGCTCCATTCTTGGCCCTGTAATTTTTCTCTTATATCTAAATGACATAGTCTCAATTTCCAAAACCCTAGACATTATTCTCTATGCGGATGATACAAATGTTTTTTTTTCTTCTGATGATTTAACATCTCTCTGCGTAACCGCAAATATATGGCTTCAGAATCTGTCTCAGTGGCTTCAGGCTAATCAACTTAATTTAAATGTGAAAAAAAAAAACAAAATATATTTTATTTGGTCCTAAAAATAAGCGGACCAATCTTGCGTATACACTGAAATTTAAACTGCATACTTTAGAAAGAGTATCCGAGCATAAATTCTTAGGGGTCAAATTTCATGAAAACCTTCACTGCTCCGAACATGTAAATCCAGTAAAAAGTAGTATTGCTCAAATGCTGGGGATGCTAAACAGAATTCAAGCTTACCTTCCAAAGAACCTAAAACGCCAGCTATATTTCGCCTTATTTCATTCCCGGTTGACTTACTGTCTACTTGTTTGGGGCGTAACTTCAAGATCTAACCTTAATAAATTATATCTGATGCAAAAGAAAGGTTTAAAATTTATTCATGGCCTATCGTCTCATGAACACGTGTCTGAGTTTTTTGTTGAAGATGGTATATTGAAACTTGAAGCCTTGTACTACCAGCGGCTTTCCGAAGCTATCTATCTAGAGGTGAAAGCAAATAGCGAACTTTTCTTTTCTACTTACACTAAGAATTTGCCTTATTACACGTTCAGACACCACTCCTTTATTAAACCTTTCATTAGGACGAATTATGGTATGCAACTATTCAAGTGGCAAATTCCTAACTGTTTGAATCTTTTCCCGACTTTAATCGTAATCATTAATTGTTGTTCTTCCCTGATTTCGTTCAGGAAAAAGGGGAAAATTTATTTTCTCTATAAGTTGTAAGCATACCTACAGTACTTGGTCAATGATGCTGCTTGCGAATAGCATATCATAATTCAATGTTGTCCTGTGATCCTATTTTCTACTGCATGAGTTTATGCCCAATGATTGGTTCGGTATTTTATTATTCAACTTATTCTGTCAATTTATTTTGTGCTTAGTTTACACAATTGTATAATTTGACTACTTAGTTCTGGCTTCAATCCTGCTCTTTTTAGTTTCCTCTGTAAACGACAGACTGCCTCTGTTCATGTGCAAGTTTGCCTTATTTTCATTCCTATGTGTGCGCTGTTTGTGCTACAAGTTTTGTAGGGACATTGGCCCAGTCAGGCGTTCATTGCTATCGCCTTTTTCCTCTGCCCCTTGGCACTACTTCTGTACTGTCTTAAGCACAATAAACAAACAAACAAACATGCCTAATTTCTTTGTTTTCCGCAAATATCACCCAGATCGAAGGGTAGGAGGGGTACTAATTGCCACTGTACCGCTCGGGATCTTTCGAGCTCAACTAATCACATTTCATCAGATATAGAAATATTATGGGTTTTATGCCGCGCTTCACCTAAATCAGTTGTGATCGGCGTTTGCTACAGCCCTCCTAACAGCCCAGACTTCTCTCGAAAACTTAATAACGCATTAAATGAAATTGCAGCTAAACACCCTAAAACCGGCACTCTCCAATCCGGAGACTTCTATTTTCCGAGTATCGACTGACCTAATCTAACCGCTACAGGTAATAACGATGCTAATGAAATTTTAGACGTTTGCCTTAATTTTAACCTCGTTCTAACTATACCCGAACCAACCTGTGCAACCGAAGACTGCGGTATTATTCTATACCTAATATTAACGGATAACCATGAACGCGTTCATTCCATCACGTATCTACCAGGCATCAGCGATCACCACGTCATACACGCCGGCTTCACGATTAAAGCATCTTTACGCGCAACAACTAATCGAACTATCCGACTGTACGATGAAGGAAACTGTACATCATTAAATAACTTCGCACATTTTTACCAGGATTTCAGTCTGAATATCATCAAAGATCCATCTATGATAACTGGTCCTTGTTTAACAAGAAAACCGAAGATTTGGTCGACAAGTGTATTCAGAACATAAATATACGAAATAACCCTTCACAAATACATTAAAACATCTTGAAAATAAAAAGAAGCGTTTTAGTCAGAACACTTGGAACAAATATTACGCAGCCGAAGACGTATTTATCAAGTATTCTAGAAGGCAAACGCACTTATTTTAACTCCGATCTGTCTAAAATGCTGTCGACTAAACCCCGTATGGTCTGGAAAGTCATTAAATTTACCTTCCCGCCCACACGCACTGTTTCCCTCACCGATGCTTCGGGAGCAACTGTCAGTGAAACTGAATGCGCCAACATGTTCAACACAGCCTTTTCATCCTTGTTTAATAACGAAACAGCTCCGACATTTCCTCCAAACCCCCCAGTTCTTCAAGATACTATGGCTCGTCTTACATTTTCTTCGGTAGGAATTTTGTCACTAATAGAAAACATTAAACTTTCATCCTGTGCTTGAATTGACAATATCAACGCTAAAATACTGATTAATACCAAAGATGTATGTTCATCTGTGTTGTGCCTGTTATTCGCTCAGTCACCCTTCACAGGTGAACTGCCCATAGACTGGAAAAATGGGAAGGTCATTCCAGTCTACAAATCATGTAACAAGGAATTCTCCGCTTAATTACCATCCCATATCTCTAACTAGTATTCCCTGCAAAATCATGGAACATGTCATCTATACCCACGTCGTAGCATTCCTTGATTCTAACAGCTTTTTCCATCCTGCTCAGCACGGGTTTCGCCGGGGTTGCTCCTGCGAGACCCAACTTGCTGCATTCCTTCATAATCTGCCTGTTAAGCTTGATTCTAATCAACAGACTGACATCGTTTCTCTAGATTTCGCCAAAGCCTTTGATAAAGTACCCCATAAACGCCTGCTTATAAAATTTCCCCAGTAAATTTACACCCTCATATTTTGAAGTGGATTGAAGAGTTTTTCAGTAACCGTTCGCAGTTTGTCTCCGTTAGCAATAAGAACTCGAACTCAATCTTAGTAAAATCGGGCGTCCCACAGGGATCTGTGCTTGGCCCACTGCTTTTTCTCATATACATTAATGATCTGCCTTCAAACGTAACATCTAACTTACGCATGTTCGCCGAGTGTTCGCAGTTGAGTGTAACAAGAATAATTTTTGAGGAAACCGTGCTGACTAGGATGAAAGAAATTTACGGATGTTAGGATGTTAGCAATATGACAAAGTAAAATAGGTTGCATCATTTTACAAGAGAGCGCTGGTTATCGAAATCGGGTGATAGTTACTCGGTAACGAACGACTTCCTGTTTTCAAGAGTTGGATGACCTTGCCTACTTTCCAGTCATCTGGAATTGAACCGGTGTTGTGCGATTCCTGAAAAATGAATGATTAAAACAGACTACACACGTGTTTAGTATTTTTCAGCACTTTAGCGTCAATACCGCCCTCACCGGTGGATGACGAATTCTTGGATTGTTCAATGACTTTTAAAATTCCGATGGGATCAAATGTTACCAGTTGCATGCGCGGATGTGCAAGGTATGTGGATCTGGAAAACTGTCATCCGGTTCATTAGTAAAAAGAGGGCACATTTAAGCTCCTACTTAAGGGCATGACGCGATTCCCATATATGCGAATGGTCATTCTCTACTTTACATTCATCCTTGGGAGTCGTCATACCCCTCGAGGCACAGCGGTTAAGCGACGCGCCACGGCCCTGATATGGCAGGCGCTCTGAGCGGTGGGCCTTGTGCGGCCCAGGTTGTTGTTCCCGGGGGACCAGTCATTAATTTAACTACCACCTGCCACGGTGGGCAGTTTGCTCATTATCTGGTTGGCAGGTTGTGTGTGTTACACAAACGGCGATACCCGGCTTTATCTAGGAGAGTGAAGCAATCGTTCGAAAACTGAACTAAATGGGGTGTTTAGAAGATCTGGAACCTCGGTCTCAGGAATCGGATGTTCAGAGTTGTTACAAAGTTAAATCTGATTCAACTGATTAGAGTTGATGGTTTTTCATAAACGCTTTGAGGTAGTTTGCAGCATGGATGGCAAGGTATAGAAAAAAAACTAGCGCTTAGTTTGAGCAGTTGACCTATCGTATTCTTTTCAGGCAGCGTAATACTTTTGCAATGCGGAAGGAAAGTTAGATTGTTTGGCTGATCGAAACAGGCGTTTTTTCTTGTTATTTATTTGTTTGAGGGATATATTAAAGCATGGTGATGTTATTCGTCTGTTACTGTAAAGGTGCGAATGTGAACATGAATAAGCCGATGCATCTATGCTTTGAAAAGCAGGCACTTCAGATCGAGAGAATTTAGTGGAAAGTTAGCGAAGGAGGTAAAGAAGTAGTCTGATAATTCTTGGTTCATGCTGGCATAGTCCCTTTTATCATGTAGTGTAAATGATTTTATATCTTTGTTTCCTTAATAAGTTGCAATAAAATGAAGTGTGTACTGCTAAATGATCGCTCAAAACGCGGAACAAGGTGATAGGAGTAACATTATCAGGATGATTTGTTAATACAAGATCTAAAATGTTGGACCAGCTGAGCAACGGGTGTGTGATCAGTGACAAGCTGCGTTAATCCAAATCCACGTGTTCGTGAAATTGATTGTGAAGAGGCAGGTCCAAACCAATCTAGGGTGGAAAAATTAAAATCACCAAACAGAATGACAAGCCTGTTTGCCTATGTTTGTGTTAATGTGTAAAGGTGTGAAAGAACTGTCAGTGTTAGGGGGCCGATAGCAAAGGTCAATGAGGATTTGCGTGTGTGTAGCGGTACAGCGAAGCCAAATCATTTCCAGGTGTGACGAGATATTGGCGATTAGTACACCCCCACCGCGCGAATCATCAGCTCTATTGAATGGTACTGCAAAACAGCAGTGACGGACGGGACGGAAGAAGACGAGACAGCCACATGCGCTGTGTCTGTCTCGTCTTCTTCCGTCCCGTCCGTCAGCGCTGTTTTGCCGTGCCATTCAACATGAACCAACCAGCCCGACTCAGCCCTCTCCTTGAAATCAGGTCTATCCTTCCGGAATATGTCGAAATCTTAGCGGAAGGGGAAATCCTCGGTGTCATCAACTGATGTGTTAAGCCACGTTTCAGTTATTAGTAAGGCATCGCGTAAAGATCAACCTATTAGACTGTTAAAGTCTCGCATAAAACATCGTATAAAGATCCACCTGTTAGAATGTTAGCCAGGAGAAGTAATAAAAGGTGACGATTATGTGAACGCGGTTTGTAATTTCATCTTAGTGATGGCTATGGGCATTCTTCAAAGAACTGGTTAGAAATGTGGTCGCAAAATAGGTTTTTTCACTTGGGGCAAGTTGCTTGTCTCGCAACTTGTATCGCAATTTTCGGGCCTTTCCAAACTCTGAGACGTTTCAGGGCAAGGTGCGAGCTTACAGCGATATCTTGAGCAAGGGCATAGCCCCTGTCTCTGAATATCTGGGCCGAAGACAGCATTTGCTCTTTGTCTTTAAAGTGAGCAAACCTCACAATTACGGGCCTGCATTTGCCAGTTTGGAAAGACTTAATACAATGCAGACGCTCAATTTCACGCGGTTCTATCTGAATGTATAGGTGCTGTTCACAGTGTGCAATGATGATATTTTCAGTCAACCCATGTTGCTCTCTCTTTTTCCTCGATGCCATAGAGGACAAGGTTATTTCTTCTGGATCTGTTCTCTGCATCGCTCAACCGGGTAGACAGTGTATTTACCTGTGCTGTGTTTTCGGTGCTTATCTCACGCGGTTTTTTAATTTCGGTCTGCATGTCATTGATAGCAGCGCAGCCTGCCTCAATTTTGTTTAGCCGCGCTTTAATTTCGCCAAATGTTTTATCATGGTCAGCAGCTTCATTTCAATGCACTTTAATTGCTCAAATATTACCGTCTGGCAGGATTACAGTTCTTTCAAAACATTAAGAACCTCTGTCTTGTCAAGGCAAGGATTACATTCAATATCACCGGCCAGCATGAGAAGCTTTAACAGCACGAGCACAGTGACACACAATGGAGCAAAAGCGCCGTGGGCCCGAGAGTATCAAGAGTGCACGGTGGCTAGTTGGCTTAGCGTAAATGCAATAGGGGTTCATTACCTGCAGCAAGAAGAATCGCGGAACGTTAGCACGGGTCATCGCTGGCATGCTGCCGAGGGCACTAAAGGCGCGCGGCTCCGAGCTGGCTTTTTGACCCAATTCGATGCATGCGCTGAAAGTACAGGGGCGGTTCCGGTATTGAAACGGCTCTGGGAAAAGTACGATGCTTAGATGGTCGTGGTGCTGACTGCTTGGACCAGCATGCGCTGTCGGTGAACGGACGATGCGAGGACCAGAAAGGCTCCACCGAATGATGCCAGGAAGGCAGGAGTGTTGCGCCTGGGCTTGACCAGGCGACCAGATGCTGGACCTCGGACACGGAGGCTTGAAGGCTCCAGTAGGTGCAGGCTCCAAAGTACGGGGGGCTCCAGCAGGAAGAAGCGCGGTACGTTAGCACGGGTCATCGCTGCCGTGCAGCCGAGCCCACTCTCTGCTCTCTGATTATCCGCAATTCCAACATGACCCAGCAAAATATAATGTTGTGTTTTTGTTTTGTGTTTTTAACTACGTTGTGTATGATGTTTTCTATTATGGGTTCAGCAGCATTTATAGAGTGCAGTGCTTTGAACATACTCATGGAATCAGTGTAAATGATGTTATTTTTCATGCTCTCTCTATCTCTTCTACAGCTAAAAATATGGCATAACACTCGGGAGTAAAAAACAATGCGTACTTTGACAGTCGCAACCTGTTTTCTTTTTTTCCTTGAATTACTGCACTGCCACCATGACTGTCTGTTTTTGAGCCATCAGTGTAAAATTCAGTGTAGGCGCCATATTTTTCTTGGATGGGAAATAATTCTTGTAGTGTAGGCTCATGTGGCGTTTCCTTCTTGTGTAAATGTGTCAGTGTGAAGTCACAAACAGAAGGGAGGCTGTACCATGGTGGCAAATATTCATTTTTTTGTGCACTTTTCGGTACGGCATCAGGTACTGCTAACACTTCGCAGTTATATTCAAAGTGCAGTATTAGTGGCCTGATAAAATGTGGCATCTTCTTGAATAACCCTTTCGACGGGAACTTGGTGACTATGGGATGGCAGAGATGAAGAGAACGGGTTTTTGGGACGTATGTGCATGTAAGTGCGACTCTTCGATCCTCTAGTGCGACCTTATTAGCTTCAACTTAAACACTCGTTAGCGGGGATGTTCTGTATGCTCCAGCTGAAGGTGCGGGCCAAGATTGTGAACAGGGTCCAGCGGTTCAAGTAGGATGCTCTGGCTGGGCCATATACGATGCACCCGCAGTCGTGCTTGGAGCGCACCAGAAAGCGCTAGATTTCTAAAGGCATGCTCTATCGGACCCCCACTGTTTTCTAGAGACCACTTGTAAGAGCTTGAAGGCTTGGGATCCTTTGTTTTAAGGTTGTTAATGGGGTAGAAACATGAGTTTCTTGTCAGAAGTGACACCTACAAATGTGTGTTCTTGTTTAATTGGTAGTGCGGTTTTGTTCAAGTATACTTTGGGATCGATCTGTAGGCCTCGTCTCAATGAGAACAGAAGAGCTACTGTTTTAAGAGGCGAAAATTTGAATCTATATTTCCCTGCCCAAGCAGCCAGTTTATTTATTGTGACGTATATTTGCCTCTCGCAGCTTGATATACTGGACGATGTGCACGCTATCTGTAGGTTACCTACATAAACGGAATACATTAGAGATTTGGGTATTACTTTAGCTGAGGAATCCATTCTTACTACGAGGAATGTCGTCCTTAGAATACACCCCTGGGTACTCCGTTCTTTTGCGTGAAATTCACAGAGAGAGTTTCTCCTAGGCGGACTCAGAATGCACGGTTAGCCAGGAAGTCGTTCAAGCAGTTCAGCATCCTGCGGCGGATGCCTAGCTCTGCTAGGTCACGGAGGATGCCGAACTTCCACATGGTATCGTAGGCCCTCTCCAGGTCGAAGAAGACCCCGGTACAATGCTGCTTGCAGGTTAACACCTCCCGGAAGGTGTTTTATAGCTGCAGTGGTGGACATGCTTTTCTAAATCCACATTGATGTATGTCTAAAAGTTGCCGGGGTTCAAGTACGAAGGTCTGTCTGTTTACTACAGTTTGGAAAGATTTCGTTATGCAGCTGGCGAGGGCTATCGGTCTATAACTGCTAGGGCTTGTTGGAGGTTTTGCGGGTTTGAGAAAAGGTGCTATGGCTGATTTTTTCACTCCTCGGGTATTTTCCAGTAATCCATATTTTATGAAAGAACTTCAACAGTACCTTTACGGCAAGCCTAGAGAAATGAGCAAGCATAATGTAATGCACGTTGTCTGGTCCTGCTGCTGTCTTTTTTAGTGGAAGAAAATTCTCTGTTTAATTCCTGCAGTGTGATAGGCTGAAAGAATTCCTCATTTATGCCTGCTCAGGATGGAAAATTTTTTTTCTGGTATTGCTTTGTACTTCTGGAACGTGTTTGTATAGTCGGACAAACTTGCAACTTCAGCAGAATGCTCGTCCAATATGTTCGCCTGCTCTTCTAATGATGTTTGTGTATCAGGTGTTGTCAACAGTGGAATCTTCAAAGGGGTTTGTTCAGCAGTGAATTTACAAACATTTTCCCACATTTCCCTTGCTGGTATTGAATTTTTTACTGAGGGTACATATTTCTGCTACGAGGTTTTCTCTGCATTTCTTCGAACGTACCGCGCTCTGGCCTTGGCCCTCTTCAAGGTAAGCAAGTTCTCTGCAGTGGGATACCGAAGGAGAGCGCCCCAGGCATTGTTTTGCTGTTCTTTTAGCGAAAGCTACACTACGCTAGCAGAAGCGCATTTCGCGGTGCCTGCCAAAGGCCACTAGTGCGCCTGCGCCGTTACCATGGCAGCCATGGCGCCACAGCCGCTGCGCTGCAATGCGCATGCGCAGAGTCGCGCCGCGCTGCTCGGATATAAGGCGGAAGCGATAGGCTCGCTCCTAAGACGCGCACCATGGAAGAAGAAGACCGGCCGGGCTCGTCACGGCAGCAGTGCAGGCTGCGTGGAAAAGAGTCTTCCGATCCAGAAGTCCTCGCATGGCACAACGACGGCCGACAGCGTGAAAACGAGGCGAGAAAGGCTAGCGGTGGCCCAGACGCCCGAGGAACGAGAGGAGTGTCTGGCGAAGAGACACCGGCAACCTGCTAAACGACAACGACGGCGTGTCGCTAACGAAACGTCAGTAGACGAAACTCCTTTAGCTGCGTATATCCCGGCCTAGCTGAGCTAAGCCACTGCCACTTTTGCCAATGTGCATTCTTGTGTCCACCACACCTTCTGGTTCTTCTGTGGAAGTCCTGTAGTTTGTGGGATGGCTAGTGTAGCAACCGGTACTATGCATATAGTAACCCTTTGATTAATTTCGTCTATGGTGAGCTCTTGAGGAATACCTTTTCTATTGTGGCATTTCTTCTAAAAAGTGAGCAGACGGTGAAGTGAAGCTTCTAGCGCCGCGGCCTTGTGGGGATTACTGGTGTCGATGACTATAGACTGATGATAGCAGGTAGGTGATTACTTCCTAGAGTGTTATTTAAAATATCCATTTAAAAAGGAATGGCGACGCGAAAGCTAGATCAAGGAAGCTCATTTTCTTGGAGCTTGGGCACCAGTATGTAGCTTTTCACGTATTTAAAAGACAGGAATTATTTAAGAGGACAAAATTTTCATTATTTGGCCCCTTGAGCCACAGCGTTTGCTTCCCCCAAAACGGGGAGTGAGCATTAAAATCGCCAACTACCAGATAGAGCTCCGTCAGTACATCGATCAGGCCTTCTAACTCTTGGACCGTTAATGTAATGTGTGATGGAAGATATACACAACATATTGTTATGGTTTTGTAGCTGACGACGTTAACCGAAACCGCTTTAAGTTTTGTGTTGTTTGTTTTCTTGAGCAGGGACGCCGATTTGAATGACAATTGCGACACCTCCCGACAGTCCGTTTGCCTGCTCGCGATGGCGTCTAAAAGTTTTGCCGTGCTTTAAGAAATTTACATGTTGTGGACAAAGACTGGTCTCCTGAAGACAAAGTTAGAGGCAACATTGACTTCAGAATATGTGTTATCTCACTGTAATTCCTTATAAGCCGTCTATAGTTCCACTGAACCAAAAAAGTTTCGTTTGTATTTTTGAGTGGGAATGGAACGGAAGGAATTTACTTTTCTAGGCCCGTTATAAGGGCTCCATCTTTTCTTTTTTTTTTGTTCGAAAGAGCTTTTCCGCCGCTGCAAAGAGGGCGGTGTGGGAGTTGCGTCCATCACCTCACCAGAGGTGCTGGAGGACCACGAAGCCGCGAGTTTCAGGCCTCCCCCGGCGGGGGATGTCCAGCGGGGTGCCGACCCATCGGCCGGCGCTCCCTGCTTTGGAGATGGCAGAGCACCCTCCCTGCCCGGTCCGTGGATGGCCTTGCCATAGGCTCGGTGAAGGTGGCCTAAGCAGATGCCGGAGTGCTATGTGGTGCACCGCCCCTGCGCACCACATCAGCAAAGTTTGATTTTGCGTAGACGGTGAAAGTGTTCTTCGCGCGGGAGAGTCGTCTCCCTTCCTTGAAAGTGATATTTACTTTTGTCCTCATTATAAAGATCTCTTTCTCACTCTTCCATGAAGGACGTGACCTTGAATATGCGGGGTGATTGCATTCACAGCTTGCGCAGCGAAGTGCTGCTCCTGCAGAGTTTTCAGGGGCATGCTCTTTTGAGGCGCATTTAGCGCAAGTTTTGTGCTTACGGCAGATTTGTGACCCATGACCACAATTTTAGCAATTGAAACATCATCGAGGATTTGGTATGTAATGACGGACATTAACTTTCAAGTAACCTGCGCCTATGGATTCCGGAAGTGTGCTCGAGTTAAAAGTCAGTACTAGATGCTTTGTATGTATTCCTTTGCGATCTTTCCTTATTTTGTGCGATGCGCATTTATGGCATTCTGGTTTCTGAGACACTCAAGAATCTCTTACTCAGCGAAGTGGACGAAGTCTGTTTACGAAATCACTCCGCGAGCTGTGTTTAGAGATCGGTAAGCAGTGATTTAGGCTTGGGTTTCCCGAATTTACACTATAATGGAGAGTTTGGAACATTGGACATTGTCTTTAAGCGCCAATAGGACATCGCCGCTAAGCATTTTTTTTAGCTTGTAGCTCGTGCCCAAGACATCGACCATGTTTCTTGCTACTATGAATGAGGATATTGATCGGGCGGTCTCATCTTTTGCATCGCTGTCAAGAATGCCAACCTTTGTGAATGTTTATTTTAAATTTTGGAAGTAGTGAACAATCACATCTGTCCGCACTCTCCACTACGGCGTCTCTCATAGCCTTAGTCGCTTTGGGACGTTAAACCCCATAAACCAACCAACCAACCTTTCTTGAGGGCAATCGTTTTGTTGGGAAGGGGCAGCCATGAACTATGTGCATTGTTCAGCCACGGTGCCAGCTAGCCGCCCACCACAGAGCCCAAGGAGGGGCGGGACAGGAACTTGCAATCAAGTCCTGCATGTGAAGCTGTACACCCCAACTATCACTAAATATGACTCAACTCAGGGCAGTTGGCCACACAAGCTTAACCCTCGCGTCCAGGAAAAAAAGCAAAAACCAAGAAGTGAATAGGAGGCAGAAGAGTTGCAGGAAAAAGATAGGAAAATGAAAGATGGATGGAAGGATAGGAAAAGGCGAAAGCCGATTTCCCCCTGTCGGGTCAGGTCGGAGGTGCCGTGTACATGAAGCTGGGGCCAAAGTGGTGTATTGCCTCCGACGAGGGGCCTTAAAGGTCCAAAGACTCGTCATTGGCTCAGACAAAGCTGAGGCAAGCACGGCTAAGCGCGGGTGCTCGGGTTAGTAGTGACGTATTGCTCACCATCATCACTCTGCGGGGATGTCCTTGCGGACTTTTTCTTAAAACCAGTAAATTTCGTCTTTTGGTTTCGGGATTATTAGTCCTCCCTGTTTTGAGTCATCTTTGCTTGTTTCCAGTGGACCTCTTGCTGGGTGTTAAGTGTTTAGGGGTCTGTTTAGGGCTGTTGTCGGTGGTGAGGTACACGACGGCGGATGTCTGGCAGCCAGTGTGTGGTTACGTGTCTGTGTATAGGCAGTGCGCTGTGACTTGGAGGTTGGTATCTGTTGTGTGCCTGCGTGTCACGCCTTGATGTGCGAACAACGACCTCCGTCTGTGTACAATTGTCGCGGGTCCTAGCAGTGGGGAGCCGTGGGTTTCCTCGGTGTTGCCGTTTTCGTTTGTTCTGCGCTCGCCAGAGGGTCAGGCAAAGTAGGTACGGTCTGTTGAAACTTCTAAAATGTGTTTCGTACCCTGTACCTAATGTACCCTATACCTAATTTCGTACCCTATTCCTAATTGCTGTGCCAGAGCTGCGGAATTCACCTAATTATGGCATATGCAAGTGGTGTTTGCTGACTAAGGTAGGAACCACAGTTTACAAGTTCAATTTCGTGTTTGGTTTGTTGACATGAACATCGTGTGTCACCATTCTGATGCCTTCAGTGGTCTGTTCCCTAGTGCTGTGTTTCACGTCTCTATTTCTGCAGCGAATGATGAAGTGCGTTCTATACTGTGGGGCTGCTGCTATCGGTTTCTTTGCCATGGGTATTTACCCCGATCTGATATCATTTGGTGCATGCTCTCCGGAAGGAAGTTGATTATGTATGTGCTTCTACTGACTGCCAGTCACAAAAGCTACATATTCTAAACAAAGGGGGAAAGTGCCTTGCGTTCTTCCACCATTTTCCTCAGATTGCAGTCTATGTATTTAATTATTTATTATACCTCAAAGCTTTCTGTCCGTGACATTACAAGAGGGGCGAGCATAACATAGCAAAAATATTGGGATAGAAGTCTTACTTGATGGGCTTCGATTGGCGACTTGAAACGTGACAGGTGACTGATGGTAGCGATATATTCTGGGACGTGATTCCAGTCGCTGCTAGTGCGGACAAAAAATTAAGTCTGGCACGTAACAGTGCGTGCGCGTGGGGATGCACAGCGTTGCAGTGCGTAATGCGGGAAAGGCGGTAGGGTGGTCTGATAATATTGTTATCCGGAGGTAATGAGTGATAAAATCTATGAAAGACGGACAGTCGAGCTATTTTACGACGGCATGCGAGGAGGGGTAGAACGAGCAGAGCTTTAATGCTATAATACCGCTGCTGTAAGAATAGTCAGACGGAATAAAATAGCATCGCGGTTCTGAATGAATTCTAGGGTTGTGATGAGGTTATTGCGATGAGGGTCAAAATAGCTCTAGCGTATTCTAGTTTAGGGTGAATTAGGGTCTTGTAAGCAAACAGTTTAACAGAAGGTGGGGCAAGCGATAGATTGCGACGTAGCCTAAAACATGCACGAGGAGAGCACGAGGACGTTAAGACCTTACACACACACACCGCGCTAACATCGAAAATGGAGCGTTGTTCTAATTTGAAATTTATATGAGCAGATCCTCGTGCCATTCTGCAAATACCTGACGTGAAATACGCACAGACAACGGTATCATTAAAAAGGGCCCGAGGTAGTAAAATATAATTAACAAGACTAGATAATCTGGTGAAATCTAAGGTTTTACCATATCTTGTCTGGTCGGGTAGTAGATTCATATGTGAAAAGAAAGGAATAACGCCGACCAATAGGGAGTTGTTAAAAGATGTAAAAAACGTTTCTGCTTTGGTACGGAAGCCTTGCTCACTGAGCCTAAGAGCCCAAAGCACGAAGCTTAAGTGCGTCGCCACAATCACCCTAGTCATCTTCCGTATGTAGGCGGGAGATTACCGTCGCTGCGATTTAGGGTGTTGTCTGTAATTTGGATCATGAACGACTCCAGATATTGGCGCGACAGTCCATTCTTTTCTCTCCCAATAGTCGCTACTTGTTGCCAGGCGATCCTGCGTGTCGTTGCTTCCAAGTTTTACTCGAGTGCGTTCGCAGCAGTCTACTTGTGTGTCGCGTCGTTCTTGTGACAAACGCCTTTCGAAGTATTCGCTCTCGCCGATGGAACAGCAGTCGCAGTCAGCACGGGGAAATTTTTCTTTCTTGAGATGGTACTTTACTGCCACCAGCTCGTGCTTCAGATTCAAGTTGGAGCGTAAGAGACATGCACACCGTAAGTGCGCAAACACGAGCGAGAGACTCGCTCACGCCTAGCTCGTATGGGATGGCGGCTCGTGCTCGGCATAGGAGACTGACCGCAGAGGAATGGCGGGATGGCCGTTGTAGAACGGATTCCAAAAAGTGTTTAAGGCAGCCGCACTCGCTGAGTTCGCGGTGCACTTGGCATAGGTCGAAAGTTGGATCTTCAGGCTTTGAGCAAATATTTTTGGCACGTCTAGCGAGGTAGGTTGCGACAGAGCGTTTATGACTCGCCAGATAAACAGAATTAAAATGTACATACCGGCGCGCGTGCGTTTATTTTCTGTAAACCTTTATCGAAAGGCAGTTGCCGCGTCCCTCAGCTAACTTGTCCAGCAAAGGAAGACGGCCAGCAACATCCTGTTCCACAGTCAATGCATGGCTTCTTCCATGCTATTTTTTTTATTTGATACCTCAAAGGCCCCTGGTATGGGGCATTACATGAGGGATGGGCATGACAGTTAAACAACTATGGTCTTGATAGCGTTCTTAAAATGGATGGCGTTGATGTGATGCACGGCGTCCTGTGGTAGATCATTCCAGTCCCGGGATGACGTGACGAAAAAAGATCGGGAATGAGCGGTAGTTCTTGCGGTGGGGGCGTAGACAACCTTATTGTGGTTAATACGGCTTGAGAGGCGATAAGCAGGTTATATGACTAATTCTCCTAAAGATGAATGATAAAACATATGAAAGTGGCACAATCGAGAAATTTTACGTCGCGTTTCAAGGCTGGGTAAGTTAGCTCTAGATTTTAAAGCAGACACACTAGTGTAGTACGAATAGTCAGAATAAATGAAGTGGATAGATCGATTTTGTATTTTTTCTAAGGTTAAAGAGAGGTTAGACTGGTGAGGATCCCATATTGCCGAAGCATATTCTAGTTCAGGATGGACAAAAGTTATGTATGCTAATGGTTTGATGGATGGGGTGGTAAATCGTAGATTGCGCCTTATGAAACCAAGGGTACGATTAGCTTCGTTAGCGATGTTCGTGATATGAGATGACCATGTTAGGTTTTGCGTTACAGCAATACCCAAGTACTTACAGGAAGAGACGGACGACACTTCTGAACCGAAAAGAGTGTATTTAGAAGGAGTATGCATCTGCCGACGATGGAATGAGATTAAACATGTTTTGGAAATATTGAGAGGCATTAACGAACGTTCGCACCAAGTTTGGATTCAATGTGTTCAGTGAAATCAGCCGAGACGTCCTTCTTGATTATGCTGAAGCAAATGTCCACGTAACGTAGAAAGGCCTTTGGGCGTGGGTCGAAAGAAGACTGCGCATCCTTCTAATGCTTCCATGGTAAGGTTGGCGGTTATCACGGAGAGGGATGCACCCATGGCAGTGCCACAAACCTGTTTGAACCTGATCTGCCCTGTTCAATGGGCTATAGGTGAGATAGAAGCCAGCAGCCGAGATGAGGCTCGAACTCGCGCTGTCAGCATTCTTGCTAAGTTTCCGCGTCGACCTCCGTCCCCCGTCCTTGTTGAGGAGCGTGAGGCAAACAAGAACACGCGTACAAACCGGACATCGTAGCACTTCCCGCTGATAAAGAAAACACTACAGTTGTTTTGAAGAGCAGTGGCTAAGCTAAAAAAAGAAAGACTTTCTGCACGATGACAACACATACATGGTCTGTTCTGAACGTAGTAGGACTCACTTTGTAGATGCCAATAACGCAATATCTTCACGGAAGGCAGTTACCACTGGTGTGCCGCAAGGAAGCATTTTGGGCCCACTTTTATTCTTAATTTACATAAATGACATTGCAAGCTGCACAGATAATGCTACATTCGTTTCGTATGCCGATGACACAACCATTTTTATTACAGGCAACGTGGAAACAGATCTAGAAATAAAGGCTAATAAGACGCTGTCTGACTTAGAACGCTGGTCCGCGATAAACTGTTTAAAAATCAACCCGAAGAAAACAAAAGTAATCTTGTACACGCCTAGAGGTAAAATGTTGACAACTAATATGAATTTGTGTCTGGGCAGTGAGCAGTTAGAGATAGTGGACTCCGTCAACATCCTTGGGGTGCATTTTTCAAAGCACCTTACCTGGAATGAGCATGTTGATCACCTACAATCAAAATTGTCTTCTGCCATTGGTGTCATTGCTCGTCTGCGTCGCATTCTCCCGACCAAGGTAAAATTAATGTTGTACAATGCACTGGTGGTATCTGTCATGCAGTATTGCATTGTGGTGTGGGGCACAACTGGCGTGACAAACTTGCAGAAACTACATTTGCTACAAAAAAGAGCTGTACGTTACATAGCTGATGTCCATTATACATACTCCACAAAACCACTTTTTCCAAAATATGAAATTCTTCCTGTGTTTTGTTTTTATAATTAAAGGTTGATGTTGTGTTACAAAGGTTTTGTAAAGTTTGGCATTGATTACATAACTCATCTGGCAAAACTCCAAGAAAACACAAATATTCGTCAGACCCGACATAAAGAAATGTGGTTTGTACACACCCTGAGAACCTCCTATGATGAACAATCTGTATCTTATACATTACCTTCGCTGTTAAACTTACTAGACCGACAAAATTTTGATCCCTCCAGAAACCGAAACTGTCGCATTAAACGTTTTTGTCAACTTCTTCATTCGCAAGACTAAAACATGCCTTCCTATTCGCCTAATTTTGTTCACTAATGTTGCTTATGTGTGTTGATTTATCTGTATTACCTTTTGTTGCTTCTCCGATTGATTGCCGTCTTGTTTCATTCTGTATTACCCGTTGCTTTGTGATATTTTTTCATTTTTGTGTAAGACTGGCCGTCATCCTGCTGTCATGCCAACTAACAAGGGGTCGGGACCTCGTCAAGCTGCTCGGGCTTTTAGTCCCGTACTCCTCCTTTTCTAAGGAAATAAAATGATTGATTGATTGATTGATTGATTGATTTAAAAAAAATTATTCAAGAGATTCGTACAAGCGATTACAATTTTTCAAGGTAGCACCCTTCCGCACCAACACGCTGCTGCCAATGAGTTTTACAGTTTTCGTACGCCTCCAGGAACACCTGGACCGGAATGCTGTTTAGATCCCTCGTCACGGCCTGTTGAACCACCTCTACCGATCCGTGATGTTTCCCCTTGAGCGTCGATTTTATTCTCGGGAATAGAAAAAAGTCTGGCGGGGCCAAGTCGAGGCTGCAGAGGGGCTGAAGCAGCGTTGCCGCCTTGTGCTGGGCAAAAAATCGGGTCCTCATTCACATGATGAAGAAGATTCTACCGGTTGGCCTTTTCCTCCTCTGACAACACTCCCGGCTACAACTTCGCGCACGCTTTCCTCATCGATAAGTTTTCTGTCACTATCTCAAAAACTTGAGTTTTAGGAATGCTCAAGTCATCAGCAATCATTCTGATACTCATTCTACGATCACTGTTAGGTAAATGCTTCACTCGCTACACATTTTCGTTGGTCTTGCATGTCGAAGGGCGTCTGGAGCAGTGGTCTTCCTCCACTCTTTCCTTACCTTCTCGGAACAGCTTGTGCCACTCAAAAAACACCTGATCTACCTATGGAAGCGTCACCGTAGGCCTACTTAATCATGTTGTGAGTCTCTTTGCCCGTTTTACCAACATTTACTCAAAATTTCATCCCGTATCGCTGATTCAGTAAACGCTCGATGATTCTGCGTGACGGGACGTTTCGACAAGGATTCACAGTACAAGCGACCTCCTCTCATCAACGGCCGAGAGCCGACTGCCGATTTTCCCCAGCATTCCCAATATCCACCTTCAACGATCCTGCCCGCGCAGACCACCTCTCGTCCGCCCGTTCGCCCAGGAAAAAATCAGTCCTACTACTTTCAGAACAGACCCTGTGCGTGTCACTGAAAGGGGACCCCACGCTCAAGATAGAAACTTTGAAAAGCTTCTGACAGAAGTATTCCACTTCGTTCATCCGCAACACAAGTCGTTGTACCTGAAGCATCTCTGCCACAATGGTTCAGCACCTGCTTTATATGGTCTACCAAAGATTCATAAGCCAAACGTCCCGATGCGACCTATAGTAGATTTTACTCGGTCACCCTTATACTCATGTTGGGATACTTGCACAGGGTTTTTGCACCACTCGTTGGCAAGGGCTCGAACTTTATATGAAACTCGGTGGATTTTAATGACAAGGGGTGTGACGTAACGGTGGACGACGACGAAATCATGGTATCCTTCGATGTCAAGTCGCTGTTTACCAGTGTTCCCGTGGATCTGGCTGTAGAGGTGTGCCTCTGAGCGTTGCAGCATGACGAAGGACTATGTGAAAGAACCATATCGAGGTATCAGATCTTATGAAGATGTTGCGGTGCTGCTTAGAGAACACTTACTTTATCTTTCAAAGCAGCCTTTAAACAGGTTCGTGGCACTGCCATGGGTGCATCTACACTCCGTTTCATACATCAGGTGCAACGCTGCCAAAACTAGCGCTCTTTTTTGCGCAACCTGCATCCGCGACACGAAATAGTGCGTTGCTTGTGGTGAGCGAAAAATAATGAATGATTTGCCGGCAGGCTTCGTGGATAATACGTTTGTCATCAGCGTGACAAAAAACGCTCTTATTGCCAGCGAATCAATAGAGATCTGTTATTTTATATTTTGCATTTGTGTTCTTTTTCCATTCCACGTTTTCGCTGTCCCATCAACCCTGGCCGCCGTGTTTACTCTTTCCGGCTCCTTTTCACTTTTGAGAAAATGGCGTTCAGCTTAGCGGCCCCGGCCATCTCTCCTGCACGCGTTCTCTCGAAGGTTCGTACATCCAAGCTGTCAATGCACGCCAAGTAACTAATTGCAAACGTGTACTCCCGTACCAGGTTCCGTTTTCCGAAGTCTGTTCGGGAAGTACTGAGTGCTGCGAGCGAGGACACCTGAGTATCTCCCCGTATTGCTGCCGTCTGTGTAGGCCTTTGGCGTCTCCGAAGAAAAGACCTCGCGACGTGAAGACTTCAAGCTCACGAACAGTCAAGAATGACAGCTTCACAGCCCAGGCCATCCGTCTGAAAGTGCACAGTATGTACGCAAAGAAGGCCAGTGGCCAGTATGCTAAAGGCTCTCTCAATGAGGACGACGGCCTGCCGAACTTCAAGAAAACGACGTTGTGGAGGTTGATGAAGGACATCGGATTCACATTTGGAAAAAGAAAACTGAACCTTGCGCTCATCGAGCGAAGTGACATCATTGCCTGGCGTCACAGGTACCTGCGGGAGATCAAGTAATTCCGAGGACAGGGCAGGTACGAGTCGTTCCTTGCTTATTTTCTTACGCAGCATGTTAGACTGGCTTGATATAGAGCTTGATGCTAGCGTTGCAACCTCATAGTTGTAACAGTGAGTTTTGCTTCAGAATAACACATTTAAAATAAATCGTATTAACCACGTTGCTGTTGCCGACTTTTTGCATAGATATGACGTTTCATGGCCAATTTTGCGCTACGTTTGGGTAGGGAACGTGTCTGCATGGGACATATTTAATCGCTAAATTCCAATTGATGCGGCAATCAAAAACAGCAAAGCTGCCAAAAATGTCGTAGCACTGCAATGGGTAGCGCCATCTCGTCGTTACCGTAGGAACGAATGAACACCCACAATACACTGGCCGTTGCTCCAGTGGTGTGAGTTACTGGCGCTACTGCTGCGAACGTTGGCAATTTTTGTACGCAGTCGCCTCAAGTGGAAAGATTTCAAATGTTGCGAATTATTCGAGTACCCCACGAAAACATACAGTGAATATAAACTGGCTACGAAATGCCGCCTGGGTGCGAAATATCAGCTCGAACAAGTGAGCAATAATACCTAGATAATTCTTTTTTTCGATTGTCTTTAAGCGGCTGTTGGTGGCACTGTGATCAGCAGTGTGCCTGTTGCAGAGCGTGCCTACTTACATGCTGCAGTGTGTTTGTTTACTTACAAGCATTAACTCGCGCACTCTGTTGTTTCGCATTTACAGGTGCATCATCTACCTAGATGAAACCCGTCAACACAGGGCACACAAAAGAATACGTCTGGCAGGACAAGACTGTGAAGTCATCTCAGGATGCCTTCCTGAAAAGTTTAACAACGGGATTGGCTGCACCTTCGGGCAAAGGGGCCTGTTTGATCTTTGTGCATGCTGGGAGCAGTGCAACAGGATTCGTGCAAGACGCGGCTGACTTCTTCAGAGCAAAAAAAGGGAAACCACGCTGACTACTACTCTGACACGGATGGCAACTACTTTGAGAAGTGGTTCAGCGACAAGCTTTTGCTAAACATTCCGGCCAATAGTATTGTCGTCATGGACAATGCTCCATATCATAGCGTGGCTCTTGAAAAAGCACCCACCAAGTCTACGCGCAAAGCTGATATTCAGCTTTGGCTCACAAAGAGGTGTTCTGTGGTCAGAGGACATGGTGAGGGCAGAACTGGTGGAGCTTTCTGAAAAGATAAACACATCCAGCGTTGTGTACGGCATTGACACCCTGGCGGCTACTCATGCCTCGAAGTACCTCGTTTACCACCGTACCACTGCGAGTTCAATCTCACTGAACTTCTTTGGAGCCAGGTGAAGAGATACATCGCAAGTCCCAACGAACGTTTCACTTTGACTGAAATGCAAAACTCCTGGCGGAAGCACTGGCGTCTGTAAGCCAATAAAACTCGTTAAAGTGTTGTGTTCATGTGGAGCAAGTTGAGGTTGAAGCATGGCAAGGAGATATGGTTTTTGACGCTGAAATTGAACCGGTTTTCTTCCGGATTTGGGACTCGTGCAACTCCTGTTTAGATGAGACGAGCACTCATTTCAGTGATGCAGATTTCGGTGGCGTCGAGGAGCTTGTTTGACTTCGAATGAATGTGTAATACACATGCTACTGAGAAGAGAGAGATGACTCATCGGCATGCTGTGATCACCTTTCTGCGTGTGTGGGTGGAAAGGTGAAAATATATTGCCTGTGGGTGTGTGTCGATCAGTCTACCGAGTAAAGAGAGAGGACTCATCATCATGTTGTGATCACCTTTGTGCGTGTGTGGGTGGAAATGTGACGATTCGTGTGCATGTGGGTGTGTGTGTTGTTCACGAGGAAAGAGAGAGGACTCATCGGCATGCTGTGATCACCTTTGTGCTTGTGTGGGTGGAAACGTGACGATTCGTGTGCATGTGGGTGTGTGTGTTGTTCACGAGGAAAGAGAGAGCACTCATCGGCATGCTGTGATCACTCTTGTGTGTGTATGTGTGTAAAAGCACATACTCATTAACATCAAATTGTATCAGGCAGTAACTTGTAGTGTAGGTGGTTTTGAAGGCCGTGGTGGTGGCGGCGGAGGAGGAAGTGGTGGCGGTGGTGCGTGGTCGTGCTAATGATGTCTCTACAGAAGTAGAACAAAGTAAGAGAGTGCAAATAGTACCTTTTCTAAGCAGAATATGAATAGTGGTACACGTCGTCAAGGTGTGCGGTTTTGGAAGATTAATTGAGAAAAATACAGAGAAGCTTAATCAAGCGTTGTGTCAATTATTCGAAAAGTATCCGAAAATTTGAGAGCAAATTCAATTCGTTTAAAATAATTTTTATATGTACTGTTTGATTCGTTCGACTAATTGAACAGGAATTTATTCAATTTATTGTCGAAAAATTTAGAACGTCCACAGGCCCCTAGTAATGGGCCTCATTTTGTGTGTGAGTCTTGGGAGTGGTATGTATGGGTGTCCGATGTTCATGTCCTGAAAAGGGAGTCCTGGTTTGGTGTTGTCTGGCTTTAATGTCAATCTCTGGTCGTTATGACATGTTGTGCAATGCTGCAGTGCCAGCGTTGAGGTAGCTAGTACTGTACGTTTTGGCCTTAATTTTTGGGAAGTGCAAATCATTTCAAGCTGGCTCTTGTTCAGTTCAGTGTGAATTTGTTTGTTTCGAGTCATGTCTTTGTTAGTACACGTCCCAGGAATTTCATTTTGTAGACTAAAATGCACTGCTTTTCGAACCCTGTCCAGAAATTTGTCAGGTTTTCGTTGTATAAAATAATGTTCGATGGCCTGCACATTTTTTTTTTCAATTTTCAAACACTTGACTGATTGTTGTTGGTGTACCTCCACTACACGTGTCCTATAATTTGTATACACTGTGATCCATGCCACTGGCGGTTTCCAGAATAAACCATTTCTCGCAAACACTGCGGGGTCAGCATTCTTTATTGTCCTGTCTCATTTATTGTTTTCTCTTTCGAAATATTTCTTCATAGCGTTGTACAACTTTTTATAGATTCTTACTTGATGCTCCCACAGCTCGGAACACTTTTTGCTTGGTTGCATGAAAATTCTGCCTGAGCAGCTTCTGCTGTTCTAGGAGAGCAACGAAATCGAGACAAGCTGACTTGCCTCTGTATTGCCTTCATATACATTTGTGCGCAACAACAAATCTGTAACTGTAGAGGCAATACTACTTTTTGTCACTGTGTGAATCAAGACTATGTTCTAAATTTAACGCTTAACACGGGAAAACAGGCTATATCGGGGTGGTGAGGGTAAAAACAATTAGACCCAACAGTTTAAATATACTGCTCTTTGCCGCATATAACAGCCCAATTATAGAGCTCTCTTTTCAATGACAAAGGAAAACGCGCGTTGGTTAAGAAGTGAAAATATCTTAACAATAACAAAAGAATTGCAGATATGCACAAGATTGTTACATATATACAGTCAGAAAATCGGTGATTATGAAGTCTACAATATTTTTTTTTCTGCGCTCCTGTATGATCAACCAGCTTTCGAAATTTTCGATATCTTCCTTCTGAACTTTACAATCTGTAAAAAATAATTGCTCTCCAAGTCCTTTCGGCTACTCTACAGCTCAGTGCCAAAGTCGGTCCCACACTATTTTGGCGTAGGCTGGATCCGCCGCTAACCGTTTCCACGAAACAATTGATCACATGCCAGGTACCATACGAGAGGCCCACAAAAAAGTGGGTTCCTCGTCAACGGCGAAATCGAAAGTTGCAGACGGCCACTTGTTACTCGGGCCATGGCGGAGCACTCACAACTGTGCTAATTAATTCAACCCCACCAATGAACGTTATCTTTTCACACAAATCTCTCGCTTGCATCCAAAAAGTACAGTCACAATGCTGCAGAATCGGGAAGAAAACCGCCACTGCCTACCAAAAGCCGGTGCGAGCTCACCGACAACAAATTTAGGACAACTGACATTAACGTGGTATGCATGAAATGAATATATGCATGCAGTTCACCTCACGCCAACATAAGCAAGATGCCTAGGTTGATCACTGGGACGCACTTAAGCTTTGTGCTTCCGCCTTATGGCTGAGTGAACAAGGCTTCCATACGGCAGCAGAAACGACATTTACATATTTGAACAAATACGTTTTAGATGGCGTTATTCCTTTCTTTTCATATATAGATAACCAGGCGCGTCGGTAAATGTTTCACGTGATACACCTAGCATAATACGAAGGGGAAACAATGGACGTACACATCATCCCGCAGTAACATAAAAATAGCGTGTCGTACTTAAATAGAATCTTTAAGAGCAGATAATCAGGCCTGTGAGTAAATGCTGCATGTGATATACTTAGTATGAATAGGACGAGGACAGATTCGACGGTCGCACTTACCGCAGCAACATCAAAAATAGGCCGTTGTTTGTACAACGGCCTCTTTCGATGTTATTATCCATTTTCGAAGTGTTAGTACAGCAAAGTGTTGTCAGTACAACGGCCTATTTCCGAAGAATATATTCTTCCAGAGAAGATAATCAGGCGCGCCGGCAAATGCGGCACGTGATATACTTAGTGCTAACAGGACGTGGAAGGAGTGCACGTAGGCACATACCGCAGTAACATCGGAAATAGCCCGTCGCACTGATATATAACCATCAAGAGTAGACAGTCAAGCTTGTTGGTAAATGCTGCACGAGACAAACGCATTGTATACAGGATGCGAGCAATCGGAGGCACCCTCGTACCACAGCAACATCGAAAATCGGTCGACGTTATAAAGTAAAATTTTCAAAAATACACAATCAGTGTCTCGGTATGTGCTGCAAGAGACAGACGTAGCGCAAAGAGGAAGTGGACAAAATGGAGACTCGCACGCACCACTGCGACATTAAAAAGCTCCCGTTGTTATAAAATATAATTTTAAATAGTAGGGAATCAGGCGCACCAGTAAATGCTGCACCTTACATACGTAGTGTGAAGACGACGCGAACATAATGGAGCCCCCCACATACCCCAGCAACATCGAAAAGAGCCCGCTGTTATATAATATAATTGAATGGAGTAGACAACCAGGTGTGTCGCTAAATTCTGCACCTTACATACCTAGCGCGAAAATGCCGCGGACAGAATGGAGGAGCGCACGTACCCAAGCGACATCGAAAAGAGCCCGCTGTTTTATAATAATATTGAAAGGAGTAGACAACCAGGCATGTCGCTAAATGCTGCACCTTACATACCTAGCGCGAAGATGCCGCGGACAGAATGGAGGAGCGCACGTACCCAAGCGACATCGAAAAGAGCCCGCTGTTTTATAATAATATTGAAAGGAGTAGACAACCAGGCATGTCGCTAAATGCTGCACCTTACATACCTAGCGCGAAGATGCCGCGGACAGAATGGAGGAGCGCACGTACCCAAGCGACATCGAAAAGAGCCCGCTGTTTTATAATAATATTGAAAGGAGTAGACAACCAGACATGTCGCTAAATGCTGCACCTTACATACCTAGCGCGAAGATGCCGCGGACAGAATGGAGGAGCGCACGTACCCAAGCGACATCGAAAAGAGCCCGCTGTTTTATAATAATATTGAAAGGAGTAGACAACCAGGCATGTCGCTAAATGCTGCACCTTACAAACCTAGCAAGAAAAGGACGCGGACAGAATGGAGGAACGCACGTACCCCAGCGACAGCGAAAAGAGCCCGCTGTTTTATAATAATATTGAAAGGAGTAGACAACCAGGCATGTCGCTAAATTCTGCACCTTACATACCTAACGCGAAGATGCCGCGGACAGAATGGCGAAACGCACGTACCCCAGCGACATCGAAAAGAGCCCGCTGTTTTATAATAATATTGAAAGGAGTAGACAACCAGGCATGTCGCTAAATGCTGCACCTTACATACCTAGCGCGAAGATGCCGCGGACAGAATGGAGGAACGCACGTACCCCAGCGACATCGAAAAGAGCCCGCTGTTTTATAATAATATTGAAAGGAGTAGACAACCAGGCATGTCGCTAAATGCTGCTCCTTACATACCTAGCAAGAAGAGGACGCGGACAGAATGGAGGAACGCACCTACCGCACCGACATCAAAAAGAGCCCGTTGTTATAGAATATAATTGAAAGGAGTAGACAACCATGCGTCTCGCTAAATTCTACGCCTTATATACCTGGCACGAAGATGACGCGGACAGAATGGAAGAACGCACGTACCCCAGCGACATCTAAAAGAGCCCGTTATTACATGATATAATTGAAAGGAGTAGACAACCATGCGTGTCGCTAAATTCTACACCTTACATACCTAGCACGAAGATGACGCGGACAGAATGGAAGAACGCACGTATCCCAGCGACATCGAAAAAATTCAGGGGCACTTTGACTGTCTAAAGTGCGTCGAGGCGAAAGCGTTTTCCGCACCACTTTGACTGCTTCTGTGGCACTGGTGGCGTCACATGTAATTGAGTACTAATTACTAAGTGACGACAAATCACTAATTAATGGTTAATTACTGATTTGTGCCTGAATACTAATTAACTGCTAATTAATGACGCTTAAGCTTCGCCTTTAGGAGTGGAACGCGACAGCGTGTTGTAGCGCTGCTAGGGAGTCCACGGAACGCCACCACCCGTTCGGCGCGATGCCTTGCCCTTTGAACGCTTTTTGAGGAAAGGAAATGGCGCAGTGAGTCTCCGTCATCTCGGTGGACACCTGAACCGCACCATAGATGAAGGGAGGAAGTGGGAGTGGAAGAAGAAAGACAAAGATGGCCCGTAATGAAGAAAATGAAAATTGTATTTGAGGAAAGGAAATTACGCAGTAACTGTCTCACACATCTCGTTGGACACCATTCAAAATTCAGGGGGGCACTTTTTTTTACCTAAAGTACGGTCACTGAAGTGTGGTTAAGATGTTAAGCTTCGCCTTTAAGAGTGGAACGCGACAGCGTCTTGCAACGCTTCCACGAGTCCATAGAACGCCATCGCCCATTCGGTTCTATGCCTCGCTCGTCGGTAAATTGGTTTTTGAGGAAAGGAAATGTATCTGTCTCTCATATCTCGGTGGACACCTAAACCTCGCCGGAAGGGAAGGGAGGAGGATGGGAGTGAGGGAAGACACCGTATTCACTAGACGCACCTTTGTTCTTCCCAAACCATCGAGCTGGCATGGCGGAGTGGATAGCATGCTCGTGTCACACTCCGAAGACCGGGGTTCGATTCCCGAGCTTGACCAATTTCTTACTCGGTTTTATTTATTTATATGGCCTGACTAGAAAAGTTCATTAGGCTAATGGAGTAATTAAGCAATTAGCTAAGCTCAATCCCACTTACATGGAGCATCACTATACGATCCCTTCAATTGGTTGTCTGGGTACTAGCCAAAGTACGATTGGCCCCGTTTGAAATTCGCGCATTGTGACGTCACGACCGTTTCGACCAACTGAAAAGCGTGACATTTCTGTCGACAACTGCTGCTTACAACGATGAGACATTAAAGGCTTTCGCCTTAAAAGAGCCCGTTGTTACATAATATAATTGAAAGGAGTAGACAACCATGCGTGTCGCTAAATTCTACACCTTACATACCTAGCACGAAGATGACGCGGACAGAATGGAGGAACGCACGTACCCCAGCGACATCTAAAAGAGCCCGCTGTTTTATAATAATATTGAAAGGAGTAGACAACCATGCGTGTCGCTAAATGCTGCACCTTGCATACCTAGCGCGATGAGGACGCGGACAGAATGGAGGCACGCACGTACCCCTGCAACATCGAAAATAGTCCCTTGTTATATAAAATAATTCAGAGGAGTAGTCAACCAGGCCTATCGCTAAAACCTCCACTTTAAATACTTAGCACAAGCGGGCGCGGACAGAATGGTGGCATGAACGTACCTCAGCGTCATCTAAAAGAGCCCGTTGTTACATAATATAATTGAAAGGAGTAGACAACCAGGGACGTCGCTAAATGCTGCACATTACAAACCTAGCGCGAAGAGGACGCGTACAGAATGGGGGCACGCACGTATCCCAGCGACATCGGAAACAGCCCGTTGTGATATATATAATTGAAAGGAGTAGACAACCATGCGGTGGTGGTGGTGTGACACTTTTATTAGAACATCCTTTCTATTAGGCGTTCAGTAGGTCCTAGGCCAAGGCGACGAAGGCACGTTGCAGCCTCAGATCTAGAGAGGCGAGCCAGATTGGCCACGGTGGGGGGATCCCCAGCGCTCGGTGTATAGTTTCGCAGGCAAGCTGGTGAGCCAGCTCATTGCCGGGAATTGCCCATCTGACCAGGGATCCACCGAAGTGTTACGGGTGGTGGGCTTAATGCTATGAGGGCGGCATCTGAAGCCGATCGGGTAGGGAAGCGGAGGGCTCTTTCGTGGAAGCCAAGCAGAGCTACCTGCGAGTCTTTATAAACAACGTATGCCGGGGGGGGGGGGGGGGGGTAGGGTGGCAAAGTGTGTGATGGCATCGGCGATCCCGTGTATTTCGAAGGCGAGAGTGGAGTGTGTCGTTAAATACTACACCTTTAGTGAACCACGACGGCCGCGCCTGATACCGCCTGGGCAGATCAATGACGACTCGCCGACGAAGACGTAGCACCGATGAAAGACGAAGTGCCGCCGCGCCGCACGAGATCGGTTCGGGTGGACTGGCCATCTTCTGCGCTGCCCGCCGTTCTGCTCGCCCATTCTGTGTCACCCGCCGTGAACTCCGTCCCGTCCTACTTGTGCAGAAACCCCCTTTCACTTGGTGGAGGTGCGGATTTACTGCCGTCTTGGCGCTTCAAAACCGTCTGCTACCGAATTTCACCATACCTGAAGATTCTGAACAGCCGCCGATCCTCCTACCGCACACTCCTGCCGCACAGCCGCCGACAGTCGTCTGCGCTGGAGCTTTGCGCCAGCGCGATCCCGCTGTCTTCAGCGGTACCGGAGACCACGACGTCGAGAACTGGCTAGCCTCGTACGAGCGGGTCAGTACCCACAACAAATGGGACGATCCTCTAAAACTGAACAATGCCATTTTCTATCTGACGGACGTTGCGAATCTGTGGTACCGGAACCACAAGGCTGACATCACATCATGGTCCGCCTTCAAGCGGAATTTCGCCGACATCTTCGTCCGGCCTGCGGAGCGCAAGGTGCGCGCTGAGCAACGCCTGCGTTCTCGGGCGCAGCTGCCCGGGGAAAATTTCACCAGTTATATTGAGGACGTGGTGGACCTGTGCAAACGTGTGGATGCTTCGATGCCCGAGCGCACCAAGATCGACCACATCCTGAAGGGCATTGACGACGACGCATTCCAGATGCTTCTCGCCAAAAATCCAGCCACCGTCGTCGACGTCATAGCATAAGCCAGAGCTACGACTAACTTCGTAAGTGCCGTCTTCTTACTCGCTCCCCACTCTCTCCCCCGGAGCCTCTGGCCGCTTTGAGATCTGTCTCCGACCAGTCGCTAGTGCTGCCCCTGATCCAGCAGTTTATTCGCGAAGAAGTTGCTCGTCAGCTGTATCGTCCACCCGAGTACTGCCGCTTCCTCTCCTCTTGTGCCTTCGCTGCAGCGCGTCATCCGCGAACAAGTGGCCGAAGGTCTTCCTCCTCTACGAGAAGTTCCTTCCGTCCCTCCTGTGACGTACGACTGCGCCGCGGAACATTATCGTCAATCCACCCCTGTGGCGGCGCCCTTGGCGTACGCCGCCGTGGCTGCACGGCCTGCGGCGTTACCACCTCGTCAGCCTGCTCTGCGCTCGGCAGCGGCCCCACGAGCGGTTCCGCTTCATCCTCCCCCTTCGCCACATTACAACCCTTGGCGCACACCTGAGAATCGTCCTATATGCTTTTCGTGCGGCCTCCCCGGACATGTGGCCCGCCACTGTCGTCGCCGCATGGTCGCCCCTACAGCGGTTGCGCCTCCTGCCTGCTAACCTCAGCTGCTCCGTTCTGTTCCATCTCCGGAAGCGTACGCCACCGACGATCGTCCGTATACGACCCGTCGATCCCCGTCCCCACGTCGCCGTTCACTTTCACCTATGCGCCGTCGCCCTACACCTGCTAACGAGGGAAACTAAATTCCGGAGTTCCAGAGGCAAGAACTGCGCGCTCTTCGAACAGTTCAAGGCCTCAACTTCCTCCCGCGAACATTCTAGTAGTTTCAGTCGACGGTTTGTCTGTGTACGCGCTTGTCGATACGGGTGTGGCCAACTTTACTAGACTAGGTTTCTAGTCTAGTAACTTTGGGTGTGGCTGTGTCAGGGATTGATGAGGGACTGTGCAGTCGGTTACGGAAAGTGACGACATCATTTTCTGGTTTGTCGCTTCGCACTGCTACCGCAGAGAGGATCGCACCTTTGGCCGCATGCACAGCGCGGATCGTCATTGCAGATATTTTGTAGTGTTGAGTTCTTGGTCCTGCCATCGTGTCCCCACGACGTGATTCTCGGGTGGGACTTCCTGTCAAAACATAACGCCGTGATATATTGCGCCCGTGCTGAGGTCAAATTTTTCAGTATTTGACGACTTGGCTGACGAACTCCATTTCCTGTGTCCGCAGAAGCTCAGCGTAACTGAAGACGCCGACGTCGCTCCGGAGGCTTCAGCGCTTGTATCCCTCTCGTGTCCTGTCACGCCCGCCGTCACCGTTTTATTTACGCCGTCTTCATTAGTCCATCGCAAAAACCTGCCGCTGCCGTCTGGGGTTCTCGATGTTCACGGAGGTCTCACGAAGATGCTTATCTATAATCTGCCTCCCTGCCCGCTTACCCTGCTCCGTGGTGAGTCTCCTGGTTCAGTTCAACCTGCCCACCTTCTCTCTGATCTGGATGCCCCCGTGGCCTCCATCAATTCTCTTCATCCCGATTCGGCACCTGGTCCGTTGCCCCACGCCTTCTTCGCAGCCGCCATCGACGACGCTCTTCCTTCTGCCCACCGGACGCAGCTCTCTGCCCTTATACACACGTTTCGCTCCTCTTTCGACGTCGCCCACAGTCCTCTAGGCCGGACTTTCACCGTCGCGCATCGTACTGAGACCGGTTCTCACCCGCCTTTTCGACAGCGGCCATATCGTGTGTCGGCGGCAGAGCGCCGCTTGGTTAGCGAAAAGGTTGAGGACATGCTGCGCCGTGGTGTCATCCGTCCGTCTCACAGCCCTTGGTCGTCGCCGGTAGTTCTTGTCAAGAAGAAAGATGGTTCAGTCCGATTTTGTATCAAGAACCGCCGCCTCAACAAAATTACGCACAAGGACAATTACCCTCTTCCCCTCATCGACGACGCTCTTGATAGCCTCCAAGGCGCTCAGTACTTTTCGTCCCTTGACCTACGTTCCGGCTACTGGCAAGTATCGATGGCGGCACCTGACAGAGAAAAGACAGCACTTGTTACACCCGGCAGCCTCTACGATTTCAACGTGATGCCGTTCGGTCTGTGCAACGCACCCGTCGCATTCTAAAGGATGATGAATAACATCTTGCGAAAGTTCAAATCGCAGACCTGCCTCTGCTACCTTGACGACATTGTTGTCTTTTCCGCTGATTTCTCCACACACCTCGAACGCTTAAAGCAGGTTTTGACATGCCTGACTGACGCTGGACTGCAGCTGAATCTCATGAAGTGCCACTTCGGGGCTCGGCAGTTGACCATCTTAGGGCAGATCGTCTCCAAGGAAGGCATTCTCCCTGACCCAGCCAAGCTCCGTGCTGTGGCGCAATTTCCCAAACTGGTTTCGCTCAAGCAACTTCGAAGCTTCATAGGTTTGCGTTCCTATTTCCGGCGCTTCGTACGCAATTTTGCGTAGATCATTGCGCCACTGACGAGGCTACTTGGCGGGAACAATGACATATCTGGCTGGTCGGCCGAGCGCGACAAAGCGTTTACTAGCTTGCGCCATAATTTGACTTCGCCACTAATACTCCGATACTTTGGCCCTACAGCGCCTACCGAGGTCCATACGGATGCGAGTGGCGTTGGCCTCGGAGCTGTCCTGGCCCAGCGAAAAGATGGTTTTGAAGAATACGTCGTTGCGTATGCGAGTCGCGTGCTTACCAAAGCTGAATACAACTACTCTGTTACGTAGAAGGAATGTTAAGCTATTGTAAGGGCGCTAACAAAATTCCGGCTCTATCTGTACGGCCGCCGGTTTGACGTCGTCACGTACCACCATGCGCTCTGGTGGTTATCGTCCATCAGAGATCCGTCCGGTCGCCTCTGTAGGTGGGCTCTTCGCCTTCAAGAGTTTGACATCCGCGTCATCTACCGTTGTGGCCGTAAGCACATGGACGCCGATCATTTGTCTCGGTCTACCCTTCCCAGCGACGCTGCTTGCTCCTCGGCGACCGATCCCGTACTTTCGTCTCTTACCATCGCTGATATGCCTGCGGAGCAGCGGAAAGACCCGCGGCTTTCGTCCCTCATAGACGCCGTGCCTTCTTCACAAAACGTTGCGCCTTCTAGAACTTTGCGCCGTCAAGGTCCGCACTTTGGTCTCCGGGACGGCCTCCTATACCGCCATAACTACACGCCTGATGGTCGGCGGTGACTTCTCGCGATTCCCCGCCATTAACGATCTGAAATTTACGTCTCTTACCACGCTGATCCTCAGTGTGCGCACACTGCTGTGCTGAAGACATTCAAAAGAATTTCTCAGCGTTACTATTGGCGCGGCATGTACGCCTATGTTCGAAAATACGTCTGTTCTTGCATCGCCTGTCCGCGGCGAAAAGCATCCGCTCCCCGTGCGACCGGCTCCTTACAAGCACTCCCTTGCCCGGCACGTCCTTTCGATGGCGTTGACGTCGACCTTTACGGCCTGCTTCCCTGCACGGTTTCTGGGAACCGTTGGATCGTCGTTGGCGTCGACCACCTCACCCGGTATGCCGAAGCAGCCGCCCTTCCTGCTGCTACTAGCCGCGAAGTTGCTATGTTCCTGTTCCATCATTTTGTTCTTCGCCACGGTGCGCCGCACGAGCTGTTCAGTGACATAGGCCGCGCCTTCTTTTCACACATCGTTGAAGCTCTGCTCGCCGAATGTCGCATCGTACATCGAACCACCACTGCCTACCATCCTCAAACTAACGGGCTGACCAAGCGCTTCAACCGCACTCTTGGTGACAGGCTCACAATGTACGTCGCGGCAGATCAGACCAACTGGGACGCTGTCCTCCCTTTCGTGACATACGCGTACAACACCGCTACGCAGTCAACCACCGGCTTTACCCCTTTCTTTCTTTCTTTCTTTCTTTCTTTCTTTCTTTCTTTCTTTCTTTCTTTCTTTCTTTCTTTCTTTCTTTCTTTCTTTCTTTCTTTCTTTCTTTCTTTCTTTCTTTCTTTCTTTCTTTCTTTCTTTCTTTCTTCCTTTCTTTCTTTCTTTCTTTCTTTCTTTCTTTCTTTCTTTCTTTCTTCTGTATGGGCTTGAGCCATCGTCTAAGATGGACACCATATGACCTTATAGTCCTGACGCCTGCGAGTGGACGCCCATCTCCAAAGTCACGAAGCATGCATTGTCCACCAGTTGGCACGCTCTTTTACCTCCGAATCCCAAGGCCGCCAAAAGCACCGCCACGATAACGATAACAGGCAACACATTTTTCCTGTTGGATCCCTAGTTTGGCTCCGGGTACCAGGCACACCACCATGCTTGTCGTCAAAGTTTCGCAGGGAATACGACGGGCCTTATCGCGTTGTCCATCAGACGTCCCCGGTCAATTACATAGTGGAGCCGCTCAACCCCTCTTCGGAATTGCTCCATCGCGGCCCAGAAACCGTCCGTGTCAGCCGCCTGAAGACATACTACGACCCGCTCCCCTCGCGCTCGCCATAAGTCGCCGGGGTGGCTTTTATTCGTTCCCGGGGCCATTGTGGTTTGGTTGGTTTGGTTTATGGGGTTTAACGTCCCAAAGCGACTAAGGCTATGAGAGACGCCGTAGTGGAAGGCTCCGGAAATTTCGACCACCTGGGGTTCTTTAACGTGCACTGACATCGCACAGTACACGGGCCTCGAATTTCTCCTCCAAAGAAATTCAACCGCCGCGGCCGGGATCGAACCCGCGTCTTTCGGGCCAGCAGCCGAGCACCCGGGGCCATTGTAGTGGACCACGACGGCCGCGCCTGATACCGCCGGGGCAGATCAATGACGACGCGCCGACGAAGACGAAGCAGAGATGAAAGACGAAGTGCCGCCGCTCTGCAGGAGATCGCTTTGGATGGACTGGCCATCTTCTGCGCTGGCCGCAGTTCTCCTCGCCCATTCTGTGTCGCCCGCCGCGAACTCCGTCCCCGTTCACTTCATTTCATTTCATTTTATTACCTTAAAGATCCCTCGCGGGATATTACATAAGGGGTGAGATGAGCAGAAAACGTACAAGACAATGCAATTTGTGATCATGTACAAAAAATGCTCTTTAGATTGCTAGCAAATGATAAAGGACAGGTGATTTCGACGATATGCTGGGGAAGGCCGTTCCAATCTTTAGCTGCACGTGGGAAGAAGGAGGCTGAAAAAGTAACAGTTCGGGCACGTGGGACGAAAACTTTGAAACGTGTGGCTAGTGCGGTCAGAAATGTATGATGCTGGCGTGATGTAAGGGGCACGGATAAGTGATGAGTAAATGAACTTGTGGTACAGTGATAGCGTGGTTATGCGACGACGAACGGAAAGATGCGATAGTGCTGATTTAGTTTTTAGGGCTGAAACACACGTCGTAGGAGTAAGAAGAATGAATGAACCTTGTAGCGCGGTTTTGAACGGCTTCTAGATCGTTTACGAGGTTAATATGATGCGGGTACCGTATGGGGGATGCATATTCAACTTAGGTCTAATGATTGACTTGTAGGCGAGCAATTTCACTTGAAGTGAGGTCAGGCGAAGGTGACGTTTAAGAAATCGCAGAGTGTTGTTAGCAGATGATGTCACGTTAGCAACATGTGCATTCCATGTTAGGTCATTAGATAATGTGACGCCTAAGTATTTGAAAGATGATACAGGTTCTTCGGACTCGTTAGCGATTTTGTATTGGAAGGCATGATCTTTTTGCGGCGGGTAATGGTAAGAAGCTTGCAATTGCTAGGGTTCAGGGTCATAAGCCAATTTTCACATCACTGTTCAATTTAGTTAAGGTCCTGCTGGAGGGCTTCTTGATCAGTTATGTTTGTTACTTGGCGGTAAATAACGCAGTCATCAGCGAACGTTCTAATTTGGCAGGATACATTCTGTGGGAGATCGTTAATATATATTAAAAACAATGGGGTGCAAGAACGGAGCCTTGTGGGACGCCGGATGTTACAGGGAGAGGGTTGGAAGACTGGTTATTTACAATGACTGTCTGAAAGCGATTTGTTAATAAGGCCTTGATCCAGTTTAGGACGTTAGGATGTAGGTCTAGAATAGAAAGTTTTTGTATTAATCGTTGATGTGGAACTTTATCAAATGCTTTAGCGTAATCCAGAAAGATGGCGTCAACTTGAAGGTAAGCGTCCAGGTCAGCATGTAAGTCGTTGAGGAACATGGCTAGTTGTGTTTCGCATGAATACCCCTTGCGTAAACCGTGCTGGGATGGAGGGAAGAAATCGTTAGCGTCTAAGAAGTCTATTACCTGAGAGTATATGACATGTTCCATGATCTTGCAGGGGACGCTAGTTAGAGAAATAGGACGGTAGTTCAGGGGGGAATTTTTGTCAACTGATTTGTAGAGTGGGACGACCTTCCCAACTTTCCAGTTTTTCGGAATGAGACCTGTAGAAAGTGATTGCGAAAACAATAATTCAAGATAGACTGCACTAATACATTTCGTGTTTTTTAGTAGTTGAGTGTTGATCCCGTCGATGCCGGCTGACAAGGAAAGTTTAATTGCCTCAATTAAAGATGAGATGCCAGTTGAAGAAAAAGTTATTGCGTCAATCGGTGAGGTGGCATTAGTAGGAGGTATCCTTGGAGGCGGGTTGCGCTCCTGGGTGAAACCTGACGAGAATGCCGTATTGAAGATGTTAGCGCATTCTGTGCCGGAGGCTTGAATACCGGATGCATGAGTGAGAGCGATTGAGTGTGATGGTGCGGGATTGATAACGCGCCAAAATTTTTTGGGGTTATCGCATAGCATGCGCGGTAGGTCACTGTGAAAAAATGAGTGTTTAGCGTTGGTGACGGAAGTCCAGTATTCTTTTTTCGGGAGAAAAGTATTTCTCCCACGCTTCGGAATTTCTTTTCAATTTTGCGGCGCGAAAAAGCCGCTTCTTTTTATTCTCCGCTCTTTATAGTGTCTTAGAAAACCACGATTTAGAGCGATTTTGAGGAAAAGTTATTCTAGGGATAAATTTTTGTGTTAGTTTATGGAGTTTATCTTTAAATATTAGCCAATTCTCTTTAACAGATCTCTGGATGTAACCGACTTCGAAGAGTGAAAAAATATGCTCAGTTCATGATTAATGGCATTTTAGTTACCCGTATCATACAGGGTGATTGCTTTCTTTTGTGTTTCATGGCGCTCGGTGCGGAAGGAAAAATCTGCTTGAATGACGTTATGGTCGCTAATGCCCTCTATGTATGTAATGGATGACAAACTGTCAGGATGAGAACTTAGTATTAAGTCTAAAATGTTGCTCGAATCGCCTGCAATTAGGGTTGGGCTGGTTACTAGTTGGTAAAGATTTAGGTTCAAACAAACATTTAGAAAATCCCTTGATTCTACACTGCTTGGCTGTGAATGAGAGCGGTTGAGCCAGTTTATTCCTGGATAATTCAAATCACCAAATAGAAGAATATGCGCGTTCAGATAAGTTGTCGTGAGCTGGTTTAGCATATTGTTGAGTTCACGGGACAAGTTTGGGCTAGCATGCGGAGGCCTATAACACACGCCGATTATGACTGAATGCAGTGAAGTACGGCACAAAAGCCGCAGTATCTCTAAGTTAGGTGGGAGGCGGATGGGTGAACAAGATAATTCCGGTCCAGCAGCGATCAGTACGCCACCCCCTCGAGAATAAAGAAAAAAATTTTGCAAATCGGAAATAACTTCAGCACCAGTGATATTATTAGTAAACCAGGTTTCAGTTAATAACAGCATACTGCTGTTAGATGATGTGACTAAGCTAGACACGCGTTCTCGTTTCGGCATAAAACTGCAAATATTAGTGAAGGTTACAGAGAACGAAAGATGATTACTTGGTAAAGTACGGGGACGGGTATTGATTACTTTTGGGGGAGGTGACCGCTATGGTATCTCTTTAACCATCTGCGATAGGATATCATGCATGTAACGCTTAGTACCAATGTGCAATGTCTTGTAGCGAAGTGAAAATTTAACTTTTTTTGATTTGGCGAATGCTACCAGGTGGCTACGCACGGTTTGGACAGGACGAGAGAAGTCTTCGCCGATGCTATAGGATGTTTGGTTTATGGTTTGGCTTATGGGGTTTAACGTCTCAAAGCAACTAAGGCTATGAGAGACGCTGTAGTGGAGGGCTCCGGGAATTTTGACCACCTGGGGTTCTTTAACGTGCACTGACATCGCACAGTACACGGGCCTCTAGAAGTTCTCCAAAGAAATTCAACCGCAGCGGCCGGGATCGAATCCGCGTCTTTCGGGTCAGCAGCCGAGCACCATAACCACTGAGCCACCGCGGCGGCTGTGATGCTATAGGATATGTTCTTTAGTTCCAGGGCATTTGAGAGAATATTGTCTTTATTTTTGTAGGACCTGAACTTGGTTATTATTGGGCGGCAGCGGCGGTCGTCAGAGTGGCGTCCGAGACGATGTGCGCGTTCTATTTCATGGGGGCGACTGATATGTTAAGGCGATACTGGCAGTGACGAATGATTATTTCTTCAGCAGCATATGTTTCGGTCGCATTAGTGTCTTGAAGGACATAAAATATTAGATTATTCCACCGTGATCGATTGTCGGCGTCGTCTAGGCGTGTTTTATAGTGCAGAGACTAAGCAGGCTGTCTGGGCGGCGTTAGTTCGAACAGTATCAAGGTCTGTTTGTAAGGTTTTTAGGATTTGGTAGTGGTTCTCGACATCGGTCATTCTTTCCTTCAGATTGGAGGTGATTTAGTTTGTCGTTACTAGTTGGTTTTTTAGTTCACCCACATCGGCGATGAGTTGAGATTGACTGGTTGAAATTTTTTGCAGCTCGGCAACAATAGCGACAAAATGAGGACCGGAGTTAATATCAATATCACCGGATAGCAACGACAGGAGGGAGCGGGCAAAATCGGCAACAATAGTACTCAGACACTGTGGGCATGGTAGCTGCACTAAGAAGTCGTTACTAGTTTTCTTTGCGAACAGGCTATATTGTTCACTGTCGTGTTTTGTCGGGGACAGCAGACGAAGGCCAGATGGGTGGGAAACCGAACGTGGTTTATTCCATCACAGCTTGTAGTGGAATCCCCGGTGGCCGAGCAGCGCGGCTTATCTTATAGCCAGCTCTCGCGATCGTCGCGCCGCCGCTATCGCTCTACCCGCGACGATTACACAACACTCCTCCCCTTTTATTTAGAGGGTGCAATTGTATCCTTATACAATAGTTAAAAGCCAGCTTCGTATCGCTCGGGTGGACGGCGATTTCTTGACGGGTAGCGCCTTCCAAGAGCCGACGTCTCGGATGTAGGAGCGGGCGCCGGAGGGACCTCGGGAGGCTGCAAGGGCATCGGCTCTTCTGATGCTGGCTGGTCACCTGTTTGGTTTGGAGGGAAAAGCAGGAACCCCTCCACGTTGTCTACGTCGGATGACCCTGGTGTCACCTTAGGGCTTGTGTTACCCAGCAGCTGGTCGAGGTGCCGACGCCAGATGAACTTGCCTCGGGGCGTGCTCACCAGGACTTTGTAGGAGACTGGTCCAGTTTTCTTGAGGACAGTTCCACGAACCCACTTCGACGAGCCTCTGTAATTGCGAACTAAAACACTGTCATTAATGCAAAAACAGTCTCTGTTGCTTTTCCTTTGCTGCATTTGGGTGAACTGACTGCGCATCACCTTCCCCTCCACCGTCGGCTTGATTGCATCCAGCTTAGTACGCAATCTTCTACCCATAAAGAGGTTAGCTGGTGCCTCTCCTGACGTAGGATGAGGCGTATTTCGGTATGCCAACAAAAATATATTAAGTGCCACTTCGACAGATTCACCAGTAGGTGATTTGCGCAGAGCCGACTTTAATGTTTGCACAAAACGTTCAGCCAGGCCATTTGTGCTTGGGTGATAAGGGGCGCTCACGACATGTCTGGCCCCGATGTCCCGCATGAATGCCTTGAACTCTTCGGACACCAGTTGTGGCCCATTGTCGGACACTACCGTCTCTGGCAATCCGAATCTGCAGAAAAGTTCACGCAAGCAAGCAACAGTACGTTCGGACGTTGTGCTCCGCATGACGAACACCTCTGGCCACTTCGAGTGGGCATCTACTACCACTAGAAATGTGGTTCCTCGAAAAGGCCCCGCGAAGTCCAGGTGAATTCGCCTCCATGGTGCGGTCGGCCATGCCCAAGGATGCAGAGGTGCCTTACATGGTTCATTACGTTGTTGCTGGCACGCTTGACAACTTCGTACCCTTGTTTCCAAATCTGCATCAATTGACGGCCACCAGACGCAGCTGCGAGCCAATTCCTTGCTCCGAACGATTCCAGGATGACCTTGGTGCAGTTCGTCGAGAACAGACTCTCGAAGGGTAGACGGGATAACAACCCTCATGCCATACATGAGGCACCCTTGACACACGCTGATCTGCAAACGTCTGTCGAAAAATTGCTTTAGGCTTGCATCTCGCAGGTACGATGGCCAACCTGTGCTAGTAAAATGGAGCACCTTACTAACCATCGGATCACGTGATGTGGCACGCGCAATCTCTTTGGCGGATAGGGGCATCGACTCCAGGCGCAGTGCATAAAATGATTCCTCGCCTTCGGACGTGCCGTCTTGCTGGCCCTGGAGAGGGAACCTTGAAAAAAAATCTGCCTCGGCGTTGTCACTGGACTTTTTGTACACGAGCGAGTACTTGTAAGCAGACAAAGTGACGGCCCATCGCTGCAAACGTGCTGCCGCGATCGGTGGAATGCCTGTCTTCTGCCCCAGGATGGTTTGTAACGGCTTGTGATCCGTGATCAATGTGAAACATCTTCCATAGATATAGAAATGAAACTTTTTGACTGCAAAAATGATGGCAAGTGCTTCCTTTTCTAGCTGACTGTACTGTTTCTCAGCGTCATTTAATGTGCGCGACGCATAAGCGACCGGGCGAGGGCTTCCATCGTCCGCAACATGAGAAAGTACTGCACCCACGCCGTACTGGGAAGCGTCACAAGCCACTTGCAAAGGCTTATCGGGGTCGTAATGCGCCAGTATCGCGGATGACGCCAACGCATTTTTGACTTCCTCGAACGCCGCTTGGCACGATGCATCTCAGCGCCATGGATGATCGCGACGCAGCAGTTTGTAAAAAGGACTGGCCAGAATAGACAATCGTGGAACGAACTTCCCGTAGTAATTGACGACGCCCAGAAACGACTGCAGCTGCTGCTTGCTTGTGGGCGCGGGAGCTTTCGTCAAGGCTTCTATCTTCTCTGGCGTTGTGCTGACACCTGCTGCGCTGATAACATGACCAAGATAGCGCAGTTCTTTTTGAAAGAACGAACACTTTTCTTTCTTTACTCGAACCCCGCGCTTCGTCAACCGCTTTAGGACAGCTTCCAGATTTGCAAAATGCTCGTCTGCCGTCCTTCCAGTGATGAGAACGTCATCCAAATAGCAGCTGACGCCTTTCAGGTCTTTCAGCATTGTGTCCATAATTCTTTGGAAAATGGATGGTGCCGGTGAAACCCCAAACGGTAGCCTGTTTACCGCAAAAAGTCCTTTATGGGTATTGAGTGTCAAGTACTCTCTTGACGACTCTGACACCACCACCTGATGATAGGCTCTGTTGAGATCAATCTTAGAATATTCTTGGCCCCTGCGAGCGCCGCAAACAACTCATCGACTCTCGGCAGTGGGTACCGGTCAGGTTCAAGACAAGGATTTAGGGTGGTCTTGTAATCACCGCATAGTCTTATGCCACCGTCCTTCTTTACTACTGGTACAACTGGTGTGGCATAGCTGCTCGTCGCAACTGGTGAAATGACTCCCATGCCTTCCAGCTTATTAAGCTCGGCCTCGACCGCAGGTTGTAATGCAAAGGGCACACTTCTTGCCTTCAGAAACTTCGGCACGCTACCATCTTTTAGCGACAACTCTGCTCTTTCTTCCGAAATTGTTCCCAGTTCGTCATTAAACAAACTCTGGTATCTGTCTAGAAGTGCGCGTAGTCTGGCAGTTTGACTCGAACAAGCAGAACCATCTGACCTGGAAATAGCGTTGAGCTCGAAGATACTGCTCCAATTGAGTCGGATGGCTTGCAACCATTGTCGACCTAGCAGCGGAAGTCCCTTTTCTTTCGTGATGTAGAGAGGTAGCTGGGCCCTCTGCTCTCCGTACTGCACGGCCACGTGAGCGACTCCAACAGGCTGGACTATGGCTCCCTGGAACGTCCGCAGCTTCAGCGTCGTTGGCATGACCTTGATTGAAGGAAACATCTGCCGAAACTGATATAAAGACATGACGGACACAGTAGCCCCTGTATCCAGCTCCATGACCAAGGGCCGCCCTTCCACGTGCACAGAAATTTTTATCGGAGCCAGACCAGGCGAAATAATTTCCTTCATGCTTACAGAAGCTTGAACGGGAACCAACATCTTCATCGAGTTTCGCCGCGCTCCCTTCGTCTTTTGCTGCTTGCTAGCTTGGCACACCCTTTGAATGTGTCCTTTCTTATCACATTTGAAACAGGTGGCTGCTATGTGCGGACACAGCCGGCTGGCATGCTTCGCCGACCCGCCGCGATAGCAATTTCGCTGCGTCATATCGCTTTCCCCAACGGCTCTGACCTTGTGAACGTCCGGAACGCCCGTATCAGAGGCGTGCGCCTCTGCTACGCTCTTTTTCGCTGCTTCCATGGCTAGCGCTCGTTCCACGGCTTTTTGAAAGGTTAGCTTGTTATCCTCCGTGAATAACACTCGCTGTATATCTTCTCTGCGCAACCCGCAAACAAAACGGTCCCGCAGCGACTGATCGAGTGCGGATTCAAATTCACATGTCTGTGCCAATTTCCGCAAATGTGCAACATATTCCGAAATCGATTCAGTCTCGAGTTGCGCTCTCCTGTGAAATTTCGCGCGTTCACTAATTACCGACGGCTTCGGTGACAAGTGGTCGCCTAGAAGTTTCTTTAGCACATCGAAACTTTTAGCTGACGGCAATTCCGGCGCTGTCAATGACTTGAGGAGACTGTACGTCTTTGGGCCTACGAGACTCAAAAAAGCGTGTACCTTGTCGTCCTCGGGGATACGGTTGACCAGAAGAAACGACGTTAAGCGTTCCTCGTACGACGGCCAGTCGCTCGTAGACTCGTCGAAGGGCTCGATGTGTCCCAGTCGACCCACGATTTGCGTCACTGCTCCCGCCGCTGCCGAACCATCTGTTTCCATGTCGGCTTGCTGTAGAACTGGTCAGAATCCCATCTTCGTCGCCAAATGTCGTGTTTTGTCGGCGACAGCAGACGAAGGCCAGATGGGTGGAAAACCGAACGTGGTTTATTCCATCACAGCTTGTAGTGGAATCCCCGGTGGCCGAGCAGCGCGGCTTATCTTATAGCCAGCTCTCGCGATCGTCGCGCCGCCGCTATCGCTCTACCCGCGACGATTACACAACATTTTTACACAACATTACATTTTTTGCAGCTCGGCAACAATAGCGACAAAATGAGGACCGGAGTTAGTTTCAATATCACCGGATAGCAACGACAGGAGGGAGCGGGCAAAATCGGCAACGATAGTACTCAGACACTGTGGGCATGGTAGCTGCACTAAGAAGTCGTTACTAGTTTTCTTTGCGAACAGGCTATATTGTTCACCAACCTGCATTGTCAGGAAGAGCGGATTAGTGGTCTCTGCCATGGCGCAGCCACCAAGCCCACGAAGTGTCGTTGACCGATATTGCGGTTTTATACTTGAAGATGGTGATGTCGACTGTGATGGGGCGACCCAGGTGGCAGCGAGGGCTGGGCATATCCGTGGCGGCGTGTCGACGGCAGCGGCGACGTTGACGCAGCCAGCCTCAAATACGTCGCAGCCATGATAAATCGCAGGTAGGGATGACGAACCCGACTGCCCAGTCGTCAGGCCAGCCAGAAATGCGACGATGATCGTGAAAAGCTTCTGAATTGTCAGGAAGAGCGGATTAGTGGTCTTTGCCATGGCACAGCCACCAAGCAGAAACCCCCTTTGCAGAAACCCACTTTCACACCTTACATACCTAGCGCGATGAGGACGCGGACAGAATGGAGGCACGCACGTACCCCAGCGACATCGAAAAGAGCCCGTTGTTATATAAAATAGTTGAAAGGAGTAGACAACCAGGCCTATCGCTAAAATCTCCACTTTAAATACTTAGCGGAAGAGGGCGCGGACAGCATGGAGGCACGCGCGTACCTCAGCGTCATCGAAAAGAGTGCGTTGTTATATAAAATATTTGAAAGGGATAGACAACCATGTGCGTCGCTAAATGCTGCACCCCACATACGTAGCGGGAAGAGGAAGCGGAAATAATAGAGGCACGCACGTACCCCCGCGGCATCGAAAAGAGCGCGTTGTAATATAATATAATTAAAAGGAGTAGACAACCAGGCCTGTCGCTCAATTCTGCACTTTACATATCTAGCGGGAACAGGACGCGGACAGAATGCAGGGATGCACGTACCCCAGCGACATTGAAAGGAGCACGTTGTTATGTAATATATTTGAAAGGAGTAGGCAACCATGTGTGTCGGTAAAGGCTGCAGCTTACATACCTAGCACAAAGAGGAAGCGGAAATAATGGAGGCACGCACGTACTTCAGCGACACGGAAAATAGTACATTATTTAATTGAAAGGAGTAGACAACCAGGCCTTTCTCTAAGTGGTGCACCTTGCATACCTTGCGCGAACAGGACGCGGACAGAATGCAGGGATGCACGTACCCCCGCGACATTGAAAAGAGCACGTTGTTATATTGTCACGACCAGAGAGGCCGTGGAGATAGGCGTCGGGAAGAAGCCAAGACTGGGAGCCTTCTTTTTATTACAGCGCCAGGTTCCAGGACACCGAACAGAACAAGCGCGCCTCGAGAGCCCACCGCCGCTTCGTCGTCGTCTTCGACTCAGCGCGGAGGCCGCGCGGCGCGTTAGGCGCGTGGCATTATTCCCCCCCGCGAAAGCAAACATCGTCTCGATGTGGAATGGGATATGTACAGAGAGAGGAGGAGGAGAAAAAAAAGAAGAAAAATAGGGGTGAGGTGAACTATACAATGCGCGCTAGATGAAGGCGGGGAGAGTCAAGTTCACACGTGGGGCAAGGGAAGAAAGGCACAAAACGAAGCGTGAACACAGCGCTCAGTCACGCGCAAAGTACGGCTTTAAGCGCACTACATGCACGATTTCCGGCCGGTGACGCTGAGGGCCGGCGATCACAGTTCCATGGGGGACAACTTCATAGTTGACGCTGTTCAGGCGGCGCAGGACTCTGTACGGGCCAAAATACCTATTTAAAAGCTTTTCGCACAATCCCTTGCGACGCACGGGTGTCCACACCCACACGTGATCGCCCGGCTCGTAGTGCACGTCCCTGTGCCGAAGGTTATAGTGTCGGGCATCGGCGGATTGCTGGTCCTTGATGTGCAAGCGGGCCAGCTGACGAGCCTGCTCTGCTTGTTCCACGAAGTGGCCTGCTTCAGGGGGGAGCTCTGCGTCGCCGTACGGAAGCATGGCGTTTAGCATCATGCGTACCTCTCTGCCATACACGAGACGGAACGGGGTGAACTGGGTGGTTTCCTGCGTCGCAGTATTATATGCGAAGGTGACGTAAGGCAAGACCTCATCCCAGGTTTTGTGTTCAACGTCGACGTACATCGAGATCATGTCCGCCAATGTTTTGTTGAGCCGTTCCGTTAGACCATTGGTTTGGGGATGATCGCTGTTGTTGGTCGATGAGCAGTATGGCTAAGCGCTAAGATGTCACGTAGGAGTCGGGCTGTAAACGCCTTGCCTCGGTCAGTAATGATGGCCGATGGGGCGCCGTGTCTAAGTACGATGTCGTGCATAAAGAAGTGGGCAACTTCGGCCGCAGTACCTCGCGCAAGGGCCTTCGTTTCAGCGTAGCGGGTCAAGTAGTCTGTGGCGACTACGATCCACTTGTGGCCGGAAGACGAGAGAGGAAATGGCCCCAGAAGGTCCATGCCGACTTTGTCGAATGGTATTTGTGGCGGCTCGATGCACTGAAGCAGTCCAGGAGGCTTGAGCGCGGGTTTTTTTCGCCGCTGGCATTGCCGGCATGTCCGGACATAATGCTTGACACTTGAAGTTAGGTTGGGCCACTAATAGTTCTGCCGGATTCGGGACAAGGTGCGTGTAACTCCAAGGTGGCCGGAAGTTGGTTCATCATGGCAGGCAAGGAGGACATCATCCCGTAGATCAGACGGTATGACGAGCAGGTAAGTTGTCGGACTTCAGGCAGAGTTCTTTTTATAAAGCACTCCTCTCCGCAGGCAGAACGACGACAATCCACGCGCGAGGTATCGTGGTATTTCAGGGCACCCACCTTCGAGATGATCGATGAGCAGACGCAGCTCGGCGTCGGCACGCTGTCTGGAAACGAGCTCAGACGTGCTGACCGCTCCAAGGAAGCTATCATCGTCGGTGGTGTCTTGTGGGGGAGGTTCGACGGGAGCGCGGGACAAGCCGTCAGCGTCGGCGTGTTTCCGGCCTGACTTGTAGGTGACGGTGAAATCGAATTCCTGCAGGCGTAATGCCCAACGTGCTAGGCGGCCGCAAGGGTCCTTTAAATTTTTCAGCCAGCACGCGAGTGGTGGTCGGTGACGATACAAAACGGTCTGCCATACAGGTATGGGCGGAACTTAGCGGCGGCCCAGACTACCGCTAAACATTCTTTTTCTGTGGTAGAGTAGTTCAACTCAGCGCGCGACAGTGCGCGGCTGGCGTAGGCAATTACTTTGTCGACACCGCTTTGCCGCTGAACTAGAACGGCGCCAAGGCCGACGTTGCTCGCATCCGTATGCACCTCTGTGTCGGCATCTTCGTCGAAATGTGCCAAGATGGGCGGTGATTGGAGTCGGCGTCGTAACTCGTCGAAGGCAGCCTGCTGTTCGTTGCCCCAGGAAAATGACGTGTCATCACGGGTTAGGAGCGTCAGAGGGCTGGCGAGCTGGGCGAAATTTCTAATGAAGCGGCGATAATAGGAGCACAGGCCCAGAAAGCGTCGGACTGCTTTTTTGTGGACGGGGACCGGAAAGGCAGCAACGGCAGCAAGCTTCTCTGGGTCAGCTCGGATTCCGTCAGCACTAATGACGTGCCCGAGGAACTTCAATTCGGTGAACCCAAAGTGGCATTTTTCTGGTTTGAGGGAGAGGTTGGCGGATCGAACGGCTTCGAGGACAGTCCTGAGACGGTGCAGATGTTCCGTGAACGTTGCGGAAAAAATGATGACATCATCAAGATAAACAAGGCAGGTCTGCCACTTCAAACCTGTTAGAACGGTGTCCATCATTCTTTGGAACGTGGCAGGAGCACAGCAGAGCCCGAATGGGAGGACGCGAAATTCATACAGCCCGTCCGGTGTGATGAAGGCGGTTTTCTCACGGTCCTTCTCATCAACTTCTATCTGCCAATAACCACTTCTGAGGTCAACCGAAGAGAAGTACTTGGCTTGACGAAGTCGGTCGAGGGAGTCGTCGATACGCGGGAGCGGATACACGTCTTTCTTGGTCACACTGTTCAGCTTCCTGTAGTCGACACAGAATCGTAGTGTCCCGTCCTTCTTTTTCACGAGCACGACAGGAGACGACCACGGACTGCTTGACGGTTGGATGACGCCGTCTGTGAGCATCTCTTCGACCTGTGTTTGGATAGCATCTCGCTCACGAGGGGACACACGTTAGGGCTGCTGATGGATGGGTCGTGCTCCTTCATGCGTGATAATGCGGTGTTTAACTATCGACGTTTGTCGCACTTTAGACGACGACGTGAAACACGCACCAAACTCCCGCAAGAGGTCCTGCAGTTGCCTCTTTTCAGCGGGTGGAAGGCCTGGATTGATGTCGACGTTGGTGACCGCTTCGGTGTCAGCTCCAGGTGTGCCCTCCTCGCAAGAAAAGCATTCGGCCACTTCCTGAACATAGTCGACGTAAGCGATGGCTGTGCCACGAAACAGATGTCGATGCTCATTGCAGAAGTTGGTGACAAGGACCTCTGTACAACCGTCATGAAGGGATCCAAGGCCCCGTGCCACCGCAACTTCCTTAGTGAGTACGAGGGAGACATTAGGCTCGACAACCCGCAGTCCCCTATGTGGCTCGTCACAGGTAACTCTTGCGAGAATGCTGGCACGTGGTGGCACCGTAACGGTATCGTCAGCAACTCGCAGGGCGGATCGAGAACCCTGGTGCGCAGGTTCTTCTGTGGCCATTGCGGTAGAAAATGTCACCAAGCGATTCGGGAGGTCTATGATAGCACCGTGCTCGCGAAGAAAGTCGATGCCAAGGATGACATCGCGAGAACATTCGCGCAGAACGAGAAAAGTGGCAACGAATGTGCAGCCACGGACCGTAACCCGGGCCGCACACATACCGAGTGGTGCAACAAGATGTCCGCCGGCCGTACGTATGTCGGGGCCGTCCCAGGGTGTCGTTACTTTTTTCAGGGCCGTCGCAAGCCGTCCGCTAAGGATAGAGTAATCTGCGCCCGTATCGACCAACGCGCTAACCTCCGTTGTGTCGACGAGAACAGGGATATCCAAAGAGACCCTTCCTTCAGCGCGGCCCGTCGATGGCTGTTGTGGATGACTCAGTCGGTGCGGCGGCGGAAACTGGTCGGCGATTGGGGTTGCGTCGTCGGGGCGATTCAAGCGGCGGGTTGAGGGAAACTCTTCGGCGATGCGGCGTTCGGCGTCGGGGCGATTGGGTCGGTGCGGCGGCGGAAGCGGATCGGCGATTGGGGTTAGGGCATCGCGGCGAGTCGAAAGGCGCGTCGGGGAAAACTGCGCAGCGTTCCGGCATCCGACGTCGGGGCTATTCGGTTGCTGCGGCGGTGGAAGCTTTGCGGCGGATCGGCGTTCGGCGGCCTCGTCTCCAAAGGCCGCCGGAGCTAGTTTTCCCGACGAGGGCTCGAGGAACCGCGTTGTCCTGAGGCGAAACGGAGCCCAGAGGGGGAAGACCGGCGTGGAGAAGGCGATCGCGACTCGCGGCGCGGAGGAGATGGCGAACTACGCTGGCGGGTGACATACTCGGCAATGTCTTGAGGGCGCTCTCCAGGCCGTGGACGGGTGCTGTCGATAGAAAATCCGCGTAGTCCCATTTCGCGATAGGGGCACCGCCGGTAGAGATGGCCGGCCTCACCACAGTGATAGCAGAGCGGTCGTTGATCCGGGGTGCGCCAGAGGTCAGTCTTCCGCGGTGCCTGGCGCCGATCCGCCCAGTAAGGAGTAGGCTGAGCAGAGTGCACCGCGACCAATGGTGCGGTGTAAGGCAAAGGCCCAGGAGATGGGGCCGCGCGGCGCACGACGTCCGCGTACGTGACTGGCTGGACCGGAGTCGGATACGGCGCGGGATCGTATGGAGTCGGTTGCGGCGCCGGCACAACTGCAGCGTCTGGTGCTCTGAGGGCCTGCCGGACTTCCTTGCGGATGACGCTGGTGACGGAATCGACGCGAGGGGCAAAGGTTCCTTGAAGGTGCTGCAGCTCCTCGCGGACCACTGAACGGATGAGTTCGCGAAGGGAGTCCGGATTCGTCCTGGGATCATGGTCGAATCGATCCAACGTTGACAGTGTCGACGACGGACGCAGTTGCCGGGCGTACTGTTGGGATCTCTGCTGCAGCAATTTCTCCATGTGGACGGCCTCGGCCAGAAACTCCGCGACGGTGTTGGGCGGGTTCCGCACGAGGCCGGAAAAGAGCTGGTCTTTCACGCCGCGCATGAGGTGCCTCAGCTTTTTTTCTTCAGGCATTGCCGGATCGGCGCGATGACAAAGACGCGTCACATCCTCGACGTACATGGCAACACCCTCATTGGGGAGCTGAATTCTAGAGGACAGGGTGCGCTCCGCGCTCTCCCGGCGGTCGCTGTTGGCGTACGTACTCAGGAGCTGACGTCGAAAGTCCTGCCATGTCAAGAAAGTAGCCTCGCGGTTTTCGAACCACGCGCGTGCAGAGTCCTCAAGGCTAAAGTACACGTTACGCAGCTTTGTAGCGGCGTCCCAGCAGTTGAAGGTCGCAACCCGTTCGTAGCGCGCCAACCAATCTTCGGCATCTTCAAACAGGTCACCGTGAAAGCGCTTAGGCGTTCGTGGGGTCTGAAGAGTGAGATAGGTGGGGCTGGCTGCAGGGACAGTCGGAGGCAGGGCGGGTATTGGCGTCGCCATGAGTGTAGGGGTAGTCGAGGGCTCACCGACAAAAGGGAGGGCCTCAGGGGACAAGCCTCGGATCCTCCGGCTGGCACGATGGACAGGGGTGGTCACAAGAGGCGGGCGTGTCGAGTCGTCCTCAGGAGTAGGGAGCATCGGCCGCACCTCCACCAGTGTCACGACCAGAGAGGCCGTGGAGATAGGCGTCGGGAAGAAGCCAAGACTGGGAGCCTTCTTTTAATTACAGCGCCAGGTTCCAGGACACCGAACAGAACAAGCGCGCCTCGAGAGCCCACCGCCGCTTCGTCGTCGTCTTCGACTCAGCGCGGAGGCCGCGCGGCGCGTTAGGCGCGTGGCAATATAATATATCTGAAAGGAGCAGGCAACCATGTGTGTCGCTAAAGGCTGCACCTTACATACCTAGCACAAAGAGGAAGCGGAAATAATTGAGGCACGCACGTACCTCAGCGACATAGAAAAGAGTCCGTTATTATTTAATTGAAAGAAGTAGACAACCAGGCCTGTCGCTAAGTGCTGCACCTTAGATACCTAGCGCGAACAGGACGCGGACAGAATGGAGGGATGCACGTACCGCAGCCACTTTGAAAAGAGCACGTTGTTACATAATATAATTGAAAGAGGTAGACAACCAGGCATGCCGCTAAATGCTGCACCTTAAATACCTAGCACGAAGAGGACACGGACAGAATGGAGGTACGCGTGTACCCCAGCGATATCGAAAAGAGCCCGTTGTTATATAATATAATTGAAAGGAGTAGGCGATCAGGTGTGTCGCTAAAGGTTGTACCTTACATACCTAGCGCGAAGAGGACACGGACAGAATGGAGGCACGCGCGTACCCCAGCGATATCGTAAAGAGCCCGTTGTTATATAATATAATTGAAAGGAGTAGGCGATCAGGTGTGTCGCTAAAGGTTGTACCTTACATACCTAGCGCGAAGAGGACACGGACAGAATGGAGGCACGCGTGTACCCCAGCGATATCGAAAAGAGCCCGTTGTTATATAATATAATTGAAAGGAGTAGGCGATCAGGTGTGTCGCTAAAGGTTGTACCTTACATACCTAGCGCGAAGAGGACACGGACAGAATGGAGGCACGCGCGTACCCCAGCGATATCGAAAAGAGCCCGTTGTTATATAATATAATTGAAAGGAGTAGGCGACCAGGTGTGTCGCTAAAGGTTGCACCTTACATATCAAGTGAAAGAGGACACGCACAATAAGTTGGCGTGCACGTACCCCAGCGCCATCGAAAAGAATCCGTTGTTATATAATATAATTGGAAGGAATAGACAACCAGGCGTAACCCTGGTGTGCCGCTAAATGCGGCAGCTTACATAACTAGCGCGAAAAGGACGTGGTCAGAATGGAGGCACACACGTACCCCAGGGACATCGAAAAGAGTCTGTTGTTATATAATATAATGAAAGTAGAAGACAGCCAGGCGTGGTGCTAAATTCTGCACTTTAGATCCCTAGCGCGAAGAGAACGCGGAGTCAATGGAGGCATGTACCTACCCTCAGCGACATCGCAAAGTGCCCGTAGTTATGTAACATTATTGAAAGGAGTTCAGAACCAGGCGTGCCGCTAAATGCTGCACCTTACGTAAATAGCGCGAAGAGGATGTGGACAGAATGGAGGCACGTATGTACCTGTGGGATCTCGTTTCTGCTGAAGGGCGAATCCCAACATAAAAACGTAACTATTTATTCGTCCAGCGGTTGCAGCCGAGAAGCATACAGATGCTACACTCGTCTCGGTAGGGGAAAGAAAAGGCCACTCTTCCAAGCCGGGCTGCCTGCTTTTATAGCCACCGTCGGCGACGCATGCCTTGGGTGACACAGCGGTGGCGCTGAGTTTTATCGGTGACGCAGTCCAGCATGTGGCCGTGTTACGGTGAGCCGGATGATAACTAGGCGGAGGCTGCGCGGAAACATGCGCACAATTTGTCGCCACATCGCCCCCCCCCCCCCCCCCCGCGGAGTGGAGAGCCCTCAGACCTTGTAAAAACTGTGCAGCGTACCCGACGTCCATGGCGTGTAGTGATAGGAGCAGACTGTGTTGTCGAGGGTCATGGATGGACGCCTGTGGGTGCATTGGTATTTCCTGGTTCGGCGGAATCTTGATGTAGGCTGGCTTCAGCCGGTCAGCTGCGCGTTAACGTCATTCTCGTTAACGCGCAGGGTGAAGGTTTTGTCGTCGCGACGGAGAAGTGGATAGGGTCCGCTGTAAGGTGGCTGGAAAGGCATGCGGATGGTGTCGTCATGGAGAAAAGTGCGCGTGGACGTTGCGAGATCCTTGAAGACGGAAGGGGCAGTCTTACAGTGGAGAGCTGCGGGTGACGGGCGGAGGGCAGGGATGGTGCGTCAGAGCCGAGCGACGCAATCGGTGGGATCTGACGCCGCGGCGGTAGATGGTGGTGCAGCAGGGAATTCGCCTGGGAGACGGACTGGTTCCCCGTCGACGAGCTCTGCGGGTGTAACATGAATGTCCGGCTTGAAGGTGGCGCGAAGACCTAGGGCAACGGCTGGGATGGCTTTGAGCCAGGTTGAGTCCGGGTGGCACTTGATGGCTGCTTTGAACTGTCGATGGAAACGCTTTCATCATCGCTTTGGAGCACGGGTGGTAGCTGGTGGTCCTCGAGCACTCGAACCCGATGATAAGCCCGAGGAGCCTGAAAAGCTGAAAAGGTGCGATTCGAACTGTCGTCCTTGGTCGGTGGTGACGCGGCGAGGGGGCCCGAAGCGAGCTATCCAGCCTGCGAAGAAGGCCGAGGCGACGTCTTCCGAGGTGATTCCATCGCGGGGCCATGCCTCAGGCCATTCGGTATACCGATCGACGGCGGTGAGGCAGTAGCGATAGGGTCCAGCTGGAGGGGGGGGGGGGGGGTAATTTTGCAGGTCTGAGATGCGTTGAGGCAAAGGTCGAGTTCCCTCTGATGAAACTCCATGGCCGAGGAATTTAACGACTGAAGCGCCGAGCGTGCTCTTTGGGATATTGACGAGTAGGCCGTCGTCATCGAAGCGTTGGAAGAGTAGACGAAGGTGCGTGTGGTGTTCGTCGCTGCTACGGGAAAAGACCAATATGTCGTCAAGATAGACGAAGCAAAAGTCCAGGCCGCGGACGACTTCGTCGATGAAGTGTTGAAAAGTTTGTCCAGCGTTCCTCAGACCAAAGCTCATGAAGGGAAACTCGAACAAGCCGAAAGGGGTAATGATTGCAGTTTTTGGGGACGTCGTCGAGGGGTTGACGGGTATCTGCGTATCTTTACCAAGTGTAGGCGTGTAGGCCTTCACCAAGAGAAAATGTTAATTGACGGGTGCGGTTGTACGCCGATGACTGTGTTTTGTATCACTCAATTAAAGCGCCATGTCACATAGATTACCTTAAACAAAACGTAGACCGCATTCAACAATGGTGCGAAAAAGGAGCATGTCTTTGAATGGGGCTAAATGCTACTGTGTTTCCTTTACGCGCAGGCGCACTCCAATTGATCCGGAGTATGTTTTAAACGCGCAGCTTTTATCTAAAGTGTCGGATTATAAATATCTTGGTATTTACTTTTCGGCTGACCCTACCTGGAGAAAACAGGTTGATTACATAGTAAAAAAGGCGTCGAAAATGTTGAACTTTTTAAAAGGGAATTTTAGGGATGCTTCTGAAAAGGTTAAGGAGCTTTTATATTTTACTAACATCAGATCATTCATGGAGAATGCCTGTGCTGTATGGGACCCGGAACCCACTGTGCTATTCTGGAGCGAATTCAGAATCTTGCAGCGGTTTGTTACTAACAGCTATAGTTTTGATGTTCGCAGTAGTAGCATTAAGCAGGATTTCGAGTGGAACTCCCATAAGGAGCGCCGAGTGCAGATTAAACTAGAATTTCTCTACCGCATTTATTTTAATAAAACTGCCATAAATCCTAAAACATATTTGCTGCCACCCTATTTTTCATCGAAACGATGCGATCATGAATAGAAAATACGCGAGATGCAATATCGTACTGATGCTTTCAGGCACTCTTTCTTTCCGCATACCATCAATAAATCGAATAAGCTGCCTCATGCTGTCGTTGAATGTAGGTCTGAGAATGCTTTTCGTGCCCTGTTGTCGAGGCTGCGGCGTGCGTGAATGCTCACATATACTTTAACGCCTTTTCTCTTTTTTGCATTGGTACCCCCAGTAAAGCTGCCATGTGTACAAACAGGTGATGCCACTACTTTCTTTCTATTTTCTTCTTCATTGCAATGTATCACTGACTGGGTAGCCTATGTTGTTTGTTTGACATGTATGTAGTATGTATCCTCCCCTGCAATTATGCTGTCACGGCGCTCAGGAAATTCAAATAAATAAATAAATAGCACGCAGATAACGTGGCAGCCATAAATGTGATGGGTGAAGTCCTGTATGTGGTGAACGGGGTACCTGTCCTGAATGGTGCAGGCGTTGAGGGCACGATAGTCCCCACAGAGCCGCCAGCCTTCGGTCTTCTACGGGAGAAGGTGAAGTGGTGAAGCGCATAGGCCGTCGGAGCGGCGGGCGATTAACTCACGGAGCATAGCTTCGAGCTCTGCTTTGGCTATGCGCATGTGGTCCAGGGCAAGATGACGGGCGCGGCAGAAAACCGGTGTACCTGGGGTGGTCCGGATGTAGTGCACAGTGGTGTGTTGCACTTCCATGGCAACCCGCTAGGGCGCGTCAAACCAGGAAATTCGGCGAGGATGGCGTGGTACGGTGATTGATTTTGGACACCGAGTACTTTGATGCTTGGCTGGTGGGTAGTCGTTCGCTGTTCTGGCGAAGAATGTCCCGTTGTCGCGGCGATGAGACGGTCGTGGCGGCAGTCCGGAAGGAGGTCGTAGTGCGCCAAAAATTTGAGCCGATGATTGGGTCGATGATGTCGGCGATGACAAAATTGCAATGAAGGCCACGGCGTAGGTTTTTAAGCTGGACGTGCAGGTGGAGCGAGCCGTAAGTCTTGATTGTGGAACGGTTTGCCGCGCTGAGCTAGAAAGACGTAGGAGGACGGGAACCTTGAAGGTGGGATTGTGGGTAGCAGCAGATGTCGGAACCGCCGTCGACAAAGAACCGCTGCTTTGTAATTTGGTCGGTGACGAAAATGCGACGGCCTCCAGGCTGGCAGCTCGCAGACTACGAGCTTCCGTTGGCGTCTCCCTTATGTTCGCCGGAGCAGGGTGGTCGACATTGTCGTGCTCCGTCCCTGAAGCGGCGATGGTAGTAGCACCGGTCGTCGTCACCACGCTGCTGCGACGGGGGGGGGGGGGGGATGTTACGGTCACGGCTTTGCCGGTGGCGTGTCGGCAAGGGTTGATCCAGGCGTCGTTGAATGGAGCTTAGCTGTCTCTCGATATCATCGATACGGCGCGCAAGCTCTGTCGTGTTCAGCGGTGCGGAGACAGCCTGAACGGTGGGCCACCAATGCGGCAAAGCGACCTCGACGACGCGATCAGCGATCCCGGCAAGTCGGTCAAGAAGTAGCGTAAGCTCAGCCTGCAGAATTGCCTGGACGTACGGTGGAAGTCGTTGAAGCCAAAGTGCTCGCAGTAAGTCCTGGACTTCCATGTTGCCCGCGAGAGCAAGCTTGTGGCGGAGGAACTGCGAAGGCCTGGGCTCTGCAAGTTCTGCGGACTGTAGTTGACGCACCTTCTGGTATTCCGAGAGTGACCGGCGGCGGATGAGTTCACTCTTGAGGTGTTCATAAGGGTTGGCCGCTCGCAAGGACATCCCGGAACTTGTTGGCGTAGCGGGCATCGAGGTGCACGACGACATGATCGCAGCGAGTCTGGTCTTGCGTGATGTGTGCGAAGGAGAACTAAGCCTCGATTTGGGCGAACCATACCCCGGGCGGGGCGTCCCAAAACGGTGGAAGCTTGACAGCGACACGCCAGACGTCGTGCGGGGAAGCGCGCGGAATGCAGTTTGCCGGGGTTCTGACGTACTTGGCGGAGCCGGCTGCATGCTGCTGCACGGCAGCATTGGGTTAGACATGTCGTTCATGAAGCTGTTGCTCGTGCTCGTCCATAGCAATGTGTTATTATCCGTTGTCCGGGACACCAGATGTGGGATCTCGTTTCCGCTGAAGGGCGAATCCAAACATAAAAAGTAACAACTGTTTATTCAACCAGCGGTTGCAGCGCACGAGCGTACCGACGCTACGCTTGTCGCGGTAGCGGAAAAAAAAAGCCGCTCTTCCAAGCCGGGTAGACTGCTGTTGTAGCCACCGCCGGCGACGCATGCCTCGGTGACGCAGCGGCGGCGCTGAGATTTATCGGTGACGCAATCCAGCATGTAGCCGTGTTATGCTGGGCAGGCGGAGGCTGCGCGGAAATACGCGCAGAATGTGCCGCTACATACCCTCAGCGACATCGAAAAGAACAAGTAGTTATGTAATACATTTGAAAGGATTAGGCAACCCGGCGTGCTGCTAAATGCTATACCTTACATACATAGAGCGAAGAGGACACGCGCAATATGTTGGCACGCGCGTACCCCAGCGACATCGAAAAGAGCCCATTGTTATATAATATAATTGAAACTAGTGGACAACCAGGTGTGTCGCTAAATGCTGCACCTTACAAACCTAGCGCGAAGAGGACGCGAAAAGAATGGAGGCACGTGCGTACCCCAGCAACATCGAAAAGAGCCCGTTGTTATAGATTTTAATTGAAAGAAGAAGACAATCAGGCGTGACGCTAAATGCTGCAGCTTACATAACTAGCGAGAAGAGGATGCAGACAGATGGAGGCACGTAGCCGGCCAATACTTTAGCTGGCGTGCGCGACGGCCGCCGTTTCTGCGCTCCTGCGCTTCACAACGAAGAAAACTTGCGGAAAGCTTTATAATAAGCACGGGCTCACTGAGCCCCTGCTTAGATTTCATATTCTAGCAAGTTTGCTTCGTCATAGGCTGCAGGAGCACGGAAAACGCGGCCGTCATGCACGCCAGCTAAAGAATTGGCCGGCTGTACGTACCCCAGTGACATCTAAAAGAGCCCGGTATTATATAATATAACTGAGAGAAGTAGACATCCAGGCGTGCCACTAAATGCTGCACCTTATGTACCTAGCGCGAAGAGGAGGCGGACAGAATGGAGGCACGTGCGTACCCCAGGGAATTAAAAAAATCAGTTGTTATATAATATACCTGAAAGAAGTAGACAACCAGGCGTGCCGCTATATGCTGCACCTCACATACCTAGCGCGAAGAGGACGTGGTTAGAATGGAGGCACGCACGTACCTCAATGACATCGAAATGAGCCCGTTGTTATATAATATAATTGAAAGGAGTAGGCAACCAGGCGTGGAGCTAAATGGTGCACCTTACATACCTAACGCGAAGACGACGCGAACAGAATGGAGCCACGTAAGTACCCAACCGACATCGAAAAGAGCCGGTTGTTATATAACTGAAAGGAATAGACAACCAGGCGTACAGCTAAATGCTGCACCTTACATACCTAGCGCGAAAAATACTTGGTCAGAATGGAGGCATGCACGTACTCCAGCGACATCGAAAAGAGCCCGTCGTTACATAATATAATTGAAAAGAGTGCATAACCAGGTATCCCCCTAAAGTCTGTACCTTACATTACTAGCGCAAAGAGGACAAGGACGGAATGCAGGAACGTACGTACCCTCCGCGACAACGAAAAGAACCCGTAGTTATGTGATATAATTGAATGGAGTTGACAACCAGGCGTGCCGCTAAATGCTGCACCTTGCATACCTAGCGCGAACAGGACACGGACGGAATGGAGGCACGTGCGTACCCCACCGACATCGAAAGGTGACCGTAGTTATATTATAGAATTGAAAGAAGTTGACAACCAGGCGTTCCGCTAAAAGCTGCACCTTAAATACCTAGCGCGAAGTCGACGCGTACAGAATGGAGGCACGTACGCACCTTAGCGACAACGAAAGAGCCAGCAGTTATATAATATTATTGAAAAAAGTAGACATCCAGGCGTGCCACTAAATGCCGCACCTTATATACCTAGCGCGAATAGGACGTGGGCAGAATGGAGGCACGTACGTACCCCAGCGACATCGAAAAGGCCCGTTGTTATAGAATATAACTGAAAGGAGTAGACCACCAGGCGTGCCGCTAAAGTCTGCACCATACATACCTAGCGCGAAGAGGACGCGGATAGATAGGAGGCATGTACAGTCTTTGTCAAAAGTTTAGAGCCCAAGGGTGTTGCTTCTAAGCCTCGCAGTGGGACTCCTGTAACATTCGTGGTAGTCCTATCCATTGGAGGAGACAGGACCAGAAATCTTCTTACCTTCAGCAAATTCGGGGCGCTGGAGATGCAATACGAATCAGACAGTGTGCTTGAGAAGCAAACCCCCTGGGCTACAAACTTTTGACAAAGGCTGTACTATCGGGCCGGAATGAAACGCGAACACGGGAACGCGTGGCCTGCGGCTAATTTTGGTACAGTGCGCGCCGTCTAGCAGCGTCCGCGATAAGCTGCTGACGTGTGCACTGGGTTGGTGGCTTCTTCCCTATGCAGCCTTTGCTCGACTTGCCGAGTTTGGCAATCCCCGTCTAGCACCGGCATGGCCCCAGCCACATCGCTTTGAATCCGACGTCATGACTCCGGTCCCGGCTAGCAGGATGACGATGTGGTTTTTGCTCCTCCTAACTACCGCGTTACTTCTCAGTGCAATGATGAAGCTTGACTGCCCAATGAGGTCGGTTATGATTGTGCAAGCGATATCTGCTTCGGCAGGATGTCGAAGGCTCAGGTCGATCTTTCTTGTGTGTATGCGTAAAAAAAAAATGCGACAATTTTAGTTAAACGTTCTGAAATGTCGCAGAGGCTATGACGGATGCCGTAGTAGAGGGCTAATTTTAATTTAGACCACTTAGGTTTCTTTAAAGTGCGCTTACATCGCACAGCGTACGGGCGGTTTTGTATCTCGTCTTAATTGACATACGACCGTCGCCACCTGGATCAAGCCCGCGACATTGGAATTAAAAGCCACTTGCCAAAGCCACTGAGGTGCCGTAAAAAAAGTTTCCCAATTTAATTTAGTTTTTATTGACTCTTAATTAATTAATTCACTCTTTTATTCACAGCACAACTGAAATTGCACAAGCAAGTGAATTGCACAAATATTGAACAAATGAAGTTTTACTGAAATGTATGTGATGCAAAAATTAAACACAGACATCACGCCGAAGCGGCCGTCACTAGCACGTTCATGACAGAGGTCATCCGGCAGTCTAATGGCCGAGAGATCGCGCTGAGAGATAACGCGGTCATCAAAGAAAGAGAAAACCGCAACGTCATCCCGCTCGCCGGATCGTGGACTGGCGAGTGTTGGTATCGAGGAAACACGGCTAGCGCCATGCTGGAGCTAGACGGGGATTGCCAAACCGCGGCAAGTCGAGCGAAGGCTGCACTTCTAGGCACAAAAGCTGCACACAGGGCGGCTGGGGAAGAAGCCACCAACCCAGTGCACACGTCAGCAGCTTATCGCGGACGCTGCTAGACGGCGCGCGCTGTACCAAAATTAGCCACAGGCCACGCGTTCCCGTGTTCGCGTTTCATTCCGGCGCGATAGTACGTAACCCAGCGACATTGAAAAGAGCCCGTAGTTATATAATAGAATTGAAAGAAGTCGACAACTAGGCGTGCCGCTAAATGCTGCACCTTTCATACGTAGCGCGTAGTGGACGCGTACAGAATGGAGGCACGTACGTACACCAGCGCCATCGAAAAGAGCCGGTTGTTATATAACTGAAAGGAGTAGAAAACCAGGCATGCCGCTAAATGCTGCAGCTCGCATACCTAGCGCGAAAAGGATGTGGTCTGAATGGAGGCACGCACGTACCCCAGCGACATCGAAAAGAGCGTTTTGTTATATATTGCTGCGAATCTTTGTAATGTTTTGTAGTGTTTGGTTGTTCATGCTTCAAGGCTGCCGACACGCCGCTATATCGCTTCTTGCTTCGTATCTCGATTGATCGCATCCGAGCGGAGCCGATTCTACTTTGCGCCAGAATGTTCTAGTAGCTTTCCAAGCTTTATCTCGAATGTTCGCTATCAGCTTTAAAAAAAGCATGGTAGACAGCGGCGGGCAATCTGTTCGACGACCGCCGAGCGCGCTTGTTGCGGCGCCGCCGGCGAGTGATTCAGTTCTTTGCGGGCGCAAGTCAGCCCAAATAAAGGGTTTCGTTTCGAAGACGGTCTCGCTGTTTTCATGTTCGGCGTACTGCAGTTATCACTACGGGACATCTGGTTGAGGTTCTGACCTGCTATCCAGCCATGCCCCTCACGATGGAACCTGGTGCACAGCGAACGCCCGTCATGCTTCGTCAGCCCCGTGAGCCTCGGTCTTTCCGTGGAGAACCACACGAGAATGTAGAAGACTGGCTGGACTTGTACGACCGTGTGGCAGCTCTGAACACCTGGGACGACAGCGCTAAACTTCGAAATGTTTATTTTGCACTGGATGGCACTGAGATAACGTGGTTTGAAAACCACGATAATTCCCTCACGACGTGGGCTAGCTTCAAGAAGAAGCTAGTGGCTACGTTTACCTGCGTCGTACGTAAGGAAAGAGCAGAGGTCCTGCTGCAGACAAGAATTCAACTCCCAAACGAGACCGTGACTGCGTATGTGGAAGACATGAAACGTCTTTTCAGGTACGCCAATCCCGACGTGACTGATGAGAAGAACTTGTCCTTCCTTATGCGTGGCTTCAAGGAGCAACTTTTCGCCGGCCTGATCCGGGATCCTCCACAAACCGTCGCCGAGTTCGAAGCTGAAGCTTAAACCATCGAAAAGACCCTGGACGTCCTGATCCGGCACTACAACCGACCACTTCAAGTCCTGCCGACAAGCCCCCCACAAGATACCCCTGCAAGCGAGTACAACCTTCGAGATCTAATACGCGAAATTGTTCGCGAAGAACACAGCCGATGCTGGAGGCTCAGGTGGCGTCGCTCACGGACGTTATCCCTGAAGAAGTGCATCATGCATTTGGCTCCCCGTCACCTACTACACATACGGAAGCTACAGCTATCACCTACGCCGCAGCACGACGCAGTCCTCCGCCTCGACGAGAACCCCCAAGCCCTCTTCGACGGGCATCAGCTCTACAAGAACGACGTCCCCATAGCTCCCACCCGCCCACCTTATGAGCGAAGCAACGGAACCAGGAATTGCGACCAGGGTAGGACTGCCGAAAACCGCCCACTATGTTTCCATTGTGGCCACGCCGGGCACATACTTCGCCACTGCCCGTACAGACGCATCGGGCTGCGAGGTTTCGCCATCGACGCCCCTCTACCGCTCCCCGGCCAGCGACAAAGGGAAATCGACGACTACCTTCGCAGAGGGGAGTACGTGTCTTCAAGCCGTCTTTCCCACTCCCCGTCGCCGTCCTCCGCACGATTTGCATCACAAAGCCGCAGCTACGCCGCGGCTGTCCGAGGAAGGTGGAGGTCAGCAACCTGTGGAGGTCAGGTTGCTTGCCGAGGAAACGGCGAAGATTCTCCAGCGACCGCGCCGTATGAAGACGCCGCACCCACTACGCCGACGCCGTATACAACGACAACCTCGACCACGACGCGAACCACCTTCAAAGCGATGCCGCCATCAAGAAAAGCTTCGACCAAACGCCCCATCACCGATTCACATACTGGACGAAGCCGTAACGAGACACCGAGGACGACGTGCAACTCCCGAGCCAGGACATCCGACTTAGAAGTGGTTACAGACGCCCGGAAAGTCACCGCTCTAGTCGACACAGGAGCCGATTATTCGGTGATGAGCGGACCATTCGCTGCGCAGCTGAGGAAAGTAACGACCGCCTGGGACGGCCCACAAATTCGCACCGCAGGGGGCCACCTCATTACGCCATCAGGACGATGCACAGCGTGAGTGGCTCTCAAGGGACATACCTGTGCCGCGACCTTCGCAGTGCTACGCCAATGTTCCCGCGAAGTGATTTTGGGTATGGATTTCCTCAATGAGCATCAGGTGATCATCGACCTGCGATCCAAGTTGATCACACTTTCAACGTACGAGGCCATTCCGTCGATGAGATCTCCGGATAATCATGTTGAACTTAGTGTCCTGGAGGAACAAGTGAGTGTCCCACCCCGCTCAAGCGTCATCGTCACCGTAGGCGCCACGGAGGCGAATATCACGGAGGACATTATCGAGGGAAACATGCAGTTCCTTCTCGACTGAGGAATTGGCATCGCCAGAGGAATCGCACATTTCCCGAAAGTACAAGCCGAAGTACTCCTGACTACCTTCAGCGAAGAATACCGGCACGTTAACAGAGGGACGGCGATTGCTTTCCTCGACGAAATATCCGACGTACGAGATTCATTCGCCCTCTCCGAACCATCCGTAGAAGATTCGCCTGACCAAGAGGACTCGCCCACTTTCGACACAAACCCAGCCCTGCCCCGGAAAATGCAAGACCAGATCCGCAATCTCCTTGGAAGCTAAATTCAAATTCAAATTCAAATTCACTTTATTTCTGGTAGAAAGCAAGTATACATCATGAGCAAGAGAGTTTAATAGAGGATGATTCTACCAAGGAAGACGAGGCAAAAGGCGTTTCATCTACGCCTGACAAGGCCTCGCCTCCTGGCGAGATACATTGCACTCTCTATGCTACAAAAGCCGTTGCAAAAAAGTATGTTACACCATTCATTACGTGCAGAAAACAGAAGCATTGTGAACAAGCATTATATGAAATTAAAACCGTAAGTACTACAGAAAACAAGAGAATTTTTCTTCAAAAAAAAAGCTTACGTCACAACCTGTTAGTTATTGTGTCAAAAGGTAAGAACCACAGTTGCATAAATATTTATCTCAACAAAAGATTAGCTCCTAACCAGAAAAATTATTACAGTATCAAAAGCATGAAGAAGCAACATTTGTATCGACATATTTCAATAATCTAACAATGAACACAGCAATACAAAGGAAACACAAACCTAAATGAGATAACAAGGAGACAGATCATTTTTTTTCTACCAGGAGTACTTTTTTTATCCGTGCTTTATAAGTATACGGTGACTGTACATTCACTGCGATGTCAATAAGCTCTGGAAACAAATTTAAAAGGACAGAAATCTGGTAGTCTAACGATTGTGTACCATAGGAAGTTCTGACTTTTTTCTTAGCAAATGAATTTGCCCTAAAGTTATAGCCGCATTCTTGACGTCGATACTTCCCAAGAAATGAATTTAGGTTGCTTTTTATTTGAGTGAATATGTTGAGTGCCAAGCGCTGTCGAAATATACTTGTAATTGCAAGTATTTCATTTTTTACGAACAGTGGAGCTGTGTGTTCTCGCAACGCTGCATTTTCTATGAATCGGATGCATTTCTTTTGAAGAATATGAAAACGTTCCAAATTACCAGTGGTAGTGGTGCCCCAAACTAGTATGCAGTATTGCAATCTTGAATTAATCATGGTGTAATAAAGCTGGCGTTTGAACCACGCTGGGAGCATAAACTTAAATCTATTTAGCATTCCAATAGTTTTCGCGAGGTCCATAGTCAAATAGTTTATGTGGTGTGTCCAGTTCAAGTTTTCATGGAAATGTACACCCAGAAATTTCTGAGCGCTAACACGGTTTAATGTTTGCCCCTCGAAGACTAGTTTAAGTTTAGTGTCAATCGCCTTATTTTTAGCCCGAAAGATAATGTAGTTCGTTTTGTCTGTATTGAGTCTTAACTGGCTATGCTGCAACCACGTCGATAATTCTTCGAGCCATGTATTGGCATTCTTCATTAGGGTGATTAGACAATTGCCATGGAAAAACACATTAGTATCATCAGCATACAACACTATTTCGGGGGTTTGGGGTATTGATACAATGTCATTAATATATAAGAGAAATAGGAGAGGACATAAGATGGAGCCTTGGGGTACGCCATATTTAATTACCTGTGCTGTTGATCTGCTGTTATGAATACTGACGAACTGGAGGCGGTTGTATAAATAACTTTTTATCAAATCAAGAGCTTTGCCGCGGATTCCATAGTCGTAAAGTTTACTAAACAATATATCGTGTTTAATGGAGTCAAATGCCTTCCTGAAATCTAGGAATATACCAAGAGTATATAGCTGTCTCTCTATGTTTGTTATTATTTTTTCCTTAATACTCAGTAGTGCTGATTCAACGGATTTCCCTTTTTGGAAACCATACTGTTGTTTTGAAATTATACCCTTAGAGGACAAAAAACTGCCGATTCTAGTGTTGATTATTTTTTCCGCCACCTTCGCGAAAACCGGAAGCACGGATATCGGGCGATAGTTACCAAGATTGTTCTTTGCCCCGCTCTTAGGTATTGCGCACACTCGGGCGATCTTCATTTCATCAGGGAATGACGCATGACGCATTATGCAGTTGCAGATATGTCAAAGTGCTTCTCGTCATCGCCGAAAGTCCGACAAACGCCATTTGCCAAACATCGCATTATAACCGACCAGCACGCCCGACCACTGCGCCAAATACCCTACCGAGTGTCGCCGCGAGAACGACAAGCCATCCGGGACCAAGTGGAAGAAATGCTGCTCGACGACGTTATTTACATACATACATACATACATACATACATACATACATACATACATACATACATACATACATACATACATACATACATACATACATACATACATACATACATACATACATACATACATACATACATACATACATACATACATACATACATACATACATACATACATACATACATACATACATACATACATACATACATACATACATACATACATACATACATACACACACATATTCTTTATTTCTCTAAAACAGAAAAAGGCCCCTAGGCAAAAAGCTACTTCAGGTTTAGATTTAGGTTTATGGGGTTTAACGTCCCAAAGCGACTAAGGCTATGAGAGACGCCGTAGTGGAGGGCTCCGGAAATTTCGACCACCTGGGGTTCTTTAACGTGCACTGACATCGCACAGTACACGGGCCTCTAGAATTTCTCCTCCAAAGAAATTCTAGCCGCCGTTGCCAAAAAGCTACTTCAGAGTAGCTTGACCCCTGGGCCGCACCGGTTGTTCTAGTGAGAAAGAAAGACGGTGCACTTCGATTCTGCGTTGTTTACCGCCGCTTGAACAACATCACAAAAAAGGACGTCTACCCCCTCCCCCGTATCGACGACACACTGGACCGGCTCTGCGACGCTAAGTATTTCTCATCGATGGACCTCAACAGCGGCTACTGGCAAATAGAGGTCGACGAGAGATCGCGAGAAGACCGCATTCATCACTCCAGATTGCCTCTTCGAGTTCAAGGTGATGCCGTTTGGTCTCTGTTCCGCACCAGCGACATTTCAGCGAGGAATGTATACAGTGCTGGCAGGCCTGAAGTGGCAGATTGGTCTGGTATATTAAGGCGGAAGCCTTTAATGCCTCATCGTTGTGAGCAGGAGCTGTCGACAGAAATGTCACCCTTTTCAGTTGGTCGAAATGGTCGTGACGTCACAGTGCGCGAATTTCAATCGGGGCCAATTGTACTTTGGCTACTAACCATGCAACCAATTAAAGGGATCGTACAGTGATGCTCCAAGTAAGTTTGACTGAGTTTAGTTAGTTGCTTACTGAACCAATTAGTCCAATTATCCTTTCTAGTCAGACCAGATAAATAAATAAAACCGAGTAAGAAATCGGCCGAGCTTGGGAATCGAACCCCGGTCTCCGGAGTGCGAGTCGAGCACGCTACCACTCCGCCATGCCAGCTCGATGGTTTGGAATGAACAAAGGTGCGTCTAGTGAATACGGTGTCTTCGTTCACTCCCATCTTCCTCCCTTCCCGTTACGGCGAGGTTTAGGTGTCCACCGAGATATGAGAGACAGATACATTTCCTTTCCTCAAAAACCAATTTACCGACGAGCAAGGCGTATTTGTCCGCGTTTCAGATTGGTCCAAATTGTCGTGACGTCACCACGCACGAATTTTTACGGGTGTCCACCGAATTATGTGAGACAGTTACTGCGCAACTTCCTTTCCTCAAATACAATTTTCGACTAGTGTCTACTGAGATATGTGAGACAGTTAATGCGTAATTTCCTTTCCTCAAATACAATTTTTGATTTTCTTCTCTACGGCCCCTCTTTCTTCTTTCACTCACACTTCCTGTACCGTGCGGCTCAGGTGTCCACCGAGACGACAGAGAATTACAGCCCCATTTCCTTTCCTCAAAAAGCGTTGCGTTCAAAAGGCAACGCATCGCGCCGAACGGGTGGTAGCGTTCCTTGGACTCCGTGGCAGCGCTACAACACGCCGTCGCGTTCCGCTCCTAAAGGCGAAGCTTAAGCGTCATTAATTGGCAGTTAATTAATGCACCAACAAAATGTGAAGTGAACAATCGCGTAGCAGAATGCAGCACACAGGCTTTCGCCTCTCACCACTTTAGCCGCTAAAGTTCCTCGTAATTTTAAGATGACGTCGTTGTCTTCGCCTCGAACTTTGAGGAGCACCTGAAAAGGCATCGAACAGTACCTGACGCAATCAAATCGCCCTGGCTAACATTGAAAGCAGAGAAGTGCCACTTTGCCTATGAAGAGTCACTCTTTCTAGGCCACATTGTTAGCAAGGAGGGAGTACCCCCAGACCCGCAAAAAACATCTGCTATCGCAATGTTTGCGCCATCGGCCGATAAGAAAGCTGTGCGCAGATTCCTCGGACTGGGCGCGTATTACCGACGTTTCGTCAATAACTTTTCGCGCATCGCCGAGCCACTGACCCACCTGACAAAGGCAGATGTGCCATTTAAATGGGAAGCGCCGCTAATAGAAGCGTTCAAGGAACTTCAGTGCCGTTTACAGTCCACACCGATCCTCGCACACTTCGATGATAACACCGAGATGAAATTCATACCGACGCAAGTAGTTTGGGCCTAGGTGCTGTCCTTGTTCACAAAACTGACGGAGTGGAGAAGGTCATTGCGTACGCTAGCCGTTCCCTGTCCAGAGCCGAAGCTAATTATTGCACAACTGAGAAGCAGTGCCTTGCCATCATCTGGGCTTCGTCGAAATTGCGCCCCTACCTGTACGGACGACCGTTCAAGGTGGTCAGCGATCACCATGCACTGTGTTTGCTCGCCAGTTTGAAGGACCCCTCCGGCCGGCTCACTCGATGGAGCCTGCGGCTCCAGGAGTTTGATGAACCGTCGTTTACAAACCCGGACGCAAGCACTCTGACGCCGACTTCCTGGCACGAGCCCCTGTAGATGCACTACCGCCGGACGACGATGAGGACGCCTTCCTGGGACCCATCAGCTCCAGTTCTTTTCTACAACAGCAACGCGCGGACCCCGACATAAAATGCCTCATCGAATACTTGGAAGGGAAGGTTTCTTCACCCCCCGCCTCTTTCAAGCGAGGATTCTCTTCTTTCTGTTTACAGAACGATATCATCGTGAAGAATTTTGCAGCGAACAACACAGCCTACCTCCTTGTTGTGCCTGTAAGTCTGCGCGGAGAAGTTCTTCAGGCCTCACACGACGAGGCAACAGCTGGACATCTCGGGTTTTCTCGCACCCTCCGCCGCATTCAAGACAAGTATTACTGGCCCGCATTGTCTGCCGATGTCGCACACTATGTGAAAACCTGCCGAAATTGTCAGCGGCGAAAATCCCCTCCAACCCGACCAGCTGGATTTCAGAACCCCATTAAACCCCCCCAAGGCCCTTTCAGCAGATCGGCATGGACTTTCTTGGCCCTTTTCCGAAATCAACATATGGAAATAAGTGGATCGTTATAGCGACCGACTACCTGACCAGCTACGCCGAGGCAGAAGCCCTACCGAACGGAACAGCAGCAGAAGTCGACAAATTTTTCGTGGAGAACATTCTTCTGCGACACGGCGCCCCCAATGTGCTCATCACTGACAGAGGAACAGCATTCACAGCGGAACTGACGCAAGCCATCCTCCATTACAGCCAAACCAGCCACCGGAGAACAACTGTATAGCACCTGCAGACCAACGGACTGACCGAGAGCCTCAAAAACCATCGCCGATATGCTCGTCATTTATGTCTATTGCGAAAACAAGACCTGGTACGTCATCGTCCCTTACGTAGTCTTTGCCTACAACACCGCCGTGCAGGAGACCACCCAGATGACACCTTCTAGGCTCGTCCATGGCAGAGAGGCCACGACCACGCTAGAAGCCATGCTGCCGAACGTTCCCGAGGAACATAACGTCGACGTCGCCGCCTAGATTCAACGCGCAGAAGAAGCCCGAAGACTTGCCCGGTTAAGGATCTGGGACCAGCAGCGCACCGACGCCAGACGCTACAACCTACGAAGACGTAACGCGTAATACAAGCCAGGAGACCGACTCTGGGTTTGGACGCCCATTCGCCGCCGAGGATTGAGTGAAAAGCTTTTGCGCCGCTATTTCGGCCCGTACAAGGTTCTTCGTCGGCTATGTGAATTGCACTATGAAGTCGTCCCTGACCAAATGACTGCATCCCAGCGACGCCGTGTACGACCAGAAGTAGTCATGTCGTACGCCTAAAGCCCTATCATGCACGCTAAAGCACGCCGTGTTTCCATATTCAGTGTTTATTTTTGCACAATTCGTTTTTCATTGTTTATAGCCGCATTATGTTCTAAAGCATCGAGTCGATGCTTCTTTGAGAGGGGAGTAATTACGCGAATCTTTGTAATGTTTTGTAGTGTTTGTTTGTTCATGCTTCAAGGCTGCCGACACGCCGCTTTATCGCTTCGTTTGTGACGCAAGACGCGCCTAGATTTATCTCGATCGATCGCATCCAGGCGGAGCCGATTCTACTTTGCGCCAGAATGTTCTAGTAGCTTTCCTAGCTTTATCTCGAATGTTCGCTATCGGCTTTAAAAAGAGCACGGCCGACAGCGGCAGGTATTCTGTTCGACAACCGCGGAGGCGCTTGTTGCTACGCCACCGCCGAGTGATTCAATTCTTTGCGGGCGCAAGTCAGCTCAAAAAAAATTTCGTTTCGAAGACGTTCTCGCTCTTTTCCGGTTCGCCGTACTGCAGGCACTACTATGTGACAATATTATAATGGAAAGAAGTAGACAACAAAGCGTGCCGCTAAATGCTGTACCTTACACACCTAGCGCGAAGAAGACGCGGACAGAATGGAGGCATGTACGAACCCCAGCGACATGGAAAAGAGCCCGTTGTTATATAACATTTTTGGGAGAAGTAGACAAGCAGGCCTTCCGCTAAGTGCTGCACCTTACAAAGCTAGAGCGAAGGGGACGCGAAGAACGTGGAGGCACATGCGTACCCAACAGACATCGAAAAGAACCCGTTGTTATATAATATAATGAAAGGAGTAGACAACCAGTCGGGCAGCAAAATTCTGCACCTTACATTCCTAGCGCGAAGAGGACGCCGACAGAATGGAGGCACGTACGTACCCCACCGACAAGGAAAAGGGCCAATAGTTATATAATATAGTTTGAAGAAGTAGACAACCAGGCGTGCCGCTCAATGCTGCACCTTATATACCTGGCGAGAAGAGGACGCGGACAGAATGGAGCACGTACGTACCCCAGCGACATCGAAAAGAGCTAGCAGTTATATAATGTAATTGCAAGAAGTAGACTACCAGGCGTGCTACTAAATGCTGCTCCTTACATGCGAGGAGGACGCAGACAGAATGGAGGCACGTACGTTCCCCAGCGACATCGAAAAGAGCCCGGTATAATATAATATTATTGAAAGAAGTAGACATTTTAGGAGTGCCACTAAATGCTGCACCTTTTATACGTAGCACGAATAGGACGTGGACAGAATGAAGGCACGTACGCACCCCAGCGACATAGAAGAAGCCCGTTGTTATATAATATAACTGGAAGGAGTAGACAACCAGGCGTGACGCTATATGCTGCACCTTACATACCTAGCGCGAGGAGGACGTGGTCAGAATCGAGGCAAGCACGTATCGCAGTGCAATCGAAACGAGCCGGTTGTTATATAATACACCTAAAAGGAGTAGACAACCAGGCGTTCAGCTAAATGCTGCACCTTACATACCTAACGCGAAGAGGACGCGGACAGAATGGAGGCACATACGTATCGCACCGACATCGAAAACAGCCGGCTGTTATATAATACTATAACTGAAAGGAGAAGGCAACCAGGCGTGCCGCTAAATGCTGCACGTTACATACCCAGCGCGAAAAGGATGTGGTCGGAATGGAGGCACGCACGTACCCCAGCGACATGGAAAAGAGATTATCGTTATCTAATAGAATTGAAAGAAGTCGACAACCAGACGTGCCGCTAAATGCGGCATATTTCATACCCAGCGCGAAGTGGACGAGTACTGAATGGAGACACGTACAGTCTTTGTGAAAAGGTTAGTGCCCAGGGGGTTTACTTCTTAGCCTTGCAGTGGGACTCCTGAAGCCTTCTGGGAAGTCCTACCCATTGAAAGAGGCAGAACCAGAAATCATGTTAACCAGAGGAAATTTGCAGTGCTGCAGATGCATCACGAACCACACACTGAGGCTGAGAAGCAAACACCCTGGGCTCTAAAGTTTTGACAAAGGCTGTACGTACCCCAGCGACATCGAAAAGAGCCTTTTGTTATATATTATAGTGGAAAGAAGTAGACAACAAGGCGCCCCGCTAAATGCTGTACCTTACATACCGAGCGCGAAGAGGACGCGGACAGAATGGAGGCACGTACGTACCTCAGCGACATTGAAAAGAGCCCTTTGTTATATTTTATTTTTGGGAGAAGTAGACAACCAGGCGTTCCACTAAATGCTGCACCTTACATACCTGGCGCGAAGAGGACGCGAACAGAGTGGAGGCACGTATGTAACTAAGAGACATCGAAAATGACCCATTGTTGTATACTATACTTGAGAGAAGTAGACAACCAGACGTGCCGCTGAAATGCTGCACCTTTCATACCTAGCGCGAAGAGGACGCGAACAGTGTGGAGGCACGTACATACCCAAGAGACATCGAAAAGGACACGTTGTTGTCTACTATACCTGAAAGAAGTAGACAACCAGGCGTGCCGCTTAAATGCTGCACCTTACAAACCTAGCGCGAAGAGGACGCTAACATAGTGGAGGCACGCACGTACCTAAGGGACATCGAAAAGGACCAGTTGTTGTATTTATTTTATTTTATTTAGTACATACTGCTAGCCTCATGCCGAGGCTGTTGCAGGATTTGGGCATGTTATACAAGGGGAGAAAACGACAGCAAGAAAAGTACTCTTAGATTATTGTTATACAGTTCTAGTTGGCACAGCGGAACAAAGGAAACAAAACTACAGTTAGAAATCATAAGTCACAAAACATTTGCAGGAGGGCAGAAGTAACAAATCAAGAACATTCTCCAGTCAGGGTACAGTTGATAGCTGGGAAAGAAAGCTTTCCAGGGACGGGCACTTGACCACGTCATCACGTAAGGCATTCCATTCACGGACTGCTTGGGGGAAAAATGAATACTTAAAAGTGTTGCGGTGTGCCCGGTATTCGATTAAATGCTTAGAGTGTTGTGTTCTAGTGCTGCGGTGAGTTGAGGGGAGATGTAACTCTCACTGTTGATTTTAAAGGTTCCAGACAAGAGAAGATAAATATATTTGAGGCGTGTATGCTTGGCGCGACTACTAATAGTGCTAAGACCAGCCTGGGTAAGATGTTCAGATGGTGACTCGTGGCGGCGATACTTGTTATAGATGAACCTAATTGCCTTGCGTTGTGTGTTTTATAATTTAGTAATTAAATTATTTGTGTGTGGGAACCAGCATATTATACTGTATTCTAAAACTGGTCGCACGAGGGATGTATAGGCAAGCAATTTTGTATCGGGTGAGGCGAAATTGATGGAGCGCCTTAATGAGCAAAGAGCGGAAAATGCTTTGGATGTTACGCATGCTATATGATTGTCCCATTTTAAGTCTGAAGAGATGATTATGCCAAGGTACTTATATTTGTTGACAAATTTTACTATGTTATCTCCAATTTTATACCGGAAAGTGGTTGTCCTTTTTTTCCTTGACACGGTCATCACAACTGTTTTTTCTAGATTTAGCGTCATCTGCCATTCCTGGCACCACTCGGATATTACTTCGAGATCGGCGTTTAATGTGATCCGGTCGTCTTTAGTGTTAATTTTTTTATATATTATGCAATCATCCGCAAACATGCGAACAGTAGCGTTAATAACATTTGTTATGTCATTTAGGAATAGAATCGGCGCTAATACCGTGCCTTGCGGGACTCCTGAAGTAACTTTTACCACTCGGATGAGCATCCTTCAAACTGAACAAACTGTTTGCGGTCAGAAAGGTGTGCTGTTATCCAGTCAGTAGTCGTATTAGTACCGAGAACGTTTTCGATTTTTTAGATGAGTTTGGGATGGGACACGCGATCAAAAGCCTTTAAAAAATCAATGAAAAGCATATCGAGTTGTCCGCGCACGTTAATTGTCGATGCCAAGTCATGTATGGTTTCCAATAGCTGCGTTGTTGTGGACAGACCCTTTCTGAAGCCATGCTTGTTATTGTTCAGTAATTCATTCTGTTCACTATAGGTTACAATGTGTTTAAGTATAATGTGCTCTAGGATTTTGCATACTGTACAGGTAAGGGAAATTGGTTGGTAGTTTGCAGGGTTATTAACGTCTCCAGTTTTATTTATTAATTAATTAATTTATTTATTTATTTATTTATTTATTTATTTATTTATTTATTTATTTATTTATTTATTTATTTATTTATTTATTTATTTATTTATTTATTTATTTATTTATTTATTTATTTATTTATTTATTTATTTATTTATTTATTTATTTATTTATTTATTACAGATACCTGCAGCGCCCAAGGGCATTATTGCAGGGGGGGGACACAATATCTTCTGCTCATTTGGCCGAAAGTACACATAATAACAGAAATACAATCACACAACTAATAGATGAGGAAAAACATGCACTGAAGGAAGACAACCAGGCTCCACAAATAAAATAACACTAATGAAATGAAAAAGACACGCGCAAGATAACTGCGCGCCGTGTCACACATCAGATAAAAATGCGCGGAATTGACCTTCCGTGCAGCACTCAGTGACGCCGGCTGGTAGCCTGTTCCACTCATTGATTGATGAATTGGAATTACTTTTGCAACTTTCCATTCACTGGGAACATCGCCAGTATCCAAGGATTTATTGTAGAGAAGGAGAAGGTATTTGGACATCCACTCTGCGTACCTTTTTAGGAACTGGTTGGGGATATTGTCGGGGCCACTAGATTTCTTTCCATCAATGTTTGACAGTAAGGACAGTATGCCTGGTTCAGTTATCAACAATTCGCCTAACTGGCTATTACCATTTTGTCGGCTTGGAAATTGATGCCTTATGCTATTATCCACCGTAAAAACGGATTTAAAGTAATCAGAGAGCCTGTTCGCTTTCTGTAACGATTCTATTTCAGGTGTGTCACACTGTCTGGGCTTGTGTGGGTTTAGGTAGCGGCAGAACTTACTAGGAGCTGAACGTACAAAGTTATTTACAGTGACGTTTACGTATTTATACTTAGCAGTTTTAACAGCACTTTTTAGGGCTCATGATACATCATGCATTCTGTTATTGTAGCTAATTACTGGGTGCTTGTTTATAGATTTCTTCAATCGCGATATTTTACGCTTCAGGTGAATAATTGGTCGGGTGATCCACGGGTTTGTTTTTCGAACTTTTTTTTGTTTTTTTGGTACATAGAGCGACAAGCATTGTTCTATTGTAAGCTTAAGTCGGTTGCATAGGTCGTTTACAGTAACTGAGACGTCTGCAGAGAGGATCGAAAATTCTATATACTCATAGGCTAAATGATCTAGAATAGACGCATCGTAGGTACTTTTCCAATCGTAAATAAAGGATCGTGATTCTTTCGGTTTGTGACACATAGAGAGTTTGATAGAGCATATAGTTGCTTTGTGGTGACTGATGCCCTCAGCAATTTCCCACGAAATATTTTCTGAGGGAATAGCGCCACTTCTGAACGATAGGTCAAGGATGCTGCTACTAGTCGAAGTAACCCGTCTTGGTTCATTTATGATTTGGCTCAACCGAAAATTAAACATCAAAGCGAGAAGTGCATCAGCGCTGTTCATATCTGCGGGCCCACAATGAAGCGTTGCCCAAGATATGCCAGGCAAATTGAAGTCGCCAGTTAGGATAATCTTATCAGATGCCGGCACGTGGTGTTGCATATACTGCTCAAGCAGGTTCAGAGTATCTGCGCTTGCGTCGGGTGGACGGTATAAAGTGCCAACGAAGAATGCGGCTTGGTCCAGCGCTACTTTGCACCAAAGTGCCTCTATAACATCAACGGCAGGCAGAAGTGTACAAGATAGGTTTTCTTTTACTAAAATTGCAACACCTCCGCCACGTGTAGGCCTGTCTTTGCGTAGAACTATGCAGCCCGGGGGAAAGATATGATCGCCGGGAATGCATGAAGACAACCAGATTTCCGTGAGGGTAATCACTTCGGGTTCGTGTTCTAAAACGAAAGCCTCCAAATCAACTGCTTTTCTAATTTTACTGCGAGCATTTATATTTGCTATTGTTAGCTGTTTCATTGTCTCAAGTTGTACCGTTCTTGATTCTGCCTGACGAACTTTTTTGTTATGGCTACTTTGTCATTTTTACTATCATCCCAGACAAAAATTTCGCCATTCACCTTGATCTTGTCATACAGTAATGAAACTTTTTCTTTGTTATCTCGATTTGTCTTGCAGCTATCCCACAAATTTTTCCCTATGCTCCTCACCCTCAACAAGAAATCTTCACTGACCGATATCGAGGAATCTTTTAACTTCCGGCAGTTCGATAAGATCTTGGTTTTGTCTCTGTAGTCAAGCAGTTTGAATATTACAGGTCGAGTCTTGTCTTCTTTCTTTGCGCCTATGGGATGGATTCTTTCTACGCCTGAGATGGTCACCCCGAGTTTAGTATTTATTACATATTCTATCACTTGCTTTTCTAGGCTGTCTATTGATTCATCCTCGACCTGCTTTACGCCGTAAACAATTAGGCTCGATCGCCTACTTCTGTTTTCAAGGTCGTCGACCTGGCGTGCAAGGTCACACAATGCGCGCTCGATTAGTGATAGTTTTTCCTCGACATCGGACGTCCTTTTTTCAAGTTGTGGGAGAGTGTTCAGTTTCACTTGAATAGCAGCCAACGACTCATTGATTTCTTTGGTGTCATTTCTGATGGAATTAACATCTAGCGCCAGACTTCGTATTTCAGTTAACACTTCTTGTATGTTAGGGCCGGGATTGCTTTCCAGATCTCCGGCGAGCATCAATAGATGTTTTAAACACACGAGAAAGTCATTTAACATTGCACACATTTGACCTGGGCACGGCAGCACCATCAAAAACACGTAATCACAACGTTAACATTGACCGAAACGTTTGCTCACCTGTAGCAACAAACGAAAGGATTCGTGATCCACATGCCAGTAGCGGTGCCACCGTGCCCAATGGCTGGTTCGGGCGCGCTCCTCGCTTTAAAAGGGCTTGCTGTCGATGATGTTACGGATGCCGGAATATCACCAAGTGGGCCGAGAGTGATGCGATTTAGTTGAACGGGCGGTGGGTCAAGGCACTGATAATGCGTGCTGACAGCATTGCAGGGAGCACTCGACTCGTTCGGCAGAAACGGAGCGGTTTCGGCTGTGCAGTTGACGCTACATAGGTTGTTTCCAGGATTCAGCAGGCAGATAGGGGAGCCTGTAGCAAAAAAACGAAAGGATTCGTGATCCACATGCCAGTAGCGGTGCCACCGTGCCCAATGGCTGGTTCGGTAGCGCGCTCCTCGCTTTAAAAGGGCTTGCTGCCGATGATGTTACGGATGCCGGAGTATCACCAAGTGGGCCGAAAGTGATGCGATTCAATTGAACGGGCGGTGGGTAAAGGCACTGATAATGCGTGCTGACGGCATTTCAGTGAGCACTCAACTCGTTCGGCAGAGACTGTGCAGTTGACGGCGCTACATAGGTTGTTTCTAGGATTCAGCAGGCAGACAGGGGAGCCTCTAGTAAAAAAACGAAAGGATTCGTGATCCACATGCCAGTAGCGGTGCCACCGTGCCCAATGGCTGGTTCGGGCGCGCTCCTCGCTTTAAAAGGGCTTGCTGCCGATGATGTTACCGATGCCGGAGTATTACCAAGTGGGCCGAAAGTGATGCGATTCAATTGAACGGGCGGAGGGTAAAGGCACTGATAATGCGTGCTGACGGCATTTCAGGGAGCACTCGAGTCGTTCGGCAGAAACGGAGCGGTTTCGACTGTGCAGTTGACGCTACATAGGTTGTTTCCAGGATTCAGCAGGCAGACAGGGGAGCCTCTTGCAAAAAAAACGAAAGGATTCGTGATCCACATGCCAGTAGCGGTGCCACCGTGCCCAATGGCTGGTTCGGGCGCGCTCCTCGCTTTAAAAGGGCTTGCTGCCGATGATGTTACCGATGCCGGAGTATCACCAAGTGGGCCGAAAGTGATGCGATTCAATTGAACGGGCGGAGGGTAAAGGCACTGATAATGCGTGCTGAAGGCATTTCAGGGAGCACTCGACTCGTTCGGCAGAAACGGAGAGGTTTCGACTGTGCAGTTGACGCTACATAGGTTGTTTCCAGGATTCAGCAGGCAGACAGGGGAGCCTCTAGCAAAAAAAACGAAAGGACTCGTGATCCACATGCCAGTAGCGGTGCCACCGTTCCCAATGGCTGGTTCGGGCGCGCTCCTCGCTTTAAAAGGGCTTGCTGCCGATGATGTTACCGATGCCGGAGTATCACCAAGTGGGCCGAAAGTGATGCGATTCAATTGAACGGGCGGAGGGTAAAGGCACTGATAATGCGTGCTGACGGCATTTCAGGGAGCACTCGACTCGTTCGGCAGAAACGGAGAGGTTTCGACTGTGCAGTTGACGCTACATAGGTTGTTTCCAGGATTCAGCAGGCAGACAGGGGAGCCTCTAGCAAAAAAACGAAAGGATTCGTGGTCCACATGCCAGTAGCGGTGCCACCGTGCCCAATGGCTGGTTCGGGCGCGCTCCTCGCTTTAAAAGGGCTTGCTGCCGATGATGTTACGGATGCCGGAGTATCACCAAGTGGGCCGAAAGTGATGCGATTCAATTGAACGGGCGGTGGCTAAAGGCACTGATAATGCGTGCTGACGGCATTTCGGGGAGCACTCGACTCATTCGGCAGAAACGGAGCGGTTTCGGCTGTGCAGTTGACGCTACATAGGTTGTTTCCAGGATTCAGCAGACAGACAGGGAGAGTCTGTAGCAAAAGATCGAAAGGATTCGTGATCCACATGCCAGTAGCGGTGCCACCGTGCCCAATGGCTGGTTCGGTCGCGCTCCTCGCTTTAAAAGGGCTTGCTGCCGATGATGTTACCGATGCCGGAGTATCACCAAGTGGGCCGAAAGTGATGCGATTCAATTGAACGGGCGGAGGGTAAAGGCACTGATAATGCGTGCTGACGGCATTTCAGGGAGCACTCGACTCGTTCGGCAGAAACGGAGAGGTTTCGACTGTGCAGTTGACGCTACATAGGTTGTTTCCAGGATTCAGCAGGCAGACAGGGGAGCCTCTAGCAAAAAAAACGAAAGGACTCGTGATCCACATGCCAGTAGCGGTGCCACCGTGCCCAATGGCTGGTTCGGGCGCGCTCCTCGCTTTAAAAGGGCTTGCTGCCGATGATGTTACCGATGCCGGAGTATCACCAAGTGGGCCGAAAGTGATGCGATTCAATTGAACGGGCGGAGGGTAAAGGCACTGATAATGCGTGCTGACGGCATTTCAGGGAGCACTCGACTCGTTCGGCAGAAACGGAGAGGTTTCGACTGTGCAGTTGACGCTACATAGGTTGTTTCCAGGATTCAGCAGGCAGACAGGGGAGCCTCTAGCAAAAAAACGAAAGGATTCGTGGTCCACATGCCAGTAGCGGTGCCACCGTGCCCAATGGCTGGTTCGGGCGCGCTCCTCGCTTTAAAAGGGCTTGCTGCCGATGATGTTACGGATGCCGGAGTATCACCAAGTGGGCCGAAAGTGATGCGATTCAATTGAACGGGCGGTGGCTAAAGGCACTGATAATGCGTGCTGACGGCATTTCGGGGAGCACTCGACTCATTCGGCAGAAACGGAGCGGTTTCGGCTGTGCAGTTGACGCTACATAGGTTGTTTCCAGGATTCAGCAGACAGACAGGGAGAGTCTGTAGCAAAAGATCGAAAGGGTTCGTGGTCCACATGACAGTAGCGGTGCCACCGTGCCCAATACCAAATAGTATACCTGAAAGGAGTAGACAACCAGGCGTGCCGCTTGAATGCTGCACCTGACACACCTAGCGCGAAGAGGACGCTAACAGAGTGGAGGCACCTACATACCCGAGAGACATCGAAAAGAACCCGTTGTTGTATACTATACCTGAAAGAAGTAGGCAACCAGGCGTGCCGCTTGAATGCTGCACCTGACATACCTAGCGCGAAGAGGACGCTAACAGAGTGGAGGCACCTACATACCCAATAGACATCGAAATGAACCCGTTGTTGTATACTACACCTGAAAGAAGTAGACAACCAGGCGTGCCGCTTGTATGCTGCACCTGACATACCTAGCGCGAAGAGGACGCTAACAGAGTGGAGGCACCTACATACCCAATAGACATCGAAAAGAACCCGTTGTTGTCTACTATACCTGAAAGAAGTAGGCAACCAGGCGTGCCGCTTGAATGCTGCACCTGACATACCTAGCGCGAAGAGGACGCTAACAGAGTGGAGGCACCTACATACCCAATAGACATCGAAATGAACCCGTTGTTGTATACTATACCTGAAAGAAGTAGGCAACCAGGCGTGCCGCTTGAATGCTGCACCTGACATACCTAGCGCGAAGAGGACGCTAACAGAGTGGAGGCACCTACATACCCAATAGACATCGAAATGAACCCGTTGTTGTATACTATACCTGAAAGAAGTAGACAACCAGGCGTGCCGCTTGAATGCTGCACCTTACATACCTAGCGCAAAGAGGACGCGGACATAATACAAGCACGTACGTACCCTCAGCGACAGCGAAAAGATCCCGTAGTTATGTAGTATAATTGAAAGGAGTTGACAACCAGGCGTGCCGCTAAGTGCTCCACCTTACATACCTAGAGCGAAATGAACGTGCACAGAGTAGAGGCACGTATTACCCCCAGTGACATCGAAAAGGGCAAGCAGTTATATAATATAATTGAAATAATTAGACAACCAGACGTGCCGCTAAATGCTGCACGTTACTTACCCAGCGCGAAGAGGACGCGGACAGAATAGACGCTTGTACGTACCCCAGGGATACCTAAAAAACCCGTTATTATATAATATAGTTGGAAGAAGAAGACGACCAGGCGTGCCGCTAAATGCTGCACCTTACAAACCTAGCGCGAAGAGGACTTGAACATATTGGAGGCACGTACGTGCCCCAGCGACATTGAAAAGCGCCTATTGTTATATAATCTAATTGGGAGAAGTAGACTACCAGGTGGGCCAGTAAATCCTACACCTCACAAACCTAGCGCCAAGAGGACTCGAACAGAATGGAGGCAAGTACGTACCCTATGCGACATCGAAAAGAGCCGGTTCTTATATATTATGATTCAAAGAAGTAGACAACTAGACGTGCCGCTAAATGCTGCACTTTACAAACCTGGAGCGAAGAGCACGCGAGCAGAGTGGAGGCACGTACGTACCCAAGAGACATCGAAAAGGACCCGTTGTTGTATACTATACCTGAAAGAAGCAGACAACCAGGCGTGCCGCTTAAATGCTGCAGCTTACATACCTAGGTCGAAGAGGACAGAGTGGAGGTACGTACATACCCAAGAGTCATCGACAATAGCCCGTATTTATACAATATAATTGAAAGTAGTAGACGACCAGGCGTGCCGCTAAATGCTGCAGCTTACATCCCTGTTGCGAAAAGGACGTGGTCAGAATGGAGGCACGAACGTACCCCAGCGACATCGAAAAGAGCCCGTAGTTATATCAATCAATCAATCAATCAATCAATCAATCAATCAATCAATCAATCAATCAATCAATCAATCAATCAATCAATCAATCAATCAATTTTATTTCCTTAAAGACCCCTTTTCAGGGGCATTACATAAGGGGTGGGTACAACGTTTTGTGCGACAAAGTAATCATGTGTATGATGATGACAAAAAGGTGTTGGCTCTGCGTGCGAAGTTCGCGGGACAGGTTATTGTTGCAATGTCGGCGGGAAGGCCATTCCAGTACGCGGCGGTGCGTGAAAAAAATGAAGCTGCGAAGGTGACTGTGCGTGCACGTGGACGGCTGATCTGGAGTTGATGGAGAGTGCGGTGAGATATGCGTGCCGGAGGGACCATGTAGGGTGCAGTTCGTAGATGGCTGTAAAATAACTTGTGAAATAATAAAAGACTGGCTGTGCGGCGGCGCAGCTCGAGTGGCTGTATGCCTGAAAGCGATTTCAGATACGTAACACTCGTGCTGTAATGATATGAAGAATGAATAAATCTGACTGCGCGGTTTTGCAAAAGTTCTAATGCGTTGGTTAGATAAGTATGATATGGATGCCAAATGGGTGTTTCGTATTCTAATTTCGATTTCACAAGTGCTTCGTAAGCTAATAACCTAACATGCATGGGCGCATCGTGCAGATGACGTTTTAGAAAACCAAGGCATTTGTTAGCTGAAGAAATGATGTTAGTTATATGCGTTTTCCAGGAGAGGTCAGCGCACAAGGTTACGCCTAAATATTTGTATGATTCTCCTGGCAGCACGGGAACGGAGTCTATGTGATAGAAGGGCACGAGCGGGTTACGGCGGCGATGAAAAGAGAATACGTTGCAATTGTGAGGGTTAAGCTCCATTAGCCAAATTTTACACCAATCCCGAATCTTGTTAAGGTTGTTTTGGAGAGATAATTGATCAGAATTGTTATTAACTGCTTCATAAATAACACAATCGTCAGCAAACATGCGAATTTACAAGACACATGCGAGGGCAAATCATTTATGTATATTAAAAACAAAAGGGGACCTAGTACGGAACCTTGAGGGACGCCAGATGTTACAGGAAGGAAGCTGGAAGTGTGTTCATTTACAAAGACGGACTGAGTGCGGTTAGTTAGGAATTCTTTAATCCATGCAACAACATTAGGATCGATATTAAGGTTAGATAACTTTTACAACAGGCGTTTGTGGGGAACTTTATCGAAAGCTTTTTTAAAATCAAGAAATATAGCGTCAGTTTGCAGGTTAAGATCTAGGTTGGCATGCAAGTCATGAATAAAAAGGGCTAGTTGAGTGTCGCAAGAAAAGCCTTTCCGGAACCCGTGCTGAGCAGGATGAAAAAAATTGTTCGAATCCAAGAAGGCAATAACATGGGAAATATGACGTGTTCCATTAGCTTGCAAGGCACGCTTGTTAAAGAAATTGGGCGATAATTTAATGGGGAATTTGTGTTACCGGATTTGAAGACTGGAATGACCTTCCCATTTTTCCAGTCACGAGGAAGTTGGCCAGAAGAGAGTGACTGCTGGAATAGCAAACATAAGTAACTGGCACTGTGAGTTTCGTATTCTTAATAAATTTGGCGTTGACATTATCGAAACCGGCCGAAGATGAAAGTTTCATTTTATCGATTAGTGACAGAATATCCGATGCGTTAAATTCAACAGGTGACATAACATTATAAATAAAAGTGTTTGGCACAGAAAAGGGGGCATCGTATTCATTAGTGAACACTGATTGAAATGCAACATTGAACATGTGAGCACACTCTGCATGACTAAGCACGTCTCCTGCTTCATTTGTGACACTGATATCGCCTTTGTGTTTTGGGTTGATGGTGTCCCAGAATTTTCGAGGATTAGTGTGTAGTATTCTGGGCAAGTCTTTGTTAAAAAAGGAACGTTTGGCGTTCCGAGCAGATGAATTATATGCCTTTTCGGCTGCGTAATACTTGTCCCAGGCCGCCTGGTTAGTTTTTGCTTTGGCTGCGCGAAAAAGACGCTTCTTTCTATTCTCCAAACGTTTTAGCGTTTTAGTGAACCATGGTTTCTGTGAATTCTCTCGGAAGGTGAACTTAGAAATGAACTGATCAGTTAGTTCAGTAATTTTCTTTTTAAATATAGTCCAATCTTCTTCGATAGACCGAATACGAAAATTAGTTCGGAAAGATTGAAAGAAAGCGTCCAGTTCACAATTAATCTCTGCGTAGTCACCCTTATCGTACAAACGGATCGTCTTTTTAAAAGTTTGGTTCCGAAGCGGAGTTAAGGCTATATCGGTATGAATTACTTCGTGATCGCTTATTCCAGGAAGAATCGTGACTGACTTAACACTTTCGCGATGACTGACGAGTAGTAGGTCTAATATGTTAGCGCTCCTTTGTGTTATTCTTGTTGGTGCCGAGATAACTTGTGTAAGGCCAAAGTTAAGGCACACTTCTATGAAATTTTTGGCTTCCACCGTGCCTGATGCTGAAGCAGTGTTAGTACTCCAGTCAATATCCGGGAAATTAAAATCACCAAAGAGAAGTATATGCGACTTTTAATATTTAGCAGTAAGTTCACACAGCAAGTTATTAAGTTTCTCTGAAAAGTCCGGAGTACAATGCGGGGGCCTGTAACAAACACCGAGAAGAACCGACTGAGGAGGACAACGGCAGAAAAGCCACATTATTTCTAGATCAGACGAAATGGAAATGATTGAAAATGGTAAATCATTAGAAAAACCAATGAGCCCTCCTCCGCCACGAGACCCCTGACGGTCCTTACGAAAAAGCTTAAAGTTAGATAAGTCCGCCAGGACCTCATTGTCGTTAATTTCGCTAGTCAGCCACGTTTCAGTTAGTACGAAGATGTTGCTATTGGACGAACGAACAAGACTCGAGATTTCTTCCCGCTTAGAAATGAAACTGCGGACATTAGTGAAAAGTACGGAAAAAGAAAGAGTAGACTGAGGCGATTGCCGGGACGCGGGCGTGGGGTGAGGCTGTGGGGTACTTTTTCTAGATAGCTGCTATGATATTTCCTTAACAGTTTCCGAGCATTCGTCATAAACGTACCGTGCACGACCGTTAAACAAGGTTTTGTAGCTCAGTTTATAAGCTGTAGATTTGGTTTTTGCAAAGGTGATAAGCTGTTTTCGGGCCTTCCTAACGGCAGGCGAGAAGTGTTCACCGGCGCTATATACAGTATATTTGAATTTTTTTCCATTGGACAGAATTTCCAGCTTAGTTTTGTGGGAGTGAAATTTTACGATTATTGGTCTGGTTTTTCCAGCTGTGTGACGGCCGAGGCGATCGGCGCGCTCAATATCGTTTGAAGCAACTGTTATATCTAAGGTAGTGGAACAAAGATGGATTACAGCTTCCTCAGATTGTGTGTAAGTTTCTGCGGGGTCATTATCAGGGATACCACAAAATATTACATTGTTTCGACGTGACCGGTTCTCAGCGTCGTCAACACGAGCCTCAAGGTTTTTTATATGAGCACACATTTCTGTTGTCGCTGTCTCCATCGAGTCTAGTCGCGACTGCAGCTCAGTAATAAGTTGGTTTTGTGCCTCAAGGATACACATGCATGCTGTTAAGTCTGCGATTGCCGTGTCAGTAGCCGTAAGTTGTTTTTTCATGTCTTGTATCTCTGAGAGAAGTGTAGATTGCCCGGAAGACAGTTTCTTTAGCTCAGCAAGCACGGTTTCAAAATCAGGTCCCGGGTTTGTTTCAATATCCCCAGCCAAAAGTAACAAGGATCGAACAACCTGAACGCATTCAACACCAATACAGACACAGCTCTGTGGGCTCGGTAGCTGTAGTAAGAGATAATTGCTAGTGTTCTTAGCAAATAGACTGTAGAAATTACCAACCTGCATGATGAAGGCGAAAGGGTTAGACTGTGCGATTGCACAGCCACCGAGCCCACAGAGTGGCGCGGACGGGCGTTGCTCCTTTATAGCTTCCGCTGCTGATGTCGCTCGCAGTTCCGCTTGCCAGGGGTAAGGTAGTGTCCATTGCTGCCCGAGGGGCGGTCCGGGAAATGGAGAGATGATGGCTGCGGTGTTGCAGCAGGGGCTGTTGTTGTTTCTGGCATCGGCATGCGTGGAAAGCACTGCGGTTCCAGGGCGCGCAGACAGCAGGGCGGGGATAGCCACGCGACACGATGAACAGAAAAATCTGCATGATGAAGGCGAAAGGGTTAGACTGTGCGGTTGCACAGCCACCGAGACCTCACAGTGGCGCGGACGGGCGTTGCTCCTTTATAGCTTCCGCTGTTGATGTCGCTCGCAGTTCCGCTTGCCAGGGGTAAGGTAGTGTCCAGTGCTGCCCGAGGGGCGGTCCGGGAAATGGAGAGATGATGAATATAATTGAAAACCGTTGATAACCACAGGTCCCGCTAAAGTCTGCATCTTACATACCTAGCCTAAAGAGGACGCGGACAGAATACAGGCACGTACGTACCCTCAGCGATATCGAAAAGATCCCGTCGTTAGGTAGTATAATTGAAAGGAGTTGACAACCAGGCGTGCCGCTAAATGCTCCACCTTACATACCTAGTGTTAAGAGGACGTGCACTGAGTGGAGGCACGTACGTACCCCCAGTGACATCGAAAAGGGCAAGCAGTTACGTAATATAATTGTAAGAATTAGACAACCAGACGTGCCGCTAAATGCTCCACCTTACATACCTAGTGTTAAGAGGACGTGCACTGAGTGGAGGCACGTACGTACCCCCAGTGACATCGAAAAGGGCAAGCAGTTACGTAATATAATTGTAAGAATTAGACAACCAGACGTGCCGCTAAATGCTCCACCTTACATACCTAGTGTTAAGAGGACGTGCACTGAGTGGAGGCACGTACGTACCCCCAGTGACATCGAAAAGGGCAAGCAGTTACGTAATATAATTGTAAGAATTAGACAACCAGACGTGCCGCTAAATGCTCCACCTTACATACCTAGTGTTAAGAGGACGTGCACTGAGTGGAGGCACGTACGTACCCCCAGTGACATCGAAAAGGGCAAGCAGTTACGTAATATAATTGTAAGAATTAGACAACCAGACGTGCCGCTAAATGCTGCACGTTACTTACCCAGCGCGAAGAGGACGCGGACAGAATAGAGGCACGTACGTACCCCAGCGATGCCGAAAAGAACCTGTTATTATATAACATAGTTGGAAGAAGCAGACAACTAGGCGTGCCGCTAAATGCGGCACCTTACAAACCTAGCGCGAAGAGGACTCAAACATATTGGAGGCACATACGTGCCCCAGCGACATTGAAAAGAGCCCGTTGTTATATAATATAATTGGAAGAAAAGACAACCAGGCGTGCCGCTAAATGCTGTACCATACATACCTATCGCGAAGAGGACGCGGACAGAATGGAGGCACGTGTGTACCCCAGGAAGAAGTAAACTACCAGGCGGGCCGGTAAATCCTGCACCTTACAAACCTAGCGCCAAAAGGACTCGAACAGAATGGAGGCAAGCACGTACCCTATGCGACATCGAAAACAGCCGGTTCTTATATATTATAATTGAAAGAAGTAGACAACTAGGCGTGCCGCTAAATGGTGCACCTTACATACCTAGCGCGAAGAGGACGTGGCCAGTGGAGGCACGCACGTACCCCAGCGACATCGAAGAGAGCCCGTTATATAATATGATTAACAGGAGTAGACAACCAGGTGTGGCACTAAATGCTGTACCTTAGATATCTAGCGTGAAGAGGAGGCGGTCAGAATGGTGGCAGGCACGTATCGCAGCAACATTGAAAAGAGCCATGCATGCAACCGTGGATAAGGAGTGCCTATATGATTGAGGGAGTTTGGAGTGGGCCTGCGAAATACGTAACCGGAGCTCAAAGCGAAAAATGTGGATTGCACTTAATTGAGAACGTAAGTTCAGCTATCCCAGGGGCAGCATACTTTGCTGCGCAGGTTATGCCGCCGATGTCCCATTTTATATCATTCGACGGCAATATTTTAGCTGGGCCAAACAGTGCTGCTAGCATCGCGCTGTCGCGTACCACTGAGAAATTGTCTCTGGTGTGTCTGTCGCTGGCGTTACGCAACAGAGTATACAGCTCGTTCGGTTGAAAAGCCGTCGTCGTTGTAGTAGTCGGCCGCGCGTGTCGGAAACAATTGAGAGCTGCGTAAAAAATTCTTATCATGGTAATTTTTGGTTCTAGTGATTGATGATGGATTGGTGCATTATTGGCTATGACCAGTTTATGAAATCTTTGCAATAAATCTTCAATAAAAACAAAAAAAATGAAGAAATTCTTAAAAGGAGGTTCAGAAGTGTCGAAATGCTCAATATGAAAAGCCAATGCTTGATAATGCTAATTAAGAAAGTTTAGAGTGTGTAACTGATCAATTATTTTGAACAGTTCAAATAATGAAAGATGCTGTCAAAAGTTTCAGACCGCTCAGATCGTAAAGCCATTGTCTGCTGATGCTAAGTATCGGTGTATATTGTCGCCCTAGCAAAAGAATTTTGCACAAAACACTCTAAAGAGTTTTATCAGCATCAGATGACGTACCAAACGGCGTACACTATCGAGTCATCTCATAAGGACAGTATATAACTTCTCTTCGGTCTTTTAGATGCACGGCTCTCCCACTTTCCCGGGGTGTTCCCGCTCCGACGGCTCCGAAGAAAATGCAGCCGGGTTTTTTCGGACTCCATTTCGGTGTACGCTGGGGGACAACGGAGGCGAGACGCTGCTATGTTGGCCATGTTCGCAGCAGAGGAGCCCGCGGCAGCAGGATAGGAGCTCTGCATTTTGTTTTGTACGCTGTCATGGGCCTTTGCGAACATGCAGCCGCTGTGGGAGAATGCAACTGTGCGAATGCGTGAGACGAAGCCAGGGTGTCCTCCACACTCGACGTAGCAACTAACTTCACCGCCTGATTATCGCGCTAAGGATGGCGCACTGCCTGGAGCGATCTTCGCCTTTAGCAGATGGCGGCCTTTTCGCTAAGCCTTTCAGTTACCATTTCATATCTCACCATAAGAGATCCGCAGATGCGTCCAGCGTTAGAGCAAGTCAGCCAGCAGCAGATTAAAATGCTTTATATTTTTTGCTGCCAAGGGAAAAGAATAGAGCTCAGCTCTTGCGGGCTTTCAGTGTAATTCTGTTTCCACAAGATTAGGACATACGTTAGGCCCCAAAGCATGCCGCAGGAGAATGGTGCACGTCTGCAGAGGCCCATGGCCAACGCTTGTGCAGTGTCTACATTCCTTTCTCTCTCTCTCTCCCTTTCCAGGTGGGCTTGTACTCCTAGTAATGTCAGAGTCAGTCGCTTCCATGCCCGCGGCGGAGTGGAGGAGGATATCAGACGAAGCTTACTTCTCTGATCTTCTCTATCCTTGCAGTGATGACCTGCCTCAGGTGCAACCCGCAGGTCCACCCACCGATACGTTTGCCATTGAATACGTGAAAATACTTGGCGAGAGAACAACGGCGTGCCTAGGGCACGCCACCAAGCTACTAGCTGTGGTAAGTTGGCCAACTTTCGTGGCGCTCTCGCCGCTACCCTGCCCGGTTGGGTGGAAACACGCGCTTGACGCATGTGACAGGGCCAGACAGAAATAGACCCGCGAGTCCATGCTCTTTCTTCTCCTTTTTTTCCAATCAGCTGGCAAAAAGGGCGCAAATCATCTGTCCAGGAGCTGCGTCGGGACAGGCCGTTTTATAAAGAGGTTACCTGTGCGTGGATGGCCAGCAACATCTTTGCGGTACAAGCATTCATAATAGCCGCCATATCTAGAAAGCAGGCATTGGCTTGGCAGGTAACTTAGCAGGGCACCCAAAAGATCACAATACTAAGGGTAATTTAAGCCTATGGGGCCCACTTCGAAATTGCTTTGGTGCTGAACTAGCGCATGTTGAGCAGCACCGGCCTGTAGCTGAGCAGAGCCGCGTCGCGACAATTCCTGACTTTCTAGGCACGAAAAGAGCAAGTTGCCATTACCTCAATTTATTATGATTCATATTTCATTCAGGACCACGTGACTCCGGTACTACATTATATCCGCCGCAGGCGGGGGAAATGTATAAATCTATGCGCAATAAAAAAATAAGCAGGAGACGGGAACGCATTATCAGCACAACAGCTGGGTCATTTTCCTTCTACACATCCAAGCTTATTTTGGAGCTCTTTTTAGCCAGGCGTGTTTGTGCGAAATGTTGGCACATACACAACGCTTTATAACGACGCTGGAAAGAAACAACGTTTACTACTTGTGCCATTGTGCATAGTTCAGGGCACAGGTGCGGTAGAGTGCATGCAGCTCCACATATTCTTGCTTATACAAAGGCAGGGCAACATAACGATAATTGGCGCGATAATTGGCAATGGTATCAAGAGTCAGCCCTGACGCCCGGGGCCGTCACAACGCAAAGCAACCAGCGTCTCTGGCTGAGCGTTTTTCAGCGCGCACCGAGCAGGGGACTAACTGTAGCCTGCACGGCGGTCGCTTTGTAGCAACGCTGCTTGTTGTGAGTCCTGTCTCGGCAGCGGAATGCATGGCTTATGGATCCTGCAAGGTCTTTCCTGTTGTGCTCTTCCTTCCTAACGCCGCTTCTACTAGCATTCGCTTTCTTTCAGAGCGTAACTCCAGAAGGATCCAGGCCTCGCATGCTAGAGGTTCTGTCGCTCGATACGTTTCCGCTCTCTGCGTTCTAGTTGTGTGATTGGGCCTCCTCTCTCCCAGAACCTGCCAGAAAGCTGCTCCTCGCTGCAAGATGTGATGGAAGCTCCGGACCAGGATACCCTTCAGGTGAGAGCAGAGTCTTCGCAGCCAACAACAGGCTCTGACTGCGCGGCCTGCTGCAGGGCCTGAGCCAGGCGCAGGCGTTGACCAACCTCTACGGGTTCCTGGTGAGCCACGCGGCGTACGCCTTCTTCGTAAGTGAGCAGGCCGAGAAGTACGCCAACAGCTCGTGCGCCATCCCCAACAAGCACTCGCTGGCCGAGAACAGCCGCACGCTGGCGGCCCAGCTGCGTGACCTGTTGTGCACCATCAAGCTTACGGCCAGCGTGCATGGCGGAAATGTCGAGTTCAGCGCCTCCGAGGAGCGCGTCGCTGCGCTGCGCGTCTGCGACGAGAGCACCTGCAGCCGGAGGCTGCTCAGGGACTGCCAGGTACGCTCGCGGGGACGGCCATCGGCAGAGCTCTTATGTTGCGCCCGTCTGCAGGTTGTGGCCAGCGTGACGAACGTGCTGCGCACGTTGCAGCGCTACCTGATGGGCCTCCAGCCGGACGAGGCGAGCTGATGGCGCCGCTAATCTAGTTCCTCCATCTAAAGTTCCTCGCCACGCCAAAGAAGCACCCAAGGGTGCGCCCATCGGACGCTCCTTTCGGCTGTTGTGCTCACACCTCACTATTTATTTCCACAGTGCTCATGAGACACCATCACTCCTCCTCTATGCTCGTCGCCATTCCTCTATTTATTTATTTAAGCTATTTATTGCGCCTCAAGGAGATGTTTGGAAAGAAATATCGCCAGAGCAAGCGGGGCACTCGGAGTGTTTTCTGTTGGACATCCTAGCATATAGAGGGCACAATTTGAGGGAAACGTCGATTTTTTTATCTGCAAAGTTGACTCGTTAGTATTTTTGTCTTTTTCGAGGGGCGAAAGCAGCATGACAGAGTGGGGTGCGTGACAATCAGCGCTCGTGTCTTGAAAGAAGTGCTGAACCAGGGCTTGAATATTCCTAGTCCTGTTGTTTTGTTATTATCAGGTGGCTTATTTGCTGAGGCACACCACTGTTTGCTTATTTATAATAAGATTAGCTGATTCACTGGCAGTCATATATTGTGGAAGCTTTGAAAGCTTGCATCCTTAGGATGTGAAGAAAAGTCAAAACTGGTATAGCTGCCGTACCGCGGTTCCAACGTCAATTCCGGTGATACACTTCTGTGCGCGTCTCTGCCAAGGCCTTGACCACAATTGTGAGCACAGCGGTTGCTGCTGCTACGAAGCAGCCAAGCCAAGCTACTGAAAGTTTGGCTACTTTATCTTGCAATGAGGGCTCTTTTTGGTGTATTGCAGTGGTAGAGCAGAACGTTCGGCCAGTTGGTGTAGCCACATATTCATATTCAATATTGCACTTGTGTGTGTGTCCGTGTTTCTCCCTCCGTCTTGTGTTAATCTGCGCAAAGTTTTCTTGAGTTGCAGTGGTACGCGGCCAAGAATCAGTGTGCAGGCAGACAGCTCCGCAGCGTGGCGCAGAACGCAAAAAGGGGGGCAGAAGCCTTCGGTTAACGCGCCATAGCTGCGAAACTATGAAGGTGGATGGGGCTCGTGAGAGTTGCAGTAAGTCATTTCCGAGAGAAAACGATAAGATCTGTGTGAGTGCTACATGACGCCACTGTGGCGAGTGATATCGACTTCGTATCGAAATTAGCCACCACGAATCGAGGTGTGATCCCCCATAAATGTGGCCATACTCCTCGAATGGTTGCCAGTATAACCCGTAGTAAATAAATTTTTTTTACAACATACTCTTTGGTTATGGCTCTCTCTGAAATGAACCCATTTTAAATTGGCGGAAAAGTTTATTCTGCCAGCTACAAGTGTGCATGGAAGTCACGAGGCCATTGCTTTCGGAGGTAAGAACATGCCTGACAGCGAACTGCCAATAAAATGCAATTTATTCACTCTCTCTTGTGGGTAATATTTAGAGGTTACTTTAAGGACAGCTGCCCAATATGCTGTTACCCGAGTTCTGAGCACACTTTGAAGAGTGGACTCACAGCGCTATGTAATAATAGTGAGGGAAACTTTTTCATTGCGTCGGAAAGACGCTGCTGTAGGAGCTCAAGCCTGTATTATAGTTGGGGTTGGTGGGCAGCTTCGAAGCATAGGCTCGGCGCTGGCAGCAACGGCCTGGAGACCCCCCTCCTCTCTCAATAACGTGTCTGTCTGTGCCGTTCTGGCCTGGTTGACAGAGGTAGAAAATCTGGTGAGCATTTTTTTTCCATTTCAGAAAACGCACATTCCGCATTCATTTGTATAGGATCTGTGGACTATACAGTACTTTTCTTTTGGAAATTAGCGATCATAACATATCCCGTCAAAGATAAATCCAACCTTCACGTTTTTTTTTGAAGGCCGACGTTTTACGATGCCTCCATCGCCATCACGGATATAACTGCTTTTACGCCTGTTTACTGACATACTGATTTCAAAATTAATCCTCATCAAATGAAAATAATTTACCTGCCTCATGATTAGCGTGCGTAATCTCCATAATGAAGGTAGCTATCGACGGTCTAGCCCCGTCATCCACTGATATCGCAAAGCACGCGGATGTCTTGTGCCTGTCTCAAACGGGCACTTTGAAAGGCTGTCGAGTCAAGGACCTTGGAGATTCTCAATCACTTTCGAAACTCGATGGAGTTGCAGCGCAACTACACGGCACACTCGAACGCCGCCGAGAGTTTTATTCACCTCACGCGAAGGTACTTGGGGCTGCCGTCACCGCCAGTAATTTTGCGGGCATGCTCGTAAGGGCAAGCAATCACCATACAAGTTTAGCCTGCAAAGAATGAAAACGAAATGTTCATTCGTTGCATCAATATTATTCACTGTTGAAATGAACTTGGTTGTCTTGGACAAGCTATAGTAGCATTCATGCACTTTCGAAGATGCTGGTATTGGTTGTTTATCGCTGAGAACAATGGTAGTATGCTTGCTGCAGTGTCTTGTAGCCTGGCCTCTGTTTTTTATGCTAAATAAGTTGCATGTTTAATGGGGGGTTACTCCTCTAATGACTCTAAAAGGGCTAGAAGCGTTAGCCGCTGTCGAGCACAAGCGTAACATCCCTAACAATCAGACCAGTGAGCCCCAACCCGCAGCGCGATAAGTCGCCACCGTTCGGTCCGGAGAGGATAGGTCGGAGTTGTGGACTCGAAACGGGGAAAGCGCACCAAGACAATCGTACACTTCAATCCGCGTGGCTCCGTGCCCGCGGCGGTTCAGTCGGAGCGCGATGGCCGGGCGGTTCGGTGACGGCAGCGGTTTCTACGGCAGATGGCCAGATGCGTGAACCGAGCGTGTGCATGATTCCCGTCAGAGGGCAGGTTTTTCGGTGGACAAGCCCAGCCGCGGTGCTTCAGTGTATATGGCGCTCGGCTGCTGACCCAAAAGACGCGGGTTCGATCCCGGCCGCGGCGGTCGGATTTCGATCGAGGCGAAATTCTAGAGGCCCATGTACTGTGCGATGTCTATGCACGTTAAAGAACTCCAAGAGGTCGAAATTTCCGGAGGCCTTCTCTACGGCGTCCCTCATAGCCTGAGTCGCTTTGGGATGTTAAGCAACAATAAAACAAATCAAACTTCACGGTGTACACGCCAACCGCACCGCGACAGAAGGCAGGAAGGTGGGAGTGAAAGAAGCAACAAAAATGGAGGTCCTATAGTAGAGGGCTCCAGTATTGTTTCGACTACCTGGGAACTGCACCGACATCGCACAGCACACGCTCGCCTTCCGCCTCCATCGAAATGCGGCCGCCGCAAAAGACAAGCCAGCCGCGGAAGAAAGAACCTCCTCTTGGGGCTGTGGAGAGAACTACTTGTTCTAACAAGAGAAAGGGATAAAGCCGCCGCGGTGGCGTCGCCGCGGGGCGCAAAAGGTAGCGGAGGTGACGAGCGTGCCTCCAACTCGTGAACATCAAATTTAGCCTAAAGTTTCTAGATCAGCTTTACGAAGTAGCTACAAGTTCCTCCTCATCAAGCCACCATTCCTACCTGGATCACGTCGTCCACCATATTCTTTCATGGCGGCACGGCTGCATGCATCCGAGCGTTGCGTCGGGAGGCAGACTCACGGCTTTGCCGTCGCGGACAGTGAACATTAGGGCAAATCAGCTAGGCACAGGCTCAAAGCGAAGCATGCCACTACTTTTATAAAAACTAGCACTTGAAGGACATGGACAGAAAGGGAGACATGCACGCTGAGTGTTTGTGTTTCTCCTTTTCTGTCCGTGTCCTTTAAGCGCTGGTTTTTGTAAACGAAAAAATACCTACCCCAAAAAGCTACTTTATTACACGCCAGTGCTGCACTTGAAGTTTAGTTTACGTAGTTTCCTTCCGCAAACCGCAATGGCAGCGATACGTTGCAGGACAGCGGTTTCTGGCATGCTGTATCCCCTGTACGCTGATTTTGAAGATAATTTCAGCGTAGTAGCTGCATGAAACACTTCTGAATGGCGTGTCGCCTTGTGCGGCTATGTAACTATAGGAGTGGTCGTTTGTAGCCGCACAGGCTACATTTACAGGCTACAGTCAGCGCGGAAACCGGCGCGAGAGAAGAAACAACACAAGCGCTGCTAACAACGAGAGGTTTCTTGCAAGCGAAGCAATAAAAACGAAGCTTTTAAACTACATACTAAACGAAGGTGAAGGTAGCAGGCATCAGGACCAAATGCAGTTTGACTTAAGGTCACAGTCATCTCGGCAGACGGCCAGCCTGAAGCAGTGTAGTAATTGGTTTATTAATAAACTAAGAACTGAAGTAAAATGATGTTGCTAGTCTTGGCATCTGCGTTGGAAACCTGAAGCATTGAGTTGCGGCCAGCGGAAACAAGTCACTAAGAGCAGTTTATGACAACTTTAGGATCATGAGAGGTGTACGACAAATGAACAGAAAAAAGACTACCTACAAATTGTGTGATTATAAAGGTTGCGCAAAAGTGGCCTCAGCCGTCACGGACAGCTGTCAGCTGGGCTTGTAAATCTTTTTTTCAGCGAAGACACACCAGGATGGCAGCCTGTTTAGGGTCATCGTCTCGCAACGAGGCACATGGCAGCCCCACCTTGCACAACAAGCTTGCTAGATTATAAAAACAAGTATACTGTTCACATCACAATAAGAAGGCTGCCCCAAGAAACATGAGACTAGTTGTGTACAATGCCAGGAGGGTGTAGCGTGCGACATTCCTTTCTCGTACGGTGTAGTTCAGGCATGTCACCCCTTTCAGTTTCTAACAGACGTATCTGCAGCGCAAACAGAAACGTATAGGAAAGAACGCAGGAAAAAGACTTGGAAAAAAAAACTGTCCGGCTTCTCTTTGAAACACAGCATACTGGCCTGGAACATAGCTGATAGAATTAAGCCCGCCCTGCTCAAAAACGTCGCTTACACTAAAGAGTATGCAATAAGAGTTGTTCGTCTTCACAAGCACGCAAGCAAGGCGCGCGAAGCATAAGGCATGCGCATAGATGACATCGCGTGGCAAACCTTTCATACACGCGTTTAAGTACAGCGACGCAACAGTACACCATATGCGCAGCTTCACTTCCGTTCACGAGCTAAAAACAGCGACAGAACCAACACGTGAAAAAATGGGCCCGTGCGCGCCTAACGCCCCTAAATAAACTAAAAGTAGCGACATCTCCTCCCTCCTCCTCCTATGCTGGCGCTCCTTCTCTCGGCTTCTCCCGGGCGCCGACGGTGGCGGCACCTAGGCCGGGAGAAGCTAGCAGACGCTCCCAACCGTCGCCTTTTGGCGCCCGGCAGACGGCGCGCCCGAATGAACTTTGTGTTGCGTTTTCTGCCTTGACTTCGGCCAGAATGACATCATGAAATGAGAGATTGAAAAGTCAGTTACTGTAATAACTGCCCAGACCAACGTTGCACTGCTTTATAGAAACTTTTTGTTCTTCGATCGCTTTGGCTGCGGAGCACACGGTGGAAGTGGCGCGCGCGAGCGAGTTCGCGGCACTGGAGCACTACCTACGCTCGACGAGTAGCTTTCTCGTCCCTCGCGCTTTGACGCGCAGCGGACCGCGCGCCCGCATGATTTTTGTTGCATTTTCTGCCTCAAATTCGGCCGCATTGAGATTATGGCGTGGGAGATACAAGGCACGAAAAAAAAAATATAGAGCGTGACCTTTCATAACTGAAAAAAGAATACACAAGTGTTAACACGTCACCACTCCGCATTAAAGTCCATGAGGAGCTTTTCCAATGTCGAACTTTGGAAATGGTCTGGATCATTGCGCACGCCCCTGCGTTAGTGATTCATTTGACACCACCTATCCACGTTACATAGCTCCACGCAGCGTGATTTTCGCAGGAATTCGCGGCAGCGACGACCGCCTCAACCCAAAATGTCTGAAACTGTTTTACAGAGGTCCTTGCTTGCATTGTCAAGTATTATCCACGCAGATATCGAGTATTCAAGCGACAGGTGCGTTAATGTGCCTAGGCACAGTAACGACCGATTTCGGTTTAGAACCCTGCTTGAAAAACACGTTCAGCAATGCGTGCAACATGAAAGCTAGACCTTAATCGCAAGCAGCATGAGCAGCAGGAGCTTCAACAGCAAGTACCGCACCTTTGGTGTCGAGTTCGTGAGCGAAGGAGTGCAACTAACAAAACAAATACGTCTAGCAATGCGTTCAACTTGAAAGCTAGACCTGCACCGCGAGCAGCATGAGCAGCGTAGGCTCAAACAGCGATTACCGCCCCTTTGGTATCGAGTTCGTGAGCCCAGGAATCCAGCTGCAGCAACACAAATACGGCAAGCAATGCGCGCAACATCAAGCCTAGACCTGCATAGCGAGCAACGTAAACGGCGGGGCTCAACATGCGAACGAGCCTGCGAACGAGCCCGACTGCAACCAAGCCGACACGCCGCGCAAAGCGAGCAACATTAACCCTCACTTCAGCACGGCTTTCGTGCCCGCTAGCAAAAGAGTCTGTTTAAAATCATGCCAAACGGCATTTAGTGCGAAGAAACACTGCAGACGCTGGTGCTTCACACCAAATAATCCGACAAAACACGACTGACAACTGAAAAACGACCACAGAAAACGAAGCGCGACTCCGAGCCCCGGCAATGGCGCCGGCGTCTGCTGCGGAGCCAAAAAACGCACGCTAACACGTGTCTACGGCGCCTCGGCCAATGGGAGGCTCGATTCTCCAGCGGAGCGCCAGGAGAGGAGGAGTGTCGGAAAGTTCAAAGCTTTTCGCTACTTTTGTTTCATTGAGGGGCTTTAATCCTTCCTGCGCCAGAGCAAGTTTTGAGCAGTCGGCGCGCACTAAAGCCCCTCAATGAAACAAAAGTAGCGAAAAGCTTTGAACTTTCCGATACTCCTCCTCTCCTGGCGCGCCGCAGGAGAATCGAGCCTCCCATTGGCCGAGGCGCCGTAGTCACGTGTTAGCGCGCGCTTTTTGGCTCCGCAGCAGACGCCGGCGCCATTGCCGGGGCTGGGAGTCGCGCTTCGTTCTCTGGGGTCGTTTTTCAGTTGTCAGTCGTGTTTTTTTCAGATTATTTGGTGTAAAGCGCCAGCGGCTGCAGGCTTTCTTCGCACTAAATGCCGTTTGCCATGATTTTAAACAGGCTCGTTCGCTAGTGGGTACGAAAGCCGTGCTGAAGTGCAGGTTTAATGTTGCTCGCATTGCGCGACGTGTTGGCTTGATTACAGTCGGGCTCGTTCGCAGGCTCGTTCGCATGTTGTTTGAGCCCCGCCGTTTACGTTGCTCGCTATGCAGGTCTAGGCTTGATGTTGCGCGCATTGCTTGCCGTATTTGTGTTGCTGCAGCTGTACTCCTGGGCTCACGAACTCGATACTAAAGTGGCGGTACTCGCTGTTTAAGCCTACGCTACTCATGCTGCTCGCGGTGCAGGTTTAGCTTTCATGTTGAACGCATCGCTAGACGTATTTGTTTTGTTACAGTTGCACTCCTTCGCTCACGAACTCGACACCAAAGGTGTGATACTTGCTGTTGAAGCTCCTGCTGCTCATGCTGCTTGCGATTAAGGTCTAGCTTTCATGTTGCACGCAGTGCTGAACGTATTTTTCAAGCAGGGTTCTAAACCGAAATCGGGCGTTACTGTGTCTAGGCACATTAACGCACCTGTCGCTTGAATACTCGATATCTGCATGGATAATACTTGAGAATGCAAGAAAGGACCTCTGTAAAACATAGTTTCAGACATTTTGGGTTTAGGCCGTCGTCGCTGCCGCGAATTCCTGCGTAAATCACGCTGCGTGGAGCTATGTAACGTGGATAGGTGGTCTTAAATGAATCACTAACGCAGGGGCGCGCGCAATGATCCAGACAATTTCCAGAGTTCGACATTGGAAAAGCTCCTCATGGCCTTTAATGCGGAGTGGTGACGTGTTAACACTTGTGTATTCTTTTTTCAGTTATGAAAGGTCACGCTCTATTTTTTTTTTCGTGCCTTGTATCTCCCACGCCACAATCTCAGTGCGGCCGAATATGAGGCTGAAAATGCAACAAAAATAATGCGGGCGCGCGGTCCGCTGCGCGCCAAAGCGCGAGCGATAAGAAAGCCACTCGTCGAGCGATGGTAGTCACTCCAGTGCCGCGAACCCTCTCGCGCGCGCCACTTCCAACGTGTGCTCCGCAGTCAACACGATCGAAGAACAAAAAGTTTCTGTAAAGCAGTGCAACGTTGGTCTGGGCAGTTATTACAGTAACTGATTTTTCAATCTCTCATTTCATGATGTCATTTTGACCGAAGCCAAGGCAGAAAACGCAACACAAAGTTCATTTGGGCGCGTGGTCTGCCGGGCGCCAAAAGGCGACGGTTGGGAGCGTCTGCTAGCTGCTCCCGGCCTAGGTGCCGCCACCGTCGGCACCCGGGAGAAGCCGAGAGAAGGAGCGCCGGCATAGGAGGAGGAGGGAGGAGATGTCGCTACTTTTAGTTTATTTAGGGGCTTTATGCCCGACAGAAAACCGGTTCATGTAAACGCGGTAGTGTCGGGCTGGTCAGCCCGACATCTGGCGCACCCCGACCCGACCGGCATCGTTGGGCTCCGTGTATACGAGGCTATATTCTCTTAGTACTTCCGTCACCTCGCTACCAATTGCAAACTGCTGCTGCCTTGCTAGTCTGTTGAACATTACTTTGGTTATTTTTAACCCCGCCGCTCTGCTCTGGCTGTCTAACTCATTCATCATGCTTCGCAGTTCATGTACTAAGTGACTTTACAAGGCAATGTCATCAGCAAACCGCAAATTACTTAGGTGTTCACCATTAAATCTTATCCCCAACTGTTCACATTTCAGGCCCCGGAATACCTCCTGTAAACAGGCGTTGAATAGCATTGGCGAGATCGTGTCTGACACATTTCCTTATTGTAATTTTATTGCTGACTTTATGGAGGACTGTGGTAGCTGCTCAATCGGTATATCTTCCAATATTTCGACATAAAACTCTTCTACACACTGATTCCGCAATGCCTGCATACGAACTGAAGTTTCCACTGAGTCAAATCCTTTCTCGTAATCAATTCATGCTATATATAGGGGTAGGTTATATTCTGCGCCTTTCTCTATCATCTGATTGATAGCGTGAATATGGCCTGTTGCCGAGTATCCTTTACGAAAGTCTGCCTGATCATTTCGCTAATTAAAGTCTAGGGTTGTCCTGACTATATTAGCGATTACCTTACTAAATACCTTGTAGGCAACTGACAGTAAGCTAATCGGTCTGTAATTCTTCAAGTCCTTGACGTCGCCTTTCTTATGAATTATGATAATGTTAGCGATCTTCCAAGCTCATGGTACGCTCGAAGTCACAAGGCATTGCGTATATAGGGTTGCTACTTTTGAAGAGAAAAGCTTCACTAGGCTCGTGAGCCACACTACAGGTTTGCCACAGCTGCGCATGCGCGAAACCGAGTGACATCACGCGGAGCGCAGGTGGCCGCTGCTGCCGCAGCCGTCGTCGCCTCCGCGCGCTAACTCCGTCGTCTGACCTTTCGCCGCCGCCGCGCGCTACTGGGCATGTCCGTCGCCGCTTCTCCTCCTCGCACCGTTTTTAAGCATGATTGCTTTTAGCTCCCGTTGTCGGCAGTGTGGTGATGTCACGCCGAGACCGAGAGCCAACATCCGAGCACTGAATTCTACTCATCTGGACACTGAATTCTACTCATCCGGGCTCTGAAACGAGAACATCCGGGCACCGTACGAGATTGAACGAGTTTCAACGAGACTCTCTAAGCCCTCCTACGGGACCGGCATAAGCGCCGGTTGCTCTCCAAGCGAGTCACAAAAAAATAACTGCTGCAAGTGTCTTCTCAATGTTCATCAAGATATCACTCGAGCTGTGCATTTGATAATGCACGGAATTATAATTTATCCTTCGCCGCTGCCGCGCGGTCGCCCGCGCCGTCCCAAGAGATGAAGGTTCTTTGGCAAGCAGTTGCGAGAACGCGTGAGCGGAGGCGGCAGCGGCGGCCATAGAAGAGGCGGCGATCCTCGCCACCGTTTGACCTTTCGCCGCAGCCGTGTGCAGTGCACATTTGAAAGGGGGGATATATAAGGCGCGCTTGCCCATAGAACAGGCGCAGACACTCGCCATGGAAGGAGAAGAAGCAGCAACAGTTGGACGGCGCAGAAACACCGATCTAGATGTGGTAGCTTGGGAGTTTTCTATTTATTTATCAAATACTGCCAACTGCCTCTTGGCAGTCAAAGCAGGAGTGGATACATTGTTCTTGAACAATTGCTAAGGTGAGTTTAACAGCGGCAAAGAAAGAAAACATGCTATTGACAATCAGCCACGAAGGAATGTGCACAATCAAAAAACACAAAAAAAGAATGAAGGAATACAGTTTGAAAGGCCGACGGCAAAGCAAGAAGCGTTGTAAAGAAATACTTGCTGCATCATAGATAAGATGACACGGCTGTAACAAAAGATTCCACTGAGGGCATGTCAGCTACTTCATAGGGTAAGGCGTTCCACTCAGCTGTGGTTTGAGGAAAGAATGATGAACGGTAGGCGTTAGTTTTAACCTGCGGCATTACAATTGTTTTGCTGTGCTTGCCTCTCGTTTTCCTGGATTCGTTGAAGTGCATGTAATTATGAAAATTTATTTTAAAAATTTATTTTAACATGGTGGTTGACAATACTGTACATCATTTGTAGCCGGTGTAGTTTGCGGCGCATTTCTAGCGACGGGAGCCCAGCTCGTGTTCTCAGGTCTGAAACAGAAATACTTCTATGGTAAGCGTTAAAAATGATGGTTGGTTTGGTTTATGGGGTTTAACGTCTCAAAGCGACTAAGGCTATGAGAGACGCCCGTTAAAAATGAATCGAAGTGCTTTCTTTCGTACCCCTTCAATGTGATTGATGTTTTTCTTAGTATGAGAGTCCCAAACAGTGTCAGCGTAATCAAGAATTGGCCTAACGAGTGTCGTGAATGCTGCAAGTTTTGTTGCACTAGGGCAGTGCCTCATGCGGTGCTTTAATAACCACAGAATTTTTAGTGACGCCGACACAACATATTCAACATGTGCGTTCCACGTTAATTTGGAGTCAATTATAATACCAATTGAATGCCAACAGCGCAACCGACGCAGACAAAGTAGAAGAAGACACAGGAGAAGCGCTGACTCACAACTGAAATTTTATTCACGGAAAGTAGTACATTTTATAGAAAAAGTGGCCAACTTATCAGCTAGTAAACACAACCCATGTATAATACCAACATATTTGAAGTTGTCAACCCGCTTGACATCAGCATTGTTAAATTTGTAAGTATATATTAACGGGTTTTCTTTCTTGTGACCATCATGTGGGCACATTTAGAGACATTTAGGTTCATACGCCAGGATTGACACCAACTGTTAATTGCAGAGAGGTAATCAAATCAAATCAAATCAAATCAAAGGTTTATTTTGCACTTCATACAAAGAAATGCAGGGCACAGGGACAAAAAAGCTTTTCAGAAGACAGCTTGACAGGGCCCCTGCGCCCTTACGAATTGCTGGCGTACAGTGCAACAAAAAGCATCACTAAGGACTGAAATAACATGATATAATTACTACAATCAAAACGAAATTAAGTACACAAAAGAACTACTACAAAGATTTAGTTGTTTTGCCCTTGAGGAGTGATCAGTTGCAGACACATTTATTAAAAATTCAACAGATACGTCTTAAGTTCGGCCGGTTTCATGCTGTATACATTTACATTTTTTGAGATTAACTCATTTAGAAGCCTGCTTATACGATTTTCAATGCTGTTCCACCCCTGACTCGTCCTAGAAAACGGAACCAACCATGATTCCTGGTTCCGAAGAGAATATTGCACGTCAGGAGGCCGTTTCAGATTAAACAGTGATAGATATGCCTTATTATTGAATTTCAGGCATGTCTTATATCGCGTTCAGTCGGTAGCTGTACAAGTTAGTGAACGGTAAAACGTTGTACGCTTGAAAAAGAGGAATTGATGGTGCCTCCCAAGAAACTCCCGCAACTTGCCGGAGAGCTTTTTTCTGTAATATGTGGATTCTATTAATATTTACCTTTGATGTTGTACTCCAAAATAAAGAGCAGTAGTCTATTTGGGATGAAAAAAGGCAATTATATACCTGACGTTTAAGCCTTGCAGGTAAGACATGACGGCAGTTACACAGTACTCCAACTACTTTCGCCAAATTAGCAAGGACATAGTTCATATGCGAGTTCCATACCAAATGTTCATTAAATATGACACCGAGCACCTTAGTCTCTGGTACAAGTGCAATCTTGTCTGACCCAATATAGAGGTCAAATCTGCAACTTATGCGTTTTTGGGCCACAGTAAAAAGGATTGCCTTAGTCTTTTTAGTGTTAATATGCAGTGAGTTTGCTTGGCTCCAATGGTGTAACGCCTCAAGGGTGGCATTGGCTGCATCATGAAGATCGTCAAGGCTGTCAGACCTTATAAATACGCTCGTGTCGTCTGCATAGATAATGAAGGAAGCCATGGTCTGTGATGTTTACAATATCATTTATATATAAATTGAATAACAAAGGTCCTAAGACACTACCTTGTGGGACACCGGCTTTCAGGAATTCCGGAGTAGAATAGTCCTCATTTATTACGACAGATTGTTGCCTGTTTGTGAGATAAGGTTTCAGGAGATTTATTGATACTCCCCGAAAACCATAGTGTTCTAGTTTCGCTCAAAGTGTTTCGTGATTCAAAGAGTCAAAGGCTTTTGAGAAGTCTACAAAAATACCAATAATTAGCTGCTTTGCTTCTAAAGATTTTATTATGATTTCCTTTTGTGTTAATAAAGCAAGTTCGGTCGACATTCCTTTTCGAAAAACAAACTGGCATGGGGATATTAAACTGTGTTTTTCGCAAAATGAATTCATTCTAGTGCAAATAATTTTTTCTAGTCCTTTGCAAAAGGCAGGGAGGACCGAAATTGGCCTATAATTTTAAAAGTTGTTCTTATCACCTGATTTGTATATCACTACGACCTTTGCACGCTTCATGTCTTCTGGAAATATGCCGGATGTCATGGACAGGTTAAAAATGTGGGCAAGAACCGACAAAATGTGTTCTAAAACGAACTTCACTGGTGTTATTTTGAGACCGTCAATGTCTCTAGCTTTCACATAGCACAATTTGATCTTGCACAGATTCGATGACCTGGTACACGATGCAGTCATCGGCGAAGAACCGGCATTGTACAGAGGAATCCAAAGACAGGTCATTTAAATAGATCAGAAAAAGAAGAGGTCCAAGGACAGAACCTTGTGGCACACCGGATAATACAGGGGCAGATGAAGAAAGTGAGTTTTCAATGCCGACATGCTGTTGCCGATTGGATAAGTAACAATCGAGCCAATTCAAAATTTGTTCATTTTGCAAGACACTTTTTAGCTTAAGTAATAACCTTTTGTGACAGACTCGGTCAAACGCCTTTTCGAAGTCGAGGCACAATATATCAATTTGCCCACCCCGATCCAAAGCTACCATGAGATCACTAGTACTGTGTTGTAGTTGCGTAACCGTGGATAGGCCACGTCGAAAACCGTGCTGTCCCTCAGAAAAGAAATTATTATTTTCCAGAAAACTGCTTATATGCTTAAAAATAAAGTGCTCCATTACCTTGCTAACGGTGCACAGGAGCGAAACAGGCCTGTAATTATTGACACTTGCCTTATCTCCAGATTTGTGAATAGGGATGACCTCAGCCATTTTCCAATCATCGGGAATGGTAGCTTGATTCAAACTCTCGTTGAATATTATGAGCAGGTATTTCGAGCACCATTCTGCGTACCTAAATAGAAAGTTGTTGGATATTTCGTCTGGTCCGGCAGATTTTTTTGTGTCTAAGCTTAACAGTGAAGAAAAAATGCCTTGTTCCGTAATGAAGAGGTTCGGCAGCTCATATTTTGGGCATACATATTCAGGACTAAGATTGTCAGCTTGTAAAAATACGGAAGCAAAATACGCGTTGAAAGCCTCGGCAATACACTGTGTATCAGTGGTCTCGGTACCGGTCAGTCCGACTTTGGTCACCGGAGCTTTTTTGTTTGTTAAATGCATCCAAAACTTTCTTGGCGCGTTTGTAAGAAAATGGTGCATCTTAACGTTAAAAAAGTGGTATTTAGATAATTTAATTTTATTTTTAAGTTCAGTGCGCAATGACTGTAGCCTTGAGCGAGTAGTGCAAGAATTGAGGCGTGAACAGCGTTTTAGTCGACCCTTTAGGTGCAGTATGTCCCGAGTAATCCATGGACTGTGGCGAGGTGCTTTCTTACACTTCATGGGAATGAATTTCTTAGTGCATTCATGTACTGAATGTTTAAATGCTTCCATAAATCGTTGACGCTAAAGTTTCCCAGCTTGTGTTTTTCGAGAAAGGAGTCAAAATCCTGTTCTAAGTAGTCAATCACGCTTTCGTCGGCAGCATTTCTAAAATCCAAGAATTTCTTGGGGATGCTTCGTGTCACCTTTCTTGATAAATTGCTTTTAAAAAGAACTGATTCGTGATCGGATATGCCTGGCAAGACTTCAACAGTAAATCCTAAATCACTTACTTCTGCAGAAATAAAAACAAGATCGAGAATTGATTTCGAAGTCGTAGTGACACGTGTTGGTATTTCCACTATTTGTTTAAGATTAAAAGAAAAAGCAATATCAAGCAGCAGTTCAGAGTGCAGACATGGAGGCCTTGCGCATAGTTCGTCCCAGTTTATCATGGGTAGATTAAAGTCGCCGCATAAGATAACATAAGGGTAACGTTTTCTGTGCTCATGAAGAAAGTTGTACAACGATTCTAAAATCGAAATGTCAGCATTTGGAGGCCTGTACACTACACCCATAAGATGGCTGCCTTGGTGCAGTTGTACGTGAATCCAAACCATCTCGACAGATGTGTTGTGAGGAATTAATGTGTAGTTAATGCCCTTCCTAATTATGGCCGCGACGCCACCTCCCCTTGAGCCACGGTCTTGTCGAATTATATCATGCGAGATAGGTATAACGTCAGTATCAGGGATACTGTCATGGAGCCATGTTTCCGTGAGAAGCGTGACGTCAGGGCCGCAACCAAGAAGAAGGCTTTCGAGTTCATCGATTTTGTTCACGACGCTTCTAGCGCTGACATTTAGTACAGATAGCGGTGCTCTGTCTGGGAGTGGTTTTGTTGGCTGGAAGGCGCTGTTTCGTTTCTTTTTGCTCGAATTATGCCTGGTGTGTCACTTCAATTCCAGCGGAACGGCCTTGTTCAGTCCTTCGTCCCATCTGTAAACCTTCCCGTTTATTTTGACCTTGTCGAATGATAACACTACCTTGTCGCCTTTGTCTCTGTTTGGTTTTGTATAGGCCCAAAGTTTTTTTCTTATCGCTTGGACTCGGGGCGAAAAGTAATCCGAAACGCTGAATTGTGAGCCTTTAAAGGCGCTGCATGCTTTCAGTATCCTTTATTTGTCCCTGTAGTCTGAAAGCCTGAATATTACAGGTGGACATCTATCCTCACGCGCTTTCCCAATTCTGTGTTCGCTGAAAAGCAGCGAGCGCTTTTCGCTTCCAGATATCCAGGCTTAATCTTAGCTAAGCCACAGCCAATTTTTTTGTAGCACAATCTCTCCTGCGTCCTTCAAAGAGTCTGCTGCTGTCTGATCCTCACCAGCTGCTTTCTCCCTTTGCATTGCTCCTAAGGCTTTCTTTGCTTCCTCCTTCGTTACTGGCGGGATGTCCCATTGCTATGCTCGACTGCCTCTCTCTGTAACGTTCGGATTACATTCGCTACTGTATAGATTTATGTAGCACTCTTTGGCTACTTTAACGATCTTATCCATATTGCTGTTGGCATTGCCCTCTTTGTCTCTTAGCGGGTACATCTGGTTTTTACCTGTACCTAGTTTTCTCTTGACTGCTTTGAAGCTGCCTTCATTCTTTAGAGCATGCTCGATTGTCTCCATGTTAAACTTCCTTATGTCGGCTACCTTGTGCTTATTTATTAACTTCGATAGCTCTGCTGATTCTATTCTGTTTGTGGAGTTAGAAGTCCCCATGTTTTTGCGTTTCTTAATCAGATCTTTAGTCTCCTGAGATAGCTTGCAGGTATCCTGTCCAATCATCCTACCACCTACTTCACTTCTGCAGCACACCCCGTAACGATAGCTTTGAGATTATTGGTCATTGTTTCAACATTATGGTCATCTTCTTCAGTTAAAGCGGAAAATATGTTCTGCAGCAAAATGCTGAATTCCACTACTTTCCCTCTTGTGCATAATATACTGCATAGAAACCTGAGCCACTATGTAATCAGAGGAATCGCACTGGACCTGATAACAAGCTATCTCTGCAACCGACACCAATACACTGCGGCCAATACCAATAGTGTAAACTCATATAGTAGCACCCTATGTTCTTCATTAGGTGTTCCATGGGGCTGATGTTTAGGTCCAATCCTATTTATTTTATAGATAAATGATATAGTTAACTTACCACAAACAAATTACATTATAATATATGCGGGCGGCGCAAATGTATTTTGTCCGGTAACACGCGTCATGCGATACAGGCGGTAGCAAATAACTGCCTTTCCGAACTATCTATCTGGCTGAATTCACATCAGCTTCAGATGAATGTTAGCAAAACGAACTTTGTGCTCTTGAGAGCACAGAACGAAGCTGTCGAAACTGATCTTTCGCTATCATTTGAAGGTTATAGTCTTGCTCGAGAGCGCACAATGAACTTCATTGGTGCCAATTTTAAAGAAGATATCTTATGGACAGACCACACAGATTACTTCTGCAATAAGATATCTCGCTGTGTTGGTATTATTACTAAATTTCGAACAGTCTTTGCAATAGGCGTAAAACTACCGATATACTATTATTTAGTTCACTCTCACTTGTACTACAGTTTACTCGTATCGGGTTGTTCCACTGAAACAAACGAAACAGCCCTTACAAAAATTTTTAGTAACATTCTTTAGAAAGTCTTTAGACAATTGTTAATAGAACCTATTACCATTGAACACAATGTCTTTTAAACGTCTTTATACATTGTAGCAACAACCTATCAACCGTCCTCCGACTATTGGCCACCGATATCCAAAAGACTCAAGTACGTAGAAAGACTTTATACTTCCTATGATCCCCTTATCGACAGTTTCTATACTTCCTATTGACCCCTTACCGACAATGTCTACCAACACCCTATCAACGATCTTCCGACAATTGGCCACCGTTATTCAAAAGACTCAATTACATAGAAAGTCTTTACACTTCTTATCAACCTCATACCGACAATGCCTACCAACACCCTATCAACGGTCTTCCGACAATTGGCCACCGTTATTGAAAAGACTCAAGTACGAAGAAAGTATAATTCCTACATCAACGTTTGGAAAAGTGTGTGTTAACTACACAGTACAACACTTTTACCAACATAGTTTTATCACTTCAAAATCATTTTGTGAACACTGTATCCTGGACTGCTTAAAGAATAATAGAAGTAAAATGCAAATTGTTACATTTATTGTGCATAAGTGTACATACGCGCTACAAGACATGCATGATGCATCAAAATATTTTATGGAGCACAATGGAGGAACAGAATATTGCTTTCGGCACAGTTCCCCTCAGTTCCCTTTTAATAACAATGACTGACACACAGAAATTGAAAAACATAACAGGTTTTATTTCACGACGTTTCGGCTAGAGGACCAGCCTTTTTCGAGTATAGTACAGCATTCGAAATAAAAGCTGTGTGCTTAAAATGCTGTAGTACACTTGGAAACGGCTGGCCCTCCAACCAAAACGTCGTGAATTCAATATCGTTAGGTCTTTCTTACATATTGTGACGAAGGGAATGGGTTTATTTGCAGGATGAACGGGGATATGTGAGCAAACAGTGAAACGGTGAACGGCCAGCGTCGAGCCAGTCCCAGTCTCGAGTACGCGCCCCTTCGTCGTCCTCTTCTCCTCCGCTGCGCCCTTCGTCTTCTTCACTTGCTCCGAAGCGCGGCCCGGCGTAAGTTGCGTAGCAACCCGGCATAAGTTGCGTAACACTTCTCCCCGGGCAGACGGAGCTCGGCCCCGAGCGAGTTACGTCCAAGGATGACAGCGCTTCAGTCGAGCCACGTGAGCGACCTCTGTCTTTCGTGAGCGGCGATTCGCCGTGGTCACTTTCGCGATAACATAGGTGACTTCACTCAGCCGTCTGATAACGACAAAGGGCCCGGCGTACTTCCAAAGGAATTTCTGGTACAGGCCCCGACGGCGTAATGGTGTCCAAAGCCAAACGAGATCTCCGGGTGCGTAGGTCACTGCCATATGCTCATCGTCATACCGAGCCTTGGCGCGGCCTTGAGCTGTGATGGTTCGCAGACGAGCAAGTCGACGGGCTTCCTCAGCGCGGCAGAGGTGTTGCGAGAGGGTGATGTCTTCATGTCCGGAGAATGGAAGAATAGTGTCCAAGAAGGTCCGCGGGAGGCGTGCGTAGAGCAGGAAGAAAGGGGAGAATCCCGTGACCTCGTGTTTCGCTGTGTTATAGGCGTACGCAACAAATCGCAGCACGGCGTCCCAATTCTTGTGGTCTGATGCTACGTACATGGACATCATGTTGATCAGAGTCCGGTTGACGCGCGCTGTCAACCCATTTGTCTGGGGATGGTAGGGCGTAGAATGGCGGTATTCGGAGCCGCACAGCCGGAGTAGTGCTTCTACAACGTCGGCAGTGAACTGCCGGCCGCGGTCACTGATGACTACACGAGGCGCACCGTGGCGAAGAACGACGTGGGAAAGCAAAAATTCCGACACGTCTGTTGCTTTGGCGGAAACAAGTGCAGCAGTTTCCACATAGCGGGTCAAGTAGTCCACAGCTACGATAATCCAGCGGTGGCCTGCAGACGACTTCGGAAACGGGCCGACCAAGTCAATTCCGATTTTCTCAAAAGGTAAGCTCGGTGGCCTTACCGGTTGCAGAAGACCGGCCGGTGGTGTGTTGCACCGCTTCAGCCGTTGGCAGGGAGTACAGCTTGCTACGTAGTGCTGTGTCGTTGTGTACATTCTTGGCCAGTAAAAACGTTGTCGGGTTCGAGCAAGGGTGCGAGTAAACCCCAGGTGACCGGAGGTGACGTCATCATGCATTGCATGTAAGACGCCACCACGAACAGAAGCCGGGACAACAAGCAGCAGACGGGCGCCGTCAGCTGAGTAGTTCTTATTATAAAGTAGGCCGTCTCGGATAACGAAGGGAGTAGTAGTTACAGCCATGTGAGCCTTGGCAAAAAGCGCACTCAAAGCTGGATCTTGGCGTTGTTCTTGTTGGAACGTGACATGATCCGGAAATGTCTCGATCAAAGAGGCTAGGCAGTCATCCAGGTCGTCCTCACCGACTGCCGTTGAAGGAAGAGGGAAACGCGATAAACAGTCAGCGTCAGCGTGGCGACGGCCGCTTTTATAGGACACAAAAAAGTCATATTCTTGAAGACGTAAGGCCCAGCGAGCTAACCGACCTGAAGGGTCGCGTAGGCCAACGAGCCAACATAGGGAGTGATGGTCGGTGATCACGTTGAAGTGGCGTCCATAGAGGTAGGGTCGAAACTTGGCGACAGCGAAAACGACGGCGAGACATTCCATTTCTGTGACGGTATAATTGCGTTCGGCTTTCGTTAAAGTGCGGCTGACGTAGGCAACAACGTGTTCGGCGTCATTCTGAAGCTGGACGAGTACCGCGCCGACGCCCACGCCGCTAGCGTCGGTGTGGACTTCTGTAGGAGCCACGGGATCGAAATGACGCAAAACAGGGCCAGAAGTTGGCACGAACTTCAGTTGTTGGAATGATGACGCACATTCTGGGGACCACACAAACTGAGCGTCTTTGTGCTGGAGGCAAGTCAACGGATGGGCAATTTGGGCAAATCCTTAGATAAATCGACGAAAATACGAGCACAGGCCCAAAAAGCTCCTCAAATGCTTTACATTTTGAGGTTCCGGAAAGTCACGCACAGCAGCAATCTTTTGCGGGTCCGGCCGAATCCTGTTCTGGTCGACGAGGAATCCCAGCACCAGGGTTTGTCGCTCGCCGAAGTGACACTTTGTAGAATTTAATAGATCGCTGCGCGAAGCCTGGCCTAGCGAAACTCAGCTTCCTAAGCTGACCGCTTCCTAAGCAGACCCAGAGTAACACTTCTGCTCCTAGCTCGTACTTCACGGCTTGCCGAATGCAGGGGCCTGCCTACATCGCTGCGCGAAGCACGGCCTAGCAAAACTCAGCTTCCTAAGCTGACACAGAGTAACACTTCAGCTCCAAGCTTGCTCTTCATGGCTTGCCGAAAGCAGGGGCCTGCCTACAACGCTGCGCGAAGCCTCGCCTATCAAAACTCAGCTTCCTAAGCTGACACAGAGTAACACTTATGCTCCTAGGTCGCTCTTCATGGCTTGCCGAATGCAGCGGCCTGCCTACATCGCTGCGCGAAGCCTGGCCTAGCAAAACTCAGCTTCCTAAGCTGACACAGAGTAACACTTCAGCTCCAAGCTTGCTCTTCATGGCTTGCCGAAAGCAGGGGCCTGCCTACAACGCTGCGCGAAGCCTGGTCTATCAAAACTCAGCTTCCTAAGCTGACACAGAGTAACACTTAGGCTCCTAGGTAGCTCTTCATGGCTTGCCGAAAGCAGGGGCCTGCCTACAACGCTGCTCGAAGCCTGGCCTGGAAAAACTCAGCTTCTTCAGCTGACACAGAATAACACTTCAGCTCCAAGCTTGCTCTTCATGGCTTGCCGAATGCAGCGGCCTGCCTACATCGCTGCGCGAAGCCTGGCCTAGAAAACTCAGCTTCCTAAGCTGACACAGAGTAACACTTCAGCTCCAAGCTTGCTCTTCACGGCTTGGCGAAAGCAGGGGCCTGCCTACAACGCTGCTCGAAGCCTGGCCTGGAAAAACTCAGCTTCTTCAGCTGACACAGAATAACACTTCAGCTCCAAGCTTGCTCTTCATGGCTTGCCGAATGCAGCGGCCTGCCTACATCGCTGCGCGAAGCCTGGCCTAGCAAAACTCAGCTTCCTAAGCTGACACAGAGTAACACTTCAGCTCCAAGCTCGCTCTTCACGGCTTGGCGAAAGCAGGGGCCCGCCTACAACGCTGCTCGAAGCCTGGCCTGGAAAAACTCAGCTTCTTCAGCTGACACAGAATAACACTTCAGCTCCAAGCTTGCTCTTCATGGCTTGCCGAATGCAGCGGCCTGCCTACATCGCTGCGCGAAGCCTGGCCTAGCAAAACTCAGCTTCCTAAGCTGACACAGAGTAACACTTCAGCTCCAAGCTTGCTCTTCATGGCTTGCCGAAAGCAGGGGCCTGCCTACAACGCTGCGCGAAGCCTGGTCTATCAAAACTCAGCTTCCTAAGCTGACACAGAGTAACACTTAGGCTCCTAGGTAGCTCTTCATGGCTTGCCGAAAGCAGGGGCCTGGCTACAACGCTGCGCGAAGCCTGGCCTAGAAAAGCTCAGCTTCCTCAGCTGACACAGAGTAAGACTTCAGCTCCAAGCTCGCTCTTCACGGCTTGGCAAAAGCAGGGGCCTGCCTACATCGCTGCGCGAAGCCTGGCCTAGCAAACCTCAGCTTCCTAAGCTGACACAGATTAACACTTCTGCTCCAAGCTCGCTCTTCACGGCTTGCCGAAACCAGGGCCTGCCTACAACGCTGCGCGAAGCCTGGCCTGGAAAACTCAGCTTCCTCAGCTGACACAGAATAACACTTCAGCTCCAAGCTTGCTCTTCATTTCTTGTCGAAAGCAGGGGCCTGCCTACATCGCTGCGCGAAGCCTGGCCTAGCAAAACTCAGCTTCCTAAGCTGACACAGAGTAACACTTCTGCTCCTAGGTCGCTCTTCATGGCTTGCCGAAAGCAGGGGCCTGCCTACATCGCTGCGCGAAGCCTGGCATAGATAAACCCAGCTTCCCAAGCTGACACAGAGTAAATCTTCAGCTCCAGCCTCGCTGTTCCCGGCTTGCCGAAAGCAGGGGCTTGGCTACGTCGCTGCACAAAGCCTGGCCTAGAAAAAAGCTTCCTCAGCTGACACAGAGTAAGACTTCAGCTCCAACCTCGCTCTTCACGGCTTGCCGAAAGCAGGGGCCTGGCTACATCGCTGCGCGAAGCCTGGCCTAGAAAAACTCAGCTTCCTAAGCTGACAGCGAGTAACACTTCAGCTCCAACCTCGCTCTTCACGGCTTGCCGAATGCAGGGTCCTGCCTACATCGCTGCGCGAAGCCCGGCCTAGCAAACCTCAGCTTCCTAAGCTGACACAGAGTAACACTTCAGCTCCAAGCTTGCTCTTCATGGCTTGCCGAAAGCAGGGGCCTGCCTACAACGCTGCGCGAAGCCTGGCCTAGAAAAGCACAGCTTCCTCAGCTGACACAGAGTAACACTTCAGCTCCAAGCTCGCTCTTCACGGCTTGCTGGAAGCATGGGCCTGCCTATAACGCTGCGCGAAGCCTGGCCTGGAAAAACTCAGCTTCCTAAGCTGACACAGATTAACACTTCTGCTCCAAGCTCGCTCTTCACGGCTTGCCGAAAGCAGGGGCCTGCTTACAACGCTGCGCGAAGCCTGGCCTGGAAAAACTCAGCTTCCTCAGCTGACACAGAGTAATACTTCAGCTCGAAGCTCGATCTTCATGGCCTGCCGAAAGCAGGGGCCTGCCTACATCGCTGCTCGAACCTTGCATAGATAAACCCAGCTTCCTAAGCTGACAAAGAGTAAATCTTAAGCTCCAACCTCGCTCTTCACGGCTTTCCGAAAGCAGGGGCCTGGCTACATCGCTGGGCGAAGCCTGGCATAGATAAACCCAGCTTCCTAAGCTGACACAGAGTAAATCTTCAGCTCCAACCTCGCTCTTCACGGCTTGACGAAAGCAGGGGCCTCGCTACATCGCTGCGCGAAGCCTGGCCTACAAAAACTCAGCTTCCTAAGCTGACAGAGAGTAACACTTCAGCTCCAAGCTTGCTCTTCATGGCTTGCCGAAAGCAGGGGCCTGCCTACATCGCTGCGCGATGCCTAGCCTAGCGAAACTCAGCTTCCTAAACTGACACTGAATAACACTTCAGCTCCAAGCTCGCTCCTCACGCCTTGCAGAAAGCAGGGGTCTGCCTACAACGCTGGGTGATGTCTGGCCTAGAAAAAGAGCAGGGCCCTGCCTACATGGCTGCGCGAATTCTGGCCGAGAAAAACTCAGCTTCCTAAGCTGACACAGGGTAACACTTCATCTCCAAGCTCGCTCTTCACGGCTTGTCGAAAGCAGGGGCCTGCCTACATCGCTGCGCGAAGCCTGGCATAGAAAAACTGAGCTTCCACAGCTGGCACAGAGTAACACTTCAGCTCCAAGATCGCTCTTCACTGCTTGCCGACAGCAGGGTCGGCCGCCATGGCTGCACGAAGCCTGGCCGAGAAAAACTCAGCTTCCTAAGCTGACACAGAGTAACACTTCAGCTCCAAGCTCGATCTTCACGGTTTGCCGAAAGCAGGGGCCTGTCTACGTCACTGCGCGAAGCCTTACATAGAAAAACTCATTTTCCTAAGCAGCCACAGAAAAACACTTAAGCTCCAAGCCCACTATTCACGGTTTGCCGAAAGCAGTCGCCTACATACATCGCTGGGCGAAGCTTCGCATAGAAAAACAGTTTCCTAAGCTGACACAGAGTAACACTTCAGCTCCAAGATCGCTCTTCATTTCTTGCCGAAAGCAGGGGCCTGCCTACATCGCTGCGCGAAGCCTGGCCTAGCAAATTCAGCTTCCTAAGCTGACACAGAGTAACACTTCTGCTCCTAGGTCGCTCTTCATGGCTTGCCGAAAGCAGGGGCCTGCCTACATCGCTGCGCGAAGCCTGGCATAGATAAACCCAGCTTCCCAAGCTGACACAGAGTAAATCTTCAGCTCCAGCCTCGCTGTTCCCGGCTTGCCGAAAGCAGGGGCCTGGCTACATCGCTGCACGAAGCCTGGCCTAGAAAAAAGCTTCCTCAGCTGACACAGAGTAAGACTTCAGCTCCAACCTCGCTCTTCACGGCTTGCCGAAAGCAGGGGCCTGGCTACATCGCTGCGCGAAGCCTGGCCTAGAAAAACTCAGCTTCCTAAGCTGATAGCGAGTAACACTTCAGCTCCAACCTCGCTCTTCACTGCTTGCCGAATGCAGGGGCCTGCATACATCTCTGCGCGAAGCCTGGCCTAGATAAACAGCTTCCTAAGCTGCCACATAGTCACACTTCAGCTGCAAGCTCGCTCTTCACTGCTTGCGTAACCAACGGCCTGGCTACATCGCTGCGCGAAGCCTGGCCTAGAAAAACGCAGCTTCCTAAGCTGACGCAGGTTAACACTTAAGCTCTAAGCTCGCTCTTCACGGCTTGCCGAAAGGAGGGGCCTGCATACATCTCTGCGCGAAGCCTGCCCTAGAAAAAGAAATTCCTAAGCTGCCACATAATCACACTTCAGCTGCAAGCTCGCTCTTCCCTGCTTGCTGTAAGCAGGGGCCTGGCTACATCGCTCCGCGAAGCCTGGCCTAGCAAAATTCAGCTTCCTAAGCTGACAGAGAGCAACACTTCAGCTGCAAGCTCGCTCTTCACTGCTTGCCGAAAGCAGGGGCCTACCTACATCGCTGCGCTAAGCCTGACCTAGAAAAACTGAGCTTTATAAACATATGACTATACATCGATCAATGCCCAGGTTAAAATTTATAACTGGTTCCAGTCCAACTGTTTTGGAAATTTGTTCCTTAAACCAGTTGCCACTAGAACCAGTTGCAATACGAGATGCAGCTGACACCTGCTACTACTCCAGATGGAACGGAGTCCTACTGCATTCCAGCCACAGACTTCCCTATGGAGTCGTCGGGACGTCCAAGCACGCCAGCTAGCACAAATACAGTTGAGTAAGCGAGCAGATGGCGATCACGGGAGCCCGAAACACTGCAGATGTCTTTTGAGTGCGTCAGTGTTTTATTGCCCTCGGCGCTTTCACTGAATCTTGAATCTTCGCGTTGAGCATAATCGTCCGGCCTACAGCTGCGATGGCATCAATACTCTTCTGCCGAGCAGAAGTAAGGGTTGCTGTAAAGGAAAGCATAATTGTTTACTTTTCTAGGTGACAAGAGAATAGCATAACGTACAAGCCCAGAAATTTATGCCATTTTTACCGACGGAAGTCTATGAAGCGTCAAAGGTTGGCCTTTGCGCCACTAAAAGGCAGTCGTGGTAAGCGGAGTGTGCTTGCACACGCACTTCGGCACACCATCCGAACGCATACCCACATTTCGGTTGTAGAGGCCAGTTGCATACATCACCAGCCTTTGTTTCAATACACAGCGAGTTTGGCAAAACAGCGAAACGAGTGAGCGTAAAAATATAACGTGCCGATAAATGCGCTAGAATTTTTTTATTACGAACACAAAAATAGCATAATATACACTTGAATGAGTGAACTGGTACTTAGTATGCACCAGAAAAGGTCACGGTGAAAATGACTTGCCGGTGAAAATGACTTGTAGTAATTCGTACTGACGTGTCCACTTCGACGAGTAGTAAAAGCAAGCAAACTGTCTTCCTTGAGCTCCATCAAGGAAAGAACTGTTTAACAATCTCGCCAGCAATAATCAGCGAATAATTAATTCTATGTCGGGGTTCTTCAAACACAACGTTCCCACGGAACACGATGAGAAATCGCTCACGCCGTGCGCTCAACCACTGTCTCCATGGCTGACCCTCATGCGGAGTGTGCGAAACTGACGCATGTTTGGGTCGTCTCTTTTTTATACTTAGTAGTCTGCTTGCTGGGGCACAAAAATAAGTTAATAATTTTTAAATTGTTGCTTATTACTTTTTTCACAGCTGTAATCGCCATGTGCAGTATGGCTATTATTGATAAAATACGTATCGTATTTTATCACTAAAATACGTATTTTATTGATAAAATATGTATTTTATCCCCCCACCCTGTTCGCAGCAGTCGCGGCATGTCTCGGTAATCACGGTCCCAGCATCAGAAGTTCCTTTCGGTGGTTGGGCAGTTATAAATATATAATTATAATGTTGCCCTGGCCGAAACGCCTATGTCACAACGCGCTGGAGATAGAAAGTGAGCGGGATTAATAAAAAGAAGAAAAAATAGCATGGCTTTAACGCGGGAACACGATATGTTCGCTGCAGTGCGACCCATGCTAAACTCGCAATGCAGAGTTTTGAGGAAAGTGACGTTGTTCGCCAGGAGAGCGCCTAACGGCATTTTCGCATGCAGTTCACACAGTGCTATCGGACTGATATTCGCCGATAAGCCAGCTTCAATCTAATTTCATAGTACGTTCATTTCTGCGCCTAATGACTGCTGAGCCACAGAAGCATTTATTTCCTTCTCATCGTCCCTCCAAGCCGTAAAAAAAACTCCCAATTTGGTTTTTACGCACTACTAGTTCTGCCCACTTGACCCTCAGATTGGAGTTTTTGCTTCCACTTGACCCACAAATGGAACCAATTACTTCCCAGTTGGTCCCCAGTTCGTCCCATTTGGCCCTCGACTGGGGAACGATGTTTCCCAGTTTCCCAACCAAGTTTTCCGATGTTTCCCAGTTTCCAGCAAGTGGAAAATGATGTTTCCCAGTTGCTGGAAAACTGGAACAATTGCCTCCCCTTGGCCCCAAGTGGGACCAGTTGAATTCCAACTGAGTTTTAAAGGGGTATCATGTTGGCTTCCAATTCCGTTTTTTTCTTGGACCCATGCCGGCTTTGTTATTTGAACTACGATGTTATCAACCTAAGTTAAAAACATCCTAGTCGAAATATGGGTAGCACATGTAACATGAAGGCAAGAAATCTAATTATCATCATGGTAACGGGCTGGATTCAGAGAGAATGCAAGCACAGCAGAGCGGATCAGGTCAGGTGGGCAAATGAGGTTCGGAAGTTTGCTGGTATAAGGTGACCGCCGCTGGCACAGGACAGGGTTAAATGGAGAAATTTTTGCCCAGCAGTGGACATAGGCTGGTGATGATAAAAGTTGTACTCAAGAAGTTTATTCCTAAAATATATGAGGTCACACATTCAGCAACACAAATACCAAACAAAGCTTTCCTCAGTTCAACATTCGGATAGTTAGTTATCATTGCTAGCGCGATTAGCAGATTTAACACAATTTTGAGAAAAATTTACTCCCAAAATTGAACTGGAACAATTTTTTACTTTGAATAGTTGGATAAGTTGAATAAAACATGCTTAATCAGAAAAAATGGTTATCATAATCCTGGCTGCTGAATAACAAAAACGTTTTTCAGTGTGTCCTCACTTTTCAGTGTGGTTGAGATAGCTTGCATTGGCTGCAGCACAAGGCATAAATTGAATGTAAGAATAGCAATGAAATAGCAATGCGAATCCTGAGTAAAGTGACTGGCATTTTTAACCAACTGCGTACAGTTGAGTCAGAAACCTGAGAGGTGTGCATTCAGATTTGTCTTTACTACTTCCGTATTTTTCTTCTTTTTACGTAGGATAATGCTGCCGTGAAGCGAGCATGAAAACACAAAAAAACACAGGCAGCGCTGGTCATGCCGCCAATTTGTAGTCAACAGCAATTTCCAACTTTAAATGCAGTAAGGCAACACGAAATACCGAACGATTGGAAAATATGGAATTCTGAAATTATACCTCACTTACACTCCCAGGACGGGACAAGTAATATCTACAAGGAGTCTAGGTTAAGGCAGATATAATGTCCTGGGTACGTCTCCAGCTTTTCCACGAAAAAAAGGTGGGTAAATAAGACGTCCGAGAGATTTTGCCTCGGTACCTAGACGTTCAGACTTAATCTGGATATCTCTGGAAGGTTTGTGGTTTGCAGGGTCTTCACGGCTTGCCTAAATCCGGCGCCTGTCGACATCGTTGTGCGAAGCCTGACCTAAAACCACTATGCTTCCACAGCTGGCTAAATGTAACGCTCGAGCAGCAAGATCGCTGTTCAGGGCTTGCCAAAAATCCGGGACCTGTCTGCTTCACTGCGCAAATCCTGACCTAGAGCCGCTCAGCTTCCAAAGGTACCAAAGGGTACAAACCAGTAACACTCGAGCCTATCCACGGCTTTCTAACGGCGCCTGTCTGCATCGCTGCGCGAATCCTGACCTGGAACCACTCATCCTCCAAAGCTTACGCAAGTATAACGCCCGAACTGCAAGCTCGCTCTTCACGACACTCGAGCTGCAAGCACGCTCTTTACGGCGTGGCGAAAGCCGGCGCCTGCCTACATTCATTCTTTCTTTCTTTATTTCAAAGTACACAAGTAATTACATAAAGACACTCAAGGATCCTTAGCCAGAGGCTAGTCGTGGATCCCAAAATGAATACAAATAAGGCTACTGACGATTCAGGAGGAAAAAAAACACACATTTGTCGGTGAGAATGAAACAAATGCAATGCAAAAAACAATACAAAGTAGAGTACAAAATACAATACAAAATACAGAGTGAAACACTATCGTATGACATTCATATAACCAAATAAAAATAAATGTCATTCTACATTCAGATTGCCACGTTCAATAGATTAGTAGTATTATGCCACGCCACAGACGCATATAGTGTCGCTTCACTGAGACGCTTCTGTTTGAAGGAAAAAAATTCTTCAATGCTCTAAATGTATTAAGTGAAGATATGACTGAGCGTGAGATAGCATTCCAAATTTTGACACCAGAAAAACGGAGACGTCGATGACCATAATGATTGTTAGATATTGGAAGCAAGAACTTTCCATGAGCGGCTGAGCGAGAACTGGACGGTGGAGCCTTGTATGAAACTGAAGGAAAGGTGCTAGGGTTGCAGATAACATTTTTGACAAAAATTGCTAAACGATAGTTTCTTAGGTTAGTTAGTGGCATAATGTTATTTTGTTTAAATAAAGGCTGTGATAGAGTTCTAGGTGCAAAAAAATTGATCATTCTAAGAGCCCTTTTTTGCCGCCTTACCACGGGTTCAATATACGATGGATACATAAGGCCCCAGGCCTCAATACAGTATGTTAGCTGCGACAGAAACAAACTGAAATATAATGTTTTTAGCGTATTAGTCTGAAAATATTTAGATGCTTTCCCTAATGTATAACAAGAGTACGACAGCTTTTTACACAGGGCATCAATGTGCTGGTGCCAGTTGAAATCTTTATCCACAATCACTCCCAAGTATGTGATTGCGTCAACTTGCTGTAACTCATCAGCTCCAATATGCAAGCTGCAGGGTGACATGCACGCAGACTTATACGGTCATTTGAAAGTAATATATTTCGTTTTTTTCAGTGTTCAGGGATAGACGGTTAGATTGGAACCAGGTTTTAATGCATTGAAGCTCTTTATTAAGCACGGTTATACCATCCTTAGTAACTACCATAGCGGTGTCGTCTGCATACATGATGACATGTGATTTCTCTGCATATACAGGAAGGTCATTCACGTAAAGAGAAAAACGAATAGGTCCCACAACCGAACCTTGTGGAATACCCATGGGCACTGTTAGCAAATCTGAAAGATTGTCGTCAATTTGGACCCGTTGAGAACGATCGGATAAATAACTTCTAAGGAACTGCAACGCCAAACCTATAAAACCAAGTCTTTCAAGTTTTTTGGACAGAATATCATGATCCACGGTATCGAAAGCTTTTTTTTATGTCTAGGAACACGCCTACTGCTACAAAATTTCTGTTAAGTGCGTCATTTACGACTTCGGATAAGGATAAGATTGCAGTAGTAGTAGATCTTGACTCCTGAAAGCCATGTTGATCAGTGCTAAGAATGGCATACTTCTTCAAAAAGTTCTTAATACGTTTGGCAAGCAGTTTCTCGAAAAGTGTGTTAAAACAACTTAAGACAGAAATTGGTCGGTAATTACTTAGATTATCAGGGTTTCCATTTTTGTATCCCGGGTCTACTTTTGCTACCTTCAGTGCATCCGGATATGTGGCGCTATAAAAGGACTTATTAAACTAAGAAACCAAAGTAGGCGCTAGAACTTCAATATTGATTTTCAATAACGACACAGGAATTCCATCTAGTCCGCGCGCTTTTACGGCCTCCAGTTGCCTACCCACTGATATAAGTTCATGACAGGTTATGTCATCATATCTGAAGCTGGATTCCTGCCATGGAGGAAGAAAAAGAGGCTCCCCGCTTTGCGCTTTGGGGATCACATTCTGAGCTATGGAGCAAAAATTCCTGTTAAATTCATCTGTCATGTGTGATGCACTCGGGGACAAGTCTTTTGAGGGTAGTACCCTTTTTACTCCTGCTGGCTGAATGATAGAATTTAGAATTTCCCATAGTTTCTTGGTATTGCTATCATTAGCATTAATTTTTAAGTGCTATAATAATGTCTTTTCTGCCGACGCATCAACGCAGGGGCTTTATTCCTGTGAGTTCTATATTGAGCTGCGTAATAATCATTGCCCCTGTTCTGTTTCATTTTGGTATGCCAATACTCGCGTTGCTTTATCACATCAAGCACAGAAGAAGTCATCCAAGGGCAAATTGGCACCGTGAAATAGTTCACTCTTTTAGTAACCTTGCATTCATTTATTAACATATTTGTTTCTTCTATGAGGCGTCGGCAGTGCTCGTTAGGATTTAAAGGTTGAAAATCGTCAAAGCTAACACGTGAAATTAGCCAAGAAAATTTTTCGTGGTCAATCCGGGTAAATAATTTGATAGATGGTTCGGGGCGGCCTGGAATATTTAAGCCTTTCAACAGTGCCACAGGTAGATGATCTATAAGCGCAGTATTAAACACTATAGCGAGACTATGGGTGGGTTGAAAGTTACACAGGATGTTATCCAAACATGTCGAAGTGTTGCTCGTAATGCGGGTGGGGGATGTAATATAGTTATAGAAACCGAATGAAGAGAGAAGATTAGAATAGTCGCTATGATCTGCACCCAGTGTGTCAATGTTCATATCCCCAGTAATAATAGCGTGGTTTGACCACTTAGTTATGTTTGCGAATATAGTTTCAAGGTTACTTAAGAAGATGTTACGAGTATTAAGCGGTGCTCGGTAAGCAACTCCAATCAAAACGCTGTCAGTTTCCACGAACATTGCCTCTGTGGCATCGTTGGTTCCGTTAACAATGTGAGGGCATTCTTTAAAACTTAGAGAGCTTTTAATGTAAAGGCCGACGCCACCACCCCTATTTCTAGCACAACGAGGGCGTGACAGAAAAACGCACTTCGGTATATTAAGACATTCATTTGGAAATAGCCAAGTTTCTGAGACTGCAATTACATCTTATGTATTTTTGTGTTCAGCTAGAAACGAGCAAAGAAAGTCAAAATTTTTCGATATACTCCTGATATTGCAGTGCAGTACAGAGCGAGTACAGTTCAAGTCACAGAAGTTATCAACTTGATCAGCCGTGAGCATTTCAAGATCTTTAAGCTATTTTGTCAAGGTCGGTTGCCGCGATTAATCTATCTTGTCAAGGTCAGCTGCCGTTACGATGTGGTATATCTCTGAGCTATCTGTCTTTCTCATCAGAACGTTACCTCTAGAAACCCAGGCATACTTCCAGTTGTGTTCTTTCTTTGCGGTGATAGCCTTTGAAAGCAACACCTTATTCTCGGGGCAGAGATGTTCATTTACGAACACAGATGTTGTGCCGGCCAAGCCTACATCTGAAGTAGTTAGGCGCTGCTTTCTTGTGGCATTCAGCACTTCATCACGCTTGCTGCACAAGGCGAATTTGACAATGATATTGTGTGGCTTATTTTTGGACGGAACATGATGAACCACGTCGATTTCTTCTTTCGTTATGGAGTCACCGACTTCAGCTCCGAGAGCGGAAACAATGCTAGGCACGCATTCTTCGGAAGACTCGGGTATGCCTTTCAGTTCTAAGTTTTGTCAGTGACTGTACTGCTAAATTTCTGCCAGCTCAGTTCGAGCTTTTGTAAGCTCCTTCTGCAGGAAAAGATTTTCTCTCTTCAGAAGCTCTTGTTCAGCCTTAAGCAGAGTTATTTCTTTCTCGTGTTTCGCGGTAGCTAAATTAAATTGCTCAAAGCCTTCGCTCATAAATGAGACAGATTGTGTAAGGGTGGTTAGATCCCTAGTTATGTTTGTCTCCATCGCTTCAACCCTGCTGTTGAGCTTGACGACATTGCTGCGCTTAGCCGACCGAAAAACCCTCAGGTTCCAAAGCTGACACAACAGTAACACTCGAGCTTATAGCTCGGTCTACATGGTTTGCCGAAAGCCGGGGCCACTATGCACCTGCACCTGTAGCCTAACCTGGAACCACTTAGCTTCCACAGCTGGCACGATTATAACAATCGATGCCTGACAGAAGTAGCACTGGAGTTCAAAGCTCGCCCTTCACGGCTTGCCGAAACCCGGGGCCTACCTACATCGCGGTGGAAAGCCTGACCTAGAACCACACAACTTACAAAGCTCACGCACAAATAACACTCGGGACTCTCATCTACACGGCTCTACACGGCTTCCTAAGAGCCGGGACCTGTCTACATCGCTGCGCGAAGCCTGGCCTAGAACCACGTGTGCTTCCAAAGCTGACAGCAGATTAACACTCGAGCTTCAAGCTCTTTCTACACGGCTTGCAATAAGCCGGGGCCTGTCTGCAGTGCTGCGCGAAGCCACACCTAGAACCACTCTGGTTCCAAATCTTACACAAAAGTAACTCTCGAGCTCTATGCTTCCTCTACAGGGCTTGCTGAAACTCGGGGATTTTATACAACGCTGCGCGATGCCTGACCTAGAACTACACAGCTTTCGAACCTCACACATAAGTAACACTGGAGCTCCAGGATTTCTCTTCACGGCTTGCCGAAAAGCGGGGCCTGTCTACATCGCTGCGCAAAGCGTGACCTGGAACCACTACAACCCAAGCGTATCCAAAGGTAAAAGTCGAGCTGATCGCTCGCTCTACGCGGTTTGCCGAAAACCGGCGCCTGTCTACATCGCGGCGCAAAGCGTGACCTGGAACCACTACATCCCAAGCATATCCAAGGGTAACAGTCGAGCTGAACGCTCGCTCTACGCGGTTTGCCGAAAACCGGGGCCTGTCTACATCGCTGCGCAAAGCGTGACCTGGAACCACTACATCCCAAGCATATCCAAGAGTAACAGTCGAGCTGAACGCTCGCTCTACGCGGTTTGCCGAAAACCGGGGCCTGTCTACATCGCGGCGCAAAGCGTGACCTGGAACCACTACATCCCAAGCATATCCAAGGGTAACAGTCGAGCTGAACGCTCGCTCTACGCGGTTTGCCGAAAACCGGGGCCTGTCTACATCGCTGCGCAAAGCGTGACCTGGAACCACTACATCCCAAGCATATCCAAGAGTAACAGTCGAGCTGAACGCTCGCTCTACGCGGTTTGCCGAAAACCGGGGCCTGTCTACATCGCTGCGCAAAGCGTGACCTGGAACAACTACACCCCACGCGTATCCAAAGCTACCAGTCGAGCTGAACGCTCGCTCTACGCGGTTTGCCGAAAACCGGGGCCTGTCTACATCGCTGCGCAAAGCGTGACCTGCAACCACTACATCCCAAGCTATCCAAAGGTACCAGTCGAGCTGAACGATCGCTCTACGCGGTTTGCCGAAAACTCGGGCCTGTCTACATCGCTGCGCAAAGCGTGACCTGGAACAACTACATCCCAAGCGTATCCAAAGGTAACAGTCGAGCTGTACGCTCGCTCTACGCGGCTTGCCGAAAACCGGGGCCTGTCTACATCGCTGCGCAAAGCGGGACCTGGAACCACTACATCCCAACCGTATCCAAAGGTAACAGTTCAGCTGAACGCTCGCTCTGCCCAGTTTGCCGAAAACCGGGGCCTGTCTACATCGCGGCTCAAAGCTTGATCTGGAACCACTACATCCCAAGCGTATCCAAAAGTAACAGTCGAGCTGAACGCTCGCTCTACGCGGTTTGCCGAAAATCGGGGCCTGTCTACATCGCTGCGCAAAGCGTGACCTGGAACTACTACATCCCAATCGTATCCAAATGTAACAGTCCAGCTGAACGCTCGCTCTACGCGGTTTGCCGAAAACCGGGGCCTGTCTACATTGCTGCGAAAAGCGTGACCTGGAACCAGTACATCTCAAGCGTATTCAAAGGTAACAGTCGAGCTGAACGCTCGCTCCACGCGGTTTGCAGAAAACCGGGGCCTGTCTACATCGCTGCGCAAAGCGTGACCTGGCACCACTACATCCCAAGCGTATCCAAAGGTACCAGTCGAACTGAACGATCGCTCTACGCGGTTTGCTGAAAACCGGGGCCTGTCGACATCGCTGCGCAAAACGTCACCGCGAACCACTACATCCCAACCGTATCCAAAGGTAACAGTCGAGCTCAACGCTCGCTCTACGAGATTTGCCGCAAAACCGGGGCCTGTCTACATCGCGGCGCAAAGCGTGACCTGGAACCACTACATCCCAAGCGTATCCAAAGGTAACAGTCGAGCTAAACGCTCGCTCTACGCGGTTTGCAGAAAACCGGGGCCTGTCTACATGGCTGCGCAAAGCGTGACCTAGAACCACTACATCCCAAGCATATCCAAAGGTAAGAGTCGAGCTCAACGCTCGCTCTACGCGGTTTGCCGAAAACCGGGGCCTGTCTACATCGCTGCGCAAAGCGTGACCTGAAACCGCTACATCCCAAGCGTATCCAAAGGTAACAATCGAGTTGAACGCTCGCTCTACGCGGTTTGCCGAAAACCGGGGCCTGTCTACATCGCTGCGCAAAGCGTCACCTGGAACCACTACATCCCAAGCGTATCCAAAGGTAACGGTCGAACTGTACGCTCGGTCTACGCGGTTTGCCGAAAACCGGGGCCTGTCTACATCGCTGCGCAAAGCGTGACCTGGAACCACTACATCCCAAGCGTATCCAAAGATACCAGTCGATCGGAACGATCGCTCTATGCGGTTTGCCGAAATCCGGGGCCACTCTACATCGCTGCGCAAAGCGTGGCCTGGAACCACTACATCCCAAGCGTATCCAGAGGTAACGGTCGAGCTGAACGCTCGCTCTACGCGGTTTGCCGAAAACCGGAGCCTGTCTACATCGCTGCGCAAACCGTGACCTGGAACCACTAAATCCCAAGCGTACCCAAAAGTAACAGTCGAGCTGAACGCTCGCTGTACGCGGTTTGCCGAAAACCGGGGCCGCTCTACATCGCTGCGCAAAGCGTGACCTGGAACCGCTACATCTCAAGCGTATCCAAAGGTACCAGTCGACCTGAACGATCGCTCTACGCGGTTTGCCGAAAACCGGGGCCTGTCTACATCGCTGCGCAAAGCGTGACCTGGGACCACTACATCCCAAGCGTATCCAAACGTAACAGTCGAGCTGAATGCTCGCTCTACGCGGTTTGCCGAAAACCGGGGCTGTCTACATCGCTGCGAAAAGCGTGACCTGGAACCAGTACATCTCAAGCGTATTCAAAGGTAACAGTCGAGCTGAACGCTCGCTCCACGCGGTTTGCAGAAAACCGGGGCCTGTCTACATCGCTGCGCAAAGCGTGACCTGGAACCACTACATCCCAAGCGTATCCAAAGGTACCAGTCGAGCTGAACGATCGCTCTACGCGGTTTGCCGAAAGCCGGGGCCTCTCTACATCGCTGCGCAAAGCGTGACCTGGAACCACTACATCCCGAGCGTATCCAGAGGTAACGGTCGAGCTGAACGCTCACTCTACGCGGTTTGACGAAAACCGGGGCCTGTCTACATCGCTGCGCAAAGCGTGACCTGGAACCGCTACATCCCAAGCGTATCCAAAGGTAACAATCGAGTTGAACGCTCGATCTACGCGGTTTGCCGAAAACCGGGGCCTGTCTACATCGCTGCCCAAAGCGTGACCTGGAACCACTACATCCCAAGCGTATCCAAAGGCAACAGTCGAGCTGAACGCTCGCTATACGCGGTTTGCTGAATATCGGGGCCTCTCTACATCGCTGCGCAAAGCGTGACCTAGAACCACTACATCCCAAGCATATCCAAAGGTAAGAGTCGAGCTCAACGCTCGCTCTACGCGGTTTGCCGAAAACCGGGGCCTGTCTACATCGCTGCGCAAAGCGTGACCTGAAACCGCTACATCCCAAGCGTATCCAAAGGTAACAATCGAGTTGAACGCTCGCTCTACGCGGTTTGCCGAAAACCGGGGGCTGTCTACATCGCTGCGCAAAGCGTCACCTGGAACCACTACATCCCAAGCGTATCCAAAGGTAACGGTCGAACTGTACGCTCGGTCTACGCGGTTTGCCGAAAACCGGAGCCTGTCTACATCGCTGCGCAAACCGTGACCTGGAACCACAACATCCCAAGCGTATCCAAAGGTAACAGTCGAGCTGAACGCTCGCTCTACGCGGTTTGCAGAAAACCGGGGCCTGTCTACATCGCTGCGCAAAGCGTGACCTGGAACCACTACATCCCAAGCGTATCCAAAGGTACCAGTCGAACTGAACGATCGCTCTACGCGGTTTGCTGAAAACCGGGGCCTGTCGACATCGCTGCGCAAAGCGTCACCGGGAACCACTACATCCCAACCGTATGCAAAGGTAACAGTCGAGCTCAACGCTCGCTCTACGAGATTTGCCGAAAACCGGGGCCTGTCTACATCGCGGCGCAAAGCGTGACCTGGAACCACTACATGCCAAGCGTATCCAAAGGTAGCAGTCGAGCTCAACGCTCGCTCTACGCGGTTTGCAGAAAAACGGGGCCTGTCTACATCGCTGCGCAAAGCGTGACCTGGAACCGCTACATCCCAAGCGTATCGAAATGTAACAGTCGAGTTGAACGCTCGCTCTACGCGGTTTGCCGAAAACCGGGGCCTATCTACATCGCTGCGCAAAGCGTGACCTGGAACCACTACATCCCAAGCTTATCCAAAGGTAACAGTCGAGCTGAACGCTCGCTCTACGCGGTTTGCCGAAAACCGGGGCCTGTGTACATCGCTGCGGAAAGCGTGACCTGGACCCACTACATCCCAAGCGTATCCAAAGGTAGCAGTCGAGCTGAACGCTCGCTCTACGCGGTTTGCCGAAAGCCGGGGCCTGTCTACATCGCTGCGCAAAGCGTGACCTGGAACCACTACATCCCAAGCGTATCCAAAGATAACGGTCGAGCTGAACGCCCGCTCTACGCGGTTTGTCTAAAACCGGGGCCTGTCTACATCGCTGCGCAAAGCGTGACCTGGATCCACTACATCCCAAGCGTATCCAAAGGTAACGGTCGAGCTGAACGCTCGCTCTACGCGGTTTGTCGAAAACCGGGGCCTATCTACATCACTGCGCAAAGCGTGACCTGGACCACTGCATCCCAAGCGTATCCAAAGGTAACAGTCGAGCTGAATGCTCGCTCAACGCGGTTTGCCGAACACCGGGGCCTGTCTACATCGCTGCGCAAAGCGTGACCTGGATTCACTACATCCCAAGCGTATCCAAAGGTAACGGTCGAACTGTACGCTCGGTCTACGCGGTTTGCCGAAAACCGGGGCCTGACTACATCGCTGCGCAAAGCGTGACCTGGACGCACTACATCCCAAGCGTATCCAAAGGTAACTGTCGAGCTAAACGCTCGCCCTACGCGGTTTGCAGAAAACCGGGGCCTGTCTACATAGCTGCGCAAAGCGTGACCTGGAACCAGTACATCTCAACCGTATCCAAAGGTAACAGTCGAGCTCAACGCTCGCTCTACGTGGTTTGTCGAAAACCGGGGCCTATCTACATCGCTGCGCAAAGCGTGACCTGGAACCACTACATCCCAAGCGTATCCAAAGGTACCAGTCGAGCTGAACGATCGCTCTACGCGGTTTGCCGAAAGCCGGGGCCTCTCTACATCGCTGCGCAAAGCGTGACCTGGAACCACTACATCCCGAGCGTATCCAGAGGTAACGGTCGAGCTGAACGCTCGCTCTACGCGGTTTGACGAAAACCGGGGCCTGTCTACATCGCTGCGCAAAGCGTGACCTGGAACCACTACATCCCAAGCGTATCCAAAGGTAACAGTCGAGCTGAACGCTAGCTCTACGCGGTTTGCCGAAAACCGGGGCCTGTCTACATCGCTGCGCAAAGCGTGACCTGGAACCGCTACATCCCAAGCGTATCCAAAGGTAACAATCGAGTTGAACGCTCGATCTACGCGGTTTGCCGAAAACCGGGGCCTGTCTACATCGCTGCCGAAAGCGTGACCTGGAACCACTACATCCCAAGCGTATCCAAAGGCAACAGTCGAGCTGAACGCTCGCTCTACGCGGTTTGCTGAATATCGGGGCCTGTCTACATCGCTGCGCAAAGCGTGACCTAGAACCACTACATCCCAAGCATATCCAAAGGTAAGAGTCGAGCTCAACGCTCGCTCTACGCGGTTTGCCGAAAACCGGGGCATGTCTACATCGCTGCGCAAAGCGTGACCTGAAACCGCTACATGCCAAGCGTATCCAAAGGTAACAATCGAGTTGAACGCTCGCTCTACGCGGTTTGCCGAAAACCGGGGCCTGTCTACATCGCTGCGCAAAGCGTCACCTGGAACCACTACATCCCAAGCGTATCCAAAGGTAACGGTCGAACTGTACGCTCGGTCTACGCGGTTTGCCGAAAACCGGGGCCTGTCTACATCGCTGCGCAAAGCGTGACCTGGAACCACTACATCCCAAGCGTATCCAAAGGTACCAGTCGATCTGAACGATCGCTCTATGCGGTTTGCCGAAATCCGGGGCCACTCTACATCGCTGCGCAAAGCGTGGCCTGGAACCACTACATCCCAAGCGTATCCAGAGGTAACGGTCGAGCTGAACGCTCGCTCTACGCGGTTTGCCGAAAACCGGAGCCTGTCTACATCGCTGCGCAAACCGTGACCTGGAACCACTACATCCCAAGCGCACCCAAAGGTAACAGTCGAGCTGAACGCTCGCTGTACGCGGTTTGCCGAAAACCGGGGCCGCTCTACATCGCTGCGCAAAGCGTGACCTGGAACCACTACATCTCAAGCGTATCCAAAGGTACCAGTCGACCTGAATGATCACTCTAAGCGGTTTGCCGAAAACCGGGGCCTGTCTACATCGCTGCGCAAAGCGTGACCTGGAACCACTACATCCCAAGCGTATCCAAGCGTAACAGTCGAGCTGAATGCTCGCTCTACGCGGTTTGCCGAAAACCGGGGCTGTCTACATCGCTGCGAAAAGCGTGACCTGGAACCAGTACATCTCAAGCGTATTCAAAGGTAACAGTCGAGCTGAACGCTCGCTCTACGCGGTTTGCAGAAAACCGGGGCCTGTCTGCATCGCTGCGCAAAGCGTGACCTGGAACCACTACATCCCAAGCGTATCCAAAGGTACCAGTCGAACTCAACGATCGCTCTACGCGGTTTGCTGAAAACCGGGGCCTGTCGACATCGCTGCGCAAAACGTCACCGGGACCCACTACATCCCAACCGTATCCAAAGGTAACAGTCGAGCTCAACGCTCGCTCTACGAGATTTGCCGAAAACCGGGGCCTGTCTACATCCCGGCGCAAAGCGTGACCTGGAACCGCTACATCCCAAGCGTATCGAAAGGTAACAGTCGAGTTGAACGCTCGCTCTACGCGGTTTGCCGAAAACCGGGGCCTATCTACATCGCTGCGCAAAGCGTGACCTGGAACCACTACATCCCAAGCTTACCCAAAGGTAACAGTCGAGCTGAACGCTCGCTCTACGCGGTTTGCCGAAAACCGGGGCCTGTGTACATCGCTGCGCAAAGCGTGACCTGGAACCACTACATCCCAAGCGTATCCAAAGGTAACGGTCGAGCTGAACACTCGCTCTACGCGGTTTGTCTAAAACCGGGGCCTATCTACATCACTGCGCAAAGCGTGACTTGGAACCACTGCATCCCAAGCGTATCCAAAGGTAACAGTCGAGCTGAATGCTCGCTCCACGCGGTTTTCCGAAAACCGGGGCCTGTCTACATCGCTGCGCAAAGCGTGACCTCGAACCACTACATCCCAAGCGTATCCAAAGGTAACAGTCGAGCTCAACGCTCGCTCTACGCGGTTTGCAGAAAACCGGGGCCTGTCTACATCGCTGCGCAAAGCGTGATCTGGAACCACTACATCCCAAGCGTATCCAAAGGTAACGGTCGAGCTGAACGCTCGCTCTACGCGGTTTGCCGAAAACCGGGGCCTATCTACATCACTGCGCAAAGCGTGACCTGGAACCACTGCATCCCAAGCGTATCCAAAGGTAACAGTCGAGCCGAAAGCTCGCTCCTTGCGGTTTGCCGAAAACCGGGGCCTGTCTACATCGCTGCGCAAAGCGTGACCTGGATTCACTACATCCCAAGCGTATCCAAAGGTAACGGTCGAACTGTACGCTCGGTCTACGCGGTTTGCCGAAAACCGGGGCCTGTCTACATCGCTGCGCAAAGCGTGACCTGGAACCACTACATCCCAAGCGTATCCAAAGGTAACAGTCGAGCTGAACGCTCGCTCTACGCGGTTTGCCGAAAACCGGGGCCTGTCTACATCGCTGCGCAAAGCGTGACCTGGAAACACTACATCCCAAGCGTATCCAAAGGTAACAATCGAGTTGAACGCTCGCTCTACGTGGTTTGCCGAAAACCGGGGCCTGTCTACATCGCTGCGCAAAGCGTGACCTGGACCCACTACATCCCAAGCGTATCCAAAGGTAACTGTCGATCTAAACGCTCGCCCTACGCGGTTTGCCGAAAACCGGGGCCTGTCTACATCGCTGCGCAAAGCGTGACCTGGAACCAGTACATCTCAACCGTATCCAAAGGTAACAGTCGAGCTCAACGCTCGCTCTACGAGGTTTGCCGAAAACCGGCGCCTGTCTACATCGCTGCGCAGAGCGCGACCTGGAACCAGTACATCTCAAGCGTATCCAAAGGTAACAGTTGAGCTGAACGCTCGCTCTACGCGGTTTGCAGAAAACCGGGGCCTGTCTACATCGCTGCGCAAAGCGTCACCTGGAACCACTACATCCCAAGCGTAACAAAGGTAACAGTCGAGCTCAACGCTCGCTCTACGCGGTTTGCAGAAAACCGGGGCCTGTCTACATCGCTGCGCAAAGCGTGATCTGGCACCACTACATCCCAAGCGTATCCAAAGGTAACGGTCGAGCTGAACGCTCGCTCTACGCGGTTTGCCGAAAACCGGGGCCTATCTACATCACTGCGCAAAGCGTGACCTGGAACCACTGCATCCCAAGCGTATCCAAAGGTAACAGTCGAGCCGAAAGCTCGCTCCTTGCGGTTTGCCGAAAACCGGGGCCTGTCTACATCGCTGCGCAAAGCGTGACCTGGATTCACTACATCCCAAGCGTATCCAAAGGTAACGGTCGAACTGTACGCTCGGTCTACGCGGTTTGCCGAAAACCGGGGCCTGTCTACATCGCTGCGCAAAGCGTGACCTGGAACCACTACATCCCAAGCGTATCCAAAGGTAACAGTCGAGCTGAACGCTCGCTCTACGCGGTTTGCCGAAAACCGGGGCCTGTCTACATCGCTGCGCAAAGCGTGACCTGGAAACACTACATCCCAAGCGTATCCAAAGGTAACAATCGAGTTGAACGCTCGCTCTACGTGGTTTGCCGAAAACCGGGGCCTGTCTACATCGCTGCGCAAAGCGTGACCTGGACCCACTACATCCCAAGCGTATCCAAAGGTAACTGTCGATCTAAACGCTCGCCCTACGCGGTTTGCCGAAAACCGGGGCCTGTCTACATCGCTGCGCAAAGCGTGACCTGGAACCAGTACATCTCAACCGTATCCAAAGGTAACAGTCGAGCTCAACGCTCGCTCTACGAGGTTTGCCGTAAACCGGCGCCTGTCTACATCGCTGCGCAAAGCGCGACCTGGAACCAGTACATCTCAAGCGTATCCAAAGGTAACAGTTGAGCTGAACGCTCGCTCTACGCGGTTTGCAGAAAACCGGGGCCTGTCTACATCGCTGCGCAAAGCGTCACCTGGAACCACTACATCCCAAGCGTAACAAAGGTAACAGTCGAGCTGAACGCTCGCTCTACACGGTTTGCAGAAAACCGGGGCCTGTCTACACCGCTGCACAAAGCGCGACCTGGAACCACTACATCCCAAGCGTATCCAAAGGTAACAGTCGAGCCGAACGCTCGCTCTACGCGTTTGCCGAAAGCCGGGGCCTGTCTACATCGCTGCGCAAAGCGTGACCTGGAACCACTACATTCCGAGCGTATCCAAAGGTAACAGTCGAGCTGAACGCTCGCTCTACGCGGTTTGCCGAAAACCGGGGCCTGTCTGCATCGCTCCGCAAAGCGTGACCTAGAACCACTGCATCCCAGTCGTATCCAAAGGTAACAGTCGAGCTGAACGCTCGCTCTACGCGGTTTGCCGAAAACCGGGGCCTGTCTGCATCGCTGCGCAAAGCGTGACCTGGAACCGCTACATCCCAAGCGTATCCAAAGGTAACAGTCGAGCTGAACGCTCGCTCTAAGCGGTTTGCCGAAAGCCGGGGCCTGTCTACATCGCTGCGCAAAGCGTGACCTGGAATCACTACATCCCAAGCGTATCCAAAGGTAACGGTCGAGCTGAACGCTCGCTCTACGCGGTTTGTCGAAAACCGGGGCGTATCTACATCACTGCGCAAAGCGTGACCTGGAACCACTGCATCCCAAGCGTATCGAAAGGTAACAGTCGAGCTGAATGCTCGCTCTACGCGGTTTGCCGAAAATCGGGGCCTGTCTACATCGCTGCGCAAAGCGTGACCTAGAACCACTACATCCCAAGCGTATCCAAAGGTAACAGTCGAGCTCAACGCTCGCTCTACGCGGTTTGCCGAAAACCGGGGCCTGTCTACATCGCTGCGTAAAGCGTGACCTGAAACCGCTACATCCTAAGCGTATCCAAAGGTAACAATCGAGTTGAACGCTCGCTCTACGCGGTTTGCCGAAAACCGGGGCCTGTCTACATCGCTGCGCAAAGCGTGACCTGGAACCACTACATCCCAAGCGTATCAAAAGGTAACAGTAGAGCTAAACGCTCGCTCTACGCAGTTTGCCGAAAACCGGGGCCTGTCTACATCGCTGCGCAAAGCGACCTGGAACCGTTACATCCCAAGCATATCCAAAGGTAACAGTCGAGCTGAACGCTCGCTCTACGCGGTTTGCCGTAAACCGGGGCCTGTCTACATCGCTGCGCAAAGCGTGACCTGGAACCACTACATCCCAAGCGTATCCAAAGGTACCAGTCGAGCTGAACGCTCGCTTTACGCGGTTTGCCGAAAAACGGGGCCTGTCTACATCGCTGCGCAAAGCGTGACCTGGAACCACTACATCCCAAGCGTATCCAAAGGTAACTGTCGAGCTGAAAGCTCGCCCTACGCGGTTTGCCGTAAACCGGGGCCTGTCTACATCGCTGCGAAAAGCGTGACCTGGAACCACTACATCCCAAGCGTATCCAAAGGTACCAGTCGAGCTGAACGCTCGCTTTACGCGGTTTGCCGAAAACCGGGGCCTGTCTGCCTTGCTGCTTAAAGCGTGACCTGGAATCACTACATCTCAAGTGTATCCAAAGGTAACAGTCGAGCTGAACGCTCGCTCTACGCGGTTTGCCGAAAACCGGGGCCTGTCTACATCGCTGCGCAAAGCGTGACCTGGAACCACTACATCCCAAGCGTATCCAAAGGTACCACTCGAGCTGAACGCTCGCTTTACGCGGTTTGCCGAAAACCGGTGCCTGTCTACATCGCTGCGCAAAGCGTGATCTGGAATCCACTACATCCCAAGCGTATCCAAACGTAACAGTCGAGCTGAACGCTCGCTCTACGCGGTTTGTCGAATACCGGGGCCTGTCTATATCGCTGCGCAAAGCGTGACCAGGAACCACTACATCCCAAGCGTATCCAAAATTAACAGTCGAGCTGAACGCTCGCTCTACGCGGTTTGCTGAATGCCAGGGCCTTTCTACATCGCTGTGCGAAGCGTGACCTGAAACCAGTTGTGGTGTCCCGCTATCGCCATCGTCGCTAATGCGCAGGCGCGCCAAAACGACTAAAAGGCGTGCGCCGCAACCTGCGCGCGGGCTTATCTCGGCCAGCCACGCACCGACGAACATGCGGGAATAAACGTCGCTTCGCCCCTGGAAACTTGCCTGCTCTTTCGCATGAACGCGCGCTCATGAACGCGCGCGTATGATGAACCACGCATCACAACAACTGGCTACGAGGATGGGATAGAAGACGGCGTTCTTCAGTTGGGAAGGCGAGTGTTTCCGAATTTCACTCGGTGAAGAAGACTATCGTTTTGCAGTGTGCGGACCTGGTGACTGTCATGACTGGGGACGAGGCAGCAGTGACGCACTTCTCTGGGCAACTTGGCTAGCTGGAACCCTTCGACGAGTCCGCCAGCGATTGGGCTTCTTACGATGAGCGGCTTACGTCGTTCCTGATTGTGAACGGAGTACCCGAGGGCGACAAGGTACACGCCTTCTTGAGCATTAACGGTCCGAAGACCTACGGGTTGTTGCACTCGTTAACTGCTCCTGACCTGCCTTCTACGAAAATTTTCGATGTCCTCAAGAAAGTTTTGAGCTACCACCTGTCCCCGAAGCCGTCCATCATTAGAGAACGGGCCAAGTTTCACCGGAGGTGTCAAGGAGAAGGCGATTCCATATCTAGTTATGTTGCCGAGCTTTGTAAACTGTCGCAAACGTGCGAGTTTGGAAGCGCCCTTGACGAGTCCCTTCGGGACCGCTTCGTGTGTGGCTCGCTACGAGAAGACATACAGCGAGTGCTTTTCACGGAAGATAGCAAGCTTACGTTCTAGAAAGCGGTGGAGGGGGCTTTTGCAATAGAGGCGGCTAAAAAGTGTGCTGTAAACACGCGGCACCGACGCCGCAGTCAGCGATGTGCACAAGGTGCAGGCTGAAGCGCACAAAACACGCAAAAGCTGTTTTCGCTGTGGTTCAGAAGTACTTGTATTTGGGCGTGTTGGTTCGTAACTTTTCAGGAGGACACAGGGGCGCAATAAAAGACAAGGACGAGCGTTTACTATCAACAGGCTGTGGTTCCCGAAAACACACGAGTGAAGCATGCCCTCACTTGGACGCCACTTGTTTCAGTTGCAACAAAAAGGGGCATATCCAGAGAGCCTGCAGAAGCAGTGGTAAGACTTTTTCTAAGAAAAAGCAACTGCAAAAGGATGTGAAAATGCTGACGGTTGTGTCGCGGAAAGCTTCGACCCTCAGTGTTAACGGCGTGTCGGCAGCTCAATGCGACCCTGTCACCGTACTGATGACCATCAACGCCGTCTTGGTGAACGTGGAGTTGGACACGGGAGCGGCTGTTTCCGTCATGTCAAAGACGCAGTTCCGTCAGCTCTTTCCTTCGGCTGTACTGGAGCCTACTACATTTAAACTTCGTACCTACACAGGGGCACGGGTACGACCCCAAGGGGTCTCTTCGGTCAACGTGAAGTACGGCAACCATTCTGCAATTCTTCCAATCTACGTTGTAGACCACAAGGGACCACCTCTACTGGGCCGGGAGTGGCTCCGCGCCGTCTGGCTGGAGTGGGCGAAAATCTGGAACCTGAACAACATTACAAGGTCAGACACTCCTACTCATCATCATCATCATCAGCCTGACTACACCCACTGCAGGGCAAAGGCCTCTCCCATGTCTCTCCAATTAATAGAAAACAGCGCAAAAAGGACACGGACGACAGAGAAGTGGACAGGACAGGCGCTAACTTGCAACTTTATTTTTCGAAAAGCCACCACGTCTAATATATAGGAGCCGATCACCACCATCAAGCGATGAGCATGCGCAAAGAAGAGCAAAATCAGGATTACAGCGTGTGAAAAATAAGCAAAAAATTACGATAAAATAACAAAATGAAAGCACGGTGCCGGGGGAACACTGAAAGAAAAGAGACGTCGTGTACTGAAACTTACTGCAAAAAGCGCTTTACAAGCTTGTCAAGGTAAAGAGCCAGACAAATCACGCGGCAAAAAGGGGAGATAAAAACAGATCGACTAAAAGATGAGGGGAGTGTACAAGGCTCCACACTAAGACGAGCACGTGGTGAAGAAAGACAGAATGACAATGGGGAAACTACATTTAAGGGCATGGCAATGGAAGTAAAAGATAGCAGAAAATTAGGCCGAAAACAGATAAGGGCTGTGATACTATACATAATCAAATGAAAAAAATGAAAAAGTTTAAAACTAGGAAACTAGGACACAATGAAATATATATGAAAAAATACAGAAAGACCTAAACAGAAAAAGGATAAAACCAGAAGCATAAAACACGAGTGTAGAGGGCTCCACGCTAAAACAACGAGGGGGGATGCAAATATGAGAAATGGAAAAAACAAATGAAGTAAAAGTCAATAAAATGCCAAGGAATAAAAGCAGCAGGAAAACCCAAAGGAAAAGCGGAACCGTTCCAGTTCACAACAACAAGAAAGGGTGCTTACCTTAAGCATTCTTGACACATGGTTCACACCTACAGATAGCCATCAAGGAATTCAACTTCACTGTCCAGTAATTGAATAGAAGGTGCGCTGACGCACTTTTTCCCAGCTTTTCTTATAAAATACGCCTCCATGACTTCACGCTCTGTTTTTCCTTTAGCTGATGTTAAGAATTCTGTTTTATCTATTTTTGGATAGCATCCGCTCTCTTGCTCTGTGTCACATGCTTTGCAATGGTCGGCCAGGTTACTTCCTGATTTGTTGCGTACGCATAATCTATGTTCTCTGGCCCTGTCATTGAAGCATCTACCTGTCTGCCCAATGTAATGACGCCCGCGAGTGATAGGAATTCTGTACACAACGTTCGCCTTACATTCCGTAAACTTTGTTTGATGTTTCGTCGTGCAGTCATCTCGTTTTACCATTTTCTTAGTGGAGCCTTGTACACTCCCCTCATCTTTTAGTCGATCTGTTTTTATCTCCCTTTTTGCCGCGTTATTTGTTTGGCTCTTAACCTTGACAAGCTTGTAAAGCGCTTTTTGCAGTAAGTTTCAGTACACGACGTCTCTTTTCTTTCAGTGTTCCCCCGGCACCGTGCTTTCATTGTTATTTTATCGTAATTTTTTGCTTATTTTTCACACGCTGTAATCCTGATTTTGCTCTTCTTTGCGCATGCTCATCGCTTGATGGTGGTGATCGGCTCCTATATATTAGACGTGGTGGCTTTTCGAAAAATACAGTTGCAAGTTAGCGCCTGTCCTGTCCACTTCTCTGTCGTCCATGTCCTTTTTGCGCTATGTTTTCTAAGAACTGTTACCAATTAGCCCAAACCAAGCTACTGTTCTCCAATTAACCCTGTGCTTTGTCAGTTGCCGCCGCTTTATTCCCGCAAACTTCTTAATCTCATCCGCCCACCTAACTTTCTGCCGTCTCCTGCTACGTTTGCTTTCTCTTGGAATTCACTCCGTTAACCTTAAGGACCAGCGGTTATCTTGCCTTCGCATTACATGCCTTGCCCAAGCCAATTTCTTCCTCTTGATTTCAACTAAGATTTCAACTCCTACTCATATCAGCGTAAAAAAAGAGGCTTGACGCATTGCTGACGAAGTACCAACCGCTTTTCAAAGACGAGTTAGGCACGATAACGGAAGAGCGCGCCGAACTTTTATGCGAAGCATACTACTTTAGCTACCACTTCAGCCCTTCACCGTGGTTATGCGCCTCCAAATCACGTGATACATGACGTCACACCACGTGACACGATGACGTCACGACAGTGGAGAAACGGGGGCCCACCTCGCGCCGTCGCTGTGGTTGTGCGCCTCCAAATCACGTGATACATGACGTCACACCACGTGACACGAGACGTCACGACAGTGGAGAAACGGGGGCCCACCTCGCGCCGTTGCTGTGGTTGTGCGCCTCCAAATCACGTGATACATGGCGTCACACCACGTGACACGATGACGTCACGACAGTGGAGAAACGGGGCCCACCTCGCGCCGTCGCTGTGGTTGTGCGCCTCCAAATTGCGGGACACGATGATGCTTCGCATTCTCCAGGCTTAACCAAGTTAAGCCTCAGCCATTTTTTCTGAAACCTGGTATGAAGCCGAGATTCCTAAAAGCCAGGAATGTTCCGTTCGCGTTGCAAAAAGCTTTCGACACTGAATTGGCCAAAATGGAACAACTGGGAATTATATCGCCGGTTATGACGTGAGAATACGCTACGCCTGCGGTACCCGTAATCAAGCAAGATGGTAGCATACGGATTTGCGGCGACTACAAGAGGACCGTTAACCCTTGCCTTGATGTCGACCGCTACCGATTACCAAAGCTGGACGACCTGTTCACAGCCTTGTCGGGGGGTAAGCATTTCTCGAAGATTGATCTCAGCTGGGCCTATCAGCAAGTGGTCATGTCTGAGTCGTCAAAACAATACCTCACGTTAAATGCGCAGAAATGATTGTTTACTGTTAATCGGCTCGCGTTTGGAATTTCGTCCGCACCTGGGATTTTCCAAAGAATAATTGACACCATGCTGAAGGGCTTGCACGGCGTTTGCTGCTACATAGACGACATTATGGTCACTGGTAAAAATGAAGAGCATTTCAGCAATCTGGAAGCTGTGTTAAAACGACTTCTTGAAAGAGGCGTTCGTGTCAAGAAATAGAAGTGTTCGTTTTACCAACAGGACCTTCGCTACCTCGGACACAGAATCAGCGCACAAGGCATCTCGGCAACGACGGAGAAGGTTGACGCACTCCTCAAGGCTCCAGCCCCTAATGACAGGCAGCAGCTGCAGTCGTTGCTGGGAGTCGTCAATTTCTACGGCAAGTTGCTTCCGAACCTAGCAACGGTGGCGCAACCATTTTTCAGGCTGCTACGTAAAAACGCCCCGTGGTGCTGGGATGAGCGTTGCCAGGAAGCGTTCATCAAGATAAAGAGCTTGCTAGCCTCTCCGCCGATTTTGGCGCACTACGACCCGTGCAAACCGTTGCAGCTATCATGCGACACACCCCACTATGGTATAGGCGCGGTTCTTTCTCATGTTTCGGATGATGGCAGCACAAAGCCAATCGTTTTCGCATCGCGTACCTTGACCGATGCCGAGAAGAAATACAGCCAGCTTGAGAAAGAGGCCCTTGCAATAATATTTGGTGTTAAGAAGTTTCGTTTCTACATTTTCGGTCGTTCGTTCGCATTAGTCACCGACCATAAACCGCTTCAAACAATCTTTGGCCCAACAACCGGCATTCCGACCATGGCAGCAGCGCGTTTGCAGCGCTGGGCTGTCACAATGTCAGCTTACCGGTATTCGCTTATGTTCAGGAAATCAAGCGAGAACGCTGCAGCAGATTTCTGTTCGCGCCTGCCGCTATCAGTGGTGAAAGACGAAACACAAGAAAGAGGAAAATTTTTATTCATTGCGGTTGCAATCAATGCCAGTTTCAAGCCAGGTGTCACAAAATTCGGCGCATTCTAGAAACAAAGTAAAACCGCCGCGCGCACGGCGTCTCGCCGGCGCGAGCCCAACGGGAGAGAGGGAAAGCCCCGCTAAGCGCGTGGCTCCCTCTCCCCTCCACCACCGCTCACCGATGCGGCGTGCGCCGAGCGAATGAGTCATCCACGCCGAAGATTTCTCTTGAACATGCGAGTCGGTTCTACTGCTGACCGGGGGAAAAGGGCGTAGCCTTGCGTGCACTAAGACACGTCCCCTTCGCCCGTCGGCGGCGGCGCCACGCTAGAACACGCTGGAACCGTCGCGAAACGACTCCTGACTTTAACCAATGACGACGCGCGGCCGGCGAGAGAAAGGAAGGGAACCTGCACGGGAGATGCTACGTGTATGTGCGCGCCTACTTTGGCGCGTAGAACAAACAGACGTGAGAGCGAGCCTATAAAAGAAGGACGTTGACCGCTGTCAAGTCAGTCCGGACCGCCGTTTAAGCTTCATCGAAGCGCGCCCGTTCGACTCCCGGGAAAACACCACTCGGCCAGCATCGGACCAACGAGGCAACGGTCGCCAGTCTGCGGGACGGCATCGTCGTGGAACTCTGGTCGTCGGACTGCCGCAGTGCCCGGTGAACAAATTGTGTTTTGTTTGTTTACCTCTCTCTCTTGTGTTAGTGCACTTTAGGTGCAATATTCCTTTGTATTGTATTCTCTCTCTCGAGTTTAACATTGCACGAGTTGCATTGTTTCGTTAATCACTTTGTATATGTTTGTACTAGTGATTGTGAAATCCTCTGTATCGTCTCATTGCTGTATAAACTTTGATTTGTTTTGTAAACCTTTGGCTCCGACCCATTCTCTGGCTTGCGACCGGCGAAAGCTGGGCACCAAACGCCCAAAAACCTCTTGTCACTTGGTAGCTGGTCTCCGCTGAGTTTGCCACGCTGAGTCGAGGGCATCTCCTTCGAGTCCGAGACCGCTACCCCCACACGCTCTAAGGGTGTCTGGGAGCTTCCCGCTTAAAAGTGCGCGAAGTGTGGGTGACACCAGGACACTGCTCGAGCAACAGCTCGGGACTCCTTGCTTTGTAAAATGATAGATTTCATTAACGTCGGGTGGCCAGCGTCTGTGACTGAAAAAGATTTGAAGCCTTTTTTTGACAGACACAACGAGCTCACAGTTCACGAAGGCTGCATCATGTTCGGGATGCGAGTGATCGTGCCGGCAAAGTTGCGCAACTTGCTGCTGGACGAACTCCACGAAGGGCACCCAGGCATCGTGCGCAGCAAGCAACTGGCGCGCATCTACGTGTGGTGGCCGTCCATCGAGGCGGACCTCGAGAATCGTGTCAAGGCCTGCGTAAGTTGTCAAGACAACGTTCCGAGCCGTGCAAAGCGCCCCTGCATTCTTGGTCTTGCCCAACAGCACCATGGCAGCGCGTACATATAGATTTTGCTGGCCCCTTTTTGAACGCAATGTTTCTTGTAGTCGTGGACGCGCATTCCAAGTGGCCGGAAGTGTTTGTTATGCGCTCGACTACGTCAGACGCTACAGTTGCCAGACTGAGAGAGCTGTTTGCGCGGTTTGGTTTCCCAGAAACCATGGTCACTGATAACGGCCCGCAGTTTACTTCCAAGAGTTCAAGCTATTTGTGAAAGAATTGGTCTGTCGTCACGTGCTTACTGCACCGTATCATCCCAGCTCTAACGGGCTTGCAGAGCGTTTTATTCAGACACTTAAAAACTCTCCTCGTAAGTCTATCGGAGCATACACATTACATTTGAGGATTCACAAGTTTTTGCTTACCTATCGCAAGTCGCCCCATGCGACAAGAACTGAGTCACCAGCAAACTTGCTACTAGGACGACGGCTGCGAAATCGACTCGATGTTGTCAAGCCAGCGGTGGGAGGAAGGGCTGCATATAATCAGTTCACGCAATCCGTGGCTCGCCCATGTCGTGATCGTGACATAGCAGTCGGTGACCAAGTGATGGCTCGCAATTATCGAGGCAGACCAGACTGGGTCCCTGGTGTTGTTGTGGGGCAGTCCGGCCCAATGTCTTTTACCGTTCGTGCTACCACACCCAGAGGCAGTATTCACCTGGCGTCGTCACAAGGAAAAGCTGCTCGCGCGTATCACGGATCCGGACCGCGAGGCATCTAACCAGGAATGATACGAGTTCCTGGCGTTTCCACCAAGTGTCGACCCAGTGACATCCTCCGCACCTACCACCAGTGGTCCTGCCGCTTCGCAAGAGTTCCAGACGGCAGGTGCAAGACGCTACCCGACCAGAGACCGTCGACCACCGGACAGATATCAAGCTGGAGTTTAGCTTGTTAAATTAGCCAATATAAAAGGGGAGGATGGGGTGTCCGGCTATCCCCGCCGTCGCTAATGCGCAGGCGCGCCAAAACGAATAAAAGGCGTGCGCCGCAACCTACGCGCGGGCTTATCTCGGCCAGCCACGCACCCACGAACATGCGGGAATAAACGTCGCTGCGCCCCTGGAAACTTCCCTGCTCCTTCGCATGAACGCGCGCTCACGAACGCGCGCGTATGAAGAACCATGCATCACACCAGTCACCTGCCAAAGCTGACTCAAAAGTCGCGCTCTTTGCTGGAATTTTGCTTCAGCTTGTTATGTACTATTTAAAACGCGGAGATTGCTGGACATATCTGTGCCAAAAATTAAGTGCTTTCTCTTGTTTCAATGCCATTTAACATACAGCTGCGAATCGTGGAAACCACTTAGAGGTCCTATACGTTTTTTCTATTTTTTCTATTTTTTTCATTGCAGGAAAGAGCACTGTGTATAATAATATACTCCAACTAATATCATTCCAGTGCTCCCTTCTTTAATAGGCTGCGAATTCTGTAGCGTCATTTCTTGTATGAGGCGAAACTCGCGAAGGTTGGAAATAGCTTTACAGGAAATAATTAGACTCTTTCAAACAACATTTTTGTGTTGCCTGATAGGAATACCTCGCATGCCTGAAATATAAATTTTAGCTACCCTCTAAAGCTAAACACCTACGGACAGCGCGTAATTCAGTATAATGGGGCGAAAATATGGAATATCGTGCCACTAGAAATTAAATTGGCTAAAAAATTTGCCTTCTCCATTAAAGGTTTCTGCTTTTCGAAGGTTGAAGGGTACGTTTCGTGATCATTGCCGTGTTTGCGCTTGAGTGCTGATTAACATTGCTGCTCATGGACACTAAACTTTGTGTGTATTCGGTTGCTTAAATAAAAACGTGTAAATGGGCCTCTGCATGACTGAGCGATACAGTGTGTGAGCAACCGGACGTTGGCGCCATAACCGCACGCTGTGTCTCCAATCTATTAAAGCGGTGAGACGAAGCATAGTGCGGCAGCCTGCACTTCTATTTCATAGGTGAATGTATCAGTAAACCTCCATGCTATGCTATTTCGCTCTGAATTTTCAAGGACAGGTAGTGAGACTTTGTTAGCTTCCATGTATTTTCTTTTTATTGTCAGCGTAAATGAGCTGTATACCTCTCTTGTATAAACGGTTACTTTATCATGACCTGCTTTCTCAGGAGTATTTTAGTCTTCACGTGGGGGAGAAGGTTGAGAGCTGGCCCCATTCTAAGAACATTGACTTGTTTGTAGCGGCGCTCTTGTAATGCATCGAAAACTAGTGTTCGGCAGGAGGACGGACTTGAGCTCCTACGAACAGCCCATTGGGAGGGACACCGGAAAGTTTCAATGTTCGCCCGAAGAGTGTTCGCGGTTGAAAATATTTATTTTGCCATGCGTGAAAATTGTGAAAACCGTGCATGTAAAATAAAGAAATGCACGATGGGAAGCTCCTTAACGAGGGTATTCTTTCAGTAGGTGGCCTGCTCGAAGACTTCTGCCGCGGGCGCCTCGGCGTTGTCGGCGCCAGGGTACGGAGTTTTGAGGCGCACCAGGTGCAACAGGTAGTCGTGCAGTGAATGCAGCAGCTTCTGTACGCCCAGCGTCACGCTGTAGTGCGCCAGCAGCCGCTTGGAGCAGTCCGCGTACGTGTCCAGCAGGAGGCCCGCTGCGCTGGCGTCGGCCGCCGCGAACTGCGCCTGGGTGCCATGCGCGGCGCTGCTCAGGCGCACGTCACAGCGCAGCTCCTGGACAAAGCAGTGCCGTACGAACATGCCGTTGCGCGTAAGGTAACTCGTTCCGAACGACAACAACGCTGCATTGCAGTCGCTTTGAAGACACCCTAAAATCACTTCCGACCCAAGTGCCGAATCCAAGGCTACGCATCTGTGCTCAGTGTTAGAAAGTGAGAGGCAAATATCTGAATTCTTTGTGAACAGAGCAAACGGTGGTATAGCCAATAATTGGAAGAATGCGGAGTGCACGCGTGCGTATAGACAACGGAAATCAGCCTGCATGAAACGTCTCATAAATCAATGCCCAAAAATTGATTGAATTATGAGTACGCCGCAGCAAGATTTAAGCGCACTGTCTCCCGCGCAAAAGAGAAGTACAATTCAAATAATGATGATTTCTTTTCAAGTTCAGAAAATATATGGCCTTTGTTTAATTTCACGAGGAGCAGCAAACTGATTCCGCCGGATGTCAACACTGAATCCTTCGTTCAGTCAGTCCCCTGCTGACATCGCCAAGGCCTTAGAGGGTATTTTGTGTGGCCTAGAGAGTCGATTTACATCTGCACTTCTTTGTCCAGCTAGATTCACATGCACCTCAAGGGATATTATTCAGATCTCTGCCTGAGCTTTCGCAGAGACCCCACCAGCGGCTCCTGGCCCCGATAAGGTCACTTCATCTATGCTAAAAATTTCGTTTAACGAATCTATTGTAGACTTATTGGCTCTAGTTAACCATTCCATTAAAGGTCCTTGCATACCCATGAGTGGCGTCTTGCGGAAATAGTTCCATTGCTTTAAAAAACAAGGGGAGGATTTCATTTTAGACAACATACGCCCTATTTAATTAACATCGAACCTCGTGAGATTGGTGCAACGGGTTCTCCTCCGTCGCGTCATGTCTTTCATTTCTGCGAATCCCTTGAATTCGTGTCGAATTGGTTTCAGGCCGGGCTACTCGACTTGGTGTGCTCATACTGACCTCGAGAGTCGTATTAAATTCGCTCGCAACAGCAAAGAGTTTCCCGCGCTTGTCACTCTGGATGTCAGTAAACCATACGACACAGTCGAGCACTCGACGCTCTTACACAGGTTACAAGACTTTAGAAATTCCCAAACTATTTCGTAGCCTTGACATCTGCTTCCTTGGAAAGCAGGGAATTTTGTTGCTGCCAAAACGGTCTTTCTTCTAGGAGATTTCGACAGACAAGGGGCAAAATGCAAGGGTCAGTTATTCCCCCTGTTCTTTTAACATCTTTCTAAGCACCATTCCATGCATTCGTAATGTGAAAACTTACGTGTACGCCGATGATATGGCATTTTTTGCCTCCGCAGATCATGTTCATAGTCTTTATCAGACCTTGCAGGATTACCTCAAAATTCTTGACAGCTGGTTGTCTTTGTTTCTCAATGTGAAGAAATGAAATTTGTTAGTCTTCGCGGCTTCTCATCCTGTAAATATCTGCGTCGTTTATAGAAATCACATAATTCGTCAAATTCAAATGGTGAAGAATTTCGGAGTGGTATACGACACTAATCTTTTCTTGAGGGCACACATTGAGTAGATTTCTGTAAAAGGAGTCCGGGCAACTGGCATACTGCATAGGCTTTGCAGCGCTAGGTCAGGCATGAGAAGGCGCACACTCTTGCTGGTCTATAAAATGTACAGGGTCCGTCAAAAGTTCCCAGGCCACATTGTCTGCTTTTCATCGGTATATCCTGGCACTTAAGATTCCGATAGAGCTATCGAGGTTCTCAGATGGTAGAACAATCCTTCTTCTATTCTCTACAGATATTTTGAGCTTCGAGGGTATCTCAACAGCCCGACTATGTTGCTCAAAAGCAAACCCTGTGGCCTTGGAACTTTTGACGGACCCTGTACGTCTGCGGAATTTTGGAGTTCGACTGTGTTTTATTCTCAGAAGCTCCATCCTATAAACTTCCCACTCTTGTGATCTTGGAGAGTTAGGTGTTGCGACTCTGTCTGGGGCTTCCAAAATATGTCCCTAATCCTGTTCTGCTCCTTGTGGCGTGAATCCCATTTTATCCGCCCGGTTTCGCCCTTTAACAGTGCAAACCTTCTTTTAAATTTGTGCGACTCACCTCTTTACACCTCCAGTATAATATTTTTTAGCCAACCTACAGTTTTTTTAAACCCCGCCTGGCATCGTTTGCATACACCGCCGATATGTTTCCTGCAGGCTCTCCTTAATCCCTTAAACATTCATTTCACAGAAGTCCGCCCAATGTATAACATCTCTCCTTCTGTCCAGATTGCCTTTGATGACATTTTCCCATCAAATGCAAAGCTTCAGCCCTTTCTCCCCTTCACGGTTTCTTGCTTGACCACCTAAGGTCCTTTCCCTCTGATATTCTTATTCCTACCGATGCCTGGCAGGATCCTGAAAAGGCAGGTGTAGGCATTTTTTCACCTACATTGGGTTGGTCCTTTTCGTCCCGTCTTCCTCACTTCACTTCAATTTATCTCGCCGAATCAATAACATCAATTTTTGCCTTACGTGAATAGAACCTACCGTTTCCCAACTCATCGTTATGACGGACTCTGTCTATTTGCTCTTCATCATCCTCTTCCACTGAGTCTCGGGCATTACGCCTCTTTAAGCAGCTGGTCCGGCTTCATCTAAATTCGCGCGGTTGCGTTGGGTACTGGGGCACATGGGTTTTCAAATAAATGAGGTTGTACTTCCCATAGCAAGGGCCTCTCTCTGCAGCCCAATAATTGCTGTCTTAACAACCTGTGGATATAGAACTGCGGTGAGGCTTCAAAGCTACACAATATTGAGGAATTTGCAGCCTCGGCTCTTACTTCATCTCCTGAATGTCAGCATCTTCTGCATCCTTGGAGTATCAGACTGGCGCTCGCGCAGACTGGAGGTCTCTTTCACGCGTTTGCGATGCCGGGTTCCTCTCCTAAGTTTCTACCTTCACAGATCTAGTCTGGCAGTTTACCCACTGTGCCAATTTTGGGCCGAACCTGAGACAATGGAATACTATCTGCTGTTCTTCTTTCAGGAGGCGCCTATTACAAATTTCATTTCACCAGCTGGGTCTGCATGCGTCCACTGCGGTTATTCTTTCCATTGGCGCTTGTTTGTTTGCATGGAGCAACAGTAGTGTGCGCTTTGCTTTGCAAAATTTCCTGCTAAAAACTTAGCGACTCCTTTGCTAATTTTTAACTTTTTTCTTTTTTCTCTTTTTTATTAATATTCCTGTTTTCTCTTTCACTGAGCATTATATGCGTTGCATTCGAATTTCCAGACAAAGCCATCGTCCCCTCTTCGATCTCCCAGTTAGCAGGTCTGGTGTCGTTGCGTCGTCCAATCGCTCAGCTTATACCTTATTACTACTCCTTTCCCCCCTCTATAAACGCTCCTGTTTCTAGTAGTTCACCGCCTGTGCCTTAGCCACACCCACGTAATGGGTATATGCTAACTTTTTAACTAAACTTCTGTCTTTTCCTGCCTCTTCTTTTCGTCCTCGTCTTTTACGCTATTTCCCCATGAAAGCGTTTACTCCTTGTAGGCTTTCCTAGCAATGGTTCATTTCTCAATAGTGCAGAGCTGTTCTGAGTTCGCAACCACTAAATTGGGCACCAAAGCAGCTGAACGTTGCTAGTAACTTTAGAAGTAAACCAAATTTACATGCCTGTTTATTATTGTAATATTCAAAAAGAAGGCGTCCACATTGCAAACAGGCGCTTTTCCGAAAAACAGCAGTTCAACACGGCACAAACGTGTACTTCAGTAAGGAACAGAAATTTGGGCGAGAATATGTGGCCACATACCCGTCATGATACGCTCTAGGTAGATGAGGCCACGTCTTCACTTTTGCGTACGCTATGCCTCACCGTTGCAGGGTACTGGTCAAGAATTCATTCGTGCCTCCTACACTTGGTGGAAGCAGCGCATTTTTTGGATCAGAGAGCATGAAGGACTTTCCTGTGCCTAGAAGAGACTTACATTTCCCAATTTTGCTCCAAGTCTTTGCTGACAGTAGGAGCTGCACTTGAGCAGCGCGTGCTCGAAACGGTAATTTGTTAAAAGCGTCGGCAAAACGCTCTGGACTACAAATTCCTACGGGAAAAGTAGGGTGCAACGCCCGTTCTTGCATCTACCAGGTTATGCTTGCGGGACTGAACTTAGTTCAACGGAATCACAGTAATGAGCATCGCATTTGCAAGTTTTTCTAAATGGAAACAAACATTTGTGTTATTAAAAAAAATGTCTGCCCATCATATGATTCGACTCGATGTGATGCAACATATCTCGGTCAGCAGTATTGGTTACACATTTCGCTTTTACCAATTTCTCCTTCCATTGCAATGTTTCGTTCCGCTGCTGCCTGGGCTTGTGCAAGGTAATGGCGCGGGTGAAAGCCTTCTGGCAAGCGTGGTGTGTGGGGGGTTTATTTCTTTTAGCTCCAGGTGCTGCGTCGGCTCTCGGTGCCGGAGGAGAAAGTATCTGGGTGGTAGGTGGAAATGTTCTGGAGGGTGTTGTGGGTTGGCAGAGGTTCGTATTCTGCCGGAGTCAAAGGGCGTCACACTGAAAGCAGAAAAAAGACTGCGCAGCTAACGCAGTAACAATAAGATTGTAACCGTAAGGCATGCGCGCCATTTCAAGTGGGCGGACTGTTTTGTCATTAGGGTGGATGAAAATGGAGGTACCTGCAGCTGGTCGGCGTTCCGCTGGCTGTTGGCAGCTGCCTGGAGTGCCGTGGCTGCGCCGGCGGTGCTACGCTTGCTGGCCGAGTGGCCGCTGCAGCTGGCCACCCCGTGGGTCGTGTTGGCCACGTGCTGGGCGAACGTGGCGTAGGCTACGAGCAGCTGGTAGATCCGCAAGAACGCCTGCTCCTCGGTCAGCCGCTGCGCCAGCCGCATTAATCCACGTTATTGCGGCGACGAGAACTAATATAGTGCGAAATGCTCGAACGGCCTATGAGAGGGAAATGACCGTGCGTGGGTGAATGTGCCAGTGACGAGGCCGCTGCCCAATGTTCCTGATGTTCCGTAACCGCTTTCCGTTACGTGCGCATTCAAGTTATTTACATCGTCCCCTGCACAGCCTATAAAAGCAAGAGTTGTCAAGTGTGATACTGCTTTGGATCGTGCTTGTCGAGACGAGGTAGACGAGGCCCGGCTAGCGGTAAGTTTGTTTTCCGCCCTAGCTATTTTTATGCATTGGGTAAGGACGAATATTTCATTTCATTTATTTCATCCATAAAGGCCCAAGGGCATTACATAAGGAGAGGGCTACAATTCATATAAAAGAAGCATAAAAACACACGCACAATAAATACACACAACAAACTTCAAAAGCTAAAGAAAAAAAAGAAAGAAAACGGATAAAGGGTTTACATGTGCAGTGAAAGCATACAAAACAAAAAACATTTGCTCCCGGCAGCGAGCACAGATGAAAGTCAGTGATCAATACGTGGTAAAAATGACAAGGAATTCACTTATTCTGAAGATGACGGGCCAGTTCTGTAGGAAAAGATTTTGAATCGTTGCATAAAACTATGTCGTTAGGTAGGGCATTCCAGAGTGTTATTGCATTGGGGAAAAATGAACTATTCATTGCTAATGTACGGGTCTTGATACCAGCTATGGGGTGGCTATGGCTGAGGCGACTTGAAGTTCTTATCGGGGATTTTAGAAGTGGGTGTCTTGAAGCTGGATGGTCGAAGAAGTGATGAAGCAGGCAAAGACGTGAAATTATGCGGCGTGATTTAAGGGATGGGAGGGAAAGAGAGCGTTTGAGTGCAGTGATACTTCTTTGGAATATTCAGAGGTGATAAACCTGACGGCGCGATTTTGGGTGGCCTCGATTTCGGCGGAAAGGTATGCTTGAGATGGATGACAGATAGATGATGCAAATTCAAGTTTGGGGCGGACGAATGTTTGATAAGCCAGTTTTTTTAACATCTGGAGATGCTGATTTCAGGTTTCGCCGGAGATAACCTAGGACACGAGAGGGATCGGACCATGTCGTTTGGACGTGAGTTACCCAAGAGAGTGTCGATGTCAGATGCAAACCAAGGTACTTGTAGGATGTTGTTGGAGCCATCGGAACCGTGTTAATGCTGTAAGTGTGCTGGATTACAGTGCGCTTGCGAGAGAATGACAAGAGTTGACATTTTTCAAGATTTAAGGGCATGAGCCATCGGTTGCACCATGTAGCTATTGCATCAATGTCTTTTTGCAGGAGGTGACTGTCGGTGGGATGACCAATGGGGCTGTATATGACAGTCTTCTGCAAATAGTCGTAGCTTGGCGTTTGTGTTAACTGAAAGATCGTTTATGTAAATTAGGAATAGCAATGGTGATAAGCCTGCGCCCTGGGGGAAGCCTGATGTAACATTACTGAGGGGTGAGTGGTAACCATTGCTTGAGGTAAACTGCGTGCGTCCGTTAAGAAATGTCTCAATCCAGGTGATAAGGCTGTAAGAATGCCTAGGGAAGAAAGTTTTGTGAGCAGGTGTGAGTGCGGAACACGGTCGAAGGCCTTTGAAAAATCTAAAAAGATGGCGTCGATTTGAAGGTTGTCGTCCATTAAGCGAAGGATGTCATGTGTGAATTCAGTCAATTGCGTTGACAAGGAAAAGGCGCTTAGATGCTGTCATCTAAGCGCCTACCACTTCTCAAACCGTTCTGAAGTTCTCTGAGTAGCTTATTATTTTCTACCCATGACTTAATTTTTCATTTTACCGCCTGCATGGCCGGCCTGTAAATCAGAGATGTTATCGCAATTGTTCTGAAAGACTTTATGTACTACCTACCTCCCTTCACTTTACAAACCAAGTTCATTTTACCCTGTCGCCTGCTGTTTACGTTTCAATTATTTGTTGTGACTGTTTTCAATGCTTTTAACAACATTTCCTTGCTTGTTTGACCAAGTTTATTAATCAGATTGATTCGAACTTCCTCTATGCCCGCAAATGTGCATTTAGGAGTATTTGCTTTCACCTTTTTTCAGTTAAGATCAATCAGTTCCAAGCTGCTTTCTATCGCGCTCTCCTCTATTGCTTACCTCGTTTCGGTACATTACCCTATCATCGCTCCTAAATGACTCAGCTTTATAGCTGTGTAATGTATTGTAGTGATGTAATGTAGCGCAAAACATCGTCTCCACCTATACATTTTCTCTTGGCATCTTGAATTCCTTCTGGCTTTCTTTGAGTGTTTTACACAGCCAGCTTATATTTTATTCTTCGACAGGATACCACAATGCTATGGAACACGGCACAAGACACGCAAGACAGGGCGGACGCCGATTACCACCTATACACTGGTGCTCACAGAGAAATATACGGTTGTTAGCCAAACAATGGACACACTAGCCCAGACCACAATCCTCATCCAGCTTGTATGATTCCAGGATTTCCTTCGCCCACCTATAGTAGAATCGCGTACTTCAGCCACCCAACGATTAGTGGAGTGCTTTATTTTATCCTGAACGAGGGTCTGCACTTGGAGTTTCTTTTGTCGATAAGACTCACATTTTTGGTCAATTCCGTCTAGAGATGAATGCGCCGTCTCTGCCTCTTTCTGGTCCCTTGATGTCATGTGTGGTGGTTGGATGGCCATTTCAATTTCTTTTTTCCAAAAGCTTCATGGCTTCCTCTTTCCTTTCCAGTGTTTTCAACACTTACTTGTTTGTGGTCGTACAGATGGGTCGTTTTCACTGATTATAATCCCACTTTTCCGTGGGAGTTTTTCTATTCCTGCCTCGATGGCTGCTGCTATTAGCGCTATTTCTTCGTCGTTTAATTCTGCTTCGCTTTTTGACTTCTTTGCAGTTCTCTTTCGACTAGGGCTCCCAGCTGTACACTAATACGTTTATGATCATTTTCTAGGCCGTACTTCCCATCTTAATTTTTTTCCATTATTGCGAGCTTGCTATAGATGCCCTGCGACATTAGGCAGTAGTCAATGGTCGTCTGCCTGTTACGGAATTCCCACGTATTTGTCCTCAAACTAATTTCGCTATTTAAAGTAACTTGGTTGCGCCGCTCGCAGAAGTCTAGCATTAAATTTCCGTTACAATCTGTGCATTCATCCAGATCATCTCCGCCAATAGAATAACCACTGCCAGATTCTCCGACAGTTCCCTTTTCATGTTAGCACCCGCTGACTGGCCTCCCTCCCGACAGATGCCCGCCTATCGCCCTTTACAGTACGTCCTTTGCGCGTCATCACCAGCAGAGGTGTAAAATTTCAGGAAATTTTGAATGACTTTAAAAAAAAAGCGTTTTTCAGGGTTTTTTCATGAACAATTGGACATTTGGCAAAGCATGGCAAAATAGAGAACAATAATGCTCTGAAGTTCTGAGTATTATGGAGATAAAAATGTCATATTTATGAAATGAACTCCTCGTTCTATTGCACCAAGAAAGGGAACATGAAAACTGACCTATAGGTCAGTCCATATCGGACTCGGAGTCACTGTCGCTGGATGCGGCACTACGCGCAGAAGCATGGATTGAAGATGTGTCCACAGCTAGGTTCGACTGTGCATACACAGTCTTTCGAACGCGTTCTCCTGAAAGACTGTGGCGAAACCTTGTATGCACATTTCCGAAACGTAACCAATTTCGCTCGCAGCTGGCGGATGACGGTGGTATCTGCAGCAGGCGGCAAGCCAGAGGAGTGTGTGGCTGGTTGTGCAATTGCCACCAGGTAGATGGTCCCACGTGCTGCAGTTCATAGATGGCAGTGCGAGTCCACCTCGCTCACTGCTATTGTATAGCCTTCCAGCCCAATCTCTGTCGCTAAGAAACTAGGCTTGTATTTGGCTAAAGCCGCGTACGCGCGCAGTAGCCTATGCTGTTTTGTGCCGTGCGTGTCGCGCTGAAGAATTTCCCAGCCATTTTGTTTTGCTTGAGCCCTGGGTTCAAGTATTAAAAGTGTGCTGTTAAGTCCGCCCTGGAGCATCTATGTGATCTAGCCTTCAACCCGCAACTAGCCTTCAAACTTCTGAAATTAAGTCTCTAGATCGCGGAGCGCCCCAGGGGAGCATTTTAGGGCCGTTGCTCTTCAATATATATATCAACGATGTTGTTAATATATCTCCGACTGCAAAATATCTAATATATGCCGACGATGGGATCGGTGGCTGTGCCACGATGCAGTCATCAAACCCGCTCGTTTTCGCCACGCAGGTTTTTGCACCGCTCATCACCCAGATGCTATTCCTGTCCCTGGTTCCCGCCCCTTCGCATGCCACCTGTGCCATCGAATCCTTTCGCTTGGAATCTCCCGCCGGCTTGTCTGCACAGCAGCCTGCGGCTTCAACCTGTCCGGCAGCGCCACCGCTGCTATTCCTCGACCACCTCGACTGCCCCCGGACTCACCCAAGGTCATCGACAGCAGCAGCTACGGCGCCTGTAAAACCGCATCACCCGCGCTCGAAGCCCTGTGGGCTCGGTGGCTGTGCCACGATGCAGTCATCAAACCCGCTCGTTTTGTCCACGCAGGTCAGTAAACAATACTCTCTTTTCACGAAAAAATCGAGCAATTACTGCCTCCTGCAGCTACCGAGCCCACAGAGCTGCCTTTCCGTTGCTCTTGAATGTGCTGATGTCGTGCGTGCCCTGTTGCTCTTGGCTGGCGATGATGAATCAAACCCAGGCCCCGAAAAGGTTCTAGAGGAACTGAAGAAACTGTCTGATGGTCAGTCACAATTAATAGTCGAGGTCCAAGGTCGTAGAAATCAACTTACAACTACGGTACAAGGTATTTCTGATCTTAGTAACAGGTTATCCGCCCTAGAAATTCATTATCAAGATGTTGTAACCCTACGCACCGACATGGACACGATCTGCGTTAACACTACCCAAACAGCCAAAGAAATCAGAGGTATAGAAGCCCGTTTGGATGACGCCGAAAATCGCTCGCGACGTAACAATTTAATCTTTTACAACATTAAAGATTAGAATACATCTGAAACGTACTCGGAATCTGAAGAAACGGTCCTCCGCCTCTGCCGTGATCAGTTAGATCTCTCCATTGACCCTAAAGAAATTGAAAGGGCTCATCGTCTCGGGCGTCATTCTCCTGAGCGCATTCGACCCATAATAGTGAAATTTACATTTTTTTTAAACCAAAGAGATGATTCTTTCAAGTGGCCAAAAGTTAAAAGGCACCAATTACAGCATAGGGGAGGACTTTTCACGCCCTGTCCGAGAAGCGCGAAGGCACCTCGTAACGTTTGCGAAAGCTACTACCACTAAATTTTCCTTGCGCTAGAAAACTTTGTGCAGCGGTTCTAAACGCTATGCATTCGACAAGTTATCACAGTCTGTACACGAAATCTCATAGCATAAGTCTTATCGTCGCGCCACTACTAATCTTCCTTGTAACAGCCCTTGCGGTAAACTTCCAAATCTTTCTTTTTCTCTTATCTTTACCAACATACGTAGTTTCCTTCCCAAGCGTGAACACATTTGTAATCTTGTTTCATCATCTTCCAGCAATATACTTGTACTAACAGAAACGTGGCTAACAGACGACGTCACCGATCCGGAAGTTTTAGCTGATTTATCAAATTTTAACGTTTTCCGAAAGGACCGCAAAGGTTCACGAGGAGGAGGTGTTCTTATTGCCACTAAGCAGCTCTTGCCTTGTTCTGTCATTAACATCCAATCAGAGCTTGAAATACCTTGGATAATCTGCCGTTCCGTACCACAAATCGTCATACTAGGCGTCTGCTACCGACCCCCCTCCAGTAGTCCAATCTTTCCTCAAAGTTAAGCGATAGTCTAAATCAAATAACTAGCAAATATCCCAACGCGCGCATTCTTCTTTTCAGTGATTTTAATTACCCATCCATTGACTGGCTGAACCCAACACCAACAGACAATACTGAAATGACGAATTTTGTCGACGTTTGTTTGAATTTCAATCTTACACAGTTAGCAACTGAACGCACACGCGTGACACATGAATCCTCCAATATCCTGGACCTCAGTCTAACTAACCACCCGGAAAGTTTATCATCGCTTACTTCTCTCCGCGAAATTAGTGACCACAAAGTTTTACACGCTACTTTCACCTTCATCCCCGAATCGCGCCAAACATTCCCTAAAACGATTCCCCTTTATGACAGAGCGAATTACGAAGAAATCAATAATCATTTAATGGCGTTCTTTCCAAACTTTGATACAAGTTTCGATGATCGATCAATTGAGGAAAACTGGCTTATTTTTAAAACTAAAATTATAGAACTTACAGCGAAGTTTATTCCCACCATTACATTAGTGCCAATCCCAACAAACCATGGTTCATAAAGCATTTTAAAACACTTGAAAACAAAAAGAAGAGATTTTTCCGTGCAGCTAAACGTAACCGGAGTGCATGCGCATGGAACAAATATTACGCAGCCGAGTCAACATACCTGCAGTCTATCCGTGATGCCAAACGAACATTTTTCCAAACTGACCTCCCCAAGATTCTAACAAATAACCCGAGGAGATTAAACCCTGAACAGGCGCCGGTCATCACACTTGCTAACCCACTTGGCGAGATGACCAGTGGCACTGAATGTGCTAATATTTTTAACGCCGCTTTTTCATCCGTTTTCACAAACGAAACTGATATGCCACTTTGCACCCTAACTGAAAACCTGAGTTCGCATATGCCTCCAATCATCTTTTCTGTGCACGGCATTATATCTATCATTGAAAATATCAAGATGTCATCTTCTGCGGGTGCTGATGATATCACCCCCGAGTTCCTAAAAAATACTTGCCATGCTTCCGCAGCGTTTCTGTCAAAACTCAACAAGGGGAAGCTTTGGGCCAGTTGGTCTGACATGTTGGAGGGAAGGAATAACCGCTAGCTTGACAGGACTGAAGAACGAGAAGAGGACAGGACGAGCGGTAACTAGCAACTGAAGTTTATTGAAAAAAGACATGTAGCAGCAAAGGTTGCATCTCCGCATAGCGTACGAGAACGGAGATAGTGACACGTGGAACACACGAGACAGTTAATGAAATACATCGAAAGGAACAAAAAACGAACAAAAAACAATGAAATGCCCGTCACAGGTTTAACAGAAACCGGGTCTCTTTATCTAAAAGCGCCACGGAAGGCTCACTCACACACATATCAAGCCCAAGTTTGCGCATGTGTGCCGCTTCTAAAAGCTCTCTTTCAAGTCTCGACCTGCCCCTTCCGATGATGGTGGCTTTGTTGAACTGTGGGTAGCAGCCATCGCATTCCCTGCAGTGTCTCGGCAGATTAGCGCCATTACCAGGTTTCAAGGACCGGAAGTGCTATCGTAGCCTATCGTTTAGACATTGACCCGTCTGGCCAACGTATACTCTGCCGCATCGCAACGGGAACTGGTATACCACATCAGTGGCACAGTTGACATATCTGTGTTCATGTTTCGTCGTGCACGCGACCCTGCGCCTACCTTCCGCCACGCGCCCGCAGAGCTGCGATAGCTTGCAAGGGGCTGAAAAAACAATTTGAATGCCTTGCCTACCTGCCACCCTCTTGAGGTTATGGGCCATCTTGTGCACACAGGGCACAACTTCAAGCGGCCTTTTGTCCAGAGGGATCGCCTCCTCTTGGCCACGCGCCTTGTTCCGCAGTTTCCACAACAGAGATTCCGCCACTGCTTGGAGAACGGGTGGTGGAAAGCCTGACTGCAGCAACTTATCCACTTGGCCCTGAAAACTACCTGCAGCTTTGTGCTGGCAAGACTTCAAGAGAGCTGACCTCATACAGGTCATGGCTATGCCTCTCTTAATTAGTTTGGAGTGGCAGGAAGAGAAGGGTAACACGGCCTTTTTTGAACGCGGCCTGTAGGCCCAGCACACGTGGTCATTGGCGCTAAAAGAAAGCTGCAAGTCTAAAAACTGAATGCACTGTTCTTGCTGTTTTTCAAGGGTGAAGTTTAAGGAATGGGAACAATGCTTGAAAACCGCAAATACGTCCCCGGCGACTGTGTCATGACTGGCTTCGTGGTCAACAATTAAAAGGAGTAAGAAATCATCCACATATCTGAAAAATTTTTCAACACCAAGGTTGGCAGCGTCAAGCTGAAGCTGAAGCTTGCGGTCAAACTTAGCAAGGAAAATTTCACACAGCACCGGCGCAACGCAGGATCCAATGCAGATGCCCCGTTTCTGGGTGTACAGGTTCCCTTCAAATTTAACGAGGGTTGCGCAAAGGTAGTACCTTAGTGACTCTAAAAACCCGTCTCTGGAGACACCACAATCGTTTTGGAAAAATACAACACCTGAAAGATCAATAAGCTCGCTGACCGCGGAAAAAAGTTCGTCGTGCGGAATGGAATAAAAGAGCTCTTCAATGTCAATTGAAATGCTGAAATTCGCGCCGATGACACTCTCCTGCAGCACGGCTGTCACGCTAGCCGAGCTCGCAACCTTGAACGGATCTTCAGGACAGAGGTTGTTAAGGTGTTTCATGAGGTACCTGCTTAGGACACCCTGCCAGCTGCCTTTCTCAGTGACGATGGTTCGTAGAGGGCACGAGTCTTTATGCGTCTTTGCAGAAAAGAACACAGACAGGGCATCTGCATTAATACCTTTCACTTGGTTGTGTAGGCCTTGAAGGTCCATCTCCTCGAGCAAATTCAGTGCAGCTTGCTTGACCTTAGAGGGTTTTAGTCTCGTCACGTTGAAATTTTTGGTCACTGCCTGCTGGGCCTTCTCGCGGAACACACTTTGTGGGAGGGCTGTGAAGCCGCCTTCCTTATCGGATAGGAGCATTTCATTGTTTTTGTTCATTTTTTGTTCCTTTCGATGTATTTCATTAACTATCTCGTGTGTTCCACGTGTCACTATCTCCGTTCTCGTACGCTCTGCGCAGATGCAACCTTTGCTGCTACATGTCTTTTTTCAATAAACTTCAGTTGCTAGTTACTTCTCGTCCTGTCCTCTTCTCGTTCTTCAGTCCTGTCAAGCTAGCGGTTATTCCTCCCCTCCAACATGTCAGACCAACTGGCCCAAAGCTTCCCCTTGTTGAACCTTATTTCTCCTACATTGGGCTCTTTTTTTATGTCACTATCCGTCCAGCAGCAAGTGTGGTTTCTGTGCTAGCCTTATCGCTTCAACTGAGTGCCGAGCAAGAACCTATGGCTATTTCCTTCGTGCTTCTATCTGCCCCCCGGACATCGAGAAAGCGTTCGGGGCTTTTCCCCCTTCAATTGGGCACTGGAGAAGAATCACAAAAATTTTGAAAGCGGAATGCTGGCCTCAGGTGCGACTTCTTCAAGAGTGGTTGAAACTACTCTGCTTCGAGTGGTGCGGTCGCGGGAGTCAGGGACAGAGGACCCTGTCCGACTATCAGAAAGCGGCCCGCTCGTCCGTGGACTTCCTTTGGAATCACCAGCGGTTGAGCCTCCCGAGGAAACGCAGAGAGGTGGCTGCTGAAATGGTACCTGTTTCCTGCTTGTCTAGAGCTTCCCTCACAGAACAGGTACAAGCTTTACTCGAGCGGGGGCCTAAACATTGTTTGGATGCGCCAGTCAGCAAGCACGGCATGCTCGCACTCGTGCGGCGGATAGCGGACAAAGCACCCAAGGAAGAACGTCAGCGCTGCCATTTAGACGGTGTGGATGTAGTAATGATGTATTTTCCTCATAAATCGCACAGCCACGATCTCCTGGGTAGAGTCGCTGAAGATTTGCGCAGGGGTGAGCTTACATTGCTCCTATCCGATTAGGAAGGCGGCTTCTACAGTTCTCCCACAAAGTGTGTTCCGCGAGAAGGCCCAGCAGGGAGTGACCAAAAATTTCAACGTGACGAGACTAAAACCCTCTAAGGTCAAGCAAGCTGCACTGAATTTGCTCGAGGAGATGGACCTTCAAGCCCTACACAACCAAGTGAAAGGTATTAAGGCAGATGCCCTGTCTGTGTTCTTTTCTGCAAAGACGCATAAAGACTCGTGCCCTCTACGAACCATCGTCACCGAGAAAGGCAGCTGGCAGGGTGTCCTAAGCAGGTACCTCATGAAGCACCTCAACAACCTCAGTCCTGAAGATCCGTTCAAGGTTGCGAGCTCGGCTAGCGTGACAGCCGTGCTGCAGGAGAGTGTCATCGGCGCGAATTTCAGCATTTCAATTGACATTGAAGAGCTATTTTATTCCATTCCGCACGACGAACTTTTTTCCGCGGTCAGCGAGCTTATTGATCTTTCAGGTGTTGTATCTTTCCAAAACGATTGTGGTGTCTCCAGAGACGGGTTTTTAGAGTTACTAAGGTACTACCTTTGCGCAACCCTTGTTAAATTTAAAGGGAACCTGTACACCCAGAAACGGGGCATCTGCATTGGATCCTGCGTTGCGCCGGTGCTGTGTGAAATTTTCCTTGCTAAGTTTGACCGCAAGCTTCAGCTTCAGCTTGACGCTGCCAACCTTGGTGTTGAAAAAGTTTTCAGATATGTGGATGATTTCTTACTGCTTGTAATTGTTGACCACGAAGCCCGTCATGACACAGTCGCCGGGGACGTACTTGCGGTTTTCAAGCATGGTTCCCATTCCTTAAACTTCACCCTTGAAAAACAGCAAGAACAGTGCATTCAGTTTTTAGACTTGCAGCTTTCTTTCAGCGCCAATGACCACGTGTGCTGGGCCTGCAGGCCGCGTTCAAAAAAGGCCGTGTTACCCTTCTCTTCCTGCCACTCCAAACTAATTAAGAGAGGCATAGCCATGACCTGTATGAGGTCAGCTCTCTTGAAGTCTTGCAAGCACAAAGCTGCAGGTAGTTTTCAGGCCCAAGTGGATAAGTTACTGCAGTCAGGCTTTCCACCACCCGTTCTCCAAGCAGTGGCGGAATCTCTGTTGTGGAAACTGCGGAACAAGGTGCGTGGCCAAGAGGAGGCGATCCCTCTGGACAAAAGGCCGCTTGAAGTTGTGCCCTATGTGCACAAGATGGCCCATAACCTCAAGAGGGTGGCAGGTAGGCAAGGCATTCAAATTGCTTTTTCAGCCCCTTGCAAGCTATCACAGCTCTGCGGGCTCGTGGCGGAAGGTAGGCGCAGGGTCGCGTGCACGACGAAACATGAACACAGATATGTCAACTGTGCCACTGATGTGGTATACCAGTTCCCGTTGCGATGCGGCAGAGTATACGTTGGCCAGACGGTCATTGTCTAAACGATAGGCTACGACAGCACTTCCGGTCCTTGAAACCTGATATGGCGCTAATCTGCCGCGACACTGCAGGGAATGCGATGGCTGCTACCCACAGTTCAACAAAGCCACCATCATCGGAAGGGGCAGGTCGAGGCTTGAAAGAGAGCTTTTAGAAGCGGCTCACATGCGCAAACTTGGGCTTGATATGTGTGTGAGTGAGCCTTCCGTGGCGCTTTTAGATAAAGAGACCCGGTTTCTGTTAAACCTGTGACGGGCATTTCATTGTTTTTTGTTTGTTTTTTGTTCCTTTCGATGTATTTCATTAACTATCTCCTGTGTTTCACGTGTCACTATCTCCGTTCTCGTACGCTATGCGCAGATGCAACCTTTGCTGCTACATGTCTTTTTTCAATAAACTTCAGTTGCTAGTTACCGCTGGTCCTGTCCTCTTCTCGTTCTTCAGTCCTGTCAAGCTAGCGGTTATTCCTCCCCTCCAACCTGTCAGAACTGTTTGCACAATCACTTTCCACAGGTAGAATACCCAGTGATTGGAAGGTGGGGAAGGTTGTTCCGGTCTTCAAATCAGGTAACAAAGAATCACCCCTTAATTACCCTCCCATCTCTTTAACAATGTGCCATGCAAAATCATGGAACATGTCATTTATTCTCATATAATGAACTTTCTTGACTCTATAAATTTTTTCATCCTGCTCAACAGAACATATCGTGCGATACACAGTTGGCTATTTTCATCCATGACCTGAATGTGAACCTTGACTGTAACCTACAAACTGACGCAATATTCCTGGACTTCGCGAAAGCATTTGACAAAGTACCCCACAAACGCTTACTACTAAAACTGTCCTGGTTAAACCTTCATCCACAGTGGATAAGCTAATTCCTTTCTAACCGCACGCAGTTTGTTAACGTTAATAATCAAGCCTCTAGCTCTGTTCCGGTAACATCAGGTTTCCCGCAAGGATCAGTCCTTGGTCCGCTATAATTTTTAATATACATTAATGACCTTCCAACGCATGTCTCTTGTAACGTCCGTATTTTTGCCGATGACTGTGTCATCTATCGCACTATCAACAGTGATCGCACTATCGCACTATCAACACTGATCAGTTCGCCCTCCAGAATGACTTAATCAGCGTACAGGACTGGTGCAACAACTGGCTCATGGAACTAAACACCAATAAATGCAAAGACATGTAATTTCACCGAAAACGTAATCCTGTCCTCTTCTCCTATAAAATCTCGCACGTCACGGTAGATTTAGCTCAGACTTACAAATACCTCGGAGTAACATTGTCCAATGATCTAACCTGGAACGCGCATGTCACTAAAATCATATCATCCGCTAACAGAAGCCTTGGATTCTTAAAACGACATCTACGTCATGCGCCACAAAACCTAAAATTGCTTGCCTACAAATCACTTGTCCGTTCTAAATTAGAATACGCCTCTGCTATTTGGAGCCCTAACGAAATTATCTAATAAATTACCTAGAAACAGTACAAAATCGAGCCACAAGATTCATACATTCGTGCTATTCATATAATGTAAGTATATCAGCAATAAAAGCAGAGGCAGGATTAACATCCCTGGCTTGTAGGCGTCGTATTACTAGTATGTGCTTGTTTCACAAATTTTATTTCAGCTCACTTCGTCGTCCTCCCTGCATCAATCAGCCGGCACGCATTTCCCTCCGCATTGCTCATCCCCTTCAAGTAGCCCGGCCATGTACGCGTACAACTACATTTGCATCGTCATTCTTTCCAAGCTCAGCCAAGGACTGGAACAGCCTTCCACACTACATCGCCGCAATCACCTGCCCATCAACATTTGCGAACTGTTTAACTGCTACCTTTAACAGCGAATAATATTTGTATCTTACGATTTTTTCTTTGTTTATTCAATCTGATTTTTCAATGTAACCCACCCCTTATGTAATACCCCCAATCCTGGGGGCCTTTAAGGTAATAAAGTGAAGTGAAGTGAAGATATAAGCCTCTTCTTTTCACTGTCCGATTTGCAAGAAATAATTTATTTATGGAATATTACATTGAAATTATTACATTCCTGGGTCACTGTCAACGCCATGTGGATTAATGAAAAGAAAACAAAGGCAGTAATCTTTCGAGAGAAAAATAAATATTTCCCTCCAAATCTAAATATTCTGCTCAATAACCATACAATTGATATTGTCGAACACTTTAATTGTCTTGGGGTAGTATTTTCACTGGATATGTCGTGTGATGGTCATGTATCACAAAAGCTAGATCAGTTTACCGGAATGATAGGTCGCATGCGATCCCTACTCCTTGGATGTGTGAAACTGTCATTATACAACACACTGTTTTGCTCTCATCATAACTACTACCATTTGGTCTGGGTAACGGCCCCAGGTTCTACCCTACCGACGATTCACCTACTGGAAAATAAATACACACGTCATATGTAGAATGCCCCTTATGCAGCGCCCAGGGCGAACCTTTTCCGTGCTTCAAAAATAATTAAAATCTTCATCCTTTATAGATATCGGTTAAGCTTGAGACTTAAAAGAAAAACAAGAAACAATATCGACAACTTGCATAGGATCACCAAAATGCAAGCAAGAGACTGCGCTTATAAAACAAGGCATAAAGAAACCTTGCTTGTGCCCACTCCTCGCCTAAATTTGTTAAAAGAGCTCTTTTATCTGCTTCCATCTTTAATAAACGAGTGTGAATTGAATGGCTTTGATTTATTTTCGTGCACGTATAACGCGCTTCGTGCTCTGCACGAACACATTGTAGGATAACTAATATTTTGATTGCTGCCTACCTGTGAACTCCATGAGTGCTGTAACATATCCATGAATGCGTACAATCTTTTTATTTCATTTGTGATATTTGAATGCTTTCCTGGTGAGCGTGTATGTCGGCGTTTCGTTCCTTTTTTCCGTTTTGCTCTGTTTGCAATATTATTTAAATATGATTGTTCTAGCTTCAGGTTAACAATGATGACTGACATTATTGTATTGTAATGCTGTACTTGTGGGATATACAGATATCCCTCGCCGCCCCGCGCTGAGTCACGAGACGAGAGCGCACGCCGCAGGGAATGGGGAGAGGAGGGCACCCGGCAACTCTCCTCACCCTCAGCTCGGACGTGACGTCACGCCTACGCTCTGGCGTCTTAGGGACGGGTGAACGACCCCTCTTGATTGCAACAAGTTGCTCAAGAGGGAGGTAATGTCGTAGGGGTTAAAAGGCGAAGTTCGCGCGGGAACGGGGGACTCGCCCTCTCTTCTCGCCGCGGTGCTACTGCCGCTCTGCCCTGCCGACCCCCGTCCTGCCCGCGCCCTCCCGGATTATCCAACGCCAGTCGACGACGACTTGGTAAGCTGCTGAACCATCTATTATCGGATAGAACATTCTTCCGCAGTGTGCTTTGCCTTGCGCTAGGTAAATAAACGGTTTCCTAGCGTTTTGGCAGCAGCGGTGGCCACGGAACCTACGTCCTAATTTCACTCCTGTACTGTTACAGACCTACTGTGCGCACGGAAGAGCCTCCGCTACGACACGTGTGGTTTCCACGCGTGTTCTATCATCGCAACTGAACTGCTGCATCCCGCCTGGCGCTGCTGGCTTCCATGACATGGACAGCTTACGTGGACGACACATGTGACACCTTGCCACATCACCGCTCCTGGACACCCCCTGTCAAGTGGCACTGCAGTCTGCGGCTATAAATTGGCATCATCGAGCTGCGGAGGACTTTTTGCCAGCAGCGGTGGCCACGGAACCTACGTCCTAATTTCACTCCAGTACTGTTACAGGTTTGTGCTTGCACGCTTCTTTTTTATCTCCTTTTGTTGTTGCTGCTGCTGCTGCTGCCAGAGTTGTTCTCATGTCTGATGCTGCGAAGTGCCCTAGCTGCGAAGAGCAGCTGGATGAGACCGGTGACAGTGTATCCTGTAGTGTGTGCGCTGGTGCATATCACACTGGCAGTTGTGCAGGTGTTTCTGAGGCGACATTGAAATCGAAGGGCGAAGTATACCGAAGCAACTGGAAGTGTCAACAATGTAGAAATGCAGGAAAATCTCGCACAGAAAAAGTAGAAAAAACGGAAGTCCCTAATCAGCAGGCTTTGTGGTCAATGCTCGTAAGCATAAATGAAAAACTGGATGTGTTACTTCCACTAAGAGAGACAGTAGGTGGCATTGAAACTTCAGTTCAGTTCATGTCTGATCAGATGACCGAGTTGTTATCCCGCACGGAACAGAATGAGCGTGACATCAAAGATCTCAGGGCAAGAATCGCAAAACTTGAAACTGAAGAGCGAAATCTCGACAGGCTTACGCTTCAGCTAGATGACCTCGAATGGCGCAACAGGCGACCTAACCTTGAATTTCACGGCATCAGAAAAACTGAAAACGAAAACTTGCTAGCTAAGATAAACGAGCTAGCCGTCAAGAATGACCTACTACCGCTATCTGACAATGATGTGTGTACTGTTCACCGATTGCCGGCAAAGAAGGACAAGATTCCTGGCATCATCTGTCGATTCACAAATCAAAAGGTCAGAGATGTGTGGTGGTCCAAAAGGCGTCTAGTAAGCAGCGTCGATGAAGAAATAAGGATCTTTGAAAACTTGACAAAGCGAAATCGGGAACTTTTGAAGGAGGTGAAAGAATGGGCAAAGACTGCGGGGTACAAGTATGTCTGGCACAACAACGGCAAAATTCTTATCAGAAAGATTGACGGTGCGAACGCGATTGTCGTATCTGATAGAAGTGAGCTTGCGAAGCTTACCTGAGCCATTCTTTCTCGCTCTTTTCATTTGACACTTTAACGAACAATGCATTGCGTCTCGGATAGATATGTTATACCAAGTGACTTCGCGAATCATCTTGGCCCAGCCTTTCTAAAGTCCTTCAAATGCCTCCATCTTAATGGCCAATCAATTAGACACAAAGTACCTAGTTTAACTGTCCTGCTACAACAATTAGATGTTACATTCAATGTTATTATGATAACAGAAACCTGGTGTACAGATGATTCAGAAGTACCTCGGTTTCCCAACTATCAAACATTCTACTTAAACCGTGATGTAGGCCGTGGTGGTGGCGTTTGTTTGTTAATTAAAAGTGAACATGAACCTGAGCTTTTACCACAGTTTACTCGGACCACAGCAGATTATGAAGTTCTATCAGTGCTTGCAGAAAATTCTCTTTTCGTTGTTTGTTATCGGCCACCGCAGGGTTGCATTCCTGTTTTCCTTGGTTTCCTTGAGTCGTTGTTTTCCTTTGTCATCGACAAGAGACTTACGTTCGTTTGTGGTGGAGACATGAACATAAACATGTGCTCTAATGACGGTTGTAAGAAAAGTTTTGACCTATTACTAAAAGTGAGCGGGCTTTCTAATGTGATTCAGCTACCAACGCGCATAACAACTAGATCATCGTCACTTATAGATCTGTTTGTAACAAACGCTATCAATAAGTCAACTAAATGCGGAGTAATTGTTTCAGACATTAGCGATCATCTGCCGATATTCTTGTGTTTGAAGGGAAAACTAAAAAATAAGACTAAACAGTCATTCTCTTATCAAGCGATCACGGAAGAAAGCCTTCTCGCTTTTAGACAACGTGCATCTGAAGCTGATTGGGAAGCTATTCTCTCTAAACGTGACGCGAACGAGGCTTATGAATACTTCCTCGCTATATTGAAGCCAATGTACACTGCCTGTTTCCCAACAAAGACTTTTAAGCGGACTAAAAGAACCCGCAAACCATGGCTCACACCTGATCTCCTGCTTAAGATAAAAAAGAAGAATGGACTCTACCATAAATTTATCAGGACAAAAGAGATGGATGATTTGTCTATTTTCAAAGCATATTGTAACCGCCTAAACAAAGAACTTGGGAAAGCTAGGAATGAATATTTCGAAAATGATTTCGAATCAACTAAAGGGCGTAGTGACCTTGTTTGGAAAAAACTTAACAACCTTATAGCTAATGATACTGCTGCCAGAGGAATTTCTTCAGTGAAATTAAATGGGGTACAGGTGTCTGACCAGGGTTTAGCGAACGAGTTTAATAAGTACTTTGTTGGCCTTTGCCGCGACACGGACGTAGACAATGACTTGAATTGTGTCCCACTACAAGACAAAACGATATATCTTAATCCTGTTAATGAAGCCGAAATAATGACTATTTTCACAGAGCTTAAAAATAGTACTTCATGCGATATTGATGGACTAGAGATACGGCCCATAAGATCGATTCTCGACATTATTTTGCCCTACATAACCCATATAATTAATCTATGTATTGCAAATGCAGTTTTTCCTCACGAAATGCAAGTTGCCCGCTGTTCTGTACTTTTTAAGAAGGGTGATAGGAATCAGCTAGGCAATTACCGCCCGATATCAATTCTTCCAATATTCTCAAAGGTACTTGAAAAAGCGCTTCATAAACGCTTTGCGGCATTTGAATCCAGACACCACATACTTACCAAATCACAATATGGATTTAGAAAGCACCTTTCCACAGAATTTGCACTGTTAGATCAGAAAGAATATATACTAAAACAATTTGAACAGAATAGGATAGTTTTAGGAATATTCATTCATTTCACAAAGGCCTTTGACCTTATAAATCATCAATTACTTCTCCAGAAGCTTGAACGCTACGGCTTCCGCGGGCACGCAGCATCGATAGTTAAGTCATATCTTCAATATCGCCGGCAGGCTGTTAGTGTAAATGGCTTCATGTCTGAAACTCTCCCTGTTCGCTGCGGTGTACCGCAAGGGAGTATACTCGGTCCTTTTCTTTTCAATCTTTATATTAATGACATCGTCAATGTATTTCCTTTCACAAAATTTATTATATACGCAGACGATACCAGCATGTTCTTGGCTGGTGAAAATGCTAATGAGTTAATAGATACTGCTAACTGCATGCTCGAACATCTAGACCAGTGGACACAAAAGAATGCATTACAAATTAATGTAAACAAAACAAAAGCAGTTAACTTCCGGGCCAAGAATAAACAAGTTCACCTGACAAAGCAATTATGTTTGCGATCTTGTCCACTGGAAATAGTGGCACATTTCAAAACCCTGGGGGTTGTCTTTAATCAGCAAATGTCCTGGGACGATCACATAGCCCACATAACTTCTAAGTTGTCGCAAATAATTGGTATACTCCATCGCAACCGTGAAATCTTGCCGTCTTGTGTTATGATGTTAGTTTATCACTCTTTATTCCATTCTCGCTTTAACTACTGTAGCCTTATCTGGGGTACTACAACACAGGAAAATCTGAGCAAATTACTCGTATTGCAAAAAAAGGCAATGCGAATTGTTAAGAGATTACCAAGGTTACATCACACAGGAGAAATATTTTTAGAGCACAAAATTATACCAGTAACAAAAATCTATGACTATCGCCTTAGCCGAACACTTAAAAAGGAATTTTTGAATAAAACGTCTTTTATTCAAAATCTTTCAGGCCTGAAAAGGCGCGAACAAACTTATGAAACAAGAAATAATGACATGTGGCAAACTAATACATTTCGAAAAACGTACGGTCTGCAAACTTTAGAAAACCGTCTTCCACGACTTCTTAATGATCTACTAAAACAGAATATAACACCCCAATGTGCAACATTTCAGAGACTTCTAACTTACTTTCTTTGTAGACATTTCATGTAATTCTTCATGCAACGAAAACAGCCGCCGTGGAACTGTTGGTGTTCCTGGCTCATATTCATATGTTTTCTATTACAGCGTCTTTACCATGTAATTGCATTGTGTTAGATATTAGAATTCCTTATTTCTTTTTGCCTTGTGTTTATGGTTTTGTACTGCTTTAAATATATGTGCCAGGTGCATCTGTTTTGTAACATGTTTCTGTACTGTCTTTTAGTGCGGTGAGCTCATCGCACGTATTTTCCCTTTACCTTGTATATTTTGTTTTTGCGCCACTTTGTATGCTGCCAAAAAGGGGGGCCGTTGCTCTGTCAAGCTGTTGAAAGACAGCTTTTACTTCGGTCCCCTGCATCATCATGTAAAATGTGGTGATCAAATAAACATTATTATTATTATTATTATTATTATTATTATTATTATTATTATTATTATTATTATTATTATTACTCTGTTCGTTGCCTACTTCGTCCGAACCCGCCGTGGCTGTGACTTTGCGCCACGGGTTGGGGACACGAGAACGCCCGCGCATAGCTGGCACGGAAGCGCGCCTTCCCGGCCGGCTGCACGCGAGTGACCCCATATCTTGGCACCCGAACGTGGGGCGAACTAGGCATTGAGCAGTGTGCTTTGTTGGAGCGAACGACTGTCGACGCGCTAACAAAGGATGGCAGCTGATAGGCCTGACTTCCAGTCTTTGTTCATGCTGTCAGAGCTAGCGGCACAGAGCCAGGGCTCCCTACTTGACTTGCCTTTGGAAGGCGTAAATCTTGAGTGTTCCACGCGGAATAGCCGAGTTGAATTCCCGGGCGCGTCGGCAGGACTTAGGCCTGGTACGGAGGGCACCACTTCGGGCACCTCGCCGCTCCGTGGTGCGAACAATGGGGCACCTACGCCTCATTGTTCGACGCCATCAGCGGCTGCGCCCAACTCCGGGGGCGTTAGTCCGCAGTCATCCGAGGTGCTCTTGCAGAACGCGATGCAAGTTATGCAGAGCTTAGCGGGTATGTTGCAAAACAATTTGCAAGCCCCGGCCCAGGCACCCCGTCTTAGGATAGACGTACCTACCTACACGGGGTACCATGACAGAACAGGGGCTAATGAGTACCTCGACCGTCTGCTGCATTATCAGCGAGCGACAGGAATCGCAGACGCCGAACTGCTCGCGCGTGTTGTGCCTGTTTCTTTGACGGAGCAAGCGGCCCGCTGGTAACGACTAACCGGCAACCGAGCGAGGACAATGGAGGAGTTTAGCGCAAGCTTCCGCGACGAATTCCTCCCCGCAAACTACGAGTGGCGTTTGAGGCGGGAGCTGGAACTCCGCACCCAGCACCCCGACGAGTCTTTGTTAGAGTACGTCCGAGCGATGGACGAACTGTATCGCCTCGCTGACCCTCGCGCCACTAACACGGAGAAAGTTGAGCGTGTCACACGACAAGCGCACCCGACTTTCGCGGCCTACCTGAGAGGAGGCAGGTTTAGAGACCTGGACGAGCTAGCAGCTGAGGCGAAGCGCATTCAGGGAGACATCCTCTCTGCGCGAGCGTATCGGCCGCCGCCACCTGCATCGCAGTCACTTGAGCCGCGCTGCGCGTGGAATGGCAGCTCAGCGCGTAGTCCGTCTAGAGCTGAAGCGACAGCACAATTTGCTGACGAGCGTGTCCCGAGGGGTTGGGAATTGTCCGACCGCGCTTTGGACCCCTTCAGCTACGCGCTGCGAACAGCACACGCTGCCGCAGAGCGGAACACCTGCAGCCGAGGTCGCGAGGCCGACACGCGGCCGCACGAGCGGCCCCCACTGTCCGCACCGCGAGATTGAGATCGAAACGACCGACTGGAACGTGGCGACCAGCGCCTAGCCCGTCGGAGCCCGAGCAACCGCTGCTACAGGTGTGACCAACCGGGGCACTTCGCCCGCGACTGTGGCCGCCTCCCCGCCCGTGACCAAACACGGTCGGGAAACGGCAACAGCCGCCGGTGATCGACCTTCGATCCCGCGCGACGTACACAGAGAAACCCGGTTTATTAGCGCCTTTGGCATGTCGCGTAGGAAGTTCTGTTGACTTGCCAGCGCCGTTCATTGAGCTAACGATAGCTCGAAAGAAATTCACCGCGTTACTCGACACAGGGGCAAGCGCTTCTTTGTTCGGTGACGAAGTGCTAAACCATCTCCGCCAGAACAAAATCCGGTTGAGAGAGTGCGATACCACTTTTCGCCTCGCGAGCGGCACAGCGCAATCAAGCGGTGCAACTAGGATAGTGGTTCGCTGGGAAAGACGCGTGCGGCGACAACGCCTCGTTCATCTTCCCTGTTTATCCGTTCCTGTAATTCTTGGGCGAGACTTCCTAGCCAAGACAGGCATTGTGATAGACATAGCCAGCAGAGGCTATCGAGAGCGCACCGCCGGCGCCTTGAAGCTTTTTGCAAAAGCGCCCGCGGCCTCGCAGTCAATTACGGCTCCGAACGCGGAGCTAGCGGGGAGTGACCGTGGAAAATCACCCCCGCCGGCCCGGAAACAAGCATGCGGGCGGACAGTCGCCGCTGAGAGAGGGCCCACAGAGAATGTTGTCGCGGTAGAAAGCTGTTCTACCGTGCCAGTGAGGGCAATGCACCCTTTGTTGTCGGAGGTGAACAGCGTATCGGAAAGGGAGAAGGCACGTTTGTCATCTCTCCTCTACGAATTCAACGCGACATTCACAGACCGGCCTGGCCTCACTACACTAGTAAGGCACAGAATAGACACGGGTGATGCACTGCCTTGGAAGTGCAATCCTAGACCAATCAGCTTGGCTAAGAGAAAAGCACTGGACGGCGCCTTAGACGAACTTATCGATACTGGCGTTGTTGAGAGGTCTAACAGCCCTTGGGGCTTCCCGGTAGTCTTAGTTCCAAAGAAAGACGATACATATCGGCTTTGCGTGGACTACCGCTGACTGAATGAGGTTACGAGAAAGGATGCGTACCCTCTACCAACCATCTCTTCCCTAGTGTCCAACCTAGGTGGGGCGAAGTACTTTACTACGCTCGATGCTAGCCGCGGATACTTTCAGGTTGAAATGGATGAGCGTGATAAGGAGAAGACTGCTTTCACTTGTCACAGAGGTCTTTTCCAATTCAAGAGAATGTCTTTTGGCTTGATAGGAGCACCCGCTACTTATCAGCGCCTAATGGACCGTGTTCTGGGAGATGCGAAGTGGCAACATGCGCTCGCATACCTAGACGACATCGTGGTGTACTCAAAAACACTCGAGGAACACCTGCGCCACTTGAGGGACAGCCTAGAGAGGCTGAGGTCCGCGGGAATCACTTTGAACCCGAAGAAGGCGCAGATCGCCGCGACCCGAATAACACTGTTGGGGTTCACGATCGACAAAGGCCGCATTCTGCCGTGCGAGGATAAACTCGAGGCTTTGCTTAAGTTCCCGTCGCCGTCAGATCTAGCTGGTCTCAGACGCTTCCTGGCAATGGCGAACTTTTATCGCCGGTTCATCCCAGATTGCGCAGCGCTGCAGGCACCTTTGACAAAGCTTTTGAAGAAGGGCGAGCGCTGGAGTTGGGGTCCCGAGCAAGAGGCTGCACTGCGCAACCTCGTTAAGGTGCTCGCGGACACGGCTGAGTTGCAGGTACCCGACCTAAACAGGGAGTTTGTGATTCAAACCGACGCAAGCGACCTGGGCTTAGGAGCAGTGTTGCTTCAGGAGCATGAAGGCGTCCTCCGACCGGTAGCGTTCGCGAGCCGTTCACTGACGCCGGCAGAGAAGAACTACTCGGTGACAGAGAAGGAATGTCTCGCAATAGTTTTTGCTCTGCGGAAGTTCGACTACTACGTCGACGGGGTGGCATTTGTGATCGAGACGGATCACATGGCGCTCACCTGGCTGAGACGACTCAGCGAGCCGAGCGGCCGCCTGGCGCGTTGGGCCCTGTTGCTGCAGCGTTACGACTTCACCGTACGCTACCGCAAAGGGAAGAACAACGCCGTGGCTGACGCACTCTCGCGAGCGCCTGTCCAAAGTGCGGTAGGTCACGCAACCGACCGCCCGACTGAGAGAGAGAGAGTGAGGGATTGTCCCCAGCCGTAGCCGATGTAAGGGACACGGACCGACCGTTGACCCCAGGCGAGAGCGTGAACCACGTGGACTACGCGAGTTCCGTGGGGATCGTGTTCAGCAGAAAGGAGCTGCTCGAAGCTCAGCAGATGGATTCATTTTGTCGAAAAGTGTTCGACGGGCTCCGGGAGCCGGGCGGCCGGCCGGCGCGCACACGGGAACAGCTGGTTTTGCTGTCGGTGCGGAGCGCTTGGAAACAGCTGGTAATGCTGTGAGCGCGCTAGATTCTTATCTGCTGGATTCCGACGGCGTCCTGCTGAGGTATATCCCTTCCGAGAACGACACAAGCGAGGCGTTCAAGGTGGTGATACCGCGAGCGTTGAGAGCGGCACTGTTACGCTACTTTCACGACTCGTGCATCGCTGGGCATGCAAGCGGCCCCAAGACTTACATTAAGTTGTGTCGCTTTGCTACCTGGCTTGGCATGAAAAGGGACGTAACACGCTACGCCCGCTCGTGCCATGTGTGCCAAAGCGTGAAGCCCCGGGGTGGACGACCGCCCGGCCTCATGCAGCCGATTAACAGCCAGACTCCCTGGCAAATCGCGGCGTGTGACATCATGGGACCGTATCCCACGACACCGAGTAGGAACAAGTTCCTGCTGGTGGTCACGGATCACTTCAGCAAGTGGGTTGAACTTTTCCCCCTTAGAAAGCTGACGGCACGAGTGATCATGGAGAAGCTGATGGACGTATTCACCAGGTTCGGTTTCCCAGAGCAGCTGATAACGGACAACGCGTCCTACTTCACTGCGAAGGTGTTCGTAGATTCGTGCGCTGCACTCGGCATTAAGCACAAGAAAACGACCACCTATCATGCTCAGTCGAACCCCACGGAACGAGTCAACCGCAACGTCAAGCACATGCTTGTCGCGTACTCTGAGAGGCACAAAGACTGGGACTCCTATCTGCCGGAGATCGCGTTCGCTTTGCGTTCGACCGTTAACCGCTCGACTGGGTATGCGCCGTCTTCTCTCAATCTGGGTAGAGAGCTGCTAAATCCGATGGACCGGGTTCTAACGGACAGCAGGAAGACGCCAGTCGCTTCGTCAGCAAGAGCTGAATACGCGACGCAGCTGCGCGCTAAGATGACGGAGGCCTTACACAAGGCTCGCCGAAACCTGAGCACCGCTAGGGCGCAGCAGAAAGCACAGTACGACCGCTCGCACCGGGATGTTCACTACGAAGTGGGCGATCTGGTGCTTCGGCGCCAACACGTTCTGAGCGATGCTAGCAGACAGTTCGCGGCTTCGTTGGCGCCGAAATGGATCGGGCCGTTCCGCGTGCGAGAGAATCTTTCCTCGCTCGTTTACAGGCTCGAGGACTTGCGGTCGAAACCGACAGGCGGACCGGTGCACGTATGCGACCTGAAACGTTACGTGCAGCGAGATGAGTGGGTCCAGGACACAGCCCGACCCGCGCCGCAGTCGGAGAACGAGCGCTGCGATCAGCCGGCGAACTCCGCGTCCCGCTATAACTTGCGCCGTAGGCAGAAATAAAATCTGCCTGCGCGGACTAGAGCGAGGGCGCAGGCCGACACGCAGTCTCGTTAGATGCATGAACGTACGGGCCGCTCATGCCGATCAATGTTGCGTAAGACTTTATTTGCGTTAACCCTCATGACTCTCGTGAGGGCCGAACAGCTACGTAGCACGCGCTGCGGCAGTTGGTTACATCTGTGTTGACCTTTTCAGCGCAGATGAAAAAGAAGCAGGGCGCATCAGAACGACATCGTTCGCCACTACCACCAACCATCTAGAGCCACCATCCAGCTTCGGCAACGCGCCGCGCCCATGGCCCGCCGCTACGCCCAGCCCACGACCTGAAGCCGCCTCCCTGCTGCAGCCAGGCGTCCCTGCTACCTGCCACGCCGCATCGGAGCCAACCGCCTGCCTACCGACTGTACGCCGCCGTACCCGCCTACACAAGAGCAAGCTGGCCAAAAACAAGAGCGCTGCCGAGACCCTTATTACCACCTCAACCCTGGGCCCTCACCAGCTGACCAGGCATGCCAAGGCAGCTCAACCGCGGCCTCTACCATGGAAGCGCCGCGGCCCTAGCCCCTGAAGCCACCTGACCTAGTCTCTCAGGGCGGCGCAGCCACGAACCTGGCCTCCAAGCCTTCTCGGCCGTTGCCACGGAGGCGGTCAACCACCTTGACCGGAGCGGCGCAGCCGCGCGTGCTCGGAGGACGGCGACCGGTGGCAAGCTAACGCTTGGCATCGGAATCGACCTCGGCATCTTGCGGGTGGCCAAGCCTACGGACCAGCTGATCGGTGCGGGCGTGGCGCGGACATCAACAAGTGTACCAGCGGGAGCCGAAGAACTTCGATCCCTGGATGGCGGAGAAGATTAAGTAACGTTGCGCCCGCTTCTCTGTCCGGGAGGCTTCTTAAGGAGGGGAGGATGTGGGATATACAGATATCCCTCGCCGCCCCGCGCTGAGTCACGAGACGAGAGCGCACGCCGCAGGGAATGGGGAGAGGAGGGCACCCGGCAACTCTCCTCACCCTCAGCTCGGACGTGACGTCACGCCTACGCTCTGGCGTCTTAGGGACGGGTGAACGACCCCTCTTGATTGCAACAAGTTGCTCAAGAGGGAGGTAATGTCGTAGAGGTTAAAAGGCGAAGTTCGCGCGGGAACGGGGGACTCGCCCTCTCTTCTCGCCGCGGTGCTACTGCCGCTCTGCCCTGCCGACCCCCGTCCTGCCCGTGCCCTCCCGGATTATCCAACGCCAGTCGACGACGACTTGGTAAGCTGCTGAACCATCTATTATCGGATAGAACATTCTTCCGCAGTGTGCTTTGCCTTGCGCTAGGTAAATAAACGGTTTCCTAGCGTGTCTCTGTTCGTTGCCTACTTCGTCCGAACCCGCCGTGGCTGTGACTTTGCGCCACGGGTTGGGGACACGAGAACGCCCGCGCATAGCTGGCACGGAAGCGCGCCTTCCCGGCCGGCTGCACGCGAGTGACCCCATATACTGTATATGAGTTACCTTTCTTTTTACATATCTGTGTGCTGGTAACGGATGCTGCCGCTGTGCCAAACTGCGTGCTGCCGGCCAGTCAAGCTGTCAATGGGCAGCTTTTTCTTGCAGCTCCCCTCCATCTGCAAATTTCTAGGTGGCAAAATAAACTGATTTGATTTGATTTGACTTGTTCAACGGTGCGCGCTTTATTGGTTTTAAAAGCAAAAAAATTAATCCTAGTTTTAAAGCAAGCGATCGTAAAACGTGGAAATTGCATGAAAGAAATTTCGATGTTTTTGTTTTTTAATTTTCCCTCAGACGGAAAATAACGAAATAAAACCGTTTTTTTTTCAAAATTTCAATGTTTTTTTCAGGCCTTCACAACTCTAGTCACCAGCGATATGCACCTGGTTACTCTCTTCCTCTATCCTCAATTCAAGTTGCTGCTCCCTGTTATCGCTGTAGCGTTTCTCTTCTGTCTCCTGTTGGTGCTGGCTGTGACCTCCGTTCTTAGATTTACCTTGTCCTGTCATGCCTTTCTGTGCCATTGTCTAAATATGTAGCGCTGCTTAAATTTCAACAGAAGAGTACGAGCAACCAACTAGCCCCGCAGAGTGTTTTATTGCTTGTTCTCTTCCTCACCGTTGCCTCCAGACTTCCTAGTACCTGCTTTTTTATCGCTGGCCATGCCAGTGCAGGTCCCATCCATGTGGCTCCCGCTGGAATGTCCGCTGTTTAGGTTTGCGATGGCGGTGCCGGCCATTTTTTTCTTCCATTTGAGAAAGCTGTGCTCGAAGTTGTTGATTTTATACCTTTTATACCGGTAGTTCTCTTTCTGAGGCAGTCACACGTGATGCTAGTGCAGCGTTTTCTTTTTCAACCTGTCCAGGCGTGCTCTCAGTACGCAACATCTGCACATAAAATCCGCGTCTTCGGCCTCCTCTAGTGATTCGAACCGCGTTCTCTTCAAATTCACGAACCCCTCACACTCCCTTCATCTTACCATCATTTGCGTGACCATCTTATAATCACTCGATTATTGCTACCACAAAATCTTCAGAATTGTTATAGCCGCAAAAAGCTACTAGCAATCATGTGTTCATATAAATCCTGTCTAGTGCAAACGTCGATCACCTAGACCAAAGGAATAACTGCCTCCCTTAAAATAACTAACACACTAATATAATTGTATTGTCACGCGCTACGCATGGGCCCTCAGGAACAACGATGTGCGCACGCAGAGAAAGAGGAAGTTCATTATCCTACCGCTGGCGCATCAGGCTGGGGTCGGCTTGCCTATGTAAATAGCCTTTGTGAACAGAACCTGTAAAAGTGTGGTGCAGGTGCTCGGTCGATCACCACGGACGCGATCAAAAAGTACGACAGAATTTTGTGTCACGCATCTGTCGTGCGACAAAGTTTTATGTCGCAAGACAAGCTTTCTTGTGTGTGTGTCGTGCGACAGGGGCTTGTGTCGCAGGTTCTTTCGCGCGAGAAAGGTGTTTGTAGTGGGTTCTGTCGCACGACACTCATCATTCCTGTATTTTCTCGTGCGGAGAAGGTGCCTGTCGCCGGAGTTGTCGCGCGACAGGTTTCTGTTGCAGGTGCTGTCGTGCGACAGAGAGACTCGTGCCGCGCGACAGGGCCTGCGCGCCTCGAAAGAGTTGCCTGTCACGGGTTCAGTCGCGCGACACAAGAGCCTGTCCTGGGTTGTGTCTTGCGACAAATACCTTTTGTGGGTTCTGCCTTGCGACAGATACCTGTCGAGGCATGTTTCGTGCGACAGATTGCAGTCGATGGTAATTGTGTTTTGCTACAGAATTCTCAAAATTTTTTGCCCCGTCGTGTCATAGCGATAGGCTGACATTCACCAATGGCGTGTTGAATCGCTTTCACTCTGACGAGCCGCGAAGACGATGCGAGTTGCTATGGTCGTTTGGCGACGACCATCGAGCGAAATGAAGTGTTAATTCACGAACGTGACTCGAGTTTGCAACTCGCTTCTCGAGACGAGAACAGGCGGGGAGGAGAGGCACCGCTCGCGCGCTCTCATCCCTTCAGTTCACACATGACAGTTTGAGCGAAACAAGGCCATGCTCAAGAGTAATGCGGCTTTAAAGCCCCGAAAGCTGTAATGCACCAGCGATAAAGCCAGCGGTCCCTGCGAATGCGCCCGTGCTTGCGGTGGCGGCAAGCTGCCAGCCACGCGAGCGTCTCCATGCCACTCGCCGTGAGCGTGACGAATGGCGCCACTGAAGGTCAGTGTCCTCCTGGCTGCTGTGACGTGAGCGTGTCACCATATAACATACTGTATACCCACTACCACATGCGAAAAAAAGGCTAAGGGTACATATACACGTCGCCTAACTGCGTAAGCGCGTAGTGAGAGTAACCTGCATGATCGCGAAAAACCTGGAAAATTACTCGTAGTAATCCTCCTGCTATCACAAAGGTAGCATGTATGTATATGCACGAATGATCTGTTGTCTGTATAAACGATCAAGGCGACTCCGATATCAAGTTTCCACGCTTCAGTTTTATAGCGGCGCATGCTGCTTATCATAAAACAAGAAAAAAATATTTTTAAGACTTCGTTCATTGCCTCCGCTGAAAATTTCATGACTGTGGCACAAACACCTCGCTAAATATAGGCACCCTGCGCATCTAACTCCAGCGCGACGCGCGCGCCACTGGCGGCGGCGCGCGCGTCCCTGTCAGGAAGGCGGGAGCAGTCCGACGGCTTCCGCTGTGCTGCGCGCGCCGTCCCGAAGCAGTTTTGGGCGTCCTTACCGAGTAAAAAATGGCACATAACAACAGCAGGACACACTGCTGTGTTTCAGGATGCAATAATGCATATATAAATTCGCCTGGGGCAAGGTTTTGTGGATTCTCGACGTGACATTGAGAGACTGCCCACCCTTTGCGACGGGCAACACGCACGCGCGGTTTCTGGTCAGGCAGTGGTCAAACCCGTGCAGAAGCTTACTTGACTCATGCATGGCTGTAAACAATATGTGGTCTTAAAAAGCCACAACTCGCCCGCAGTCACGCCTGAGGAAGAAGCCCAAATTTTGCGCACTAAAGAATCGTTTACCTTACTTCCAGTTATGCGCGGAATCCTTGCTCGCTTCCACTGCGCCTTGTCGTCCAGCGTCTTTTTCGACAGTAAAGGCACGTTTTCAGGGGCAACGGCAACATGTTCCTGATAAATCTTTGCCTCCACATCTGAACGACTGGGTGATAATTTAGTACAATGCTAATGTCGAAAATTTAGGGTACTTGTACTGAATGTGTAGAAATTAAACAAAGCTTGCAATGAAATCCCGCTTTTTGAGCACACGCTTTCTGCAAGAATCCTGCATGAAATAGCTGGGATACTCCTTTTTTGCACAACCCCAGTAAAAAAGTTTTATGTTTTCCGCAAGAGTTTCAGTGCGCACAGGCGCTTCGCCGCAACTTGCATCCTTTTCTGCTTGCAAAAGCTCGTTCATTGGACATCTCATATCATCAAAACACTGACGCACGTGTTGCAACGATAAGGACCTGGCAGTTGCTGGAAAAATTAGAAAATATGAGCGGCAGATTACGCCAAGGGTACATCATTTCAAGGCGTAGTTTGAACAGGGCATTTCACATCGAACACCGAAGGTGCGGCAGACGAGAATGTTATGAAGTCAAGTTTGCGCCGCTCGCTCAAAAACTGGACTTTTCTAATTACCTTCAATGTTATGCCGCCTGGCCGTCTTTGAAAGTTTAGGGTAAGTTTTTTTTAAATGCAGGAAAACTACAGGCTTGCGGGTGGCTTGTTTTGGAGAGCGTTTCACACCGCTCCAAAAACACGGTAACGGCAGCAGCGCATTTACATTTGCCTGCGATGCCTGCCTTGAAACTACAGCTTGCGGTAACAAGCTGCCTACTGGAATATACCTACATAAAAAAAAATGAGTGAGAGTTCAGCAGTAAAAGGCACCAGATACAAATATTTCTTAGCGTTAATTTGATGGTTTTCGGTGGCGCAGGGATGCTTGTCTGCGCAGTGCACCGGGCGGCTAGTTCGCTCCCGTCGCAAGATGCCGCCTCTTTCACGTTGTGTACATGGCCTGCTTCAAAAAGCTTCGTTCCTTTCCTGACGTTCGATCCTCGAAAGAATTTTTCAGCGTCATGAATGAATAGGTCGAAATCCCGCCTCTACGAACAGCGGCACAGCCGCTAGCAGACGCCATCCCTTCGCAGTCGCGGGGCGAGCCTTCCTGACAGGGACGAGGAACTGGCCGCGCGGGGGAGCTGAACGCAGCCTCGACGGTGGCGGTGCCTGGCGGGTGCAGGGTGCCTATAGAGAACAGCGTACGTCGCCTAAGTCCCAATACAGACGTCAGCGTGTTTGTACACGGACACCTAGAAAGGTCGTGCGCGTGGACCGTTGCCTCTCACCTTGGCTGTAATTTCCCGGCGGAGCAACAACCCGGTTATTTGTCAGTTGACTTGGCGTTATATCCCGGGACACCAACGATTGGGTGACGAGTTCTGGGCCATGCAGTCGCACCCAAAGAATTCCGTAAGAGAGTGACTTTCCTAAGAGGATGTACAGGCACGGCCATAAGTAAACGGAGCACGTCATTGCGTTCGAAGTGCAATCACGCTTTCTCCATCGGTAATGAAGAAGCGTTGTTTGTCTACAAGGAAGCCCACCAACCTCCGATACCTGCATGCGCGTATCACTGCTGAAAATTTCAATTAGGTGACGCGTGAAAAATTTTGGAAGACAGTTGCGTGCTCCGTTTACTTTTGTCCGCGCCTGTACTTGTTCGGGACTCCACCTCCGTGACCAAGGGGCTGATTAACTCTCGCGAACTACGCTGCTCCTTATTTCAAACGGGCATTGAATGCCCATTCACACTTGCAAGTAGCGAAGGGCATGCGACAAGCAGTCGCTTGCGATCAGGCAGCAGCTCCACGACACCGCTCGCCACACCTACAAGGGTGACCTGCGGGTAGCCTGCTCGTTTGATTCTCACGTGAAATGAGAAGTCTTGGGACTGACGTCAGTCGTGCGCTTTGGTTCAGTCTCCTGCGCCCTCGCGCTCGGTCCTCTAAAGTGTCCTGGTCCCTCGCTATTAACAGTGTGCTACGACAACCTGAGCGAAGAGGAGATGTCGTGGTGTTTTTTATGTGGACGCGGACATACAAGCGTAAGGGCGCGCTTCTCGGGGCCGGCCTGCCAGCCTGGATGCCGGCTGCCGGCGTCAGAAAAATGCACTGGTATTGTTTGTTCCCGTCCAAAGCTCTGGTACAAAATATCATTAGCCAATATCGAGTTGTTGATAGAAGCGATAACAGCAAACAAAATCCCCCCCCAATAGCCGATGGCCTCTGCTAGCTCGCTCCTCCAGGGGTCGCAGAAACCGAGCATATCTTTATTTTCCTATCACACGGGGATCACAGTAAAACGGAGCCGGGGGTAGCACCTCATCTTTGTGAAATCGGCTAGGTTTAGCGACGACAAGGGCAGCCAGCGAGCAGCGCGCAGTTCGTCGCCCGGCGCGCCAGCAGGAGGTGTCGTTGCCGAAAGCTCGGGTTTGGTTTATTGGGGTTTAACGTCCCAAAGCGGCTCAGGCTATGAGGGACGCCGTAGTGAAGGGCTCCGGAAATTTCGACCGCCTGAGGTTCTTTAACGTGCACAGACATCGCAGAGTACACAGGCTTCTAGAATTTCGCCTCCATCGAAATTCAGCCGCCGCGGTCGGGATCGAACACGATTCTTCCGGGCCAGCAGCCGAGCGCCGTAACCACTGAGCCACCGCGGTGGGTAAAAGCTTCCCTTAGCTGTAGCTGTCGATGCTTCCTTCCCTTCAGAGCACTGAGAACTGTTGGGGATGCAACTGCGCACTTATTTGGGATTTCAAGCTTTTCTCTATATGCGTCGTTTCTGCGGCCCGGTTTCAAGTCGTTCGCCATTGGTGATGGTTTTTTTTAGGAGAAGAAAGTTAGGCTTTATTGGTCCCAAAAAATATACAAAAAATCATAAATGCACAGACAAGGGTCCCAAAGTCAAAGACTGTACCGGGACCCTCGATAAATCAATAATACAAGAAATGGTTACAGCATAGTTAGCGGATAAATACAAAATATAGAAAATATTAGAACAACACTACACAAAAACAAGGTCAAAATGACAATAACGCAGGTAATATACACAAAAAGAGAATAACACATCAGCATTCCAATAAAAATAATTTGAGCTTGTTTTTGAATTCAGGCAAGGAAATTGATGTTTTTAGATTGGGTGGCAATGTGTTCCAAATTGAAATGGCTTGAAAAGACGACGTCGATTTACCATAATTGGTATGGACTTTGGAGAGCAGAAAATTGTTTCTTGCTGCAAATCTGGTAGTGTTGTGATTGATCAGCTGAATGGGGTTTACAAACTGAAAATGTAGGGTGTCATGTAGTAATCTAAAGAACATTATTTCAGGGTGATACTGGGAAAGCTGGTGGACTGGTAAAATACTGTGCTCCTGTAATAAAGAACGAGCATTAGTTGAGAAAGGGCTACGGGTAATAATGCGGATGGCCTGGTTTTGTAAGTGTTGCAGAGACGATAAATGGCAATGATAAGTATTTCCCCATGCAATAATCCCATAAGTGATGTGACTATATGTATGAAGGCATAATACAAAGATAGGAGTAGGTTGCATGGAAAATATGGACGCGCCTTAATTAGAGCTCTGATGCCAAACAGATTTTTTTTTGATGAGCGATATGGACGGAAAATTTAAGAGTTGAATCAAGAATAACGCCGAGGAAGTTGGTGTTATCAGAAGCCGGAATATTACAAGAACAAAGGTTTAACGTAGGAGGACACGAAATAATTTTCTGGCTACTTTTGAACACTATGAATTTCGTTTTAGAGGGATTAATCAACAACTGATTATCAGTGCACCATTTGGCTACATTACTTAGAATGGCATTCGATTCAAGAGTCAGATCATCTATGGATGTATTAGATAATGACACGGTAGTGTCATCAGCATATAAGACACTCTGAGTTGGACTAATAGAAATAGGAAGGTCATTAATATACAGTAAGAATAGTAAGGGTCCTAAAATAGAGCCCTGAGGAACACCTTGGATAATATTTTTAGCTTGGGAAAAGCTTCCACCAATATTCATTATTTGTTGACGATTTTGTAAATAACTTTTCAGCAGTCGCGACAAGGGACCTGTAATTCCATAAAATTCGAGTTTTTGAAGCAATATGGAGTGATTAATCATATCAAAAGCTTTTGTGAAATCTAAAAATACAGAACCAACAAACTCGCCATTATCAATACCTTGCTTGATAAAATCAGTCAAAGAGATCAGTGCTAAGTTAGTCGAGCTGCCAGACCGAAAACCAAACTGATGGGGGGGAATTATCTTAAATTTATCTAGGTAATTGTTTAAGCGTTCAACTATCAATTTCTGGATGATCTTACTGAGAGAAGATAAAATAGATATAGGTCGATAGTTAGAAATTAATCGTCTGTCCCCTTTCTTGAACACTGGGATTACCTTAGCTGTTTTGAGGCAAGCAGGAAAAACACCTGTCTTTAGGATGAGATTAATAACATGACAAAGTGGTTCAGAGATCAGATTGGCTACAAGTTTAAGGTGCGGAGAGGATATCTTATCTAATCCAGGGCTAGTGTCCTTGAGGCCAGTAATCAGCAGTTCGATTTCACGAGGCGAAACAGGAAAAAGAAAGAATGATTGTTTTGAGCGCTTTATGTTTATCTCTGAACTAAGTGAACGACTGTTATGAGTCGAAGAAAGGAAGTCACTAAAGGCATTTGCAATGTCGAATGGGTCAGTGTAGACTGTACCATTGAAATTAATTTCAGTAAGGGGGCTGTTTGCGCTGGGTAACTTGAGGAAGTCACTCAAAAGTTTCGATTGATTTTAGTGTTGTTTTCATTTTTATGTATTTCATGCTCATAGTAAGATTTTCTCGCATGTTTGAGTAAATTATTTAGCACAGTAGCGTAGTTTTTGTAGCGTGCAGCTAAAGAAATATTAAAAGGCTGCTTCTTGGTTTTTTTGTATAAATTTTCCTTGCGTCGCATACAGCTTAGTAAACTGTCTGTCAGCCATGGATTGTGGGGAAATTTGTAATTCTTTCGACACTTTACTGATGTTGTACTCTGATATACGCAGATGGTAAAAAGATGGCAAAACATTCCATTGCTCGCTCCGAATCGTTCGATGAAAAGCACGGAGACCAGTCAGTATCACTGATAGCACTAAGAAATTCTTTGATATTGAACCTGGAAGTGTAAAATACTGAACGCGAAGGACGGGAAACTTCGCCGTGCGTAATGAAAATAGGAAAATGATCGGTAATGTCGAGTTCGATGACCCCTGAGTAGGGTGAGGGTGAAATATTGGTAAGAACATGGTCTATTAACGAGGAAGATCCACTGGAGGTACATCTGGTTGCAGCATTTATGATACATTCGTACCCGCAACCACTTAAGTAGTCAATATAGGAAACGACATAACAGTTTTCCGTATCTAGAAGGTTAATATTAATGTCTCTAACAATTATAACATTCTTGTTTTCGAAAGATAGTCTATTTAATGTGGCATCTAGCGATGATGACGGGGAACGATAGATGCAGCCGAGTGCCACCTTACGGCAGTCAGCGGAAAAGAGTGAATGATTGGCTTCAATCCAAACTGATTCGCAATGCGTTGCATTCAGAGCGAGATCTGATCTACGGTGGTACGAAATTTGTTATTGATTTTAACTTTCTCTTATTTATTCTTGGTTGACTGCCACCAGCTATGCTGCTGGCGATTCTCCGCGCTCGGAACTATTCCCACGCACGGGACCCTACCCACAGACCTCCCTGCACCACACTCACCAGTATTCTTCGGTATTTTTCTCCCTTGCCCCTACTTGCATTGCCACTAGACAAATTTTTTTGCTGTTTTTATTTGTGCGGAGATTTGTTAAATGCAATACCAATTCTCTATCAAGCTAAGCTGTCATGTAAGATATCGGGCTTCTTGCTAATGAATACCTGCCTTTTCTATCCTCTCTTGTTATTCATGCAAGGCAGACTGGTCGACTGGTCGCTATGTTCAATTTAAGAGTACATTCGATGCTAGTGCAAGGCACCCGAATAGCAATTAACTAAATCCTGTGCATGCTATTGTCAAGTAGTGGTGACTGCAGTCCGGCGAACAGGAAAATAACGAGGGTGTCTTCGAAACGGAACTCTTTTTTTTAAACGTATTTATTTCTGCATTTAGTAGGCCGATACCTCGCGGCAGAACTAAGGTGCTTCATGGAGGTTGGGGTGGCGGAGTGGTTAAGGGTGGGGGTGAGGATGGGGGTGGGGGTGAAGGTCGGAGTGCGTGTGGGGGACCGGTGTCCGCTTCTTCCTCGAGGTAGTGTCGTCCCGAGGTCGGCTCCGCGAAGTGATGGCCTGGCCCTTCATCTTCCTTGAAGTAGGAAAGAAAAGTTCGCCAGAGCCGGAGTGCGTCTGATGGCCCGATGTGCGATGGCGGATCGACCCATTCCTGCAGGGTTCCAGCTCGAAGCCCGCCCAGGGACTTCAGTGCTCTCTCCCGTACTGCGTCAAAGGTAGGGCAGCTACACAGGAGTTGTTCGGCCGTGGCTCTGGCAGGGCACGTCGGGCACTGAGGAGTCGGGTATGAGCGCGGGTTTATGAGGTGCAACTTCGCTGGTGATAGAAGCTGGCCGGTCTGGGCTCGGCAAAGGAGCACTGCCTCCACTCTCCGGAATGCGCTATGTGGACGGCGATATAGTTGCTGAGGGTTGGCCAAGTGCTGGAGTATGCTGCGATGATAGCGTTGTGCGCGATGCCATGTCTCCGCCCTATCCATATGGGGCGACGACGGGTGCGTAACGTCATCAGGGGGCCAAGAAGCGGAAACGAATGTGGATCCAGGCAAAGGTGCGGAAAGAGCTGCTGCGCGCGCTGCCTGCTGTGCCTTTTCGTTTCCAGTGATTCCTTCGTGTGCAGGAATCCATTTGATAATTAAAGTGTAGCCCTACTCTCGCAGGCGGTGGGCTTCTGTTCGAATAATGTTGAGAACGGCATAGTCAGCTCCCCCTGCGCGGCAGGCGGTGTACGCTGCTTGTGAATCTGTGTAAGCACGGTAGGTGCAAGGAGCCGGATTTTGTCTTTCTACTATTCGAGTAATGGCAAGTCGTATGGCAATGAGTTCGATTGGTGACGGTGTGTTCCTCGGAAAGCCGTTGAACTACAGAGGTATCTGACACAGAATCGTGACAAGCTATAGCGGCGCAGTGTTGAAACTGAGCGGCGTCTGTGTATAGTTGTACAGTTGGATGGCTCCTTCCTGGGCCAACTTGTATGATGTCTTCTCGTGCCGTTTGGTGGCAGCTTTGCGCCTTTGAGGATTAGCCGAACTCATATTCTTTGGTAATGGCATACCATCTACTAAGTCGATCAGTTCCCATGGCGGGGCAGCGGCCGAAAGTGGCTGTAAGTTGTCAACGTTCTAGCCTAATGCCCGCAGGATCTGTCGGCCAGCCGCCGTTGTGGAGAGACGGACTCGCTGGGCTAGCGATTGCTGCTCTGCCAGATCCTGCAGGGCATTGATTTTGCTGCATGCGTGTAGGTTCACTACTGGGCAGTACTGCGGCAGACCAGTAACCAGGCGCATCGCCTTGCGATTGGTTCGCTCAAGCTGAAGGCGTTGGGTTGCGTTAAGCCGCATGTACGAATATGCGTACAGAATTTTTGATGTTATGAGTGCCAGGGTAATCTGACGGAGCCCCACCTTGATTCCCCATCCACGCGCATAGACGCGGCGAATAAGGTGTAAAGCCTGATGACAGCTATTCATCGTGTTATGAAGCCAGCTTTTGGCTCCTCCATCCTCGTCAATAAGCATGCCGAGTATACGGATTGTTTGTTACCGGCAGATAACTGAGTGCCCTAAATGAAGAGAGATAAGTTTGCATTCGGCCTCGGCTCGTACCCGCGAACCATTTAGGACAACCACATACTCGGTTTTTTCGGGAGAGGTTTCCATTCCACACTTCTTGATATATTCATGGACGGCATTAAGGCCTGTTTGTAGGGCTAGTTCTTGCTCAGCAGGGGACCCTGAATTAGTCCGCAACGTTATGTCGTCCGCATACACGGCAAAATTAAGACCGGGTATCGACAACAGCATTGGCGGGAGACCTGACATAGCAATGTTAAAAAGAGCCGGTGATATGACAGCGCCTTGGGGGACGCCTGTTTGGTTATGTTGCCATTCACCCTGAGTATATCCAACCATTACTGAGAAAGTTCTTTCTGCAAGAAAGGCTTTCACGAAGCGGTAGAGGTTGCCGCCTATCCCCGCTTCCTTTAGCCGGCGAAGTATGGTCGAGTGGGGCACGGAATCAAACGCCTTTTTGACGTCTACCCCAACAACCACTCGGAGCTGCGCGCTGCTAGGGTATGCGAGAACGTCGTTATAAAGCCTTCTGAGAATGTCTCGGGCACAGAGCCCTCGACGAAAACCTACTTGCATAGGAGACAGGACGTTGTACTTGTCTAAGTACCATTCACGTCTTCTTAGAGCATTACGTTTCATGACCTTACAAAGGTTGGACGTCAGCGATATTGGCCAGAGGTCTTGTAATGTTTGACTGGGCTTGCCAGGTTTTGGAATTGGTATTACCACTGACTTCTTCCAGGCAAGAGGAAGATCCCCGTTGGCCCAGTACTTGTTCATCTCTTTCAAGAGGGCAACTTTGTGACTTGGGAAGGTTCAGAAGTGTTGAGTAGCGTATATCATCCGGCCCTGGGGCGCTACTGTTATTGGAGCCATACAGAGCTGCGTCCAGTTCGTCTAATGTGAAGGGAACGTCGTAATCGTTTGATGTACCTGATACGGGGTCCGCAGGCAAGGCATCTGCATTTTCAGGTTGGGGAAAAAATACCTTCCCTGCTTGTATGGCTAACTTCGCAGGGGAGACATTCAATTTCAAGGCCATGCATTGGGCAGGGGAAATTGGCTTCTTGCGTCCAAAGATAGCTCGAAATATGTGCCAGGCCTTCGATAAGTTAGCTGCTCCATTGAGTGAGTGGCACAGCAGCTGCCAGTCTTGGAGAGCGAGCTGCAGAGTATACTTCTTAAATTCTTGACTGATGCGAGTGAGAGCACGCCTCCGATGGGGTGTTCGGCCTGATCGGCGATACGCCTTGAGAGCCCGAAGCCTACGATTCCACAGATTCAAAAGGTGGGAGTCCGGCTTTGGGGCATCAAACTTGACTGAAAGCTTCGTTGTAGCTTTCTTCTTGGCATCGCTGATCTGAGTAATGAGCTCGTCTAACCCTGTGGGAACGTTAACCGTACCGAGCATTCTACGAAAATCGTCCCATGAGATGTGCTCCTCTATTCGACGGCGTTGTTCCCGCTGTAATGACTTTCGCCCTCGAGGAGCCCATGAGACCACCACGGGATAATGATCACTGCCCATGACATCATCAGCCCTCGACCATAGGATCTCACTGGGATGAGACACTAGTGTCAAGTCTGGGGAAGTGTTTTGTTGACCTTTGTGCTGACCAAGGCGAGTAGGCAGCGTGAGGTCTTTGGGGTATGGTCAGTTTCGCTCTGACAATTTGCTGCCAAAGGTGCCTTCCCCTATCATCTGAGTGATGATATCCCCAGCCGCTGTGCATGGCGTTAAAATCACCCCCAACTACAACGCGTTCCTGGGGATATATCCTTAAGAAGTGTTCTACAAAAGACATATCTACTCGATATGTCGTAGTACCGAATGATCGCGCATAAATTGAAAAAATTAAGGCTTGTTGGTCGCCATCTAAGCTAGGGCGTACTCCCGCTACTTCCTGCGTCTGCGTGCACCACGCGGAAGTATCTAGTTCAGTGTGGGCCGTGCACGACAGAACAAGAACGCATGCCTGCCCATTGGCCATTGGAGGCGCAGATCGCGATCCTGGCCCGGGACGCCGGTGCTCTATGGAAGGGGTGCAGTAAGGTTTGTACCCTATTAGATTGGGCTTATTAATGCCAGTCTCCTGAAGCAGGACAGCTAGAGGAGGCGTTGGCGTGATGGACAGTCTCCTCTGAAGTTCCGCTTGTTTGCGACGGATTCCCCGGCAGTTCCGTTGCAAGAACCATATAGGAGAGTCCGAAGCAAAAATGCCATGTGGTTTCGCGCTAATTCCTGCCATTATTAAACTGAAAGGTACGCGGAAGTGAAGATGATGTGTGCCCAATTTCGGGCTTTTGATTCGGAGAAACCTGTGACATTCCCAAGAGTGGGAGCATACGCTTGATCACCTCGGCAGTGACCAGTTCGATAATGCGCGTGAGCTGGTTTTCATCTAAGTGTAGCGTACGCGAACTATCTTTTGCAAGATTTGTTTGCGCGCCGCGTTGCGTATCACGAAGTGTTTCAGCGTAAACCCGATGAATGCGCGCTTGCTTTGGTGCCGTCGCGGTATGCTCAAAAACTGCGGTTAGAGATGAGGTGGCATTCCATTGACTATTGCTCTCAGAGTGTATGGAGGGCTTGTGCGCGCCTTGCCGTATAGTTTTATGTTCGCTGTCTCGTGTCTTCTGCAACGGCTGACTTTTTAATGGAGGGAAGTCCTGATTAACAAGCACAATTGACTCCGAGATTGATTGCTGTGTACTGGCAGGGCTCTTGTGCGCCGTCGTCGACACCGTTTGGTTACCACGTAGAATCTCGGCTTGTTGTTTGCATTCTTTTCGTCGCGGTACTCGGATAGGACGGAAAACGCCATTCCTCAAGGATTTTGCGGCCTGCCGCCTAGCAGGGCACTTTGGGTCCGTGGCTACGTGGGGACCTCTGCAATTGCGGCATAGTGGTTCCGTCGGACAAACCTCGAGGTTTCCATGTGCAAGGCGACCGCAGTACGAGCATCGACGTTGGTCGACTAGTGGACACGAAATTGCCCTGTGTCCGATTTTGTGACAGGTCTCACATATGATAGACTTCGGGTGATAAGGTGTCACCGGAAGGAGTATGCTATATAGATGAATTTTTCGGGGAAGTCTGGAGCCCTCAAACGTGATTAGAGCTGCTCCGTTCTTGCCCATAGGCCTGGCGTTTATTAATAATCGTGCACGAGTAGCACGTGAGGTTTGCCATGGGCTGTTCGCTTGTTAACCCGTTGGCACGATAAATGACCCCGCGGATCTGGCCGGGGCGTATGGTTTCATAAGCTTGGATAGGTGCCTCCTTTCCAGAAATTAGGAGAGACTGCAGTTTAATCAGATGGTCTCTGGCATGCATATGCGATATGTCGACAGCAAACTGATTGCTTCGTTCAAGAGGCCGTACTTGAAAGCCAGAGCAAAAATGAATTTTTCGAAGCTCATTAGCAACAGCTTCGTGGAGCTAGTATGCGGGGAGTGTCCCTAGTTGTCCAGGTAAGGTTAGCTTAATTATCACAGTGTATTTAACACTGATTGGATCGGCGGCTGCGGCCTTGTTCTTTCGCCTAACAGGCTGCCAATCATCTTCTTCAGTATGTTCATTATCAGCCAAGTGATCGATTCTGCCCATTGGGGTGACTATGGACGCTGAGGCACAGCCTAGCGATCGATAATGCGCATCCGCGAAGCGAGCAATTATAGCTATCTGCGAGTGGTCGTGTTTTACGCCGTGTCGTTTGCTCTCAAAGCGAGTGCTTTCTTGAGCCATCCGCGAAGTGCCTGACCCCATCCTAGGTTGCTTGGCAAATTTCGAAAACGGAAAAGTGCAAGATCCTACCTCGGAAGGGGCGCCTCCCGGCTTGTTTTCCGTGGAAAGAACACAGAATGGGTTGGAGACAGGTATCGTCGCAACCACTTGAATGGCTTAGTCATCCGCCATGCTTTCGTCGGCGCCGAGCACGGCGTCAGGTTGGGCCGCGTTATCGGTGCCGCTGCAAAGCGATGTTACCGCGGCGTCTTTCCGAGGCTGCTGCGAAGCCATGTTGGCGGCTTCGGCGGTAGGCGTATCCGATGCATCCGGATGGTTTCCTGGGGTAATCGTTGACGCGGAAGCGTTGAAATCGTCGTCCACAGGTGGCGAAGAACACGATGGGGGTGGCCCATTCATTTTTGGGAGTCTAGCCCAAAAACGTCCGGGCCAAAAAGCTTCAAAAAGTCGGAGCGATGCGAACGTGCCTCTGTTCCAGATGGCTGCTTGCAGCGCCACCCCGGAACTCTTTATTCGGGCAGACTTGCGCCCGCAAAGAACTGAATCACTCGGCGGCGGCGTAGCAACAAGCGTGCTCGGCGGTCGTCGAACAGAATGCCCGCCGCTGTCGGCCGTGCTCTTTTTAAAGCCGATAGCGAACATTCGAGATAAAGCTTGGAAAGCTACTAGAACATTCTGGCGCAAAGTAGAATCAGCTCCGCCTGGATACGATCAATCTAGATAAATCGAGGCGCGTCTTGCGTCACAAACGAAGCGATAAAGCGGCGTGCCGGCAGCCTTGAAGCATAAACACAACAAACAAACGCTACAAAGATTCGCGGCATTACTCCCCTCTCAAAGAAGCATCGACTCGTTGCTTTAGAACATAATGCGGCTATCAACAATCAAAAAACGGATTGTGCAAAAAATAAACACCAAATGTGGAAACATGGCCTCCTTTAGAGTGCATGATAGGGCTTTAGGCGTACGACATGGACTACATCTGGTCGTACGCGGCGTCGCTGGGATACAGTTTGGTCAGGGACGACTTCATAGTCCAATTCACCTAGCCGATGAAGAACCTTGTACGGGCCGAAATAGCATCGCAAAAGCTTTTCACTCAATCCTTGGTGGCGAATGGGCGTCCAAACCCAGACTCGGTCTCCTCGCTTGTATTCCGCGTTGCGTCTTCGTAGGTTGTAGCGTGTGGCGTCGGTCCGCTGCTGGTCTTTGATCCTGAATCGGGCAAGTCTTCGAGGTTCTTCTGCGCGTTGTTGGTAGGCGGCGACGTCGACGTTATCTTCATCGGTAACATTCGGCAGCATGGCGTCCAGCGTGGTCGTGGCATCTCTGCCATGGACGAGCCTAAAAGGCGTCATCTGGGTGGTCTCCTGCACTGCGTTGTTGTAGGCGAAGACTACGTAAGGCAAGATGACGTCCCAGGTCTTGTGTTCGGCATCGACATACATCGCGAGCATATCGACGATGGTTTTGTTGAGGCGCTCGGTCAGTCTGTTGGTCTGCGGGTGGCGAGCCAGCACAGTGCGTGGCGATCGCTGACAACCTGGAACGGTCGTCCGTACAGGTAGGGGCGGAATTGCGACGTAGCCCAGATGATGGCAAGGCACTCCTTCTCAGTTGTCGAATAATTAGCTTCTGCTTTGGACAGGGAACGGCTAGCGTACGTGATGACCTTCTCCACTTCGTCAATTTTCTGAACGAGAACAGCGCCTAGGCCCACACTACTTGCGTCGGTATGAATTTCAGTCTCGGCGTTTTCATCGAAGTGCGCGAGGATCGGCGGGGACTGCAAATGACGCTGAAGCTTTTTGATGGCTTCCACTTGCGGCGCTTCCCATTTAAATGGCACGTCTGCCTTTGTCAGGTGGGTCAGTGGCTCGCCGATGCGCGAAAAGTTCTTCACAAATCGTCGGTAGTACGCGCACAGCCCGAGGAATCTGCGCACAGCTTTCTTATCGGCCGGTGGTGGAAACATTTCGATAGCAGTGGTTTTCTGCGGGTCTGGCCGTACTCCCTCCTTGCTAACAATGTGGCCTAGAAAGAGTAGCTTTTCATAGGCAAAGTGGTACATCTCTGCTTTCAAGGTTAGCCCGGACGATTTGATTGCGTCTAGTACTGTTCGAAGCCTTTTCAGGTGCTCCTCAAAGTAGAGGCGAAGACAACGACATCATCTAAATATAGCAGACAAATCTGACACTTCAGGCCTGCCAGCACTGTATCCATTACTCGCTGAAATGTCGCTGGTGCGGAACAGAGACCAAACGGCATCACCCTGAACTCGAAGAGACCATCTGGAGTGATGAATGCGGTCTTCTCGCGATCTCTCCCGTCGACCTCTATTTGCCAGTAGCCGCTCTTGAGGTCCATCGATGAGAAATACTTAGCGTTGCAGAGCCGGTGCATTGTGTCGTCGATGCGGGGGAAGGGGTAGACGTCCTTCTTTGTGATGTTGTTCAAGCGGCAGTAATCAACGCAGAATCTAAACGCACCGTCTTTCTTTCTCACTGGAACAACAGGTGCCGCCCAGGGGCTCTTTGAAGGCTGAATAACGTCGTCGCGCAGCATTTCTTCCACTTGGTCCCGGATGGCTTGTCGTTCTCGTGGCGACACTCGGTAGGGGCTCTGGCGGAGAGTTCGGGCGTGCTGGTCGGTTATAATGCGATGTTTGGCAATCGGCGTTTGTCGGACCTTCGGCGATTACGAGAAGCACTCGCTGTAGCTTCGAAGGAGATTGCGAATCTGGCCTTGTGTGTTCCGGGGGAGGGCTGGGTTTATGTCAAAAGTGGGCGAGGTCTCTTGGTCAGGCGAATCTGCTACGGATGGGTCGGAGAGCGTGAAGAAGTCTAGTACGTCGGATATTTCGTCGAGGAATGCAATCGTCGTTCCTCTGTTAATGTGCCGGTATTCTTCGCTGAAGTTAGTCAACAATACTTCGGCTTGTACTTTGCGGAAATGTGCGATGCCTCTTGCGATGCCAATTCCTCGGTCGAGAAGCAACTGCATGTTCCCCTCGATAATGGCTTCAGTGTTATTCGTTTCCGTGGCGCCTACGGTGATGATGACGCTTGAGCGGGGTAGGACAATCACTTGTTCTTCTAGGACACTGAGCGCAACCTGATGTTCCGGAGTTCTCATCGACGGGATGGCCTCGTCCGTGGATAGTGTGATCATCTTGGATCGCAGGTCGATGATCGGTTGATGCTCATTAAGAAAATCCATGCCCAAGACCACTATGCGTGAACATTGGCGCAGCACTACGAAGGTGGCAGGATAGGTATGCCCCTTGAGAGTCACTCGCGCTGTGCATCGTCCTGATGGCGTAATGAGGTGGCCCCCTGCCGTGCGAATTTGTGGGCCGTCCTAAGCGGTCGTTACTTTCCTCAGCTGCGCAGCGAATGGTCCGCTCATCACCGAATAATCAGCTCCTGTGTCCACTAGAGCGGTGACTTTCCAGCCGTCTATAACCACTTCTAAGTCGGATGTCCTGGCTCGGGAGTTGCACGTCGTCCTCGGTGTCTCGTTACGGCTTCGTCGAGCATGTGAATCGGGGATGGGGCGTTTGGTCGAAGCTTTTCTTGATGGCGGCATCGCTTTGAAGGTGGTGCGCGTCGTGGTCGAGGTTGTCGTTGTATACGGCGTCGGCGTAGTGGGTGCGGCGTCTTCATACGGCGTGGTCGCTGGAGGATCTTCGTCGTTTCCTCGGCAAGCAACCTGACCTCCACAGGTTGCTTTATTTAGTTTCCCCTACGTGGGCTAGGGGACCTTCCTCGGACAGCCGCTGCGTAGGTGCGGCCCGGTGATGCAAAACGTGCGGTGGACGGTGACGGGGAGCGGGAAAGACGGCTTGCGACACGTACTCCCCTCTGTGCAGGTAGTCGTCGATTTACCGTGGTCGCTGGGCGGGGAGCGGTCGTGGGGCGTCGATGGCGAAACATCGCAGGCCGATGGGTCTGTAAAGGCAGTGACGAAGTATATGACCGGCTTCGCCGCAATGGAAGCACAGCGGGCGGTTGTTGGAAGTCCTCCAGGCGTCGCACTTCCTGGGGCTTGGGCGTGGTTCGTAGACTGGGCGGGCGGGGGCAGGGAGGCGGCGTTCGGAAACAGCTGGTTCACGTCGAAGAGGCGGACTTCGGCTCCCACGTTTTGGCTGAGGACTGCGTAGTGCAGCGGCGTAGGTTAATGCTGGAGCTTCAGGAGGAGGCGAAGATGACAGTGTGCCAAGCGCATGCTGCACTTCTTCGCGTACAATTTCCTCAAGGGTCGCTACTTGAGGCTGGTTGGGAGATGGTAGCAGGCGACGCAGCTTTTCCCGTACAATTTCGCGGATAACATCCCGCAGGTGGCCTCCGAATGCTGTGCCATCCGAGAGGGCAGACGAGGTCACTTGGGGCTGTCGAGGAAAATAACGGGCTCGTGCTTCCAAGGTTTTCTCAATGGCGGCTGCGAAAGTGGTGAATTCCGCGACCGTCGTCGGTGGATTGCGGGTGAGACCGCCGAAAAGTGCCTATTTAGCACCATGCATCAGAAGCTCCACCTTCTTCTCCTCCGCCATGACAGGATCGACTCGTCGAAAAAGGCGCTTCATATCTTCTACATATGCGGCCACTGACTCATTCGGGTGTTGGATGCGTGACTGTAGAAGAAGCTGAGCTCTTTCCTTCCTGATGATGCTCGTGAAGGCCTTCAGGAACTCCCGTTTGAATATTTCCCACGTCGCTAGAAAATCTTCGTTGTTCTCGAACCAAATTCTCGCTGGTCCTTCCAAGGCAAAGAAAACGTGGCTCATTTTAGTCTGGTCGTCCCAACTATTGAACACGGCGACACGCTCAAACTGTTCCAGCCATTCCTCGGGATCCTCGCCCGGTGAAGCGTTGAACGTGGGCGGCAGTCGGGGCTGATGTAAAATAATGGGGGTTAGGGTCGTAGCCATGGCTGAAGTCGAAATTGGGGGGTCCTTCTTCGCTCGCGTGCGGTCCGGTAGCAGTCCGAATTCTGGTGGACACCTCTGGAGACGACGGCTGCTTCGCCCTTCGCCTGCGGGGGGGGACGGCTTCTATGGCTTTCGCGTGACCTTCTTCGAGACGGCTCGGGCTGCTCTGACGGCTCCCAGGGGGTGAGGGCGACAGAGACATCCGTTAGCACCTCCACCAGGTGTCATGTAGTGGTGACTGCAGTCCGGCGAACAGTAAAATAACGAGGGTGTCTTCGAAACGGAACTCTTTATTTGGGCTGACTTGCGCCCGCAAAGAACTGAATCACTCGGCGGCGGCGTAGCAACAAGCGTGCTTGGCGGTCGTCGAACAGAATGCCCGCCGCTGTCGGCCGTGCTCTTTTTAAAGCTGATAGCGAACCTTCGAGATAAAGCGTGGAAGTTACTAGAACATTCTGGCACAAAGTAGAATCGGCTCCGCCAGGATGCGATCAATCGAGATAATTCTAGGCGCGTCTTGCGTCACAAATGAAGCGATAAAGCGGCGTGCCGACAGCCTTGTTTGAAAGTAATTTTCGTAATATCTGTCCTCCGCCTGTCGTATGTCGTTGTTAGGCTTATTCCTATACTTGTTGAAGCACTGAAAAACAAGATCATCCCTGGTGTCAATAAATAGCTAATATAATTTGTGCCTTGCTTTCATACGCGTGTACAATTCACGTGACATAAACGGCTTTCTTATCGTCTTAGATACCCTCCTTAAGTTTGGAGTAAAATGCATATTATAAATATCAATGAACTTGCCAAGAAATAACTTATAAGCGCTTTCTGCACAACATTCTTTAAATATTTCTATCCAGTCAACACTTGGAAAGTTTGAACGAAATCTTTCCAAAGAATTTTCTTTGAGATGTCGAAATTTAACTTTCTCATGAGAATCACGCTTCGGAATCTCCTTCTCGCAAATTAAATAAATACCCATATGATCACTGATGTCGTAGCATGAAAGTCCTGAATGGATGAGTGAGGAGTCAATGTTAGTTAAGAATAGATCAGTGCATGTTTAAGAGGTGGGGGTTATACGGGTTGCATTCGTAATCATATCTGTCACACGATATCATCTGAGTAATACACCAAAATCTGCACTGCTCATAACTTCATATAACATATCTATATTGAAGTCCCGACCAATGATTACATCATTCTTATTTCTCGTCGCAAGATTTAAATAAGATTCCATCGTTTCAAGAAATGAACCCAAATTGCGTGACGATGGCCCGTAAACCACAGACATTGAAGTGTTTCATGATATAACTGAAAGAATTTCAACGTCATCCAGCATGTAATACATTTCAGGATAAATTTTGCACTGAAACTGCACCAACAAGCATGCATATATCCCCTCCACGAGAGGTTTTGTGACTGAAAGAAAATGTTGAAACCAGTGACAATTCAAAGCTATCGCTCTCAGACAGACAAGTCTCCAAAATCATAACTGCATCAAAAGCAAAACCAAAGCTGCTTAACGAGACAGATATTTCATCACGCTTATTTTTTACTAATCTAGCATTTAGTTGGAAGCACTTAAGTATTGACGGGCTGTCCAGTTCAAAGCACAGTGTTCCGAAATTCACATGGGAGAGATGTGTTCGGAGCCATCACATTGTTGTGTATTTGTGTGAAGCGGTAACAACCGACACTTGCTTACTATTATACGTCCAGAAGATCACTTTCATGTCGAATGATTTGAGCACTATCCCCTTCCCTTCGGCTGGCGAGAACCTTGCCAATGGAGCACCATACTCGATATTATTTCTCTTCGCCCCATCTTCAGTTTGCAGGAGAAAAAATGTCGTTCTACGGGTAAGGTTTTCACACAAGTACACACATTTCCCCTTTTTCTAACAAATATTTCTTGTTTTTAAGTCATTGGTCTATTGGAGCTTATCGCCGAAAGCGCGAATAATGGCTGGTATTTTGTCCGCTTTTGCAGCAAGTTGGTGCTATGCCTCAATATCGCTCTCACTAATCTATGCGACATTGATTTGTTTAGCCACTTCGTTAACTTTGACTAGGAGATTCTCATGCTCACTTTCAGAAACACCATGAATTTCTATTTTCTTTTTCCTACTCCAGAACTCCAGCTCGTCCAAATCAAGGTTGAGCTTAAAGAGTTGTTCTTGGCAGCGCGTACTCTCGACCGGTGCCACACTTTTCCGCAGATGAGAGATTTCTTTGTATTGACCATCTAGACGCTTCAGGATTTCATCAAAGCAGTGCGACATAGTGTGAACGGACTGGTCATCGTTATAAACTTCTTTCAATGGCATTAAACTGTGTAGTTTCTGACTGATCTCAACAGAAGCAGAGGCAATGTCAAAAGCAGGAGCCTCGGCCGTGGTTGTCATTTTTCCGCTGCGAGAAGAGCCTGTTTTGCACGTTGGACGGTGAAATGCTCTGCGAGAACGAGCACTTAATGGTTTTCACGACTCAGGAATTTCTGAGCAGCCTTCTACGTGATATGGGTACTGACACTCTTTGCATATGATTAGGCTGCCAGGGCTGTCAATAGTTCAGTGGAAACAACGCAAACCTATCCAACCGTATCTCCCATCGAGAGCAGTTTCTTACACAAACCACTTTAATTAAGACAGGTTTGGCAGCAGCAGCGGCGATACTAGGAGCTAAAGCAAAATGAAAAAATGCACCAACCTCGAAAAAGTGCGAAAGAACGTGCAAGCGGTCTAAGGGTGCTTCCGCCGCTCGCCACTGCCAAACTGCCGAATGTAGGGGGGGCGTTGCCGACTATCGCTGACGCTAGAAGCAGCGCATTGTTGTTGGAGCAACTTGACGGCGGCCGATGTGTCTTGTATGTCGAAGAAAGGCGATGGTTTTAACCAAGCTGTTAAACCACGTATTCGACAATGAACTCCATTGTCAGTGCAACGTGATAGCTAGATGGACTGCGGACAGGGCAAGAACGTTCCTCAAAAAAGTGCGAAAGAACGTGCAAGCCGTGTAAGGGAGCGTCCGCCGCTCGTCACTGCCACTGCCAAACTGACGCATGTAGGGGGGCGTTGCCGACTATCGCTGACTCTAGAAGCAGCGCATGGTTGTTGGAGCAACTTGACGGCGGCGGACGTGTCTTGGATGTTGAAGAAAGACGATGGTTTTAACCAAGCTGTTCAACCACGTATTCGACGACCTCCAGTGTCAGTGAAAGGTGATAGCTAGATAAACTGCGGACAGGGCAGGAACGGTTCTGGAAAAATGACTGAGGCTTAGCTAAGGTTAAGCCTAGTCAGATGCGAAGCATATTGATGGCTAGGCTTGGTAAAGTTCCTCACTTTGTTCTTCAGTTGTTGTAGAACGTTGTCGCCGAGCCGAATATTGAGCACGCCGCTTAGCCAGACGTTCATCCCGCTCTTCATCGGTCTCTGTGGCACGCTGAAGCTTTCGCTTCTCGTTCAAATCAGCCCTGCTTCTAGGCGGCATCCCAACAGCTGGCCGGCTCGTAAGTGCCCGGAGAGCGAGGCAAGCTCAGCTTTATACCGCTGCTGTAGCGTCACGTGGTCAGCTGCGGCGCCTCTGATGTGGAGCCTCCACCGCCGCGGCAGACCGCGCGAGCCGGCAGCCCATCTCTCCTCTGCTGTGACGTCATGTTGTCACGTGGTCAGCCGCCGCGCCTCTGATGTGGAGCCTCCACCGCCGCGGCCGACCGCGTGAGCAGGCGGCCCATCTCTCCTCTGCTGTGACGTCATGTTGTCACGTGGTGTCACGTGGTCACGCTAAACGCCACGTGGTCGCGTGGTCAATGGTAGCTCCACCGCCGCGCTCGACGGGCTGTAGTGTAGCTCTAGTAATATGCTTCGCATAAAAGTGTGAAAGAACGTGCAAGCCGTGTAAGCCCTTGAGCGTCCGCCGCTTGTCACAGCCACTGTCAAACTGCCGAATGTAGGGGGATGTTGCCGACTATCGCTGACGCTAGAAGCAGCGCATGGTTGTTGGAGCAACTTGACGGCGGCCGATGTGTCTCTGATGTTGAAGAAAGGCGATGGTTTTAACCAGGCTGATCAACCACGTATTCGACAACGACCTCCAGTGTGAGTGCAAGGTGATAGCTAGATGAACTGCGGGCAGGGCAGGAGCGGTCCTGGAGAAAGTGCGAAGGAACGTGCATGCCGTGTAAGGGAGCGTCCGCCGCTCATCACTGCCACTGTCAAACTGCCGAATGTAGGGGGGCGTTGCCGACTGTCGCTGACTCTAGAAGCAGCGCATGGTTATTGGAGCAACTTGATGGCGGCCGATGTGTCTTGGATGTTGAAGAAAGACGATGTTTTAACCAAGCTGTTCAAACTGAAAGCGACGAAGAGTTGCGTGGAAGACGAGCAAGCCACCAAGTTGCGTGTGATCTGTGCCAGCAATTATGAGCAGGCTGGGAATATTGCAAGTCGCAAGTGGTTACAATCACTCAATAAAGCAAGCTTTTACTTTAAGTACAGTGTTTTTAGCACGGCATTGCTTTGCAATCCATGCATTGAGCTGACTGCTAGCTCTGTAGCTACCCATGTGTATGCAGCAAATTGCCTTCAAGAACAATAATGTGGTACAGCAAGCGAGACACAATATGGACAAGACCGACTACAGGACAACAAGACAGGTTACAGGACAACGCGACTGACTAGAGGACCAGACAGACTACAGGACAACAAGACAGACCACAGGACAACAAGACAGACTACAGGACAACAATACAGACTACCGGGCAACAAGACAGACAACAGGACAGACAACACATACGATTTATAATTTTTGCAACAGCGCTACACAGCGAGGACAACGAGCAAAGAGTGACACAAAGACGGCGCCGTCTTTGAGTGCTGTCTTTGTGTCACCACTCTTTGCTCGTTGTCCTCGTTCTGTAGCGCTGTTGTAAAAATTATGAATCAGTACCAACTTGCCCAGACTTCCATTCTTCTGCAACACATACGACATGCCAAAAACATCAGAGGGCACAGACAGACAACACAACCGAAATTTTCTGTTGTAATCCTGTTGTGTTTTTTGACAGGATGGTCTCACTCATAAAGCGCCCCGTTAGGGTAGCTTCTCTTGCATTCTGTCTTGTACCATAATTATGTGAAATATGGGCGTAACGATCCGACTGAATTGTGCAACGTTTATTTTCGGAAGCAGTTGTTGTTTTTAGAAAACAGATACTAAATATGAACCCTATAGATGGCCTAATGGCTCTGCCGCTGGGCTGCTGATCGCAATGTCTTACCTTCGAGCCCGACGATGGAGGCGTCTTTTCACTGGTTCGGAAATGCGCATGGTTTTCAATTTAAGTGTTGGCACTGGTCTCACTCATAAAGCGGCCCGTTAGGGTAGCTTCCCTTGCATACTGTCTTGTACCATAAATATGTGAAACATGGGCGTAACGTGCCGACAAAATTGTGCAACGTTTCCTTTCGGAGGCAGTTGGTCTATTGAGTTCTGCTAGGTCCGCTCATTTTATTCACTGAAGAATCAGTTAAAACTTTGACTCACTCAGAGGACCACAGCGAACACTAGGAATGTGTAGTGTGAACTCTGAAATTACCAAGGCGGGTTTGACAGCCGGAGGATAGATAAAATAATATTTCTGCCCATTGTATGCACCCATTCCGCTCAATCATTGGACAAACAATACAATTCGCGATGTAGCAATGAGGCATGAATACCGCACCTGGAACCCAGACGGCTCCCCTATTGAGTGTAGTTTGAAATTCCCGAGAATGTTTTCAACATTACAATACAGTGCTAAAACACGCCTTTTTAGTGTAGAGTTTTTGTCATTTAAGTTGCGCCTGAAATATGCGTGCAATTTGACTTAATGGGGTCACACACATAATAGCTAATTTAATTTTTCTAGCATATTTTAGGCCTCCAGCAGTGATTCTGCAGATTCATCATCTTCTCATTGTCTTACCATCGCTAACCATCAAATTACGAAGGACGAGACCACTACGGAAGCACATCGCAGTACGGCCGCAGGGGGGACCAGGCGAGGGCTCCGACAGAATGGACACGAGACGCGCAGCTCATTAGTACCACGCAAAAGCGGACAGTGTCACGAGACGGAGCGCTCGCGCTGGGCCAGCTGCGAACACAAAACGGAACAACCGGCCATTCTGTTGGCACCCATCGGGTCAGTGCTTGCGCACTATAAACCTGGCCGCGGCTTTCCCACTGCACTCGACACATCCATCAGTTTGTCAGCCAGATTCTTTCTTGCCGTTTGGCACGTCACCACCAATGTTCTCAGGATAAGCTGACACTCACCTTCAGTTCACTAGACGGTGGCACTTGGATCTTGGGCGGAACCGTCAGCGTCGACAGCTCAATGGGCAGGTTCTGCACGGCACGATAGAGCATGTGTGGTTGCACCCAACAATCCAGCGCATCTGGGCGCATGTTCGGAATCACCACCGAATATAGCAATGAATTACGGCATCCACTTTTAGGGGCTACCTATGTATAATAAATACGCGCGTATTTCAAGAAAGAGCGTATTTCAAGAAAACCAGGAAGAGGGAACACAGGACAGAGTCGCGAAACTGACACCGTCCTCTCATGTTAATGCTTTATGGACGGTACAAAGAACGCTTTAATGTTAGCATTGCGGAGGATGAGACGAAAAAGCTCGCGCATCCTGGGCACGCTGCCGATTTAATTAGTCTATTTGTAGCATGCTTGATAATTGCGAAGCATGATGAATTTCCGAGTATTGTCATTGCTTTCCCGCACGGCAGTCATCCAGGCCTCACGTCCAAGGCGGGCCTTCAAAACCGTGGTTGAGCTCGTGCAGAGGCCCGCATTTTTGTCGCACAGCTTTATTTCCAACCAGAGTGCAGAACTCGGTACAAGGTATTTGTCCGCGTTGTATTTCTCCCTCCTGTCCCTGTTGCTGCGTTGTCTTCTTCAAGTATGTAACAACTCGCCGTTTTACTGATCTAAGGTGTGCATTCATCCATCACTCGGCGCGTCGACTTATCTGCAGTCATGGACGCCTAAAAGTAACCGAAGACGGAAACGTTCCCCGCCCACCGAGCCTGTCTGTGGCATGACGGCAGCTTTCACCATAATCAGTTTTTTTTTTGCTCGTTTTAAGTGCTTGAAGAAGGTTTTGTTATGTTAGGTAAGAAAAATGTACCCCGACACAGGTGACAAAAGAATTGGTTTGGTTTGGTTTGGTTTATGGGGTTTAACGTCCCAAAGCGACTAAGGCTATGAGAGACGCCGTAGTGAAGGGCTCCGGAATTTTCGACCACCTGGGGTTCTTTAACGTGCACTGACATCGCACAGTACACGGGCCTCTAGAATTTCTCCTCCAAAGAAATTCTAGCCGCCGCGGCCGGGATCGAACCCGCGTCTTTTGGGTCAGCAGCCGAGCACCATAGCCGCTGAGCCACCGCGGCGGCGCACAAAAGAATTGCTATTCAGTGTTAGCAGAAAAGTGAGTCGACCAAAAAAAAAGCGATTGCACGTTTGGGACAGCTTGAGTAAGTAGTACTGCGGTCCTTGACAGTAGTTTGAATGAGATCAGAGTTGTCTTAAGACATTATTTCATACGTTATTTCATACATTATTCTTATGGAAAATGTTTCCATTATTAAGTGCATGGGTTAGTTTGAGTTTCCATACAACATCCTGGAGTGCAGCAGACTGCCTTTGTTACTAAGTTTTGAAATCTATTAGACATTTATGTTAAAGGTTATAGTTTGACTTCTGCCAAAAGTGAAGATTTTAGTGGCAATTCGAAAGCCAATTGTTAATGCAAGGATTTCTAGGAACGAATTGTCCATTCTAGATGTTTTCGTGCCCCCGTTAATGCTGCAGGTTATCCCTGAGCAAAAGTTATCATAACGTGCGCTACCACTGTTTTCATTCAAGATATCGCACACTCATTATGTTCGATGGTGTAGGTAACTAGTTTCAAGCGGAATCCTTTCTGGCTGATGCTCTTAAGCAAAACAAACATCGGAGATATGTAAATCCTGCTGTTTGACTACAGCTAATATTAGTCGAGACGTGGCCGATAAGATGCGTTGAGAACAGGGGATCGCGGAGCTTGGATAGAACATAATAATTTTAAACTGTGACTCATAAAACACTCAGTGTAACCTGAGCGTATTTATCCGCCGTAGTGGCTCAGTGGCTACAGCGTTCGGGGCTGATCATGAGGGAGCGGCATCAATCCCAGCGGTCTCATTTCGAGCAATACCTATCTGGTGAGTGCGATAACAGTGGGAGAGAAACTGAACGATCCATTCTGACGTGCTAATGCGCAGCATGGGAGCGTTATCCTATTATATAACGTTCCCTGTTTGCTCCGTAATCTACTTTGATGGTTCGGTTTAGACGGGTTTAACGTCCCAAAGTGACTCAGGCTATGAGGGACGCCGTAGTGAAGGGCTGCGGAAATTTCCACCACCTGGGGTTCTTTAACGTGCGCGGACATCACACAGTACACGGGCCCCACAATTTCGCCTCCATCGAGATTCGACCACCGCGGCCGGGATCGAACCCGCGTCTTTCGGGTCAGTAGCCGAGCGCCATGACCACATCGGCGGCTTGTAATCTACTTTGAAGCGAACTGAAGCGAATTCGAAGCTGAACATCTGAAAGCGTCAACAATTGCTTTGCTGGTTTCACACACATTCATTTTGGGCTCATTTAGACAAAACACTGGTTATACGAAGCAATAGGCAGCTTGAATATTCTACATGCCTCAGAATGGCCATAAAACGAGCCCTAGATTTCTGGACAGTGTAGTGTTGTGGATTTTACCAATTACTCCCCGGGCAGCTCTCTGGGTGCAGGCATTTTTACAAAGGTAGAAGATGAGAAAATACATGATTTCACAGAACCTTAATTTATTGAGAAATAAATGAAAAGTAATTTCGAAATAAACTCACAGCCATAGTGACCCGATAGACATAATTTAGGATAAAAAAAGCCAAAATGGAGGAAAACCTCTTACTGCACCACTCCTGTATTGCAAGTTGGAAAAAGCCAGTAGTACTTTTAAATAAATAAAGCATAGTTCAAAATAATTTCGCAAGCGAAGAGAGAAACAAAGGTGACAATATATACAAGAATAAAAACAATAGCAGAGACCATGGCTAAAGAGGCGTAGGAAAGCTAAGCCAAGTGAACAGCGTGAAAGCAGGGACTCGAAAGAAGTGGAACCAAAACAAAAAGAAACAATGTGAGACGCTGTTGAATGGCGGTTTGGCACGCAACCACACAACGGGAACTTGGAGGGTGGGTATATTTTCCCTCTGTCAGAACCTTACCTCGGTCATGAAGCGCCGGTTGAACACCACACAGGCCTCGAGGCGTGCCAGCAGAGCCTTGACGTAGTCGTAGCTTAGGGCGCCACTGGGCAGCCGGCCGTGCGTGTCGCGGCACGCGGCCAGCGCCTGGCCCGAATCGACGCGCATCTCCTGCGGCCTCGACCCGGGCGACAACAGCAGCAACAGCAGCAGAGCGGCTGCGGGATTTAGCGTATTATGAAAAATACTGTTTAATCTGGCACCGATATGTTTACACTCGAGCCCACCTATAACGAACCTCACTGTAACACGGATTGTGTTCGTTGCATGCGGTGTTCGTACTAAGTGGACTCCCCGCATTGAACCCAAACATACCATGTCCGCCAAATATGGCGTCGAATTCTTTAAAAAAAACGAGTCACTCGCGACTATTTCTTCACAGCAGACTCTGTCACGCCGCTTTCCAGGATATGCAGGGTGGTCATGTTCTGTTCTTAGATAGCTGTCTGCTATAAGGACGGAACACAACTAATGGTACTTGAAGCTACTGAACAGAATGAGTAAAACTGAGGCAAAGGAACGGGACGAAAGGCACACATAAGCGCAGAAAAGGCGCTGACTTCCAAGTAATTTTATTTATGAGAACAGGTGGCTTATAAAGTCTATGAACACAACAAAAAATACACTAGCGTCGAAAAGGCTCAAAGTAATGACAACAGCACTTCAAAGGACACTTCGAGGCAGCACTTCAAGAGAGAAAGAAGGGAACGAAGAAAGAACGAACGAAAGAAGGGAAGAAAGAAAGGAAGAAACATCAAAAGAAAGAGGGAAGACGGAGAGAAAGAAAGGAAGCAAGCAGGAAAGAAAGAGAGGAAGAAAGAGAGAAAGAAAAAAGGAAAGAAGGAAGGAAGGAAGGAAGGAAGGAAGGAAGGAAGGAAGGAAGAAATGCAGCACGTGCAAAACAAACCACCAGAACAAGTTCACCAGGTGTGTCTGTCACCCACACTTCGCTCACTTTTACGTGGGAAGCTCCCAGACACCCTTCGAGCATGTGGGAGTAGCGGTCTCGGACTCCAAGGAGATGCCCTCGACTCAGCGTGGCAAGCTCAGCGGAGACCTACTACCAAGTGACAAGAGGTTTTTGGTCGTTTGGTGCCCAGCTTTCGCCGGTCGCAAGCCAGAGAATGGGTCGGAGCCGAAGGTTCACAAACAAAACAAAGTTTATACAGCAATGAGACGATACAGAGGATTTCACAATCACTAGTACAAAAACATACAAGTGATTAACAAAACAATGCAACTCGTGCAAAGTTAAACTCCAGATAGAGATCAATACAAAGACAATATAGCACCTAAAGTGCACTAACACGAGAGAGAGGGGCAAACAAACAAAACACAATTTGTTCACCGGGCACTGCGACAATCCGACGTCCCGAGGTCCACGACGATGCCGTCCCGCAGACTGGCGAACGTTGCCTCGTTGGTCCGATGCTGGCCCAGTGGTGTTTTCCCGGGAGTCGAACGGGCGCGCTTCGATGAAGCTTAAACGGCGGTCCGGACTAATCTGTCAGCGGTCAACGTCCTTCTTTTATAGGCTCGCTTCCACGTCTGTTTGTTCTACGCGCCATCGTAGGCGCGCACATGCACTCAGTGTCAGCTGTGCAGACTCCCTCCCTTTCTCGCACCGGCCGCGCGTCCTGGTTGGTCAAAGGTCGGGGTCCGCTTCCCGAAAGTTCGGGCTAGTTCTGGCATGGCGCTGTCGCCGACGTCCGAGTGCCGAGGAGGGAGACATATCTTAGTGCACGCAAGGTTACCCCCTTTTCCCCCGGTTAGCAGTAGAAGCGCCTCGGACGTTCCAGCGAAATCGACGTGGATGACTCAGTCCCTCCGCGCACGCCGTGTCGGTGAGCGGTGGTGGAGGGGAGAGGGAGCCACGCCCACAGGCTAGGCGCTCAGCGGGGGTTTCCTTCTCCCCCGTTCGGCTCGCGCCGGCGAGACGCGTCCGCGCAGCGCTGTTTTAAAGCGAAAGCTTTACTACTTGCACTTTCAGCCTTTGCCGTGGCGCGGTGGTGCCACTATTGACCTTTAGTTGACCTCTGTGTGACGTCATGTGTGACATCACGCCGAAGAGAAGGGCGACCGACTCGCGCCGTCGCAAGCCGCGGCGGTGCCACCACCGGCGCCTAATTCCCACGCTCTCCGCTAGGAGCGCGATTGTGGCGTTACGCTGAGAATGCGTAATGAGAATTGCCAACACAGTAAGCAAAAAAAATAAAGAAGAAAAGCTGAGCATGGTGGCAATTGCCACCACCCCGTTTCAAAGGGGGCGCTCCTATCCATCCATCCATCCAGCTGAAGAGATTAGGCTCGACTCACGTCGCTAGAAAGCAGTAGCTGTGCCAACCACCAGCGGCTTAACATTGTTTCGCGATATCGCACCGTCCGTGTGCGACGGCGGTGCACATGAACGGCGGCCTGACTGGACTGGATTGTACTGGAATGGATTGGATTGGATTAGAATAAATTAGATTATATTAGATTAGATTAGTTTAGATTACATTGGATTGGATTGGATTGGATTGTATAACAGATGATCGCCACGAGTCTAACCACAAGCACCACCACCAGCTACACTACCAGCTGAACCATGGCGTAGGTACGGATATTGCTTTCGCAATTACCGGGCTTAACGAAGCTAAGCCACAGCGAATTTTTTGTTTCTTTGTTTCCAAAATTGCGCCGAATTTTGTGACAGTGTCTTCGAGGTTATCTCTCAGATACCTCTATCTTGCTGGAGGGTGTACATCGGCAAAACCGGCCGCTGCTTCACTGAGCCGCCCTTGGAGCAAAGAACGCAGGTAGCACATGACAGAGGGCCAATATTGGAATGCTGCTGGCAAAGCATGGCCCTAAGTAGGCCCAGAGTTCCCAATGAGTTTCCAGTATTGGCTGAACCACTCACTACCGCATCCAATGATGGCCCTGGTTGTCCATCGCTTTCCCAATACTGGCTGTGTCATTACAAAATCCTGGCTATCGTGGGCCAGGTTAGCCAGAATTTTCCCACTGTTCGCCATTGTCGGTTGTGCCACCTTAAAATCATGGCTATCATGGGCCATGTTAGCCAGAGTTCCCCCACTGTTTGCCAGAATTGGCTATGCTATTTAAGAAAACTGTCTATTTTATTTATTTATTTATTCAATGTACCTACAACGCCCTCAGATGCTTTATTGTAGGGGGGTAAGCACATTAACAGTAAAATTCAATACAGCAAAATAGAACACAACAGAAAAAAGAAGCTACAGACAAATGTGAAGAACTTCCAATAAAGACAATAGCGTTCTGATTACACCCGAGACGCCCAAATAAGTTTCATTTGATTAAATTTTTGGAATAAAAAATCACTTTTTTTTATTCGCTCTTGGAATTCACTGCCGCATTGCGCATCTGGTGTCTGCTTCATGGAGATCGCGATACAAACGTAATAGATTAGTGCAAGTGCATTCGCTAAACCGAAATTGTGCGCAGTTTTGGCAACGTCCAGAAACGAAGCATTCGCCTCGTAATTTCGAATTATGCGTTGCGCTCGTGAAATATTAGGCGGGTGCTTCATAAACGCACGCGGACACGTGCTAAGCGATTCCTACGCTTCCCTACGTCGTGCCCTGTGATCGCGCCTTTCCCGTGTTTTCTGATTTGCTATTTCCTTCCTTACTTTCTGCAAATCGTAGTGTTGGAAATTGTTGTTTTGGTCCATTTTATTCTTCTGTTGCGTAATTTGCATTGGGGGCTATATAGCTCTTGCTCACGTCTTTGCATATTTACTCGCAAGTTTTTTTTGTCTTTTGAACATCACCTTTATTGATGAAAACCATCGAATGTAGTTGCGAACCACAATTCTACATGCCTTTGTTTGTTTTTGCTTTTTTGCGCGAAACTTCCACACCAACAAACAATTTGAGGATTCTTCGACAACTACTGAATAAATGGACTGACAACTGGCGTTGGACGCATGTTAACCTAGCTTGTTTGGCGCATGTACGATACATGAAACTATGAAAGAGCGTGCATTCTGCTAGGATATTTTTTTTGCTTTATATTTTTGTTATTATGTGGTAACATTTTAAGCTATCTTGAACTAACAAAAGCCACATCATACGGTCCCACAAAATACGCGAGTGTCTGAAGTCGTTTTGGCGAAATTCATCTTGAAGCTCCAAGTTTTTCATTTCAAAATTTTCGGGCTTTTGCTGCAGCTTTGCAGTAATACTTTGACGCTTCCGTGTTTCCCATCCACTTGTTCCTTGTAGGTATTTCTTTCCGTACTGCCTGTGGCCATGTGACTCATTCTCCAAAAATTCCAAACCCTTTTCACGTGTTTGTCCCCTTTCCCTCTCTCTTTCAAGTCTTCAAGTCCAATATCTCTCCACCTGTTCTCCCGGCCGTGCCCTTTTTTTAGGTAGCGGGCTAACCCCCCACCCCGCGAAGCGCTATTTTTTCTTTTTGGTTGTCACTTTCTCAAAGCTATTTTCCCTCGCGCGCAGCTACGCGCTTCGCTGTTCGTGCACCCTTCCACGATCTCCCTCTCTCCACCTTTCAGCTCGAGGACTTTTCTTGGAACCACAAAACCTGTGTAAAGGAAAATGACTCTATCCCCTCCAGCCAACCCCCCCCCCCCCCCCCCCACCATCGTCTCCATTGCTCGTCTTGGAACCGCGCGACGCATCACAAAAAGACATTCTTGACTCCACGGTGGAGCCCAACCACGTGCACAACCAACACGACGAAAATGCATGCACACTCGACCTAGCACCGTTCATAGTCTGTGCACGCGAAAAGCCACACTCATATATTAGAAGAGCTCCGACGCTGTTCGTACCGCCTGCAAGATCTTATTTGTAAGTACTAAAACTCTTTTATCTTGATATACGTCTGGAAGTTAAAGTGGTTTTTGTAGTAAACGTTGCTTTAACTACATGCGCTTTTATTTTTTCGGCAGGAAAAGAGAGCCAGCCAAAAAGCACGAGGACGACTTCTGTGTACCCACTCTCATTGCGAAATGGCTTGCTTGACGTCGTGCGCAGTGGAATTGTGGCCGAATGGTGAGAATTTAATTTTTCGTCTTTGGTGAGATGAACTCACTGCCCAAGCAGCACAAATTGATTGGTCCAACAGTGGCAGAAGAGTGGCGGAAATTGGCATGAATATTGGTCCTGCACTGGCATTTGAGCAATCCGAGACTTTTTCCAACAATGGCCCTTCATTCATGCCAAGATTGTGCCAATACTTAGCCAGTCTAGCTACCAGCATTGACCCAACATTCAGCCAGTCTATCCACAAATGGCCAACGTTCGTGCCAAGACTATGCCCATGTTCAGCCAATGTATTAATTATGGCCCGACATTCTTGCCAATACTACGAGGGGGTACCCAAAAGAAACCGGACTAATTTTTTGAATCGGCACAGCTTCTGTGGTACCGCGTTTTGCCGCTAGGAGCGCATAGAACTAACATTTCAGAGTCAGTAAGCCGAGTGCCGTCGCTGAAGGAGGTCAGACTACTTTAGGCAGAATTTTAGAGTGACGACTGTTTTGTGTGAGTGTCGTTTTTGCAATGGCTGATTTTCGTGAACAGCGTGCGCCGGTGAAATTCTGATTTTTTCTCGGAAAAAGTGGAACGGAAACTCTTGAAATATTCAGAAAGACGTTCAAGGACGATGCTATGGGGACAACTTAAGCGTTCCTGAATTAAATCCTGAATCAAAGCAACAGTCATGCCAATGAAAAACTTCAAATTCACCTCGCCTCAAGAAAGCTCGTCAGGTGAAACCAAACCTCAAAACAATGCTTATTTGTTTTTTCGACGTGAGAGGAATCGTCCATTCAGAATTTGTTCCGCAGGGTCAGACAGTTAACCAGGCTTTCTGCTTGGATGTTTTGAAAAGATTGGGCAACAGTGTTCGGTGGAAGCGGCCTGATTTGTGGCAGACGGGTGACTGGTTTTTCCACCATGGCAATGCCCCTGCGCACACAGCCCTGTCTCTACGACAAATTCGGACCAAAAATGGCATGACCTCTGTTCCTCAACCCTCATACTCACCCGACCTTGCCCCGTGCTACTTTCTTTGTTTCCTAGAATGAAAAGACAGGTGAATGGAAAGCGTTTCGCTGATGTTGCTGAAGTGAATGAAAAAACGACGGAGGGACTGTCAAGCATCACAAAAGATGAATTAAAACAATGTTTTGAAAAATGGAATGAAAGATTCGACAAACGTATCATTGTAAGTGGAGAGTACTTTGAGAGATATTGAAGGTTTGTGCTGAAAATGTGAACAAATAAGTTCAAACAAAAATAAGTCCGGTTTCTTTTGGGTACCCCCTCGTATGCCCATATTCAGCCAATCTCACGCCAATAGTATGCCCACATTCAGTCGATCTGTCAATAATGGCCCGAAATTCGCGCCAATAGTATGCCCACATTCCGCCAGTATCAATAATAGCCCCAGGTTCGCTCCGACTTGTGCCCACTTTTCCACCCTTGATCTAACTTTTATAGGTGGCATATCAATTGCAAGGCCAGTGGGAAATTGTATGCGATCGAGGGTCCCACCTAGTTTTGTACCACACCTCTTGCTGACCAGCAACAATGCAGACATATACCGCTTGTTTTCCACCAGCCGGAGCTTGTGTGTGTAACATTTTACATATAAGCAGTCAGCAGACATACAAAAAAGAAAGAACGGATTCAAAGAACGAAATTTATTGCATCTACGGTGCCAGTACATCGTGCAATGCACTGTGCCGGAGCCGCTGAATCGATGAGTCATATCGGCACTAATCGTTGCACTCCTCTTGTAAGAGAACTTTTGCAGTGCCTTGAAACAAATTCCTCGCCAAGCTCTTGCACGATGACCTGGCTGACCAGCAACAATGCAGACATATACCGCTTGTTTTCCACCAGCCGGAGCTTGTATGTGTAACATTTTACATATAAGCAGTCAGCAGACATACTAAAAAGAAAGCTGCAAAGAGGTGCATGATGTGATCATGAGTGTAAGTACAACCATCGCAGAAAAAAGACAAGAAATAAAATAACACATTGATCTTAGTGGCGCGCAGTGTGCGAGAAGGTACTCGCAACATATGTTGAAAGTATAATTTCTAAATGACTCTTAATATAAATCCCCACACTAATAGCAAAATGTTGAATTGAATTTAACAATTTTTTCCCACTGTATTGCTAATTTCTAATCCCAATTTGCCGTGTCACACCCTCAAATACATATTAAAAGTCACAAAAAGAGATAAATATAGTGTTTAATACAAATCAATCCATTTTTATATTTCCTATCAAAATTATATGTCTATTGCGAGCTGGTTGTTTGCCTTTTTGTTCCAGCAAAGTATGGCACAGGTGGTAGCAGCTCCTCCCCATTGAACAGCTGTGAGAATTTTTTTTTTCGCTATGAAATATAATATTCCATGCAAAGACGGCTTGCACAGTTTTGCGAAATGCGGTGAACGCAGGAGACCGAATACACTTTTTTTAAAGTAAGCAGATTATCGATGCCGCTTGGCATGCATGTAACGGGGCAGACGGAAATCTTACTTGAAAACCACACGAAATCACTCTTCCGATAGTCCATGGGTGATTAATTCCGCGACAACATGGCTAAAGTTCGCTGGGACCAGGAATACCGCTTTTTCTCGTACGCCTGCAACTGGCCAAGACAAAGGCACCCGGCATGGAAATATTACACGCGGCCAGAAAACTGCTGCAGTGGAAGAATAAGCGCTTCTGGTACTCATCTTGCACAAACGATAGACGACCAATGTCGTAATGAACGCAACATGAGTCGGGCCACACAACACTCCGCCACGGTGATTGAAGAGATAGTCAACGTTCGGAAAATCCATTTTATCAAAGCTGAAAAATAAAGTTCTCACCATTCTGTGCATGCCTTTGCGCTAGACATTTCGCTGTGAAAGTTGGCATTCAGAAGTTGGCGCCAGTGCTTTGTCGCTTTCTCTTTTCCTGCCGGAGAAAAAAAAGGTCGGCGCTGATTCAAAGCGCCAATTACGCCAAGAACCATGTTCATTTCCGAACACATTTCAATATAAAAGTATGGTGGTACTCACAAATAGAATCTTGCAGGCCAGGCTACTGAATTCCGTCATAATTGTCAAATCGTATCGGGTGCGGATTCTCGACAACGAACGGCGTCAGCTTGAGCGCGCATGCTTCGTCGGTAGGCTGGTTGTGTGGCTTTTCGCTTCCTTGCTAGCTACAGGCGATACTCGTTGGGCGAGTGTTCGGGAAAGGAGGAGACGACGATGGGACAGGTTTCTTATATTTTTCGGAGAATTTGCTGCAGCAAGAGAAACGGCAGCTGGAAAAGGGGTAGAAGAAAATCTAGGGAGGGTGGATGAGCGGCGTTGCGCTTAGTTGGGCGCGAGGGGAAAACAGGTTTGAGAAGGTCAGTGTACCTAAAATCACAAAGAAAAAAAAATAACTCCTAGCATGGTGAGGGCCAGCGCTCTTCCAACAAAGAGGCTCGGCCCGGCAAAAGGCGGCTGTATGGGACTTCAAAAAGGGGGTGGAGAGAGGGGGGGGGGGGTGAAATGAGTGAAAGGATTCCGGAATGTCCGGAGGATGCGCCATAGGCAGTTGAGCACGTGAAAAGCGGCAAGGAAACGACAATGCGGAGATGTTGGAAGTGGAAACGTGGAGCTTGGGCATGAATTTCGTCAAAACGGCTCCAAACATTAGCGTAATCTCTGCGGTCGTGTGCCTCTTTGGTTGAAGCTGAGATAAATGTGTTACTATGAAAATACCAGAAATATAAAACAATAAATAAAATTAGCGGGAACAATGCGTGTTCTTTGAGTGTTTCATATATGATACTTGTGGCGGACAAAGTAGGATGACATACGTCCAAGCAACACCATTCATCGATATAATCCAATGATTCGCTTCTAGAGCGACGAATACCCTACATTTTATACACACCAGTGCAGGCAGGTCGGTCTAAGCCATAGTCATGCGGCCCACCCGTGCGTGTCTGCGCTAGCTCGAAATGACGCGGCGCGCTACTCAGCAATGCAACTGTTATGGCTCATTGGTATTAAGGATACGCGCAAAGAAAAGGCAAAAAATCTAGTGGAAATGCGACCGGGAAAAAGTTCCGATCTTTAATTTGATAAACGTGATAGCAAAAACGTATGCTAGAGCCGTCGTTATAGGATACCCAAAAAGCACAGCTGAATAACAAAACAATTTGCGACATTAAAAAAACCTAGCCACCTTAGCTTCGCGGCTTCAGGAAGCAGAGCCGTTTGTTCGCTTATTATTTTTTTTAATTTAACATACATCTACATTTTCTTTCCCGTCTGCTGCTTCTTCACGCAGTAAATGCGCAGCAAGTTGTTTACGTCAACTGTTTATTTGCGATAAAACCAAAATCCCGTTTTACTCAGATCGTTTCTTCTCTCCAAATGCGCCACGCAATAATTTGTGACCTAGTGGAAAAAGCGATTTATTTGTTTTTGCTAGGGTGAGCATCCTGTGGGTGAGGCATTGTGTTCCGGATTGTGTCATACGATTGAGCGTTTCGTGCCGCATAAACTTATTAGTTAAGTTGAGCCTAAATCTTGAGACACGAATTTGAACCGGCAACCTATAATCGGGGGCTGTGGTATGCAAGGTATGCGAGAGATATGCGAGGCAGTACGTTAATTAGTGCGTTATTATACCATTCCTCGAATCGAAATTTCATTTTCTTGATTGTGGCACCTCTTTCTCTCTTTCTTTTTTTCTTTGCATACCATAATTACAAAAGACGCCGCTTTTCAAAATTCGTATACCTTCGTGAATGAATCTGACCTCTGCTCACTTTCGCGCGATCAATTACATCGCGCTTTTTATTGTAATTTCGCGTCAGAGTTCGACGCTAGCGCTGTTGTTGGTCATAAAAAATAAATAAACAAACAAGGCCGAATATTGAAAAAAAAAACGGATTGAGAGAAATAACCACAGATAATCACAGGGACATCCTTTGGTGTGTCGTGGAGCGGCACTGCCAATAAGGGAAAACAGCGGACAAGTAGGGCCATCGTTGCGGGTGTAATGAGGTGGCACTGCCAATATGGGCACGACAGCGGACATTTAGGGCCATCGTTGGAGGTGTAACTAAGTGGGATTGCCAATATGGGGAAAACATCGGACAAGTAGAGATATCGTTGGAGGTGTAAATAAGCGGCATTGCCAATATGGGGAAACATCGGACAAGTAGGGCCAATGTTGGAAATGGCACATTGTGGCAGTGCCAATATGAGGACAATGAAGGCAACATTGGCCCTGTATAGGGCCACACATAGCCAACAGACTCCCAATATTGGGCCAACAGTTCGTGCTGCCTGGGTGAAGATTCACTACTTTGGCTAACAGCGGTTTTGAACTCGTATGACCTGAGATAGGATGCATTCGGGAATACGTCCTTTACCGCTTATGCACGACGGAAATCAGAACCGCTTAATTAATTTTCCACTGCAGACCAGTTGGTAAGAATATGTGTAATACTTCCGAACTGTTTCTTTTTGCCTTCTACACTTGCAGACTCAATAGAAAATCCGCAATTTCTGGTTAAAGCTTTTGCCCAAGTTCTCTCGCAATGAAAAAGGGCATTACTCTGGACTATCAAACTAGTATTTTTGTGTGGTTTTCAAGCCGCAGTTTCGAATCCAATTATAGCATGCATGCGAAGCGACTAAGGTAAAACAAAGGTGCCCTGAGTTCCTTGCGTTCAGCGTATTTCGCAAAAAATCGCATGCCGTATTTTTAACCAAAATAAAAGAACTAATCAAAAATGTTGTTTGGACGTCCATGTGGAAGAGACGCTAAGACCTGTGCATATTTACTTGAATAAAAAATTATCTCGCAATTTAGAGATACGAGTTATATTAAAACAAAATAATACATTAATCTGTTTTCAATACACATTAATTTGCTTATCTCCAATTGAATATATTTACTGGGAGTGCGACAGGACGCATTAGACTAAATTGAATCATTTGGTATAAGGGAAGTTTAGTAAATTAAATTCCACTTTGTGCAACTAATGTGGTGCTGGTTCTTAAGAATAATATAAAATTATCCTGTAAAATATGTTGGTAGTGTCTTCACGATGACTGTGTTTCCGAAAATTCGGTGTTATTTAATCATTTCTGTTTTTGTTCTGTGATGGCCATAATTCAACTTACCATGACATCATGCATCTCGTTGCAGGCTTGGCGCTTCGTGAGGCCATCGTGCAAGAGCTGGACGAGGAGTTTGTTTGAATGCAGTCCAGCTGCCCTCTTGCAAGTGGAGTGCAACGATTACTTCGGATATGACTGATCAGTTCACTGGAGGACAGCTCCGTTGAGCACTTTATGGATGCCTTAGCCGTGCCGCACCAGCTTGCCGAGATGCTTTGTCTAAGCTGATTGGCACGCACCAAACTTGAAAATAAATTGTTTTCCCACAGCCTCTGCCACCATGCTCTTGGGCCACCTTTCTTTACTCCCCAGGGTGGCTGGTGGTAGCGCAAACCATCCTGTGCGCGCTAGAAGCGTGATTCTTGCAACTCAAAGCAATAAACGGGTCTTTTTTCTGGAATTCTTTCGCACCCTCATTTATGAATATTTGCTAGGTAGAATGGTATGTACATCCATCCACAGTGCGGGTCATTGGCGAGTGGGTTAATTGCATGTGCCAGCGTTCGAAAGCTGGTTGCCATTATTCGAAAGCTGGAAACCATTATTCGAAAGCTGGATGCCATTATTCGAAAGCTGGCTACCAATGTTTGAAAGTTGGCTACCATTGTTTGAAAGTTGGATGCCAGTATGAAACCTTTGCGGGACCATGCTGCAGAACGAACATCGGGTCTGCGTTGGCCGCTTGATCGGCCTAACGTTGGCCCAAAACTGGCATGAAAGTAGGGCCAATGTGTAAAGTGGCAGCGCTCGACCCAAATGCCAGCGTAGGACCGGTGTTCGTGCCAATTTTTGCCAGCAGTTGCCCGACGTTCGACCAATGTTGTTGTGCTGCCTGATAAGGTGAATGCGCAGCGGTAGAGGTCTACCACTCCATTGCAAGAAGTTGCGAGAGAAGCACTGCGTAGCATGTTCGTCTTTAAGGCAAGCAGCAAAAGTGAAAGAGAGGTCATCGAAGCTTTCCTTATTGATTCGACAGCATTTCTAGGCTATTTCGGCAGGTTCATTTCACCGAAATGGGTCCGCAGCAGTTGTGGCGTTCTCAGAAGAGGTCGCATCAAACGAGTGGTTGTACTCGAAAGAGGATAATGTGAGGATGCTGCTAAATAGTTATGTGAATAGCTTGATTAATTAAGTAATCAGAGCAAAAAATGCTGAAAAAAGTCGAAATAACGTGGACGTCGACACAGCGAGTGGATGGGAAAACAGCCCTGGACTGCAAAACTGGGCAAAAATAAGCGAAGGAGTGAAAATAAAGTTTGAAATGAATTGAAATGCATTTGATGAGTGAGAATTAATCGAACAAAACGTTTCATTTACAGAGAATAATTAGTAAATTAATTGTCAGCAAAAACCACGCTACGGTTGAATAGCCTCGACGGGGACATAGTAAGCTGGTGGAAAACAACCACGGGCCCAAATTTTAAAAGCTAAAATGGTTGATTCAGATAAAAAAGTATAATCATAGTGCCACGTATCATTGTAGTGTTTGTTCGTTCACGCTCAAGGCTGCAGGAAAGGGCTGTTATCATTTTTGTTCGTGACGCGAGAAGCGACCAGTCTAATCTCGATTGATCGCAGCCATGAAAGGCTGCATCTAGGTTTTTCCAGATTACTGTAGATGATCTTGTCCTGCTATCTGGAAGTTTCTTTGCCGGCTTTAAATTGAGCGATGCCGCGAGCGGCGGGCATTCGTAGTTCGACGACCGCCGAGCACGCCTGTTGCTTACGCCGCCGCCGAGTGATTCAGTTCTTTTGAGGGCGCAAGTCAGCCCAAATAAAGAGCTTCGTTTCCAAGACTGGCTGGTGTCTTCCTGAACGCTGCACTGCCGTCACTACAACGTGACATCTGGTGGAGGTGTTGGGTAGCCTTCTATGTTCCGGACACCCCCTACAAGTCGTGACGCCAGCCCTCTGAGTCATTCACCGCAAGACCTGACTCCAGTCCACCGCGCAAGCCGACGCCTGCTAGGGGACGCACCTGAGTTTGGGATTCTGCCGGACCCTACCCGGAAGAGAAAACCAGTAGCAACGTCCACCATGAGCTTGCCCCAGGCGACGACTCCAATCATTCTTCACCAGCCCCGGGTACCACCAACATTCGATGCTTCGCCTGACGCCGACAACCACGCAGCCTCTGCAGCCCACAGTCATGACTTACGCCGCAGCTGTGCGCCGTCCTGCACCTCGACGACACGGGACCCAAGCCCCTATCGCCCTCAGCCAGCTGCGTTCGACCGCCGCCCTCTCGCCCCAACCCGCCCGTCCTACGAGCGTCGCACACAGCCGAGGAAATGCGACGAGTGGAGAACTCCCGACCAACGCCGCCCACTATGCTTTCACTGTGGAGAAGTCGGTCACGTCCTCCGGCACTGGCCATACAGAAGACTGGGCATCCGAGGGTTCTCTTACGACGCTCCACGACCCCGACTCGGCCAGCGACCAGCCGAAATCGAGGATTTTTTGCGTCGGAAAGGATACTCATCGCCGAGCCGCCTATCGCGTACTCCGTCGCCATCGTCACCGCGCTAAGTATCTCCTAGCCGAGGCTACGCAGTGCGTGGACGCTTCCCCAGCCCCCGAAGGTTAAGCTGAATAAAGCAGCCTATGGAGCTGAGGTTGCTTCTGAGCGCAAGAACTAAGATCCTCTATCGACGAAAACAGAAGACCATGCCCCCTACGACGACGACGAGCCCTACGACAACGACGACCCCTACGACGACGACGACCCCTACGAAGACGACGACCCCTACGAAGACGACGACCCCTACGACGACGACGATCCCTACAACGACGACGACGATCCCTACGACGACGACGACGATCCCTACGACGACGAAGACAAATACGACGACAAATACGACGACAAAAAATACGACAACACCGACGACAAGACCGACGCCGACGACTACACGGCCAGACTCGAAGCTTTTACCTCTGCCCTTACACCTTATTTGGAACGCTAAAGGACTCGAAGTTTCATTTTCCGTGTTTATTTTCATTTTAAAGCATCGAGACGATGCTTCTTTGGAAGGGGGTAATGCCACGTATCATTGTAGTGTTTGTTCGTTCACGCTCAAGGCTGCAGGAAAGGGCTGTTATCATTTTTGTTCGTGACGCGAGAAGCGACCAGTCTAATCTCGATTGATCGCAGCCATGAAAGGCTGCATCTAGGTTTTTCCAGATTATTGTAGATGATCTTGTCCTGCTATCTGGAAGTTTCTTTGCAGGCTTTAAATTGAGCGATGCCGCGAGCGGCGGGCATCCGTAGTTCGACGACCGCCGAGCACGCCTGTTGCTTACGCCGCCGCCGAGTGATTCAGTTCTTTTGAGGGCGCAAGTCAGCCCAAATAAAGAGCTTCGTTTCCAAGACTGGCTGGTGTCTTCCTGAACGTTGCACTGCCGTCATAACAACGTGACAATAGTAAATAAGACGCTATTTAATTGAATCATAATTTAATTACGAAAGTTCATTAGTTAAAATAAACAAAAAGAAAATGATAAAGAGAGGCAAAGAGAGGCGACGAGTGCAGAGAATGCGTAAATACTTCGCATTCTCTCAAAACGGGTCGCCGCAGTGATCTGTAATTTTTTGCCAAAAGTGGTGACGACTACGTTAGCTCACCCTCAGTATCGCTATCTTGAGAAGAAATCGAATTTTTAGGAGGGCATGTTCGCGTTTCACACCGGCTCTGATCCACCGGTGTCCATTCAAGTGCTGTTGTGATTAGGTTGAGCCTTTTCAGCGCCTGCGTAATTTTTGGTGTATTCAAAGGGCTTGTAAACCACCTGTTTTCATAAATAAAATGAGTTGGAAGTCAGCGCCTAGTCTGTGCTTATGAGTGCCTTTCGTACCATTCTCTTTCAGCTGTTTTACTCGTTCTCTACAAATGAATCAACCAGCCCGCCATAGCGCCCTCCTTGAAACATCCGCGTCGGATGGTCGCAGGTAGACAACATTAATCAGATTACTGGGCAGCCACCCATACAACCTTACCACTGTGGCTACCAAGCCGCAAAAAAGTTAGATTCACCACCTGCGCTTCCGTGGATGCAGCTATTTCGCCCCCACTGCGCTTCTCTTCTATTTGGAATGCGTAGCATAGCAGACACACAGACTCAGTGAACAATCGGAACGGGCTTCAACAGCGGTTACCAACAGTTGCCATGACACCTTTTTAAGTGAAAGTTTCACTAAGCTAGGTAAAGCCAGTTTCGCGGTGGCCGCAAGATCGACCTTCAAAGGGCCTTCATAACGAAAGCCCAAGCCACGTTGCCAACAGATAACGGAAGCAAAGGTGGATAACAGGCCTCCGGGACACTGGACACCTTAGTCGCGCTTTAAGCTACGATACCGATGATTGACCGATTCAACAATTTTAATTTCTATTCTGAAAGACATTCATCCTCGCCCTCGGCACGCAGGCCTGGCAGACCGAGAGTTGCGCGACCCCGGTAAGAGGTTGGGTGGCAGTCCTTGAATGGTAGCGGCGTGCTCCGCAAGAAGGATGGTGGTGCCCTGGAGCTCAGCGCCGAGGCTTCTTAGCAGGGTCTCCCAGGCTTCTGTCCTGCCAAATTCTCCCGGGCCGGGCAGAAATTGTGACGAAACCGGTGAACAGCTCGAGCTTCGAAAGCAAAGAAAAGGCGGAAAACTGGCCCCCTGGGACAATGGACACGTAAGTGGAGCATTCAGCTACGGCACCGAAAAAGACGGCAGATTCGAAAGCAAAACAAAAGCGCACAACTGGTCCCCTGCCACAGCGAACACCTGCGCTCCGAAACCGGCGAAGAGCGGCACTGTCAAAAACACAGGAAAGGCGCATAGCTGGCTCCCTGGGACAGCGGGCACCTCAGTCGCGCTTTAAGCTACGTAACCGATGAAGAACGACAGCTTCTAAAGCAAAGGAAAGCCGCATAGCTGACTCCCTGGGACAGCGGGCACCTCAGTCGCGCTTTAAGCTACGAAACCGATGAAGAGCGACAGCTTCGAAAGCAAAGGAAGGCCTCATAGCTGGCTCCCTGGGACAGCGCACATCTCACTCGCGCTTTACGCTACGAAACCGATGAAAAGCGACAGCTTCAAAAGCAACGGAAAGCCGAATCGATGGCTCCCTCTCACATTGGACACCTCAGTCGCGCTTCAAACTACAAAACCGATGAAAAGCGCGAGCATGAAAAGAGCGAACTTCGAAAGCAAAGCAGAGGGGGATAGCTGGCTCCGTGGGACAGCCGGCACCTCAGTAGCGTATTAAGCTATCAAACCAATGAAGCGCGACAGCTTCAAAAGCTATGGAAAGCCGCATAGCTGGCTCCCTGGTAGAGTGGGCACCTCAGTCGCGATTTAAACTAAAAACCGATGAAAAGCGCGAACATCGAAAGCAAAGCAGAGGAGCATAGCTGGCTAACTGGGACAATGCGCACCTCAGTCGTGAATTGAGCTACGAAACCAATGAAGAGCGACAGCTTCAAAAGCAAAGGAAAGCCGGAGAGCTGGCTCCCTGGACTGCGAGCACTTCAGTCGCGCTTTAAGCTACGCAACAGATGAAGAGCGACAGCTTCGAAAGCAAAGGAAAGCTGAATCGCTGGCTCCGTCTTACATTGGACACATCAGTCGCGCTTGAAGCTACAAAACCCATGAAAAGCGCGAGCTTCGAAAGCATAGCAGAGGCGCATACCTGGCTCCCTGGGACAGCGGGCACATCAGTCGCGCTTGAAGCTTCGCAACCGAAGAAAAGTGACAGCTTGAAAAGCAAAGGAAAGCCGCATAGCTGGCTCCCTGCTACAGCCGGCACCTCAGTCGCGCGTTAAGGTAAGAAACCGATGAAAACCGACGACTTCAAAAGCAAAGGAAAGCCGGATAGCTGGCTCCCTGCTACAGTGGCACCACAGTCGCGCTTTAAACTAGACAACCGATGAAAAGCGCGAGCTTCCAAATCAAAGCAGAGGCGGCTAGATGGCTCCCTGGGACAGGGGGCACCTCAGTCGCGTATTAAGCTAAGAAACCGATGAAGAGCGACAGCTTCAAAAGCAAAGGAAAGCCGCATACCTGGCTCCCTGGTACAGTGGGCACCTCAGTCGCGCTTTAAACTACAAAACCGACGAAAAGCGCGAGCATCGAAAGCACAGCAGAGGCGGCTAGCTGTCTCCCTGGGACTGGGCGCACCTCACTCGCGTATTAAGCTAGGAAACCGATGAAAATCGACAGCTTCGAAAGCAAAGGAAAGCCACATAGGTAGCTCCCTGGGACAGCCGGCACCTCAGTCGCGTATAAAGCTACCAAACCAATAAGGTGCCACAGCTTCAAATGGAAAGGAAAGCCGCATAGCTGGCTCCCTGGTACAGTGGGCACCTCAATCGCAATTTAAACTACAAAACCGATGAAAAGCGCGCGCATAGAAAGCAAAGCAGAAGAGCATAGCTGGCTAACTGGCACAGAGCGCGCCTCAGTCGAGTATTAAGGTACAAAACCAATGAAGAGCGACAGCTTCAAAACAAAGGACGGCCGCATCGCTGGCTCCCTGGGACAGCGCGAACCTCGGTCCCGCATTTAGCTACGCAACCGATGAAGAGTGACAGCTTCGAAAGCAAAGGAGAGCCGTATAGCTGGCTCCCTGGGACAGCGGGCACCTCAGTCGCGCTATAAGCTGCGAAACCGATGAAGAGCGACAGCTTGAAGACAAAGGAAAGACGCATAGCTGGCTCCCAAGGACAGCGGGCACCTCGGTCCCGCATTCAGCTACGCAACAGATCAAGAGTGACAGCTTCGAAAGCAATGCAGAGCCGTATAGCTGGCTCCCTGGGTTATCGGGCACCTAGGTCGCGCTTTAAGCGGCGAAACCGAGGAAGAGCGACAGCTTCAAAACAAAGGAAAGCCGCATAGCTGGCTCCCAGGGACAGCGGGCACCTCGGTACCGCATTCAGATACGCAACAGGTGAAGAGTGACAGCTTCAAGAGCAAAGGAGAGCCGTATAGCTGGCTCCCTGGGACAGCTGGCAGCTCAGTCGCGCATTAAGCTACGCAAACGATGGAGAGCGACAGTTTCAAATGCAAAGGAAAGCCGTATAGCTGGCTCCCTGGGACAGCGCGCAGCTCAGTCGCGCTTTATGCTACGAAACCGATGGAGAGCGACAGCTTCAAAACAAAGGAAAGCCGTATTGCTGGCTCCCTGGGAAAGCGCGCAGCTCAGTCCCACTTTAAGCTACGCAACCGATGAAGAGCGACAGCTTCGAAAGCAAAGGAAAGCCGTATAGTTGGCTTCCTGGGACAGCGGGCACCTCAGTCGCGCTATAAGCTTCGAAACCGATGAAGCACGACAGCTTCAAGACAAAGGAAAGATAGCTGGCCCCCTGGGACAGCGGGCACTTCAGTCGCGCTTTAAGCTGCGAAACCGATGAAGAGCGACAGCTTCAAGACAAAGGAAAGACTCATAGCTGGCTCCCTGGGACAGCGGGCACTTCAGTCGCGCTTTAGGCTGCGAAACCGATGAAGAGCGACAGCATCAACACAAAGAAAAGCCGCATCGCTGGCTCTCTGGGACAGCCGGCACTTCAGTCGCGCTTTAAGCTGCGAAACCGATGAAGAGCGACAGATCAACACAAAGAAAAGCCGCATCGCTGGCTCCCTGGGACAGCCGGGACTTCAGTCGCGCTTTAAGCTGCGAAAGCAATGAAGAGTGACAGCTTGAAGACAAAGAAAAGCCGCATCTTTGGCTCCCTGGGACAGCGGGCCCTTCAGTCGCGCTTTAAGCTAAGAACCCGAAGCAGAGCGACAGCTTCAAAAGCAAAGGAATGCAGTATAGCTGGCTCCCTGTGACAGCGCGCAGCTCAGTCGCGGATTAAGCTACGAAACCGATGGAGAGCGACAGCTTCAAAAGCAAAGGAAAACCGTATAGCTGGCTCCCTGGGACAGCGCGCAGCTCAGTCGCGGATTAAGCTACAAAACCGATGGAGAGCGACAGCTTCAGCAGCAAAGGAAAACCGTATAGCTGGCTCCCTGGGACAGCCGGCACCTCAGTCGCGGATTAAGCTACGAAACCGATGGAGAGCGACAGCTTCAAAAGCAAAGGAAAACAGTATAGCTGGCTCCCTGGGACAGAACGCAGCTCATTCACGTTTTAAATTACGCAACCGATGAAGAGCGACAGCTTCAAAAGCAAAGGAAAGCCGTATAGTTGGCTCCCTGGGACAGCCGGCACCTCAGTCGCGCAGTGAGGTACGAAACCGATGGAGAGCGACAGCTTCAAAAGCAAAGGAAAGCCGTATAGCCGGCTCCCTGGGACAGCGCGCAGCTCAGTCGCGCGTTAAGCTACGAAACCGATGGAGAGCGACAGCTTCAAAACAAAGGAAAGCCGTATAGCTGGCTCCCTGGGACTGCCGGCACCTCAGTCGCGCATTAAGCTGCGAAACAGATGAAGAGTGACAGCTTGAAGGCAAAGGAAAGACGCATAGCTGGCTCCCTGGGACAGCGGGCACCTCAGTCGCGCATTAAGCTACGAAACCGATGGAGAGCGACAGCTTAAAAAGCAAAGGAAAGCCGTATAGCTGGCTCCCTGGGACAGCGCGCAGCTCAGTCGCGCGTTAAGCTACGAAACCAATGGAGAGCGACAGCTTCAAAACAAAGCAAAGCCGTATAGCTGGCTCCCTGGGACTGCCGGCACCTCAGTCGCGCATTAAGCTGCGAAACAGATGAAGAGCGACAGCTTGAAGACAAGGGAAAGACGCATAGCTGGCTCCCTGGGACAGCGGGCACCTCAGTCGCGCATTAAGCTACGAAACCGATGGAGAGCGACAGCTTCAAAAGCAAAGGAAAGCCGTATAGCTGGCTCCCTGGGACAGCGCGCAGCTCAATCGCGCATTGAGCTACGCAACCGATGGAGAGCGACAGCTTCAAAAGCAAAGGAAAGCCGTATAGCTGGCTCCCTGGGACAGCGCGCAGGTCAGTCGCGCTTTAAGCTGCGAAACCGATGAAGAGCGACAGCTTCAAGACAAAGGAAAGACGCATAGCTGGCTCCCTGGGACAGCGGGCACTTCAGTCGCGCTTTAAGCTGCGAAACCGATAAAGAGCGACAGCTTCAAAACAAAGGAAAGACGCATAGCTGACTCCCTGGGAAAGCGGGCACTTCAGTCGCGCTTTAAGCTGCGAAACCGATGAAGAGCGACAGCTTCAAGACAAAGAAAAGCCGCATCTTTGGCTCCCTGGGGCAGCGGGCACTTCAGTCGCGCTTTAAGCTAAGAACCCGATGCATAGCGACAGCTTCAAAAGCAAAGGAAAGCCGTATAGCTGGCTCCCTGGGACAGCGGGCACTTCAGTCGCGCTTTAAGCTGCGAAACCGATAAAGAGCGACAGCTTCAAGACATAGGAAAGCCGTATAGCTGGCTCCCTGGGACCACCGGCACCTCAGTCGCGCATTAAGCTACGAAACCGATGGAGAGCGACAGCTTCAAAAGCAAAGGAAAGCCGTATAGCTGGCTCCCTGGGACAGCGCGCAGCTCAGTCGCGCTTTATGCTACGAAACCGATGGAGAGCGACAGCTACAAAGCAAAGGAAAGCCGTATTGCTGGCTCCCTGGGACAGCGCGCAGCTCATTCCCACTTTAAGCTATGCAACCGATGAAGAGCGACAGGTTCGAAAGCAAAGGAAAGCCGTATAGTTGGCTTCCTGGGACAGCGGGCACCTCAGTAGTGCTATAAGCTTCGAAACCGATGAAGCGCGACAGCTTCAAGACAAAGCAAAGCCGTATAGCTGGATCCCTGGGACAGCCGGCACCTCAATCGCGCATTAAGGTACGAAACCGATGGAGAGCGACAGCTTCAAAAGAATAAGGAAAGCCGTATAGCTGGCTCCCTGGGAGAGCGCGCAGCTCAGTCGCGCTTTAAGCTGCGAAACCGATGAAGAGCGACAGCTTCAAGACAAAGAAAAGCCGCATCGCTGGCTCCCTGGGACAGCCGGCACCTCAGTCGCGCATTAAGCTGCGAAACAGATGAAGAGCGACAGCTTGAAGACAAGGGAAAGACGCATAGCTGGCTCCCTGGGACAGCGGGCACCTCAGTCGCGCATTAAGCTACGAAACCGATGGAGAGCGACAGCTTCAAAAGCAAAGGAAAGCCGTATAGCTGGCTCCCTGGGACAGCGCACAGCTCAGTCGCGCATTAAGCTGCGAAACCGATGAAGAGCGACAGCTTCAAAACAAAGGAAAGACGCATAGCTGACACCCTGGGACAGCGGGCACTTCAGTCGCGCTTTAAGCTGCGAAACCGATGAAGAGCGACAGCATCAAGACAAAGAAAAGCCGCATCTTTGGCTCCCTGGGGCAGCGGGCACTTCAGTCGCGCTTTAAGCTAAAAACCCGATGCAAACCGACAGCTTCAAAAGCAAAGGAAAGCCGTATAGCTGGCTCCCTAGGACAGCGGGCACTTCAGTCGCGCTTTAAGATGCGAAACCGATAAAGAGTGACAGCTTCAAGACAAAGGAAAGCCGTATAGCTGGCTCCCTGGGACCACCGGCACCTCAGTCGCGCATTAAGCTACGAAACCGATGGAGAGCGACAGCTTCAAAAGAAAAGGAAAGCCGTATAGCTGGCTCCCTGGGACAGCGCGCAGCTCAGTCGCGCTTTATGCTACGAAACCGATGGAGAGCGACAGCTTCAAAACAAAGGAAAGCCGTATTGCTGGCTCCCTGGGACAGCGCGCAGCTCAGTCCCACTTTAAGCTATGCAACCGATGAAGAGCGACAGGTTCGAAAGCAAAGGAAAGCCGTATAGTTGGCTTCCTGGGACAGCGGGCACCTCAGTAGTGCTATAAGCTTCGAAACCGATGAAGCGCGACAGCTTCAAAAGCAAAGGAAAGCCGTATAGCTGGCTCCCTGGGACAGCGCACAGCTCAGTCGCGCATTAAGCTGCGAAACCGATGAAGAGCGACAGCTTCAAAACAAAGGAAAGACGCATAGCTGACACCCTGGGACAGCGGGCACTTCAGTCGCGCTTTAAGCTGCGAAACCGATGAAGAGCGACAGCTTCAAGACAAAGAAAAGCCGCATCTTTGGCTCCCTGGGGCAGCGGGCACTTCAGTCGCGCTTTAAGCTAAAAACCCGATGCATACCGACAGCTTCAAAAGCAAAGGAAAGCCGTATAGCTGGCTCCCTAGGACAGCGGGCACTTCAGTCGCGCTTTAAGATGCGAAACCGATAAAGAGTGACAGCTTCAAGACAAAGGAAAGCCGTATAGCTGGCTCCCTGGGACCACCGGCACCTCAGTCGCGCATTAAGCTACGAAACCGATGGAGAGCGACAGCTTCAAAAGAAAAGGAAAGCCGTATAGCTGGCTCCCTGGGACAGCGCGCAGCTCAGTCGCGCTTTATGCTACGAAACCGATGGAGAGCGACAGCTTCAAAACAAAGGAAAGCCGTATTGCTGGCTCCCTGGGACAGCGCGCAGCTCAGTCCCACTTTAAGCTATGCAACCGATGAAGAGCGACAGGTTCGAAAGCAAAGGAAAGCCGTATAGTTGGCTTCCTGGGACAGCGGGCACCTCAGTAGTGCTATAAGCTTCGAAACCGATGAAGCGCGACAGCTTCAAGACAAAGCAAAGCCGTATAGCTGGATCCCTGGGACAGCCGGCACCTCAATCGCGCATTAAGGTACGAAACCGATGGAGAGCGACAGCTTCAAAAGAATAAGGAAAGCCGTATAGCTGGCTCCCTGGGAGAGCGCGCAGCTCAGTCGCGCTTTAAGCTGCGAAACCGATGAAGAGCGACAGCTTCAAGACAAAGAAAAGCCGCATCGCTGGCTCCCTGGGACAGCCGGCACCTCAGTCGCGCATTAAGCTGCGAAACAGATGAAGAGCGACAGCTTGAAGACAAGGGAAAGACGCATAGCTGGCTCCCTGGGACAGCGGGCACCTCAATCGCGCATTAAGCTACGAAACCGATGGAGAGCGACAGCTTCAAAAGCAAAGGAAAGCCGTATAGCTGGCTCCCTGGGACAGCGCACAGCTCAGTCGCGCATTAAGCTGCGAAACCGATGAAGAGCGACAGCTTCAAAACAAAGGAAAGACGCATAGCTGACACCCTGGGACAGCGGGCACTTCAGTCGCGCTTTAAGCTGCGAAACCGATGAAGAGCGACAGCTTCAAGACAAAGAAAAGCCGCATCTTTGGCTCCCTGGGGCAGCGGGCACTTCAGTCGCGCGTTAAGCTAAAAACCCGATGCATACCGACAGCTTCAAAAGCAAAGGAAAGCCGTATAGCTGGCTCCCTAGGACAGCGGGCACTTCAGTCGCGCTTTAAGATGCGAAACCGATAAAGAGTGACAGCTTCAAGACAAAGGAAAGCCGTATAGCTGGCTCCCTGGGACCACCGGCACCTCAGTCGCGCATTAAGCTACGAAACCGATGGAGAGTGACAGCTTCAAAAGAAAAGGAAAGCCGTATAGCTGGCTCCCTGGGACAGCGCGCAGCTCAGTCGCGCTTTATGCTAGGAAACCGATGGAGAGCGACAGCTTCAAAACAAAGGAAAGCCGTATTGCTGGCTCCCTGGGACAGCGCGCAGCTCAGTCCCACTTTAAGCTACGCAACCGATGAAGAGCGACAGCTTCGAAAGCAAAGGAAAGCCGTATAGTTGGCTTCCTGGGACAGCGGGCACCTCAGTCGCGCTATAAGCTTCGAAACCGATGAAGCGCGACAGCTTCAAGACAAAGCAAAGCCGTATAGCTGGATCCCTGGGACAGCCGGCACCTCAGTCGCGCTTTAAGCTAAGAAACCGATGGAGAGCGACAGCTTCAAAAGAATAAGGAAAGCCGTAGAGCTGGCTCCCTGGGAGAGCGCGCAGCTCAGTCGCGCTTTAAGCTGCGAAACCGATGAAGAGCGACAGCTTCAAGACAAAGAAAAGCCGCATCGCTGGCTCCCTGGCACAGCTGGCACCTCAGTCGCGCTTTAAGCTAAGAAACCGATCCAGAGCGACAGCTTCAAGAGCAAAGGAAAGCCATATAGCTGGCTCCCTGGGACAGCGCGCAGCTCAGTCGCGCTTTAAGCTACGAAACCGATGGAGAGCCACAGCTTCAAAACAAAGGACAGCCGTATAGCTGGCTCCCTGGGACTGCCGGAACCTCAGCCGCGCATTAAGCTGCGAAACCGATGAAGAGCGACAGCTTGAAGACAAAGGAAAGACGCATAGCTGGCTCCCTGCGACAGCGGGCACATCAGTCACGCATTAAGCTACGAAACTGATGGAGAGCGACAGCTTCAAAAGCAAAGGAAAGCCGTATAGCTGGCTCCGTGGGACAGCGCGCAGCTCAGTCGCGCATTAAGCTACGAAAGCGATGGAGAACGTTAGCTTCAAAACAAAAAAAGCCGCATAGCTGGCCCCCTGGGACAGCGGGCACCTCGGTCCCGCATTTAGCTACGCAACAGATGAAGAGCGACAGCTCCAAGACAAAGGAAAGGCGCTTAGCTGGCTCCCTGGGACAGCGGGCACCTCGGTCCCGCATTTAGCTACGCAACAGGTGAAGAGTGACAGCTTCGAAAGAAAAGGAGAGCCGTATAGCTGGCTCCCTGGGACAGCGGGCACTTCAATCGCGCTATAAGCTGCGAATCCGATGGAGAGCGACAGCTTCAAAACAAAGGAAAGCCGTATAGCTGGCTCCCTGGGACAGCCGGCACCTCAGTCGCTCATTAAGCTACGAAACCGATGGCGACCGACAGCTTCAAAAGCAAAAGAAAGCCGTATAGCTGGCTCCCTGGGAGAGCCGGCACCTCAGTCGCCCCTTAAGCTACGAATCCGATGAAGAGCGACAGCTTCAAAAGCAAAGCAAAGCCGTATAGCTGGCTCCCTGGGAAAGCGCGCAGCTCAGTCGCGGATTAAGCTACGAAACCGATGGAGAGCGACAGCTTCAAAAGCAAAGGAAAACTGTATCGCTGGGTCCCTGGGACATGGCGCAGCTCAGTCGTGCTTTAAACTACGCAACCGATGAAGAGCGACAGCTTCAAAAGGAAAGGAAAGCCGTATAGTTGGCTCCCTGGGAGAGCCGGCACCTCAGTCGCGCATTAAGCTACGCAATCGATGGAGAGCTACAGCTTCAAAAGCAAAGCCGTATAGCTGGCTCCCTGGGACAGCGTGCAGCTCAGCCGCGCTTTAAGCTGCGAAACCGATGAAGAGCGTCAGCTTCAAGACAAAGAAAAGCCGCACCTTTGGCTCCCTGGTACAGTGGGCATTTCAGTCGCGCTTTAAGCTAAGAAACAGATGCAGAGCGACAGCTTCAAAAGCAAAGGAAAGCCGTATCGCTGGCTCCCTGGGACAGCGCGCAGCTCAGTCGTGCTTTAAACAACGCAATCGATGGAGAGCTACAGCTTCAAAAGCAAAGCCGTATAGCTGGCTCCCTGGGACAGCCGGCACGTCAGTCGCGGATTAAGCTACGAAACCGATGGAGAGCGAAAGCTTCAAAAGCAAAGGAAAACCGTATAGCTGGCTCTCTGGGACAGCGCGCCGCTCAGTCGCGCTTTAAACTACGCAACCGATGAAGAGCGACAGCTTCAAAAGCAAAGGAAAGCCGTATAGTTGGCTCCCTGGGACGGCCGGCACCTCAGTCGCGCATTAAGCTACGAAACCGATAGAGAGCGACATCTTCAAAATCAAAGGAAAGCAGTATAGCTGGCTCCCTGGGACAGCGCGCAGCTCAGTCGCGTATTAAGCTGCGAAACCGATGAAGAGCGACGGCTTCAAAACAAAGAAAAGCCGTATACTGGCTCCCTGGGACTGCCGGAAACCTCAGTCGCGCATTAAGCTGCGAAACCGATGAAGAGCGACAGCTTGAAGACAAAGGAAAGACACATAGATGGCTCCCTGGGACAGCGGGCACCTCAGTCGCGCATTAAGCTACGAAACCGATGGAGAGCGACAGCTTCAAAAGCAAAGGAAAGCCGTATACATAGCTGCCTGGGACAGCGCGCAGCTCAGTCGCGCATTAGGCTACGAAACCGGTGGAGAGCGATAGCTTCAAAATAAAAAAAAAGCCGCATAGCTGGCTCCCTGGGACAAAGGGCACCTCGGTCCCGCATTTAGCTACGCAACAGATGAAGAGTGACAGCTTCGAAAGCAAAGGAGAGCCGTATAGCTGGCTCCCTGGGTTAGCGGGCACATCAGTCGAGCTATTAGCTCCGAATCCGACGAAGAGCGACAGCTCCAAGGCAAAGAAAAGCCGCATCGCTGGCTCCCTGGGACTGCCGGCACCTCAGTCGCGCTTTAAGCTAAGAAACCGATGCAGAACGACAGCTTCAAAAGCAAAGGAAAGCCGTATATCTGGCTCCCTAGGACAGCCGGCACCTCAGTCGCGCATAAGGTATGAAACCGACGGAGAGCGACAGCTTGAAAAGCAAAGGAAAGCCGTATAGCTGGCTCCCTGGGACAGCGCGATGCTCAGTCGCGCTTTAAGCTACGAAACCGATGGAGAGCGACAGCTTCAAATCAAAGAAAAGCCGTATAGCTGGCTCCCTGGGACTGCCGGCACCTCAGTCGCGCATTAAGCTGCGAAACCGATGAAGAGGGACAGCTTGAAGGCAAAGGAAAGACGCATAGATTGCTCCCTGGGCAGCCGGCACCTCAGTCGCTCATTAAGCTACGAAACCGATGAACAGCCAAAGCTTCAAGAGCAAAGGAAAACCGTATAGCTGGCTCCCTGGGACAGCGCTCAGCTCAGTCGCGGATTAATCTACGAAACCGATGGAGAGCGACAGCTTCAAAAGCAAAGGAAAGCCGTCTAGCTGGCTCCCTGGGACAGCGCGCAGCTCAGTCGCGCAATAAGCTACGAAACCGATGGAGAACGACAGCTTCAAAACAAAGCAAAGCCGTATATCTGGCTCCCTGGGACAGCCGGCACCTCAGTCGCGCATTAAGGTCCGAAACCGATGGAGAGCGACAGCTTCAAAAGCAAAGGAAAACCGTATAGCTGGCTCCCTGGGTTAGCGGGCACCGCAGTCGCGCTATAAGCTCCGAAACCGAAGAAGAGCGACAGCTCCAAGACAAAGGAAAGACGCATGGCTGGCTCCCTGGGACAGCGGGAACCTCGGTCCCGCATTTAGCTATGCAACCGATGGAGAGGGAACGCTTCAAACGCAAACGAAAGCCGTATAGCTGGCTCCTTGGGACAGCGCGCAACTCAGTCGCGCATTAAGCTACGAAACCGATGGAGAGCGACAGCTTCAAAACAAAGGAAAGCCGTATAGCTGGCTCCCTGGGACAGCGCGCACCTCAGTCGCGCTTTGAGCTACGAAACCGATGGAGAGCGACAGCTTCAAAAGCAAAGGAAAGCCGTATTGCTGGCTCCCTGGGACAGCCGGCACCTCAGTCGCGCATTAAGCTACGAAACCGATGGAGAGCGACAGCTTCAAAACAAAGCAAAGCCGTATAGCTGGCTCCCTGGGACAGCCGGCACCTCAGTCGCGCATTAAGGTCCGAAACCGATGGTGAGCGACAGCTTCAAAAGCAAAGGAAAGCCGTATAGCTGGCTCCCTGGGACAAAGAGCACCTCGGTCCCGCATTTAGCTACGCAACAGATGAAGAGTGACAGCTTCGAAAGCAAAGGAGAGCCGTATAGCTGGCTCCCTGGGTTAGCGGGCACCTCAGTCGCGATATTAGCTCCGAAACCGACGAAGAGCGACAGCTCCAAGGCAAAGAAAAGCCGCATCGCTGGCTCCCTGGGACTGCCGGCACCTCAGTCGCGCTTTAAGCTAAGAAACCGATCCAGAGCGACAGCTTCAAAAGCAAAGGAAAGCCGTATAGCTGGCTCCCTGGGACAGCGGGCACCTCAGTCGCGCTTTCAGCTACGCAACCAATGGAGAGCGACAGCTTCAAAACAAAGGAAAGCCGTATAGCTGGCTCCCTGGGACAGCCGGCACCTCAGTCGCGCATTAAGGTCCGAAACCGATGGAGAGCGACAGCTTCAAAAGCAAAGGAAAGCCTTATAGCTGGCTCCCTGGGACAGCGCGCAGCTCAGTCGCGCTTTAAGCTACGAAAGCGATGGAGAGCGATAGCTTCAAAACAAAAAAAAACCGCATAGCAGGCTCCCTGGGACAGCGGGAACCTCGGTCCCGCATTTAGCTAAGAAACCGATGCAGAGCGACAGCTTCAAAAGCAAAGGAAAGCCGTATATCTGGCTCCCTAGGACAGCCGGCACCACAGTCGCGCATATAGTATGAAACCGATGGAGAGCGACAGCTTGAAAAGCAAAGGAAAGCCGTATAGCTGGCTCCCTGGGACAGCGCGCAGCTGAGTTGCGCTTTAAGCTACGAAATCGATGGAGAGCGACAGCTTCAAATCAAAGAAAAGCCGTATAGTTGGCTCCATGGGACTGCCGGCACCTCAGTCGCGCATTAAGCTGCGAAACCGATGAAGAGGGACAGCTTGAAGACAAAGGAAAGACGCATAGATTGCTCCCTGGGACAGCCGGCACCTCAGTCGCGCATTAAGCTACGAAACCGATGAACAGCGAAAGCTTCAAAAGCAAAGGAAAACCGTATAGCTGGCTCCCTGGGACAGCGCTCAGCTCAGTCGCGGATTAATCTACGAAACCGATGGAGAGCGACAGCGTCAAAAGCAAAGGAAAGCCGTCTAGCTGGCTCCCTGGGACAGCGCGCAGCTCAGTCGCGCAATAAGCTACGAAACCGATGGAGAGCGACAGCTTCAAAACAAAGCAAAGCCGTATAGCTGGCACCCTGGGACAGCCGGCACCTCAGTCGCGCATTAAGGTCCGAAACCGATGGAGATCGACAGCTTCAAAAGCAAAGGAAATCCGTATAGCTGGCTCCCTGCGTTAGCGGGCACCTCAGTCGCGCTATAAGCTCCGAAACCGATGAAGAGCAACAGCTCCAAGACAAAGGAAAGACGCATGGCTGGCTCCCTGGGACAGCGGGAACCTCGGTCCCGCATTTAGCTATGCAACCGATGGAGAGCGAACGCTTCAAAAGCAAAGGAAAGCCGTATAGCTGGCTCATGGGACAGCGCGCAACTCTGTCGCGCATTAAGCTACGAAACCGATGGAGAGCGACAGCTTCAAAAGCAAAGGAAAGCCGTATTGCTGGCTCCCTGGGACAGCCGGCACCTCAGTCGCGCATTAAGCTACGAAACCGATGGAGAGCGACAGCTTCAAAACAAAGCAAAGCCGTATAGCTGGCTCCCTGGGACAGCCGGCACCTCAGTCGCGCATTAAGGTCCGAAACCGATGGAGAGCGACAGCTTCAAAAGCAAAGGAAAGCCGTATAGCTGGCTCCCTGGGACAGCGCGCAGCTCAGTCGCGCTTTAAGCTACGAAACCGACGGAGAGCGACAGCCTCAAAACGAAGGAAAGCCGTATACTGGCTCCCTGGGACTGCCGGCACCTCAGTCGCGCATTTAGCTGCGAAACCGATGAAGAGCGACAGCTTTAAGACAAAGGAAAGACGCATAGATGGCTCCCTGCGACAGCGGGCACCTCACTCGCGCTTTAAGCTACGAAACCGATGGAGAGCGACAGCTTCAAAACAAAGGAAAGCCGTATAGCTGGCTCCCTGGGACAGCCGGCACCTCAGTCGCGCATTAAGGTCCGAAACCGATGGAGAGCGACAGCTTCAAAAGCAAAGGAAAGCCGTATGGCTGGCTCCCTGGGACAGGGCGCAGCTCAGTCGCGGTTTAAGCTACAAAAGCGATAGAGAGCGATAGCTTCAAAACAAAAAAAAGCCGCACAGCTGGCTCCCTGGGACAAAGGGCACCTCGGTCCCGCATTTAGCTACGCAACAGATGAAGAGTGACAGCTTCGAAAGCAAAGGAGAGCCGTATAGCTGGCTCCCTGGGTTAGCGGGCACCTCAGTCGCGCTATTAGCTCCGAAACCGACGAAGAGCGACAGCTCCAAGGCAAAGAAAAGCCGCATCGCTGGCTCCCTGGGACTGCCGGCACCTCAGTCGCGCTTTAAGCTAAGAAACCGTTGCAGAGCGACAGCTTCAAAACCAAAGGAAAGCCGTATAGCTGGCTCCCTGGGACAGCGGGCCCCTCAGTCGCGCTTTCAGCTACGCAACCGATGGAGAGCGACAGCTTGAAAACAAAAGAAAGCCGTATAGCTGGCTCCCTGGGACAGCCGGCACCTCAGTCGCGCAGTAAGCTACGAAACCTATGGAGAGCGACAGCTTCCAAAGCAACGGAAAGCTGTATTCCTAGCTCCCTGGGACAGCGCGCAGCTCAGTCGCGCCTTAAGCTACGAAACCGGCGGAGAGCGATAGCTTCAAAACAAAAAAAAAGCCGCATAGCTGGCTCCCTGGGACAAAGGGCACCTCGGTCCCGCATTTAGCTATGCAACAGATGAAGAGTGACAGCTTCAAGACAAAGAAAAGCCGCATCGCTGGCTCCCTGGGACATCCGGCACCTCAGTCGCGCTTTAAGCTAAGAAACCGATGCACAGCGACAGCTTCAAAAGCAAAGGAAAGCCGTATAGCTGGCTCCCTGGGACAGCGGGCACCTCAGTCGCGCTTTAAGCTGCGAAACCGACGAAGAGCGACAGCTTCAAGACAAAGGAAAGGCGCATAGCTGGCTCCCTGGGACAGCGGGCACCTCGGTCCCGCATTTAGCTACGCAACAGGTGAAGAGTGACGGCTTCGAAAGAAAAGGAGAGCCGTATAGCTGGCTCCCTGGGACAGCGGGCACTTCAGTCGCACTATAGAGCTGCGAAACCGATGGAGAGCGACAGGTTCAAAACAAAGGAAAGCCGTATAGCTGGCTCCCTGGGGCAGCGCGCAGCTCAGTCGCGCATTAAGCTACGAAACCGATGGAGAGCGATAGCTTCAAAACAAAAAAAAGCCGCATAGCTGCCTCCCTGGGACAGCGGGAACCTCGGTCCCGCAATTAGCTACGCAACAGATGAAGAGTGACAACTTCGAAAGGAAAGGAGAGCCGTATAGCTGGCTCCCTGGGACAGCAGGCACTTCAGTCGCGCTATAGAGCTGCGAAACCGATGGAGAGCGACAGCTTCAAAACAAAGGAAAGCCGTATAGCTGGCTCCATGGGACAGCCGGCCCCTCAGTCGCGCATTAAGCTACGGAACCGATGGAGAGCGACAGCTTCAAAAACAAAGGAAAGCCGTATAGCTGGCTCCCTGGGACAGCGGGCACCTCGGTCCCGCATTTACCTACGCAACAGGTGAAGAGTGACGGCTTCGAAAGAAAAGGAGAGCCGTATAGCTGGCTCCCTGGGAAGCGGGCACTTCAGTCGCGCTATAGAGCTGCGAAACCGATGGAGAGCGACAGCTTCAAAACAAAGGAAAGCCGTATAGCTGGCTCCATGGGACAGCCGGCAGCTCAGTCGCGCATTAAGCTATGGAACCGATGGAGAGCGACAGCTTCAAAAGCAAAGGAAAGCCGTATAGCTGGCTCCCTGGGACAGCGGGCACATCAGTCGCGCTTTAACCTGCGAAACCGATGAAGAGCGACTGCTTCAAAAACAAAGGAAAGCCGTATAGCTGGCTCCCTGGGACAGCTGGCACATCAGTCGCGCTTTAAGCTGCGAAACCGATGAAGAGCGACAGCTTCAAGACAAAGGAAAGACGCATAGCTGGCTCCCTGGGACAGCGGGCACCTCGGTCCCGCATTTAGCTACGCAACAGGTGAAGAGCGACAGCTTCGAATGAAAAGGAGAGCCGTATAGCTGGCTCCCTGGGACAGCGGGCACTTCAGTCGCGCTATAGAGCTGCGAAACCGATGGAGAGCGACAGCTTCAAAACAAAGGAAAGCCGTATAGCTGGCTCCCTGGGACGGCCGGCACCTCAGTCGCGCATTAAGCTACGGAACCGATGGAGAGCGACAGCTTCAAAAGCAAAGGAAAGCCGTATAGCTGGCTCCCTGGGACAGCGGGCACATCAGTCGCGCTTTAACCTGCGAATCCGATGAAGAGCGACAGCTTCAAGATAAAGGAAAGACGCATAGCTGGCTCCCTGGGACAGTGGGCACTTCAGTCGCGCTTTAAGCTGCGAAACCGATGAAGAGCGACAGCTTCATGACAAAGAAAAGCTGCATCTTTGGATCCCTGGGACAGCGGGCACTTCCGTCGCGCTTTAAGCTGCGAAACCGATGAAGAGCGACAGCTTCAAGACAAAGGAAAGCCGTATAGCTGGCTCCCTGGGACAGCCGGCACCTCAGTCGCGCATTAAGGTACGAAACCGATGGAGATTGACAGCTTCAAAAGCAAAGGAAAGCCGTATAGCTGGCTCACTGGGACAGCGGGCACCTCACTCGCGCTTTAAGCTACGAAACCGATGGAGAGCGACAGCTTCAAAACAAAGGAAAGCCGTATAGCTGGCTCCCTGGGACAGCCGGCACCTCAGTCGCGCATTAAGGTCCGAAACCGATGGAGAGCGACAGCTTCAAAAGCAAAGGAAAGCCGTATGGCTGGCTCCCTGGGACAGGGCGCAGCTCAGTCGCGGTTTAAGCTACAAAAGCGATAGAGAGCGATAGCTTCAAAACAAAAAAAGCCGCATAGCAGGCTCCCTGGGACAGCGGGCACCTCGGTCCCGCATTTAGCTACGCAACAGATGAAGAGTGACAGCTTCGAAAGCAAAGGAGAGCTGTATAGCTGGCTCCCTGGGACATCGGGCACATCAGTCGCGCTTTAAGCTGCGAAACCGATGAAGAGCGACAGCTTCAAGACAAAGGAAAGACGCATAGCTGGCTCCCTGGGACAGCGGGCACTTCAGTCGCGCTTTAAGCTGCGAAACCGATGAAGAGCGACAGCTTCATGACAAAGAAAAGCTGCATCTTTGGCTCCCTGGGTTAGCGGGCATCTCAGTCGCGCTATTAGCTCCGAAACCGACGAAGAGCGACAGCTCCAAGGCAAAGAAAAGCCGCTTCGCTGGCTCCCTGGGACTGCCGGCACCTCAGTCGCGCTTTAAGCTAAGAAACCGATGCAGAGCGACAGCTTCAAAAGCAAAGGAAAGCCGTATAGTGTGGGTTTCTAAGTGGACACAGGCCACCACCCACCGCGGGTTCGAGCTTCGCGCGAGCCAAGGGCCCCGATCAGCCGTCACCACACACACACTGGGACACCGATGCGTGCACTCAACCTCCGCTGGGAGGAGAGCGATTCGCCGCAAAGAAATAAGCCTCCAAGTTCACAAAGGAGACGTTTATTCACGTCGTCCTTCAGCAGTACACACACACTCAATCGTCACCCCGTCCCGGGGGCGCGCGAGGAGCAAGGCTCCGCTGCGCGCACGAAGCGACTCGAGCAATATGCGCCGCTAGCACGCCGCTGCAGGAGAATGTCCCCGCGGCAGTGCTGTGATCTCTCTCTCGTGTCGACCGTTGGGCCGGTTGCGAGAGAGAGTGGGCAATCAACGCAAGGTACGCCTGTCTGAGGTCGCTGGACCCCGCTGGACAGGCTCGAGCCGCTGCAGGTCAGAGGACACGTGCGGGCGAGCTCGAGTAAGCACTGGTCCGAGCGGCAAAGGTCGGCAGGGACAAACAGTAACGTACGCACCTTTCGCTGTCTCGGAGGGATCTCTCTCTCTGGGCCCCGCTCGGACGGTCGCGCGGCGCGCGGCCGCCCATAGCGGGGTCCCGAATTCCCGCCAAAAGGCGCAAATGGCAAATGCCCTTGGGGAGCCGGGGCGGAGCTGTGGCTAAATGACAGTGATTAGTCACCCAGCCGCCTCTCCACCGCCTGAGGCGGGAGCAAGGGAAAGAGGAGAAACAACGCGGGCGGCCGGCACAGCCGCGCAAAGGCGACGGCGGAAAGCCAGGATTCCCACATCCCCCTCTCCTTAAATGCCCTCCTACCCATCGGCAAAGCACGCGGCCAAAAATAAAGAAATCAATACACAAAAAAATTACACTTCAGTTCCAAAATAAAGAAATGAATACACAAAAAAAACTCGCTACACTTCAGTTCCAGCCAGAACAATGTAAAAAAACAAAGGAAAAACAAGGCAAACAACACTTGCATACGCTTCAGTAAATCAAAACAGCTTGCAGATTATATACACGCTACACAAGAAGATGTGAATACAACTGTACAACTATGTTACAGGTGGATGCCAGCCTCAAAGTTCGGTGGCGCGGCACAGTGGGCCTGTCAGCGACTCACCGCTCGCACACTTCAAGTTGAACAGGTTGGGAGGGCCGACGACTGATGGCGGTCTTCTTTCCGTTGATGTAGGGTGCGTTGATGACGACGGGGCCGCGGCAGAGCACTGACCTCGCGCCCTTGGACACGACATCACGTTCGGGCACAAGACAGTTAGTGCACCCCCTTCACGCCGGCTGAAACGGGCGAGGACGTTCGGCGGCGCCCTGATGTGTAACCTTGGCCACAGCGAGGGGTCCTTCTCATCCTCGCGCTCACGCAGAAGAACACAACGGCACAACTCACAGGCGTCGCCTTGGCTCATGATTACGCGCGCACACAGCCACAGCCACAAACACGCATACGCCGGCACGTGCGCGGACGCTGGTCGGCGACAACGACCCCCCCCCCCCATCAGAAGCGTCCAGAGGCGCCGCGGCGAGGGTCAAAGGGTGCACTTTCCGCCCCCCATCGCCCCAAACGCCCCGCCAACTTCCCCTCCATACGGGCCGCACAAAACTCGCACCGCGACACACGGCTCCTTAACGAGCCCACCACCCACAGTCGGGCCGGAAATGAGAAGAGGCGCGCCGTACAAACGACACCCATCTTTGCCTCTAGAAGAGCAAGCACTAGCGGGCTGAAGTTTGCCTATGTACAAGTCTGGTAAAAAAAATTACTGAACGCCAACACAAACGCATGTTACCTATGTACATCTCGGTACGTTAGAACAAAAATAGACGAACCAGCAGGAAACGAAAGTGGCTAGAAAACTGACTCAAGCAAACAAATAAATAAACTGATAAACACACAAGGCTGGAAATGAGCATGCTGCCAAAACAAAACAAAACAAAAAAATAACACACCGTGCTTCGCCTGGGTAGGGCCTGACGAGAAAGCTCGCCAGCTAGCTGAGGCTGCGTGCCTTCGGTTGCGCAAAAGTCCGCCGTCCGGCATCAATCACACCGGTGACCGTCGCCTCAGATTGTACCGGTGCTCCATGCGCTTGCGTTCCGCAGCACCAGTTGTGCCTTTGCGCTTGCCTTTGATACCAATGGGTACCGGCGCAAGCTCGTCAGACCGTGACGCGTAGGCCTTCAGGTCTATGAACCCCTGCTTGCTCCTGGGGAAAGGCCCCACCAAATCGCAGGTGGCCATCTGCCACGGACGCACACTGTCAATCGGTTTGATCATTCCAGGCGGCTTGCCGCCCCGTGACTTCACCGCTTGACAGACATGGCAGGAACGGCAATAGCGGAAAATGTCACGCTTCATGCCGGGCCACGTCACCGATTGACTCAGTTTTGCAAAAACTTTGGAGCCACTCAGATGACCGGCCAGTGGTTCGTCATGACAGAATCGCAAAAGTGCGCCTCTTAGACTTTTGGGGATAACCACCTTCAACGGGTCGATGGACTCGTCATCGGTGGCTATTTACTTCAGCACGAGCCCGTCATGGTCCAGCAAATATGAATCCCCGGGGTTCGCCGCGACACACGCTGGCTTCTGCCCCCCTGCGCCCGCTACAATACAAGTAGCGTCACGGCGCTCCGTCTCCCTGAGACCGTCGCTCACCTCGCGACAAAAGGGGTCATTTTGCTGGGCTTTCAGTAGCTCTTACGGCTGAAAACGATTCCAGTCATCCCAGAGGGGAGCATGGTCTCGTCCCCACTCAGGTTTGCAGCCAAAATTTCCGTTCGCGTCGGCACCTCCGAGGCGCTCACGAAGAGCTTTGCCTCTCGTCCGCTTTGCGAAGCGCTGCTCGCCTGGTTAGCGGAATGGGTTAACCCGTTTGCGGGTTCCCCCTCCTTGCCGCCCGACGGCTCGTCCGCTGTTTCGCCCCCTCCGCCTACAGGCGTCAAGGCGCCGCTGGCGAGTGGGGCACGGGATAGCGCGTCAGCTACCACGTTTGTGCTCCCCTTTCGATACTGCACCGAAAAGTCGTAATGCTGTATCAGGAGAGCCCAGCGCGCCAGCCGACCCGCAGGCTCGCGGAGCCGCATCAGCCAACTGAGCGCACTGTGGTCTGTCTGCACCACGAATTGCGTTCCATCAAGGTAGACGTCAAATTTACGCAGTGCAAACACGATGGCGAGGCACTCCTTCTCGGTCACGGAATAATTCCTTTCCGAGGGCAGCAACGAGCGGCTGGCAAAGGCCAGCGGTTGCAGCACGCCATCGAATTCCTGTAGGAGAACTGCTCCTAAACCCAGATCGCTCGCGTCAGTCTGGACTACGAACTGTCTGGTCAGGTCGGGTAGCCTGAGCTGCGCTGTCTCGGCAATGGCTCTAGACAGGAGGCGAAAGGATCGCTCTTGCTCGCGCTCCCGTCGCCACGCGGCAGTCTTTCCCAAGAGCTAGGTCAAGGGTGCCTGCACGCGGGCACAGGACGATAAAAGTTGGCCATTCCCACACAACGGCGCAGGCCGCGTACGTCCTTGGGCGCGGGAAATTCGAGTATGGCTCGAAGTTTCTCCGCATCTGGCTCAATGGAGCCCCGGCCTCAGCGACTGCACCCCTGCCTCAGTGGAGGCTTGGGCGGGCTGCACGAACGAGGAAGGCAAGGCTCCTAGTTCGATGAGCGGGGTGGTTTCCACAGGGAACCGGGCCAGCGCCTCGCCGTTCCCAGAGCAGAATTGACTGCTCGCGGGGCACGGCTGCTGCTTTTCGAAACTGCCGGTTGCGGCAGCGTGACACGAACTGCTTTCGCACTGGGCGGAAAGCGTGCACAGCTGAGGCATGTGACCAGCGGATGCACCGCAGGGTGCTCCCGGTACAGCTCCAATGGGAGCCGCGTGGTCGACATTTTGGGTTGTGTCGCCGTAAACCCCAATGGGGGCCGCGGCCAACCACGGTGTCTAGCTATTCGAAGGAACAGCAGCCAGCGGATAAAACGACGCTACAACTCCGTAGGGAGCCGACATGTAGCTGCCGAGTGCCCCGCTGGGGGTGGTAGACATGGTGCGCAAGCGTGATCGGCAAGGCGACCTGCTCGGCTAATGTGCCATCAAAGGCGTAAGCGCCAATGACTTAGCACGTTGGGCGCCAGTTGTGGGTTTCTACGTGGACACAGGCCACCACCCACCGCGGGTTCGAGCTTCGCGCGAGCCAAGGGCCCCGATCGGACGGTCGCGCCGTGCGCGGCCGCCAAAACGGCTCCCGGATTCCCGCCAAAAGGCGCCAATGGCAAAGGCCCTTGGGGAGCCGGGGCGGAGCTGTGGCTAAATGACAGTGATTAGTCACCCAGCCGCCTCTCCACCGCCTGAGGCGGGAGCAATGGAAAGAGGAGAAACAACGCGGGCGGCCGGCACAGCCGCGCAAAGGCGACGGCGGAAAGCCAAGATTCCCACAATAGCTGGCTCCCTGGGACAGCGGGCACCTCAGTCGCGCTTTCAGCTACGCAACCGATGGAGAGCGACAGCTTCAAAAGAAAGGAAAGCCGTATAGCTGGCTCCCTGGGACAGCCGGCACCTCAGTCGCACATTAAGGTCCGAAACTGATGGAGAGCGACAGCTTCAAAAGCAAAGGAAAGCCTTATAGCTGGCTCCCTGGGACAGCGCGAAGCTCAGTCGCGCTTTAAGCTACGAAAGCGATGGAGAGCGATAGCTTCAAAACAAAAAAAGCCGCATAGCAGGCTCCCTGGGACAGCAGCACCTCAGTCGCGCATTAAGCTACGAAACCTATGGAGAGCGAAAGCTTCAAAAGCAACGGAAAGCTGTATAGCTAGCTCCCTGGGACAGCGCGCAGCTCAGTCGCGCCTTAAGCAACGAAACCGGTAGAGAGCGACAGCTTCAAAACACAAAAAAGCCGCATAGCTGGCTCCCTGGGACAAAGGGCACCTCGGTCCCGCATTTAGCTACGCAACAGATGAAGAGTGACAGCTTCGAAAGCAAAGGAGAGCTGTACACCTGGCTCCCTGGGTTAGCGGGCACCTCAGTCGCGCTATAAGCTCCGAAACCGATGAAGAGCGACAGCTCCAAGGCAAAGGAAAGACGCATAGCTGGCTCCCTGGGACAGCGGGCTCCTCGGTCCCGCATTTAGCTACGCAACAGGTGAAGAGTGACAGCTTCGAAAGAAAAGGAGAGCCGTATAGCTGGCTCCCTGGGACAGCGGGCACTTCAGTCGCACTATAAGCTGCGAAACCAATGAAGAGCGACAGCTTCAAGACAAAGAAAAGCCGCATCGCTGGCTCCCTGGGACATCCGGCACCTCAGTCGCGCTGTAAGCTAAGAAACCGATGCACAGCGACCGCTTCAAAAGCAAAGGAAAGCCGTATAGCTGGCTCCCTGGGACATCGGGCACCTCAGTCGCGCTTTAAGCTGCGAAACCGACGAAGAGCGACAGCTTCAAGACAAAAGAAAGACGCATAGCTGGCTCCCTGGGACAGCGGGCACTTCAGTCGCACTATAGAGCTGCGAAACCAATGGAGAGCGACAGGTTCAAAACAAAGGAAAGCCGTATAGCTGGTTCCCTGGGGCAGCGCGCAGCTCAGTCGCGCATTAAGCTACGAAACCGATGGAGAGCGATAGCTTCAAAACAAAAAAAAAAGCCGCATAGCTGCCTCCCTGGGACAGCGGGAACCTCGGTCCCGCAATTAGCTACGCAACAGATGGAGAGCGACAGCTTCAAAACAAAGAAAAGCCGTATAGCTGGCTCTCTGGGACAGCCGGCCCCTCAGTCGCGCATTAAGGTACGGCACCGATGGAGAGCGACAGCTTCCAAAACAAAGGAAAGCCGTATAGCTGGCTCCCTGGGACAGCTGGCACATAAGTCGCGCTTTAAGCTGCGAAACCGATGAAGAGCGACAGCTTCAAGACAAAGGAAAGACGCATAGCTGGCTCCCTGGGACAGCGGGCACCTCGGTCCCGCATTTAGCTATGCAACAGGTGAAGAGTGACGGCTTCGAAAGAAAAGGAGAGCCGTATAGCTGGCTCCCTGGGACAGCGGGCACTTCAGTCGCGCTATAGAGCTGCGAAACCGATGGAGAGCGACAGCTTCAAAACAAAGGAAGGCCTTATAGCTGGCGCCCTGGGACTGCCGGCACCTCAGTCGCGCATTAAGCTGCGAAACCGGTGAAGAGCGACAGCTTGAAGACAAAGGAAAGACGCATAGCTGGCTCCCTGGGACAGCGGGACCTCAGTCGCGCATTAAGCTACGAAACCGATGGAGAGCGACAGCTTCAAAAGCAAAGGAAAGCCGTTTAGCTGGCTCCCTGGGACAGCGCGCAGCTCAGTCGCGCATTAAGCTACGAAACCGCTGAAGAGCGACAGCTTCAAAACAAAGGAAAGCCGTATGGTTGGTTCCCTGGGACAGCCGGCTCCTCAGTCGCGCATTAAGCTACGAAAGCGATGGAGAGCGAGAGCTTCAAAAGCAAAGGAAAGCCGTAGAGCTGGCTCCCTGGGACAGCGGGAACCTCGGTGCCGCATTTAGTTACGCAGCAGGTGAAGAGTGACAGCTTCGAAAGAAAAGGAAAGACGCACAGATGGATCCCTGGGACAGCGGGCACTTCAGTCGCGCTTTAAGCTGCGAAACCCATGAAGAGCGACAGCTTCAAGACAAAGAAAAGCCGCATCTTTGGCTTCCTGGGACAGCGGGCGCTTCAGTCGCGCTTTAAGCTAAACCGATGCAGAGCGACAGCTTCAAAAGCAAAGGAAACCCGTATAGCTGGCTCCCTGGGACAGCGCGCAGCTCAGTCGCGCATTAAGCTACGAAACCGATGGAGATTGATAGCTTCAAAACAAAAAAAGCCGCATAGCTGCCTCCCTGGGAGAGCGGAAACCTCGGTCCCGCATTTAGCTACGCCACAGATGAAGAGTGACAGCTTAGAAAGCAAAGGAGAGCCGTATAGCTGGCTTCCTGGGTTAGCGGGCACCTCAGTCGCCCTATAAGCTCCGAAACCGATGAAGAGCGACAGCTCCAAGACAAAGGAAAGACGCATAGCTGGCTCCCTGGGACAGCGGGCACCTCGGTCCCGCATTTAGCTACGCAAGAGGTGAAGAGTGACGGCTTCGAAAGAAAAGGAGAGCCGTATAGCTGGCTCCCTGGGACAACGGGCACTTCAGTCGCGCTATAAACTGCGAAACCGATGGAGAGAGACAGCTTCAAACCAAAGGAAAGCCATATAGCTGGCTCCCTGGGACAGCCGGCACCTCAGTCACGCATTATGCTACGGAACCGATGGAGAGCGACAGCTTCAAAAGCAAAGGAAAGCCGTATTGCTGGCTCCCTGGGACAGCGGGCACTTCAGTCGCGCTTTAAGCTGCGAAACCGATGAAGAGCGACAGCTTGAAGACAAAGGAAAGACGCATAGCTGGCTCCCCAGGTCAGCGGGCACTTCAGTCGCGCTTTAAGCTGCGAAACCGATGAAGAGCGACAGCTTCAAGACAAAGAAAAGCCGTATAACTGGCTCCCTGGGACACCGGGCACTTCAGACGCGCTTTAGGCTGCGAAACCGACGAAGAGCGACAGCTTCAAGACAAAGGAAAACCGAATAGCTGGCTCCCTAGGACAGCCGGCTCCTCAGTCGCGCATTAAGCCACGAAACCGATGGAGAGCGACAGCTTCAAAAGCAAAGGAAAGCCGTATAGCTGGTTCCCTGGCACAGCCGGCAGGCACCTCAGTCGCGCATTAAGCTACGAAACCGATGGAGAGCGACAGCTTCAAAACCAAAGGGAAGCCGTATAGTTGGCTCCCTGGGACAGCGCGCAGCTCAGTCGAGCTTTAAGCTACGAAACTGATGGAGAGCGACAGCTTCAAAACAAAGGAAAGCCGTATAGCTGGCTCCCTGGGACAGCCGGCAGCTCAGTCGCGCTTTAAGCTACGCAACCGATGAAGAGCGACAGCTTCGAAAGCAAAGATAATCCATATAGTTGGCTCCCTGGGACAGCCGGATCCTCAGTCGCGCATTAAGCTACGAAACCGATGGAGAGCGACAGCTTCAAAATCAAAGGAAAGCCAATTAGCTGGCTCGCTGGCACAGCCGGCAGCTCAGTCGCGCATTAAGGTACGAAACCGATGGAGAGCGACAGCTTCAAAAGCAAAGGAAAGCTGTATAGCTGGCTCCCTGGGACAGCCGGCACCTCAGTCGCGCATTAAGCTTCGAAACCGATAGAGAGCGACAGCTTCAAAAGCAAAGGAAAGCCGTATAGCTGGCTCCCTGGGACAGCACGCAGCTCAGTCGCGCTTTAAGCTACGAAACCGATGGAGAGCGACAGCTTCAAAAGCAAAGGAAAGCCGTATAGCTGACTCCCTGGGACAGCACGCAGCTCAGTCGCGCTTTAAGCTGCGAAACCGATGGAGAGCGACAGCTTCAAAACAAAGGAAGGCCTTATAGCTGGCTCCGTGGGACTGCCAGCACCTCAGTCGCGCATTAAGCTGCGAAACCGGTGAAGAGCGACAGCTTGAAGACAAAGGAAAGACGCATAGCTGGCTCCCTGGGACAGCGGGACCTCAGTCGCGCATTAAGCTACGAAACCGATGGAGAGCGACAGCTTCAAAAGCAAAGGAAAGCCGTATAGCTGGCTCCCTGGGACAGCGCGCAGCTCAGTCGCGCATTAAGCTACGAAACCGCTGAAGTGCGACAGCTTCAAAACAAAGGAAAGCCGTATGGTTGGTTCCCTGGGACAGCCGGCACCTCAGAAGCGCATTAAGCTACGAAAGCGATGGAGAGCGAGAGCTTCAAAAGCAAAGGAAAGCCGTATAGCTGGCTCCCTGGGAGAGCCGGCTCCTCAGTCGCGCATTAAGCTACGAAACCGATGGAGAGCGACAGCTTCAAAAGCAAAGGAAAGCCAATTAGCTGGCTCCCTGGGACAGCCGGCACCTCAGTCGCGCATTAAGGTACGAAACCGACGGAGAGCGACAGCTTCGAAAGCAAAGGAAAGCCGTATAGCTGGCTCCCTGGGACAGCCGGCACCTCAGTCGCGCATTTAGCTACGAAACCGATGGAGAGCGACTGCTTCAAAAGCAAAGGAAAGCCGTATAGCTGGCTCCCTGGAACAGCGCGCAGCTCAGTCGCGCTTTAAGCTACGAAACTGATGGAGAGCGAACGCTTCAAAACAAAGGAAAGCCTTATAGCTGGCTCCCTGGGACTGCCGGCACCTCAGTCGCGCATTAAGCTGCGAAACCGATGAAGAGCGACAGCTTCAAGACAAAGGAAAGACGCATAGCTGGCTCCCTGGGACAGCGGGCACCTCAGTCGCGCATTAAGCTACGAAACCGATGGAGAGCGACAGCTTCAAAAGCAAAGGAAAGCCGTATAGCTGGCTCCCTGGGACAGCGCGCAGCTCAGTCGCGCATTAAGCTACGAAACCGATGGAGAGCGATAGCTTCAAAACAAAAAAAGCCGCATAGCTGGCTCCCTGGGACAGCGGGAACCTCGGTCCCGCATTTAGTAACGCAACAGGTGAAGAGTGACAGCTTCGAAAGAAAAGGAGAGCCGTATAGCTGGCTCCCTTGGACAGCGGGCACTTCAGCCGCGCTATAAGCTGCGAAACCGATGGAGAGCGACAGCTTCGAAACAAAGGAAAGCCGTATAGCTGGCTCCCTGGGACAGCCGGCACCGCAGTCGCGCTTTAAGCTGCGAAACCGATGCAGTGCGACAGCTTCAAAAGCAAAGGAAAGCCGTATAGCTGGCTCCCTGGGACAGCGCGCAGCTCAGTCGCGCATTAAGCTACGAAACCGATGGAGATTGATAGCTTCAAAACAAAAAAAAGCCGCATAGCTGCCTCGCTGGGAGAGCGGGAACCTCGGTCCCGCATTTAGCTACGCAACAGATGAAGAGTGACAGCTTCGAAAGCACAGGAGAGCCGTATAGCTGGCTCCCTGGGTTAGCGGGCACCTCAGTCGCCCTATAAGCTCCGAAACCGATGAAGAGCGACAGCTCCAAGACAAAGGAAAGACGCATAGCTGGCTCCCTGGGACAGCGGGCACCTCGGTCCCGCATTTAGCTACGCAAGAGGTGAAGAGTGACGGCTTCGAAAGAAAAGGAGAGCCGTATAGCTGGCTCCCTGGGACAACGGGCACTTCAGTCGCGCTATAAACTGCGAAACCGATGGAGAGAGATAGCTTCAAACCAAAGGAAAGCCATATAGCTGGCTCCCTGGGACAGCCGGCACCTCAGTCGCGCATTATGCTACGGAACCGATGGAGAGCGACAGCTTCAAAAGCAAAGGAAAGCCGTATTGCTGGCTCCCTGGGACAGCGGGCACTTCAGTCGCGCTTTAAGCTGCGAAACCGATGAAGAGCGACAGCTTGAAGACAAAGGAAAGACGCATAGCTGGCTCCCTAGGTCAGCGGGCACTTCAGTCGCGCTTTAGGCTGCGAAACCGATCAAGAGCGACAGCTTCAAGACAAAGAAAAGCCGTATAACTGGCTCCCTGGGACACCGGGCACTTCAGACGCGCTTTAGGCTGCGAAACCGACGAAGAGCGACAGCTTCAAGACAAAGGAAAACCGTATAGCTGGCTCCCTGGGACAGCCGGCTCCTCAGTCGCGCATTAAGCCACGAAACCGATGGAGAGCGACAGCTTCAAAAGCACTTCAGACGCGCTTTAGGCTACGAAACCGATAAACAGCGACCCCTTCAAAAGCACAGAAAAGCCGTATAGCTGGCTCCCTGGGACAGCGGGCACCTAAGTTTCGCTTTAAGCTAAGAAACCGATGAAGAGTGGCAGCTTCAAATGTCAAGGAAATCCGCACAGCTGGCACCCTGGGACAGATGACACCTCAGTGGCGTTCTCAGCTACGAAACCGATTAAAAGCGGGAGCTTATAAAGCGAAGCAAAGGAGAGGCGCATAACTGGCTCCCTGCGACAGTGGACACCTCAGTGCCGCTTTGGGGCATGGAACCAATGAAGAGCGGCATTTTAGAAAGAAAATGATAGGCACATAACTTGCGCCCTGGGACAGTGGACACCTCAGTGGCGCTTTAAGGCATGGAACCAGTGAAGAGCGGCAGCTTCGAAAGAAAAGGATAGGCACATAACTGGCCCCCTGGGACAGTGGACACCTCAGTGCCCCTTTGGGGTATGGAACCAATGAAGAGCGGCAGTTTCGAAAGAAAAGGATAGGCACATAACTGGCTCCCTGCAACAGTGGACACCTCAGTGGCGCTTTAAGGCATGGAACCAATGAAGAGTGGCAGCTTCGAAAGAAAAGGATAGGCACATAACTGGCCCCCTGGGACAGTGGACACCTCAGTGCCGCTCTGGGGCATGGAACCAATGAAGAGCGGCAGCTTCGAAAGAGAAGGATAGGCACATAACTGGCCCCCTGGGACAGTGGACACCTCAGTGCCACTTTGGGGCATGGAACCAATGGAGAGCGGCAGCTTCGAAAGAAAAGGATAGGCACATAACTGGCCCCCTGGGACAGTGGACACCTCAGTGCCCCTTTGGGGCATGGAACCAATGAAGAGTGGCAGCTTCGAAAGAAAAGGATAGGCACATAACTGGCTCCCTGCGACAGTGGACACCTCAGTGCCGCTTTGGGGCGTGGAAACAATGAAGAGCGGCAGCTTCGAAAGAAAAGGATAGGCACATAACTGGCCCCCTGGGACAGTGGACACCTCAGTGGTGCTTTAAGACATGGAACCAATGAAGAGCGGTAGCTTCGAAAGGGAAGCAAAGGCGCATAACTGGCCCCTTGGGACAGTGGACACCACAGTGGTGTTTTAAAGTACGAAACCGATGAAGACCGGCACCTTCGAAAGCAAAGCGCAGGCGCATCACTGGCCTCCTGGGACAGTTGGCGCCTCAGTGGCGCTTTAAGGTACGAAACCTATGAAGAGCGGCAGCTTCGAAAGGAAAACGGAGGCGCATAGCTGGATCCTTGGGACAGTGAACACCTTCGTGGCGCTTTAAGCCACGAAACCGATGAAGAGCTTCAGCTTCAAAAAGAAAGTAGAGGCGCATAGCTGGATCCCTGAGAGAGAGCACCTCAGTGGCGCTTAAAGGTACGAAACCTATGAAGAGCGCCAGCTTCGAAAGGAAAGCCGAGCCGCATAGCTGGATCGCTGCGACAGTGAAGACCTCAGTCGCGCTTTATGGTACGATACCTATGAAGAGCGGCAGCATGGAATGGACAGCACAATCCCATAGCTGGATCACTGAGAGAGTGAACACCTCAGTTGCGCTTTAAGGTACGAAACCGATGAAGAGCGGCAGCTTCGAAAGCTAATGAAGCCGCATAGCTGGCTCCCTGGTACAGTGGGCACCTCAGTCGCGTTTTAAACTACAATACAGATGAATAGCGACAGCTTCAAAAGCAAAGGAAAGCCGCACAGCTGGCTCCCTGCGACAGTGGGCACCTCAGTCCCGCTTTAACTACAAATCCGATGAAAAGCAGGAGCTTCAAAAGGAATGGAGAGGTGCATAGCTGGCTCCCTAGGAGAGCGGGCACCTCAGTCGGCGCTTTCCCTTTAAACTACGAAACCGATGAAAAGCAGGAGCTTCGAAAGCAAAGGAGGGGCACTTAGCTGGCTCCCTGTGACAACGGGCACCTCAGTCGCGCTTTAAGCTACGAAACCGATGAAAAACGTCAGCTTCAAAAGGAAAGGAGAGCCGCATAGCTGGCATCCTGGGACAGTTAGCACCTCAGTCGCGCTTTAAACTAAAAATCTGATGAGAAGCAGGTGCTTCAAAAGGAATGGAGAGCCGCATAGTTGGCACCCTGGGACAGTTAGCACCTCAGTCGCACTTTAAACTACAAATCCGATGAGAAGCAGGAGCTTCAAAAGCGAGTATGTTTTTGCAGGCTAGTTGGTGCCTAAGCATTGTGGGTTTTTTGCGCAAAAGACACGACACAGAAGAATCGAGGTAGACAGGACAAGCGCTTACTAACAACTCAGGTGTTTATTGACATAACATTTGCTTAAATACAGCAGCTGCTCTTATCAAACACGAAAAGGGAAAGAAAAGACTTCGGATACATATACATCAGATCAGCACAGATCCCACCATCGCACGAGTGAATGCATGTTTAGAGCTCTAATTCTGCGCAAGATAACTGATTTCTTTTTTTGAGAGCAAAATTGAAGGATTACTGACACACGAAGGATTACTGACACATGAGGCCAATGAGATAGGAAAATCGGGTAACTCGTGTGTCAGTAATCCTTCAATTTTGCTCTCAAAAAAAGAAATCAGTTATCTTGCGCAGAATTAGAGCTCGAAACATGCATTCACTCGTGCGATGGTGGGATCTGTGCTGATCTGATGTATATGTATGCGAAGTCTTTTCTTTCCCTTTTCGTGTTTGATAAGAGCAGCTGCTGTATTTAAGCAAATGTTATGTCAATAAACACCTGAGTTGTTAGTAAGCGCTTGTCCTGTCTACCTCGTTTCTTCTGTGTCGTGTCTTTTGCGCAAAAAACCCACAAAGCTTCAAAAGGAATGGAGTGGCGTATAGCTGGCTCCCTAGGACAGTTAGCACCTCAGTCGCGCTTTAAACTATAAATCCGATGAGAAGTAGGAGCTTCAAAACGAATGGAGAGGCGTATAGCTGGCTCCCTTTGACAGTGAACACCTCAGTGGCGCTTTAAGGTACGAAAACGATGAAGAGCGGCATCTTCGAATGGAAAGCAGAATCGCATAGCTGGATCCCTGAGAGAGTGAACACCTCAGTTGCTCTGTAAGGTACGAAACCGATGAAGAGCGGCAGCTTCGAAAGGAAAACAGAGGCGCATAAATGGATCCCTCGGACAGTGAACACCTCAGTGGCGTTTTAAATTACGAGACGAATGAAGAGCGGCAGTTTCTAAAGCAGTGCAGAGGCGCATAACTGTCTTCCCGGGGTCTTGGACGCCTCAGTGGCGCTTTAAGGTACAAAATCGATCAAGAGCGGTAGTTTCGGAAGCAAAGGATAGGTGCATGTGTGGGCCCCTGGAACAGTTGACTCATCAGTGGCGCTATAAGCTACGCAAGCGATGAAAAGCGATAGCTTAGAACGCAAAGGAACGGCGCATAACTCTCTCCCTGGGACAGTGGACACGGCATTGGCGCTATAAGCTACGAAACCGATGAAAAGCGGGATTTTTAGAGCAAAGGAAATCTGCGTAGCTGACTCCCTGGGATAGGGGACACCTCCATGGCGATGAAGAGCGGCAGCTTTGAAAGCATAGAAAAGGCGCATAACTGGCCCCCGGGGGCAGTGAGAGACCTTAGTCGCGCTTGAGCTACGAAACCAATGATGAGCTTCGGGAGCAAAAGAAAGGCGAATATCTGGTCCCTTGGACAGTGAACACCTTAGTCGTGCTTTGAGCCACCTGGCGGTAGTAAGATATTTGCGGTTTTCATGCTTTGGCTTTGACGCGGTGCACTATTTGGAATTGTTTTGTGAAGAAAAAAAAACTTAGATTTTCCTTGGTTTTTACCCCAGCTTGGTCAGAACAGAATGACGCGCCCGCCCTCTCCGTTAAATTCTCCACTAAATACGCACAAACTAAACCACAGTTCAAAGCAAACATTCGTCGTTGAAAACTACCATTTATCTTAAGGTGAGCGAGTACCACCTGGTCTAAATCTTTCAGCGGAAACCTCGGACACTCCAAACGCAGGTAACACAATTTACGGTACGAGGCCTAGTCGTCCTGCTAGCGCCCTTGTCCTCCTAGCTGTCCTAGTCCCTAGTCGTGCCGCTAGCGCTTAGCAAAAACATTGTACCCTACGCCCGTCCCCTCATGCGGCGATAGAGCCCGTTGGTCGAGCTAAATGCTTAATTTGTTTTATTTAGCCTGACGGTTTTGATCGACCGCGCGTTCTTTCCTCGGATACTTCGAACCCTTATGCTCATTGCTTTCCAAGCAGGTGAATATCGCTTACGCTTCAGGTCCCAGGCGTTTTATTCGGCTTCCGCCATGACACTGCTTTAACGACCACTCTACGCGCTACGTCTGTGACACTTATTCCCCTTCTTCTCTCCTGTGGCGGTAGTCGCGGACACGCCGAGAGAGCGATCGCTAGCTCGCCAAGAGCTGCTATCGCTATAAGACGCAGCTCAGGAGCACATTAGAACGGGCTCCGCTTACAGTCAACTGCTGCGATCAACTTACCCAGCACGCCGTGGTTGTTAGGCCGTTGAGTTGATACAGGGGCTCTTGGAGGAAACTACCGCATTCAGCCATGAGCGGAGCCGTACTGCTGCTATTTACGCATGCTGGAGTTGACAGGACGGAGTCTTGAACCGATAGCCCACAGCAAGGTTTTGGCTTGTGGACTAGCAACTGAACAGCAACGACCATTATGCCGTGTCTGCCCCATATGCACAAGGTTCCCGTGAAGAGTAACACCCTTTCAGCCTGCTTCATTTGAATGCTTCAAGTAACTCCCGTGCCTGGTGGCCTGATAATACGCCGAGCTTTGGGTCGCAGATCCCCAGTACACAGTAAACGCGAATAGTGCGAAAGAATACGGCAGAATTTAATCTGCCGACAGCAGAATTTGAAACGGCTAACCCGGAAACAAACAGCGTAATCAGCATGTCACTACTATTAATAAAAACAGTTATCAAAAACAGATAAATAAAGCGCTTAGCCTTAATTGCTACACCTTGAATACAGTACGGTCAAAATTAGGCTTGCCGTTTTTTTTTCATTATGAACAGTGCACGTAAGCCGTTTCTGCTAGCAGGTTATTCGAGTTTGCAGCTAAATAGAGAGAGCCGCCCTCAACCACCTTGTTGACTAAAATCTAATATTGAGCTGTTTAGTCATCGCGGTAAGGCGCATGATTACATACTTTTTTAGAATAGTTTGTTCGTGAAAATCGTCAGGCATAATCCCCACCGAATATACGACTGAATCCTTGCGCATCCAACACTGCTACGACGATCGGCGCAAAGTTCCTGTGAGACGCAAACAGCCGCTACGTGCGGTGTTTTTTCTTCCAGAGCAAAAGGGAACCAAATGTCAACAAGAGCATTGTATTTCATACAAGGGCGCTGCTTGTGACCGGGTTTAGTGCATAGTCATGCGGAATGAGTGCAGAGTTTCTACGTAAATATTTCAGGGCAGGGTTTAGCTACGAGAATTCTGCCATATGGAATAGTAAAGCGTCCGCCTTAAAGCTTTCAATTTAAACATGCATTTCAACTGTAGTGACCACAGTTTTGTTATTTGACTAAGTAATTAACTGAGAAACTGACAGCAATATTTATCTTCGCAGTGTTTTCCTGTCTACTCGAGTAACCTGCGTGCAAAATAAAAAGTGATTTCAAGTAGAAGTAATTATTTTTTTAAACCGATGAATGCCTAATTTTACGCATTTTACGCACCGCCTACAGTTCTCACTAAAGCCCACAGGAATGACATCATGCATAAAACTTTGCGCCCAAATTTATCAAAACAAACTTGAATCACAATGTGTTCAGTAAGCCTGTTGCTTCCCTGCGAGATCGTACAACACCAAGTTGCCAGGTTTTCTAGCAAAACCAATAAATTTTCACTTTTTTCTCCGAATATTCTTGCTTGAATTCCCCGGCTGCCAACTTCTTCAGCTGCACAACAATAGTTTCCTTCCCGACAGCCATATCGAATCTTTGTGAACGGCGCATTGTGCACCCCTTGGCACACGAGGGATACACAAGGGTACCTCTTGTATACATGTGCCGTCCGCCAGCAACGCGTCATAAGTGAATAAAAAAAGAAGTCTTCATCAGCATACGGAGCTACTGCGGTCGAGAAACAAACCACAAGCATATCTTTGTTTTCAAGGATCAAGATGAACATGAGAGCAACAGTGCACTGCATGCTTCGCAGCCATGAGAGAACGTTGTTTCAGCGACCACTCGTGAAGACAACACAGCCGGTGCAGTATATGACGCGGACGGGTCCTTTTCCTGTGGCTCGGCCTAGCTTCTGAAAAGTCTCGCCGAATTTTTGTGCGTGAAGACACACGTTAATGTCTCCCCAAAAATTTCAAAGTGAGAGTTCCTAATCTAAACGCCACCCTCTAGTGGGAACATGTAGTCTCGAGAAAGAATGGAGTGCACGAACGAGAAATATGCACTTGTATAACGTACATATTGAAAAACTGCACCTAAATTCCCTATTTAGTTTGCATGCACCCTTTTCGCTCTAAACGATTAATAATGCAGCGCATAAGAATAATAAACAAAGGAGATGGCACCATGCCATATCCCTCACTCTTACCCGGCTTTAGTTGCATGATGCATTCGGCAGAATACGAGAGGAAGATTGCTGGGTGACGTGCCTAGATGGGTGCTTATATAGGCAGACACAGGAGCGGAAGCGTAGGTCGCACTCAGAGCCCTGAATCCCCGACTCCCTAATCACTGCATGCTCTGGCTCCCGTGGGGACGCGCCGATCTGTAGCATTCAAAGTTGCCGACGCTTGGCGTCGACTGTGGTTGAAAAGCAATTAGCGCCCTAGACAGCAGCAAAGAACGCAGGGATTACTATTGATCACTGATTGTCTTTGGGTCAAGGTTGTACTTAGCGAGCTGGTCACAACGTGTGTGCGAGGACGTGTCTTGTGGGGTTTACCAGCCTGTGACGGTGTGTTAATTAGGTCGCAATTCGCCCACATAACGCGGGTTCGGGCCAGAGCAAGCTGAGGGCACTGCCAGCGTTTGGTCCGCGTCTGCGCTCTCGCTCCGAAGGAAGGAAGGCGCAGTTATTCGACAGCACAAGCGTTTATTACACAATAAGCTACGAATTACATAAAAATGCACTAATCCCCAGACCTCGGTACAACCCATAGCCCCGCCGCAGCACCCTCAAGAGGGCCCGCGGAACCGCGCGCGCAAAGCAAAGACTACGTACTACGAGCGTGACGGCCCAGCTAAGGGCGATCGCACGGCCAACCAAAGGGACACAACACTAGGGAGGATGGGGAACACGCGGAGCGCATCTTGACGACGCAGGTTGCACATCGATGGCTCGCCGTGACGGAGAACCAGCCAAATGAGGCCGCACAGGAGGGCGACACTGGACCCAAGCATACATACTTGGTGCACAGGTTAGAACACCCGCGCTCTTGGTACCCCTGTAAAGACCGTGGCACCCGGGAGTCAAACTATGCGCTGCCCCGGTTAGTGGCAGTCCATTTCCCGCTCGGGACCTCTTCCCGAAACTGGGCGGGAAGAACGGCAGGGAGGGGGTTTTACTCGAGAGAGCTTCCCTTGCAAGGGAGGCGCGGCCTCCCGCTCTCCGATACCCCTCGGGGTGTCTCGCTAACGAACGAAACGGCAGCAGCGGGCGCGCACTCGGCTCGCTGCCAACAGTCTTCAACATTGTCGCAGAGCCACTGGCTGCCATAAATACGTCACTGGAGCGTCACCGAAAAGCGCCCACGGCTGTTTCTTACTGCAGTGCAGTCCCCTCAAAAGACCATGGGGCAAGGCATATGTATTCCTGAAACACAAGAAACACTGAGCGATCTTCTCACCGAAAATGTAGGGGAAGCGAAATCAAATTAAGCGAATATAAACTACGCCTGACGAGGCAAAGCTACCAAACAGCTCAGAAAGCGAGCTGGACAGCTGGAATCCACTAACGTGGACAGTGATATCTCTCAACAGAGGCGCCCTTGATGATTCAGAGTGGCGAATTCACCGCCTAAACTTAAAGCTTCAGCGGTTGGCTGGAAGCCAAGACGAAGGTTTGATAAGTAAGGTTAGCGAAATCGCTGAAAAGCTGGAATTTCGAGCTGTCACTAAAGTCGACATTACCGCTGTGCATTGATTGTCTGCCAAGCAAGGAAAGACACGACCCGTGATCATACGCTTCGTGCAGCAGGCTGTCCGGGACGGATGGCTGTCAAAGAAGATGGTTCTAAATTAAGGCAACCAAGTTCATGCGTGCAAACGTGACTCGAATCACTCGTAGCCTTTTAACGGCGACGAAAGAATGGGGTAAAAAATCGGGCTATGACTACGTGTGGCAAAAAAAAACGGGAAGGTGCTCATTTTTGAAAACACAGGTGCTGTCGTCATTCGTCGGGAAGAAGACCTCCTTCAACTAGAATAAAGCAAAGATGTCCTACCCAAGTCGCTTGAAGGAAAGAAATGACCCAACAAATTTTTTTATGATATCGACCAGGCGAAAAGCCAGCAGTTCTTTGTCATGTCAACGCCAGAAGTCTAAGAAAGAAGTTCGGTGAAATAAGCTTGTTCCTCTCCGATTTAAAGCATGATTTTGACTTCATTACTTTTTGCGAGACTTGGCTTATAAGGAATGTCACCTACTCTCAGGGTATGAGTGTCTGTCTGCTTTTCGAAAGAAAGATCGGAGTGGTGGGATTCTTATGTTTGTATACGCTCCACTCGAATATATAAAACAATACCCGAATACAGCGTTATAAATGAAACCATTAAGTGCTTAACTGTGCAATGTTCTCACAAATTGATAATTTAATTTTTCCTTACTTGATACTGTCAATCCCATCAGGCATCGTAACAGAGAGCGCATTCCAAAATTCAGGGACACAAAAGGTGGCGGTGATAATTAATCACAGTACATAACAGAATATTCCACAAAATTATACGTCAGGAAATACGATGCTAGAATGAGTAGCGCGTGACAAAAATTTGGCGGACATATAGTTATAGCCGAAGAGAAACTCAAAATTCGCAATGATAAAAGAACACAAATATTACTTAGCGGTAAATTGTTCATTTTCAACAAGAGCGATAAAAGCATTTAATGTCGGACTATTAACAATGGACGTGTTCAAGGTGTTCCACTCAAGTATAGCACGAGGAAAACACGAATATTTAAAATAGTGAGTGCGGAATGACAACTCGTTTAGTGTGTGTATGTGGTTATAGCGTGTTTGTCGCGTTTGTAATTTTGATGCGTATTTGGAAGCGTCAACTTTTGAATGATTGTGTATGATTCGTACATGGTTTTAGGGCGCGCTAGTTTTGCTTGGTTTTGAAAGGTTAGTAGCCCTGCGTGCTTGAGTAGTTCTGTTGGCGAGTTTGCGCACCTGTGTTTGTTAAATATGCATCTGACCGCCTTCCTCTGCACTCCTTTTAACTGTTTAATCAGCTTGTTAGTGAAAGGAAACCAAACAGTATTAGCATATTCGAGAACTGGTCTCACAAATGTTTTACACGCATGTAGCTTTGTTTTAGTTTGAGACGTCTGTTAATAAACAATTACTGTTTTAAGGTGGTTGATGTAAAATTGCTAACATGAGAATCCCATCTCAGGTCAGAGGTCGATGTTATGCCTAAATATTTGTATTCGCAAACCGGTGCAAGAGGTATATTGTTTTAATGTGTACTGAAAAATTGATGGATGTTTCTATCTGATTACGGATAAAGTAACTGATTTTTTAACGTTAATAGAGGTTTATTGTTTAATGTGTAGTGAAAAACTGATCGATGTTTCTACCTGATTACGGATAAAGTAACTGATTTTTTAACATTAATAGGTTAATGTGTTATTTAAAGCTATATGACCATTTACAGTGTTAATTTCCTAGTAAAGTACACAGTCGTCGGCAAAAACTTTAATATTGCGAGAAATACTCGCAGGTAAGTCGTTTATAAAAATTAAAAATAATACTGGGGCTAGAACACTTTTTTGTGGCACATCGGACGCTCGTTGCTAATTTCGACGATTGGGTACGGTAAGTGAGATAATCAATTATCCAGTCAACAATGGGGCCGGCTCCTAAGATTGCTTCCAGTTTCATAACGTTTAGAGCGTGATACGCGGTCGAAAGCTTTTCGAAAATCTAAGAAAATAAGGTAAATTTTTTCTCCTCATCACTAGCGAAAGATGTGTAATCTGTTAGTTCAATTAGTTCCCTGACTGTAGAGAGTCCTTTACAAAAGCCGTGCTGAAAAGGTGTTATTACATGGTTTTCTTCTAAACAAGCTGTTATGTGCTTTAAGATAATGCGCTCGAGTAGCTTGCATACTGTGCTTGTTAGTGAAATTGGTCTGAAGTTGGACGGATCTAATTTTCTTCCTGTTTTGTGTATAAGTGTTATTTTAGCTTTTTCAATTCTTTGGGTAGGATGTGGGATGACAAGTACTTGTTCAAGAGCATTACTAAGAATTTTGCTACCCATTCGGCATAGCTAAACAGGAATATTTTGGAGATGTCATCAGGCCCTGATCCTTTCTTTGTATCCAGTTCAGTAAAAGGTTTAAGAATAGTGATTCAGTTGCACTGAGGGGTCCTAGATAATTTCCTGAGCAAAAGCTAGCATGTGGCGTATTTCCGTTGTCTGTGGTGAAACTACAACAAAATGTTATTCAGTGTGGTTGCAATATGTTTATTTTCCTGTGGACTTGCTTACTTTTCATCTGGTGATTCAGGCTTTAGGTGACGCCAGAACTTACCTGAGCATCTTTTGAGAAACGAGTCTGCGTATTTCTGAAGTAAAATGTTTTGGCTGTTTTTATCTCAAATAATTGATAGCCAAGGCTAATTTTGCAATTGTTCGTTGTGATGGATGGCATCTCTGCATTTTTTCAGCCGCCGACCCTTTCGCTTCGTATGTATTAAGGCTTCAGTTACCCATGGGTGATGATTACGTATTTTCTTAGTCTTCGTAGGCACGCAATGTGACACAACATTTCTGAACCTCTGCCATAATGTTTCTATGTCAGTATTTGTGTCCTGTGAGAGTTGTTCGAATGATGTTAGTTCATGGGATAAGGTATCAAGTATGGCAGTGTCGTCAGCTCGGCTGTAGTCACGTTAGGCTATTTTTGATCACAAACAAGGTGCATTATAGTGATGCAGGAGAGCACACATTACTAGTTTGTAGTCAGACAGCCCGTTTAGAATTTCCACACTTGTTTCTTGATAGGGGAAATGTCCACACAGGAAAACTAAACCTAGAATGCTAGAGCCAGTTCGTTGCACGCGGGTGGGTTCTGTTAAGATTTGCGATAGATGAAAAGAAAGCATTACATCAAAAAGAACATCAGAGCAAGGTGAATCACGGTTCAATGTGTTCAGGTTAATACTAGGAAGATTGAAATCACCTAAAAGCATTAGTTTGGCCCCTTTACCATGAAGCTGCATATACGCATACAATGACTGAGTTATCACCGGATCAGAACAAGGACTAAGATAAACCCAACACACAACGATGGCAAAATCAGAAAGGCACAGTTTGCAAAAAATAGCCTCTACCCCCTGAACATCAGGTGCCGCAACGAATTGTATATCTTTTCTTATCACTAGTGTCATGCCTCCGCCACGTGTCGGCCTGTCCTTACATGCTATGGCGTAGTTTGGGGGAATCACTTCGAAGTCTTTGATCTCTTTCGTTAAAAAAGTTTTTGTTATGGCCACGAAATCTGACTGAAAACCTAACAATAATGGTTCCAGGGGACAGAGCTTATTGATGATGCTACGTACGTTAATATTCATGAATGTTATTCGAGACGTTGTGGACGGCGTGAGCGTGGGGCCCGTGTGCCCGTGTTCTGGTTTTTTGTCTCGGTTGGTGAAGGTATTCCTGGAGGAGGAACAACTCGAGACACGTCACTTTTTTCGTTCACCCAGAAATACATTTCAGCGTTTATTTTTAGTTTGTCGTCAGCAAGCGACACTTTTTCGCCACCATCTTTCTTTGATTTCCGGTATTTTCACAGCTTTTCCTGATGTCGGGAACATAAGGCGAAAAATCTTCACAGATGGTACACTAGGAGCCCTTTAATTCGTGGCAGTTTGCAAAATGTTCGTTTTGACACTGAAGCCTAGAAGCTTTAGTATTACAGGCCCTGTTTTGTTTTCTGCTGGTCTACATAGTCTGTGGATGCGTTCTATTGTGACTTCTTCCAGTTTTAAGGAGTCCTTGACAACTTTTTCATTCACAGCGCGCTCCAGCAACTCGCTATTTTCTTCTTCTTGTTGAGGCATGCCAGAAATTATGAGATTCGATCTTCTTGAGCGATTTTCGAGATCGTCTAGCTTTAATTCCCGAGACAATACGACCTGCTGAAGATTCGCGACCTGTTCGGTACATGACGAAATCTTGTTTTCAAGGAGAGTAAGGCGTTCTAGTTTGTTGTCGATTGATGTTAACCTTTCTTTTTTGTTTGTTTTTATGTCATCAGCTATCTGCTGCAGCTAATGGGAAAGATCTGCCATATCGGGGCCAGGATTAGTCTCAACATCACCCGCAAGCAGTAGCAATTTCGTTATATGCACCACATCGCACACTGTATCGAGACGCACCGCAGGGCACGGCAGCATAACAAGGCAACGCTCGCTTAGATGATTTTAGTTTCGATGCCTGTTCGCCGCCATCTTAATTAGCTGCTGGCGCCCCGTGTGAGCAAAGCCTCAAAGTCAGCACCGGCGCCATCTTGGTCTGTGCGTACGGAGGTGATGCAGCCTCAACCTCGCAGTACTTTTGAAAAGTTTGAAAAGTATTTATTCGAAGTGTGTCTACATACACTTCAGGAAGGAGGCCAAAAGGCATGGTGCCTGACGAGGGCCTTCCTCCCTGGGGGAAGTAAATTTCATGAAGCATATATACACACAAAAGGAACAAATACAATAAATGTAGCGGTCGCCATGACACTTGCTGGCATGTTAAAAGGAAAACAAAAAACTGTACAACAATGTTAATGTAGCTTCAAAGTTGTTGAGATGCGTGCTGTTGGGTTACAGGGAATTATAAAAGGGAAACAATATATATAATCATGTTAACTGTTATAAATTTACAATATGTCACAGGATGTACCGGTTAGTCATGTAGTCAACAGTGCAATCACTTTTCTCTTGTATATTTTTTGAGTTCTGCATTGATGGAGGAGGTCATGAAAATTTCTGTTTTCATTCAAAAAAGTAGTCATTTGATATCTGATCGTTTGGAATCTGTAATTTGTTCTTGCTTTTGGTGCTTTTATTGTCATGTGCCGAAGGGGATATGGGTTTTATGGTAGTTCTGGTATTGCAAAAAAATTTGTTGCGAGATGAAATCTGTTATATGTTTCAAGCGCTAGCCGAAGAGTTTTTAATTGAAAAATTGTCAGTAACCCCAAGCTGTTCCACCACGGGTTCGTGCTATTCAAGTAGCCTAGATTAACAATTTTTCGTATGGCCTTTTGCTGTAGTAAAAACAAAGCATTTAAATTAGTCTGTGCTGAGTCTCCCCATATCAGTAAACAATAGTGAAGATGCGAATGAATTAAACTGAAATAAAGTTGCTTTTTGAGCCATACTGGTAATAGAAGCCTAAATTTACTTAGAAGGCCCACTGATCGCGAAATTTTTTTTTCTTACTTGATTAATATGGTCAGTCCACAGCAGGTATTCATTAAATATAACTCCAAGGAATTTTATTGACTGTACTCGTTGTAAAACATTTGAATTGTATAATATGATTGGCTCATCATGTATGACTTTATTTTTAGCTCTGAATATTACATACTTCGTCTTCGTGATGTTTAGTTCTAACCTATTGACCCTCAACCATAATGTAAGGTTTTCTAACAAGAGATTTGCTCTACATTCTATTGCTTGTAAACTCGCGGCATGAAAGAAAATATTTGTGTCGTCAGCGTATAAAACTGTTTTGGAGCAAGGAAGAATATTAATAATGTCATTTATGTGAACTAGGAATAGAATAGGACCCAGTATTGAGCCCTGTGGCAGACCAGTGCGTATAAGGCCGTAGTTTGAAGGTATGTCGTTAATCATTGTGAATTGTACTCTGGATGATAAGTAGCTCTGAATAAGATTAAGTGCGGAGCCTCGTATAACATAGAATTCTAATTTGCGCAGTAAAATGTCGTGACAGACCGAGTCGAAGGCTTTTCTAAAGTCTAAGAATAGCCGAAGTGTAAAAATTCTGTTTTCTATATTGTTAATTATTTTGTCCTTTATGTGAAGTAAAGGTTTTTCCGTAGATTTCCCTTTCTGAAAGCCATATTGTTCTTTCACAATGGCTCCGGTCTTAATGAAGTACGAAGTAAGGAGGGTATTGATGACTTGTTCAGCAATTTTTGAGAAGACCAGCAAAACGGATATTGGGCGATAATTATTAAGATCATTATAGCTTCCTGTCTTATGTATGACACAAACTCTTGTTATATTTAATTTATCTGGAAACCTGCCTTCTTTGAGCATTTGGTTGCATGTATGGGACAACAAAGGTGCGATAATATCAGATACGGCTTTCACTACCTTACCCTTGATGTTATCAGCTCCAACGGAACAGTTATTTTTTAGACGCATTATATACGAGGAGATTTTGGCTGCAGTTGTTGGGGAAAGAAATATTGAAGGCTTTGGTCTGCCTTTAAGATATGACATTGGATCAGTGCATGTTGTTTGCGCAGACTGATTTTCATCAACAGTCAGGAAGTGTTCGTTAAACATGTCTGCTAAGGGACGACCTATGAGTGGAACGCCATCTACCACAATCTCTACTGGATTTGGCTCGGTTCGTTTTGATGCTAAATTATTGTATGACCTCCATATCTGATTAGGGGCAAGTTTATTAGCGAACGCTTTTGCGTAATATTCTTGTTTTGCGGTTTTTAGATCAGTGTTGAGATATTCCTTACAGCTTTATACAAGTTTAGTATATTCATGTCCTTGTGCTTCAAAAAATCAGCAAAGAGATTGTCTTTTTGCCTTATTCTTTTCTACAGCTCTTTCGTAACCCACGGTTTCTTAGACTTTTTGTATCTAGAGCGGCCGACTAGAGGAAAGGCGCCATAATAGGCATCTTGAAATTTTTTTTCAAAGACATCGCAATAGCGACTAGGATCTTCTTCATTAAAAACGAGTGACCAGTCCACCTCTGAAATCATGCGTCGAAAGCAATTTATAGTTTCGTCATTAATTTTTCAATAGGAAGTGTTAGCTGCGCTATTAGAAAAAGTTTTCCTCGAATGGGGCAAGAAGACAAAAAATGGAAGATGGTCGCTGACATCGCAGGCCATCACACCCGACTGGACATCATTTGGTAAGAAATCAGTGAAACATAAATCGAGAGCAGTTTTGGTACTAGTGGTAATTCTTGTTGGCAGGTTTATAACATTTTCACAGCTGTAGGTAGACATGATACCAATAAAACTCTTAGAAACTGTATGTTAAAATCACCCAGCACGACAATTGGCTATGCCGTGTAAACGAGTGAAGTACACTGTCAAGGTAGGAAAAAAAGCGTTCAACTTTACCAGACGGGGGTCTATAAACAAGAATTATAATAACACCACAAGATTCGGCAACAAGCAACTGAAAATCACAATCAACAACGGAAAACGACTCTAGGGAGGCGTGTGATACGCCATCACGAATATACAGAGAGACACCGCCCCCTTTTTTGTTGTCTATGAACAAAGCCACATGATTGGTTTTGGTTTTTATGGGGTTTAACGTCCCAAAGCGACTAAGGCTATGAGAGACGCCGTAGTGAAGGGCTCCGGAAATTTCGACCACCTGGGGTTCTTTAACGTGCACTGACATCGCACAGTACACGGGCCTCTAGAATTTCTCCTCCAAAGAAATTCTAGCCGCCGCGGCCGGGATCGAACCCGCGTCTTTTGGGTCAGCAGCCGAGCACCATAGCCGCCGAGCCACCGCGGCGGCCAAAGCCACATGAGAATAGTCTTCAAATTGAACAACGTCAGATGAATCAGTGAACCAGGTTTCTGTAAATGCTAGAACATCAAATTTATGGTGAAGTAAGTTCAGATAAGCGCCAACGGCATCTCCTTTGTTTCGAAGACTTTGTGAGTTTAAACAAACAAAGAAAAAGGCTTGTTTGAATGGGAAGTTAATCCCGATGTTGTATCGTTAAATTCATGTATTGCGTAGTAACTGCGGTTTTGTGAAGATGCTTCGTAATCCATACTGCTAGAAGAGATAAAGAAAAAACAGAAGAAAACTCAGTTGATGGACGCTCACGCCTCCGAATCATCACTTTAAGCCTGCTTAGTTTCCTTGATATTACACAGATCTGCCTCACATGAAATCCGGAAAATTGGTTCTCCTGGGTCCTTGCGGACCATCACCTTTCCATTCTTCTGCCACGTGAAGCAATAACCCATCTGCTGTGCCCTTGTGCGTGCCAGCCACAAAAGATGCTTGTTTCGACTGGTAAGATTATCGTAGAAGCGGACTTCTGATTCACTATCAACCAGTTGCTTACTCTTGATCTCTTTTGTTTTCCGAGAAACGAACCGCCCTAGAATGGGAGCCTTTCGCCCTTTTCTTGTGGAAAGACGGTGTATGCCATCAATGTCGTCTTCCACAAGCGAACGAAGGCCAATGGAAGCAGCCAACTCATTGATTTTAGGCAAAAGGTTTTCATTTTCTTCCCATTTGAGCCCATGAATCTCGAGATTCTGCCGTCTACCATACTGTTCAAGTTCGTTAACTTGATCCTTTAAATCAGAAATCTCCTTCGCACTGACGGAGTCTTTCACTGCTGTAATACGCTCCTTGATGTCTGTTAGTTCACGGTCCTGCTTGGTTGGGCGCTGTAGCACTTCATCATACTTATGCGACATGTGTTGACAGACACTTGTACATCAGTAACTATTTGCTTTAACTCGGGAAGTGCATTCATCGCCTCAACTAAAGGCATCAGAAGGCATAGCTTTTTTAGAGCGCAGCTCTTTGGCGTCCGTTTCTGGGTTTCGCGTCGGCGTCGGCGTCGGCGTCGGCCTCGTAACCAGCTCCGCCCCCAATGTCACGCTTTTCAATTGGTCGAAATGCTCGTGACGTCACATTGCGCGAATTTCAAATGGGGCCAATTGTACTTTGGCTAGTAACCATGCAACCAATCAAAGGGATCGTATAGTGATGCTGCAACTAAGTTGGACTGAGTTTAGTTAATTGCTTAATTAATCAATTAGCCTAATTAATATAGAGGATAATGAAGAGGTCAGAAGAAAAGAAAAGAAAGACGCGCGCCGCAGCGACAACAGCGTCCGCGGAAGGAGACGCTGCTGAAAAAAACAGATAAGTACGAAGCCGCGTTCCCTCCACCACCACGCACTTCCCCACTCACTAAGACGTTGCTCGTTTCACATACGTTGTGTCGAACATCCTAGACAGTTCCAACAATTGACAGGTTAATGACAGAACACGATGGATAGAAATACAATAATATAAATATGAAATAGCCTAATTAACCTTTCTAGTTAGACCACATAAATCAATAAAACCGAGAACAAAATTGGTCGAGTTGGGGAATCTAACCAGGGTCTCCGGAGTGCGATACGAGCACGCTAGCCACTCCGTAATGCCAGCTGAATGGTTTGGAATGAACAAAGGCGCGTCTAGCTAATACGGCGTCTTCGTTCACTCCCATCTTCCCCTTTCCCTTACGGCGAGGTGCAGGTGTCCACCCAGATATGCGAGAGAGAGAGATACATTTCCTTTCCTCAAAAAATAAATTTACCGTCCAGCAAGGCGTACAGCCGAATTGGCGATGGCGTTCTGTGGACTCCCTGGCAGCGTTGCAAGACGCTGTCGCGTTCCACTCTTACAGGCGAAGCTTAACATGTTAACCACACATCAGTAACACACGCAGACAGCCAATGGACGCGTCATTCGCTGGCAGCACTTGATTCATCATTCACAACCACATTCTTAACGTACGCTCCCTTGCCGCACATGCCAAGGACGTACACCACGATCACATTCTGCGCCATTCCTCTGTACTTTGCTTTGCTGAAACCTGGATGGATCCCGAAGAGCCTCTCGAAATCATAGATTTCCTATACTGCTGTGGTGCTCGCAGAGACCACAACAGAGCGGCGGGAGTCGCTATCTACTTGCGCACAGGTCTCTCTGCAATACCAGTCGAAATGTTTGGCACGTCACATGAAGTTGGCGAACTGTGCGCCGCAAAGTGGCCCAACGGCTTGCTGGTAGTAGCTGCCTACTTCGCCCCTACCGCACTCACGAAAGACGTCGTGCACTTCCTGCAACTCGCATTAACCGTCCATCGATCCACACCGATGTTAGTAGTGGGGGACTTTAATGTTGACATAAAGACAAACAGCAATTTCCTAACACTTATGCGGGAGAACATCCCGTTCCTCTCGCTCGTAACGCGTCCCACGGCTGTGACAACCTCGCGAGGCACTTGTATAGATCTCGTCTTTGAGAATCAAGCATTGGTGTACCAAGTCGAACATATATCAGTCTATTTCTCCGACCACAAAGCTTCCTTCATGACTGTCAAGAACTGTTAGTGGAGTCTTTGTTAAAGGAATACGTGTGAAAAATAAAAAAAAAATTCTGTGATAGCGCATACATGTGTTGCTCGATTTCTTTGCCTCAATCTATCGAAAAGGTGAAACAGCTTATTTGCTGCGCTCAAATTTCGCATTAGGAAGTAACGTAATCGTCGGTAAGTTTTTTTCATATCGGTCACGATTCCCATTAGTGCCTGTTGAGAGAGCTCCTGCTGTTCGTTATTTGAGCAGCTATGCGCAGGGGAGGAGCCACACGATCGACATTGATTGCTGGACGGTCGAGAAGTGCGCTCTGACGCCACTAGACATGTCCGACATTTCCACTGCGCAATGCTGCTATCGGCCTTTTTGCTTTTGTAGCTTCTTGCTGTTAGACCTGAACATGCTTTTCCAACGTGGTAGTTGAATTCGCACGCTCACTGTAAGAAATGTGTGTGAAATGACAAGTATTTTTACGGAAATTTTCTGTTGTCATACAGAGATTATCTGTTTTGCGCCCTTAACAGAAACACGTTCACGGAAAAGAAAGTAATTTTCTGTTTTTGGAGCCGCAACACCCCCATTTCACCGAACGTTGGGGATGTAAGCACGCCGTTACACAAAAAAGGTGACCCAAAAAACCTTTGCCACCTTTCATCAATCATGTTACATATTTTAAGCGTCAAAAAGTTTCTACGCGCAATATTAGCGCGCAGAATGAGAAGCAGTCCTATTTGCTGCGGCCCTGCATTCATCCATTGACGGCATGGACGTGATGCGCGGTGAGCTAGGATAATACCGGCGTGCTGTGTCCGTAATTTTCACTGATCTGACCGTTCGCACACAAGGTGAGTGGTGCACATTTTTACCGGCATGAACGATACGCTTTCTGTCGTCTTTTGGGATTTAAGGCAGACAGCTGGGCTAGTTGGTGTTTAGAATGAGAGGACATAGTAGTAGCGCTTAAAAACAAGGACGACAGGGTAGAGAAAGACAGCACAGGCGCTAGACATCAACTGACTTTATTCTCGCGAACAACAACGAATTTATAGGCGACAATCAGGAGCATAAAAAATCAACTTTTGAATCGCATGCGTGATGTCACTTCCCGATACAAGAACCTCAAATCTTTAGTGCACAGATAAACATTCGGTTTGCTCACGCAGGTTTGCCGTTCCGAGTGAATGAGAAAGGCTTCCAATACTTCCCGCTCTTTCTGATCTGCACTCACATAAATCACACGTGTCTGCTCAAGCAAAGGGGTACATTTTTTGTCATCATGTTTACAACGTTTGCAATGTGCCGCGGGCTTGTACTGCTGTTGCGGGCTTGTACTGCTGTTGAAACGGGCAGTGAAGATAAATCGCCGGGGGACCTTAGAAAATCTTTAGTGGACGGATAGCTTTAGCTACCACTACAGATCTCAAGACTAGCAGTCTCCCCGACTAGTTTTGAGCGTCCTAATGCACACGCAAAGAATCAAGAGGAAGCCTGCGTTTGCGTGGAGAGCGAATGCTATTATTTCGAATAGCGTGCTCACCACAGCCGCTTTACCGCCGATGCGTCACTGCTGCTTTACTGTGTCTCACAAAAGGAGCACAGCGCGCGGAAGAGAGAGGAACACTAGCGAGAAACACGGAAGAGTGCTTTAGTTTGCGGGAAAATGCACAAGTTTTGCTTTGTCTGCAGATGGGCACACCTAAAAGAACCGAATGAGTGAGCGCGGTAAATTTTAGGCCAGGGAAGTACGCGATTGTTTAGCGGAGGAGTACGTCAAAGAGCGCGGGATTTTCAAATTCGTTTCTCGTCTAAGAAAGAATCATAAGTGTACGTTGTATCTTTTTATATTTATTGACGTTTATTCATGCAGCTGCAAGTAATGCAGTAATTATGATTATTTTGTAAGATTTGACACTGATTTTATTTTTGGGCTGAAATAGTGTTGCACGGGTCAACGCAGTCTGAAAAGTTTCTACACGGGCGTTTCAAGTGCTGAACTTGCGCTGCCACAGGGAAGTTTTTCAACGGCACTGATGTCATTCGAGTCGACATTCGAAATTTTTGAGCGCCTTTGACACGCGAGCTCAGTCTGGATCCTCCAGCACTAGCAGCGGTGCAAAGTTTTCTTCACTAACCGGTGCCGGTTCATGTGGCAGGCGAGAAAGAGTGTCGGCATTGGCATTCTTCACACCAGGGCGGTGTTTCAGCGTCATGTCGAACTCTTGTAATAGCAGGGACCATCTCATGAGGCGTCCGTTCGGATTCTTGACATTCATCAGCCATGCGAGGCTGGCTTGATCGGTGACTACGGTGAATTGGCTTCCCAAAATGTACGGGCGGAACTGCTTGCAGGCATACACGACAGCCAGGCATTTCTTTTCTGTTGTGCTGTAGATGGTCTCTGCCTTGTTAAGGTGACGGCTGGCGTACGCGACGACATGCTCTCGACCGTCTTCCCTCTGTACCAGCACGGCACCAATACAGTAGTCGCAGGCATCGGTATGGATTTCGACTGGCTTGCCGGGCTCGAATTGACGTAAAACTGGCGATGTAGTCAGCTTTTCTTTGAGCGCTTGAATTGCCGCCTCGCAGGCCGCATCCCACTCAAACGGAACATTCTTTCTGGTCAAGTTAGTCAAAGGCCGGCAAATTAGAGCAAAGTCTTTGATGAAGCGTCTATAATAATTGCAGATTCGCAGGAAACTCTGAACTCCATTCTTGTTTTTTGGGGCTGGAAGCTTTTCGATCGCGGCTATTTTCTCCGGATTTGGTCTAATGTTGTCGGAGCCGGTGTCAATCAAGTGGGTGGTCTTCGAGTTGTTAACCTCGACTGGGACTGTGAGAAGCTGTTTCTCATTCCTCACACATACTGACCGGCTGGGCTGACCACCTAGGCCCGGCCGTTCCCGTTTCCCGAACTGGGGGCTTGATCGGCGCGCACATTTCTTCGCTCGCGGTCTTCGTCTCTCCATCGCTGGCGACAGTTACGAGCTATGTGGCCACTTCGATTGCAGTAGCTGCACCGTGTTCTTCCGTCTTCAGCATGTGACATTCTCGGGGGCCACGGGGCACGGGCACGAGAGAGTTCTTCCTCGATCCTCGTTAACCGCGCGGATAATGACTCAAGGGAGGCGGCAATTGACTCAAATCTCTTCTCACCTGCGTCCGCTTGTTGTTGCCCGTGGGATGTTGCGGTGAAGGTGGGCAACACGTGAGGCTCTCCGGAGACGGCGTGTGCTGCAGGGATGGCCAATCCCCAAGCGTTATGCTCGGTTGTCAGGTAGGCGGCGTTGGCTTGGGTCGGCAGACCTCGAGCAGTTAGTCCCATCAGCGCAGCTTGGCTGAGGCGCTGCAATGTCTGCAAAAAATCTGCGCATGTGCTCGGGTTGGCGATTATCATCTTCTCCATGGTCGCCGGTTGGAGGCCCCGCAGCAAATGACGCAGTCGATCCCCTTCCGGCATCTTGGCGTCCACCCTCGCACACAGCTGCAGAACGTCATAAAAATACTGCTCCGGAGACTCTGACGGCAGCTGCACCCGGTTTTGAAGTCGTAAATAGGCGATTTCCTTAGCGTGGCGGCTGCTGAAGCAAGTTTTGAGCTTCGCCGCCCATTCGATCCATGAACTTGGCGCACCAGTCAGTAGTTCCGTAGTGTACCATTTTTTCGCATCGCCGTCCAAAGAAATATACAGGAATTTCACCTTTGTTTCGTTGTCCCATGAGTTGAGCGAAGCGACGTGCTCGTAACAGGTCAGCCACTCGGCCACGGACTCCTCCGGGGTTCCCCTGAACACAGGCGGGACGATAGATGGTCTCGGTTGTGCGCTCGTCATCGTAATGAAGTCTGCGGGCTTCCGGCTTTGCTCACTTCTCAGATTGGGGCGCATTTCGAGTAGAGCGGGGTCTTCGATACCACGCAACCTCCACCACTTGTAGCGAAGCATACGTCGGGACGGAACGGTGGCTCCGCCGCATCGAAGAAGGGAACCAGCAGGCGTCGATTAGATGCATTGGTCAACTTAGTTAGTTTATTGAAGATAGATGCGAATCACTAGTTAAACTTGGAAACTGAGACAAAAATATAAGAGATCACATAATAAAACAGTCAGTCATACCCCGGGGCGTGCAGCATCTTTGGAGCGGAGGTCCCGAGCAGCAGGACCGCAGCCGTTCCTCTCCCGAGTCCCTCTTCGCGCCAAAAACCCGCTCTTAAATGCGTTTGCCCAGGATTCTGGGGACACTTTTAGTAGCCAATCGGAAATGCTGTTGTCGGAGCCAATGACAAGGATTTCTTTAAAACAGAGCAGCCAATAGCACGCCGGTGCCCACGAGGCTGTTTACTTGAGAGCACCGCGTAAAATTCCCCGAAGACGTGCGCATTTCCACTCGGCACACAGATACAAAACACAAAACGACACCCGAAACACAGGGAACGCAAACCTCGCAGTCGGTGCACCACGCGACCCGCCGTCCGCGCCTTCAGCCCTCGCGGCTCGTCTCCGGCATATCTGGTCCGCCGGGCAGTGTGCCGCCCGAGGCAATCACTTCGCGCGACTCTCCTGCAAACCACAGGGGGTCCGCGCGCCCGCTCTGGTGGCCCGGACGCGGCCGTGGGCGACCTCGTCCCCTCGCAGTTTACTGCGTTTTACTCTAACTAAACAGTCACACAAGGCCGGGGAGGAGACGCACAATGCCTGCTTACAAAGAGCCCCAGAGAAAACGGCTCTGCCAAATGTCGGAGTGTGAGCCCCTCTAATGGCTCCCCGCACAGCAGGGAGCACACGGACAGCAACAGTCGCACCGCGGGGAGAAGAACACATTCAGCCTGTCAGAGAAACTGGCGCGCGAAATCTGCGAAGCTCGCTACGCGACATTAGTTTCTTCAGGCGCAGACGAACCAGTGTTTTCTACTGACTTTACTGCTGACACGCAGCTCTCGTCATGCTCCTGACGCGTTTCAGCTGATAGCGGATGAGGGTCGGCTCTGCACTCAGTCGCGGTGTTCCCGCTACTGCAGCTGCTTTCTGGAAAGTCGCAAAGCTCAGAGCAGTGCGAAAGCACGGGACTCGTTTCGCATTCCTCGTCAGAGACACCAACGCACAACTCAGCGTCCGCAAACTCTACATGCACCCGCTTCCGTTGATCGTAAGTGTCGGGTTTCTGCATTTCTGCCGAACGCGCTGCACAACACGGTGTGCCGTCCTCATCTACTTCGCTTGCGTCGGCGCAAGCGTTTTCATTAATGTCCAGACGGATGTCCTCTCTGCCCTGTTCGGCAACTTCTCCTGCTTTCGACACGCTAGGAGATTCGCTTTCCGGTAACTCGGCCACAATTTCAATGGGCGAGACCTCTAAGTGCATCGTCCGATGCTGTGACTACCTTATCCGATGGTAGAGAGGTTCCCTCAGTTCGCGAATGCGAGGCAATTCCCACTGTTGCAGCAGCAGTTACATCTGCCACGTACCGACTACCTTCCTCTCTGCCGCACTGGCAGGGCTGCTCTACAGCGACGCATTCTACCTCTGTGTCACGATCATCCGACCCTTCAGCATTTTCGAGCCACTCTAAAATGTCGGCTTTAAACTGGTAGGGAAAATCGTTAAACGATGGGGTGCTATTCTCTCGCAGGTACCTTTTTCGAAGGTCCATCGGTGACACGTTATACCTCGCCAGTAAGAAGCTTTTCAGCTCATCGTAGTCCGCCAAGCCGCCGTCCAACAGGCGCTTGACAACGTCATACGCTTCGCTAGAAAGCAGGGCTACCAACTTCTCTGCCCAACCATTCCGCTCAACGCGCTTTCTCTCGCAGACGCGCTCGAACTCCGCCAAATATTTCGCCATATCTTCGGCGATCACGAAGCGCTGCGGCCTGTCTCTCAGCTGCTGACCGTTGGTCTCACGCAGAGCGGACAATGTTCTATATCTCTCATATCCGATCTCATGCGCTTCCAGCTCCAGGTCCATCAGTTTCTTAGCGCGAGCACGCCGTTTATTCTGAAGCTGCCTCCGTTTTTCTTCCTCTCGCGCTCACGCTGCTTCTGTTTTACTGCCTCCTCGCGCTCACGTTCTGCCTGTTCGCGCTCAAAGCGTCTTTTCGCCTCCTCGCGCTCACGGCGTTTTTTGATCACATCCAAGGCCTCATTGGCTTCCTCAGCCGTTACTTCCTCTGTCTGCATGATCTCAAGAATCGCATGTTTTCGCTTTGCGGGGCCCAAATAAATGCCCAACTCTTCACAAATTTCGATCAAATTTCGATCAAACTTTGCGCAAGCACTTCCAGAGCACTTGGCTTTATCCGAAGATCACTATCAATGTCCCCCCCACCAATCAGACAACAAGCATACGAAACATTCATTCGCGCTAAAATGGAATATGCCTCAGCAATATGGAACCCTCACCAGGCCTACTTAATACAACTGCTCGAAGCTATCCAGAATCGGGCAGCGCGCTTCATAACGTCGCAGTATTCGTCTCGACACAGCGTTACCAACCTAAAATCGTCTCTCGGCCTTGAACCATTAGCATTCCGCAGAAAAGTATCAATTCTTTGTCTTTTCCACAAACTATACTTTAAATTCCCTGCACTACGCCAAACTTTGTTATCTGCTCCCTTACGCTCATCTCGCCGATTATTCAACTCCCTCAGCATTCAGCGGTTGCATGGTTCATCCAACGCTTTCAACAAATCTTTCCTTCCCATCGCCATAGAGGAATGGAACAATCTTCCTGAAACCGTTGTCATCGAAACTAATCCCACCAGATTTAGGCAGCTATTAACAGACCACTTGATCCAACTATAGCTACTTCCCTCGCGATGCTCTGAGTGCAATTTGAACTGCTTGTGTTATTGCGACACCCCCCCCTACCCCCCCAAGTGTTTTCCCACTTATTTCATTTCCGTACTTTTTAATGTGTAATTTATATACTACTGCTTTGCCATATATATTCTGTTCAAATTGAATCACCTGACGCTAATTTCACGTCAAATTTGTTATTCTTGTTTTTTTTTTGTTCTTTTGTTATGCTTTTCTATGCTTACATGCTTTTGTATGACTGTTTCACATCACTGTCTTCCCCCCCCCCCTTATGTAATGTCCCAGACGGGATCTTTAAGGGTTCAATAAATGATGATGATGATGATGATAAGTTCCTTCACTTTGAAGTTCTCCATCGCGCACAATAGCCTCTTGTAGCTTGCCCTTTTCTGAGAATTCCCTTGCCGTTCACTACTATAGCGCTACTAGTATGACACGCGCAAGTAATTTTTTCCAACAACTCCTCGTTTACTCCCTCTGCACCAGCTTTCGTTTCAAAGCGCTCCGACTTGGCTCGAAACAGCAAAGCTCTCTACAGTGCTACACACACAGCCCTACTCTAGACTACAATCACGTGTGCTAGAGCAGTCTGGCGAATTGAGGGGAAAACATCAGGCACTCACCGCGCTGAGGTAGCTGACGCCGGTCGATCCCGCAGCTGCCATCCACTGTTGGGACAGTGCATCCCACCGCTGCCACCACTGTTGGGACTGGGAGTCCGAGCCAGGAAACGGTCGAGGCGACGGTGAGTCAAATGACTTTTATGTACACTATGTACAAGGGCTTTTACATGATACAAGGGACAAGAGCACCACAGGCTAGCACAAGGAAGAAGGGCGGCCCCGGCGGCGAGCGTAGCTCCGGCGTGATGGCTCTTCTGCTGCCCGTCTGCTGCTCGGGTTCAGCGCGGCTCCGTTTTTATAGCCGCCCGCTGACGGTTGCGGCAGCCAGCAGTTCAAATCCTCCAATCAGGTCACAGCACTGGCCACCGTTCAAATTAGACCAATGGTCGAGAGGCGCCGGCCGTTGAAGGCTTGAAACAGGAACGGGTGGGCGGAGAAGCGCCGCGGGTGTCCGAGCCGACGATGAGGAGGGGGAGGAGGAAGGGTCCGCGTCGGCGCCGGCGAGGCGGCACGAGTCACGCTGCACGGAAATGCCCGAGAGAGTCTGGGCCTGCTTTGAGCGACGGCGGGCGCGCAGCGCTTGTTTCCAGAGAGGCCAGCCATCGAAATGTGGGCTCCGGCACTACACTGCGAAGAAAGAAACTGGATCCATGGTTGACGCTGTGAAGGAACTTATGAAGGCGTTAGCAGGTAAATCACACTCTTTCGCAAGAACAGTTGAAAAGGCTCTATTGAAAATGTCAGCACATTCACAATCGCTGATGGTTTGACCCATACCGTTAGTAAGAACGATTGTACGTGTATCCTGCGGGTTTACTACGTGCCAGAATTTTTTAGGGTTGTGTATTAGCATATTTGGCAAGTCAGAGTGGAAAAAGGTGTGTTTTGCGTTGCGGATAGCAGCAAGGTAATCAGCTTCGGCAGTGTAGTACTTTTCCCATGATGCTTGGCTTGGGTACCGCTTTGCTGCCCGATGGTGACGCTTTTTCTTGTTTTGCAGGCGTTTCAGGGCCGTAGTAAACCACGGTTTTTGCTGGTTAGCACGGAAACTAGCCACCGGAATGTACTTGTTTGTTAGTTCGTGAACTTTGGCCCTGAAAATTGTCCAGTTTTCGTGAAGAGACTTTGTGTGGAAATCGGTTTCATAGGTTGGAAAAGAAGCAGTTAGTTCTTCATTTATTGCTTGAAAATCACCTCTTTCATAAAGACGAATTGTTTTCCTGGAAACTTGACGAAGCATGGGTGTAAAACTGAAGGTAGCATGAATGACTTTATGATCATTTATTTCCCTTAGGTATGTAATACTTGTTGCGCTATCAGGGCTGTTGATTAATATCAGATCTAGAGTGTTGGCGGAATTCTGCGCAATGCGCGTTGGCTCTAATATTAGCTGAGTAAGGTTGAAGTTAAGACAGACATCGACAAAATGTTTTGCTTCTGAAGAATTTGTCATGGAAGTGTGGTTACGCCAGTGAATAGTGGGAAAATTGAAATCACCAAAAAGAACAATATCTGCGTTAGGATACGATGATGTCAGTTCACTCAACACATTGTTTAGTTTGTAGGAAAAGTCCGGATCATTTTGCGGTGGCTTGTAACAGACTCCTATCAGCACAGTTCGGGGGGCAGCGTGGCAGAGCAGCCATAGCAGTTCTAAGTTAGAATCTACATTGATTAAGGATGCTGAAAACTGCTGATGTACGGCTATGAGTACGCCACCGCCACGGGCTCTCTCCCGGTCCTTACGGTAAACTTTAAAGTTGGGCAGCGCGGCTAAAATTTCGGTACCACTGATATTGTCTGTTAGCCACGTTTCTGTAAGAATGAGAAGGGTGCTGTTGGTTGATAAGACAAGACTAGATACGATTTCCCGTTTCGGTAAAAAGCTTCGTATGTTAGTAAATACTGCAGATAAGGTAAGATTAGTTCGGGGGGTGTGCTGTCGGGGAGTTGCTTTAGAGCGAGTAGAGTGTGATTGCTATGGCACTTCTTTTACCGTTTCTGTCAAGTCGTCGAATATATACTGCTTCGGGCCTATGTAGTGTTTTAAAGCGCAGTGCGTACTTATCAGATGTTTCTTTCGCGAAACGTAGTAGGTGTTTGCGTGCCTTACGGACAGAATGTGAAAAGTGTTCTCCTATGCTGTAGTCGGTGTCTCTTAGTTTCCGGGCGTTTTTTAGGATGGATTCTTTTGTCTTATGGAAAGTGAATTTAACGATAATGGGTCGACGTCGTTCACTTGAGTGACGGCCAAGACGAAGTGCTCTTTCTATTTCTTTTGGGTCTATGGTGATGTCCAAATTTTCACTGCAAAGGCGGGTGACCAGTTCTTCAGACTCAGAGGACGTTTCCTTTGAGCTAGTATCAGGTAAGCCATAAAATAGCAGGTTGTTGCGGCGCGACCGGTTTTCGGCATCGTCTACTCTGGATTCGAGGTTACTGATTTGGCTCGCCGACGTGGCGGCATCAGTCTTAATGAATTCAACTTCTGTTTTAAGTGATGCGAGGTGCTGATAGTGGGTTTCTAATTCGGTAATGCGCTTACGTAATTCGGTGATCGATTTGTCTGTCGCAACTAACCTGCTGCTGAGGTCTTTTACTTCGCTGATTAACGTGATTTGGCCCGATGTTAGTTTCTGTAGTTCTACAAGTATGGCGGCAGTGTCAGGACCAGGGTTAGTTTCTATGCCACCGGATTACATAAGCAACGAATGGACAACAGCAAAGCATTCAACAATACAAGTACAGCACTGCGGGCTCGGCAGCTAAATTAAGAAGTAGTTGCTCGATTTCTTTGCAAAAAGAGAGTATGATTTTCTAACCTGCATGGCGAAGACAAGAGGGTTACTCGTCCGCGCAGTGGCACAGCTGCCGAGCCCACAAGGCGCCGCGGTCCACGGGCGATCTCTTATAGGTGGCGAAAAACATGATGTCTGCGGCGAATGTATTTCCCACGACGTACGGATGGTCCCAGAGCCAGGTGGTGGCGAAATCCAGGTAAACGTGACGTCAGCCGCTGTTATGGAATTGGTATCAGCTTCATGACTGCCGTAGTGATGACGATAACGTGGCCGCACGTCGACGCAGGCAGCAGCCAGAACAGGCCACAGCACATGTGTGAACACAGGAAGGAGCACCTGCATGGCGAAGACAAGAGGGTTACTCGTCCGCGCAGTGGTACAGCTGCCGAGCCCACAAGGCGCCGTGGTTCACGGGCGATCTCTTATAGGTGGCGAAAAGCATGATGTCTGCGGCGATTGTATTTCCCACGACGAACGGATGGTCCCAGATCCAGGTGGTGGCGAAATCCAGGTAAACGTGACGTCAGCCGCTGTTATGGAATTCGTATCAGCTTTATGACTGCCGTAGTGATGACGATAACGTGGCCGCACGTCGACGCAGGCAGCAGCCAGAACAGGCAACAGCACATGTGTGAACACAGGAAGGAGCACCTGCATGGCGAAGACAAGAGGGTTACCCGTCCGTGCAGTGGCACAGCTGCCGAGCCCACCAGGCAACAGACACCAGCTGTAGCACCAGCTGCCATCTACCGAGACAGCTGCGAAGACGAGGCTGTTATCTCTGCATTGAGTGGGCGTTATCCTCAGCCGGCCTGATCACTTTGGCAGCGGCAGCGACGGAGTTCGGACGCTGAAACTACGCGCTTCTGTATTTACAGGCGCCTCTGGTGACCCACACGAACTTCAGCAAGGACCTGTGGTGCAAGTCTGTTTCCATTCTGGAACCGCTCAGCGTATCCTTCGGCAACGCAGTGCGTCCGGCTTTCCCGCCGTAGCAACAGCTGCCATCTACCGAGACAGCTGCGAAGACGAGGCTGTTATCGCTGCATTGAGTGGGCGTTATCCTCAGCCGGCCTCGTCACTTTGCAGCGGCAGCGACGGGATTCGGACGCTGAAACTACGCGCTTCTGTATTTACAGGCGCCTCCTGTGATCCACACGAACTTCAGCAAAGATCTGTGGTGCAAGTCTGTGTCCATTCTGGGACCGCTCAGCGTATCCTTCGGCAACGCAGTGCGTCCGGTTTTCCCGCCGTAGCACCAGCTGCCATCTACCGAGACAGCTGCGAAAACGAGGCTGTTATCGCTGCATATAGTGGGCGTTATCCTTAGCCGGCCTGGTCGCTTTGGCATCGGCAGCGACGGAGTTCGGACGCTGAAACTACGCGCTTCTGTATTTACAGGTTGGTGAAATACCTTCTTAGTCTTTCAAAAGAATCTACCTGTACTCATCTGTCGCTGCTGCTGCCAAAAGTGCGTCGTATCGTTTTTTGCTCTGTGTTGCTTTTCATTTCTTGAGTGTTTCAATAGCAGAGTAGTACGGTGGAACGACTGAGCTATGAATGGAAAGAACCGCGCAGAGCTGGTGACATAGCGAAAACTCTAAGAGAGAAGCAGCCTAACAGTATAAAGGAAATTGTTAAGGTTCTAACAGACCTGGTTACGAAACTTGATGTATTTGCTAAATACCTAAAAAGAGAAATCGGAACGGTGGCGGATTCCAACGACGAGATACGAAAGGAACTTGTTCAAGCGTGTCAGTCTATGAACACCACAAAATACATAAATTAAAAATCCCCTGTGCCCCTTGGTTTCTGTGGCTGTTGGCTTCTCTCACATATCAATAGCACGTTCGAGGAATTCAGAAAGGATGTGGAAGGCTTCCGGAAAGAGCTAACTGAGGTGAAACGTCTGGGTGCCGATTGCAAAACGGAAACCCAGCGACTAACCCAGAGCTTCGAGCAGCTGAGCAGGAGATTGTAGAATTGAAACAGTACAGCAGAAGCATGAATGTTGAAATCCGAGGGTTGCCGGTGGTGGAAAGCGAAGACCTGCGAAAGACGGTCGGGGCTATTGCTCTCACCCTCGATGCCTCCGTCACGGAGGAGGACATCGATGTGGTGCACCGTGTGCGATCAAAAGATAGACAAACCCAATGCAGTAGTGAAGTTCTGCACAAAGGCCGCCCGAAACAGGTTGACTGCTGCCGCTAAGAAGAAAAGACGGAATGCTAGTGATCTCGGTTTTGAGGATGATGAACCTGTCTACATCAATGAACACCTTTGTGTAGAAACAAAACTCCTGCTCAGCAAAGCTCGTCAGCTTAAGAAGGACAAGAACTGGAAGTTTGTTTGGATAGATCAGGGGAAAATCTTGATGCGGAAAGCAGAGAAATCACCTGTCCTACACATCTTGTCAGAAGACGACCTGAAGAAGGTGAACTGAATAAGTGTAGGGTAGAAATGTTGTTCTTGTACAAAAAAAATGCCTTACACCGTTTTGGAAATAGACAAACTAATTGAAAACAAAGATACGCTGTCGATACTACACTGTAATGTGCGCAGCCTACGCAAAACTTTCAATGCATTGATTGGGTATATATCACGCCATAACTCAAGTTTTGACTTAATAGCTGTGAGTGAAACATGGCTGACGGGGCAACGAGACTGTCTCATTACCAGGCTGTACATTTTCTTCCCTACCACGCAATTCAAGTGCAAGAGGTGGCGATGTAGGAATGTATATAAGACAAGACATTACTTTTCAGGTATTGTCTACAGCTTCAGTTAGTGACCGTGCTATGGAATCACTCTTCATCAAACTGTCAGGTCGCATAATAGTTGGAGTGGTATACTGCCCCCCAAGTTCACCATTAACATCTTTCATAGAGCAGTTTGAAACATCCCTTGCCCTTTTATCACACGAGCAAAACAGCAGTATTCTCATTGTTGGTGACTTTAATATATATATCACAGTTGATACCCAAAATGATTATACATTGCTGCTAGAATCCTTCAACTTGCACAACTTGATTACTGAAGCTACCCGTGTTACCACCACGACAAATAGACTACTTGATCATGTATTGTGTAACATTGATGACAGGGCTTGTGCTGGAGTGTGCCCTTATCCTGTTGCTGACCATTTGCCAATATTTGCTGCTATGCAGATTAAAATGTCCGAGAATGTGAGGCCCACTCGCCCTAAACTCCAGAGAAAAATAAATTAGTGCTCACTTCGTAGCCTGCTGGAACAAACAGACTTTTCCGCCATGTACGACGATAATATTGAAACTGAATGTAATAATTTTGTTGAAGCTCTTCAAATCATTATAACACAGAGTGTTGAGAATACATGTGTCAAAAAGTACAGTAAACCTCTTTGTCCGCGGATGACAAGACCCATCCTTGATGATTTATAGAAGAAAGAATACTGGTATAAGAAATGGAAGCAGAACAGAAGCAATGATTATTACCTAACTCAATTTAAGCGATTTATGAATTCCACCGTCTTTCTAATGGGAAAAAGAAAAAAGGAATATTACTCCTCTCTTATCGAGCAAACTCATGGCAATACCGTAAAAATGTTGAGTGTAGTGAATGATGCTATTGGCCTTCTGTGTAAGCAACACATATTACATGATGTGATCGACCACGATGAAGTGGACACGTTCAACAATTACTTTACAAACATAGGGCCTCTCTTAGCAAAGCAACTAACTTCCGTATCTGATCCCACAAGCCCAATAACCCCTGTTATAAACACTTTCGTAACGAATTAGCTAGAGCTAAATGAAATAATAATTGTAGTTAATGAACTTCAAATATGTAAAGCCTCGGGACTCGGCACAATCCCTGTAAAAATAATTAAATATAATATTGATTTATTGGCCGTGCATTTATTACACCTGTTTAATCACTGTATTCAGAGCTCAACATATCCTGCAAAGCTAAAGGTCGCTAAAGTGGTGCCTATCCATAAAGAGGGAGAGCAGTCAGAACCAAGTAATTACAGGCCGATTTCGGTCCTCAGTATTATTAACACAACTTTTGAAAAATGTCTTTGTTCACATGACAGCAAATTTGTAAGCAAATATAGTATTATGAGCGCCAGTCAGCACGGCTTCACACCGCAGAGATCAACAGGAACTGCTGTCCTGGTCCTAACAGAAATTTTAAATAGAGGCCTTCACGAAAACAAGATAGCCATAGCTGTGTATTTAGACATTAAGAAGGCGTTCGATACCGTTAATCATACCATCCTACTTGATAAATTTCGTAATTACAGTTTTAGAGGGAAAATAGCAGATTTATTCACCAGTTATCTCACCAACCACAAACAGCAAATTGTAATGAATAACTTGATGTCTAAACCGCAGGCCGTGCTGACTCGAGTGCCACAGGGCTCAGTACTGGGTCCGATCTTTTTTTCACTATATGTGAATGACTTTCCGTCAACCTTAAAATATGCTCAAGCATTATGCTGATGGCACGGCATTGGTATTTATAGGAGAATCAATTGAATAACTAAACAGCAAAATAAACGAAGAACTTGTCAGAGTCCTAAAGTGGTTTACAACCAACCAGCTCGCTGTTAATATTCAGAAAATAATATACACAGTGTTTAGCTCCAGGGGAAAAAGTTTAAACTACAATGCTATCACCTTGCATGTAAATAATGAGCCCTTACAACATGTAACAAGTTTTAAATACCTAGGTGTGCATTTTGATTCTGATATGCACTGGAGAAATCACACAAAACAAGTTTGTTCAAAACTTGCGTACGGATGCCATATTCTCCTGAAAGCGCGAGAATGTTTTGAATTCTCTGTTCTCCGTACACTATATTTTGCTTTTATACACAGTCAGTTAAGTTACTGCATAGAATCTTGGGGCAACACGTACCCTCCATATCTTGAACCTATAGTCAGATTACAAAAGAGAGCTCTAAGAATTATCACATACTGAAACCACACTTGCCCCAGCAGGCCACTATTTCAGTCGGCACATATTTTATCTTTACATTCTATCTACACGTTAAAAACAGCATAGACAATTCATAAAATGCTGTAATTCAATGACCCGTTTCATCACAGTATCCCAGTAACTCCTAAAGGGGACACTAGAGCTGAAAGTGCAAATCATTTTAACCTACCAATATGCCGCAATACTTACGGGAAAGGGTTGACTGAATTCAACGGTGCACAAATATGGAATGGCATCCCTAATGATGTTAAAATAAAAATTAATTTTTTACATTCTCCTAAAATATTTTTGCAGAATCTGTAAGTTTCCGCCGGTTGAGCTGTAAATTCTGTACCCAAATGACTGTAAAATTGTTAATATTTAAGGTTACTGCGTACAAAGAATGTATACATGGTAACAAGTGTATATATTAGCCATGTGTGTTGTGCTTTTAATATTTTGAAATTATTTATGTGGGAAGTGTTCTCTCCACCTGCTGCATTTTGCAATTTATCATTGTGTTGGACCCGACACTAGCCTTGGCTATGGGTTCAGTACCATTGTACATAGTTTGCTTGTATTCATTTCTGTTAAAAAAAAAGTTCTAAAACCCAGACAGAACTTGCAGCCGGTGTTAAAGCTACTAAAACGAGGCAAAAGAACATCTAAACCAAAATCACGCTGCACAAAATCGTCTAGAAGTGCTAGAAGAAAATTACAAAAAGCTAGAAGTTAGCCATGAGGTTTCCAGCATGCAAACTCAAACTGAAGAACTTTCCGAGATAGTCAGCACTTTCCAAACACGAATGGGTGAACACGATGGCAGGTCACGACGTAACAATTTAATATTCTACGGCATTCCAGATTCTGAACAGACATGGCAAGAGACAGAAGAAAAACTAACTTCCGCTATTAACAATTGCCTAGCTGTTCCCCTTGTTCCTGATGCAATCGAACGCGTGCATCGTTTGGGAGTTTTCAGGCCGAATAAATGTCGCCCCGTCATTGGTAAATTTTCAAATTAGAAAACAAAAGATGCCAATCTCCCTACAAGTAACGGTTTGAAGGACCCGAAAATCACCCTTACTGAAGACTTTTTAGCTGCAACAAGAGTCGCTCGTAAAAGGCTTCTTGAATTCGCTGAAAGCCAGCCTGGTGCCCCAAAAGACAAAATGCGCCACAAGTTGCATGTTACTGAGAACTGCTACATGTATGACTCGGCCACGGATTCTAGCGTCAACATTCCGACACGCAGGGCAGGCCCCCGTTCCTCCGCAGCCGATTGCGAACTAAGCACATCCTAGGCACTCGTGAGGGGTACTGTTCGGGTACCTAAAGCCTTTGTATCACTTCTTTTCACTAATATCACAAGCGTTTTTAACAAATATAACTCTTCATCGTCTGCTATCGACACGTGTTCTACAAAAATTATTGCTGTAACAGAAACCTGGCTAACCGCGCATGTCCATGACTCTGATATCTTTCTTAACGCTCATCGTTTTGCATTCTTTCGTTGTGATCGTGGAAAACAGAGAGGTGTAGGCGGGCTGTTGGCCATTTCAAACGATATCACTTTATCATGTGTACATGTTCAGACTGATTTAGAAATGGTTTGGGCAGCAATAACACTTAATCACCAGAAAGCCTGAGTATGAGTTTGCTATCGCCCACCATCTTCCTCCCCCTCCTTCTGCAATGAGCTTCACAATGTCATTAATCCTGTTACTACACGTTTTCCCGCATCTCCGATATTTCTACTCGGTGATTTTAATTTTCCCAACATCACATGGAGTTCCGACATTCCCATTTTGTCACCCGACTCATCTCTGGCCAGCGAATTTTTCGATGCATGCTCAGTATTCTGATTACAGCAAATGCGCACGCAAGCAACAAGACTAACAGGTAATGAGTCGCCGCGGTGGCTCAGTGGCTATGGTGCTCGGCTGCTGTCCCGAAATACGCGGGTTCGATCCCGGCCGCGGCGGTTGAATTTCTTTGGAGGAGAAATTCGAGGCCCGTGTACTGTGCGATGTCAGTGCACGTTAAAGAACCCCAGGTGGTCGAAATTCCCGGAGCCCTCCACTACGGCGTCTCTCATAGCCTTAGTCGCTTTGGGACGTTAAACCCCACAAACCAAACCAAACTAACAGGAAATGTTGCCAATACATTAGACTTAATCCTCACTAGTCGAACCGAAATAGTTTCGCCTATAACTTGTCTGCCTAGCCTTAGCGATCACGCTGTTCTCAACTTTTCCATTAAGTTAACCTGTTCAATATCTAACAAAAAATTGGAAGACGCCTAAGCTTCGTCTTCAGAGTGGGACGCGACAGCGTGTTGCACCGTTGCCAAGGGGTTCGCGGAACGCCATCGCCCGTTCGGCGCGACGCCTTTCCCAACGGAAAGGAAACGGCGCCTCTCTCTCATATCTCGGTGGACACCCGAAAGGAATACACACCACAGTACATGTCTCTAAGAAGAACACCGTATTCACTATAAAAATCTTTGTTCAAACATCGATCGAGCTTGCGTGGCGGAGTGGTTGGCGTGCTCGTCTCGCACTCCGGAGGCCCTGGTTCGATTCCCCAGCTCGACCAATTTGCTACTCAGTTTCATTTATTAATGCTCCTGGGATTTTTCGCTCACGGCCAACGCCGGCGACGACGACACCGGCTTTTCTGCGACACGGGGCCCTTAACTCTATCGCGTTAAAAAGGTGACAGTTATACGCGATTATAAGCGAGCCAATTTTCAGGCAATAAATACTGAACTCCCTTCTTTTATTGAAATTTTTCTCCGTAGCTTTGACAATCCTACTCTTGAAACCAAGGGGAAAATGTTTTCGGCCAAAGTAAACCAGCTCACTGAACGGTTCATTCCTCAACGCACCATATTCAATCACACTAATGCTTCCTGGTATAGCAATAATATCAAGCGCTTATCTAATTAAAAGAAGCGGTTTTATTGCATCGCTAAGTTTTCCCCCACCAGAGAACGTTGGTCTTCGTACACAGCTGCATCCGAAGCGTACGGGCAGGCAATTAAAAACGCAAAGAACCACTTTCATTCGCAGATCCTTCCGTCTATGCTCCCAAATATCAGAAAATTCTGCCGCGTTATTAATCCTACGACTGAGGAAAATATCGTCTTAATCGACTCCTCTGGTGATCGCATTCCTTCAGACCTTGTTGCTACGATTCTTAACCATTCATTTGCTGAGAACTTTTCTGTTATATCTGATGCATACCTACCTACAACACATAATCACCACTACGAAACTTTGTCGCTAATATTCTTTGATGCTTTTGGTGTCATTCAACTTATTGATAACCTGAATCTTCATTCCGCTCGAGGTTGTGATCTTATGAATGCTCAGTTTTTGAAAAACACTTCAGCTGTGTTTCCATTATGCTAACAAAAATTTTCCAACAATCTTATGACCAATCCTACCGAAAGAGTGTGAAATTGGCAAGTCGTTTCCAGTGTACAAGTCGAGCAGCAAAATATCTCCCCTCAACTATCGTCCCATCTCCCTAACTAGTACATGTCACATAATGTTCGAACATGTAATTGTTGCAAATGTTATTAGTTTTCTTGCGTCAAACCTCATGGCAAAACATGCTTTCCGGAAATTTTATTCAAGCCAGACTCAACTACTATGTTTTACACATGCATTACACCGTATCCTTGAGCAATCTTCACTAGCTGACTATAATCTCAGATTTTAGTAAATCTTTCGACAAGGTATGTCACAGACTCCTATTATTAAAACTAAATAACCTTAATATTGTCACGTTGTAGTGACGGCAGTATAGCGGTCAGGAAGACACCAACCAGTCTTGGAAACGAAGCTCTTTATTTGGGCTGACTTGCGCCCGCAAAAGAACTGAATCACTCGGCGGCGGCGTAAGCAACAAGCGTGCTCGTCGGTCGTCGAACTACGAATGCCGGCTGCTCGCGGCATCGTTCAATTTAAAGGCGGCGAGAAAATTTCGAGATAACAGGTCAAGAACGTCTAGAGTAATCTGGAAGCACGTAGATGCAGCTCGGCATGGCTGTGACCAATCGAGATTAGTCCGGTCGCTTCTCGCGTCACGCACACAAATGATAACACCCCTTTCCTGCTGCCTTGCGCGAACGAACGGGCACTACAATGCTACGTGGCAAAACCCCCCTCCCAAAGAACCATCGTCTCGATGCTTTAAAATGAAAATAAACACGGAGAATGCGAACTTCGAGTCCTTTAGCGTTCATAATGGTTGGTTGGTTTATGGGGTTTAACTTCCCAAAGCGACTAAGGCTATGAGAGACGCCGTAGTGGAGGGCTCCGGAAATTTCGACCACCTAGGGTTCTTTAACGTGCACTGACATCGCACAGTACACGGGCCTCGAAATTCTCCTCCAAAGAAATTCAGCCGCCGCGGCCGGGATCAAACCCGCGTCTTTCGGGCCAACAGCCGAGCACCATAGCCACTGAGCCACCGCGGCGGCTACCGTTCATAATAAGGTTTAAGGGCAGCGGTAAAGCTTCAAGTCTGGCCGTGTCGTCGTCGTCGGTGTCATCGTAGTTTTCGTCGTCGTAGTTGTCGTCGTCGTCGTCGTAGGGATCGTCGTCGTAGGGTCGTCGTAGGTCTCGTCGTAGTTGTCGTCGTAGTTGAGGCATAGTCTTGTGTTTTCGTCTATGCAGGACCTTAGTTCTTGCGCTCAGGCGGCTCGGCGATGAGCATTCTTCCCGACGCAAAAAACTCTTCTGTTTCGGCTGGTCACTGGCCGGGTCGGGGTCGTGGGGCGCCTTAAGAGAACCCTCGGATGCCCATTCTCCTGTATGGGCACTACCGGAGAATGTGACCGGCTTCGCCGCAGTGGAAGCATAGCGGGCGGCGGTGGTCGGGTGTTCTCCACTCGTCGCATTTCCTCGGCCGTGTGCGACGCTCGTAGGACGGGCGAGGTGGGGCGAGAAGGCGGCGCTCCAGCGCACCTGGCTATGGGAGATTGGGGCTTGGGTCCCGTCGTCGAGGTGCAGGACGGCGCACTGCTGCGGCGTAAGTCATGGCTGGAGGCTCCAGAGGCTGCGTGGTAGACTGGAGTCAGTTCCTCCGGTGAATAACTCAAAGGGCTGGCATCACGACTTGCAGGGGTTGTCCGGTACCTGGAAGGCTACCCAGCACCTCCACCAGATGTCACGTTGCAGTGACGGCAGTATAGCGGTCAGGAAGACACCAACCAGTCTTGGAAACGAAGCTCTTTATTTAGGCTGACTTGCGCCCGCAAAAGAACTGAATCACTCGGCGGCGGCGTAAGCAACAAGCGTGCTCGTCGGTCGTCGAACTACGAATGCCGACTGCTCCATCGTTCAATTTAAAGCCGGCAAGGAAATTTCGAGATAACAGGTCGAGATCGTCTAGAGTAATCTGGAAACACGTAGATGCAGCTCGGCATGTCTGTGATCAATCGAGATTAGTCCGGTCGCTTCTCGCGTCACGAACACAAATGGTAACACCCTTTCCTGCTGCCTTGCGCGAACGAACGGGCACTACAATGCTACGTGGCATTATGACCCCAATTTACTGAAATGGATTAAGTGTTTTCTTCTTAATCGCTCACAGTTTGTTACCGCCAATGGTTTTAATTCCGGTTTTATAGGAGTGCATTAAGGCGTTCCCCAAGGCTCAGTCCTTGGGCCTCTTTTATTCTTAATCTATATCAACGATCTTCCGTCTCTTGTTAACTCCCATATCTCCCTTTTTGCGGACGATTGCGCTATTTTCAGAGAAATAACCGATACTAACGACCGCTGCCTCCTTCAGACTGACCTTACCACTGTAGCTAACTGGTGCAATAAATGGTCAATGCAACTAAACATTAATAAATGCAAAGTCATGCGGGTTTCAAGGAACTCTACTGCCTCGCTTTCGTATTGTATTGATAACATGTCTTTAGAGTCTGCAACATCATATCACATATCGCGTTCATATCACTTCTAACCTAAGCTGGTCTGTTCATCTCGAGCACATAAATCAACAAAGCTAATCGCATGCTAGGTTACTTACGTCGCAATTTTTTCAACGATCCTTCTTCTGTGAAACTTCTGCCACATAAAACATTCGTTCCAACTGAAGTATGCATCATCAATCTGGGATTCTCCTTATGACAGTCATATTACTGCTCTTGATATGGTTCAGAATAACTAAGCATAACTACTATGAAGTCTAGCCTTTCTCTTCCATTGCTGTCACTTCGTCAATGTATCGCATTATTTCACAAGTTTTGCCATCCTCCTGTACGGCGCGATCGCCTTATCCCACAGCCATTTTATGTATCCCATCGTACTGACCATGATTATAAAGTTGGTTTCGATTCTTCTAACACCAAACATTTTTCTCGGCCATTTTTGCTGCGTACCTCGCGTGACTGGAATCACCTTCCCGTAGATATTGCCGACAACAATAATTACGCGATGTTCCGCGAAGCTATATACTATATACTCATTGTATACTCAGATGTCATTTAAATTTGTCTGTCTGCTGTATTTTTCTAATCTTATTCTTGTGTTTTTGCCACTCCCCCTCTGCAATGCCTCTGGCCATCAGGGGTACGGTAAGTAAATAAATAAAATAAATAAAAAGGCTACTTACGATTGCCGAGGATTTGCCGATGTGGAAACGAGATGATTGAGAAGTTTCTTTTTGTCGAATAACATTGGACATTTGCGCCACTCTGTTCCAGCTGTATAAAATGAGCTCATTGGGCTGGACAGCTGCCGCATTTCTCTTCGCACATAACCTGTTGCCAGTCCAGTCATCTGGTGGACGCGTCTTTGTCACGGAGTATCGTGACAAATGCTTCACGATACAAACGCTTTGACTAAACGAGGCAGCGCGGGACAATCTTCGATTCTCAGACAAAAGCACGACATGAAAAATATCTTTTGCATACAATGTGTGATCCCCCGCCCCCTAAAGCTTTCCTGCTCGTACAGAGAGGTCAAGCGAAATGACCGTTGGTCGAAGCCTTCGTCGACATACAACGGCCTCCCTCCCGGTGTTTCTACCCCGCTCTCTTCTGCCAGGAGGAGTGACTGCGACAGCAACGAGGTAGACTGCCGGTTCTACATTTAACGAACCAACGTGCATATCACAAATGACGACGTGGAAGGCTGCGGCTGTGTGAATTTGTTATTTGCAATAGTGGGAAAGAAATATGTGTAAGAAACGAGAAGAGATAGTCTCGAAAACGTCGTATTGCAGTGTGACAGGGGGAAAGTACAATGTCCACATAGATTTTCTTTGTTAAAAGTGTAGTCTGTTGTTTTGTGTAAGCCAGGCAAAAGGTGCTTAACTTTCATTACGAATAAATACATACAAGCTGGTTTACCCCACAACCAGTCATCATTGCAAAAAATACGTCATGTGTCCATGAAACATGTTTGAAGCATGTTTCTTGATGGGTATAAATGTTTTAATGCGTGCTCTTATGTTTTGTAACGGCTGCCTGGGCCTTGTCAAACAGCTCACTCACCGCTTTTAGCCTAGCCAGCCGAAGAGAACCTTCTGGGAAGTGAACTGAACTCAACTGTCTGCAGTTTGCTCTATGGTGACTTCTCAAATTTCGCCTACAAGAATTAATTTTAGTGCGAAAGCACTACTTAACGAGGTTCCTACGAAGAAGATGATGGGAAGCTTGAACTTGAAGGTGACCACACTTAAGGCTGTCCTTACCTAAGAGCGACCATGAACGCACCCTTACCTTGAAGGTCACCTTATTTAAGGGTGACCTTGAGGGTGACTCTACCACTCTACCTTGAAGGTGACCACACTTCACTTAAGGCTGTCCTTACTTCGGGGTGACCTTGAGGGCGAACTTACCTTGATGATGACATTGAGGGTGACCTTAAGGCGCACAGGTGGAATCAAACGCGCGAAAGGAAACGCGCTTTCAGTCGTGCTTTTAGGTACTTGACATTCGTGTCCACCTGCGAAAAAAATTGCCCCCCTGAGGGGGACCTTAGCCATACCAACAATAACAGCCAACTATAGCCAAAACACTAACTAGGCTAATCACATGCTTTCGCACGTGTCCCTGATTTATACCCAGTTAAAATTCTTGCAATGTTTACATTTTGTTTCGCTGTCGAAAGATTAGCTTGCTTAATGAGAGTGGGGATTTTTTGTCAATTCCTTTCTAATATGAGTTTTAGACAGTATCTTGGCGATGTCCTCCGCCCGCTACGACTGGCCTTCTTTGTTCTCGATTAGATCCCTGGTCACTCCACGTCTCCCCAAAAAGAGCAGGCTCCGGCAAGCTCCTACTTCAGCCCATCTTCGAGTGGAGAGGCGGAGCGCTACCACTCATCAGTACTGAAAGTTATGATGCGGCTGGACTCAATTACCCCCGCCCCCTTTAACGACTAGCGGTCACACATACTCTGCAAAATTCAAAGCGGCAATCTAATGGTGCGCGCTGTGGCGCAGCGGATTCCCCTCCTGCCACATCCGCCCCTCCCGGTATGCTGGCTATGCACAGCTCGCGTCGCCAACAAACTCACCCCCTTACCCAATCCTCCTCCTCGCGTCAGCGTGGCTCGCTGACGTCGCCTCAACCTGACCGCCACCTACAGCTTCGCTGTAGAAATAAAGTCGTTCTAGCTTATTTTTATCATGAATACCTTGTTCCGCAAACTAGCAAACAGGAAGTAGACGTGGAAGAGCCCCAATGGCGGGACTAAAAATGAAATAGACTTCATACTGTGCACTCACCCTAGCATCGTATAGGATGTGCAGGTCCTCAGAAAGGTTCGCTGTAGCGACCACAGAATGGTAAGGTCTCGTATTATCTTCGATTTGAAGGGGGAACGGAGGAAACTAGTGAAGCGGAAGGCTATTAACGACTTAGCGTTAATAGGGAAAGTAGAGGAACTCAGGATTTCGCTCCAGAACAGATTTTCCGCTTTAACAGAAGAAGACGACCGTAATGTTGAAACAATGACCGATAATCTCAGAGCTATCGTTACCGAGTGTGCCGCAGAAGTCGGTGGTAGGATGGTTCGACAGGGTACCGGCAAGCTATCTCAGGAGACTAAGGATCTGATTAAGGAACACTAAAGCATGAGGACGTCTAACTCCACAGACAGAATAGCACTAGCAGAGCTATCGACGTTATGTAATCATCGCAAGTTAGCCGACATAAGGAAGTTCAACATGGAAAAAAACGAACATGCTATAAAGAATGGAGGTAGCCTAAAAGCAGTGAATAGAAAACTAGGTATAGGTAACAACGAGATGTATGGGCTAAGAGGCAAAGAGGGCAATGTTATTAGCGATATGGATAAGATAGTTAAAGTAGTCAAAGAATTTTACACAAATCTATACAGTAGCGAATATAATCAGAAAATTACTGAGAGGCCGTCGAGCACAGCAATGGAACATCCCGCCAGTAACGAAGGAGGAAGTAAATAAAGCCTTAGGACCAATGCAAAGGGGGAAAGCAGCTGGTGAGGATCAGATAAAAGCCGATTTGTTGAAGGATGCAGGAGAGATTGGGCTATAAAAACTAGCCACCCTGTATACGCAATGCCTTGTGACCTCGAGCGTACCAGGAGCTTGGAAGACCGCTAACATTATCTTAATTCATAAGAAAGGAGACGTCAAGGACTTGAAGGATTACAGACTTATTTGCTTACTCTCAGTTGCCTACAAGGTATTTCCTAAGGTAATGGCTTATAGAATCAGGACAACCCTAGACTTCTATCAGCCAAATGATCACGCAGGCTTTCTTAAACGATAGTCGATAATAGACCATATTCACGCTATCAATCAGGTGATAGAGAAATGCGCAGAATATAACCAAAATCTATATATAGCCTTCATTGATTAGGAGAAAGCATTTGACTCAGTGGAAACCTCAGCTGTCATGCAGACATTGCGGTATCAGGGTGTAGAAACGTTTTTGGGAAAATATCGGCAGATATCTATAACAACTGCACAGCTTCCATAGTCCTCAATAAAGTCAGCAATAAAATAGCAATCAAGAAAGGTGTCCCGCACGGAGACACGATCTCGCCTATGCTATTCACTGCCTGTTTACAGGAGGTATTCCAGGGCCTGAAATCGGAACACTTGGGGATAAGGGTTAATGGAGAATACCTAGGTAATCTAATCTACGATTCATTGACGACATTGCCTTGCTAAGTCACTCAGGACATGAACTGCAAAGCATGATCAATGAATTAGACAGGCGGAGCAGAACGGTGGGGCTAAAAATTAGTGTGCAGAAAAACAAAGTAATATTCAACAGTATAGCAAGCGAACAGCAGTTCGCAATTGATGGCGCGATGCTGGAAGTAGTAAGAGAATATGTCTATTTAGGGCAAGTAGTGGCCGCTGATCCGGATCATGAGAGGGAAGTAACTAGAAGAATAAGAATGGGGCTGAGCGCATAGGGCAGGTTCTCTCAGATCATGAATGGCAGTTTACCAATATCCGTCAAGAGTCAACAGGAAAACGGCGCAAAAAGACGTGGACAAAAGAGACAAACACAACAGGACCAGCGCCAACTTGCAACTGAATTTTATTTCGCACCAAACCCGCCTTTATGTAGGCCAACACGCCCTAACATCCGAGTAATCACGCACAGACAGTAGAAAACATCACTGTAAGATATCTAACACATGAAGCGCGATAGCAACCACGTAACATACTATCATGGCTAAAAAAAACAACAAAAAACCCAACAAATGTGTAGCAAACAACACTAAAACGGTCATGGCCAAGCAACTCTTAAACACTAAAAACGATACACACTCATGAGTGATACGAGATGACCAACAAGAAACGTGGAAAAAAGGTGAAGAATGAAGCATTAAGACCAAAGCAGTGTCAAAGGTAAAAAAAGGTTGAAATGGATGAAGAGTGCAAACCTTAAAATTGGAAACGAACAACCAACAGCCACATGAATGATGACCGATGACCAACCAGAAAAAAGATGGACGCGAAGATGAGACCAAAGTCAGCGTCAAAGGTATAAAAACGATAAAATTGGAAAAGAACAACCAGCAGCCATATGAATGATAACCGATGACCAACATGAAACATGTCAAAAGATGAACGCGGAGCTCAGACCAAGGTCAGCGTCAAAGGTGTAAAAAAACGAGAAAAAAAACCGCGCAAACAACCGCACATCGTCAAAAAATCGTCAAAAATTGCAACCAATGCCAAAGGAAAGAGCGTGCACAACAAAACAAAACGAAGAGCCTACAAAAAACTTTCTAGAAAAGTGTACTCCTCATTGCTAAGCGTAATGGATGGCTTGCTGACGCATCTGCTTCCTTCTTTCCTGATGTAAAAGGCTTCGACCACCTCTCTCTCAAATCTGTCCTTCCCACTCCTCAAAAAAATAGTTTTCTCGAACTCCGGACGGCAACCCCTGCAGGCTTTGCAAAGGTCCACTAGGAAGCTTCCTTCGTTATTCCGCAGATTCCGGCAGTGCTCGCTGGCTCGCTCATTAAAACATCGACCAGTTTGGCCAATGTAGTTGAGCCCGCAACTTAAGGGAATCTGGTAAACAAACCGCGTCCTGCACCCTGTGAACTTGTTTTGATGTTTCACAGTATAAGCTTCACTTCACTTCACTTTATTCACCTTAAAGACCGCCTTCAGGGGGTATTACATAAGGGGTGGGTTAATATATTCAACCATAATAAATACATGTCATTGCACTATGATACAAGTGGTTACAGCGGATAAGAATGAAGATGGGCACGTGATGGCGGCAACATCGGCGGGGAGGGCATTCCAGTCCACAATGGTGCGGGGAAAAAAGGAACCTGAAAAAGTTGCAGTGCGCGATAGAGGCCGGGCGATCTGAAACGAGTGTGCAGTGCGGTGAGATATGCGGGTCGGATGAGAAATGTAAGGTGTTTGATTCAGAGTGCTATGGAAAAATTTGTGGAGCAAACTCATGCAGGCGACGCGACGGCGAGTTTCAAGGCTTTCGAGACCGGAATTATTCTTTAGAGATGAGCCGGTTGTTTTTTCCCGTTAGTCATTGCGCAAAGCTTAGAAAGTTTGCAGGGGGCTGAAAATGCGACCTGAACATTATGTCTGCCCGCTACTTTTGTAAGGTTGTGTGAAACCTTGTGGATATACGGTATTACTGCCACACGGTTGCGTGAAACTGGATCTCTGCTTTTAGGACCTTGCTTCAGCTTCTGCAGTATGGCTTCACACACGGAAGTAACCATTCAAGAGGGGTATCCTGCTTCTTTTAACCGCTGAACTTGAGCACTGAAACTGGACGAGACCATATGGGGGCATGATTTGTTCAAAGACGCTTGCAAGGAGTTCGAAACAATTGTCCGCTTCACAAGCTTCGAATGAGCACTGTCAAAGGGGAGCAAACCTTTCTTTGAACGCGGATTATACATCCAACACAAGCCATCTTTGCAAAACCGTACCCTAAGGTCCAAGAACTGGAGTTCGCCATTTGTCGGGACCTCTTTAGTAAAACTGAGGCCTTGGCTGTGTTCTGAAAACACGGACATAGTCCTTGCGACCCGAGCGTCTAGCTCATGCTCAGAAGTGTCTTAAAGGATAACCAAGAAATCGTCAACATACCTATGTACAGAAACTACGTGCGGATCAACACGGTGGCATCTTATGTCGGCTCCTACAATGGAGAGAAAGATATCACAAAGGGCGGGAGCTACAGACGAGCCAATGCATATTCCCTTCTTCTGAACAAAGAATTTTCCATCAAATAAAACAGCAGTCGAACTTAGGTAAAATTCTAACAAAGAAATGAAATTGTCAACGCTTACTCCTGCTGCATTTTGAAAAGGGACTTCGCCGGTTGACTGGATGGTTTCCCTGACAGCCTTTAAAAGTCCTTGATGGGGAACGGAATAAAACAGCTCTTCAATGTCGATGGAAAACCCTGTGTAGTGCTTGGGGGGCAAAGACTCCAGGTGGTTTTGCACCTCGCACGAACTGCGCACAAGAAAAGGGACATTGCCTACCAGGCGTCCAAGGTGGGTTTCAAGGTAGCTACTGACAAGACGTTGCCACGTCCCCCTTTCCGAAACGATGGTGCGTAGCGGTAAACCAGGCTTGTGGGTCTTCACGGTGAAGAAAACTTCGAGAGACCTTCCTTTTTCTTCCTGGGCCAGCTTTTTTATGCCCTCTAGGTGCATGTCTTCTCGGATCTGAAGAGCCTGAGTTTTTTGCTTCCGCACTTTGAACGGTACCTGCTTGAAGTTCTTATGTATTGCAGCTAAAGTCTTGTCACGAAATAAACCGGACGGCATAACTGCAAAGCCACCCTCCTTGTCAGCCTGCAGCACAACGAGGTCCTTGTCTTTGAGAATGCTTGATATCTTCTGTAGATGCAGTTTTTTTGGAAGACTGCGATTAACGCTCGTCTTCAAGAAGGCAACACCGTCGCTTATGATCCTGTCTTTTTCTTGGTCCGCGGCATGGCTAGCCACCCTTCTAACGAGGCCTAAAAGTTCCTGACGCTGTGCAGAAGGTGCGAGGCTGAACTTTGGTCCTTTTTCTAAAACCCGCTCGACCTCTTCTGGCAGCTCTGCTCCTCCTAGCACCGTCACCCGTTGAGGGCTTTCAACAGAGGGCTCCTTTGAACGATGAAGCAGGTTCGAAAGCGCGCGTTGCCAAAGAAACTCAGTAGAATTCGCTGCGAGCCGCTTGAGCTCCTGAAAGCACCTGTTTGCTTTCACAGGTTCTTTACCTAGTACAACAAGGAGACGAAGCCAGTCTTGATACATTTGTTGGGTTTTTTGTTGGTTTTTTTAGCCATGATAGTATGTTACGTGGTTGCTATCGCGCTTCATGTGTTAGATATCTTACAGTGATGTTTTCTACTGCCTGTGCGTGATTACACGGATGTTAGGGCGTGTTGGCCTTCATAAAGACGGGTTTGGTGCGAAATAAAATTCAGTTGCAAGTTGGCGCTGGTCTTGTTGCGTTTGTCTCTTTTGTCCACGTCTTTTGCGCCGTTTTCCTGTTGAATCATGTACCAACTAGCCCAAACTAGAGTTCTTTATCCCTCAAGAGAAAAGTATACAACAGCTGTATCTTACCGGTACTCACCTATGGGGCAGGAACGTGGAGGCTAACAAAGAGGGTTCAACTTAAGTTAAGGACAACGCAGCAAGCTATGGAAAGAAAAATGATTGGTGTAACGTTAAGAGATCGCAAGCGAGGGAGTGGGCAAGGAACAAAGGCGGGTTAACGACATCCTAGTTGAAATCAAAAGGAAGAAATGGGCTCGGGTAGGGCATGTAATGCGAAGGCAAGATAACGTGTGGTCCTTAAGGGTAACGTAGTGGATTCCAAGAGAAGGCAAACATAGCAGGGGGCGGGAGAAAGTTAGGTGGACGGATAAGATTAAGAAGTTTGCGGAGATACAGTGGCCGCAACTGGCAAAGGATAGGGTTAATTGGAGAGAGATTGGAGATGCCTTTGCCCTGCAGTGGGTGTAGTCAGGCTGATGATGATGATGATGACCTTCTTCTCGTCTGTCTATTGAGGAGAGTGAGAGTCGTACTCGACTGTAGTCCACTCTTTCGCGCTAACTGCGTTTTGTTTTGATTGGTCGTGTTAGGCTTGCTGTCAGCTCTAAGGAGGTCGCATAACTGTGGTCGCGACTTATAGAAGACATCTCTGAAGGTTATAGGCAACTTCCCACACCACATCCAAGGAAATAATTTGCCCGAGCGCACGAGCTCCTTCTTTTTCATTTTTAATTTATTTATTTTTTTGTTGTAATTTCGTTGCAGGCTGTGACAGTTTTGCAGAGGAGGTCTGGCTAAATGAAGATTTTAGCTGACCGCAGAACATCTCTCCGAGGGTTCTGCGCCGGCACCCCCCGCGGAGGGCACGCAATCCTCTCGAGTGGCGCAGCAGTCCTCAGGTGGGCGTCTGATCAATCTCCTCCCAGACCACGGCCGCGTTGGCCCTCGACTTGCCGGCAACCTCACGCTTCGTTGACTCCGTCGACGGCTCCGCTTTGCTGCAGGCTGTGGAGGCAAACGAAATGCGAGAAATTCGTCGCCTTCAGAAGGCGCTCGAAGCGTGTGCACTACCCATACCGGACTTTTACAGCTGATATTTTGCACGTGATTGCGCTGAGAAACGACAAACAACTCAAAGCTCCCCACTTTTTTTCAAAAAATTTATGGTGCTTTACCACGCTGCCGAAAGTAATTTCCTTCATTATTTTAGAAAAAAGTTTGCGGTCATGTGACACCTCTTTAATTTTCCAGACGAGGGGAAAAGTAGGCCTCAGTAATTAATATTTTAAAATAAATTCTTTTAAGGTCAAAATGTTTTCCTGCACAATGTAGCCGCCTAGTACTTCAGTATCAGATAGGAATGAAATGCCCCAGAAAAGATTTCGTACCTTTAGCTATTCATTTTAGCAAAAAATTTGCAATATTTGTAAATAATCAAAAAACGTATGCGACAATTTGGAAGCGCTTGTTAAACTATCTGTGACATCTGCTCTTTGGTAAAATGTTTGAACCCGAATGGAACAGAATATGGTAAATTGCAAAACGGCCATTTGCGGCGCATTCAGCACTAAATTCCGCACTGTGATGTACCAAACAAATACAGAAAATGCAGCTGATTGCATAATTAATATGATATTAATTGCGCTCAGTGATTTTATCCCAGCAATGTTTGGTAGCATGAGAAGTGGCGCCCATAGAGGACAAACTCTTAGGTGTAAGTTATATAGGCTGGAAAGCATGGCATGATATAAAAGTGAGTGAACCTGCATTCTTACACAAGCATGTCGTGAAAAGAGCGAAAGCGCATACGGACATTCATCTCGGTGTTCGCGAACTCGCTTCCGAAGCTCTCTGCGCCCAATTGAAAACGGCCGGTGCATGCCTTTCAGCAACTGGCGAGAGGCGGGCCGGAGATGGTGTTCAAGAAGAAAAAAAATGTGCGTTACAAATTGCTGAGAGATATGTCAATGATATTAGCACGTACGCAAGGATTACGGTTTAGTGCGAAAGCACTATTCCGATGTTCAAGCCACTCACACCCCTTGTAGGATCTTGTGATGTCGGTGCCATCACTGCCTCCATCCTGTGACATCTTTTGCAATCCTACCGCCCCCACACCTCGTCACCGGCGCGCGAGTGCCATCGGCTTTGCAATCGCGCAAGAAAACGCGCGGCGGCGTTGGACGAGCGCTGTGGGTGCCGTGTGTTTTCATGCGGTTGACATTTACGACATGAGCATGATAGAAAGCCAACAGTAAAGTGGGTTCGGATCCCACCGGCGGCAGTGGTTGTTTTTTCTTCTGCTTTTCTAATCAATTAGGTTTAAGCGATGACATGTTTAGTAATATTATAAATAGATCAACACCACAAAATAAATAAATTAATTTAAAAAAAAATCCCCTGTGCCCCTTGGTTTCTGTGGCTGTTGGCTTCTTTCATATTTATAACGAGCCCCTCATTCCCCTTCCCTTGTTTGCTTAATTGCTTAGCGAGGGCCTCGGTTCTGGCAGCCTTGACTCCATAGGAAGCATAAGAGGGTTCTCACGCAGCTTCCACCCTCTCCGTTCGATGACGTTCTACGTCACTACCTGCGGTAACTCAGGACGTTCTACGTCCGCCGCTTATGAACGTGGGTGGCGCTGATGAACACTCTCAAGGTTAGGTTACTTGTAAACATAAATACCCCCGAAAGCAGAAGATTTGACAGCCGTCGCCGTAGCTCAGAGGTAGAGCACCGGACGCGTAATTCGGAGGTCGTGGGTTCGGATCCCACCGGCGGCAGTGGTTGTTTTTTCTTCTGCTTTTCTAATCAATTAGGTTTAAGCGAATAACATGTTTAGTAATATTCTGAATTGATCAACACCACAAAATAAATAAATTAATTAAAAAAAAATCCCCTGTTCCCCTTGGTTTCTGTGGCTGTTGGCTTCTTTCAATGTTCATACAGTTTCGCTTATGCACGTTTACAGAATGTAGGCAAAAATTACCCTCCATATTATTGAACAGAGACCACCACAGTATAAAATTTAAGGCTGAATACGGGGCAAGTCGCGCGTTTTGTATTTTTGCCAAGTAGTACAAGGAAGCCGATGAAGCGTTTTATATTCCTCACAAATGTAGAGTACATTTTTTTGAAATTGCCAAATGATAGTTTTTTGGCAAAAGTAAGGAACTAACAATGTTTGATCAATTTCCTTCAGCAGTTATTTTTTGGCTGATACTGAGGTGCAACGGTCCTAGATTGCCTAGGAAAATTTTTGAGAGCTAAAAAAAATACAACTAATTTTTGAAGTGATTTTGAAACAAGATGTTTTTTCACTCGTCTGAAATTTTTAAGGCGTCGCATACGTCAAATTTTTTTCGCTAAAATGCTGGGCCAAATCACTTTAGATTGTGCGAAAACGAGCCATAATGTTGTTACAGGGCTTTAGAAGGCGCTCGCCGCGCGTAGAACTGCAACAGCACAAGGCACGGGATTGGGCCAGCAGCACGCGCAACTTTTTCGCATTAATGGAGGAAGGTGGCTCACGGCACTCACTGTCGGCGGGTACGGACATGTACACGAACTTGACGACGCCGCCGCAGATGCGCAGCGACAGGGCATCCTCGCTGGAGAGGAAGGCACGCGGCTCGGCCCGGCTCAGCACGGCCACTACGGGCGAAGTTGGCTGTGTGCCATCCGTGACGGTCAGCGCGCTCGTGGTGCAGTACTTGCTCTTGCTGAACCTCAGCTCCGTCACGAACAGTGCCAGTCGCTCGCCTGCAAAAGTGTCCTACATTTAAACAGCTTCGTCTCTCTTAGGCTGGTGCATCTCCAGGGAACGCAGACAGAGCGGCGTAGCACGCTTTACGACTGTTCGGCGTGTAACCGGCATAGAAAAATTTGGAATCCAGTCAGCGACTGCACTCCTTAGCATACTGCGACGAAGAAGACAAAGCTCGCAGTGGCGCTGGATGGAGCACTCGCGCTACGCTAGCGGCCAGTAAATCATCTCTTCTTCAGCTCATCAAGCCTCATTGTACGGTAGGCCGCCACGTTACATTTGGTGGGAGGTGCTGGGGAGTCATCCGCATCCTGGTCCTGGAGCTTTGGAATCCTGTGTCAGCCGTGGTCGTCGGCCGTGATTCCCTAGCTTCCGTCGCCTGGCTTTCTCCATCCTTTAAGACCATAACCGACCTCGCCGTTGCTCCGCCGCCCTGAACACCCAACACGACGAACTGGAAGCAACGCCTTGACCTACGCCACCTACCGACCCGCACACATCTACAGACCCTCTGCCCCTGCCGTTCGGCGTCTCGTGGCGACCAGCGAACCAGGACTCATTCGCCAATCTCTTTCATCGTGGCGGCCAGCACTGCACCATCTCTGCTGTAGCGTCATCTGAAGCGCATATCGCGCGTCTCTGTCAACGATAGCTCGGTGGCTCCGAGTAATATGACGAAGAAGACAAAGCTGGCAGTGGCACTGGACGTAGCGCTCTTGTTACGCCAGCGGCCATTAAATAATCTCTTGTTCATCGCTCAACGCGCCCCATTGTTCGGCTGGCCGCGCCGAAAAAATTAACCCGATTACGCGCTTTACTAATGTTACCGACCACATGGCACCGGGTCGGGATCGCATAAATGTGAAACTGCTGGCGAACCTCTCCGACTCTGCATACCTCCACTTGCTACAATACATAAATCAGATCTGGGATGGGTGTCCACTCCCACTCGAATGGAAAACATCGCTTATAACGTTCATCCCCAAAGCAGGTAAAGCCGTGACTACGGACAACTTGAGACCCATCTCATTGACCTCGTGTGTGGGAAAACTCATGGAGACGATGGTTCGGGATCGCCTCTCTCCATACATGTAGGCTAAGGGCCTCTTTGCAGACACTATGTTCGGGTTCCGCCCGCACATGTCTGCACAGGATGTCCTACTACAACTACACAGGGACATAATACGACCCACAGCCATGCAACAAAACGACAAGGCCATTCTCGCCCTCGATCTTAAGAGGGCATTTGACAATGTTAAACATGGCACCATACTCTCTAACTTGAACACCACTAACTGCGGGGCGAAGCCCTTCGCCTATGTCAGAGACTTCCTCTCTGCGCGTCACGCACTCCTCCGGATCGAGGACGAGGAATACGGCCCGTACTCTATAGGTACACGAGGTACACCACAGGGGGCGGTGTTATCACCGCTCCTTTTCAACATCGCCATGATGCACCTGCCCGGCCGACTGGCTCAGGTGGAGGGCATAAAACGCGCACTCTACGCAGACGATATTACAATCTGGACCAGCGAGGGGAGCATTGGGGAGATGGAGGACCGCCTTCAGCAGGCCGCCTCCATAGTCGATGCATTTTGCGGGCATTTGCGCCCTTGGAATCGCTTCTAATGCACGGCAATATTTTCGTCTTTTAGCTGACGGAGGATCTGCTGCCCTGCGTCGACGGGAACCACCATTCTGCCTGTCCCATACGGCAGACCTATCGCTTGCTACGATCGCCACGAGCCATCATGTGCACTGCGCACCTGGATAGCGCAACTACTTCCGTCACCGCCCGCAACGCACCGCCTGGCTATAAGAAGACTGACCATCAACCACAAAGCGGGATTTGCGGCCTTGGAATCGCTTCTAATGCACGGCAATATTTTCGTCTTTTAGCTGACGGAGGATCTGCTTCCCTGCGTCGACGGGAACCATCATTCTGCGTGTCTCCTATACGGCAGACCTATCGCTTGCTACGATTGCCACGAGCCATCATCTGCACTACGCACCTGGATAGCGCAACTACTTCCGTCACCGCCCGCAACGCACCGCCTGGCTATAAGAAGACTGACCATCAACCACAAAGCGGGATTTGCGGCCTTGGAATCGCTTCTAATGCACGGCAATATTTTCGTCTTTTAGCTGACGGAGGATCTGCTTCCCTGCGTCGACGGGAACCATCATTCTGCGTGTCTCCTATACGGCAGACCTATCGCTTGCTACGATTGCCACGAGCCATCATCTGCACTGCGCACCTGGATAGCGCAACTACTTCCGTCACCGCCCGCAACGCACCGCCTGGCTCTAAGAAGACTGACCATCAACCACAAAGCGGGATTTGCGGCCTTGGAATCGCTTCTAATGCACGGCAATATTTTCGTCTTTTAGCTGACGGAGGATCTGCTTCCCTGCGTCGACGGGAACCATCATTCTGCGTGTCTCCTATACGGCAGACCTATCGCTTGCTACGATTGCCACGAGCCATCATCTGCACTGCGCACCTGGATAGCGCAACTACTTCCGTCACCGCCCGCAACGCACCGCCTGGCTATAAGAAGACTGACCATCAACCACAAAGCGGGATTTGCGGCCTTGGAATCGCTTCTAATGCACGGCAATATTTTCGTCTTTTAGCTGACGGAGGATCTGCTGCCCTGCGTCGTCGGAAACCACCATTCTGCCTGTCCCATACGGCAGACCTATCGCTTGCTACGTTCGCCACGAGCCATCATCTGCACTGCGCACCTGGATAGCGCAACTACTACCGTCACCGCCCGCAACGCACCGCCTGGCTATAAGAAGACTGACCATCAACCACAAAGCGGGATTTGCGGCCTTGGAATCGCTTCTAATGCACGGCAATATTTTCGTCTTTTAGCTGACGGAGGATCTGCTTCCCTGCGTCGACGGGAACCATCATTCTGCGTGTCTCCTATACGGCAGACCTATCGCTTGCTACGATTGCCACGAGCCATCATCTGCACTGCGCACCTGGATAGCGCAACTACTTCCGTCACCGCCCGCAACGCACCGCCTGGCTATAAGAAGACTGACCATCAACCACAAAGCGGGATTTGCGGCCTTGGAATCGCTTCTAATGCACGGCAATATTTTCGTCTTTTAGCTGACGGAGGATCTGCTTCCCTGCGTCGACGGGAACCATCATTCTGCGTGTCTCCTATACGGCAGACCTATCGCTTGCTACGATTGCCACGAGCCATCATCAGCACTGCGCACCTGGATAGCGCAACTACTTCCGTCACCGCCCGCAACGCACCGCCTGGCTATAAGACTGACCATCAACCACAAAGCGGGATTTGCGGCCTTGGAATCGCTTCTAATGCACGGCAATATTTTCGTCTTTTAGCTGACGGAGGATCTGCTTCCCTGCGTCGACGGGAACCATCATTCTGCGTGTCTCCTATACGGCAGACCTATCGCTTGCTACGATTGCCACGAGCCATCATCTGCACTGCGCACCTGGATAGCGCAACTACTTCCGTCACCGCCCGCAACGCACCGCCTGGCTATAAGAAGACTGACCATCAACCACAAAGCGGGATTTGCGGCCTTGGAATCGCTTCTAATGCACGGCAATATTTTCGTCTTTTAGCTGACAGAGGATCTGCTTCCCTGCGTCGACGGGAACCATCATTCTGCGTGTCTCCTATACGGCAGACCTATCGCTTGCTACGATTGCCACGAGCCATCATCTGCACTGCGCACCTGGATAGCGCAACTACTTCCGTCACCGCCCGCAACGCACCGCCTGGCTATAAGAAGACTGACCATCAACCACAAAGCGGGATTTGCGGCCTTGGAATCGCTTCTAATGCACGGCAATATTTTCGTCTTTTAGCTGACGGAGGATCTGCTTCCCTGCGTCGACGGGAACCATCATTCTGCGTGTCTCCTATACGGCAGACCTATCGCTTACTACGATTGCCACGAGCCATCATCTGCACTGCGCACCTGGATAGCGCAACTACTTCCGTCACCGCCCGCAACGCACCGCCTGGCTATAAGAAGACTGACCATCAACCACAAAGCGGGATTTGCGGCCTTGGAATCGCTTCTAATGCACGGCAATATTTTCGTCTTTTAGCTGACGGAGGATCTGCTTCCCTGCGTCGACGGGAACCATCATTCTGCGTGTCTCCTATACGGCAGACCTATCGCTTGCTACGATTGCCACGAGCCATCATCTGCACTGCGCACCTGGATAGCGCAACTACTTCCGTCACCGCCCGCAACGCACCGCCTGGCTATAAGAAGACTGACCATCAACCACAAAGCGGGATTTGCGGCCTTGGAATCGCTTCTAATGCACGGCAATATTTTCGTCTTTTAGCTGACGGAGGATCTGCTTCCCTGCGTCGACGGGAACCATCATTCTGCGTGTCTCCTATACGGCAGACCTATCGCTTGCTACGATTGCCACGAGCCATCATCTGCACTGCGCACCTGGATAGCGCAACTACTTCCGTCACCGCCCGCAGCGCACCGCCTGGCTATAAGAAGACTGACCCTCAACCAAAAAGCGGGATTTGCGGCCTTGGAATCGCTTCTAATGCACGGCAATATTTTCGTATTTTAGGTGAGTGTGAATTTGTAAAGAAAAGTGTATATTCGACTATCTTTGGCTGCAAATCCCAACTGAAGTGTATACCTGTGTACTGTTAGCTGTCAACTGATGGGAGTCGACATTTGTACCTACCGCGCTCGAATAGGCGTTTTTGTTGCACGCTGTAGAGTGACTGAAACGTGCTCTCCTGTTTGGCTTCGGCCTGGAAACGTTACTGTCTACCTATGCTTGGGCGGCCGTCTAACTCCGATTCTTTTTTGTCTAGCCTACCTGTTGTTAACCGCGGGAGATGTTGAAACAAATCCGGGCCCTGATAAGGTAGCCCTAGTTCTAACTATTGTCCAAGAAATGGCATCGTCCAATGAAAAGTTTCACAATGACATTTTAGGAAAATTGAAAGATGTTGAGTGGAGTGTTAGGGAAATCAAACGGCGCCTTTCTAAGTTAGAAGACAGCTCTGATACTGTCAGCAATGCTTGCGTGGAAGTCAATAACCTTGGTGTGGTATTAAAAGAATCTCAGGGTCAACTCAAAAGCATAGATTTAAAACAGATGGAACAACCAAGCCGAGTTGTTGACGACCTGAATAACAGAATGCGTCGAAATAACCTACTTTTCAAAGGCATACCTCAGAACCCATCAGAAACATTGAAAGATACAGAAAAATACGTCACCGAATTTGTGTCCAAACACTTGGGAATTTCTGCTGGCGAAATAGAGCGTGCACACAGATTAGGGGAAGAAAAATCCGACTACGTTCGTCCCATTATTGTTAAATTTCTAAATTTCAAGGATAAAAGCAACATACTGAAGAATGCATCCAAGCTGAAAGATGTTGAATCGCCACGTGTGTGGATTGAGGAGGACTTCTCGCCCAGAATGCAATTCATTAGGAAGAAGCTGAGAGACTTTGCTCGGGCTAATCGGCAGCCTGAAGAAAAATACAAGCTCCTGTACGATAAGCTCCTCCTCAACAACAGGATCTACTGCTTCGACAGCGTTACTAGCGAGGTAGTAGCTCTTCCGAAGCGCAATAAGCCTCCCGAAAATGAGTGACTGAAAGGTGCACACCAGAGATCTTCTTTGTCAATTTTAATATCAAACTTTCGTAGTTTATTTCACAAGCAAGATCATCTTTGTTCTTATGTAGAATCATGCTCGGCAGACCTTGTGCTCGGCACGGAAACTTGGTTATCCGCAACATTGCTGATTCTGAGCTATCTTTGTCAAGCCATTTCTCGATATTCCGGAAAGATCGAGTCATATCACGTGGTGGCGTGGTGCTAATCGCTGTGAAAAAGAACTTGCAAGCGCATGTCATTCCTACAGATTCTTGCCTCGAGATTTTGTGGGTAGCACTACGTCTATCAACTGCTGTAACTTGTGCCGTCGGGGTCTGCTATCGCCCGCCTGATTCACTGCAAGAATTTACCGAATATATATATGAATCCTTAAACATTGTACAAAATAAATTTCCGCTGTCACCAATATTTCTAGCCGGCAATTTCAACTATCCAAATATTGACTGGCGCAATGGGAGGCCCCTGGGCGGCACAAGGAAAGGTGAATGCCAGAATTTTCTAGACATCCTTTCCTTGTCCAACTTGCATCAAATTGTTTCTTGTCCTACACGCGGTGGTTCGCTCTTAGATCTTGTGTTGACCACAGAACCAGAGTATACGTCAGTGAGTGTACTAGACGGTGTAAGTGACCATAACATGCTACACTGCGAATTTACAACAGCCAAGAAAAAAGCAGAAAGCAAGAAGAAACTGATATTTGATTACTCAAGAGCAAACACTGACGCGCTGATCGGTGACCTGGCATCCTTTTCGATCGAGTTCATGCGTACATTTAGTCTTCACAATTCAAATAAGAACTGGACACTTTTTCGCGACAAACTGATTTCGCTAAAGGAAACATATATACCAAAAATCGCTATTACCAAGTCGACACAAGGCCTCTGGTTCACAAATAAAGTAAAGCGCAGTATAGGCAAAAAGAAACGACTACACACAAAAGCGAAACGGTCGGGTTCAGTGAGCGATTGGAAGCTTTACCGCGAGCATGAGAAGTCATGCCAATCCGAAATTGCAGCTGCCAAGGAGAAGTTTTACAATACGGACATTTCAAACATGCTTCAAACCAACACGAGAAAATTTTGGAAAATTATTAATCCTAACTACTCAACACAAGCACCAATATCTTTAGCAGACGAAGAGAAACTTATTTCTTCGGCCGAGGTCGCAGCCCATTTTAATGACTCCTTTTGCTCTGTATTTACTGATGAGACTCCGATACCAACTGATCTTCATTTTCCGACCCTGTATTCCTGCATGCCTGACATAACTATCACTCCTGAAGGTATATCATCTGCCATTGATCGCCCTCCGACAAACGCGGCACCTGGACCCGACGGCATATGCCCCAAGTTACTTAAAATAGCTAAACCTGGAATTTGTTCTATTCTTGCATCTATCTTCCAACAATCTCTCGATACAGGATGTGTCCCAAGCGATTGGAACGTTGCTCGCGCCATCCCTATTTTCAAGTCTGGTGACCCATTAAATCCCACAAACTATAGGCCTATATCATTAACTAACACATGTTGCAAATTACTGGAACACATTATTTCATCGGCTATTATGAATTACCTCGGTCGACAAGACTTTTTCTTCGTTAACCAGCATGGATTTTTGTGCGGTAAATCTTGCGCAACGCAGCTATTTGAATTAATTACCGATGTTCATCATGCCGTTCACTCTTTGTGCCAAATAGATGCGATATTTATCGACTTCAGAAAAGCCTTTGATAAGGTTCCACATCAGCGCCTCATTAGAAAACTTGCATGCTTAAATATAAACACGAAGGTTGTCAAATGGATATCTAATTTTCTATCAAACCGCACCCAGTCCGTTTTCGTTAATGACCATTCATCTCCACTTGCCTCCGTGAAATATGGAGTGCCACAGGGTTCTGTACTCGGACCAATATTGTTTTTAGTCTACATAAATGACATCAGTAATAACCTGTGCTCTACAGTCCGGCTATTTGCAGATGATTGCGTGGTATATAGACAAATCAATAACCCTACGGATGCTTATTGTTTACAAGGGGACCTCATAAATCTCGGTAATTAGTGCAGAGACTGGGAAATGGAGATTAATGTGTCAAAAACGAAAGCCATCACGTTCTCAACGATCAAGCCGGAGTCCTATACTTATAGTATAAACGATGCCCAGCTGGAATCAGTGTCCATCATAAAGTATTTAGGCGTTCATTTATCATCCAACCTCTCATGGAACCTTCATATAGATATGACGCTCAGCAAGGCATCCAAAGCGCTTGGCTTCATTAGGCGCAACTTGCATCTGGCCAACTCGTCTACAAAACTTACGGCATACACTGCATTAATCCGCTCAAAACTCGAATACGCGTCGCTTATATGGAATCCACATCAGACCTATCTAATAAATAAAGTTGAATCTCTTCAAAACAAAGCTGCCTGGTTCATCGTAAAGAACTACTCACGCACAGCAAGCGTATCTGAAATGAAAAGGTCTCTTAACTTATCTCTGTTCGAGAAAAACAGGTTGCTTCAGCTCATGTCCTTCTTTCACAAACTTTACCATAGTCATTCACCCTTTTCTGCGCTACACGTAGTACCAGCTAACCAAGTATTTCCGCGACTGGATCACCAACACAAAGTACAGCCCATTTTCGCCCGCACAAATCTGTTTTTTCAGTCACCGCTTCTTGTTGCCATTCGCAACTGGAATCAGCTCCCGGAAAATGTGGCGTCCATCACTGACCACGTCACATTTGTCGACAGTCTGAAGTGCTTCCTGGGGCTGTGAATGTTGTATGAGCCGCATATATCTACCTGCAATGACGTATTTGCTTCATGTTCGAATTTTGTGTGCACTCGCCTGTTTGTGTATTTTCTCTGTATTCTAAACTTTTATTGTACCCCCCCCCCTATGTAATGCCCACACGGGCCTTTTGGGTAACTGAATAGAAAAAAAATATGCTGCCGACTGTGGTCTCCAATGTGCTCCCGCCAAATCAGAGCTTCTACACGTCAGGACAAACCACAAGGACAACACGTCTCTACACATATCTCTGTCGGGCGGTCCCATCAGAGAAGTGGCAGAGCTCCGGATCCTGGGTCTGTTCATCAATAACAAACTTAAGCCGTACTCTACTATAGCGAAACTCAAGAGCATAGGTGAGCAGGTAGGGCGCATGATCCACCGTGTTTCCAACAAGCGGGGTGGTCTGCGGGGCAGGGAAGCGCTACGGCTCGCCCATGCCTTCGTGACCAGCCGGATCCTCTACGCCGTGCCGTACCTACGCACCACCAAACAACAAGACGAGCGCATTGACGCCATCATCAGGAAGGCAACAAAGCGAGCATTGGACCTCCCGGTGGCTACCTCCAACGCCAAACTGAAGGCGTTGGGAGTGGTAAACTCCTATCAGGAGTTGCGGGAGGCCCACCTCGTGATACGCGGCTATCGCAGACGGTTCCTGGGCGCCGCCTGCTAAACCGCTTACACATCCAACACACATGCATACCAGAGGGGACGGAGAACATCCCGATGCTGTGGCGCCACGTTCTCTTGGTCGCTCCGCTCCCTCGTAACATGGACATGGCTTCACATGAAGGCAGACGACAAGCGCGGGTTCGCACGCTTGAGAGGCAGTATGGATATAAAGAGGGCGTCTACTCGTGGACATCACAGGGCAGTCGCCCACGGGATTCTTCACGGCTGCCGTAGTCCACCGGGGAATGAATGTCGACGGGCTACCTTTTCGGGCCCCAAATTCAACACGAGCGGAGGAAGTCGCAATAGCTCTCGCTGCCGCCGATCCAAAATCGAGAACAGTTATCACAGACTCTCGCCGGGCCGAAATATCCCCACTTGCCTCCGCCGATCCAACTCGCACAAAAGTGATCTGGGCTCCTGGCCACCAGGGTCTACGAGGCAATGAGGCCGCTGACGCGGCCGCCCGAGCGCTCACACACCGGGTTCCTCATCCTAGCTCTCCTGGCTCAGAAGCTCATAAACCGCTTCTGCGGTTCCGCGAAATCCTAATTCATTATTGGGACAGCCACCGTCTCTACCCAGTACCTGCCAAGGGCCTGAGTAAGGCGGAGGAGCGAACTCTGCGGCGCCTGCAGACAGGAACTCTTCTGTGTCCTGCCATAGCAAAACACTTCGATCCGAACACAGATGGGCGCTGCCCGCACTGTGGAGAGATCTGCGATATCTTTCACATGGTGTGGGCATGTACTCAGAATCCTCACCTTCCCCCTTCCCCCACCCCCACCCGATAGGCATGGGAGACTGCCCTCCTCAACTGCTCCACACTGGAGTCTCAAAAGGCTCTAGTAAAGCGGGCGCGAGACGGGGCCTCGTCGTGCGGTGTCCCGGACTAAGGATACCGACCATGTAGCAGGGTTTTTTGACCCTCAAACTCTCTTTGCATATTAAAGTTTTTCACCACCACCATGGCACACCAATGTCACGTCACACAAGTATACAGTCGTTCGCCTACACTCACTCCTCTCCGACATGCACTTAGCCCTATCTTATTATTTTATTTGCATTATTGCATCTCTAACTGCGCAAGTTAAGCTAGTACATTATGCGAAAGGTGGATATAAAAGGCCGCTTTAACAAACCTGTCCGAACGTGCCTACGTTGCCTGGAAGTAGCGTGTCTCACGCGCACTCTGAACTTCACGGCTTCGATCCCTCACGAATTACTTTCATTTTTCTTTCAGTAGAATTCCTCTACTTTGCATTTGCATCTCCTGATCGTGTTCAATTCATGCTGCTACCTTCTAATCACAATCCCTTTCCAACTCCGGCGCTTCACGAGTGACGTAAAATAATTTCGACCGATGCGGAGTTTGACGACTGAGCTCTGGACGTCGCATTTTCCGCAGAACGAAAGCCTCCAAGCTGTCGCTTTAAGCGTGAGGCAGCAAAGCGAGCATTGTGCGGCACACGCCGTCGCAAAGTTTGTTAGCCACGCGGCTTTATTACGGGAAAAAAAGAATTTTGGATTCCTCGCCGCACATTTCAATGAATTTATATAGTCGCTCTAGCCTTTTTTTTTTTTCAAGTAAAGTTTCTGAAATTTATTCAGTTCGATTGACGTGTCGCATATCTCACCCAATCGGATCGCGTTGTGCATGACTGATGGGGCGGAATTTGCACACATCTGACTACGGTCGGCAGAATTCATCGTGCCGGTTGATTCTCGCGGAGCTGCCGCCGAGTTTCTGCTTGCTGGCGCTAAAATCGAGTTCCAGTGAGCGAACACGCTGTGCTGGAAATAGTTGGGCCATATCATCGCACTCAGCGCAGTTACTTGGTCGCTATGGCTGCGCCCCTTGGCCGGTCGTGCCCACAATACGTCCCTGAAATCGCTCCCGACGAAACATTCTATCAAAACCTTCCAATCACCCCCCTCGCCCAGGACTTCGGAGCAACCAGAAGAGACAATTATACTTTTTACGACTAATTAACCCGTCTCCGACACGCTGTGTTTGGGACCCCTGTCAAGCTATCTTCACAGTCTTTCTGTCTGACTTGCTTCTTCTCGCACAGGAAAAGCATGTACTGAAATGAAAATCTCAGTTCAGCTAGTATAAAAGCAGCCCAAGGTCCACATTCCAAATGGAACAATCAGCTTCAACCCATAGTCTGTCAGGAAGAGTGGAAAGAGCGCACTAATATTTGCATTGAATTCAGCATGACACAAATATACACTCTGTAAACAAGGATCACCTCAAATGGGAGATTAAATATGTGCTATTGACCTCGAAACTGCATGTGTCGAAACTTTCGCTCCAGCAATGCGACGCAAAAATGTAATAACCTGTTTTACTGCCTTCACTAAACACTGGAGCATACACGAGCGTTCTCCTCTTTATAACACTGATCCTTTGTAAAGTCGCCAAAAATTACACACACACAAGACAAGAGAATGGGACAGAGGCGCCCTGTCCCGTTCTCTTGTCTTGTGTGCGGTTTTTTGAACCTTTACTTTACAATGAATTACCAACTAGCCCAGCAAGATGTTCTCTTAGCACTGATCATGCTCAGCTTTCTGGACGGACGGACGGACCCCTTCCCATGTAATTTCAACTTTATAATCTCGGTATGTTTCCTGTACGAAATCAATTATCTCGTGATTGATACCTTCATCTTTCCTTCCTATTATGATGTCCTGTTTCGCTCCTTTACTTGGTGAGATTACCCTGTAGTCACTGCTAAATGACCCAGCTATAACTACTGTAAAGCAGTTTATAGCGTGGATTTCCTCTAGACATTTTTCTTCGACACCTTCAATCCGTTCCTGCTTTCTTTAATTCGTTTTCGTCGTCCAGGATAAAATAAAGCAATTCATTGATCACCGCAGAGCTGAAGTTCGCGATGCAACTAAATATGGGCCAAGAAATTTCTGGAACCACATAAGCTCTCTGGGTAAAACGAATTAAAGAAAGCAGGAACAGACTGAAGGTGTCGTATGCATCGCTTATGTCCAAGAAGGCTAAATAGAGAGGTCTGTTTTCCGCCTCAGCTATTTCTATGCATTGGGTATACACCAGCAGGTTACAATCTAAGCGCCCAGAACTTCTGAAATCGTTCGTAAGTTCTTCTAATATCTTATTACTTTCTACCTATTAATGAATTTTTAATTTGACCACCTGCATGACAGTCAGTATATAACAGATTAAACGCTCGAAAGATTTTAGTTTATGCTATCTCCTTGCTCTTTAAAAATCGAATTCATTTTACTTTCTCGCCAGCTGTACGGCATTAGCTTATTTCTTATGAATGCAACAATGGTTTTTAACAACGCGGCCTTGCTTCTTGGACAAGATTCATTAATCAGCTTTATCGGAACTTCGTCTACCCCCGAGGATGTGCATTTAGGAATATTTGCTTCCGCTTTTCCATTTAAGACTGGTCAATTCGAAGCTCCTTCCTATTATCATGCCCTGTGTTGCTCCTTTACATGGTGAGATTACTCTATAGTCATTGCCAAATGACCCAGCTATAACTGATGTAAAGCAGTTTACAGCGTAGTCTTCCTCTAGACATTTTTCTTCGACACCTTCAATCCGTTCCTGCTTTCTTTAATTCGTTTTACCCAGAGATCTTATGTCGTTCCAGAAATTCCTTGGCCCACATTTAGTTGAATCACGAACTTCAGCTCTGCGGTGATCAATGAATTGCTTTATTTCATCCTGGACGACGAGCTGTACTTCCAGTTCCTTTTGACGATAAGATTCCCCTTTTTGGTATATTTCTTCTTGAGATAACTGCGCCTTGTGTGGCTCCGTGTTTTTTGAAGGCACCCGTCATTGCTCGATGAAGCTCTTAATTTCCTTATTCCGTCAGCTTCATGACAGTTTTGCTTTTTCATTTTCGCACTAATGAGTACTTTTGATCATAATCCCAGTTTTCCGTGGGGCATTTCTCTATTGCTTCCTCTACGCCTGCTGCTATTAGTACTATTTGTTTGTCGCTTAATTTTGCGTTGTTTTTCTGCAAACTAATACGGGACACATACTACCTGCGCCATTTGCCGACAGTGGCGTCGACAGGCTGCGTAGCTGAATGAGAAAGAGTAAAAAAAATGTACAAAAAGCGAATGAAAGCAGCTGCAAAATAGGCTTCGAGGCCAAATTGGGGAAAAACAGCACTGAGACATAACAGCGCAGGGAAAAAAAAGAGTACGCCGGACAAAACAGCACAGGGATAGAACAGCACGACAACAAAGCAAAACACATACGGCAGCGACCTTTGAATTTAGCAACTGCTCCTGTCGCTGATTCATTAAAGAACAGAGAAGGCTCATTCATTGAGGAACAGCGTTACTTCAACTGTGCATATGGCAGGACTAGTAGTTATGTAGTCCTTGCTTACTTCGGCTCAATAACCTAATATTTTTTTTTTCAGTATTATGCAAGCTGAATTTTGGCAACTGGGAGGTGAAATTTGCCCGGGTGTCGGAGAGACGTGCTATCTGCTAGCCATTTTCGGTTTTCTTGGCCGCTTTTGATGCATAACGTGCCGCTGCAAGCAGCTGCTTTGACGGGTCCTAGCCTTCAGCGGCCAAAGCTAACGTTCGTGGCGATGATGATTTCCAAATGATAGCGAGAGAGGCTACCAGTCAGAGCAGGAAGAGCGAGAGGCTGCTGCAATGGCCGAGTGCTCCAAGGCACTGGGAAGCCTAGCGCGTCTCTTCTTCGAATATGGATTGATGCATTTTCATTTTTTCTTCTGCTTCGTACTGCTCTGGCGCCAAATTTCGGAAGTTCGGAAGCATCAAAATGACACTTGACAGCTGCAACAAAGAAAATACAAGACCAACGAAAGTGTATAAAGAACAACAGACATCTAAATTTAGTTTCATCCTACAGAATTTCGATATCGGACCGAACCTCCTTTTATTGAAACGATCCCCAAATAAATGTGCTCGTTATTATGGTCGCGAAACAGAACGGTTGGAGTTACCTCAATTGATTGTTTGATTATTTAAGATTACGGCAGTCTGTAACATGGGAAACCCGCCGCGGTGGCTCAGTGGTTATGGTGCTCGGCTGCTGACCCGAAAGACGCGGGTTCGATCCCGGCCGCGGCGGTTGAATTTCTTTGGAGGAGAGGAGGAGGAGGAGGAGGATAAACTTTATTTCCGTCGACAAATGCATCTGACGGTGTGGGGTTACAGCCCCATCAAGTGGCCATGAGCCCGTGGCGTTCGGCGACTTCTAGGGCTCTTGTCACAACCCGGATCTGTGTGTCCGAGTCGGAACTGAGCAATGCGGCCTCCCACTGGTCTGGATTCGAGAGCTGCAAGCCTCGAGGGGGGGAGTCCCGAGGGCAAGCCCAGAGTATGTGGAATAGAGTGGCATGTTGGCCACACAGTTGACAGGAAGGGGAGTTGACCCCAGGGTATATGCGGGCATATATCGCGGGGTTGGGGAAGGTATTCGTTTGGAGTTGCCTCCACGCAACTTCTTGGGGTTTGGTGAGAGAACTATGTGCGGGTGGATATAGAAGTCTACCTAAGCGGTAGTGCATGGTTATGTCATTAAATGTAACCATACGATCCCTCGCCGTCCGCAGGACGGGCGACACCACATCCCGGTCGACGAATCCTCGGGCATAATTGTGGGCCGCCTCGTTCCCTGGATGCGATGAGTGCGCAGGGACCCAGATCAATGGATCGGGCGGAGTTGAAGTTTGGTGGAGTGGAGGAGAGAGAGGGTAACAGGGGAGACCCGGCCTTTGGCGAAATTACGAATCGCAGATTTAGAGTCGCTTAAGATGGTCTCTGCAGAGGTGGAGACCATCGCCAAGGCTATGGCCGCCTCCTCGGCCTCCTCAGGCGATCTGACGGGAATGAAGCACGCAACTAGCGGCCGTCCGCAGTGGTTTACAACCGCGAGCGAAAAAGCTTCGCGGTCGGGGTATTCGGCGGCGTCGACATAGACTGCTGTCCGATCTGTTAAATACCTTTTGTGCAGAGACTTAGCCCTGTGCTTCCGGCGAGCGACATGATACTCTGGGTGCATATTTTTAGGAAGAGGGGTAACGATAAGGTTACTGCGGATATGGTGTGGATGCTGGACCCTGTCGGGTGTGGTTGTTTCGAAGCGTATTCCAAGCTTGTCGAGTATGTGACGTCCCGTGGAGGTGTGAGTGAGACGCTCGTACTGAGAAGTGAGATGAGCTTCCGAGAGCTCCACCACAGTGTTGTAGACCCCTAATGCCAGTAGTTTATACGTGGGGGTCCGGTGGGGGAGATGAAGAGCCGCCTTATATGCCTGTCGAATAAGGCAGTCAACGCGGTCCTGTTCCTGGCAGCTAAGGTAGAGGTAAGGGAGGGTATATGTGAGGCGACTGATAACAAACGCCTGAACAAGACGTCGGAGGTCAGCCTCTCGCATGCCTCTATGTTTATTAGCAATGCGACGAATTAGACGAATTGTCTGCGATACAGAGACTGTAAGTTTGGCTAGAGTGTCGGTGTTTTTCCGATTGCTCTGGATGAGAAGCCCCAATACCCTAATGGTGGATACTTCGCGTATGGGCTGACCACTAGCAGTAATGCAGATGGGAGGATGGCCGTGGAGGCCGGGTTGACCTCGGATGAGCAGCAGCTCTGACTTCTGATGGGAGCACGAGAGGTCGGCTGCGGCTACATGGCGCTCAATGACATCGACCGCTTGTTGAAGTGCGGATTCAACCTCAGCATCGTTGCCTGTTGAAACCCAGAGGGTAATGTCGTCTGCGTATAAGGTATGGGATAGCCGGGGGATAGCGTCTAATTTAGAAGGTAGCGTGAGCAAGGCGACATTGAAAAGAAAGGGGGAGAGAACGGATCCCTGGGGGGTGCCATTGCTACCGAGGTTTATAGGGTCTGAGAGGAGAGAGCCAAAGCTAAGTTCAGCTGTACGACCAGAGAGGAAAGTACGTATATACTCGTAGGTACGGTGACCAGGAGTTAGTAGGGAGAGGTTAGTGAGAATAGCTCCGTGCGAGACGCTGTCAAATGCTTTAGTTAAATCAAGCCCTAGAATAGCCTTTGTGCCCGCTCTGGCAGAGGGGCACAGTATCTCTCGTGAGAGCTGGAGCATAATGTCTTGCGTAGAGAGATTTGAGCGGAAGCCAATCATGATGCGAGGTAGGAGATGGTTATCTTCAACGTAATTATTGAGATGGTTGAGAATGACGTGCTCCATCAGTTTCCCAGCACAGGAAGTGAGAGAGATGGGGCGGAGATTTTCGAGAGCTAGTTGTTTGCCTGGCTTCGGTATGAAAGTCACGCGTGCATGTTTCCATGCTGTGGGGATTTTACCCTCTCTCCAGCAATCATTCATAAAGGCAGTGAGGGCCTCAATGGACGGGTCATCTAAATTACGGAGAGTTTTGTTGGAAATGTCGTCCGGTCCCGGGGCAGAGTTAGGACGGAGCTGAGTGAGAGCGAATCTTACCTCAGCTTCCGAAATCTCCTGATCGAGGGCAGGGTTGGTACCGCCCATGTAGGGGGGGAGAGGGTCCGGGGAAGTAGTATTGAGATAGCGTACACGAAGTTCATCGAGAAGATCCTGGTCTGAGCCGGGGTGTTGATGGACTATGCGGGAAATGCTGTCTCGTTGGGATGTTTTGCAACCGTCTGGGTCTAAAAGGTAACGGAGAAGGTGCCAGGTGCGAGTTAGCCCGAGCTGTCCACGCATGTTGTCACAAACTTGACCCCATTGCTGGGTAGTCAGTGCGATAGTGTGCGCCTCAATCTGTTTGTCTATCTGAGCTACTCAACGCCGAAGCGTTCTATTGTGGCGCTGTTTTTTCCAACGGTTTCGCAGGCTTTCGCGGGCCTGCCATAGGTGGAGGAGACGGCTGTCTGTATTGGATTGACCAGCCGTGATAGGTGATTCTTGAGTAGTAGCAGAGACATCTGCCTGCAGTTTAGAGATCCACTCGTCCAGGTTATTAATCCGGGTAGGGGCGTTCTGAGCACGTAGGGAACGAAACTTGTCCCAATCCGTGATTAGGGTCGGGCGACCTCTCCGGCGGAACGGGGACATGCTGAGGGTGGTCGCGAGGAGATAGTGGTCGCTGCCGAGGGTATTCCCAGTGTTGAGCCACTGATCGAACCGTACGTTTTTGCAGAATGTCAGATCAGGTGAAGTGTCAACAGACATGCTGTTTCCTACGTGGGTGGGAGTGTGAGGGTCAGTAACCAGGGTGAAGCCCAGTTCCTGTGCTCGCAACCACAGAGTGTTACCCTTTCGGTTGGCGGTGCGGTAACCCGAAGCGGGTTGGTGAGCATTGAAATCTCCTACACTGAGGAGACCGGAATGGTGCGCGAGCCTGTTGACCCGGGAAAGAAGGGTGGTGAAGTCGCGTCTTCTGTCTTTTGGAGAGCTATAAAGGTTAAGAATGAAGAGGCTTTGGTCGACCCTTTTACGAGGGAGGAGTACGAGCAAGATGCAGTCTACGCCAACGTCGTCTAAGGAGTGTTGGACGGCCGTCAGGTTGCGTTGAACCAAAATAGCGGTGTCGGGAGTGGTGACATCTAGGGGGGAGTATGGTTTATAGCCAGGTAGTTTCACTGGGGCCATGAGTTTCGTGGAGGGCGATGATATCAGGGGGGATGTCGGAATTTTGGACATACTGCTGCAGGGTGCCTCGCTTGCGGCGAAACCCCCTGCAGTTCCATTGCCACACATTAAGTAGGTGGCGGGGCGCCATGGTGAAGTGCGGATGAAGCTAAGATGAGTTGGTTGGCGGGAGCGTGCGGCAAGCGACCGTATGGTTTAACGCGCGTCGTGTGGAGGGCGGCCGCTGCGTCTCCCCTAGCTTCAAGGCCTGTGATGCGTGTTTGGATCTGCTGCATGAGGGTGTTAAGTTGTTGTTGGATTTGCTGCTGCATTTGTTGTTGAAACTGGAGCATTTGCTGTTGGATTTTTTGGGAGAACTCAGCAAATTTCGCTTCGAGCTTAGCATCAATTTTAGCCTCTAATTTTTCCTCTAGGCGAGCCTCAAATTCCTCGAGGTCGGCAAAATTAACGTAGCGTTCTGAGCGGGAGGTAGCTTTCCGCTTAGAGGGAGGACTAGAAGTAGTATCTCTAGGTTGCGGGGCAGTAGATGATGGCGCCTGAGGTGAGATGGTAGGAACAGGTTGAAGTGGTAGAGTGGCATTTGTTTGAGGTGGTGGATCGGGTGCAAAGGATGGACGCTTTAAAGAAGCGTTTTCTTGTTGGAGTCTACGATTGCTAGCTTTAAGGGCTGTTATCGCGTCGCGCAGGGCTTGCAGCTCTGAATCACGAGACTGAGATTGCTGAGAGTGAGAAGCCGCATCTGCCCAGCTCACCTGGTTTTTCGTGGAGGGCTCTCGTTGAGGAGACGACTTGGAGTCCAGGGGTGGGAAGGACTGGGAACGATTCCGGCTGGAGCGCCGGTAAGAGGAGGAGGAGCGGTTGGAGTCCATTTTGGTCGAGGTGTTCTCAGCCCCTTGGCGACGGGTCCGGGATCGGGAACGATGGGAGGTGGAGGCACTGTCTGAGTCAGCTTGTAGCTGGCGTTTCAGTACGGCAGCAGGCATTTTGTAGCGGCGTTTACACTTGGAGGAACCAGTCTGGTGAGGACCAGAACAAACTACACAAGTGGGGGTGCATTCATGGGCCTCGTCAGGGTCGCAAACTCCGCAGTGAGGACACTTGGAGAGCTTGGGAGACGGCAAACGTCCTCTCAGTGTCCCGTTTTGCGACAGTTAAGGCAGGCTTCCACTTTGTTCTTGAAGATGTAGCAGCGCACAGCACTGCCTGCGTAGGAGACTTGGCGGGGGACCTTTGTCCCTGCGAAAGTGATGACAATAGATTGGGTCTTGCCTAAACGGCGGGCGTAGAGAATGCAGTGTTCTGGATTCTGGGGTATCAAGTACTCCATGATTTCCTCCTGGGTCTCATCCACGTATTGGTGGTGAATGATACCTCGGACGTATGCGCCTGGTGGGGCCAAATAGGTGGCAACTGGGTAGCTTGTCGGACCCAGGATGATTTCCTGTAGCTTCGTGTAAGTGATGGCGCGGTCCCGGTTCGGGGTGCTAAAGGTGAGGGTGTTCTGAACGAAATTCACCCGAAGGCGGTCCTCTGCGGTATCGGAGTAAGTCAAACGAAGGCTTGAGGTGATTGCTCTGCGAAGAGCGTTCTCGCCCCAGGCACGCAGATTGAGGCCCCCGCGAGGGCGAATGATGACTTTAAAGACTTCAAGAGGGAGATGTGGCAGCGACGGAGCACGTCGAGGTAGCTTACGTGACGTGGTGAGAGGTAGCTGCTGGGACGCGGTATGCTGGGCGGACGCGGAAGGCGACTCCGTCAGCGGTGGCTTGGGAGTGCGTTTCGACGAAGAAGCGGTGGAGCCGCGTTCGTAGCAGCTGGCTACGTAGGTCCAGTCCGTGGGTATATAATCTTGAGGGGCTAGATCCTCCCCCTCCACGGTGACGACGTCCATGCTTGGCGAAGCACTGGGCACGGCTGCGAAGCAGAGCCTATCGCCAGCGGCGGTAGGCTTAGCGAGGTTGGCGCTGGGCTCGGTGGAAACAAGTGTCCATGCAGGTCACAAAAACGGAGTGCCGGTCCCGAAATTGGGCTGGGCAGGTGCCGAGCACCTTCGTGAACTTCGGGACACACAATAAAATTCGGCGGAAGGTCAAAAGTCGGTCAAAACAGGAGAAATGGGCGGAGCCCATACGCACACGCGTCTGCACACCAGGCCAGGAACGCCGACCTCCCTTTGGAGGAGATATTCTAGAGTCCCGTGTACTGTGCGATGTCAGTGCACGCTAAAAAAAACCCCAGGTGGTCGAAATTTCCGGAGCCCTCCACTACGGCGTCTCTCATAGCCTTAGCCGCTTTGGGACGTTAAACCCCATAAACTAAACTAAACTGTAACATGGGAAATAAACAGAAAATAGAAAAACTAACTCAAGCTAGACCAGAGCTAGTTATAATGGAGTTTGAATCCAGGCAGCTTACGCGCTGTTTTTCTCGCGCACGTAATCAGTGCTGCGTTCTTTCCTTTACAACCACGGGCCCATGACAGCCCCGCTAAATTGCGCTGATGAATGGAGTACTTATTTCACAGGACCTGTAGTGTTCAGGTGCTGTTGGTGCGGGGTTTCCTGACGCTGGTCTTTTATATTGTTGAGGTAGATACTCTAAGAAGCGGCGCGCACGTGTTTGTACAAGCGTTGAAATTACTATCTCAATATGCATATGGCCGGATATCATGATTACAAGCAATGTATGCATGCAATCCACCAATTGATGTTGGCTATTTCCTCGCATTTTGATTGCGCATTTAGTGAGTGCTACTGATGGATCGCTTACAAACTTTACTTCATCTGCAGTTGTAATCAAATAAGGTTTAACAATTACTCTTCCGCTCATCTTTCATGCCCTACTATCTCTGTTTTTTCAAACAGTGGTTCGCACCTTCCTTTGCACTGGCTACAATGCGGCGCTAGATTTCTGGGATGGACAATCTGTTCACTTGTGCTTTGTATCTTTGCTAGCCTTGTGTCAGCCTTATTAGCTTGCGACCAATCACTTTCGCGCATGCCGACAGTGTCGCCTGAAGAGCGTACACAGGTGCAGCAAGGAGATCGGACCTGATGCATATTTTCAACGTGTCCGCACTATATAATATGACGTGCAACCGAGTGATTTGCTAGTGTAACGAAGCACAAGGGTTTGCAACCTCATGCAGACTATATGTAACTTTCTTAACATCGTTGTACGTGCACTGCATGCACAGACACGTGCGCGCAGACTTGACGGCATCCGACTTTCAGCTCAGGTTGTGAACACGCAATCTCGAGAGCACTTTTGTTTACTTTCAGCATATTTTAACATTCCTCTTTATCAATGAAATGCTGTATTTCATTGTCACTGGTCGGTGCATGATATTTTTCATAAGTTTGTTTTGCACTTGTCTTGATCGTCAATGGTTGGAGTGAAGGTATAAATAATAAATAAACAAGTAAAATAAACACATAAATAAGCTCTTGAAAGTGTGTTATGTCATCCAGGAACAGGCTTGCAAGAATTTTTCTAGAGGGAGGAAACAACGTATTTATAGTAAGGTATCCCAAACATCGATGTTGCGAGGAAAGAAGCTGTGCTTGAAGAAGTGATCGGGGTGATCGACCGATGCGCTAATCCCGGCCAAGGTTAGAAAGGAAGACCGAAGCTATAGCAAGATGCAACTTTTAAAAAAAATTGCGCCTCTCCCGTAACCGAGAGTAGAGTAAGCATGAAATGTTTACGGGCCTAACACAGGCTCCATTGCTCGGCTTAAGCAGCTGTGACGGTGGCGGCATTGAAATCCAGGACGATGCAGAAGCGTACGCGAACACGACGAGACGCAGGCCTGACAAGAATGTATATGCAGCGCGTTCGAATACTCCGCGAGCGTGAATACATCTGCCTGCAAGAGGGGGAAAGGGCATGAAGGCCCTGCGGCCGGTCTTTTACATGCGTGAGTGTAGGACCGCAGCGCCATCCTTGAGGAGCGCGCGAAAGCAGTTTTTCGGCCGAAAGCTCTTCTCGCCCTGGAGCTCCCCTCTTTCTCCAAGCGGCCTTCTCTCAAAGCCCCTAACAGATCACGTATGACAACGAAGTGTATTGTGGCATGTATGTGCTTTTTGCACGCGTTATTAGAAATCGGAAATTATAATTCCGTGCATTATCAAATGCACAGCTCGACTGATATCTTGATAAACATTGAGAAGACACTGGCAGCAGTTATTTTTTGTGACTCGTGACTTTTGTGACTACGGGACCGGCAACCGGCCCTTGTATGCCGGTCCCGTAGGAGGGCTCAGAGAGTCTCGTTGAATCTCGTTAAGTCTTGTACGGTGCCCGGATGTTCTCGTTTCAGAGCCCGGATGAGTGGAATTCAGAGCCCGGATGAGTGGATTTCAGTGCCCGGATGATGGCTCTCGGTCGCGGCGTGACGTCACCACACTGCCGACAACGGGAGCTAAAAGCATTTCATGCATAATAGCAATTGTTAAAAATGGACCATGGTCTGCGGCACCCTGCAATGCTTCGCTAGCCAGCCGCAACATTAAACGAAGTCGGCTCTTTATTGTTTGGCATTACCAAACATGCCAGGTATCGAAATTCTTGAGCTTGTAATGTTTTTCTTGTGATTAGCTAAGAAGAAAAGTTTTAACAACGGACTACTTTTCTGTCTTGGAGGAATTCTCTGTGGTGGTCCTGATTGTGGGCGGAGGTTCACTGCAGAATTAAGTTGTATCCGGCTATAGCGACGCTATACAGCGGGAAATTCTGCATTCTCGCTGCCTTCGTCTTCACGACTAGAGTACTGTCACGATGGAAAGAAACGCTAACGGAGCGGAGCCTAGGCGCTCTGCTGTTCACATTTGTTTCTAACACGCTTTAAATTTGGTGGTAGAAAAAAGAAGCTAGTGTTGTCCGTGATGCATTCTAGGACGACTCTAACGCCTTTTTCTTACCACCCGGGTAGAAGCGCCGTCAAACCGTATTCGAACAACGGAGTGCGTAGGCGCTGCGCTGTTCGTGCTTCTTTCCATCGTCATAGTACATACGCAAGTTGTTGGCATCTTTGATGCGCAAAGGTATCAGGCGTCCCTTTTCTTTCAAGAGAACCCCCCCGCCCCCGCCCCCCCCCCCCAAAAAAAGAGAAAGAAAGATCTGATGAGAGCTCGTGCACAATTTAGAGACGCCATAAAAACTAAACTTGTGCCACTCGCTCAACCGCGCAGCCATGGAGTCACGTCTGCCGATTCCTGAGCGCGGGAGGCCATTCTCGGCAGCTTTAGAACGAGCCGCTAACGCGAAGCCGTTAAAATCTAATAAAAAGCACGCTGGTTTTTATGTCACTGAAAGCGTGTCATATAACTTAGGAAAAAAAGCGAGAGCTCGTGGCCGGTGCATTTTCACGGCACCAATTGGCCTTTTTCACATGGCCTTCTGCGCATGCGCGCCTCTCCCCCTCCAGCTCCACTGGTTGAAAACTGCCATTTTCCACTGCGCATGTATGCGCATGCGATGGGCAAAGCTTCCACTTCCACTTTCGCTATTGAACCAATTTTGTTCGGAACCAGCGCTCCCTTTGACGCCTTTCTTCTCCCGATTAGAGACGCTTCGCCACTCGTAGCGACCTTTTCAAAAAGAATCGATGGGCGCCGCCATGTTGGGCACAGGGCCGAAAATCAAGCTCCCCATGTTCTCTCCACAGCCCAGAAAACCAGTTTTACCGAGGGTCGGTCCTTTCTCCCCCGTGCCATGGGGAGTGGCCTCGTCAGCACTCGCGATTCTCCACCCCCTCTCCAAATTGCCCCATTTACATCCATTGACCCGTCGGCAGCACTAGCACGAACGATGAACAGCGAACTCTACTCGTCGCGTTTCTCAAGGTCATGTTTTCCGCAGTCCAAGCCGTACTTCCAAAATGGCATACAAGCGCGCCCGCCACGTAGAGAACCTGCGCTGCCGTTTTTTCCGCGGACTCTGGCGCCGCTCCGTAGGAAGCGTAGGAACACTGGCCGTTGTAGGAACAAGGTGGCTTCGGCAGCGACGAAAAAAAACGCCGTAACAGGAGGCACTGCTGCGTCTTCAAGGGCCACACTAAAGAAGGCTTTGAAAAGAACGTCACTTTCTATACGTCTGCGTCGGGGCCTTACGAAAAAGAGCTCCGAGAGAGGTGGATACCGGCGGTACGACGCGTACGGTGAATCCGCTCGCGGCTCATGTGTCGGTTTCCTCTGCGTGGTTCAGGTTTTTGTAATGTGCTGCGAGTTCATACGTAGTACACATTGCCTAACGCACTGTTTGTTGATACTACAGCCCGGACGGCAAACCATGGCAGCCGAAGGCCAATGGCAGAATATGCAGCAAAAATTACATTGGCAGTGCAACAAGCAGCGTAATGCACCACTCTGCACAGGTGTCGACCATTTTCTCCGCACAATACCCCCGCGAAGTTCCTTGCGACCCATCAGTAAACGTTGAGAGGTACAAGAGGTAAGACGTGATTCGCCAGCGCTGTTTGCTGTGATCGTATATGCGGATCGATGAGCAGCACCGGCGGCGCTTTTATTCACGAGTTGAGCAATGCTAGTAATTGGTCGTGTACGTATTGCCAGAATTCGTTTATTACTTCTTTGAACATGCATACTGATGTATCCTGTGTTATTAGGTTTCTTATTTTTTGCACAAATCAAAAGAAGTTCGCTGCTTTGATATGCGTTACTCTAGGTTACGCAGCTTGGTGACGCTACATTTTTCTATTTCTTCTGCTGCGAAATTCTGTGCGCCGTTTTGTACTTGCGAGGTACTGCGAATGGATTTGTGCCCACAGCAGATGCACTCAAGCGGCGTTGAGGAACAGATAAGTCACGTCTTCGCAGTTCCGTCTCTCAGAAGTTCGAGCGGATTGTGACCCAGGTAGGCCATAGTAGTGGGCGCAGTCAAAGGAATTTGAGTAGATGCTTGAAAGCAGCCACGCTGTTCAGGCTATTAAAGGGATGCAGATGTTGTCCAGCCGTGCAGACTACACTTGTTTTTCCAATTCTCTGCTCCTTAACTGGCTGCTTAAGTGTCTTAAAGTGGAAGAATGTCCAGAATATGCAATTTTCGACCCCTCCAGTTGGAGATAACGTTCACAGGCCTGTCAGTCTACAAAAGATGCTCACTGCGAATCTAGGTGGAGGTCCAGGTTTGCAACCATCTGCAGAGAGTGCAAAGAAACCAGTGAGTTAGTACACTGCATGTAAAAAAATGACACCTTAAATTGTTTTCTATTTCAGTTGTTAGCTCAAGAAGGCCGCTTGTGACTTCTCGCTGTCAGTGCAAGATTCGGAAGCTGCAGAGAGTGATGTTAGGAATCACTCAATCTGCTGTGAACTCTAAACAGCGTGCTTGTTGGTAATCTGTTGGTTCCTTATTGTAATCGCCGCAAACCTCTAAGGGCTTGATCAAACGCATCAACTGGCGCCAGCGGTATCAAGGAGGCCGTTCGTATCGTCGTGGTTTGATAGGATACCTCGGGAGCCACATCAAATGATCTTTGCTTGTTTCAATACGCCAAAGAATGCTGAGGTTGCATGGAGTTGAAGTCAGTTCATGGCCGTTCACTAATCTCATTTTCCACCGCCGGTTCAGTGCTGTATTGTTCAACAGTGTTCCATAATTATCAAGATCGCCCTAAATGTGACCATTGCAAGTTCATGCTGAAACGTGCCAAAATACGTGTGGGCTTTGGACTCGTAAACAGGAGTCTGTCATTAGGCGGCTCCCGCATGCTGTTCGGCACAGTTCGGCACGTGCTCTCAGGGGTGTCTTAATTTTGAGCACGGTAGTGCAGAGGAGCACGCACATGATCAAGTGATACATGTTCTTGCGACACATGGAGACCAACCATGCATTGAAAGAAGAAAAAAACGGTCATATTTTCCCAACAGCATCCTTAGCTTTAATGGCAGACGAAAACAGTGGCTGAGTCACGCTGGATGCCTCTTGCGTCATAGCGTGCATCTTTTCCGAGAAAGTCGAATATCTTTCATTGCCTTGATGGCAGCTGGAATCCAGTTGCGTGCAGCCACAATGCCTGAAGATTAAACGACAAAAATTGTGTTTATTGTGACATGCACTGTTATAATGATCACAGTGCAAAGGCAACTAGTAAATGCTGTCATTAAATTTAAAACAGTGTTGCAGACATCCACTTCACACTCAATATGACTCGCAATGCCTGTGCACTGAACCGACTGAGCCTTCTGCGTTATAGTACATCAATGGATTGTCACATAATGCCCCCAAGCTAGATTTCAGTGTGCTTTCTTTGTATTGATAGCTAATGCATATATTTACAGGTTTCACTGCTTGGGGAACTGAGATTTTGCATATTTATGACGTTGCAACACATGCTATACGTGACAGTCCTTCCAAGAGAATAACCAGGCTTTCTGATACAGTGAGGAACATTCTAGCATATCCGGTAATTTCATTTACCACCAAGCCCGCAGCATCTATAGCTTTGTAAACTGCATAATAAATCGGCAGCGTAAAAAAACTGCTGCAGGACGTTAATTTGGGAGAAACTGCGGAAATGATCAGAAGACACTCATAAAGATGTTCACAAATCGATATACGGTGTAGTTCGTCTTAAGACGGAAGATTTGATATGCGTACATTTCAACCCGGGAATAACATGAACCGACACCTTTTGCACCTGCACAGGGTGCCGAACAGTAGAGCGCTGGCTGACTGTTTCTATTAGAGGACCATTCTTCTTTATTGCATTTTCGCAGAGAAGCGTATAGAGTTGACTAGAGGAACCTGGAAGTAAAGATGAGCAAATGTACTCGTATATCAAACATAGCGCCACACTCAAAACAACAAGGCTAGGATGTTCAGCAGTGAAAAGGAAACTTTGTTGCTACACAACTTGAATGCACAATAAACAAACTGCTCGGAACCATGGCACTAGGAAAGCCATAGCAGTTGTGCACAATAAAGTAGACAGGTTATTTTTATGATGAGTATATGAAAATCAAAAGCTGTCTGAGCACAACAGTTTTGTTTTGGTATAGCCTGCTGTACACATCAAGAGCCTCCGGGGCCGCTCATTGCACTGTACCTGCGTACACTTGCACACAAACAAAACCCAACAATAGGCTGTCCTTACTGGGCACTATCCATTATCGTGCCTGGCACTGCATGCTTGCGGCAAGATGCACTTCACTTCTTTTGGTCCATACGTGTGTTAAGGCTTGAGTTTTGAAAAATGTCAGAACGGACTACAACTTATGTCAACAACCTTAGCAAGTTGCCTGGTTCTGAGCAGGCAAACAGTAAAAGATTAAACTCTGGCACTTCGGGACCCCGCAGTGGAGGGCTCCGGTTTAGTTTAGACCACAGGTGGTTCTTTAACCTGCGCTGACGCTGTACAGAAGACTGGCACCTTTTCCAAGGCAGCTGTTTTTACTCCAACTGAGTACATGACACACAAGTTGCATTACCTCTCCCACCATGTACTCATGAGGTAACGCAAGTGCTTCCAGCCGATTCTCTAGAGAACCACACTGGGAGGCCCCTGCTAAGTGTAACACAAAGTGGCCAAGACATGCTGTCATATTAATGGCACGAACTATTTTTACAAAGGATGCAGCACAACTAGCTAGTAACCATTGCACACTTATGCTTGAGTAAAACCGAGTCGCAAATTTTTTTGACGTGTAAACTGAAGTAGCCCAAGGTAATTAGAACATGAATTGTTACAATTCGCGCATAAGATCTAGATAATAGATCAGCTAACATTCATTTGAAGCTAATTTTCGGGCAAAATACTCTTAGCCATAGCTACAATTTATATGGTTTGCTATTCTTTATCACACACTAATTGGCGAAAACTAGAGCTTTAAAGGAGCACGGCTAACGTGACAACACCCATGAATGACTGCACTTAATCAGAATCCCTTAGATCTCAACACATCTAAAAACTCGGCCTTCTCAGCACCTGAATGCCAAGTACCATAAGCCGTCTTTCTAAAGCATGACAGCTAAGCATTCATGAAATGCTGTTAATTCCTGGTTAATTCCACTGCTCATGTTCTGCCCCATTGGTCTTAGAGCCTCGTCATTTAACCTGTTTATGTTATTCCGCACACGAGCTGCTCATTGAGCCCATCAATTAACTTCCTCTCCAAAAATCTTCGTACGATGACGTACCTACAATGAATTGGGCACTATCTCCCATCCCTTATGTTTATCATTATCCTCTGTTTTGTGCTTCCTGATAAGCCACTAACAAATCCTGAGCTGCAATTTCCAAATAAACTGACGGAGTGAATGTATACTTCTGTGCTAAATCCGGCTAAAACCAGTAACCACCTGTGAGTACATCCATTTTAGGAGTGCCTTCTGCAGAGCCTTTCCCTTACCTTGCACTGTCACCCTCCTGAGCAGCTGCCAATGAAGGTGCGCTGTGCCACTGCCTCTCTTGACCAGACAGTTGTGCTGGCCCTCTTGAGAAGTACTGCATTCTTTGGGATTCCGTCCAGGGTGTATACGTAGCCATCTCGATCTCGACCCAATGTATGAATGCACCTGCAGGAAAAAGTACACAGGCATAAGAATTGGATGCTATATTCACAGCCAAGAATGAAATGTTCATTGCATTTGTTGATTGCATAATGTCATATGGCACTGTGCTTTAATGACACAGTAGCACAAAAGTCAACAATCATTTAGTAGTTCAAAATCAAAAGAAAACTTACACCTTTACATTGATGGTGTCATGCAATAGTAGTAGGTTCTGGTACACGAAAGAAGTACAAAAGGCTATTGTGTACTTTGCCTTTATATATTTGCAACTTCAACTGTACAAATCATTTAGAAAAATGACTTCATGCTATGAAAATAACAGATTCGTGTCTGGTATAGCAAACATAAAAGTAAAAATGATATGCAACAGTAGGAGCACTGCCTGTGTTTGGACAAGAGGCTCGACCTCCTAAGAGCAACTCTTTGTTTACAGTTCTTCCAGATGCCCGTATTAAGAAAGGCACCAATTCTAATGGAACATGTCCTCAAAATGCTAGCCACTTCATATTTCTAGCGGTAAAAAAATGGAACTTTATGTGACAACATTCATTGCGCATTGGTTCCTCCTTGAGCAAAAGCGTGCGAACTTAAGTCAATTTAAAACTAATTCCATTTAGGCACAAGTATGCGCAGAAGAATTTTTTGCCGAGGCTCAATAAGTATTTAATTAAAACTAGGTATGTGGTTACGGCGCTCGGCTGCTGACCAGAAAGACGCGGGTTCGGTCCCGGCCGCGGCGGCCGAATTTCGATCAAGGCGAAATTCTTGAGGCTCGTGTGTTGTGCGATGTCAGTGCACGTTAGGGAACCCCAGGTGGTCGAAATTTCCGGAGCCCTTCACTACGGCGTCCCTCATAGCCTGACTTGCTTCGGGACGTTAAACCCCAATAAACCAATAAACCAATTAAAACCAGGTATAAATTTTTTGAAGTGTGCAAAGTGAGCAGCATGTAGAGCGGGGCTCAAACAGCGAGAACCGACTCCATAGTGTCGAGTTCACGAGCGAGGGAGTCCAACTGCAACAAAAAGAAACTATGTCCAACGATGTGCGCTACACGGAAGCTACACCTGCACTGAGAGCAGAATGAACAGCAGGGCTCAAATAGCGAGAATGAAATCAAATCACATCATTTTTTTTCATCAATTTGATGGTCACTTGGGCTAAACGCTGTACAGAAGAGCTTAACAAATGCCAAGGAAACCAATAGAAGTTATGGCAGCAGCAAACAGAAATCAATATCAATTCATGAACAATACAAAAGTAAACATCAATAAAAATCTATACAGCGCATACATCGCAGTAACACAACACAGAGAAGCTTTCAAATGTTCGACAGTAATAACCGCAACAAACACAGTTCAGCAATATGAAAACAGTTGCTGAAGATTTGGACAACAACTTAAGTAATGACAGATGGAAGGATCCAGGTTAAATTTGCACAGATTAAGTTGCGAATTGTTTTGGAGTAAATCCAGTAGTTTGTAATGTAGGACGTCTTCCAAGGCGCTGCGTCGCGAACGGCTAGCGGTACAGTCCCGGTACAGACCAGAGGCAGCGATCAGTCCAGCACACGTTCAAGCCTCGGCACGGTTTTCGCTTGTCGTAGTCTTCTTCCTTAAGCGTCAGCCGGTAAAGGTGCCGTAGCCGAAGGCCTGTCTTACAACATCCCCCGGGCGAAAAGGCGCCATCCTGGCAGCCTATGGTGATGTGACGACGGCTGGGTCGTCGTATGGTTTGAGGCGGTCGGTGTGGACTATTTCAAGGCCTCGGCGACGACGATCAGTGGACGGAGTAAGGAATTCGATGAAGAAATTGACGGGGGAGGTCTGCTTAAGAATGCGGTAGAGGCCCTGGTACATGCTGAGAAGTTTGGAGGAAAGGCCGGGACTTGAGGAAGGCACCCTCAGCCAGAGCAAAGAGTGATGAAGATAGTGGCAAGAAGTGCAAAGGAATCACGGGTGCTTTTTTGCTGCTGCTGGGCGTGTGGAGTGAAAGACCGGGCAAGCTGGCGGCATTCTTCCGCATAAGTGGCGGCTTGAGAAAGAGTCGTGAATTCCGAAGCATCAGCGTGGTATGGGAAAATGGTGTCCATTGTGCAAGGAGGCTCGCGGCCGTAGAGGAGAAAGTATGGAGAGAATCCGGTGGTGGCTAGAGTAACGGAGCTATAAGCATAGGTGCCGAAAGATAGAACACGATGCCAGTTGCAGTGATCGGAAGCTGGCCAGCGACATGGCCAGCATGTCGCCAAGAGCACGGTTAAAACTCTCAACCATTCCATTTGTCTGCGGATGGTAGGCGGAGGAGGTGCGGGGAACTATGTTGCATTCCTGAAGGAGAGCTTCTACAACTTCAGATAGGAAGACGGACCTCTATCACTCAGCAATTCTTTCGGAGAACCATGGCGAACAATGATGCGATGAAGAATGAAGGATGCAATGTAGTGGGCTGTACCAGATGGTAAAGGCGATGTTTTGGCGTAGAGGGTAAGATGACTGATGGCAACGATGATCCATCGGTTGCCTGCTGATGTGCTAGGAAGCGGGCCGTAGAGATCAATGCCAACACGCTCGAAGGGCTGCGCTGGGCAAGGCAGAGGTTGCATAGGAGCGGCGGATCGGCGAGGTGGGTTTTTGCGGCGTTTGCATGCGGTGCAGGACTGAACGAACTGGTGAACTTAGCGGTACATCCCACGCCAGTGGTACCGATGTCGAAGACGGGTGAAGGTCTTCAAGAAGCCGGCATGGGCACACTGGGGATCATCGTTGTAGGAAGAGCAAATGATGGGGCGCAGATGGGTCGGAATGACAAGCAGCCACTTGCGACCATCTGGAAGGTAATTCCGGCGGTAAATAAGCTCGTCTCTGATAGCGAAATGGTGGGGCTGACGATAGAGAGCACGGTAAGGAGGTCGAGATGATTGGCCAGATAAGAAATCCAAGAGGCAAGCGGTCCACGGGTCTCGGCGTTGCTCGGAAGCCATATCAGCGGACTCAAACATCAAAGAATGCAGGGCGGATATAGAAGGCACTGCCTCAGGCCGTAGAGGGGAGCGTGAGAGGGCACCAGCATCGGCATGTTACGGCTGGAACGATAGACAACGTGAAGGTCGTACTCTTGGAGTCGCAAAGGCCAGCGCGTCGGCCAGAGGGATCTTTCAAAGAGGACAACCAGCAGAGGGCGTGGTGATCGGTGACAACGTCAAAAGGGCACCCGCACAAGTAGGGGCGAAATTTGGCTAAAGGATGGCTAAACACTCCTTTTCCGTGACTGAATAATTGGCTTCAGCCTTTGTGAGTGCCCGGCTAGCGTAAGCGACAACGTATTCGTGAAAGCCAGGCTCTCGCTGAGCGAGTGCTGCACCGAGGCCGACGCCGCTGGCATCGGTGGGGAGTTCCACCCCAGAAAGAGGGTCGAAATGACGCAGAATTGGCGGAGTGGTCAGAAAACGGCGGAGTGTCGTAAAGGCTTCATCACAGGCTGGCGACCAGGCCGAGAAGTCGTGGCCAGAAAGGAGCTTGGTCAGGGGGTCAATGATAGTGGCGAAATTGCGAACAAAGTGGCGGAAGTAGGAGCAGAGGTCGACGAAGCTGCGGAGGTCTTTTACAAAGGTGGGTTCCGGAAATTCTGCTACAGCTCGCAATCTTGCCGGGTCCGGGAGAACGCCATCCTTTGACACGACATGTCCGAGAATGGTGAGCTGCCAAGCTCCGAAGCGGCACTTTTTTAAATTGAGTTGGAGGCCAGCGTTGGCCAGGCAGCGAAGAACATCCCAAGGCGCTGGAGGTGAGACGAAAAATCCGGGAAAAGATTACAACATCGTCTAGGTAACAAAGGCATATGTGCCATTTAAGCCCGCGGAGGAGGTTGTCCATCATGCTCTCGAATGTGGCGGGGGCACTGCAAAGGTCGAAAGGCATGCCATTAAATTCATAGAGGCAGTCGTGTGTGACGAATGCAGTTTTCGCTGCATGCCTCGCTGCCTCTGGTCTGTACCGGGACTGTACCGCTAGCCGTTCGCGACGCAGCGCCTTGGAAGAAATCTTACAAGTGTTTGGTTTGGGTTTATGTTAGTTTAACGTCCCAAAGCAACTAAGGCTATGAGACGCCGTAGTGAAGGGCTCCGAAAATTTCGACCACCTGGGGTTCTTTAACGTGCGCTGACATCGCACAGTACACGGGCCTCTAGAATTTCGCCTTCATCGAAAATCGGCCACCGCGGCCGGAGTCCTACAAGTGTATTAATATTTGTTAAAAATGGAAGATTATGAACTAAGGATTGTAGTCTACAATTGGTTCTAAACTGTGGTAGCGACCAAGTGTCAGTACATCGACTGTTGACTATTGTAATACTATGTTCGGGACATGCAAGTTGTGCTAAGAAATTACTCATACCTGTGGAAGAAAAGCACATTATTTGCAACAAACGAAATTTATAGACATTGTCCACACTGATCATAATGAGCATTGCTATTCTGGGGTTCATACTCGACGTTGGTTCAAGTTTGCGAGGAGGCTAACAATTTTTTTCGCAAGACAAGTTTGTTCACAATTGATTTATTTGTTGCCCATACCAGAGTACAGTATTTTACGTGGTGAAGAAGAGAGTGTGACGGAATCCCGTCTGGCCAGGGGGATACATTTCAAAACAAAGAGACGCCGACCAGTCGGCGTCTCTTTGTTCAAGCCTCTGCCTCTGACCAGCGTCTCTCTACTGGTCGGCGTCTCTTTGTTTTGAAAAGTATTTTACGTGAGGCAAAAATCGCCTCTTTTCTATCAGCCCGTTAGCGAAGGAGCCCAAATGCAACAAAACAAATACGTCCAGCAATACGCACGTCAAACCTAGACCTGCACAGCAAGGAGCCTAAACGGCGATGCTCAAACAATATGAAGCTGATCTTTTTAGTCGAGCCCGTGAACGAGTTGGTCCACAACCAAGTCAATGTGCCACATAATGCGCGCAGCATCAAAGCTACACCTGCAAAGAGCCAGCAGCCTGAACAGCGGGGCTAAGACAATGAGAGGTAATGCTTTCTTAGCCCGTGAGCTAACGAGGCCATCCACAATAATGAGAAGGAAGGCTGAAGTCGCTCGAGCATCACACCACATCCTCCAAAGAAACATGACTGTCAACTGAAGAGCGGCCACTCACCTCACAAAGGCATTGACCCAGCACATTATTAAAGTTTTCCCGGCCAGTCCTGTGCAGTCAAACCTTTTGGCGAGCCGCGTTGCTTTTTCTGGACGGAATGACGAAAAACTTTTTCCCGCTGCACTGGAAAAAATGTGTGTAAAATTACAGCAATTTTACAGGAAATTTCGGTTGCCGCACAGAAAATGTCTGTTAGCGACCCAAGACAGAAACGTGTTGTTGAATAAAAGACATTTTCTGTTCTCACAGCGGCTGCACCCGAACTAACAGTCACATGGCCTTCCGCTTTAGAAAAACTTGCTTTAAAAATGCAATAAACTCATTATAATTCAATTTGTATATTTATGCACTGAAACATCGAGCATAGACAATTTTCCACATGGATTAATGTGCATTGTGTATTGTGCGGTCCTTCGTTTTTCTGCGCTGACGGTCACTTCGCCATGGTTGCCGTCGTATAGACGCACAGCACGTGCGTTCTTTGCATGGTTTACCGACCGGACTGCTTGCGAAAGAAGGTGAGTGGTGCTAATTCCTCCTATTTGGTATGGACAATCTGCTATGCTTCTTTTTATGAATGACTTGTTGCCAGGTGGTACTGCTATTGTGTAAACAGCGCATGATACTGCCCTACTGAATTTGTCGCCGCCTGACACTGAACGATAACATAGTGCACGCGTGCACTAGTCATTGTAATCTTCACCTTTATCAGATATTTCTTACTGTTTACATGCATATACTCGATGAAGACGCTATTTAGAAACGCCCAAGCCTGCGAGAGGTTGCGTTAAGGCCGATCAAACTATGTACTACGTACGCTCTGATGTAATGGTAGTAGAGATGCGTGCAGTATGAAAGGTAATATAAAAGTGCGTGGCGCTGCTAGCCGTCCGCGTGCCTTCGGCCACTCTTAGAACGGAGGCAAGTGCCGCCGCAGGCGTGTGTTGTCTACTCGACAATGCAGGGTGGCAGTACACGCCTGAGGCTTCGATCGAAGCGTTCTGTCCAAGGAACCAGTTTTTGAAATTTGAGGGAACCCTGTCGTGCTTGTGACCAGCGTGTGGCCGGCCCGCAGTGCCACGCTTTGCGTGTAGACTTTCATATTCCCCACTGCTGACCCGTATACAACAGAGAGTAGCTAAGTCCTATGAAGAGGACTTCCCGCTCCACATAAGTACCACGCATAGCACTAACATTGAATCTAGAGTGTTCTCGTTAGTAAGATTGACCTAAATAGTTGATTTTTACATTTCAAATTCTAAACGTCGCCATTTGATACGTAATCCTGGCTCTTCAGACAGCAGTTAAGTACTACAGTGTTGAATTCATGCATTATTAAAAGAGCCGCCTACGATATAACTCTGACTTTTCGCCTTTGGAGCACTTTCCATTGTTCTAGAATTACATTGGTTATCGATTAAGTATTTGACCTAAATGGCCAAGATAGTTTTTTTATGCTAACCTTAAGCCTGTCCCTTCCTTCCAGCAGAGCCTTGAAAGTTACGGATTTTGGGCAGCGGAAGAAATGAGAAACCCGCAAAGACCTGCACGGCCTGACACCACGAATTCCGGCGCTAATAATCCCACTTCAAAGCTTCATGTTTTCAAAGTCCCCTGGCTGCATTCTTCAAATAAACATGATTTTTCACAAGCCACCTCGGATCATAATGGACGTTTAACGGACAAGAACAACCAAATACGACAAAAAGAATCAAAACAGAAAATATAAGTAAGCCAAAAACAAAGTCTGGGAAAAACAGAAAACAGACTTCACATTTTCTGTAGTCAAAACAGAAAACGTAACCTAAAAAACAGAAAAGCTCAAAACAGAAAACGTATGTTTAAAAAGAGAAAAACTGAAAACCGAAAACACAACACTACAGACATTTTCTGGCAACGCCGCTGCCAGAAAATTACTGTATGTTTCAAGCAAAATTTTTTACAGTGCGCCTCCTGGTTGTTGTACCCATAAGCGCAACATAAGCTCCACATGGCCGGAACGCGTAGACGCCGGCAAAGCTAGAAAAATACTTCCCGCCTAAACTGTCGCACAAAAGCCAGCGCGATTTCTAACCCCTAATAATGGTTTGGTTTGGTTTATAGGGTTTTACGTCCCAAAGCGACTAAGGCTATGAGAGACGCCATAGTGGAGGGCTCCGGAAATTGACATCGCACAATACACGGGCCTCTATAATTTCTCCTCCAAAGAAATTACACCGCCGCGGTCAGGATCGAACCCGCGTCTTTCGGGTCAGCAGCCGAGCACCATAACCATTGAGCCACCGCGGCGGCCCCTAATAATGGCGCCGGCCGTTGCTTGCAAAAATGAGCGCGGAAACAATTTACCACGGCGGGAGGCGCGATTATCCAGCGGCTCGCTAGGAGAGGACAGAAGCCGAAAATTCCAAAGCTTTTCGTTGCTTTTGCTTCTTCAGGAGCTTTAGTTCCACATCTAAGCGAAATGTTAGCGAATACTGCCGCCACGGCGCAAAAACCTGTTTTGAGCCGTCGCGGCGGCTCGAGCGGCGCCCGAATAGAGATGTGAAGGCCTGAAAAAAACACTGCAATTTTGGAAAAAAAACGGTTTTTTTCGTTTTTTTCAGACGAGGGAAAATGGAAAAAAACATTGAAAATTTCACAATGCAATTTCAAGGTTTTACGATTGCTTGCTTTTAGTTTAGGTTTTTGTTTTTGCTTTGAAAACAATTACAGCGTGCATCTTTGAACGATTGGAGGGCAGTCGTCATCGCCGGTGCAGGTAATGCCTTTTAAAAACGTTCGTGCTACGAGTACGTGGGTTGAATGCCAGGTCACATATAAGATCCATGCTTGACTTAAAAACACACTAATACTTGAACTCACGGCTGAAGTAGAACAAAACGGCTGCAAATTCTATAGCACTACACACACGGCATAAATAACATAGGCTGCTGTGCACGAAAGCGGTTTTAGCCACATACAAGCCTAGCCTCTTGATTTCCAACATAGCAGCGTACAGAACATCCGCAGGAATTTGGTACAGGACAGGGGTCTTCAGCGAAGCACGTGACCCCATATACCTGGTGGCAAGGCCTTTACCCCAGTCGCTAACTTGTTTGGCTTGCCGACTGCTGCAGATACCACCATCATCCGCCAGCTGCGAACAAACTGGTCACGTTTCGGGAATGTCCATACAAGGATTCGCAACAGGCTTTCAGGGGAACGCGTTCGAAAGCTAATGTATGTGCAGGCGAACCTAGCTGTGGACACAGCTTCAATCCATGCTGCTGCGCGTAGTGCCGCATCCAGCGACAATGATTCTGAGTCCCATATGGAGTGACTTATAGATCAGTTTTCATGTTCCCTTTCTCGGTGCAATAGAACAAGAAGTTCGTTTCACAAATATGATATTTATACCTCCATATTCGCATGAAGTGCAAATCATTATTTATCTTCTCGGTGCAATAGAACCAGAAGTTCGTTTCACAATATGACATCTATAACTGCATATTCGACTGAAATTCGGAGCATTATTATTGATTGCAAAAAAATCTGTTTTGTCATGTTTTGCAAAATTTCCAATTTTTCATGAAAAAAACCCTGAAAAGAACGGTTTTTTTCACGCCATTCAAATTTTCCTGAAATTTTACATCTCTACGCCCGAAGCGACGTTGCGAAATTTTCGCTGCAACGCGTCGTTGATTTCGCGCACTCGCTTGCATGAGAGCCATCCTTTACATGTTCTGCGCACGCACTTCTCTTGGCGCTGCCGCGTCGGAGCGGACCTAATTTGCGCCTGGCGTTTCGTCGCTAGAGCACAATGGCCCCGTTACAGAGTCGAGAACTAGGGTTCCTCCATGCGCACGCTACCCCTAGCCGCAGTGCAAGGTTAAGACTCGTCAGACATGAGAGCGCAAAACGGCAACACGGACGAGTAAAAGGGAACAGGACGAGCGCTGCGCGTTGATAGCAGCGCGAAAGTTGATAGCAGCGCTCGTCTTTAAAGGCCCCACTCCAATCCCACTTCCGAGGCGTCGTGCCACGCGCTGGCGCGCTGAGCGCCGGGCCGAACTCCATCGGCGCTTTTCGGTGTGCGCGCGGAGCTCCTGCGCGACCAGCACGCGCCGCGACGAGCGTCGAAAAGTGGCATGCATCTCCATGCTCCTCATGCTGGCTCGCTCTCCCTCGCGAGCCGACTGAAAAAATGTCAAGCCGTTGACAAAATATGGTTGGGGAGCTGCAAGGATTCCGAGAAAATTTGAGGGAACCTGAAAGATCTTGAGAAAAACAGCGCTTGCAGACAAAGGACCAGAATGAGAAGGACACGCAACTGCGCTGTAGTAACCTGAAAGAGCTTTCAGCCGTGAAGAAAAGAATCCCCGAGAGCCCCGCGGTCCTCCCATTGTTGTAAACCGGACCCCACTTCCGACGCGCGCGCCAGCGCCCGCGCGCAGGCGCCGATATCTGGCACTGTTGGATGCGGGCGTCGTGGATCCGCTGGGCGGCGGCCGACGCGTCGCGCATGCGCAGACCTGTTCTGGCCGACGCGTGGGCCCCCAAACAGGGTGTCGAACCGGTATTTTTTCGGGTTCGGTTCGGGTTCTGGTTCACGCCTTTCGGGTTCAGTTCCGGGTTCGGCTCCAGAGGGCCACTCCGTTCCGGTTCGAACCGGTTCGGACAGTCTCGAACCGGTTCAAACGGGTTCAAACGGATTCAGGACAAAAAAAAAATTAGAACGCAGATGGGTTTCAGTGATATGCGTTTTCTTTTTTCTTGCACATCGCTATACAAAATAAAAAATGCAAAGATTTCTTTACGAGAACATAAAAGTGGGCTAGTTGGTAACGGTTGCTTAAGCAGCGCAGGAAAAGGACAAACGGAAGTCTGGAGACGACACAGACGCCGACTAACAACTGGTTATTACATTCTCGGAAAAGTATATGAAGGCGCAGGACACAGTGAACAACCCAGAAAACAGAAGAGCAAACATTAGAACTAAAAACATACTGCGCATGCACATCGTAGTCGAGTCAAGACATCTTTTTCAATGAAATTCGAAGACTATATTCCATAGTAGACGGCATTCCCCTATCTCCTTGAACTTATACAGTTGCCACGAAAGCCTGGCTCCTTATCTACGAAATTGATGTATGGTGAAGCAACACGCTCATCTGTCATGTATCGGCACGTATACATACAGACAGATACCTATCCGTCACACCCAAACCGATTTGCCAGTCCCCCTCCTTTACTACATGGTAAGAAAATGTTCGAGAATCCCTCCACCGCACATCCCCCACCCAACGAGAGCCTCGTGGGAGCACTGGCTCTCCCTAACATAAAGAACTTACCAAACATATTTTATTTAAATCACCTATTCGACATCGCCTTTGTGACTCACGTTATATATCCTGAGCCCCTATAGCTCAGTATCTTCAAAAACTCAGCTAATCGTGGCTTCTCACTGTAGTAAAGTAAGAAATTTATTCGTGATAGAATGTTTGGGACTCTTCCTGGGGCGCTATCAAAGGCAACTTTTGCGTCCACAGAATTTTTTGCGCCCTTGATAGAGTGATACAGAGGGGTTAATCTGGCTTGCACCATTTGTCCACCAACTTGTTTCAGGCATTTATTTCCAAAGCTACAAACAACCCCTTTCTGGAAGCTATGCTATTGGGTGAGTAAGTGCTTGCCTGCCTTTTCTGGACATGCTCGCGAGTGCTGATTCATTCTGTTTTCTCACTCTTCGCTTTTACTTACCTGTTCGGCCTCTCCACAAGGCAGATGACAAATGTTGCGATCGCTCATTACTTCCTCTACCCACACATCTGCAGCCTTGCCTAAACTTTCTTGATACTAGTGTATTAAAGCGAAGTCAGCGGATGTACAGTGGAGCCCACTTTAATGGCCACATATATAACGAACGCTCGCTTATTTCGAGCGGGTGTGGTGCTACCGTGAAAATATGCATAAGGGCAACGGAAATTCGTCGCAGATACAGTAAAAAACCCTGGGCACACCACTCGATTATAGCGAACGAGGTCGCGTGGTGAACTACCCTGAGGTTGTAGAAGTCGTCCTTCCGCTAAGCACGCAGATGAAATAGCGCCTCTCAACCTTCACTACACCGCCCCGGAAAGAACATGTCAACCCAGAAATGGAATTAAAAGGCGGCACTGCTGTGCGCAGCGCTAACCGGAAAGTCCGGCGTCCGGTAACACTGTAAATGCTAATGTAAACACGGTAACGATATGCTATAATTTTCTATTGAAATAGTAAGTAACCGCCGGCCAAACCGTCGTCGATGGCCAACGAGGGCAATCATTGCCTACGCGTTCGCCGGCTCGGCAAAGCATCCTGAGTAGAAGAAGCGCGGTGCGCGTGTGACAGGGGCATCGTCAAAAGCGAAGCTGCTGAACAATCTCGCGGATCAACTAAAAACAGCGATTAGATAATTTTTGAAATCCTTGCTGGCCATCCCAGTCACGTGGTTTGCATAGCCTGCCCAGTCGTCTCAATCTTTGGCGCCGCTGCAATGTGCAGGCATTGTCATATAGCTGACAGTGCAACGGATGCATTCTGCGCCACAAGCGCTGCACTACTTCGTCGCTGCATCAGCCCAGTAACGACAGAAGAAGCTCAAAAACACGCGTGACCAGATGATTGCAGATTTCTGTTAACGCTTCGTTGATCCATAGCCGACCGGATGTTTCCTCGGATAACTACGTTCCTGCGGACCACAAAATCGCAGAAGCGCCTGCTCTGACGGAGACGTTGAACACCAAGTGCGAGCTCTTCCTACTGCCATGAATCTCATTTACGTGGCCAACCTGCCACCAGTTGCCATGTACACTTCATCCATGATTAGTTATACCCCGTCCGTAAATTTGATAGTTGGCAGCAAGGTCTCGACGAGGATTAAATGACCACCCTAGATAGTTTGGAAAGAGCCGCGGCAGGCTCTGCTTTGCCAAGTAGGCACACATAACGCAGCTTTGTAAGAAATAATTGCCACTTTTAGCGGCCTTAGTATTTTTGGCTGTTGTAAGAAGAATCCACTTGCTACGAACATCAGATATAACGAATGGAACCTGTGGGACCGTTAAGTTCGCTATAAGTGGGCTCGACTTAGTTTTAATCGGCCACAAAAACCTTTTTCACCCTTCAGATATGGATCTTACATGTTTGGACGTACTACCTTCGTGCCAAAGGGGCGTTTGTGCCGTAGTCAGTGCGTTTCAACCTGTGCGAGCAACGAGAAACAATTTCAGCAATAAAATGATATTTTTGTCATGATGCTGTATTCTTTTAAAACATACTTAAGCAGTCTCTTAAAAAACCCATTGACATCATACATTTCAGTATAACATTTATGTCCGCGTTGAAAAACTCTTGAATTCCGTGTTCATAGGAATTTCGTGTCCATAGGACGCAGAACCGCCGCATTCCACGAGGTCACTGTTCAGACACAGTGAACTTTACCGCAGGAGGAATATGCTGCGCAAGTTCAACCTCCTGACTGGTTCCCCTTTCATGGCGTGTGCACCGTCTGGAATTTCACGTGCGGGCTGACGCAGGGAGTTATGGTGACGTTAGGCCTTATGACGAGATCGCTGAATTCAACGCGGTCAAGTAAGGCATGAGGAGGGTCAGAGAGGTTCCAAATATTCCATGCAACAACCATAAAAAGAAGCCTACAAGATAGCCGAATAGCCTAAAGCATCTGTAAACAGAGTTTTCTGTTGCGCCGCCATTAGTACGAATCCCACTCGGAGTCAGAGGTAAGACTATTCATACTCTTTTAGTTGTTCTTTTTACTGCGTTAGCAGTATAGCCTGCTTTCCCAAAAATAACCGCGCTGCGTGCGTGCAGCCTCCATCCTTGATGCAGACTCCGGTGGACGACACATCAGGGCATTCACTGGTAAAAATGCAGCTTCAAAAACACCTCACCCATCTCACCACCCCCCAATACCCACCTGTACCCGATATAGCCGAGGCAGATTGTTATGAAGGCTCAACGTATTCAATCGCCCAAGCGTTCTAAGAAAACAAAACACTAACAATCATAAGCCTGTCGCGTCAGACACTAAGAACGGGAAATATGACTGCGAAAAGTAGAGATAAGTCGCCAGACAAAGAATTCAAGATCGAGCAGTGCGAGAACAGCGGATGGAGCCGCGCGCTGGCGACCGGCAGAAATTTTTCTTAGAAGCAGAACAGTTTCAGCGAATCGGCATAACGAAATCACTTCATCGTAGTTACATTGCATCGCAGTAGCATCTTTTTGGGCGTAATCACTATCGCATGCCAGCGAGCACATGTATTTCCGCATTGCCCTTTTGTGTAATCGGTATTTAATTTTTTCCTTTTTAGTACATCTCCACCGTTGCCAAGAACCCGCCTTTCGTTGCTTATTACCGTCGCGCGCAAACAAGAATATGCGGATTCTGAAAAAAAAAGAAGCTGCACCAATTTATACATCCTTCTTTTGGTAATACTAGTAGTAGTATTTCAAGTTTAACGTGTCGTGTATACATTGGGGCTACATGACAGACGGTGTAGTGGAGGGCTCCAGATTAACGGAGACCAGCTGGGGATTTTCGACGCGCGACAGAGCACGCTGGTTTATGTATTTTTGGAATCAGCAGCCGAGCTCCACAGCCATTGAGCCATTTTTTTCTTTATTGCCCTACAGGCTCATCGTGAGCGGTTTTATTTAGAACTTGCTGTCTAAGACAATGAGCGCCTACAAAAGTAAATGTTGCTCAGTGGTTAGGGCGCTCGGTTACTTCTTCGATGTACCCTGGTTCGAACTCGTCCCCGGCGGCCACGTTTCGATGGAGGCGAAACGCAAAAGGCACCGTATGCTGTGCGATGTCAGTGCAAGTTAAAGGGCAACTGCGCCACCTTTTGAGAATTTCGCGATACTCAAGGATTAAAATATATACAGGCTGTAGGTAAAGGATACTAAGTTTTTTGCACTACGATTTAAAATAGTGCCGTAATCGACGATTAAATTTTGCACTTCTCCTCAAAGTAACAAAGGAGTGCGGGGAAGTTCAGTGTGATGTCACGGAAGGTATGATTTTAAATTACCGCTGCCGTCAACCACGCCCTGCCGCGCCTCGTTGGACGCTTCCAAACAACGTTCGGCGGGCTTTGACTTCGGTTCCGTTGTTTTTTTTTCCTTCAAAGCAGGCGTTTATGCGTTGAAAATGTACGGATACGTTCGATGACGTCATCATGCGTCCCCCACTTAGCGTTGTGCGCTACGGATAAGTTTTAAGGCCGTCGCAATTTTAATTGGTGATTACGTCACCGTTTCAAATGCTAGGCCAAAAGGACTTCGCATACTTTACCTGGAAGTCTCCTTTCAAATGACGCCATAGATATTAGAAAACATGGATCACCGTGTGGTATTCGCCTGCTGCCACTAAATAATTTAGAAAATAATTTTTTCTCCCATGCTGTTTCGGTTTCATCAACTGAATGATGGCTTTGACGTGAGTTCAGCATTAGGTCACGTGAGGCACGGGAAAACTAATACAAACGCTGAAACGTTGTTTTGACTCACTGTAGCACTTATATCAACCGACTTCAAGACCTCTAATTACAACTAACAACGTATCAGCAGTTATATTGCCGTTTATAACACCCCACGCGACCTAATTTCCACTAAATGTCACAGCCATTGTTATGTTGGTGAAACCGAAACAGGATCAAGAAGAAATTCAAGCATAAATTATTTATTATGTGCCGGTGAATACCACGCGGTGCTCCATGTACACCAACGTCTAACGCATCGTTTGAAAGAAGAAAGCACGCAAGAAAAAGTTTCGTGTCTATAGTACTTTACTGAGTTAGAGCAGTCCTAACACTTCGATTAAAGATTTACGCAAATATGTAAAAGAGAGGAGTAATAACTCAAGATTTCACATAAACCTGACGTACAAGTGTTTAGAATTGGCGGCAGTACATTACAGAAGCGTCAATTAGGCTGCTTCCCAGGGACCAGACCTCCTGTAAATTTGCTGTCGCATATACTGAGTACCATTTTCGCACTTCCCAGCGCAGACAGCTACGGGTGGGTAAGTCTATGCGATAGATCATATCATTTTGTCGGAAAACAAGATGTATGCCGGGATGTAAAAAAAGTGGGCCTGAACCGGGTCCCGAACCGGTTCGGAACGGTTCCTTTGAATCGTTCCGGTTCGGGTTCAGTTCCAAGATGGCGAAAAAAATATGGGTTTGGTTCGGTTCCGGTTCCGGGCGAAAATTCGGGTTCGCTTCCGGTTTCGGGTTCGGGTTCAGTTCCGGTTCGACACCCTGCCCCCAAGCGCGCAGGACGCGCCGCAGCGCCATCGACACTTGCTCACTCTGTGCTCGCGTGCCAAATGTCTGGCAGGGACAGATCGGAGCGTCGACGCTCGCGCTGCTCGCGTGTGACGTCGCGCGCATGCGCAGACTGGTTCTGGCTGACGCGCGGGACGCCTGGCGCGCAGTGACGCGCAGCCAGTGATGCCAACCCTAGGGATTTATCCCTAGATCTAGGGGCTTTTTCTTTGCTTTAGGGATTTAGCGTCTTTTTTGTGAAATCTAGGGATTTTGAGAGGCCTTAGAATTGCTACTCTAAGCGGCTTAACGGCAGGGGTATCTGATTATTTTGCGCTTGAAACAGAAAAAACTAGGAAAAATGCTAGTTACTACTCCTATATTTTTAGTGTTCTGCCGAGCCGAGAGAGGGCGAAAGCAGTTCTGCAACGCGAAATTATCGGCTGCTGCACGAGGAAAAACGAAACCATGTGACTTTCAAACTGCTTAACTTGCGTGCCATCTCTGGCGCTTCGAGTGACTGCTCCGCCACGAAAGACAAAGTAGAATTTTGACGTGTAGTGCCTGGATCAACGCTCTACGTTTACGCTCATCGCTTACCTTCACGAAAAAGTGCCACAATTGTTCGAATTCTCCACGTATGCAGGACCACTTCATTTAAACTTGCTGTTCAACCAAAAAAACATTTTCCAAGTTGTAAGGAGTCACTTTCTGATTTTGTAATTACCAATCCTACATCTGTATCATTGCTGTACAACTATAACAAGATTACATTTTTGGTTATGACAGTTTCTCGTGATGTCAATTCTTAATAGCTCCAACTACTATTTGACCATATTTGATTGCGACTGTGGTTAATAAATAACTGTGCGGTGAGAGACGCCATTTCACCGCTTCTGAATGTTCTCTATGAGGCGAGAAGGGGGCTTTCATGAATTCAAACATTTTCGCCTTTCTGTCTGCCTCTTAACACAATCCTTAAAACAACCCTTATTGGTGTCTGAATAAAATACTTTCATGTGTTGACGGCGCTTAGCAGTCAATGCCAGCTCTTTCAACTTGGGATCAACTACATTTAGTATTCAAAGGGCTGCACAGGTTCTTTGCGCGTAAGGATAAGCCGGCTGAAGGAGCAGCTCAAAAGCCAGTGCGGTGAAACGAGAGTCGTCTGCTGGAAGTTCAATTTAGACAGAGGGGGAGTCGGCAGAGCGTTATCTCTCTTTCCGTCTCTGTAAAAGCTGGCACCATCTGTGGGCCCTCTATGTAAGGTAAACCTACAAAAAAAATAAAGAAAGCTGCAATTGCGGCTAACACGCTTTTATTTATCTCTGGCAAAATGTATAACAAATGGACGAAAGAGTGAGCTGCGCTGAGACTTTGTTAAAGCTGAAATGGTCGCATTAAGAATTAAACAGTTATAGTCTAGGGATTTTTCTTCAATCTAGGGACAAAACGTTGACCTGAGTTGGCATCACTGCGCGCAGCGCAAGCGTGTTTGCAGTTGAGGCTGCATCACGTGGACCACTCCATTGACAGACAATGGGCACCGCGCAGCTGGATGTGTAGAGTTCACTGCAAGGGGGGGAGGGGAGGGGCGTGATACGTGACGAAATCAGCGAAGCAAGCATCTGCGCTGAAAATTGCCACTGTTTATAATCTTTCACTGCAATCATGGATTTGACTGTAATCATTCGGAGCAGGACACTACGTCCTCGCCAGTCGCGACAAGACGTTTTGGCTGTCGGCTAAAGGATGAATGACTGCGCGTATTTAGAGGACACAAGCAGAGGTGGCATGACACACCTTGCTTTCAGATTGTGTTCCCCATCACCGACTAGCACAGATACAAGCTGTATGCGCCGCTCCGAGTTCAAAGCCGATGGCGACAACACGTAAGCCCTCTACAGCTGGCAGAATGCCGTGTCTGAGCGACGTTCTACGAATGTTAAATGGTTATTTCAGCGGCGATATCAACTGAAGCGAAGGTTGCACTTTTTTCGTTTGGTGGTACGTTACCTGAGTTGGATACAGCTTTTTAAGTACAAAAAAATGAGTCAGCTGTGCAGTGGGCTTCATGTATGAGGCAGATCATACGCAACTTCTTTTTTTTTTTTTTTTGCTGCACTCGTGAACAAGTTTTACTTTCAGGAAATAGCTGGTCCCCCCGAACAAAGAGCATAAACTGGCCACCGCTGTCGGTTTTGGAGAAACTGCCAAGATCATTTATGGTCGCTCTCAATGCCTCGCCTCCCTCTCAGTTCGTTTCAGCAGAAACAACGCCCCTCAACACTGCGGAAGGGAGGAAACTACCCATTTACTTCACCCGATGCCACGATTTGATATGCGGAGTCTCTTGCCGCTGTATGTGGCTGCTCTGTCTCCGAAGAAACACCTGTGCAGTCGGTCCACGCGACTCCAAAGACAGCCTGTCATAACTGTGCTAAGCTCTTGTCTAGCTCTGCTGTCTTTTTGATTAGCGAATGAAGGAAGAATAAGCCTAAATTACCCTCTCAAACTTCGGCAATGATTCAGGCTTTTGCAGCAAATGCGGCTCTGTATTCAAATTTCTCTTCTAGGTTTGGTTGATGAGTGATATGCTGATTGAGCACATAAAGACTGAAAAATATAATTCCCCAGTCTCTTTGCTAGACTGTCAGCTTATCCTGCCCACTGCGGGCGGTGGACTAAGCAGTCATTTTAAATACCAGAAGTCACACTCGGTTGCACCATATGCACTAAAGGTCAGCTTTCTTTTTTTCGCAAGTCTTCATTCTTTGCCTCATGTTGTGCAGAAATTTCTCCGGGCCTGCAAATAAGATTTTTATCGTCTACCTAGGCCGGCCATGGCCCCCAACATACTTCTGCTGTTAAATGGCCAAGTGACCATCAATTCACCGTCACTCATCATTCGTCATGCTAACAATTAGGACAAAGCCAATCGAAGTTCCCTGGAATCGCACTGTACCGAGCGGAAGAAAAAAAAAACAAGCTTCAAACTCTCATACCTCTGTAGCATGCACATGCAAAGCAACTGCGCACAAAGCGGTAGTGACTCGGATTGCGCAGCGTGTGCATCCCTAGGCACGACGCACCTGTATGCAACGAAGCGCAAAGCATTCATGTAATTCAGAAATTCAACAAGTTGTACACGCAGACCCAAGAGCACGAGGTTAAGAATGCATGAAAGAAAAATGTCGCAGGCAAAAGGCGCAAATAACGATCTGCTGGACGGAGACAGGAATGGTATTACACTGCGCACACAGGACTGGCCATTGGCTGCCTTAAGGCGGAGGCTTGGGCAAGTTGGGTTTACTTACATTGGCTGCCACTTGTCGCATTTTATCTTTGCCATCCAGAGAACTCGTCTCTTGGGAAATCGGAACAACTTCAGTCATTTCGCGAATGGTTAGTGCACTGGAGCACACAACACCCAGGCGTTTAGCCAAAAAAACGCCGTGCACGCGTCTTCCCCAACCCGCAGCAGTGAAGAGTGGGTACCGAAATGGCCGCCGCCGCCCGAAAAGGCGGCACTGACCCCTGCAAAGAATGAGTGCACCCTACGAGGGGGCGCGCCCACTGAGGCACCCAATCGAGGACGTCAACTCCTCCCTCGTTCCCCACAAAGCAATGACGCTATTTCGAACAATACCCACCCCCGCTGCGGAGTGCTCTCCTTTCTACCCGCGTAAGCGAGGAAGGAAAGCGCAAAAACAAATGAGATGAGAGGAGCTCAGGCTCGAGTGACCTGTGGTGGCCGTTTGTAGAACCAAAAGGCCATGTCCCGGAAAGCTCCTTGGTCTCAATCCTCCCGAAGTCCCCAATAAAATAAAAGAAAATTTGACCGACGGTTTAGCACAGCTAAGCAGGGATTGTCCGTCAGCAAGTTGTTTTTAATGTGGACAGCTCGCCCACGTACCTCTAAGCACGATTATGGTGTCCACTGACCCAGGGAGCCAGTTATGCTCATTTACTTTCCTCAAAATCTTTGCAGTCTGCAATGTCGTCCACGCCAGTGCCAATTATCTCCGTCCTTTCACTTATATACACACAATGAAATTGACGACTCGGCACCCTAGCTCCATCAATTTTTTTTCACATCTCTGCCACATCAGCGTTCAGGAAAACAGTCTTGTGATCTGTAAAATAATTCGCAATGGTGCACATATGCATAACGTATTATACGCGTCACGCCCGCCTGCCGATTTTGCGATTTCATTTCATTTCATTTCATTTATTGATCCCTTAAAGGCCCGAAGGCATTACATAAGAGGGGGCATATTGGTTTACAACGGCGATGATGGGAACATGCATAACAATAAAAAGAACAAACATACAAACAAACATAAAAGGGGTTGCAGTCATATCAGGGTTTCCCAGCAGGTGATACATCATTTAATAAAGATATGTCAAGCAATACTCGCTACAAAGAGCGCAGAAGTGATCAAGATTTATGTGAGGTGAATTTTTATTTTCTCGCGGAATGTTTTGTGATCAGTGCATGCAGCGATGTCGTTAGGCAGTGAATTCCATAGTGCTATTGCGTTGGGGAAAAATGAGTTGTAAGCTGACGTGTGGCCACTGATGCGTGCTATCGGGTTACCGTGACTATGCCGGGAGGACGTTCGTAGTGGGGCGGTTAGTAGAGCGTGCCGTGATCTTGTGTGTTGATAAAATGTATGAAGTAAGCATAGTCGGGAAACGACGCGGCGTGATTCCAGTGTTGAGAGACGGAGGGACTGCTTGAGGGTGATGACACTGGCTTCTCTTGAGTAACATGAAGTGATGAACCGAGCTGCACGATTTTGGATTGATTCCAATTCGATGGTGAGATACGATTGCCATGGGTGCCAGATGGATGATGCATACTCTAATTTTGGCCGCACAAATGTTTCATACGCGAGTTGTTTTATGTTAGGGGAAGCAGATTTCAGATTCCTTCTCAGGTAGCCAAGTGTGCGTGAAGTGTCGGAGCAAATGGTTCTAATGTGGGTGACCCAAGAAAGTGTTGATGTGAGATGTACACCTAGATATTTGTAAGATTTTGCAACGGTTATAGGGGCTGATGAAATGCTGTAAGTGTGATTCGTCAAGGTGTGTTTGTGAGTGAAGGACAACGATTTGCACTTAGTAAGATTTAAAGGCATCTGCCACTTTTCACACCATGATGCAATAACGTCAAGGTCCTGTTGCAAAGTGAGGTTATCGGTTGGGCTACTTATTGCATTATAGATGACACAATCGTCCGCAAAGAGTCGCAATTTGCATTGAATATTAGAGGGCAGGTCGTTGATGTATATTAAGAAGAGTAATGGTGATAACCCGGCCCCTTGAGGGACACCAGATGTTACATCTGTTAAGGGTGACTGGATGTTATTGGCGGATGTGAACTGCGAGCGTCCTTTTAGAAAATGTTCGAGCCAGCATATCAGATTAGCAGGAATTCCCAGGAATTCCTGCTAACCGGATAATAGTGCTTTCTGTACACTAATGGAAATTGGCGACGACGTCCAATGCACAGTGTGAGAGTGCGTTCCAGTTTGACAAGAGGCGTGATCGGCTGTTTAATTCTTCTTTGCTAAATGAGGAGGACCTCAACCAGCAAGTGAAGACAGCTTTAGAATCTTGCTTGACCATGGCAGTACCATTATTTGCAGCTTGGGAGATTTTTAAGCAGGAAGTTCCTGGCGTGGCTGTTGAGATCGGTTCCATGAGGCCTTACTTTAAGCATGCTGAGGAGAAACGGCTGCTTCCAAGGGCGTCCGCAGAATTTTTTGCAGGGGGGGCCCCATTTGTTGTTGGCGCCGGAGTGGGGGGGGGGGGGAGGTATGTTCGTAGCAAAAAGGCACTATTTGCGGATTAAATTTATTTATTTATTTATATATAACTAAAAATAAGTGAAATACACACATGAAAAAAATTACAAACAGCAAATTAAAGCACGTACGTAGAAAACCAGCGAAAAGGACGCATTCACAAGGAGAAGTACACAGGACAACGCAGGAAACACAACTGAAAATTCTTTCCTGGTGGATCACCAACATTAAAGCGTGGCTAGGAGAGATACATTGGAGTTTATGAACGAAGAAACATTTAAAATCAGTACAAAATGCAAGAAGATACTATTACTTAGTGGAAAAGAGTGCTCAGTCTTGCTGCATACGGGTTCTCGACTCACCCGGATTGATGACCAGCACACAGCACAATATGTTCACAAACGCGCAACTACAGTCACTCAGTCAATCTTCCTTGAACAGCAACTGTAGGCGCCTCGGATTTTTCTGGGCGAATTGCGTGATTACACGGCTGATAAATTCATTTCTGTGCTTCATTACACGCTCTCGGTGCACACTCATCATACACATTGTTTGGAAAAACGGTTGAACGCGTACGTTGAAAACAAAAGGTGACTATATATAGAACGAAAACTTATTTGCAAGATAAAGGCGCGCTCGCAGCTCCATCTCCTCGCTCCATCTTGCTCGCGCACCCGCACAGTCGAGCAACCGCACACACACTGCTCGCCGCTCGTCGTTTTCTCGTCCGCTGTCTTGGTTGTTCTCAGCATCGTTGACAACCGGCCACTAAAAACACCTAGAGTTATACAGTATAACTCTAAAAACACCGAAGCACAAACACAGAGGCGCGCACACGTGCAAGGGCTTACTTTGAGGGTGAAAGGAACGCCGCGCGACTTCCGAGGGGAAGGGACACTCGCCACTCCGGTCGGAAAATTTGTTTGTGTTTTTATGGGGTTCAGAGCCCCAAAACGACTCAGGCTATTAGGGACGGAGTAGTACAGAGTTCCGGATAATGTCGACCACCTGGGTCTCTTTACCATGCACTGACATCGCACAGTACATGGGCGCTGTTGTGATTTGAGGCCCAGCCAGAGGTGACAGGCGAGCCAGGCAGGCGCCATCGGGCTGCTTTGACCAAAGGCGCTGGTTTTCGGAGAAGACGCAAGGAACGCTGGTGCGGGGGCGCCTCTGGAGACTGCGTCGCCGTGAACAAAAGCAGATAATCCCCTTTGCCGAAGATTCTGAAAGCGGCGCTTCTACCGAACTGCGCTCTCCCGTGGATCGGAGGAGACAGCGAGCGGCGGCGGCGCCAACTAATCGCCCGCTTGCCCCTGCGCAGCCCGACAAAGCGGGGGTGGACACGGCTGATTTGTCCTTCCCTCCTGAAGAATTCATCGGTGGCCGGCGTACGAACGTATCCTGATTGTAGCGAGCGACGAATGCGAAAACAAGATGCCCTGTGCACTGTCTGCCTCCCTGTCGCTATCTCTCTAGAGATCAAAGAAACAGACACCCATCTCAAGACTGCTCGAAACACATGCTCGCCGGTGCCGCTGTATTTCTGCAACAGGTCGCCCTTCAGCAGAGCTAACGATGGCGTGGTTTGAAAACGGCGGAACGACGCGCGCCCGTACGCGGCGTTTCGCAGATGTGACCCAAAGCGTGGAAGAGGGGCTGCTTTTACCCTTTTGGCTGAGCGCACCACCGCCCCTGGCATGCGGCCATCACTCACGGTTCGAGTGAGTGATTCTCCAGGGGGGTGCAGCCGCCCCCCCCCCTTGCCCCCCCCCCCCCCCCTCCGGACGCCCATGGCTGCTTCAGAGCTTTTATAATTTGCACGAACTTGAATGCGAGGCTTCTGGGTTACACACATAAGAATTCCTGCAACTGTAAAGTGTCACCGTCAAAGGTTCGATGCTGAACGCTTTCGAGCAGCCCGTGTATGATCCCGCAGCAGTCGTGCTTTGCACGATGAGGAGCCAACTAGACAGGCCTTTGCTTGATGAGTGTCGGCACGTGAGTGCCAAGCGAGTCTCTGACCTCTACCGTGGTGGCGCCCTGGTCACAAGTACAGATGAAATAGTGCATGAGTTTTCAAAATACTACACCTCGCTTTTTGCTGCCGCTTTAAGAATTGCTGATGATGTTCACGTAGCGCGCTGGGTGTCTATGGTTTCGTCGCTTTCTGAAGAGTGCACGATAATAAGTGGTCCTATGACCTGCGGTGAATTGAAAGATGCAATTCAGCGATTACCTCTTTCGAAAACCCCGGGGCCTGACGGCCTCTCAGGGGAATTTTATAAAACCTTTAAATCTATGTTATCCCCTCTCCTACTCCAAAAGCTTAAGCAGAGTACTGATGTTGGATTTTTGCCACACTCATTTAACAAAAGTCATATTGTCTTAATACCGAAAACTGGCGATAAGGAAAAACTACGATTTGTAGATGGCTACAGATCTACCACGCTTTATAATGTTGATTATAAGATATTCGCAAAGTCCTCTCAAATCGGGTACAGCTTTCAATGGCTACTTTGATTGGACCTTATCAGGTATGTGGCTTGAGGGGTCAGTCAATAAAATCTAATCTACATATAGCACGCACAATGCTGGTGTATTGCAGTGAAGCTCGTGAACAATTAGCACTGCTGCAAACTGACCAGGAAAAGCCGTTCGAGGGGGGGTACTATTCATTTCTTTTTTTTCTCTTCTCAACCCCCATTACGTCCGACTGCGTCGGACAGGTGAATTGGAAGCTGTAGAAAGCAGAACCGCTAGATTAATTCATTTCTCATGATCATATGTAGTTGCCATATTATCTCTGAAGTTAGAATCGGGTTTTCCAATATTTCTCCGCGACACCGCATTGCACATATTGCTCGTTTTACAAGTCATTTTATTTGCCACTCAGGCAAAAAGCGCAATATCTGGGCACCCTGACCACTCATCTCAAACTGCTTGGGTCACTCAAATGAAATTTCGCGCGCACTCATTTTTTTTACAGTCCTTCAACTGCCTGCGAAGGCCCCCACCTCGCTGCCATAGCCTGCTCGTCGCAATTCGTGAGTGCTACAGCATCGTGTACTTTGCAAAAACCCCGTCCCCTGTGCAACACTCCTAACGAGAGAGCAGGTGGATGCGACAACCCCCCCTGCACTGGATGTCGCCGGTGACCTACCTTTCGGTGCGTACACATTCCAGCTGCACTCAGATTCGTGTTCGTACAACTTGGGAAATCCGAACGACTGCGACACACCGCCAGTCCGGTTGGCGATCACCATGGTCTCGCACACTGCGCACCCGGCGAGACACCTCGTCTGGGCCCGTCTGGTTAGGGGACAGCGCGTACCTGATCGGAAGCGCAGTCTGAAGTGCGTGCGCGGGTCCCGACGCTCGACGTGCAGCTTGATGCGCACCTCGTTGTCGATGCCGACCACGGGCGGAGGAGGCTCGGCTGAGCAGCGCCGGGGCATCAGCTGCATCTGGCTGCCCTGGCTCAAGAAGTACGCCTGCGACCGAGTTACGCAAGCCTATATAATCTGACCATACATCGGACTTCGCAACTTCCATTTTCTTTTCATGTGGGCCAATTTCTGGCATAGGTACCTTGAAATAAGGTGCATTCCACAACGTGCCGGTGCATACAGTATTCGCTCTAAGAACTGGTACTCTGTGTGATAGAGTATACAGCCTACTGTTCAGAGGGCAAAACACATGCCTAAAACGACCGAACTGCGTGTTCCGCTGCTCCCAAAACCGCTGCGAACAGGAAGGCAAAAAATGACGTTGAAATACAATGAGTTTAACTTAACATGATTACATCCAGACCATATTAAACCAAATGTTGTCGCTATATATCGCGCATTCAGCGCAGAGCGTGTTCTAGCCAAGCGTTTTGCCCTCTGTACTCTCCCTAGCAGCATTCAGCACAATTTGCATACGGCAACTGCACTCTCTCTAGGGCAGAAGGAGTTCGAGGATATTTGTTTTCGTCGCTTTCGTAATGCAGCGGAGCTATACCAGGTGTCTCAGGGAAGACATTCAAGAAATTGGCCTTTTGGGGTGAAAATATGGCTTTTGTAGCATAGTATTACAAGTGCTGGCGCATACCAGGAAACAGGTGAATCGTCTTTCGAGTACTAAGCCGGTTAAACAATTTTTGAATAATTAGCTTTTTAACTAGTAGAGTTAGTCATCTAGTTGCAATTAGAGATTTGTAGGCGGCCGTCTGTAACAACCGTATCCGTTTTTAGAATTTGAAAAACGCAACTATCCTCGGTGCTCTGGCTCGAGAAACTTTGCCTTTTTTATCTAGTTACTGCACTGGAAAGGTTGCTTTGCCTGCATGCTTTTCGAAAGTGCAGTTATTTCGGCACGATGTAGCCAGATTTTGTCGAGCCACAGCGCCTAGGATAATAGCGTTTTCTAAATTATAAAAACTTATGTGGCTCTTACAAACGAGCGCCTACAAATATCTAATTCCAACTAGACGCCTAACTCTACTACCTAAAAAGTTAATTGTTAAAAATTAGTTAACCGGCTTACAACTTAGGACATTCGCCGGCTTCCTGATGTCCGCCAACACTGGTGATGCTATGCCGCAGAAGCCATTTTTGATTCCAAAAAGCGTACCTTTGAAACTTTTCCCTGAAGCACCTGGGGCCCACATCCCACACAAACTAGGTACGTCGCTGCTTCCAAATAAAGAGGTTTTCTATTGAACTGAAGAAAATAAGCCACGTGTATGTGCAAAAGGTGCTGAATAAGCACCACTGAGTGAAGACAGGCACTTTCGTGCACAAGTATGAGAAGAGGCTGTAGCTGTCACAGTTTCTCCGAAACTTTGCTCTACCGCTGAGAAAAAATATTTATGACCTCCGGAAGCACCTATCCCATTTTCGTCATAACAGCCACCTTCCGACAAAAACGCTTCGCTTCGGGATGAGACACTTCGGTTCAAGGAAAACGCTCCAGTCAGACTCAGATCCCGGAAACCTTCGCGATTCGCCGAGAAGCTTCAGTCTAAATGCCTGATGTTGCAGGGCTCCTGCGGTGTGACGAGAGCGAAAGTTATACCGCTCGCGAAGGACAACATACATGAAACTGCTTCTGAAAGAAGATTTTCTGTGGCGTACAGGAGTTGCCTGGACTCTTTCATCGTTTACTCAGCTCTGCGAACCCTAACTAGGCAGCGACATACAGAGCAGAAGTTTGCGAATGGTGCGCAAGAAATCGCCGCGGGACTCGGCACGAAGCATATTTATTTATTTATTTATTTATTTATTTATTTATTTGTCATACCCTCAGGGTACAGAGTACATTTCAGAGGGGAAGGGCAGTTGATAACAAGAAAAATAAACAAAGCACAATTCATACAAAACTATAGAACAACTGAGGCAGGATAAAAAGAAGTGAGCAAAATTAACACGGAACAGATTAATAAAATAGTTTAAGAACAATACTAGTGCGTGGAGAACACAACACTACAATAAAATACAAAAGCGATCATTATGTAATCAGAGTGGTAAGTATTCTTCTAAATTGAGTTGAATCAGTGATGCTAGTTAATGATGCGGGTAGGGAATTCCATTCTTTAGAGGTCAGCGGAAAATATGATTGCGCACATGTCACTGAGTTACAATGAGGCACTGTGACCTTGTGTTGATGATCAAGACGGTGAGAAATGAACGGTGCTGGTTGAATCCATCGAGAGCGTAGTTGAAAATTGGAGTAGAAAATCTTATGGAATAGGCAGATGCGGAAGTGCTTACGGCTGGTAGCTAGGGGCAGGAGGTTTAAAGACCTTTTCATTTGGGTGACGCTAGATGTACGATGGTAATTGCCTAAAATGAATCTAGTTGCACGATTCTGGACAGTTTCCAGAACCTGTGTCAGTGAGACCTGTCCAGGGTCCCATATGGATGAAGCGTATTCCATTTGCGGTAGTACGTAGGTCGTGTATAATAGTGATTTTAGCGAAGATGGAGCAAGTGTAAAATTTCTTCGAAGATAACCAAGCGTTTTGTTTGCTTTAGATGCTATATGTTCTATATGAAGTTTCCAGGACAGGGTGTTAGTTATATGTATGCCAAGATAACGGTACGATCATATAAAGCAACCGACACCCGTCCAAGCGGTCGCGTGCCGGGCTCGCAACGCCGAGTTCTGCAATTCGATTCCTGGCTCTGCGGCAGCTTATTTGTAGGATTGTGGCGATTATGGAAACAAGGAGTTGAATATGGAGCACGCGTATACCCCATCGAAACCACAACACACAAGACTCGGAATAGTAAAAGAAAAAGGGGTTGCTGAGCTAACCCACTTATGTTGGCGATTTTAATCTCAATGTTTCATCAGATACCTCCGGCTATTCGCGCCTACAAGAGCTGTTTGTGTCATACGCGTGCTGTAACTTAATAGATATGCCAACTAGGATTACTCCTACCTCTCAAAGTATTCTAGACCTTTGCATTACAAGCTTTCCGCCTGACGTTGTCAAATCGGGTGTATTGATGTGTGATTTAAGTGACCATTTGCCAATCTACTGCATTTTACCTCACAAAAGGCCTAATTCAAATAAGCAACCAGTTTTTATCCGCCATTACTCTGAAAAAAATATCAGCAAATTTAAATATCTTCTCTCAAATCAAAGGTGGGACTCCATTTTAATGGAAACAGATGCAAATAAAGCGTACGAGGCTTTTCTTTCCTGCTTTATGGCTGCATACGAGAAGTGTTTTCCCCTCGAGCCATGGCTAAAACGAAAAAAGATAAGGAAGCCTTGGATCACTCATGAACTGCATATGAGAATCATACAAAAAAACAGGCTGTTTGAAAAATTCCTGAATACCAAGCATGAAAATGACTTTACACTGTTTAAAAAGTTCGAAACAAATTAAATGCAGATATTAGAAAATCAAGATTTGAATACTACATAGCTAAGTTTGCAGACATTACGGGTAACTCACGGCTAATGTGGCAAACCGTGAGGGAGGTACTCTCGAAAAACTTCCAGCACAAAAAGGTTCCGTATCAAAACGATGCTATGACTGACAACGAAGTCGCAAATTTATTTAATGACCATTTCATTGCAGTCGGATCATGCGATGGGAATTCAGTTGATTCACCGTGCGAGCAGTTCATTGCATCGAACGCCGCAAATACATTGTTTTTAGCACCCACCGACGAACGTGAAGTGCTGGATATTATTCTGACACTAAAAAATGGCTATGCTCCAGGAGCAGATGAAATTAAACCGAAACCTCTAAAGGCTGTAGGTGAAATAATCAGTTGCCCGCTCTCTCACATTTGCAACATTATTTTATCTACGGGCGTTTTTCCGCACAAAATGAAACTGGCCAAAGTGACTGTTGTGCACAAGGGTGGCCCCGCGAACGAACTAACAAATTATAGGCCTATATCAGTACTACCAGTATTTGCAAAGGTAGCCGAACAGGTTATAAACAAAATATTCGTCCGATTTCTCACCGCGCAAAATATTATAGCCGATGAGCAATTTGGCTTTAGGAAAGATAGATCAGCCGAAACCGCACTCCTTGGGATAAAGGAAAAAATTCTAAACAACATTGAAGAAAAGGCACACACCCTGGGAATTTTCCTCGACTTCAGAAAGGCATTCGACTGTGTTCAGCACGATGTTCTAATAAGAAAGCTTCCATTTTACGGATTCCGTGGCGTGTCGTTGACCTTAAATGAGAGCTATTTAACGTCAAGAGAGCAATTTACTGTCATAAATGCTGCAGCCTCACACGTAAAAACAATAAAATATGGTGTGCCTCAGGGATCTATTCTCGAACCTGTACTCTTTATTTTATACCTGAATGATATTGTGAATATACCAGGCAGCGAAAACTTAGTGTTGTACGCTGATGACACTAATGTCTTTTTCTCAGGTATTGACCCCTACGCGCTCGAAAGAAAGGCTAACTATTGGTTGACCGGCTTGAGTACATGGTTAAAACTAAACAGGATGCAATTAAATGCTAGTAAGACCAAATACATTCTCTTCAGAGCAAAAGGTGTAAAAGCTCCTGACAACCTAAACTTAAACTTTGAAAACACTCAGCTGAAACAGTGCTCGCAAATTCGTTTTCTAGGTGTTCTGTTTCAAGAAAATCTCTCTTGGAATTCGCATGTTGATCAGCTTCGAAGTGATCTTTGTCGGGCGGTTGGCATTTTAAACAAATTGAGATATTATCTCCCGGCGTCCATAAAGCGGCAAATATACTAATACATTCCCGTTTAAGCTACTGTTCCCTTGTATGGTTAACGACGACACAAACAAATCGAGATTCCCTCTTTGCAATTCAAAAGCGGGCATTACGAGCTATTGGGAAAATACAGTTATTGCACAGCTGCCGGCCTTTGTTTAGGTCTTATGGAATACTAGAAATAAGTAAACTGCACACATACAAACTATGTCTGGAAATATTACGCCAGTACAAACTAGACAAAATAACCTTCGATACCACCTATCACACTAAACTTAGCAAATACGAACTTCGGAAACAATGTATGGAAACACCTCGTGTACGCACAAATTACGGTTTTCAGAGGTTAGGATGGCAAATTCCTGACTTAATTAATCAATACCCTATTATTCTGGATACTGTACGCAGCACTCCCTCTATACGTAAATACAAAATGCTAATTAAAGCAATGCTCATAAATGAACTTTAAAGTTGAAAACTGAACGTATACCTATCACTAGTGTATGTTTTGTAAATACTGCTCTGGTCGAATTGTGTTTTGAAGTATGCTGTTTGTTTTTCCGCCGAAAGCCTGTGTTTTGTAAGGATGTCTTATGTATTGTGTAAAAAATATTGAATGTGTGTTCTATTATGTAATGCTCTTTCTTGGTTTTTGTAGCCTGTGGTGCCGCCTGTCATCCGGGTGGCGTGGCCTCGTAAAAATGGTAAATTGTAAATTGGTTTTTTGAGGAATGAAAATGGCGCAGTATCCGTATCACATATCGGCGGACACCTGAAACGCGCCGTAAGGGAAGGGAGGAAGGTAGGAGTGAAAGAAGAAAGAGAGAAAGAGGTGCCGTAGTGGAGGTCTCCGGAATAATTTCGACCACCTGGGGATCTTTAACGTGCACTGACATCGCACAGCACACGGGCGCCTCTTGCGTTTCGCCTCCATCGAAACGCGGCCGCCGCGGTCGGGTTCGAACCCGGGTACTCCGGCTCGGTAGACGAGCGCCTTACCACTGAGCCACCGCGGCGGGTTGTGTGGCCTCGTCAGGCAAAGTATGCCTTTTGCCACGTCACCCTGGACAACCTTTTCGTTGTCTTAAATAAATTCTGAATGAATGAATGAATGAATGAATGAATGAATGAATGAATGAATGAATGAATGAATGAATGAATGAATGAATGAATCTGTTGCTCATTCTGTTTTTCATTTCTGTGCGCCCCACCCCTTATGTAATACCCTCTAACGAGTGTCTTCAAGGTATTAAAGGGAAGTGAAGTGAGCCAAGATTTCCACGCCCAGAAAACGAGCTAACTCGAAACCCGCGATAGCGAAATCTCGAGAATACGAAATTCTCGCCGCAACGAAATGTTTCCGAATTCCCGGCAAATGCCCATAGGGGCCAATGTATTTCGTATCTCTCGGTAACGAAACATTTTCGTACCGCAATCCCACGATAACGAAATTTGCTGCAACGTCGGTCCGCGTACTGTCTCCCATATTATGAATAACAGCGTCAAAAAAGCACTCAAATTGAGCAAACTGCAATAGCACACTTGCGTGGCTGCAGCGAGAGTGTTGGCGCCTGGCAACCTTGCAGCCGGAACGACTTTAAAAACTTTAGCCACCTTGAGCCGGTGCTAGCCACCATACCGGCACAGCGCGTGTCCTCTGTGATCGGTTCCGCGTGGTTGTTTACCTCGGAGGCGATATTCAGGGAAGGCAGCCTCGCAGCGACACCATCAGGGGGCGAAACTAGATCATCGGCGCTGCACTTTTAGCATCTTCCTCCATGACTTTTAGGCCCGCGAGCGGTGCACATGTGTTCGTTGTGTGCGGTGGCGGTGTGTATGAGCAGCAGTCGGCACGTTTGCGTTTGAGATGTCTCCGCCAGCCAAAAAACGAAGATTTTTGTCTTGCAAGAGAAGGCTGCCATCATTGCTCAAGCAGAAAAAGGCAGGAAAAAAATGGATATCGCCGACGAGTACGGGATTGCGTGCAGCTCGCTGTCGACAGTTTTGAAAAGCAAGGCAGCCATTCTCGGTGCGCTTGAGAATGGTGCTCGAGCACAGCATAAAACAGTGACGGCTCCGGCGTTCCCGGACGTTGACAAGGCGGTGACGACGTAGTTGTCCATGAAGAAATGACCGATGAGGCTATCATCAGCAGCGTGTGCGAAACTGACGACACCGAGGACCAAGGTCCACAACATGGAGAGACGGTAAACCCGAACCCGAGGAATGTGTTGGACGCCTTTGACACGATCCGGTCGTTCTTAGGCGCACACGACGACGACGTGGCAATGGATCACTTCTTGCAGTGTGAGAATAGAACCATGAAGTTGCTGCAAGGCAAGGCTCGGCAAACTAAGCTGACTGACTTTTGGCAATAAATTTTCTTTTTGCGGGCTGTTTTCTATCTTTTCTGTCTCATTTTCGCGGCAACGAAATTCTCGCGAAAGCGAATTTTTTTGCTGTCCCCGGCGATTTCGTTATTGCGGGTTTCGACGTAGTTGCCTCCTGCGCATAACTGGCGTTGGAGTGCTGTAAATGTCTTTGGGCGTTCCCAGTGAAATTAGGGCTGCTTTTTCGGACGCATGGAAGACAGACATTTTCCTCAATACAGTCAATAGCGCCGCCGACCAAAGTAAACATGAAATCAAGCGCCAAGAAAGAAGAGCCTGGGAATAGTGCTGGAGAATGACCAGACATTAATAGTGTGCTTGCAGCCATATTGTTGAAGCAAGCGCACTTGCTCCAGAAGATTACCCAGGAAAAATTGAATGAAGTGACTTACCTCACTAAAAATTTTCTGGGGGGGGGGGGCCTTTACTGTTACTGAAGTGCGATCAGGCGAAAATGACTTCCGCCTCTGTTGCTGCCCCTGTTACTGTGGTGATAACGTCATGGGTGACGTCACGCGCATGCGCATTACATTTCCGATTACGACGTACTACGCCGATTGATGACGTCATCTTTTTGTCAATTTTCTATTTGATTTTTTAATTACATTTTATATTATTGTTTCCTTTCATTTATATTTTTATTAGTATGATTATTATTGTTGTTGTTGTTCCAGCTAACGTTCCCTTCCCCGTTAGCTTCCCCAGCTAACGTTGGTGCGCGTGCGTGCGTGCGGTGCTGCTGGCTGCCGTTGAGCCCCCTGCTCGTCATAGTAGTCTCTACTCGGGGTCTTCTGCGAGGCGTCAACACGTGCGTGCGGCTTCAAGGTCGGTCGCGGCGGTTGTCCGGATCTCGTGCTTTTTTACCGGTGAGCGACGCTGGTTGTGTTTGTTGCAGCAGGACTTATTTACAGTTTCCCGGACTGCTGTTAGTTTGGTTGGCATGTTTCTGCTGTAGTTGTCTAATTTTTGCTTTGTGTTTTTTAGACGGTCTCGTTGTTGCCCTGCGCAATGGCGAATCCTAATAATTGCATTGCTTGTCAAAAGCCTCTTCCTGCTGATGGAAAATTCATGTTATGTGTAGACTTCCAATTTTCGTATCATCTCGGGCAGTCATGCTCTGGAACAGCCGCTAACCGTTTGCTACCATGGGTCCAGCCAATAGAGAAGTTTGGGTATGCAAAACTTGCCGTACTAACAAAAAGAGAATAAACAGTGTTTCCGAGTCTGCTGATGAAAACGTTAGATCGGAATCCTCATTGCTGGATGAACTTAGAGAAAAAATACGTTAAAGCTGATGCTTGGGCGAGCTGGTACGACACTACGACAAGTGATATAGCGTATGGCTCCTTCAGTATCATGATAAAGTGTGTATGAATGATGAGTGTGTAGTTTTCCTTTATTGTTTGGTGCCCACCCATTTATTTTCACTGTCCCAGCAATAAAATTTTCAGTTGCAAGTCAGCGCCCGTCCATGTGTCTTCCTTCAGTCCCCGTCCAAGTTTGCGCTGGTATTCAGGAAAACTTAGAGAAGTCAGGAAAAGTCTGGAATCGCTGCCGATTCTTCACAAGAAAGTTGATTCTCTCCTACTGATGCAGGAAGAACTCACGGCGGTTTCAAATTCTGTTCGGGAGCTCGAAGGATCAGTGTCGTTTCTATCTGAGAAGTACGATTCCGTGCTGAAACAGCAGCACGATTGTGAAAAACTTCAACTGTCCCAAGATGCTGAACTGGAAGCTTTGAAAGCAGCTGTATTGACTCAGACAGCTTTAGCTGAACAACAAGAGGTCAATCAAAATGAAATCGAACCATACTGCAGAAGAATGAATCTTGAAATTCATGGTTTGCCTGAGATCAGCAATGAAAACTTAACACAGTCATTCATCCAACTGGCATCTAAACTGGAATTGGCTGAGTTTTCATCTGAGGATATCGCAGCTGCTCATCGCTTGAAAGCGATGGCACACCAGTTGTCCTTCTGCGTTTCACTTCAGCTCTCTGGAAGCAAAAATGGTTCCATGCTCGGGGTAAGCCTAGGCAGTTCCGCGAAGATTACTCCTTTCGAAAGAAATTCTTCAATGATAACTTGACTAAGGCTAACCGTGACCTCTTTTGGAAAGCAAGGACGAAGGCAAAGGCGGAGGGTTATCAGTTTTGTTGGGTGAAGGGAGGAAAAATCTTCGTGAAAATGAAACAGGACAGCGTCTCTTGTACAAATCAGTAAACAAGCATACCTGGAAAACATTGTTTAACCACTATGCCTCTTTCTTTCTTCGAACTACCCGATTTTATTACATTTTAAACAGAATTTGAATACAGCTGTGATCATTATTTCACTGTTGTGAGTATTAATATTCGAAGTTTACGCAAATATTGGGATGAGTTTAAGTTTTTAGCTGAATCTGCAGCTGGCTATGTTGACGTGAAGAAGTACTGAAGTTTGGTCTAGTTGGTGTTGATACATAATACAAAAATCTGTCGCAGCAGGAACGAAACGGGGACAGAGAGAACACACACGACAGGACGAGCGCTGCACTTCCAACTGATAGTTTATTGAAAAATTGAAGCTTATGTACAGTCCTACTGATTATCTTGTGGGAATCAATCAGTTTTCCAAAAATGCTATTTCATTATCATGCAAAACTAAAGATGGTGCGCTGATACATTGACTGCCTGCTTATCGCCTCTACAATCTCTCTTTCGACTTGGTCTTTCCCGCCCCAAGAAATTTGGTTTTCCGAAATATGGGTTTGCATTTGCAGTCACGACAATGTATGGCAAGATGCCCACTCTTCCCTTCCTTGACCAGATTGTAGTGCTCCCTAGCTCTTTCATTAAAACACCGTCCTGTTTGTCCGATGTATACTCTATTACAGGTAAGGGGAATGCTATAAACTACGTTAGTTTTGCACTGTGTGAAACAAAGTTGGTGCTTGATTGCGCATACCTGCTTTTTCTTTTTTACCATCATTGGGCATATTTTTGAAAGCTTCCTTGGAGCTGTGAAAAGCACATCTACATTTTATCTTCTTGCTATCTTCTTTAAGTTGTGGGATACCTTATTAATGTACGGTATCACTTGAGTGGGCTTCCCGTGATCTTGATCGACCTGTTTTTTCATCATCATCATCATCATCATTTATTTTACCCTTAAAGGCCTCTGTTGAGGCATTACATAAGGGGGGGGGGCAAAGCAAATGCAACTGAGAATAATACGTTAATACAACAAAACATAATGCAATACATAAAATGAAAAACGATACATCACAATACAACGTTGATCAATAATGAAGGGCGCAAGGCTGAATTAGACGGTAACAACAACAACAACAACAAGGAAAAGAATAAGTGTAACTGGATGAAGTTTGAGAAGTATCTTTTATTCATTACAGTGATTAATTAATGCCTGTCGAAATTTGGTAGCGTCGCGCTCGTTAACAATGTAGTCGGGTAGCAGGCTCCAATTTTCTATTGCAGTTGGAAGAAAAGATCTATTAAATGCCAAGGTCGATCTATGTATACGTTGAATGCTGAGGAGGTTAAACAGGCGGCGCGATGTTCTGATGGGAGCTAGTAATAATGTTGGTTGGTTGGTTTATGGGGTTTAACGTCCCAAAGCGACTAAGGGTATGGAGACGCCGTAGTGGAGGGCTCCCGAAATTTCGACCAGCTGGGGTTCTTTAACGTGCACTGACATCGCACAGTATAGTAATAATGTGTCACGAAGATCAGGAAAATTGTAATATAACTTATGAAAGAGGCAGAGTAGTGCAATTTTCCGTCGGAGCTCTAGTGGCGGGATGTTAAGTGAAGATTTAATACTGGTGATACTGCTGTGTCTATTGTAATTTGAGGATATAAAACGGGCTGCTCGGTTTTGAACAGCTTCTAAGGTGTTAATTAAGTATGCTTGGTGAGGATTCCATATAGCCGCTGCATAATCAAGTATGGTACAGGTGAATGTTTCGTATGCTAATTTTCGAACAGAACGAGGGGCTAGGTTACAGGGATCTTCGGATGAGGCCAAGTGATTTTGATGCTCTAGATGCTAGGTATAAGATGTGTTCCGACCAGGTTAATTTGCTGGAGATGGTGATTCCAAGGTACCGATATGATTGGACTTGGGTTACCGTGTTTGACAGGAGTGAATATGCAGACCTGATGTTGGAACGTTTTCGAGATACTTGCATGAATTTGCACTTTCTCTTCTTCTTTTGCAGCAAGTTTTCCGCAACTCATGTTATAGTATCTGCCGGAAACCCTGACATGCGCAGTCGCTCTATTTGCAGATTAACGCTTTCTTGCATTTGATTCGGATAAGATTTTTCCAAAGCTGCGTTGAGGCAATTCATTGCAATACCTCTCTTGATTAACTTCGAGTGAGCACTGCTATACGGGAGAAGTGCTTTCTTTGATCGGGGGTCGTGTTTTCTGCCCCACGAAAGCTTGGCCAGCTATGCGCGCGCATTGGGAGAGATAAAAAGAGCTCCTGCAACAAAAAGCATGGCAAGCAGTACGTGAAGTGCTGCACAGGTGTGGTGTATGAAATACCACTGACCTGCGGAAAAGCCTATGTGGGCCAAACGGGGCAGTGCGTTAATGACCGCGCGGATGAGCACGCACGATCGCTAACAAATCTAGGAGGTGCACATCTTTCGCAGCACTGCGCTGAGTGCTTCGTGTGTAATCGTGCGGCAAACATGGGCCGGGGCAAAAAAGATGCCAGCAATGCTAGAAGTGTGAGCCACGGCTTCGGGAGATAAAGATTCTGGGCAGGAGTGGAGATACGAAGGCGCGGGAGCTTTTGGAAGCATTCCACATTAGGAAGAGGGGATTAGATTGCGTGAGTGATACCTCGGTCCGCCTTTTCAAGACTGAGATAGCATATCTTGAACGGTTTTGTTGATTCTGTTGTGCCGATGTTTCTATTGCGCATGCCTTGAATTTTCTATATATTTGCTGGCTTTACAGTAAATAAAATCAGATGAAGTTAGCGCAAGTCCTGTGTCAGTATTTCTTGTGTACGTCTTTTTTCAGCGCTGTTTTCCTTTTCTGTCTCAAATAATGCACCATCTAGCCCAAATTGACGTTCTTCTAAACCAACTGTATCCTACGCTACCCAGGCGTTACGCTAGGCACTCCGAACTAAATCTTTCGTTGCCAGGACGGGTGGCAGTGCGCGTAACGTGCGCCCGTAGCGTACGCACAGCTTTTGCGGACGCACAGCTAAAACTGTCTTATAAACCATAGCGTAGCGTACGCAACGCGGGACGCTACGTGCTGCGTAGAGAACACGGCGCCGACCATCTCGCCCGCTTCGGACCGATTTCACTTCGCCGCTGCTTTCTTCAACGCGATGGCTCGCTCTAAACTGTGCTGTTAGCTTTTATTTTGTCTACTCTCAACCACACGCCAAAATATTAGGGACAAATGTCCCTTGTTTTTCAGACAATGAGGCGATTTTTGACCTTTTAAGCCTAACTAACGTTGTGTACGTTTATCGTCATACCAACCGCACCTGTCGAATAATTTTTTAGTCATGTGCCTACTTTTGCACTGCATTAAACATTATACCTTTTTTCTTCCATTGAAAACAGTAATATACTATTCATATTGTCAGAAACTGAAAAATGTTCAGCCGAGCGCTAGCGCTTTCAGTGTTTGTCACTAGATGGCGACACAACACGACGCGCTACGCGACTGCTCTGCGGCGCTACGGCCAACTATAACTATTGGTTTTATGGTTTTATGGGGTTTACGTTCCAAAGCGACTAAGGCTATGAGAGACGCCGTAGTGGAGGGCTCCGGAAATTTCGACCACCTGGGGTTCTTTAACGTGCACTGACATCGCACAGTACACGGGCCTCTAGAATTTCTCCTCCAAAGAAATTCTAGCCGCCGCGGCCGGGATCGAACCCGCGTCTTTCGGGTCAGCAGCCGAGCACCATAACCGCTGAGCCACCGCGGCGGCCAACTATAAGTGTGACGGGGGTGTCCTTTACAGCGTACCGAACGTAGTAAGCGTTCCGTACGCAATGTCGCCACGTACGCAGCAACTGAAAGTGTCTATTGGCGAGCTAATCGCGTGCGTGTGACTTGCACCGAGTGACCAGCGGCGGTGACCAAACGGTCTTCGAGGGCTGCAAGCCGCTTGCCCCTTGGAGTGCGCTAATTTCAACGGAGCTGGGGCGCCCTTCCGACACGCGAGCGCCTTGACTCGTGGCATGTTGCCTCGAATTATTTGTGCCTTAACTGCGGTGCAACGGATACTTCGCGTCATGTATTGATTGATTGATCTGGTGCACGCATCTGTGCCGCCTCACTTATAGCGTGTGTTCTGTCGGAACACGTCTCCGACGTCTTCGTGGTCTGTTCGCGAAAGTAGCATCTGCATGCACGATGTGCGTGTTGTGGCGCTGGTGCCGCCTGGCCCGTAGCAAACCAGCGAGGGCAATGTATCCAGCATTGCAGAACCTGCGGCTTCTCCTCTGACAGTACATGTCTGGCCGACTTTATTCCTATGGGAAGGCGCAGTTTCTGCGACGCTGGAACACCCGTCTCTGTGATGGCGGCTCTCCCCTACTAGCCTTCCCCCCGCTAATTTTTCACTTTACCGATAGGCCTCCTGCGAGATATATGAGTGTCTTCTATGTCTTTTTTTGCTCCTGTTTTTAATGCATTAGAGCCTCTTTCCAGCCCCATGTAGTCAGGGATTCGGTTGTTTCTGTTCTTTGATTGCATCCCTGCCATGTATTTACTGGGCCTTTTCTTGTTGCTCAGCAAATTTACATTCCTTGAGGTCCTTTCCTAGTTTCGGGCATTTAACCGGCTTGTGTTTTTCCTATATTTTTTTTTTTATCATCGACTGAGCTCAATGTCATGTAAATGTTGTGCTTGTGCGTTAAATGCATCCCTGCATTAAAACCGCAGTCTAGCTTTGCTGGGAGGCCTTGCATGCAATGTACCGAACATTACAAGCTCGCATAGCGTTTTCTGTAAGGCGACTGTGCTCGCTCAAGTAACCTTTCGTAAATAAAATCTTGATGCCAACTGCGAAGAGAACAGCTGGGCTAATACAAAATAAAGTGAATTAAACGGCTCTGAGCCTTTCCGTCAAATGCTCGTAGCCACGGTATTGTGCTCACAATGCAGCCTCATCGAGGTATTTGTTTGTGATTTCATTTCTTCTTGGCCCGAACGCCAGCCATTGTATGTGTCTTTCGGCAGAAGGTGCCACTGGTATACATTATTTTTTTTCGCTGTTTACGCGGTTTGGAGTCTTCAAACAAGCCTCTGGTCAGTTGCCGCCGCACAGAGAACAAGGCGCCCACCTCGATGTATCCGGCGGAGCAGTTTTCGGACTCGCCGAATGCAAACTCTCGAAAGTCCACTCTCGGCAGGTAGTTGCTCTTGACGCGAATGGTCCAGAGGCAGGTGAGGCCGTTGTCTGCCTGGGCCAAGTCAGCTGGCGACACGATCGACCCTTCGCTTGCTTCATACAGGCCACCGCAGGCTGCAAACAATCGGCATCTTTTATATTTCTTTCTTTACAAAACACTGCGTCCCGAGGGCCAAGCAGAGTGGGCAATACCCCAACAGCCAAGGAGATAACAATTGCCAGTATGTCAAAATTCAACGAATCACAAAGAATAAGACATGCGCACGAAGAACATGCAGGCAATAAGGGGTAACAGGGTTCGCTTGAAGAACAGCATTGTATTAGAATAAAAGTCGACAAAGGTGAAAAGGGAAAAAGGGAGGCGCAGACAGGCAAATCTTAAGACAAACATTTCCGTGAAAAAGCGGATTTTGAGAATAACAAAAACACCAAAAATGAACCGTCAAGCAGTAAAGGTACATGCCAGTAAAAAAATGTAAACAACAAGAGTACACTACCACAGATGAGAGGAAACACGCGCTCTTCAAAATTCTCAATATCAAGCACGGTAAAGACATGAGCTGGCAAGCTATTCCGCTGAGCGGTACTGCGGGAAAGAGCTTCTAAAGAGGTTCGTGCGCGCAGAGTTCAGGGTAGGCTGCGGTGATGTATGTGCCTGGTATGTCGGGTTAATAATAATAATAATAATAATAATAATAAAATTTTATTTCCTCTTCTATTACAAAGGCGGGCCTGCCAAAGCCTCAGAAGGCTTTATTGGCAGTGCCCGGCAGCAAACAGCATGTAAATCATGCACCAAGCAGAAAAGTTACCAAAAAAGAGAAAAGAAAAGATTGGCGGAAAAGAAAACAAAGGATGTGAGAAGTAAAAATGGATTCGAAAGGAGCCAACGAAAAAATACACACAAATGGACAGAAAACAGAAACATGTGAAAAACATAGCCTCAAAACAGAATACTGGAAATAACAACTTAATTTCACAAGACGAGCTTTCACTATCTTTTTGGAATTAGCAGAAAATATTTCCTTGGGTAACCGGTTAAAAATAGAACCAACATAATGTTTTTGAAGACGCTCGCCATAACAGCTTCGCACTCTAGGCACGAGAAAACGATCGCGACTTCGCAGATCCTTAACAGGAACATATCGTGTACAAAAGTCATCCGCCCAGATGTGTTTAAAAACTACTTTCTCAGAAAATAGATGAGAACAGTCAGGCATATGTAAAAGTTCAAAAACGCTAGTATCTTCATCTCGTGACCTACCATAAAATACTTATTTAAGGTGAATTTCAGTATGCTGCTGGCCTTCTTTCGCCAAAAGGCAGAGCAGAAATAAAATCAGCAAATACCATAGCGTAACACACTGTAGGCTAAGGCATATACTATACTATACATAGGGCAAACGGTCTTAACAGAGTGCAGCAAAAACGCAACTTTCCGGAACTGAGAACCGACAAAAGACAAATGGGTCTTCCAAGACATGTCGGAATAGAAGAATACTCCTTATTGGACCGTTGACACAGGCATCATTGGAGGACATCTGCAAAGAGCACAATTTGGTCTGTGAAAACCAATAGACACATCATTACGAATTCTTTTTCAAATATTGCGAAAAAATATTAATTTTGTCGTTTTATTGTTAACATTAATTAATTGCTGAACCATTCCATAACTAGCTCGCTGTCGTGTTGAATAAAAAATAATGTTATCTTATAGTCCTTGTGTCTAGCAACTAAGAGCGTATCATCAGCGTATTGAAAAACGCGGCACAGTTTGCAGACAGAGCTCAAATAATTGACATATATATTAAACAAAACAGGTGCAAGTATAGATCCTTGAGGAACACCTGATTTAATCTGCTGCAGGCCACTGCTATATTTACCTAATACAACGAGCTGTGAACGATTAGATAGTTAATTAACAAGAAGAGACAGAAAGGTTAGTTAGTTAGTTATATGGGGTTTTATGGCGCAGAAGCAACTATGGCTATCATGCGCCAAACACAAGGTTATATGATGCTATATTAAATGTATAGATGTTACTTTATATTAAATTAAAAACATTGGCTTTCTTTAGAAACTTCCAAACAAGTGAAAACTCGACGAGTGTTTGGAGCAAAATCGTGGTTTGAGCTAATTGGTACATCTTCAAAACTTCACCAGCGCTGCGACGAGGAACAAGAACGGAGAAGGAAGGACAAGGACAAGCGCTACTAACAACTGAAAGTTTATTTGAAAAAACACAGATTATATGCACACAACTGACAACCCGAGCAAAATGGTGGTTTGAGCTAGTTGGTACATCTTTAAAATTTCACCAGCGCTGCGACTAGGAACAAGAAACAGAGAAGGAAGACAAAGACAAGCGCTACTAACTGAAAGTTTATTTGAAAAAACACAGATTATATGCACACAACTGACAACCCAAAGCGCCTGCGCTTCCCGCAAAAAGCACGCAAAAGAAAGTTAAGAATCTAGATACAAAATTTCACATTCATGTAAGTTTACAGATGGTGTGCTAACGCACGTGTCGCTGTTCTTGTGAATGTGATAGGCTTCACACAGCGCTTGTCCTTGTCTTCCTTCTCTGTTTCTTGTTCCTAGTCGCAGCGCTGGTGAAATTTTAAACTGACAACCCAAAGCGCCTGCGCTTTGGGTTGTCAGTTGTTTGGGCAGTTGTTGTCAGTTGTTGTCTGAGATGTTTGGGCTGAGAAAGGATTTTGAGGATATATGTACAAGTTAGTGCAGTTCTTCGATCTTTTAAGGAAGGTTCATTCATTTCCACATACAGACTTGCTATTGGTGAAGTTCTGTAAGCACCGGAAGGCAACCTTAAACCAAGATTGTGGATAGGATCCAGTCGTTTTATGTAGGACGGTCTTGCTGAGCCATATACTATGGACCCATAGTCTAACTGAGAGCGAACCAGAGAACGATATATATTTAACAGGCATGCCCTATCAGACCCACAGCGTTTTCTTGACAGTAGTTTCAATACATTGAGGGTCTGGGAACCTTTTTTCTTTAAAGGGCTACTGAAGCGATTTTAGAATTCGGTGAGTTTAAGGTTGCCGAATGTGCGAAATGTGCTGGTGGAGCCTGCCAAATCGTTTTCCTCTAGCCTTTGAAATGGTGGCGTAATCGCCGAATAAAGTCTTCGTCGGCGTTCAGCCTTCTCTGAAGTGCACAGCGACGAGCACTCCTCCAACGTAGTGAGAAGAAGCCTAAACATCGCTTTGGTTTTATTCGATGATTATGACACCATTTTAAATGGTAATGCAAAAATACTTTTCATGCTTTATCTAGATGCTTGATAGATTCGAATTCTTGAATGACCTCGAATTCTGAAAAAACCATTTCAGCCTCCCTTTAAGCTGTTTATATGTGGCAAGAAAGTGAGATTTTTATCGAATGTTACCCCTAGAAATTTATGCTCTTGTTTGACAGGTAATGGGGTTCAGATGTAGTGTGGGGTCGGCCTGTAGGCCTCGTCTCAAAGAGAACAGAACCGCTACTGTTTTCTGAGCAGAAAATCTAAATCCGTTCCTATCTGCCCAGGTAGCCAGTTTATTTATTGTTATTTGTATCTGTCGCTCACAAGTAGGTATACTGGAAGACGTGCATGCTATTTGGAGGTCATCTACGTAAACTGAGTACATTATGGATTTTGGGATTACTTTTGCTATGGAGTTCATTTTGATGATGAATAAGGTCGTGCTCAGGATGCACCCCTGGGGTACGCCAGTTTCTTGAATAAAAGTGTTGGAGAAGGTTGCGCCTAGCCGGACTCTGAACGTGCGGTTGGTTAGGAAGTCGCTCAAACAGCTCAGCATCCTGCCGCGGATACCTAGGTCCGCTAGGTCACGGAGGATACCGAACCTCCACGTGGTATCGTAAGCCTTCTCCAGGTCGAAGAAGACCCCGAGACAGTGTTGCTTGTGGATGAACGCTTCTCGGACTGTGTTCTTAAAGCGAACAAGGTGATCGGTTGTGGAACATGTCTTTTTAAACCCGCATTGGTGCATATCTAAAAGTTGCCGGGACTGAAGTATAAAGGTTAGTCTGATGTTTAGAATGCTTTCGAATGATTTTGCTATACAGCTAGTGAGTGCTATTGGCCTGTAACTGGTGGGACTAGTTGGTGATTTGTCAGGTTTTAGGAGGGGTACTATGATTGCTTCTTTCCATGCTTGGGGGATTTCTCCACTCATCCATATTTTATTGAAAAATTTTAGGAGAGCCTCTATGGAAGTCTCAGAGAGGTGAGCAAGCATGGCATAATGTATATTGTCTGGGCCTGGTGCTGTCTTTTTACCGGATGTTAGTACTGTGTTTTGTTCCTGCATTGTAATAAGCCGATTGTAGTCTTCATGTATGCATGTCCTGAAGGGAAGTTTTTGTTTTTCTACTATTGTTTTGTGCTTTTGAAATGTGTGTGTATGTAGTTAGATGAGCTTGAAACTGTGGAAAAATGCTCACCCAATATGTTGGCCTGCTCTTCTAATGTTGTTTGAGTACCGGGTGTTATTAGCATTGGAAATGTGTAAGGAGTAAAATGTCCTGTGAATTTCCGCACCTGCTCCCACATTTGTTTTGTTGTCGTTGAGCTGTTTATAGAAGAGACATAAGCTTGCCACGATGCTTTCTCGGCACTACGACGGATATACCGAGCTTTTGCTCTTGCCTTTTTAAAGTTTATGAAATTCTCATGTGTTGGATATCTCCGAAAAATGCCCCAGGCTTTGTTTTGTTTCTTTTTTACATCTTTACATTCTTTTGTGTGCCAGTATTTGTGATTTTGTTTTACTATTCCAGAGGATTGAGGAATAGCTAAATGTGCGGCAGCTAAGATACAATTCGTGAACTTTTCATTGATCTCATTGATGTCAATATTTTCTAAAACTATTTTCTCTAATATGGCTTCTGCTCTAAAAAGTTGCCAGTCAGCTAAATGCAGCTTCCAACACCTTGGTTTTGTGGGAACGACTGTTGGCGAGGATGAGATACTTATTACGACAGGGAAATGATCACTTCCATATGGATTGTCTAAAACACTCCAGTTAAAATCGCTACAAACAGATGGTGAATTAAAGACAAATCTAAAACACTCATTTTCCCCGAGGTTAGGGAGCAGTATGTGGGTTTATTAGAGTTCAGTAAATAGACCTCATTGCATAAAATAAAATCCTCTATGAGATGGCCTCTAGCGTCAGGTTTCTCGCTTCCCCAAAACCATGAATGTGCATTAAAATCTCCAACTACCAGGTATGGCTCTGGTAGCTGCTCTAAGAGATCCTCTAAGTCATGTAGTGTTAACTTAAAGTGCGGATCGATATACAGTGAGCACACTGTAATGGTTTTATGAGCAACTAGAGTGGCTGCGACAGCTTCCAGTCTTGTTTTTAGATTAAGCTCTCGAGCCGGGACACCGTTCTTCACTATGATGGCTACGCCTCCCGACAGCCTGCTCGTCTGCTCCCGATCGCGGCGTAAAACAGTGTAATTCTTAAGAAAGTTATTTTTTGGGGGACCTAAATTTGTTTCTTGTAGACATAAGGCGACGGGAGCGTGTGCTCCTAATATGTCTTTTATGTCACTGTAATTGTTTAAAAGTCCTCTACAGTTCCATTGCAGCCATCTTAATTTTGTGTGTCTATAGGGTGAAAAGGTGAATCAAGTTGTTGATGGCCCCGTGACTCGGGGCCTGTCTTTTTTTGATCGATCCAGGGAGCTCCGCCGACCGTCCGACGTGGACGGCGCGGGGCTGCCCGGGGTCGTGTCCATCACCTCTGCGGAGGCGCTGGACGACCGTGCAGAAGGCACGTTCACGTTCGAGTTTGACCTCGACCTGTGGGAAGAGGTCTTGAGGCCCGCCGACCCGGGGGTCTGCGCAGCCTGACTTGGAGTTGGCGGAGTAGCGTTAGCTGCTCTGCCTTGGGGCGCGGATGGCCCCGCCACAGGCTCACTGCGTGTGACCTGGACGGGTGCCGAAGCCTGGTGCGGTGCGCCGCGCCCACGCAGGGGCTGCATCACATTGATCAGAATGCTCAGTGCGGGGCTGCGTCACATTGATCAGAATGATCCTTCGAGGCGCATTTCGCGCACGTTTTCCGACCGCGGCAACTTTGTGAGCCGTGGCCGAACCTTTGACAGTTGAAACATCGGCGAGGGTTGGGAATGTATGGTCTTACGTTAACTTTCAGATATCCTACTTCGACTGTGTGGGGCAGTGTGCTGGTGTTGAACGTCAGGATCATGTGTTTTGTGTCTATTTCCTTATTATCCTTCCGGATCTTGATTCGGTGAACGTCTATCACGTCTTGGTCACTCAGACCTTCGAGCATCTCTTTTTCAGTGATGTGGACAAAGTCATTTTCGGATATTACGCCTCGGACTGTGTTGAGAGATCGATGTGACGTCACGGAGACAGGAATATCCCCAACAGATGCAATGTTTACGAGTTTTGAGTGTTGGACGTTGTCACGCAGTTCGAGCAGTAAGTCACCGCTGGCCAATGCCCAAGGCTTCTGTCAAACACTTTGACACTAGCAAGGGGGACATACTTCTTGCTTGCTTATCTTGTACTTCACTATGCAGGACATGGTATTAGGAAAACTGACTTTTCTTTTTTGAAAAAACTCATCTGCTTCGTTCCGCCCTCTCTTGACAGAGCGATCAGGTTTGGAAAAAGGGGGAGCCATAAGAAATTCTAGTTTTTCGGTCATGTTGACAGCCACCCACCATGGAGCCCAACAAGGGGACGGGACAGAAACTTGCGAGCAAGTCCTGCCCACGACACCTTAACTATAACCAAATATGACGGAACTCAGGGTAGTTGGCCACACAAGTTTAACCCTAGCCGCATATGAAAAGTTAAAAAAAACCAAGAAGAAAGGAGGAGACAGGAGAGTTGTAAGAAAGAGATAGGAAAGTGAAAGATAGAGGGGAGGACAGGAAAAGGCGACTGCCGATTTCCCCCGGTCGGGTCAGGCCGGAGGTGCCGTCTACAGGAAGCTGGGGCCAAAGTGGTGTGTTGCCTCCACCGAGGGGCCTCAACGGTCCAAACGCTCGCCATCGGCTCAACCACCAGGATCCCCTTTTCCCCGGGCACGGCGATGCCACGCACGGCTAAGCGCGGGTGCTCGGGTCCGTGGTGGCGCACCGCTCACCATCATCCCCCTGCGGGGATGTCCCTGCGGATGCTCAGGTACCCGTGGTGTCGCAACTCACCATCTTCTGCATGAATCAGACGCCCCTGCGGGGAGACAGAAAGGGACCTCTAAACCCATAATTGTGGAGTCTATCGGACAACACGTCATGATTAACAGAGTCAAACGCCTTGGACACATCCAAAAATAAAGCACAAGCAAATTCATTTTCTTTAATGCAGCTGTTTAGAAGATCACGTAGCTCATCAAGCGCGTTCTGCGTACCACGACCCTTAATAAACCCGAATTGATTATCAGAGAACAAGTCATGAGCTTCAAGAAAACTGATCATCATTGTCGAAATGAGGTTTTCTAAAACAAGCGCAATTCATGGTAGAATCGAAATACCACGATAATTTTCAACTTTATTTTTTACTCCATTCTAATAGATAGGGATAACCATCACCTTGTTGAAGCCCTGAGGTACTGTTTGGGTGGAAATCGTACCATTGATAATCGCGAGCAGAACATGCTTTATTCATTCAAAATTTCTGATAAGTGTATCGACTGGGATACCGTCCCAACCAGGACACTTTTGCCTACTGAAGCCAGAAAGAATGCAACGTAGATCATCTTGAGTGCAAGGTGGTAGAAATGCTAATTCAAGCACCGATAGCATGCTGCGAGATGGTAGGCTGCGTACTTTTGAATGCGCATCCAGACCAGCAGCCGTAAAAAAAAACCATGGAACTCATCAGTAGGGTAAGAGTGCGGGCTAGTTGGTGATCCATTACATATAAATACCAGCGCAAACCAGCAAGACACACGACGAAGAACGAGGACACACAAGCGCTGACTTCCAACTGACGTTTAATGAGTGAAAAATGTGCTCAAATACTGATTACAAACAACAAAAAAAGAAAATATCTTTGCTTGTCACTTCTTCCAGAAGAGCAACTCCGCACCTGACAAGGCGATTGAACGCGCTGACACAATTATCTTGCAGCCCGGCTATATCAGCAGCCTCCTTGATCTCCCGCACTATCTAGTCGGAGTGCCTGCTCATTACCGAACAGCTGGCCAAGTCCGGAGTGCACTGCTCTTCTTTCCCTGTAGTTCGGCCTTTGATGATGCATTTTCGCCGGTGCAGCGCCGGATTGCCTGTACCTGTCTCGAATGTACTGCACCGATGCTCTTTCAGCCGCTCATTCAGGCAACGACCTGTCTTGCCGACGTAAACTTTGACGTAAATGAATGTTTAAACATTTATTAAAAACATAACAAAGAGCCGCAGATCTAGGCGGGCATATGGGGGCAGCGCAGAAGCGATTAATTAGTCCTGTAGGGTCTCATCAGGGTTTGACCGCCTCGTGAGACTCCGCTGCTGGAGCAGGCCCCGGGTTCGATGGAGCGGCTGCACTGAGGGCAGGCCCAGCAGGTATCCCAGCCAGCCCCTCAGCCATGCGCTTTTTCCGTCCGTCTCCCCCGGTCACAAACTGCAGGCAGCCGCCTGCCGATGTATGCCTGGACAACTTGCACAGCTTTCTTCTCTTTTCCGGAGACGGAATCTGCAAATACAAGCCGCAGAAGGAAACGTTATGTGGGAAAATGCAGTTTGGACAACAGTAGCGCGGATAGCTAGCATATGTAGTAAGGATTAGAAATAAAGATATTACCTGTAGCCCCTCTGCTGAGCAGCCTTGTCAAATTAAAGGCGCCTTGGTGAACTTGAGTTGGGCGGGAAGGCCCATGATAGCCTTCATAACAGTGGCCGCAACCTCTGGCAGCTTGCGGCACCCTAGCTGGATGAGCTGACGGCACTGAAAGCAAGAAATAAGTTATTGTGAACGGTAATTTGAAATCACAAAAATAAAATGTCTTCTGCGACCATACAGACTGCTCGGCTAGGTGGCCATGCGTGTTCAGGAAAAGGAACAAGCTTGACGAAGCACGGCGATCCTTCTTTGCGAAAGCCTGATATCTGCGTGTCTCACAAAGCAGTTTCCACGAGCAGCCGCTTTCTACCGCGTCCCCATAGAGAAACGCCCGGATGCAATTTATAAAATGCCATGATCCATCTGCTCGGCCTCATTCATCGACGAGACAAAAAGCCTTGGATAGAGGATGGGTCAAATGAAGAATGACATCCGGCAATGAATTCGGCAGTTTCAGCGACGGTGCCACGCGGACTGTTTCCGAAGCAGCCAGGCGCAACGTCTATAAACGTTGGCCAGGCGGTGGTCGCAGAGTGGGCGAGCTCAGCGGTTAGAAGCGCGAAGAATCAGAATATTTTGCTATTCCACGGGGCGCGTATCAATGAACGTCCGAGAACGCGAACATGTTGTTCATGCCGCCAAGTAAAAGTTGAAAATTCAGCGATTAAAATCGTTGGGCAAGTAACCGTTTCAGCTCCATTACCTGTGTGTTTTTCAGCGATGCACTTTGTTGACACCACGACACCGCGTCAGCAATTATTTTTTTTTTTCATTTTCACAATACTCTAGACACTCATTTGGGTCCAGGCAGGGAGGGCAGAAAAATACATTCACTCAATACAGCTGCATCGTAAAACACAGAATAATAAAATTGTCTATTGCACCACATATACAATCTAAAATAGCTCACAAAGTGCGTTGTCAAAATCAGCAGCCGATATCGTCTGTAGAGGCAGGGCGTTCCATTCGTCAATAGTTCTCGGGAAAAAAAAGAAAATTTTAAAGCGTTAGTATGCGCGAAGTATGGTGCTAAAGTTTGATTATGATGACGACGAGTTCTACGCGTTCCTGAAAACTGCACGTAGGGGGCTGGAGAGATGCCTAGTTTTCCATGAATTAGTTGGTGAAGGAAGGATAGGCGGGCTATCTTGCGTCTGACGGGGGGAGGTTTAAAATCATTTGCTGCCATTAACGAAGATAGGGAATCAGTTCTATTGCACTTATTAAATATAAAACATACTGCGCGCCTCTCTATTTTTTCTAATTCTCTTATGTCTTTTTTTTGCATGCGGGTCCCAAACGATGGCGGCATATTCGAGTTTTGGTCTTATAAGCGTATTGTAGGCTAATAGTTTGCAGTTGCTAGGTGCGTTCTTAAAGGGGCGGAGATACCAAATTTGTGGTTCGCGCGTTCTTAGTTTCAAACGTTTCTTATGGCTCCAGGAAGCATGATATACACTCAAATATTTATATATTCACAGTGAATAATTTTTTATCGAATTTTTAGGTGAACGATTTACGGTTTCGGTTTCGGAACTCCGAGTTGGACAGTGACGTCAAAGAGGGGGTAGATCAACTACTTCGCTTGGTCACGTGGGCCCACAAAAGTTGTGACGCACCTACTGCTGCATCGTCTGCTTTCTCACACACGTGCTGACCAGCGCATGAAAAAAACAACGGCATGGCTAGTTCCAGCACCTCGGATTCTGACGGACCTGATTCCAATGAGTGAGGACATCGACTTTTTTTTGATCGCACGCTAACATCGCCTTCGCGGGTTCGCGTGAGGATGCGAAGCACTTTGCAAAATTCCAGTACCCATCGCTGCACCGCTCTACCCAAGCTGCGCCCACAACCGGTGTTACACTTCGCCGCCGTGCAGCAGTACCTGAGCGCTGCTTGGGATGGTATACAAATATCACAAGAAAAGACAAGATCGCCTTGTTATCACAACTGCCAGCTATAGACCTCCTCCATGTTTGCAAACAAGCGAGGCGGCGCTGCAGTCGCTAGCGGCCTCGCGGTAGGCAAGATGCCAGGGAGTGGCAACGAGTTTAGGTGGTGAAGAGCCCGTTTTCAAGGCTTGCGTGCGCGTTTTGATTTTCTGAGAATCATAACAATGGTTTATGCTTTCAACTTAGTATTCCTCGAAGTACACGGACTCGCGTTGGCCATGTACGGCGTATTTTGCCACGGTGTATTGTATGATGGGTAGGACGCGTTTCTGCCGTTGGTTTCTACCCTAGGCATTGAATACAGTAATGTTTTTGACACTCTGCACTAGCAAGAATGATTTTACCTCGGGACAGTGGTGAGGGAAGTACTGGCGTTTTTTCGGCAGAGCCGACGTGCACTCAGCGTCTGTTGACACACGTGTCCCGCAGTGCGAAAAGTGGGGACAGCGTCGATCGTGTCCCGAAGTCATCTGTCTCGCGTAACCGCTCTTTTTAGCCGCCAGATCAGGAACCAGCCAGGGCGGCTTCTCCCCTTCTTAAACTGTCGATTTGGATAGTTTGAAAAGTTTGGATTCCTGATATTATATTCTTTCCTAGCCCTGGGTCTTCTGTTTGGTTACGAAAAATTATAGCAAAATATTCAGGAGAAATTCGTAAAATTACGGTTTTTAGATCTGTGGTGGTCAAAAATTCTGAGGTAATGGGTTTTCTGATGGTCCTGGCACTTCGCGAATTCTGCGGGTTTCTGACGACGGAACACCGCAATGGTAGTATCATTACGAAGAACAAGGATCAGAGGTTTCGTTTATTTCAGTGCCGCATTTCTTTGACCAAAGCGAAAGCGAAGAGGCCATAAAGAAGGGAATACACTTAAAGGTTTGTTTTGTGATCTACCACATTTTCTGATTGGCATCACTCACCCCTTCGTAAATTTGTAACGAATGGAAATAGAATGATCTATTTGTCAAGAACGATTCCAGAGACGTTGAGGAGTGCAAAAATCTCTCGATTTTTTTCCTACAGGAGCAGTAGTATTCTAGTTATTTTTATAAGAAAGGTACTAAGAATCTGAAAGAAGTAATACCGCCATCATAGAGAATGGAGCCTTCGGAACATGCTGGCATAAAAAATTTCCGCACTTTCTACTTTAGTATTTAAGATCCAGGGTGACTTGACGAGGGTGTTAATTATAATTATCCAAGAAATTTACCAGGTACAGCTGAAAATAAAACGCATCACTGAAGTTAGCAGAGCAATGTCATATTTGCACCAAATTTGGTTACATATCTCATGTAACCAAATCTCCTGTAACCGATATCTCATGTAACCGACGACCACGGCTGCCTGGCTGTCGTGGTCGTCGCTAGGCCTACAGCCTGTTTCGCAAGCCGCCGGCGCTTCGGAAGTCGCCTGCGCTATTATAAAAGGCCTACTTTTCACAAATAGCTTTAGTGTCAACAGCATCATCTCACAATAAAATAATAGTATGGTCAATCTCCTCGACGCCTTCGGCAGCGTAGCTAGCGGGCGCCAGGCGAGCCAGACCCCGAGGCGGTTCTGGCAAGAAATTTGTTCATATCACAGTTGTTACCTCTACCAGCAGCTCAGTATTGGTCAGCGATCCTCAAAAATGAAACTTTTTCACATTTCTTGTCCCATGGTTTATTATTTACGTAAAGAACACTCTTTAGCTCGCTTTTGTGACGTCGGCAGACGGTATCCAGGCTGGCCGACCGGCCGGCAGGCTCAGCGTACTTCATGTCCGCACAAGAAAATACAAAACAGCCATGCTACCAGAAAGAATGCTTCCTAGATTCGAGATACGACGGCATGACTGTGCTAAAAGTGGATCTTTCGGCAACGACACTGCCTGCGGCAACGCCGGGCGACGACCTGCACGCTGGTCCCAGACTGCCCTAGTCGTCGCTAGGCCTAGCTGGTTCGCATCGGCTCCGCAGCTGAGGGCGCTTCGGGACTGGCCAGCGCTCAGAAACGTGCTCCGCTCGGCACCCCCGTACTGTGAACTCGTCCCATAATAAAAGATATGTTCGATTTCCACGACGTCTTCAGCAACGGAGCTAGCAGACGGCAGGCGAACCGCGCCAGGTAGCGGCAGCACAAAACCGGCTATGGGATGAAATTTGCTTGCATCGCAGTCATCACTTCTACCAGAAACTCGGTATTCGCCAGAGATCGTCAGAAACGATGCATTTTTGATATTCATATATCCCAGGGTTTGTTATGAACGTGAACAAACAATACTATCGCGGACTTCAGATGCCGGCGGTCGGCACGAAGACTGGCGCAGGCCGCCCGGCTCCAAGGAGTGCGCCCTATGTCATCACGACGCTGCCGCTCTCCGCGCTCGTATTGGCTGCCGCTTCCCGTCGTTGCGTATGCCGCGAGCGGCCCGCCGTTGACATCTAGCAGGCCGGACGCAGGCGACGAGCTGCAATCGGACATTGCGACGCTGTTCGCAACAGCGCGCCGCAAACCGAGCGAGTGGCCGTTAGCAGCAAATGCGGCTCGCTGGTGCGTCGACTGCGCTCACGCGGCTTTGCCCCGCTCATCGTATGTCACTGTATTTTGGTATGACGTCGCTAATACTTTAATTTTTCTGCCTACCTTGTGACGTCAGCGTTGATGGCGCTAGCGATGGGTCTAGATCGTGAGAGTGAGCATTTAGGTAATCTTTGGAACAGAATTAAAGTATTTTTTAAACGTTTGTTGTGTCCAACACCTGGCTGTGATTGCCCTTGTATACATAGGAATCCCATACCAGGCTTTTTTATAGCTCTAAAATTTGGTGTCTCCACCCCTTTAAGTTTATGGCGAAGAAAACCAAGTTTGCGTAAAGCTGAGGGTTTAATGTGGTCTATATGGTCATTCCATTTTAGTTGCGAGTTTAGTGCAATACCAAGATATTATGCCTTGGCACCTCTTTAACTGAAACGCCATTAATGCGATAGTTGACGGAAAACGGATTTTTCTTCCTTGTTATCCGCAAGAGTAGTCTTTTGAGTATTGATTTCCATAACCCATTTTTCACTAAAGTTGTGTCATTCCTGTTAGGCTTTTTCTTTACGGGGCCGTTGTAACTAATTGCAGCTGCATGAAAGCAGAACACTATTTAAACACTGGGCTGATGTGAAGTACGTGTATATTGGCGATATTTTGTGGGGAACGTCTGTAGGAAACGAAGACGTTTCCTTCATCCACGTATGCATTTCAATGCATTGCAGCGGTTCGTTACGGATGTCATAGAGATTCAGTCTATTCATGGCTAGATTAAACACACCTTTTTGGCCGCAATGTGACTGTGAAAGGGCGACATGAATAGCAAGAATTTCACAGTAGTATTTTGTACTCTGAAATACAGCTCGAGCGCTAATTTCGGCTGTTCCATTAAGGTGAAATGACCCTCTGGCTGGCACTTCACACCGGAGTATGCATCGCCTCTTCAGTTACCATTTATGTGACCAACGTACAGGTGCGGCCAGAATAATACGGAGCACGCGGAAGGTGGCCAAGCTGGCAGAAACTGCATCTAAGCCAACCTATCAGCACAACAAAGACACCCCTGGCTATCCGCGCGCAGCGAGAGTGCATGCCGCCGAGCCCCCCTCTTTGCTGCAACCCTGCCGTTATCACTGTTCGAAAGATGCTGAGCTGGTTCGGGCAACACCGCCAGGTGCTGCCTTCATCCAGGCGTTCTCACTTCAACCTCGGTGGCCGCGCGGACTGAATGGCCGAGATAACACTGAATGGCCGAGATACTAACGACAGCAGCAATACACTAGAGGAAATAACACTAACTGAAGAAGGAATATTTGCCCTACTTCTCAGTCATGACACGAAAAAATCGGCAGGCCCAGACAATATACCGAACGCATTTCTGAAACGTTACGCTGAATGGATTTCCAAGTATTTGCTTATTTTATACAAGAAATCAATAGAAAATGCAGAACTCCCAGAAATGTGGAAAATAGCCAAGGTAATTCCGGTGCATAAATCAGGAGACCCAGCAAATGCTTCCAACTATCGCCCTATTTCCCTTACATGTACGGCTTGTAAAATCTTAGAACATTTAATTTTGAAGCACATTACAACGTTTGTAGAAAACCACAATTTACTTATTCCCAATCAACATGGCTTTCGAAAAGGTTTGTCCACGACAACGCAATTAGTAGAAACTGTCCACGACCTAGCTATGACAATAGACAAAGGGGGGCAAATAGATATGGTATTCCTTGATTTCTCAAAAGCATTCGACCGGGTATCTCATTCTAAACTTCACTACAAGCTAGTTCACTTTCTTGGAAACGGCTCAATAACTAATTGGATAAAAGCCTACTTAACTGATCGACAACAGTTTGTCTGTTTTGAAAACAGCCAGTCGGATTTAGCAGCAGTATTATCTGGCGTACCACAAGGGTCAGTGCTCGCCCCAATTCTTTTCCTTCTCTTTATTAATGATCTGTGCAAGAATATTGATGCAACAGTACGTATGTTTGCGGATGATTGTGTGATGTACAAAGAAATCAATAGCTCTGCCGACCAAATTCTGCTAAACAAATCCCTGCTGTACATATCGGAATGGTGCGACAACTGGCAGATGGCCCTCAACCTGGAGAAAACCGTCTGCATGACCGTCACAAGAAAGAAACAACCATTAAATTTCACTTATGGAATTGAACAGAAGTCCCTTACAAAAGTAGAGCAATTCAAGTATCTTGGTGTGATTATTAGCTCCGATCTACGTTGGAACAAGCACGTGACACACATTGCCACAAAGGCACATTCCGCGCTTTATACCGTAAGACGTTCCCTTCGACTTGCTTCACCTGAAACAAAACTGTTAGCCTACATTTCACTTGTCCGCTCAGTTATAGAATACAGTATTATTGCCTGGTTGCCCTACACTAAACAATATATTGATAGATTAGAAAGTGTTCAGCGAAAAGCTGTCTGCTTCGTTTATAACAAATACAGTCGCCATGACTCTCCCTCACTGCTTTTACAAAAAGCCGGCCTATCTACAATTCACACACGAGCTAGACTGTTGGGGCTTAAGTTCTTGTTCCTCCTCTTGAATAACGACACAAAACTTGATAAAACTAGATACCTGCTTACGCCTAATACACGTGTCACAAGAACAAAACATGAAAAACATCTATCTGAATATAGATACCACAGTGATGCATTCAAATTTTCATACTTCCCGCATGTAATCCGTGAATGGAATATGTTGCCTTCTGAAATTGTAAGCCAGCTCACTCCTGAAGCATTCGTGTCGAAGGTAGCAAACCACTTTCAAAACGGTTAACATTGTCACCATGTGTCATTTACCATGTTTCTTTCTATGAGAGTGAAAAGTTCCTTCTCTGCAGTCTTTTATTGTGTGCTTTTTCATGCATATGTGCACCCAATCCTGTTACGGCCTCAAAGAGAGGCCAACAGTATGTAATAAATAAATAAAATAAAATAAATAATGCCAAAACGGCCGTCTTGCGCCCGTTTACAGCGCGCGCCGCTCGTCGATGCGAGAAACGGGGCAACGAAGCGCATGGCGCTGTCAGCACAGTATCAGTCGATCATAGAGCAAGGGATTGCATGCTATATGCTGTGATGTTGATAGGCCTGCGGAAACAGTGGGTCCGTGCTACCGGCGCCATCTCGCCGCGTCCAAATTCAGATACTTCCTGTCGCCGCTGCTAGGCAGCGCGCACAAGCACGTTTCCGCTGCTCCGCGACCGTTCCTGTGCTCCGTATTATTGTGGCCGCACCTGTACGTCGCAGCCAAACTAGCTGAGATGATTAGTTTAAGATCGGCGCGCAATAATACAAATACCGTATATATGCGGGTAAACACCACCCTCGTTTAGGTGGCAATACAGCGCCAAACTGTATGGCTCAATGAAGTACTTTCTTCATACTATAGCTTAAAAAGTTAACTGCAGAATTCCGCTTTCGGATAAGGGTCTAAAACTGCCAAAATTGCAAATAAAAGGTGCAGCTCTTAACACCATATACTCGGTAATCGGCGTAAAACACGCCGAAAGAAAAAGAAAGTAACCCGTCAGGAAAACTGCTGTTCAAAGTGTTTGTCGCTCTATACTGTGCCCAGTTGGGTGCATATGACAACACTGAAGGAGTTTTCGCGGTACCAGCGAAGTAGCAATTGAATGCCAGCTATCGAATAACATTTATTTCGAGACAGTAATGCAGCCAAACTCAAGCATAGACTCTTACAAATGTCTGAGAATGACTTACAGCTGCTTATATTTCGAGAAGAAAATTTCAAGAAGCCGATTTTCTTCGATAGAGGCGAACCTTACGCCAGCGGCGCCATCACCGCCTCGTCCGCCGTGTCGTACTGCCGCCGCGCCACCTGAAGGAGCTGGAACGAGCGAATACCCTCACCAAGCAATGTGAGCCCATCGACCACAGAATCTCCTTCGGAGATGAGCATCTTGGCCGTGAAGCGTAGCCCGCTCAAGAGGAGCCACGTTGAGTCATGGAATACAAAGGCGGCATTGAATAGTAGTCTGGGAAAGCTCCCCTCTGTGTACGTTAATGCATTTCGCCACGAGTTCATAGAATCAAAGCGAAGGCCGTTCCCTGCTGCTACTGGTTCACATTTGAGTCACCCCTCAAGAATTGACCGAGTTCGTCTCGAAATATTGGGTTGAAACCAAATTGTTGGTTGTGTCAGTGTATTCCAATTTTTACTCCTTTTCAAAATTCTACTTCGACCGTACAACCACTGCAAAAAATCTCTGCTGAAGGCATGCTCTGCTCCGGCGATGCCGCTTCGAGAGAACTGCGCCGAAGACGCACAGCCCACAAATTATATGCGACGTCCACCAGTGCGCAATGACCCATCGGTTTGCTGTCATTAAACAAGATCAGCGACCGAATATAGGGATCAAAAATTGAACTCTGACATTCTACAATTTTTTTTTTAAAGAGGCTATGTCAGCTAAAATAGCGCTTTGCTCTGCACAGCATTGACTGTGATGCAATGCATCAGAGTACGGTTAAGGCGTGCCACTTGGCAGGCTGGTTAACTAATACTGAGTTGTTAAGTTTTTAGCTATTAGTGCTGGCTGCATTGTTACTGAGAGGCGTGTAGCACTCCGTCATTAACCTCCATATCAGTTTTTAGAATTTCGAAAACGCGGTTACTCTCGGCGCTCTGGCCCAGCAATTTTTGGCTACATAGCGCCAAAATACATGCGTTCTGAGAAGCTTGCAGGCAAAGGAACCTCTCTAGCCAAATAGAAAAATGTAACCAAACTGAGACGTGAAACACGCTGTATAATACCCGTGCCACACGCGCACAAGAAATGGCAGTAAATGCTTAACCTTAAGTTTGTTAATGCCATTGTTTTCGGAGTTGGTGATACACGTCTACATTTAATGCCATTATCGAAAGTGAGGATGACGATAACGCTTGCAAGGCAGTCAAAAATTTCATCTGAATGTGAACACTGCTAATGAGCACAATATATCGAGAACGTTGCTTAAATGTAATGTAAAAATGTTTTTCTATAAAATACGGCTGTTCTTGCTTTACAAGTCGAAAAAGTAGCCATAAACTCGCATGTCGGCACATAAGTCGACAGTACCTGTCAAAAAGTCCGGTTAAAATGGCGCTCTTCGCATCAGAAACGTGGCATATATAGATGCTTCATCTGACAAAGTTACGAATTAACCACTTGCTACTGGTTAGGAAGTTGTTACTCATGCTTTTCTGCGGGTAGAATGGGAACGAGAGTACGCATTGCACGGGCGAATGAGTTGTGGTGAACTCAGTAGGTTGCGAATGGCAGTAAGGCTAATGCCATTAAATTTATGCGTGTGGCACCACACGAATGCCAATAAAACTTAAGAAAGTAAGCACTGTAATGATCGGAGGCCCAGCCAGCGGAGAACGGCGAGACAGCCAGGCGTCATCAGGTATGCGGCCAAAAGCGCTGCTGTTTCTCGGAGAAGACGCAAGGAAAAGCTGGCCTGGAGGCGGCTTCTGGCTCGGCGTTTGCGTGGACAAAGGCTCTAATCCCCTTCGCCGGCGATGCTGAATGCGGCTCTGGTGCCGGACTGCGTTCCTGGGGACTGGCAGCGGAAACAGGCGAGCCAGACCGGCGTCATCAGGCTACTGCGACGGAAAGCGCTGCTGTCCGGGGGAGACAAAAGAGACACTGCGTGGGGCAGCTACTGGCGACGGCGTCGGCGTACACAAAGACGTCTAATCCCTTCGCCGGGAAGGCTGAGCGCGGTGCTTCTCCCGGACTGCCCGTGGACTGACCGACGAGACCCAGTGGCGACGACGGCGGGGCGGCGGCGCCGCTAACTCATTACCCGCGTGCGCCCTGGGCAGCAGACAAAGCCGAGGGGCGACACGGCTGATTTGTCCCTTCCACCGAACTGAAGAGGTCACCGGTGTGAGCGGTCAGCGCTCGCGTCCCCATCGATCAGGATCGTCACTCAGCAGCAAACGACCTTTGGGCCTGGGAAAACAGTTCGCGACTCAGAGACGCCAAGTTCCTCCTTGCCCGTGTATGTGTGTGTCTGTGCGGTGTGCGCCGTCACGTGGGGAGGGCGGAGCCAAAGAAGACGCTAGCAGCCCATTGGACGCTCAACCCGAGATCAGATTCCCTACCTGGGTACCTGGGGAATCTGAACTGCATTTAATCAGCAATCTGTGGGGTGCCAGATCCTCCCTCATTTTCTGACTTTGGTCCACTTGCTACTGTACAAAATGTAAAATAAACGTTCAAGCTTTGCTATTCCTCCCGAAGGCTTCCCTCCGTAGTCTGCCTGCTTCGCCCTAATGCGGTGAAGACCCTGGTCCCGATCACCGAGCACATCAACTGGTTGGCAGCTGTGGGATGGTCTGCGCGGCGTCCTGGCTCCGGTATGGGTAAGTGCACGGTCTTGTCTCTTTTTGAGTTTTGCCAGGTTGTACATCTTTGGGATTTGTAAACCTAGGTAATGGAATGTGGCTCCAGAGATTGCCTGGGAATCTTCTCTGACCACTAGTAGAGACTAGCCGTCGCTTGGGGAGCAGACATGGACTGGAAAAAGTTGCGCAAACCGGACCTGGTTTTGATATGCGGGAAATTGGGCATTGATTGTGGGTCGATCCGTAGGAAACCGCTCTTAATTCAGGCAATTGAGGCAAGCGGTGCAGACGCGGAGGAGATAGTCAGATGTTGGGAGTACATTCGGGAGGAATTAGAGAAGGCACAGGAACTAAAGAAGCGAGAGGATGAAGAAAAGAGGAAGCTCGATCAAAAGATGCGAGAGTGGGATGAAGTAGCTCGACAAGAGCGGGAAAGGGAGCTGCGGGAGATCACACGTCAACTTAACCTCGTAAGAATGAAAACAATTCGATCTAGGTTAAGTGTTTTCCGAACAGGCGATGAAATCAGGACTTTTCTTCAAAGTTTTGAAGGAACATGTACGGAGGAGCAGCTGGACCTGGGTTACTGGTCAGTTATGCTGCTGACTTTCCTCCCGTGTGAATTTGCCAACGTACTGGCGCGCCTGTCGGACGAGGATGCGGGAAATTATGGAAAAGCTAAAAGTGCGCTTTTCATGTACTTTGGAATTCCCGCAGAGGTTGATCTCGAAACAAAAATTGACGGTGGTCAGGTGTACCACGAGAGTGTTGGAGAGCGACTTAGGAGCACCGCTCAGTCGCTGGAAGACACGACTGCTGCTCAGAGGTGCCGAGATAGGGCAGGCTTTGTCCTAGAAAGAAAGGCTACTTCAGCAGCAGGGACTGATGATTTCGGTCAAGAAACTAGCGAACAGTGCAGATCCGCAAGCCGCGAGATCTCGGGGGATTGTGAAGGCACTCAGGCTAGCAATGAGAAAAAGTGCAGATCCGCAAGCCGTAAGGGCTCGGGGGATAATCAGGACACTAAGGCTAGCGAAAAGTGCATATCCGCAAGCCGTGAGGGCTCGGGGGATAATGTAGGCACTGCTAGCAGTAAGGAAAGGTGCAGCGCGGCGGTTTTGAGCCTAGAGGAGCGGGCACTTTCCGGGAAGAAGGCGGCCGTCTCTAACCCTGAGGCAGATGCTCTGTTGATAAGTGAGGTTGATTGCTGCGATCGAGAGGGTAGCACAAAGGACAAAAACGCTACGTTAGGCGAACAGCGTGGTTCAGGTCAAGTTGCAGGCCAGAGCGTTAGTGTCGCAGGCTCGAACAGCAAACCTCGGGAGAGCAAGCTATGCCCAGGAGAGAGTAAAGTGCCGATGAGACAGTTAGATACTGCAACATGCAGTGACTCGCCGAAAGCACGAGCCCATTGCTCAAAATCAAGTGGGAAATGCGGCTCGGTGCTGCATCAGAGAGAAGATGCGGAGGGTGAGGACACCGCAGGAAAGGGAGTCGCGCAGGGCCGATCTGCTAAGGCAGTTTTCAGAGGGCGGCCGCGCGCAGGGAGAACCAAGCGAGAGCGTGCTCTCCTGAGAACAGAGAAAGTACGGGCCGAAGACACTGTAAGGCTAAAGGACGGCCAACAGTGTAATCGGCCGAGACGGTCACCGCGTCACGCCAGGTGCAATAGACACCGCACAAGGGCAAGACCGACAGAAAGGGTTTTGAGTATGTGTAGTTTTGGTATGGTCATTAACTTTTGCAGCAGTGGTCTTGCATATCTTTTAATGCTAACTGTTTGACAATGCACAGGTAGTGCTTATGTATAGCAGCGTCCGCTGTCACGCGGAAATGCTGAAAAGACGGGCCATTGTAGGACACTGGCATAAGCACCTGGAGTCTCTTTGTCTAAGGATTAGACAGATTAATATGAGTTGGGCTCCGATATTGAGGAAAGCTTTTCCAGGTTGAGCAAAGGTGACGGCACAATGCGGTCATGCAAATGAGGGGAGGTAAGCACGCTCGTAATTCTAGTGGTAATTACGAGTTGTACTCCATTACAAAGAGGGCGAGAAAACTGAAACGCGAGGGCCTCAGCACGTGTTTTCTCCGTGGCCCTATTGGAAATGCTTAACGTTCCTGAGAAAAACAGTTTGGATTGTTTTCTCCGCATTTGCATCTCTGAAGCGTCACCGTTTTGTTCCTTTTGTCGTCTAGTTAGAGCGGTTTTCTTTGTTCAAAATTCGGAAGCGAGTGTCTTCCAGTACAAAAGAAAACACAAAATTGGCTCAACTAGGTCCGGTAGGCCAGCTTTCCAGGCATGCGCTTTCGAGCGAGGGCTGGGGGTGTATCAAAATTTACAGCCTTTGTCTAACCTTATCCGAAAACCTGGCAGTTCTCTGAGGCTGGCCGTGTGCTGCCCTGTTGGAGGTATGGGCTTAGCATAGGCCTGATCACTAATGCTCCGTTTCGAGGACCACTGCAAGATGTGCAGGGCTTCCTGGCCGACCTGTCGAGCAGAAGGACTCGGACACTGACGTACATTCGTGGTGCACCGATCAGCTGCAACCACTTCGTGACGTCTTCTTGGCGGCGGACGGACTGTAATGATCGGAGGCCCAGCCAGCGGAGAACGGCGAGACAGTCAGGCGTCATCAGGTATGCGGCCAAAAGCGCTGCTGTTTCTCGGAGAAGACGCAAGGAAAAGCTGGCCTGGAGGCGGCTTCTGGCTCGGCGTTTGCGGGGACAAAGGCTCTAATCCCTTCGCCGGCGATGCTGAATGCGGCTCTGGTGCCGGACTGCGTTCCTGGGGACTGGCAGCGGAAACAGGCGAGCCAGACCGGCGTCATCAGGCTACTGCGACGGAAAGCGCTGCTGTCCGGGGGAGACAAAAGAGACACTGCGTGGGGCAGCTACTGGCGACGGCGTCGGCGTACACAAAGACGTCTAATCCCTTCGCCGGGAAGGCTGAGCGCGGTGCTTCTCCCGGACTGCCCGTGGACTGACCGACGAGACCCAGTGGCGACGACGGCGGGGCGGCGGCGCCGCTAACTCATTACCCGCGTGCGCCCTGGGCAGCAGACAAAGCCGAGGGGCGACACGGCTGATTTGTCCCTTCCACCGAACTGAAGAGGTCACCGGTGTGAGCGGTCAGCGCTCGCGTCCCCATCGATCAGGATCGTCACTCAGCAGCAAACGACCTTTGGGCCTGGGAAAACAGTTCGCAACTCAGAGACGCCAAGTTCCTCCTTGCCCGTGTATGTGTGTGTCTGTGCGGTGTGCGCCGTCACGTGGGGAGGGCGGAGCCAAAGAAGACGCTAGCAGCCCATTGGACGCTCAACCCGAGATCAGATTCCTTACCTGGGTACCTGGGGAATCTGAACTGCATTTAAGCAGCAATCTGTGGGGTGCCAGATCCTCCCTCATTTTCTGGTTGGTTGGTTTATGGGGTTTAACGTCCCAAAGCGACTAAGGCTATGAGAGACGCCGTAGTGGAGGGCTCCGGAAATTTCGACCACCAGGGGTTCTTTAACGTGCACTGACATCGCACAGTACACGGGCCTCGAATTTCTCCTCCAAAGAAATTCAGCCGCCGCGGCCGGGATCGAACCCGCGTCTTTCGGGCCAGCAGCCGAGCACCATAGCCACTGAGCCACCGCGGCGGCTCCTCATTTTCTGACTTTGGTCCACTTGCTACTGTACAAAATGTAAAATAAACGTTCAAGCTTGAATATTCTTCCCGAAGGCTTCCCTCCGTAGTCTGCCTGCTTCGCCCCAATGCGGTGAAGACCCTGGTCCCGATCCCCGAGCACATCAGCACTTAATGGCATAAATCTGGCCGTGTGGCACGGGTATAACACATTTGTTAATTACCTTTGAGTTTTCGGCTCGATTCTATCGATCGACATAATATGGCAAACCTCGCCACACTGGAACTGAGCACCGACAAAGGCTAACTTCAAGCGGCGTGTATTCTGCAGATTGTTGGTCGCGAGTAATATTTACGTTCGAAGCAATACCTACAACAATCAAAATAAATATACAAGAAATGTACTCACGTATCTAGCAGATGGCCCCAGATGGTTGGCAATACCTATGGAAATATAGACCAGATTTTTTTACCCTCGCACGCAGGCTGCGGGCGCGCTCCTACTCTCGACACCAGTCGCCATCTGTCGGCGCGCGCGGCCCGAGGGACTGCGGGCCGCGCCGGCGCCGCGCGTAGAACGCATGTTTACGTGTTCACTTCTGCCGTTGTTGTGCTCCATCAGCTAACGTATGAGGGTGTGTGCTGTGCGTCACTACTCACATTTTCCCTCTTCCAGACAGTACTGCGGTTATCTTGTGCGCAGTTACTCGTTAACGTAACTTCCGAGGGTAGTCGACCAGGTAGTGTACGGACTGGAAACCGGCACTTCTAAGCAGATTTCGGCGCTGTCGTGTCGTTTGTTGTCGCCTTTTACGTGCGATATCATCTATGATATTTTTATGCATCAGAATGTAACATCTATTGATTTGACTCAGTGGAGTAGTAACTGTATAGGCGAGCTGCAGACTGAAGGTTGTCCCGACGGAGCGCGTTTTGGATCACCAGTACGTGTTCGGCATCCTTGCGCTGAGCTTGCTCTTGTTCCCATTAAACACATTTCTTGCACAGGATTGTAAGTACGACCGCTACCGATTTCAAATCAAATCAAATCAAATCAAAAATTTATTTTCAACATTGATACAATGTTGATGGCTTCCGTGACAAAAAGCTGTGAGGACAGCTTGACTAGGTCAGGGAACCATGTTGGCAGCTGAGACTTCATACACACTTCAATAATTCAAATGCAAATGAAATGTGCAACAGAATACATACAGTGTCCTACTTACTGAGTACAATAGTTAAAATGCAAGTGAATATTGTAATGGAATACACGGACTTCATTCCTCAACTTAACTACGCCACAAAAGAACAATGTGCACTACAATAAAACTACGCAACAAACGAATAAAATTAGTACCATAAAGCGTTTTACACGTGAGATCCCGATGAGAAGGCAAACACACACACTCACTCTGTATGCCCAATTTCACAATTGCCACTCAAAATCATAACGCAGTCTTAGAAAATTGCCCAGAAACAAACATGCTGCGCAATGCGGTGCGCGTTAGGGCAATGGAACCAGAAAATTGTGTTTTAATCTTGTTTAATAGAAATGGTACGTAGAAATGTTTAGTAGAAATGGTCAGCTGCTTTTTCCGCACGCATGTCAGAGGGATCTGGTGGGGTAAAGGTTTATCTATAGTATCTTTCTGCTGTTGGTATCTACACTAGTTTGGTTTGGTTTATTAAGGTTTTACGTCCCAAAGCGACTCAGGCTATGAGGGCCGCCGTAGTGAAGGGCTCCGGAAATTTCGACCACCAGGGGTTCTTTAACGTGCACTGACATCGCACAGTACACGGGCCTCTAGAATTTCGCCTCCATCGAAATTCGGCCGCCGCGGCCGGGATCCAACCCGCGTCTTTTGGGCCAGAGCCGAGAGCCGTAACCACTGAGCCACCGCAGCTGTGCGGCATCTACCTTATTCATAGGAAAATACTATGCGCGATTTCATTACATTTTCCGCACTTAGCCAAACGGCTACGCAACGCTGTCACACGCGGCGAGAGCTCCTGAATAAAATAACACGACTTCGGACCTCAGAATTAGTGAAAGCTGGATTAGCTGCTCATATCTATTCAAGCTTTGATAAATTAAGCGAAAGTACGTTTTTATGCACCAGGTTGCATAAACCATGGCAAAATTTGTTTTCTGTTGGCGCTGCGGCTCAGTTGAGCTCACAGCGGTAATTTGTTGATAAACTGGCGCGGCGACAAGAAAGCCCTGTTTGTGGAAGGGGCGGCCGGCAGGAAGGAATAAGAGTGCATGGATTTGGAACTGCATGCTAGCCGCACACCTAATGCTTGATATTGAACAAAAAGTTTCGTTGCGGTGGAGCACCAAGACGGAATTCGATATAAGCACGAGCGCGTTCTAAGCGCCGGCACAATTAACCTGAATGTCAAACTAAATGTCATTAAAACGCGTCAATGTTATCGCTTTGATAACGTAAATACTTCCTGCAACACAGCCACGCAGCGGAAGTATGCTCGACAATGTTTTTTTAGCGCCCGAAGCGCGGCTATATGCAGGCGCGGCCGCGGAACTGCCGCAGCTCCGCAGTCCCCAGAGAAACGCCCGCACCGCGGTGCGCCAGTCGGTGCAAAATGGCCGCGCCCGGAGGGAAAAACCAGATTCGAAGGGCTGTGTGAAACAATCGTTTGCGGGTAGGTAGGCTAGAAACGCTGATTGGTCAAAAAAATATGACGTCATACGCGTGACGTCAGAGGTCACGTGATATTTAGTAACGTCATGTCCGGTTGGGGACAGGCATGTTTTCCTTAGATTTTTCCCCGCCACCGCTCGTCAGCGGACGGGGCTGCTCGCGAGGAGCCGAGAGGCGAGGAGGCAGCGTGCACTGCAGCGTTGCGGCGTTGCCTCCTCGGCGTGTCCCCGTCATGTCTTTCGACCCGCCGCGGTGGCTCAGTGGCTATGGCGCTCGTCCGCTGATCCGAAAGACGCGGGTTCGATCCCGGTCGGGGTGGTCGAATTTCGATGGAGGCTAAATTCTAGAGGCCCGTGTACTGTGCGATGTCAGTGCACGTTAAAGAACCCCAGGTGGTCGAAATTTCCGAACCCCTTTCACTACGGCGTCCCTCATAGTCTGAGTCGTTTTGCGACGTTAAAACCCCAATAAACCATCAACCCATGTTCTTCAGAGCGCGCGCGAGATTAAAAAGCGCACATGTCGCGCTGCGCTGTCACACTGCATGCCTGCTTCTGTGCATTTCTTGCGGACTCCTTTCAGTCATACTTAGCTATACTATTGACCAAAAGGCTTCTTAAACAGTTATATCAAGTTTTATTGCTATGTATAAAGAATATGTTTTTAGCAGTTGCGTGAGCCCGAACAAAAGAAAACTGTTTTTATTACCCTTCAGTATTCCTGCTTATCGAGACTTGAGCATTTATATGTTGCAGTACAACTTTTCTCAGGCATCACAACTGATGTTTCGATGTGTTTGGTACATATTCATCTTCAGACATTTCATGTCTGTTGGGTAAAAAAAAAATATACGAAATAATACTTGACTGCATCAATTGTGACTGAGGCAACTAGCATCACGTATAGCATGCTCTTGAAATTCCTCTAGCTGTTGCACAGAAGTCTGTAATTGACTTCATTGTAGCTTCATACTTGCACCATTTAAACTCTGCATATAGCTCTTTTTTCACAAAAAGGAAATGTGATAAGGTTTCTGAATAGAGCTGTGCACGGTCCGCAATTTCGAACCCGCGCCCGGCCCGGGACCTAACCTACCGGCAGGAAGCCCGACCCGACACTGAAGGACCCTGAGCACGCTCGTGCTCGGCCCGACCTGCAAAGCGGCGACGACACAAAAAGAGAATTTCAGGAAAATGAGTTTATTTCAATGACATTCAAATTTTGGCCTCACATTCCAGGTCACAGTTTGGGATTATACACAAGACACAGCGCATAAAGGTATAGATATTTATCACTCTAAATATGCAAGTTGTTCATTGATGATGGCTTGATCTAAACAAGAGCGGCGCTCTTTCATTACGAATCCTGCGGCGCTGAAATTTTTCTCGCTGCTTGAATTGGTGGCCGCAACGGCTAATACTTTCATAGCAAGAAGAGAAACGCTTGAAGTACGAAGGGGAATGACATACGTGGTGTCGTAAGCCATGGATGGCGTGCCACGACAGGAAAACTTTTTGACTTGTCAGAGGATAAGCGAGCAAATAAGCGACAGGGCGGCGCTATCCTGCGAATGCCGATGTGGCCGCGACGTCCCTGCTTCTGCTATTCACGGGAAGGCACGATGCTGTGTTCACTTCACTGACAAGCGATTACGGCGAAACGCAGCAACCAAGGCTGCGCCAGAATAGTACGAGCTGAGCTGTGGTGGCGGCGCCAGTGACATTCTTCTAATGCCATTCATGTGGTGGGGGCCCCCCCTTCACTCTCGCCCGCGACTATTGTCCGTCTCCCCGGCCGGAACCGGAGAGAGTAGCTCCTGCCTGGTAGGCGGACAAGAGAGAAGGCTGCCGGCTCTGCGGTGCGCTGCGAGTGGCGAGTGGAAGAATTTAACCTTTTCCCGATGTGCTGCTGCGCGACTCCGTGACCCCGCGACCTCGCGTGCGCCGTACGCAGCCCTGCCTCCGCTTCCCAGAACCTTCCTTTCTTCTTACAAGGCGCCCAAAACTGGTTGCTTTTCCCCAACGTTGGTACTTGCTAGAACCAAAAATGCGTGTCCAGCCCCAGCTAGCTTTTTTTTTAGCGCTTGTACTATCCTCCCGTCCTTGTACATTCCCTCCTGGATGGTCTAGACACAAATCACTACCTGCTGTGCATGCAAGACGCCCAGCGCACCACAGCCATATTCGCACTTTCACATATAGCGTGTATGCATGAACGGCGGCGACGCCGTAACGCTATGCACTCTGGGTAATCCGACGCTACGCACTCTGGGTAATGCGCCATTTTGAAGCAATAGCCAGCAGACGACGGAGTACGCACGAAGTAAGCTTAGCCGTTCGAGCGAAGATATGTAGTGTGTCACCTGCTTGCGCCACTGCATCTTAAGGACTGACCTTTTTTTTTTTCTCAGTGAAATGGCGCATGAAGTGCATTATGCAGGAACGCTGTGCGTGGACGATCGGGCGCGCTACGATCAAAAAGTCGCCCTTTGTGGTGTGGACCCGTTTCAACTACGTGAGAGCGATTGCGTTGCAGACGTGAACCTGTGGCCGCGAGTTGACGCAGCAGACATCAACGAGTTCCTTGTCTTGAGGACCAGCTTTATCACCCGCCAGCAACTGAAGGCACGTAAAGCATTAGAAGGCCACAATTTTGTGACTAGCGGTTGTGGTGCGCGAGCCATGCGTGAAGGAAGTTTCTTCCGACTGCGTGATTGTCAAGACAAAGGTACGTTGAGATGTTTTGTTCTGTTAGCAGAGTGTAATACTGTATTTTCTGTCCAGGTCAACCATTCGCAGAGCCTCAACAACCTGTTGAAGCGTGGATTCTCTGCAAGAAAGACGGCGACGTCGTTGCCGCGCACTGCACTTGCATGGCCGGGAACGGCGAGGCGTGCTCCCATGTGGCGGCACTGCTCTTTTACGTCGAGTACGGCGTGCGCGTGCGGCAGGAGCGCTCATGCACGGACGGCGCTAACGCCTGGCTGCCGACACATATCAGGAAAGTGGAAGTGAGGCCGATTGCCGCTATGGATTTTGCGTCATCGGCGATGAAAAAACGACGCTTGGGTGCCGGCGCCAGTACGACTTGTGCGCCTAAAGCCTCTGCCCTGCCATCAGCGCCCACAGAAGACGAGTGGACGAGCTTTTTCACCGCCGTGGTCGCTTCAGGTCACCGGCCAGCTGTGGCAAGCACAGATCCAGCCTTCAGCGACATGTATGTGCCAGCAGTGAGACGCTGCAAAGGGGCCGATCTTCGACGACTGTACCGCCAATCGGCTCAGAAGCTAAGCCATCATGAGCTTCTGAAGGAATGCCATGAGCTACATGACAAGCTTGAAATAAGTGAGGAAGCAGTTTGCAGCATAGAATCAAGGACAAGGAGCCAGCATATGACCAGTCAGTGGTTCTCGTACAGAGCAGGAAGGGTGAAAGCTTCAACCCTGTATGATGTTTGTCATACTAAAGTTGATGCCCCATCATTGAGCCTGGTTAAGCGTATCTGCTATCCACACGATAACAAGGCTACGTCACCTGCCATAAGGTATGGTAGGCAAAATGAGCCCAATGCACTGAAAAAATATAAAGAACGATCAGCTGAGCTTCACATAGGAGCACAGTTTCAGGAAGCTGGGTTTTTAATCTCACAGCAGCACATCTTTCTGGGTGCGACACCCGACATGCTGGTACAATGTGAGTGTTGTGGCAAAGGACTAGTGGAAGTTCAATGTCCATGGACAGTAAAAGACGGACGGTTAGCCGACCTGCTGTCTGACTGCAACAGCTGCGTAGTTGAATGCGACAATACACTTCAGCTGAAGACCAGGCACCGGTACTACCACCAAGTACAGTTGCAGCTGTTTGTCTGGGAAAGAGAATACTGTGACTTTGTTCTATGGAACCAGAATGAAATGAATGTTGAGAGAGTAAGGCTAGACAAGAAGTTCTTGGAACCTTTAATCCAAATTGCCGAGATATTTTTCCGCCGAGTTCTCATGCCTGAGCTTGTTGGCCGCTGGTTCAGCAGAAAGAAAGAAAATCAGCCTCCAACTTCCAACAAAAATGTGGGAACATCAGCCATGAATGTACTGCAAGAAGCTGGGCAGTGCATGTCAAAAACTACAAGCCATGCAAACAGCAGCCAGCCTCCAACTGCTAGCCAATCTGTTACAGTGTCACCTTTGACAAAAGCCACAAGTTGTACAGACAGCACCGTCATGAAGTATTGTATATGTGAAGGACCCGAGGAAGGAAAAATGATTGCGTGTGATGGTCCCAACTGTACCACAACGTGGTTTCACTTCAAATGTGTGGGCCTAACTAGAGCGCCAAAAAGTGTCAAGTGGTTTTGTAGTTCGTGCAAGACGGCATCCATGCAAGCTTAAGCAAGAACTCTAGTCATACGCACATAAAAACATTTGTGATTGAGCTGACAAGGGAAGGGAAAAGAGGGGTTCCGTATGACATACATGACGGCAGCCAACAGCCACTAAAACCAAGGAGCATAGAGGATGTTTTCTAGTTTTGATATACTTGGTTTATAATTCAGGGAATGGTCAGTCACATTCCGCCGGTGGGATTTGAACCTGAAAGGTTGGATTCCACCGTGGGCTCGGATCTCACTGGCGGGATGTGGTTTTTGTTATCCTGCTTTCTAATCAACTACCATTCCCCGAATTAAAAAACAAGTATATCTAAAATATAAAACATCCCCTTGTGCTCCTTAGTTTCGGTGGCTGTTGGCTTCCGTCATGAACATTTGTGATAAGCGTTCTGTGATAATTGTGAACTCAGTTGCTGGTTGCGAGATGTGGGCTGCATGGTTGATCTCACTTTATTGAAATTCAAAAATTCCTTACATACACATGCTTCACTCCTGCCTCGCACATGCTATGCTGGTAACAGTCAGCTCCACAAGTATCTCGGGCAAAACAAGCCGAGCTGTTTGGCCGCTGCCCCACACATTCCTTACGACCAGAGTGGCCACTAGCAATGCCCGAACCCAACCACATTTCTATGAAGGCGAAACGCAAAGGCACCCGTGTGCTGTGCAATGTCAGTGCATGTTAAAGATGCTCTGGTGGATGAAATCATTCCGCAGCCTTCCACTACTGCACCTCTTCCTTCCTTTCTTCTTTCACTCCCACCTTCTACCCTTCCCTTATGGCACGGTTTGGGTGTCTAACGAAATATGCGACAGATACTATGCCATTTCCTTTCCCCAATACACAATCATGTCCAGAGACACTGAAGCAGACTACGTTAGAGTGGACAATAGTACACATCTGTCTTGGAACAATCAACTGCATGCACTTTTTATGCAGCTATGTAGTGTCGTTTTGTGCTTTGCATCAATAGCTGCTTCATTTGGTGTGCCTGGACAGTACGGTCCAGTGTTAAAGGGAACATGCGATCGCGTGGCCTCTGCACTTCATGAAGCCGTGCTGCCCACATGCGGAGAGATTGGGCGACATCAGGTGCATGCACGGAAAGACCAGCCGCTGTGTTTACTGTGTATGCACCTTGTGCCGACAATTCCCACCAGTTCTGGGCGGCAGCGTTCCGCAAAGTGCGGATCTCATGTTCCCTTTAATACTGTACCAGATTGTACATAGTAATATTTGTCTGCTGTTTCCCGAGTTGTTTGTTCCTTCATTTTTCAGCCAATAAACCAATATAGTCGGTTACAATTCAAGAACAAAGCGTCTTTTCTCCATCAAAGGACCCCCTTCCAGCCAATGCTGTTGGCCGACTCTCATGACCCTGTTAGCGTGAAGGAGAGGTCTATTCCAGACAATGGAGGGCTTTCATTCGCCACTCCATTGTCACGCCAGCATGCTCGTGAGAATCGGCCAATTCCATTGGCTGAAATGGCTTCTTTTGACAGGGAAAAGCAGCTTTGTTCCCGAGTTTATTTGTTTACTTATACAATATACCCCTAAAGGCCCTCGAGAGGGTATTACATAGGGGGGGGGGGGGGCACAGGCAATTGAACAGAATAAAACAAAACCACAAATATAAAAAACAAAACCACAAATAAGACACTTTGCATGACGTAAATAAGCAAAAGAATCAAAAGAATGGCAGCGCGGCAAAGAACGAAAATTGCTGCAGTATTAAAATTATACAAACAGAACACTAATACAATGCATCATTTTAGTAACATACCCTGCAAAAAAAGGAAGCCATGAACAAATAAAATAACAACGTACATGAAGAGTTAAGCAGTAGTTATTGAAGACGTAAGATTCAAATATTTATCAGGATCAGTGGTGGTTGCGATATGTGAAGGCAGAGTGTTCCAGTCAGATATTGTGCGTTGTAAGAATGAATGCGCATAGTTAGATGTTCTGCACGTGAAACGCCTAACTTTAAAGGGATGATCGCGGTTGTCAAAAATCGAAGGAGGCAAAGAAAGAATGTCGTTATGAAGTGATGGTTGATGATATAGTTTATGAAAAAGTGATAGCCGTGCAACTTTGCGGCGGAGGCATAAATCCTTGAGACCTGCGCGTTTCTTCAAGGCTGTGATGCTGGTGTTACGTGAATAATCGGAGTAAATAAAATGAACGGCGCGGTTCTGCAATGATTCAATGTTATTTATTAGGTAAGATTGGTAAGGGTCCCAAATAGCCAAGACATATTCAATTTTAGGTCGAATTAGAGTGGTACTATAGGCATGGGCACGGAGGTGAGAAGGAGCATGCTTTAGGTTATGTTTTAAGAGACCCCTCCACGTAAGCTCCCATCGCTGAGCACGTCGGCCGCTGCAGGCGGGCTCCTGGAGCAAGACCGCCAAACCCTCGTGATTTTAAAGACCGTGGTCAACGCAATTCGGCCTCTCCTACAGGCTCTGCAATCCCCAACTGCTCGAAGCGTTTCACTAGTGCTGGACTCCCTGGGTTCAGCACTTCAAGGACTTTAATCCACAATGGCTGGCCACCTTCCCTCCTTTCGTGAGGAAGTCAGAGGCGCCACGATCTTCCAATGAAACGCAAGAGGTCTCAGGTCGCGAATGTCAAGTTTTCGTCCTTACGTATTCACTAACTACTTCCCGATATTGGTAATCTGCGAGCCCAAATTATCAGAAGCAATCAGGCTCTCCGGGTACGAATCTTTTTTCGCCCCTACATGCGGGGAGCGCAGCCAAGTCTTGGTATACCTCCGCACTGACATGACATGTTTGCTGCTCAGTTCCACCTCACAATGACAATCAATACGCGTGTTTCTTAATCAAGACAAAAACGCTAGAATTCACACTGATTGCAGCATATGTGTCACCCTCCTCTCAATTAGACTGCGAAAGGCTGAAGGCCATCATGGAAGAAACCCGTGCTCCTTGGATCATTACTGGTGATTTTAACGCCCACCATTTGCTATTGGGAAGCACCAGAATTAACGCCAAAGGAAGGCATCTGGCGTTATTTGCTTCCGACAATGATCTGCATGTTATGAATGACGGCAGTCCGACATACCTGCGCGGCTGTCACTACAGCAGCTGCCTGGACCTGACATTAGTTTCAAGGTCGTTGCACCGGAGTGTTCGCTGGTTTTGTGATGTGGAGACCCATGGAAGTGACCACATTCCTACCTACCTCAAAATAAACGGCCTTGGTACGTCCTCCCCAGCCCAACTCGCGCGAATTGACTGGGCAATATTTCGAAAACATATGGAGGAGACGAGCAAAGAAGCCCTCACTGGCAGGCTGGAGCACACTATAGCTAATGCTATGAACGTTGCGAGAAGTCACATCACGTCCTCACGAATACGCAGTGATTTTGATATTGAACTAGAACGCCTGCGTGCTCTTCGGCGCCGAACAGAAAAGCGATACAGACGAACCAAGTGCTTAAATGATCTACGGGAGGCGAGACATACGAAGAAAAAAATCAAACGAAGAATGGATCAGCTGGCGAACCAGCGCTGGAGGTCCTTTTGTCAGCACTGGGATCCCCGCAAGCCCACGTCCCTCATATGGCGTACTGTGCGGGGCCTCCGTGCGCTTCCGCAGCAAAGACAACCCGTCTATGCGTTGGCTGTCTATCAAGATCGACAGCAGTCTGAGGTAGCAACGGACTACTGCAGGAAAATTGCCGGTGTACCAACTGCTTTGAGTTCCCGGCGTCTTCCTCCTGCCTCACGGGTCTCAGCCATGGATGTCCTTTTTTCTCGCGAGGAACTCGACGCTGCTCTTGCAGGATGTCAGCGTTCGTTTTCACCAGGGCCAGATGGAATCACATATGCTGCGCTGTCCTACCTTGGCCACGACGCGCGAGAAGAGCTCCTCAAACGTTACAATGACTCTTGGCTCGACGGTGCTGTTCCTCAAGAATGGAAATCGAGCCGATTGATACCCCTACTAAAACCAGGGAAATCTCCACTTGAGATCTCATCGTATAGGTCAATAGCTTTGGCCAGTTGCATAGGAAAGGTCATGGAGAAAATGATTTTGTCGCGCCTTGAGTGGTACCTCGAACATTACAAAATATACCCCGACGCTATGGCCGGCTTCAGGCGGGGTCGCTCTTCTATTGACAACGTCGTTGACCTCGTATCCACGGTTCAACAACAGAAGCGCTTGAAACGTTTGTCAGTGGCACTCTTTCTGGATGTAAAAGGTGCCTACGACAACGTGACCCATGAGGCCATCCTTGATGCGCTGGAAACTGTGGGCATCGGTGGTCGGATGTTTGCGTGGATAGAGAGCTATCTGTCCAAAAGATCATTTTTTATCCAATGTGAAGATGGCCCGACGCCTGCGCATTACACCTACCGTGGCGTGCCCCAGGGCGGTGTCCTTAGCCCTACATTGTTTAATCTGACTCTCATCGCCCTCCCTGAGAACCTCCCCAACACCGTCCAGGTGTGTATGTACGCCGATGACATCTGCATTTGGGCCTCCTCTGTGACGCGTCCCCAGGTGCGTGCAAGACTTCAGCGGGCAGCATCGATCACTTCTTCCTATCTCCAGAAGCAAGGTCTCAGCGTTTCACCGGAAAAGTGCGCGCTAGTGGCATTTACACGTAAAAGTATGACTACATATCGGGTACGCATCGACGGTTAAGTCATTTCTTACAGCAAAACTCATAGTTTCCTAGGGATCCTGATCGACCGCAATTTATCATGGAGCCCGCATTGCACTCTACTGAAAAAAAAGCTAACATCTATCGCTCATTTACTCCGATTTCTAGGTGGAAAATCATGGGGCTCGTCGGTCCAGTCAATGCTGGATTTGTACAGAGCTCTTTTTCGGATGTTTGCGGCACAGTACACCTGTACTCTCAAACATGTGCAAAACTAACATGCGTGCCCTCCAGTCAGTACAGGGTCAGGCCCTTCGCACATGCCTAGGTCTCCCTCGGAGCGCATCAACACTGGGTAGCATTGCACTCGCCAAAGACCACCCGATCTCTACTTATATTGTCCTAGACTGCTTGCGAATGCACATACGTCATATCTCAAGGATTCCACAGCATCACCTTGCGCCTCGGCCACTGCAGAGACCACATTCTGCGTTTGCAAAGGTGATAACGACACAACAGTCGTCGATCCCACAACAGTTCACCCCGGCAGCACTACCTCCCTCTCCTCTGTGGTGTATGCGGCTCCCAAGTGTGCGCCTTGCTATTCCGGGGATAGCGAAGAAGTCAAATTTATCGACGCCAGCCATTAAGCAACTGACACTGTTCATGCTCCACTTCGAATATTCGGACCGTACTCACGTCTATACGGATGGATCAGTAACCTCTACTGATCCATCCAGCGCCGTGTTTGTCTACTCCTCTTCTAGTCCTGTCGTTTAGCGCTGTTTATATGTACTTTCGCCATGGAACACCAACTCGCCCAATCTACTGTTCTTCTACTGTTCTTCTAAACCTCTACTAGTTCCGCTTGCGCTGTGGTCGTTCCTGCGCGACAGACTCAAATTCACCAACAAATTTTGCATCGGACTACCTCTACTGAAGCAGAGTTGGCCGCACTTCTTGCGGCGGTACAGTATATCTCACAGCAATCACCTCAAAAATGGGCTGTTTTCTGTGATTCAAAAGCTGCCCTACAATGTCTTCAATCTGCCTTGAGACATAGCGACCATGAGCAACTTACAGCGGAGATACGATATCTACACCACCAGGCAATCGAACAAGATCATGAAATCATCTTCCAGTGGGTACCAGGCCATAGCGGCATTGTTGGTAACGCCTTAGCTGACGATGCTGCTCGATCGGCTCACGAGACAACCAACACTGTCTGCATACCACTGACAAGAGCTGACGCAGCAAGGCACCTTCAACTGCTCGCCCGAAACCTGACTGTAACATCGTGGTCTGCCCCTGGAGGTTGGACACCCCGCTCGCATCACTTCAACCTCTTGCTCCAAAATCATATACCATTCGGCCTCCCCCGCGGTGATATTACGCTGTTGTGCCGCCTGTGGTTGGGAGTGGCGTTCACAAACGCCTATTCCCATCTCATCGCAATGGCTGACTCTCCTGCGTGTGACCAGTGCGGTTGTGACGAAACGATCAGCCACCTCCTCTGTGACTGCCCTCGTTTTGAGCGAGAGCGCGGTTTCCTAAGTGCTTCTCTGCTCCGCTTGGACTCGCGTCCTTTAACAGAGTCTAACGCTCTGGGGCCTTGGACACAACCTTCCAGACAACGGAAAGCGGTGAAAGCGCTCCTGACTTTCTTAAGGGACTCGGGGTTGCATTCCCGCCTATAATCTCTAAGTTTTCAGTGCGCGCCCTCTGTCTCTGTGACATAGTGGTCGCTGGACACTTAGACAACTCATTTCCTTGCCGCTCTTTTTCCTTTTTTTCCCCTTTGTTCCCCTCCCCAAGTGTAGGGTAGCCAACTGGGCATCGCCTGGTTAACCTCCCTGCCTTTCCGTCCTTTTCTCTCTCTCTCTCTTAAGAGACCTAATGACCAATTAGCAGATGCAAGCATAAGGTTAATATTGTCACGTAGTGGTGACTGGAGTCCGGCGGTTCACGTCTGGTTCACATCGAAGCTGGTTCACATCGAAGAGGTGGACTTCGGCTCCCGCGTTGGGGCTGAGGACTGCGTAATGCAGCGGCATAGGTTAATGCTGGAGCTTCAGCAGGAGGCAAAGATGACGGGGTGCCCAGCGCATGCAGCACTTCTTCGCGCACGATTTCCTCAAGGGTCGCTACTTGAGGCTGGTTGGGAGATGGTAGCAGGCGACGCAGCTCTTCCCGTACAATTTCACGGATAACATCCCGCAGGTGGCCTCCGAATGCTGTGCCATCCGAGAGGGCAGACGAGGTCACTTTGGGCTGTAGAGGAAAATGACGGGCTCGTGCTTCCAAGGTTTTCTCAATGGCAGCTGTTTCAGTGGTGAATTCCGCGACAGTCGTCGGTGGATTGCGGGTGAGACCGCCGAAAAGTGCCTCTTTAGCACCACGCATCAGAAGCTCCACCTTCTTCTCCTCTCCCATGTCAGGATCGACTCGTCGAAAAAGGCGCTTCATATCTTCTACATATGCGGTCACTGACTCGTTCGGGTGTTGGATGCGTGACTGTAGGAGCAGTTGAGCTCTTTCTTTCCTGATGATGCTCGTGAAGGCCTTCAGGAACTCCCGTTTGAATAATTCCCACGTCGCTAGAGAAGCTTCGTTGTTTTCGAACCAGGTTCTCGCTGGTCCTTCCAAGGCGAAGAAGACATGGCTCATTTTAGTCTGGTCGTCCCAACTGTTGAACACGGCGACACGCTCAAACTGTTCCAACCATTCCTCGGGATCCTCGCCCGGTGAAGCGTTGAACGTGGGCGGCAGTCGGGGCTCGTGTGAAATAATGGGGGCTGGTGTCATAGCCATGGCTGAAGTCGAAACAGAAAATGGCGGTTGTCGAACAGAAAATGACCGCCGCTGTCGGCCGCACTCTTTTTAAAGCTGATAGCGAACCTTCGAGATAAAGCTTTAGAAGTTACTAGAACATTCTGGTGCAAGCTAGATCGGCTCCGTCCGGATGCGATCAATCGAGATAATTCTAGGCGCGTCTTGCGTCACAAACGAAGCGATAAAGCGGCGTGCCGGCAGCCTTGAAGCATGATCAAATAAACACAACAAACAAACGCTACAAAGATTCGCGGCAATATGGTATCCGATTACAGCCTAAACATTCATGGTGGCCTCCCCTTGACTTCAACAGTTAACTTCTCCTTAGTCAAATGGCACAACAGAATTGCAGAGGTTTGTGAGTGCACAACAAACACGTGCTACCTTGTCAATCTGAGACTTGCCGTGCTCATCACAATTTAGGAACTCAACAGGCAAACTGCCTTTCAGGATGGTGTACTTATTCCTGACCATGCCTATAACCCGCTCAACATGTATCCTTACGTTGGCGATTTCCCTTGTCCGCTCAACATCACCACTGCAAAGTTGCCTTTTCCCTTTCGTAAAAGCAGGTGCAACAAGTGTTGCATGGCACATGCCTACACTTTCTGCAATTAAAAATCCCCTGTCAGCCAGCACAAGGTCACCGTACTCTAGAAGGTTCAGGACACCACATTCTTCTGTTATTGATTTATCACTGGCACGGCCTCCATATGCATCGGAAAGAAAAGTGACTGCCCCCTGCGGACTAATCCCCAACAAAAATTTTACGGTGTTGTGGTGCTTATAATGAGACCACGTCTCAGCACGAGGAAGGTAGGAGCTCGGCCTTTCAATGTTAATCTCAAAGCAGTCCAAAATCACTCGGACCTTTAGGCCAAAGCTGTCGACAAAGGCCACCGGCATTGTCTTCATGACCTGCTCTTTGTCTGGCCAGCGTACCAATGGACCAATGCGGTTGAAAAACACTATCAACCATCTTTCAAAGATGCGTGACGCTGTTGGCTGTGAAACGTTAAAACGGTAGGCAAGGTCCTGCAGTTGACAGCCCAGCCTCAGTCTCATCAAAAAAAGAATCATTTCTTGAAATTGTGTGAGGGAATGTTTAGCTGAATGTGAAATGTGACCTTTTAACAGGCGGAAAACTGAAATTAACATGAAAAATGTCGGAAGCCCTGTATAAAAAGCTACTTTCGCATCATTGTCCTGCAGGCTTTCTTCGGTGAACCTTGCTGATTTAACAGCGTCTTGGCATGCACCCAGCTGCAACTGGAGTCGTGCCACGGTCTCCTCAAGTTCGCTGATGTCCTCATTGGACATGTCCGTCTGGCAGGCAGCATCTATTTACAGAAGAGAACAACAAAACAAATGAGGGACGTGATGGGAGGCTTTTTTTTCTAAAATGCCATGCAGTAAACACAAACAAGTAAAAAATACATAAAACATTAATATCTGCTAAACACACATGTCACCACATCACAGGAAACAAGTCGATTTTTTTTTGCACTTATCTGAGCTAGTTTACCTCAAGAGTTTACGTACCGACGTTTTCGTTCAGTTCCTGATCTGGTGAACAAGGTGCAGGCTCTTCAATGGGAAGAGCACAACTGATTGCTGCAGAGGAAGCAGGACTGGTTGCTGCAGAGAGAGCAGGGCTGGTTTCTGCAGAGGGAGCAGGACTTGTGTTTGCGCAGAGAGAAGCACAGACCGCTGCAGAGGGGGCAGGACTGGTCGCTGCTGTTGGTACAATGGGAGCGGCACTGGTGACTGCTGCAAAGAAACATAGCACAGGGTAGTGATTTACCGACTTCGTAAAACAATCAAAACAAATAGTAGAAGGTGTAGTGGCGTGGCACTTACCAATGCTCAAAAGCTGACTTCGCGAACGTGCCTTTCGACGACTGTACCGTTCTCTGGTGCTAGTTTTGGCATCATACCCCAAATGCTTCGATGGGGCCCAGTCAGGATTGCAGTCGTCAAAGAGAGTTGATGGATAGCCTGAAACGTACAGATTATAGAACATACGTTTCTTCGCATGCACCGTTCGTTAAATTGTGGCTTAGTGAAATCGGCCATTCCGCGTAGACCAACGATCTGCTGAAAGCAAGGCTTGCATCCTTGATGCGAAAACATTTACACTGTCAGGAGCGCGCAACGTAAAGGTAACCCAGGTGCGTAAACTGCATACCTGATAAAAAGTGTCGGGAACACACTCTGTACTTGTCCGGACATTCGGCGACACCCCTCCTGTTGAGGCGAGCAATCCACTCACGCCACCGCCGTTCCGACAGCTGCTTCGTCTTGCCGCACTCATGAACGCGCACCTTCGGAATCTTAAAGAATCGAAAGTCGATTAGGTTGTTGCCTTCCTGCTTTGCCTTTTCCTTCTCAGCTTTAGTATAGGTGCGGCTTTTGCAGCCTACAACGGCGCAATAAACCATGGCTGGCAGGTAAGCACACCGGCCAGTCGCACGCGCTGCTTTTCTTATCTGCTTGTTATTGCATCAAAATGGCGAATTACCCAGAGTGCATTGCGACTTCCGCCTGCCTGTCGCTGTGGACGCCGGTTATGCATACTGCCTATATGATACATGCTTTGCCCAACTTAGAGCCCTGGGCGTTTGGTTGTGAGTAACACCGTATGGCGCGTAATGCATTCCCATCAGGCAGAATTAAAATATGAGAAAATTCATCGCAAGATATATTTCCTTGTATTCTCCAAGTAAATTACTACTATACTAACTCCTCCCTTCTGAAGTGACCAAAAGATAAAACAACTCAGCGTGTGAAAAAGGTGAATGCAAAAATACACTACATTTGTGCAAAATTCACAGGAAGTGCACTTAAATTGCCACAAGTGCATGGCCAATTAAGAAAAAAAAAACAAGGGCAAAGGACGGAGACGTACAACAGGAACACAGGACGACGCTGTGTGCTGTGTTCCTGTATTCTGTGTTCCCAGTTCTGTATCCCCGTCTTTTGCGCTGGTTTTCTTTCTACAATCGTGAGCCAATTAACTCGCCCAGCTCTCCATTCTACTGGACCAATAAGGCATCAAGCTTCACAGTGCGTTAGTGTTATATCTTACGCTACATATTTTCGAATTGTTTTTGCTGCAAAACAGGTATAAGAGGTCGGCATACACGTCTTTCATTTGCTTAGGAAGAAAGCAGCGCAGTCAAGAAAGTTACTCCCTCCTGCCAGTGAAAATTTAAAAAATGCGGTTTTTTCAGCGCCAGTATAAAATCTTTGCATGCTGACGGCATGTTGAAATTTTCGTTAATGCACCGTAATAATTATCTCATGAAGCCCCATTTCTTGAGGCCCAGGACGAAGAGTACGATGATTTATGGCAATATTTGAAGTGCATTTTTGAACCAAGTTCTTATTGCTCTAAGTTCTCCTAAGCAAAGAAGACTGAAAATTGTGATAATTTTGATAATGCTTTATGGAGCTAACACTTCCAGGACGTGGTAAATAAACAAAAAATAAATTCTTTGATAAAGGCCTGTACGCTGCACTTGTGCTGCTCATTTATTTCATGCTGTCCATTTTCTCAGTGCAGTGTCTTCTTTGATAGGCATATTTCTGGCTCATTACATACTTTGCTTCGGTTCACAATTCTTCTTTTACCTATATTTCATCCACTTTCCTGCCATGGTCTCTATTCAAACGTAATTTGTGTAATTTTGCTTTGTCCGGTCTCCTGCAATGTTCTAGTATATACGATTGATGTGAAGACCTGTTTCAAGCTGTTGCACTATAATTCAGTCTAACCTCCTCGATCACGATCACCTAAGCCTTTCCTTGTCTGTTGCCATACTTTTTTATGGAAACACTTAAAAACAAAGCACCATGATCTATTTCAGTATTGTTTTATTTGCCGATCTAATTTTTCCGAAGATAACACGGAATCCCAACTCCCCTTTAATGTCCCCGTTCTCGTCTCGAAGTCGCGAATTTTTAGATGTGCGCTCAGTATTCTCGTTAGTGCATTTGTGCTCACAAGGGACTATAACAGCCAACGCGGCGAATACGCTAGATTTAATCCTGACAAATCGATCTGTCTTAGTCTCACCTATAACATACCTGCCAGGCATCAGCGACCACTTGCTAATGCACTCTGACATTAATCTAGCCACTCCGAACACTAACAAAAAGAAAAAAATAATAATACGAGACTACAACGGAGCAAATTCTCAGGCGATAAATAATGAACTATTTTTTTTTATCGATGCTTTCCCATAGCTTTGGTGTCCGCAGCATTCAAACCAACTGGAGCATGTTCACAGCTATAGTGACCCAACTCACAGAACAATACACTCCTGAACGCACTGCTACCACCCACTCAATAGCTCCCTGGTGTAATAATCACATTAAACGTTTATCTAACAAAAAGAAAGCCTCTACCGCATCGTAAAGTTCTCGCCAACTAGTGAGTGATCGGACTTCGTATTCAGCGGCTTCCAACATGTATGTTCAGGCGCTCAAAAGCGCTAAAAGCACTTCCACTCACATGTAACCACCAATGTGAAAAATTCTGGCGGGTCATTAATCCTTCCACCGATGATAGTTTTGCGTTATCTGACCCGTTAGGCGACCCCATCCCTTCCGACGTTTGCGTCACGATTCTTAACCGCGCAATCACTGACAACTTTACACCCATATCTGATGTATACATATTCCTACAACTCACCACTTCAACTATGTTTTCATGCCACCTATAACTGTTGCTCCTACTGGTGTGAATAAGCTTATTGATTGACTCAGTGTTCATTCCGCTCCGTGTTATGACTGCGTTGCTTAAAAAGCACTGCAGCTTATTCGCCCATTATACTAACCAAACTTTTCCAGCATTGACCAGTCAACGCTGCTACTGAGTGGAAGATCGGAAAGGAGGTTACAGTCTACAAATCCGGCAGCAAAGCATCCCCTATTAATTATCGTCCCATATCCCTTACCAATACTTGACCCAAAATGTTCAAACATATAATATTCACCAACCTTGTTAACTTCCTTCATTGAACAACTTTTTTATGTCAGCGCAACATGGTTTTCGAAAACCTTACTCTTGCGAAACACAGTTAATATAGTTTACACATGCATTGCACTGTATTCTAGATCTATCGTCACTAACTGACTGTATATTTCTGGATTTTTCAAAGGCTTTCGACGATGTATGTCACAACCTTTCGGCTCACAAACTAAAACATCTAGATATTGACTGTAACTTATTGAAATGGATTGAATGTCTACTTAATCGCTCACAATTAGTTTTTGCTAACGGTTATAACACCTGTTTTACGGAGGTGTCTTCCGGAGTTCCACAAGGTTCAGTTCTTGGACCCTAGCTACTGTTCCCGATTTAACATTAATGATCCCCGCTCTCTTATGGATTCTCATATTCACCTATTCGCTGATGTCTGCGTCATTTTTAGAGAAATAACCAACACTAACAACCTTACATTACTTCAGTCAGTGGCGGTCACAGAGAGTGGTTTTAGGGGGAGCGGACAGACTGCTGTATATAAAAAAGAAAAAATAGAAACAACGATTTTTATTTTATTTGCACAAAAGTTTTTTTGCGCTTTGTTATTGAAAAATAAATGGCGAAAGGTATAGACGTTATGCCATTACTCAATCTTTGAATGTTAACGTTTACGCGAGCAATATTCATTTCGATACCAGGGGAAACGAGTCGAGGTCTGAGATATCCCGCCACGACATGTCCACTAAGGTCCAAGCACCTGCCCGGACATTTCACCAGTGGGGTTAGCGGCCTTCATTTCTCAGTTCTGGGAAGTGGCTTTGTTCCGCCCTTAGTCGCCTCCTTCAAGGCGGCTGGTCGGCGCTCCTTGTCAAGCCAGAAAGGGATGGTCCCCTCGCTGGCGTCGCGCTGTGTCCCATGGTGGGATAAAGACATGAATGGGTGGCTCCCCCCCCACCCCTCACCCCCCGCCGACGAGGTTGTTGGCCGCCGCAACCGCAGGTGAATGGCACCGCCGTCGCCGCCGCGCCGGCGGCATGGTAAGAAAACGGTGGCAGCAAGGCAGGAACACGATACCTCCACGATCTCAACGAATTGTGCTCGTATAACTATCAACGTGTAGAACGTGCATTACTCACTAACAACCTTATATGCCATGTCTGAAGTAGAACGTGGAATTGTGTGAAATAAGACAGCCGCTAATAGGTGAACGTACAAAGCAGGGGACTACTTGACGAGACCGCCACTGACTTCAGTGCGAAGAATGGGGAATGCAGCTATATATGAACAAATGCAAAGTGATGCGTGTATCTAGAAAAACTTCCGTCCCACGTCACTACTACATCGATAACATTTCGTTGGAATCAGCCTCATCATATAAGTGCATCGGCGTCCACATTACTTATTATCTTAACTGGTCTCTTCATACCGAGAACATAATTGAAAATGCTAATCGCATGCTTTGCTACTTACGTAGCAACTTCTTTAACGTTCCTTTCAATTTGAAACTACTGCTTTATCAAACGCTAATACGATAAAAACTCGAGCATGCAACACGTGTATGGCACCCTGCTCATGACAACTTCATTAATGATCTTGAGCTGGTGCAAAATAACTCTGTGCGTTTAATCCTTGTTAACTACAACCGCACAGCGAGTATAACAACTATGAAGTCTAATATCTGCCTCCCATAACTGACATCGCGTAGAAAAGTGTTTCGTATCACCCTGTTCCACAAGCTGTACCATCATCCCGCTCTTCGTGATCACCTCATCCCCCATACAATTTTACCGCCGCATTGATCATGATCACAAAGCCGGAAGTATGTCATGCAACAGAAAATGCTGCTCGCAGTCATTCCTGCCGCGAACCTCATGCGACTGGAACCACCTTCCCGCACAAGTTGCCGGCACTGAAAATTATGAGCAGTTCCGCGTAGCACTAGCTAACATTGTATATTCAGGCGCTGTTTAATATTCATGTAATCAATTGTATTTTTCTCTCAGTTTTCGTATATTTACCATTCCCCCTGTGTAATGCCACTGGCCTTGAGGAGTAACATAAATAAATAAACAGAGTAATATGCAAGCCTCTCACACTACATTCACTAATATTTCTTTCTTTCTGTAATAACGATTTGTAGACAGCCTAAAGACTCATATTTCACTGACGTGAAGGTTCATTTTTCACAGTTCCATACTGTAGAGCGCAGGATAGCGCTTGTGCTGCATCGTTCTTCTTCTGTGTGTGTCATTGTAGGCGCTATTGTTTGTTTTCTCAAGTACTATGCACCATGTACCCCAAACTGAAGCTCTTCTAAATCTTCTTTGATATTAGCAGTTGCAAATTCCAGCCTTCTGCAGGATTTGAAGGAGGCCCAAGGAGCCGAGGACTAATTTTATGCATATGTAAATGTAAACAGCTAATCTATCTGTGCTATTGTAACTTGCATTCTTTTTTGCTTTATGTGCTGTTCTTATATTTCGTGCCGTAGTGCTGAATGTCGTAATTTTTGTATGTATTATAGTGTAAATTGATACTGTACGTCTGCTGTCAGTGTTTTCTTTTTCTTTACTGTAATGCGCGATTGTAATGTTTATCTCTTATATTGTTTGGTGTACTTTCCATGTTCTTTTAAAGTACCAACTTGTTTTTCCTACGTTCAAAACTGTCATCTAATGGTCCCCTTGGCCTTGTCAAGCTGTGTGCACAGCTTTTAGCCCAGGGTGACCAGCCAGATTTTTCTGGTAAATAAAGTGCATTGACCGATTTATTAATTCACTGATATGCAACTTACAAATGATTGGAAATGAGGGGAACATGTGCACAGGGCGGAAAGCGCGTGGTCTGCCAGGAAACACTGAGGTGGCCCCGAGAAGGGCCTTTAGTAAGGACGACATCCTTTTTGTGCCTCTTCACTAAGCAGCGACGACACGGCGTGCGCAGTCCTCGTTTTGCCCGAGCTGTCGAAGCAATCCTTGGTAAAAAAATACACGAGGGAACAAAGCAGTGCTGTGTATGCAGATGCGATCGCCTCGTGGTTCCATTCACGGCGAACAATCATCCGGCAAGCCCGGCTCTTTCGACGGATTCAGGAAACGACTGAAAAGAACAAAAGTAAGGAGCGAAGGTGCACTGCTTACAGGTTAAAACACAAAAAAACAAAGCTAGGCGCTGCACTCGGTTAACCCATTCAACGAGGCGTGGCGTGAGCTTTAAATCCGATTTCGACAAGGCGTGAGAAGTCGCTAAAGAAGCAAAGGCACACTGCACTGGGTGAATGATATAGCTAGACTAAGCGCAAGTCATAACTTCTCTAAAGCCACACTGCACTCGTTTAACCCTGCAACGAGGCCTAGCGCGGGTTCTGATGTCTGGCGCCGATTTCGACAAAGAGAGGGTACACAGCCGCGAGATTGGATGCCCGCAATCTTCCAGGAAGCAATGAAGCGGCCCTGAAAAGGGCCGTTTGGAGCAGCTCTTCAACGTCAACCTACAGCGGCGTGGCCGCGCAGTGAGCAGTAGGTCCAGCGTCCGCGGCGAACAGTAACTTCGGCTTCCGAGAAGCATATCCATGGAACCATGCTGCAAAAAAAAAAGTTTCGTTACAAGCACCGCAATTTGGTGCGTCCTCAATGCACGAGAAAACTTGCGACAATGTAGTTCAGTCCTTACCTCGGGGTTGAGAATGCGCACGCCCGACAAGCGCGTCAGCGTGGCTGTCAAACGGCGGTCCTACAAGCACCGCAATTTGGTGCGTCCTCAATGCAGGAGAAAACTTGCGACAATGTAGTTCAGTCCTTACCTCGGGGTTGAGAATGCGCACGCCCGACAAGCGCGTCAGCGTGGCTGTCAAATGGCGGTCCTACAAGCACCGCAATTTGGTGCGTCCTCAATGCACGAGAAAACTTGCGACAATGTAGTTCAGTCCTTACCTCAGGGTTGAGAATGCGCACGCCCGACAAGCGCGTCAGCGTGGCTGTCAAACGGCGGTCCTCAAAGCGCGCCTGATGCGGATCCTTGTAGTGCCGCGGCAAAAACTTTTTAAATACGAGCACGACACTAGTCACGTGCTACTGGCGAAACGGCGAAAGCCGCAAGCAAAAACTGCACGGAAATTTCAGCTGGCTGTCGCCGACGAGCGCACCACGCACGAACGCCATAGCTGCACACGCCCCGAAACGAGTGCGCCGAGGATCACGAAACGAATGCCGCTCACCACGCACGCGCGGCGCGGCGAGTGCACCTAGCGATTCCCCAGGCGCTCTAGGGAGAGGTCGAGAAAGGCGCGCTGACGCCACGTCCGGTTGAGAACGAGGGCGAAGTCAAAAAACGTCACGGAGAAGCGCTTCCCATCGACCAATCAGCGTTTCCAGCCTACCTACCCGCAAACGCTTCTGATTCGAGACGCCCTGCAGCCTTTCTTCTCCCTGTGAGAGCCTCCTGGGTCCGGTGCATGTTTTGCCCATCCGGCCAGAAACACGTGCGCTGATGACGTAGGCCGGCCGCCGCTGCAGCGAACTGGATTGATAGCCGGCCAAGTTCGAAGCGGATCCACTATCCAACGGCTGTTTACGTTCGCTGCTGTGGGGTGTCTAGCGTGCGTAGCTCACGCCTTTTTTCTGTTTTCTTTTGCTAAAAGTTGCATTGAGGTTTCGTTACCGAAAACAGGCTGGACTTGCGGCTCTGCGCTTTTTCGTGTACACTGTTGAAACGCTAAAATAGAGCTCTGCGTTGCGTATTTATCCCTGTTGGCATAAAACCTGAATGGCAAATCATTTTTAATCCAGGGAAACATGTTTAGGCATCTGATTGTTTACTTCAGATGGTAACGTTCATCCAGTTTCGAGTAAACTGTATTTTGGATTTTTATACTGTCCTTTGTATAGTTCCGGCTCATAACTTTTTGCAGGGTTTCGTACTTAGTAAAGGAGACTATAAACAGGTTTTTTAACGCAGGTCCGGTGAATAAATGTTGCCGCAAAGATGAATAAATGCTGTATTTGCACGGCGTATTTAGAATACTGAGTCTGCCCTTAGGTTATCAGGTAAATAGTTCGGGGAAGGTGTAGTGGGAATCGCTTGCTGCCGCAGCTCACGGCGCGCGCTAGAGCACCGCTTTTTCTTGGCTACATTTGTTTACTGGGTTACGCAGCCAGCTTTTTAGATGCTTTTTGTTTGCGATCAATCGAAAAAGTGCTTTAAAAACCTCGGAAAAGCGCCCACGGTCGATCGGTGATGCGCTAGGCATGTCGCCTGCAGAAACGGAGTGCGGCTTCGCCGCATAACTTCGGTTGCTTGGCAGGCAAGATGGCTGACCTACGCGCAACTCTGCTACCTTTGGTAGCATATACAGTAACTCTAGTGCCTCTCATAAACTGTGTGCAGCTTTGGGATGTTAAACACCACATAGCATACGATAAACTAAAGGTGTGGGAGCGGCTGTGTGGAAAGTACAAAATAAAACAACATGCACCTCAGAACAAGCGAATAGACATCCCTTAGATGGCTGCCGCATGAACAGCGGGTGACAGAAAATTAAATGCAAGAGTTGTCATGGCAAAATCACTGAACAATGAAACGCATGCTTGGCATTGCGCGAAGAGCATATGATTACAGCAATACCGCTTCAGATAGAGCTATCTGGTTCTTTGCATGGTCTTGAATCTGTGCTATTGAAGAAACAGACAGGAGTGAGTGCGCAACAACATAGGACAATTGCTAGCCGCGGTGGCTCAGTGGTTACGGTGCTTGGCTGCTGCGCACCGGGTTCGAAAGCGGCTATGGCAAACAAAAAAAGGCACCCATGTGCTGTGCGATGTCAGTGCATGTTACAGATCCCCAGGTGGTCGAAATTACGATGGAGCGGATCAGTAGCGTACCTTTTATTTCTTTTTTTTTCACTCCCATCTTCCTCCCTTCCCTTGTGACAAGTGTCGTTCGGTTGTCCACTGATATGTGAGACAGTTACTGCACCGTTTTCTTTCCTCAAAAACCAAGTTTTTAATTTCAGTTTTTACCAAGTATCATTGTCCTGTGTTATCCGGTTGACATCTCTTTAACAGCACAAAGATGCAGGACCACGTGCCCATGGCCTCTGACATACGTGAAACAGCGCGAAAGAAGAAGCCCGAAGGCGAATCGAAGCAGGGACAGAAAAGAGCGCTCTTTCCTGTCCCTTCTTCGTTTCGCCTTCGGGCTTCTTCTTTCTCGCTGTTTCACGTATGTCAGAATGGAGCAACTAGCCGAGCAAAAAATTCTGCCTATGGCTTATTCTTGCGGCCATGAATTCATTAATTCTAGTCTTCGTTTCTCTACTTCTAGCTAAACCGCTAGAATCTCCCTTTCTATATTTGGCACTTCCTTTGGTGGGCCATCTGGTGACGCAGATTGCGCAACTGAAGGCATTGCACGTCATTTTTGCGCCTCTCTTCTGCCTGGAATGCAATGACTCGTTGCTCTGTCTCTGGAGCAAACATGCGTTGCAATGCAGCAATGCGCCCGCCTCTCTGTGCTGCTGCTTCACTTGGCTGCGATGCAACACAGATGCTGCAGGGGGTGTTCGCCGTGGCAAGGTATCCCTATCAAGTTGTGGCAAAGGAAGCCTTGCCTGCAGGGCACCAAGAGCTGCAGGAGCTGGAGCCACGGCAGGAACTTAGGCAGCTGCAGGAGATCAAGCAGTTGCAGGAGATGAAGCAGCTGTAGTTGCTTTTGCAGTGCCTTGCTCCGGAGATGGCGAAGCTGAATAAGGGTAAGGAGTTGTACTGGGAATGCAGAATTACTTGCTTGAAAACAGGTACAACTTCTACTTTAAGAGCTCCCCGACACTAAACACATGGGACGCAAAAACACAAATATGAGCACTTAATAGGAGGCAAACAAAAGATGGCGTTCACAGAGAGGCACAGAAAGAAAAGGAATACATTTCATACGACAGGAGAAACAACTGGCACAAGTACGATTGTAACAGATCAAAAAGATCATCAAGTACTGACAAAAGCACTAAACTCTTTGAGATGGTAAGTAGAGCAAACATGAGTATTATTGCAAATATTGTAAACAGAGAAGGAAGCGCAGCAATCCTCGGTTCTCCGTTTATCACATGTTACAGAGAGCTCCGTCCTCTTGTCACGCAAATATTTGAAAGATGGTAGCTTCAGTTACTTCATAAAGCGTTTCATGTTCCTAGTCATCCAAAGAAATACATATTGGCTGAGCTCTTCAGATCATATTTACCGCGGCCATCAGTCCAGCAATCGTGAACCATCGCCTCAAACATAGCAGCTGATTCCAGAGACAGGGCCGGCTGCGACACTGCGTCGCTGTCGTATGAGTCTCCATATAGGACGCAATGGCCCCCACTTGAGCAAGTATGGGGCTCATTGGTCGGCAAGTTTGCGGCCCGCCACCTGAAACAGGTCAGACGTCACATGTGCACTGTGTCATTCGTTCAGATAAATGGAATGTGCTTATGGAACAGAGGAAGCAATTAAAAATCCAGCAGTCCACAATTTCTGTTCCCACTAGCCTTTATAACTTCCTAAAATACGCATTCACTTCATAATGAAGTGCACTGGCACATCTGGCACTGATTGGAATTGCACAACCATTCCACAAATGGAAAAATAATTTTTGAAAGCAATTAGTTCAGCAGGTAACAAGCGTGTAAAGAAAACAATAGACTGGGTCGTCAGTATCGGTTCTTGTAGAACAGCAAATACATATGCAAAGAAAGTGCACAGCAGTGCATGGATGAATGCACTGTCATTACCATGCGAAATACCACTTAACCGTTAAACTGTTATTGATCAAACCTCGTTGCATACTTAGGTGTTTTAATCGTGGGTCAGATGACAGCCAGCGCACAGAGAATCTTGGCACCGATTTTTTCTTTACGTCTCGTAGCTAAGCAGTTTACACATTAGCGACATCAATACTCCATACATTTGCACATCACAGGATCGTAGCACATTCGCCTAAAAATGCTGCGCCTGGTGAAAAATGCGACAATTTATAGTGCCAACACGTAATGCACGTAAGCATGAAAACTGAAATTTTGCTTGCTGCTGCATTGTTATCCCGCAATATACGTCATATTTACCTGCTGCGTGCACATCTCTGTTGATCTCCGATTTCTCTTTCTTGTACCGGGATTTTTCATTGTCCCACCTCTTCTTGAGCTGCTTCACTGTTCTCGGTCGGATCTTCGGCTGACTGTAATATTCAGTACAGAGTTTCTGCCAGGTCTTCGGTTTTGCGTCCAGGGAAGCACTGTTGGTTCGCCTGCTTTCAGTAATGTGCTCATATTTCATAACGAGTCCCGTGAGCACCTCTTGTTCTTCGTGAGTGTATACGAACCGGCCTTGCCCGTGAGCGGCAGTCTCGCTCGCACTGTCCTGCGTGCTACTCATTCTGAGATAGAACGCCCGCAAGCTGAAAAGAACGGACGTTCAGCGAAGCGATCGCGCCTAACTGCGACCCGTGGACGAGCCAACGCTAGCGCGAACTGCTCCGGTCGGCTCGCTGACAGGCTTCAATTGGCTCGCATGGACACACTTCGTAGAACGCGCAGAGGGATGCGTTTTTGCGAGTTTAGAGTGCCCATCCACTACTAATAATGCAAACCGACAACGTACGCTATTATTTCGCAGCTGCGCGGCGTTTATGTGTCAGAAATTTCTCCCTAACCTTGAATCCAGACGCCGATTTGCCTACTGAGGAAAATCTCGATTCGAGGACGGTTTTTCGAGGCGCGCCTCCATGAAGTAAACGAAACGCGACGGCTCTTTGAGTGGAGGAGGGCCCGTTTCGTCCACTACACGGAGTCGAGGGCAAGCGCCGAGTCGAGTAGCGTTTATGAATTCGGCGGTTATTCTTTCACTCTATGCGTTTCTGGCGTGTCCATTTCCTCTGTATTGTCTATTACTTGCTTGTCTCAGCTCCCGTTGCGAAAAGAAAGCTTGCAACGTTGGCAGGCACCAAAACATCTTTTTTCATGTGCGTGTAACTTCAAACTATGTTACTGCTAGCACCCGCGGTGGAGCCGCGCACCGCCGTGCGCAGCCAGAGAAAAGGATCCAGTCACGAAAGCGCCACCCGTTTTTCCTGCTCGCCGTATAGCTGCCGCGGCGTGCAGCTGGTTTGCTTTTGTTTTTTTTGATGACTTCCCTAGCCGCCTGCGTTGCAAACTCCTTTCCCCTACCACATGGCGCTCCGCGGGAAACGCGTGCGTCTTCACCTCTTGCCCTTTTTTCTCCTCAGCGCAGCGACCATCACCTCGTCGCAGAGAGGTTACTGCCCGCGCCGCATCCCCCCTTTCCACCGTCGTCACCAAGAACGCCACTGACCTTGCAAGCTTTTCGAGGCTCCCCTCTTCTGTGCACCCTCTGCGTGTTTCTCACGGCTTGCTGAACACCCGCAGCAATCTCTACTTGAGTTGACTGGACTAGGGTCCCTAGAAAGACTAATACCCCTGTCACACGGGCATTTCGAAGGCCCTCGAATCGATAGTCTATCGACTCGAAGGCGATCGAGCGCTGCTACACGGCCAGTTTGAATGGCCATCGAGTCAATAGTCTATCGAGTCGACGGAGCAGCCGGGAACTCTATCGAGATTTCGAGGGCCTTCGAGCGTTGCCCAAGGTTGCTAGCATTGCTTCGAACGACAACAAACATGGCGGCGCCCTTCAAAGCCGGACCCCTCGCTTCGGACTGAATTCTCGTTGTTGCTGCCTCTTTCTGTCCCTTCACTGGTCATAAATGGGGCACCGGTCGTTCGCTTCGTCTCATCTTGCCTACAAGAAAACGTATAAGTGATAAATTTGCTTTATTTTTTTTATTTAGAGTGACGATTCTGCCGCTGCTAGGCCTAAGAGAGTCGGTTTGTTGACAGTAATGGTTCCTGTTTTGAGAACCAGATGGCGCCACTATAGGCTGAGTTTATTTTTGCGTCTCTGCTAGCATACGCTGAACTAAATGTGGGAATGCGCCTGCGTTTAGCTTACGTAAGCGTGCATACGCTCGTGGTACGTAGACAGAATAAATTGATGCTCTTTTCTCACTGTATCTGTGTACGCCGCGAGCGGCGACGTGGTGCGCACAGCGAGAAGCAGCAGCGGCGCGGCCGTTCCAACTCGCCCGGGCGTCAACAGATGAAAACAGGTCCTAGTTTTTGCGGCGAGCGAATCCGCTTCGCTTGCCGGATTTTTGAACGAGTGTGAACGCGCCTTATGACTGCAAAAAAGTGTATTTGAACACTTCGTTAAGTTTCGTCAACATATTTTTGTTATTTACGCGAAACCGAACGTAGCGATTGCGGCGCCACACGATCTTGGCGTAAGACGCGAGAACGATTTCAATGGCCATTGAGATGTGCCGTGTAGCAGCACCACGACTCCCTCGACTTCGATGGCGATCGAAAATCTCGAAGGCCCTCGACTCGATGGTTATTGAACTGGCCGTGTGACAGGGGTATAACTGGACGAGGCTTTCACACAAGAAGCGTTTGCGGGTAGGTAGGCTGGAAACGCTGATTGGTCGATTGGATGCGCTTCTCCGTGATGTTTTTTGACTTCGCCCTCGTTCTCAACCGGACGTGGCGTCAGCGCGCCTTTCTCGACCTCTCCCTAGAGCGCCTGGGGAATCGCTAGGTGCACCCGCCGCGCCGCGCGTGCGTGGTGAGCGGGCATTCGTTTCGTGATCCTCGGCGCGCTCGTTTCGAGGCGTGTGCAGCTATGGCGTTCGTGCGTGGTGCGCTCGTCGGCGACAGCCAGCTGAAATTTCTGTGCAGTTTTTGCTTGCGGCTTTCGCCGTTTCGCCAGTAGCACGTGGCTAGTGTCGTGCTCGTATTTAAAAGTTTTTGCCGCGGCACTACAAGGATCCGCATCAGGCGCGCTTTGAGGACCGCCGTTTGACAGCCACGCTGACGCGCTTGTCGGGCGTGCGCATTCTCAACCCCGAGGTAAGGACTGAACTACATTGTCGCAAGTTTTCTCGTGCATTGAGGACGCACCAAATTGCGGTGCTTGTAACGAAACTTTTTTTTGCAGCATGGTTCCCTGGATATGCTTCTCGGAAGCCGAAGTTACTGTTCGCCGCGGACGCTGGGCCTACTGCTCACTGCGCGGCCACGCCGCTGTAGGTTGACGTTGAAGAGCTGCTCCAAACGGCCCTTTTCAGGGCCGCTTCATTGCTTCCTGGAAGATTGCGGGCATCCAATCTCGCGGCCGTGTACCCTCTCTTTGTCGAAATCGGCGCCAGACATCAGAACCCGCGCTAGGCCTCGTTGCAGGGTTAAACGAGTGCAGTGTGGCTTTAGAGAAGTTATGACTTGCGCTTAGTCTAGCTATATCATTCACCCAGTGCAGTGTGCCTTTGCTTCTTTAGCGACTTCTCACGCCTTGTCGAAATCGGATTTAAAGCTCACGCCACGCCTCGTTGAATGGGTTAACCGAGTGCAGCGCCTAGCTTTGTATTTTGTGTTTTAACCTGTAAGCAATGCACCTTTCTTCGCTCCTTACTTTTGTTCTTTTCAGTCGTTTCCTGAATCCGTCGAAAGAGCCGGGCTTGCCGGATGATTGTTCGCCGTGAATGGAACCACGAGGCGATCGCATCTGCATACACAGCACGACTTTGTTCCCTCGTGTATTTCTTTACCAAGGATTGCTTCCACAGCTCGGGCAAAACGAGGACTGCGCACGCCGTGTCGTCGCTGCTTAGTGAAGAGGCACAAAACGGATGTCGTCCTTACTAAAGGCCCTTCTCGGGGCCACCTCAGTGTTTCCTGGCAGACCACGCGCTTTCCACCCTGTGCACATGTTCCCCTCATTTCCAATCATTTGTAAGTTGCATATCAATGAATTAATAAATCGGTCAATGCACTTTATTTACCAGAAAAATCTGGCTGGTCACCCTGGGCTAAAAGCTGTGCACACAGCTTGACAAGGCCCAGGGGACCATTAGATGATAGTTTTGAACGTAGGAAAACAAGTTGGTACTTTAAAAGAACATGGAAAATACACCAAACAATATAAGAGATAAACATTACAATCGCGCATTACAGTAAAGAAAAAGAAAACACTGACAGCAGACGTACAGTATCAATTTACACTATAATACATACAAAAATTACGACATTCAGCACTACGGCACGAAATATAAGAACAGCACATAAAGCAAAAAAGAATGCAAGTTACAATAGTACAGATAGATTAGCTGTTTACATTTACATATGCATAAAATTAGTCCTCGGCTCCTTGGGCCTCCTTCAAATCCTGCAGAAGGCTTGAATTTGCAACTGCTAATATCAAAAGAAGATTTAGAAGAACTTCAGTTTGGGGTACATGGTGCATAGTACTTGAGAAAACAAACAATAGCGCCTACAATGACACACACAGAAGAAGAACGATGCAGCACAAGCGCTATCCTGCGCTCTACTGTATGGAACTCTGAAAAATGAACCTTCACGTCAGTGAAATATGAGTCTTTAGGCTGTCTACAAATCGTTATTACAGAAAGACAGAAATATTAGTGAATGTAGTGTGAGAGGCTTGCATATTACTCTGTTTATTTTTTTATGTTACTCCTCAAGGCCAGTGGCATTACACAGGGGGAATGGTAAATATACGAAAACTGAGAGAAAAATACAATTGATTACATGAATATTAAACAGCGCCTGAATATACAATGTTAGCTAGTGCTACGCGGAACTGCTCATAATTTTCAGTGCCGGCAACTTGTGCGGGAAGGTGGTTCCAGTCGCATGAGGTTCGCGGCAGGAATGACTGCGAGCAGCATTTTCTGTTGCATGACATACTTCCGGCTTTGTGATCATGATCAATGCGGCGGTAAAATTGTATGGGGGATGAGGTGATCACGAAGAGCGGGATGATGGTACAGCTTGTGGAACAGGGTGATACGAAACACTTTTCTACGCGATGTCAGCTATGGGAGGCAGATATTAGACTTCATAGTTGTTATACTCGCTGTGCGGTTGTAGTTAACAAGGATTAAACACACAGAGTTATTTTGCACCAGCTCAAGATCATTAATGAAGTTGTCATGAGCAGGGTGCCATACACGTGTTGCATGCTCGAGTTTTTATCGTATTAGTGTTTGATAAAGCAGTAGTTTCAAATTGGAAGGAACGTTAAAGAAGTTGCGACGTAAGTACCAAAGCATGCGATTAGCATTTTCAATTATGTTCTCGGTATGAAGAGACCAGTTAAGATAATAAGTAATGTGGACGCCGATGCACTTATATGATGAGGCTGATTCCAACGAAATGTTATCGATGTAGTAGTGACGTGGGACGGAAGTTTTTCTAGATACACGCATCACTTTGCATTTGTTCATATATAGCTGCATTCCCCATTCTTCGCACTGTAGTCAGTGGCGGTCTCGTCAAGTAGTCCCCTGCTTTGTACGTTCACCTTGTTAGCGGCTGTCTTATTTCACACAATTCCACGTTCTACACGTTGATAGTTATACGAGCACAATTCGTTGAGATTGTGGAGGTATCGTGTTCCTGCCTTGCTGCCACCGTTGTCTTACCATGCCGCCGGCGCGGCGGCGACGGCGGTGCCATTCACCTGCGGTTGCGGCGGCCAACAACCTCGTCGGCGGGGGGTGAGGGGTGGGGGGGGGGGGAGCCACCCATTCATGTCTTTATCCCACCATGGGACACAGCGCGACGCCAGCGAGGGGACCATCCCTTTCTGGCTTGACAAGGAGCGCCGACCAGCCGCCTTGAAGGAGGGGACTAAGGGCGGAACAAAGCCACTTCCCAGAACTGAGAAATGAAGGCCGCTAACCCCACTGGTGAAATGTCCGGGCAAGTGCTTGGACCTTAGTGGACATATATTTCAGACCTCGACTCGTTTCCCCTGGTATCGAAATGAATATTGCTCGCGTAAACGTTAACATTCAAAGATTGAGTAATGGCATAACGTCTATACCTTTCGCCATTTATTTTTCAATAACAAAGCGCAAAAAACTTTTGTGCAAATAAAATAAAAATCGTTGTTTCTATTTTTTCTTTTTTATATACAGCAGACTGTCCGCTCCCCCTAAAACCATTCTCTGTGACCGCCACTGACTGAAGTAATGTAAGGTTGTTAGTGTTGGTTATTTCTCTAAAAATGACGCAAACATCAGCGAATAGGTGAATATGAGAATCCATAAGAGAGCGGGGATCATTAATGTTAAATCAGGAACAGTAGCTAGGGTCCAAGAACTGAACCTTGTGGAACTCCGGAAGACACCTCCGTAAAACAGGTGTTATAACCGTTAGCAAAAACTAATTGTGAGCGATTAAGTAGACATTCAATCCATTTCAATAAGTTACAGTCAATATCTAGATGTTTTAGTTTGTGAGCCAAAAGGTTGTGACATACATCGTCGAAAGCCTTTGAAAAATCCAGAAATATACAGTCAGTTAGTGATGATAGATCTAGAATACAGTGCAATGCATGTGTAAACTATATTAACTGTGTTTCGCAAGAGTAAGGTTTTCGAAAACCATGTTGCGCTGACATAAAAAAGTTGTTCAATGAAAGGAAGTTAACAAGGTTGGTGAATATTATATGTTTGAACATTTTGGGTCAAGTATTGGTAAGGGATATGGGACGATAATTAATAGGGGATGCTTTGCTGCCGGATTTGTAGATTGTAACCTCCTTTCCGATCTTCCACTCAGTAGCAGCGTTGACTGGTCAATGCTGGAAAAGTTTGGTTAGTATAATGAGCGAATAAGCTGCAGTGCTTTTTAAGCAACGCAGTCATAACCCGGAGCGGAATGAACACTGAGTCCATCAATAAGCTTATTCACACCAGTAGGAGCAACAGTTATAGGTGGCATGAAAACATAGTTGAAGTGGTGAGTTGTAGGAATATGTATACATCAGATATGGGTGTAAAGTTGTCAGTGATTGCGCGGTTAAGAATCGTGACGCAAACGTCGGAAGGGATGGGGTCGCCTAACGGGTCAGATAACGCAATACTATCATCGGTGGAAGGATTAATGACCCGCCAGAATTTTTGACATTGGTGGTTACATGTGAGTGGAAGTGCTTTTAGCGCTTTTGAGCGCCTGAACATACATGTTCGAAGCCGCTGAATACGAAGTCCGATCAATCACTAGTTGGCGAGAACTTTACGATGCGATAGAGGCTTTCTTTTTGTTAGATAAACGTTTAATGTGATTATTACACCAGGGAGCTATTGAGTGGGTGGTAGCAGTGCGTTCAGGAGTGTATTGTTCTGTGAGTTGGGTCACTATAGCTGTGAACATGCTCCAGTTGGTTTGAATGCTGCGGACACCAAAGCTATGGGAAAGCATCGATAAAAAAAAATAGTTCATTATTTATCGCCTGAAAATTTGCTCCGTTGTAGTCTCGTATTATTATTTTTTTCTTTTTGTTAGTGTTCGGAGTGGCTAGATTAATGTCAGAGTGCATTAGCAAGTGGTCGCTGATGCCTGGCAGGTATGTAATAGGTGAGACTAAGACAGATCGATTTGTCAGGATTAAATCTAACGTATTCGCCGCGTTGGCTGTTATAGTCCCTTGTGAGCACAAATGCACTAACGAGAATACTGAGCGCACATCTAAAAATTCGCGACTTCGAGACGAGAACGGGGACATTAAAGGGGAGTTGGGATTCCATGTTATCTTCGAAAAAATTAGATCGGCAAATAAAACAATACTGAAATAGATCATGGTGCTTTGTTTTTAAGTGTTTCCATAAAAAAGTATGGCAACAGACAAGGAAAGGCTTAGGTGATCGTGATCGAGGAGGTTAGACTGAATTATAGTGCAACAGCTTGAAACAGGTCTTCACATCAATCGTATATACTAGAACATTGCAGGAGACTGGACAAAGCAAAATTACACAAATTACGTTTGAATAGAGACCATGGCAGGAAAGTGGATGAAATATAGGTAAAAGAAGAATTGTGAACCGAAGCAAAGTATGTAATGAGCCAGAAATATGCCTATCAAAGAAGACACTGCACTGAGAAAATGGACAGCATGAAATAAATGAGCAGCACAAGTGCAGCCTACAGGCCTTTATCAAAGAATTTATTTTTTGTTTATTTACCACGTCCTGGAAGTGTTAGCTCCATAAAGCATTATCAAAATTATCACAATTTTCAGTCTTCTTTGCTTAGGAGAACTTAGAGCAATAAGAACTTGGTTCAAAAATGCACTTCAAATATTGCCATAAATCATCGTACTCTTCGTCCTGGGCCACAAGAAATGGGGCTTCATGAGATAATTATTACGGTGCATTAACGAAAATTTCAACATGCCGTCAGCATGCAAAGATTTTATACTGGCGCTGAAAAAACCGCATTTTTTAAATTTTCACTGGCAGGAGGGAGTAACTTTCTTGACTGCGCTGCTTTCTTCCTAAGCAAATGAAAGACGTGTATGCCGACCTCTTATACCTGTTTTGCAGCAAAAACAATTCGAAAATATGTAGCGTAAGATATAACACTAACGCACTGTGAAGCTTGATGCCTTATTGGTCCAGTAGAATGGAGAGCTGGGCGAGTTAATTCGTTCACGATTGTAGAAAGAAAACCAGCGCAAAAGACGGGGATACAGAACTGGGAACACAGAATACAGGAACACAGAACACAGCGTCGTCCTGTGTTCCTGTTGTGCGTCTCCGTCCTTTGCCCTTGTTTTTTTTTCTTAATTGGCCATGCACTTGTGGCAATTTAAGTGCACTTCCTGTGAATTTTGCACAAAAGTAGTGTATTTTTGCATTCACCTTTTTCACACGCTGAGTTGTTTTATCTTTTGGTCACTTCAGAAGGGAGGAGTTAGTATAGTAGTAATTTACTTGGAGAATACAAGGAAATATATCTTGCGATAAATTTTCTCATATTTTAATTCTGCCTGATGGGAATGCATTACGCGCCATACGGTGTTACTCACAACCAAACGCCCAGGGCTCTAAGTTGGGCAAAGCATGTATCATATATGTGAAAGTGCGAATATGGCTGTGGTGCGCTGGGCGTCTTGCATGCACAGCAGGTAGTGATTTGTGTCTAGACCATCCAGGAGGGAATGTACAAGGACGGGAGGATAGTACAAGCGCTAAAAAAAAAAGCTAGCTGGGGCTGGACACGCATTTTTGGTTCTAGCAAGTACCAAGGTTGGGGAAAAGCAACCAGTTTTGGGCGCCTTGTAAGAAGAAAGGAAGGTTCTGGGAAGCGGAGGCAGGGCTGCGTACGGCGCACGCGAGGTCGCGGGGTCACGGAGTCGCGCAGCAGCACATCGGGAAAAGGTTAAATTCTTCCACTCGCCACTCGCAGCGCACCGCAGAGCCGGCAGCCTTCTCTCTTGTCCGCCTACCAAGGCAGGAGCTACTCTCTCTGGTTCCGGCCGGGGAGACGGACAATAGTCCCGGGCGAGAGTGAAGGGGGGGGGGGGTCCCCACCACATGAATGGCATTAGAAGAATGTCACTGGCGCCGCCACCACAGCTCAGCTCGTACTATTCTGGCGCAGCCTTGGTTGCTGCGTTTCGCCGTAATCGCTTGTCAGTAAAGTGAACAAAGCACCGTGCCTTCCCGTGAATAGCAGAAGCAGGGACGTCGCGGCCACATCGGCATTCGCAGGATAGCGCCGCCCTGTCGCTTATTTGCTCGCTTATCCTCTGACAAGTCAAAAAGTTTTCCTGTCGTGGCACGCCATCCATGGCTTACGACACCACGTATGTCATTCCCCTTCGTACTTCAAGCGTTTCTCTTCTTGCTATGAAAGTATTAGCCGTTGCGGCCACCAATTCAAGCAACGAGAAAAATTTCAGCGCCGCAGGATTCGTAATGAAAGAGCGCCGCTCTTGTTTAGATCAAGCCATCATCAATGAACAACTTGCATATTTAGAGTGATAAATATCTATACCTTTATGCGCTGTGTCTTGTGTATAATCCCAAACTGTGACCTGGAATGCGAGGCCAAAATTTGAATGTCATTGAAATAAACTCATTTTCCTGAAATTCTCTTTTTGTGTCGTCGCCGCTTTGCAGGTCGGGCCGAGCACGAGCGTGCTCAGGGTCCTTCAGTGTCGGGCCGGGCTTCCTGCCGGTAGGTTAGGTCCCGGGCCGGGCGCGGGTTCGAAATTGCGGACCGTGCACAGCTCTATTCAGAAACCTAATCACATTTCCTTTTTGTGAAGAAAGAGCTATATGCAGAGTTTAAATGGTGCAAGTATGAAGCTACAATGAAGTCAATTACAGACTTCTGTGCAACAGCTAGAGGAATTTCAAGAGCATGCTATACGTGATGCTAGTTGCCTCAGTCACAATTGATGCAGTCAAGTATTATTTCGTATATTTTTTTTTACCCAACAGACATGAAATGTCTGAAGATGAATATGTACCAAACACATCGAAACATCAGTTGTGATGCCTGAAAAAAGTTGTACTGCAACATATAAATGCTCAAGTCCCGATAAGCAGGAATACTGAAGGGGAATAAAAACAGTTTTCTTTTGTTCGGGCTCACGCAACTGCTAAAAACATATTCTTTATACATAGCAATAAAACTTGAAATAACTGTTTAAGAAGCCTTTTGGTTAATAGTATAGCTAAGTATGACTGAAAGGAGTCCGCAAGAAATGCACAGAAGCAGGCATGCAGTGTGACAGCGCAGCGCGACAGGTGCGCTTTTTAATCTCGCGCGCGCTCTGAAGAACTGGGTTGATGGTTTATTGGGGTTTTAACGTCGCAAACGACTCAGACTATGAGGGACGCCGTAGTGAAAGGGGTTCGGAAATTTCGACCACCTGGGGTTCTTTAAAGGGCAACTCCGGCGATTTTTCGATGTGCATCGATTGAAATGAAATTTTAAGTCTGTATTCTTTATCATAGTCTGATGCCTCATGTAAAATTTCGCACCTGAAACCGGCGTAGTTTTTCCGCAAACGAATTTTGAAGACAAGCGCTCCTCGACGCGAACGGCACCCACTGATCGAGCAACTTCTACAGGCCACCCTGTTCTGTGACGTCACGGGCGGGGCGGCGTGTCAAGCTGGTTGGGCGCGCGCTGGCGCTGGCAGTGCAGGGGAAAACTGAAAATTGGTCACCCGAACCGCGACGTAACGGAGGAGTGAAAGGAAGAAAGAGGTCCGTTGTGGAGCTCTCCGGAATTATTTCGACCGCCTGTGCAATTTCGCGCCATCTCAACGTGCCTGATGTGACGTGTACGCCAGAGTGATGGGTCACGGCAACTTCTGTTGTGCTGTGGGGTGCACAAATTCTTGATCTGTGACAACGGGTGTGATCTAGCGTAGGTTTCCTAGCGATAAGAACCTTCGCGACAAGTTGGTGAGAGCTGTCCGCCGTGTAAACTGTTCTCCGAGGAAGCATTCCCGCTTGTGTTCGGAACATTTCGCGCCAGATTGCTATGAAGACAGCGTGTACTTCAAAGAGATCTTTGAACTCGCTAAGGCTTCGTTCAACTGGCGCTTGAAGGCATATTCTGTGCCAACGTTATTCTAGTACAACCGTCGATCGCAGCGGCCAGCTGAACGAAGCGCGGCCGTCAAGAAGAAGCGGTATATTGGATTGTAGAACTGTAGCTGACGTGAACTCACTTCCAAAAGCTCGCCGTCGAGATAAAGCTTCGCAGAGAGGACTGTTGGTGATGCATGCCCCTGTAAGGACGTTGTGCACAGCGGCAACATTCCGGCAGCAGATTCTTTCATCAGGCTGGGTCGGCCGGCACTGGCCACACGAACAGCTGTCGTCGGGAGCATCTCATTAACTTTTGTTCTGACGACTCTGTCACAAATGCATGCACGAGAAATGACTCAACTAATCACTTCTCCGAGTTCAGACCGTCTCCGTGCTGCAGGTGACGCGGCTTGTGGTGTGACTCGGCTGGCTCGCGCGTCGGTGGATCATGCCTAAAAGGCGACTCGTCCAGTCCAAAATTCGTCGAATGAGTCGTCTTCTAAAGACTCGCTGGTCTCGGAAAAGCTGTCCTCCGCGCTTTCAGTTATGTCGACAGCGCGGCTCAGGGTAGTTGTGGTATCTTCGGGGACTTCACAGCGCGGCGAACCCGCTCGTGACGTCACAGTCTGTACCGCACGAAGGCACCTCCCCGGTTTCGGTTTTGCGGTTTCGGTTTCGAGTTTTGCGTTTTTTGCTGTTTAAAAATTATTTTACGGTTGCTTTTGAAAACCTTGTATCGTACACATTACAGGAGGTTCTTAGGAACACAAAACAGCCATTAACTTAAAATGGCTGAAAAATCGCCGGAGTTGCCCTATAACGTGCACTGACATCGCACAGTACACGGGCCTCTAGAATTTAGCCTCCATCGAAATTCGACCACCCCGACCGGGATCGAACCCGCGTCTTTCGGATCAGCGGCCGAGCGCCATAGCCACTGAGCCACCGCGGCGGGTCGAAAGACATGACGGGGACACGCCGAGGAGGCAACGCCGCAACGCTGCAGTGCACGCTGCCTCCTCGCCTCTCGGCTCCTCGCGAGCAGCCCCGTCCGCTGACGAGCGGTGGCGGGGAAAAATCTAGGGAAAACATGCCTGTCCCCAACCGGACATGACGTCACTAAATATCACGTGACCTCTGATGTCACGCGTATGACGTCATATTTTTTTGACCAATCAGCGTTTCCAGCCTACCTACCCGCAAACGCTTGTCTCGAATCGGGGACAGAGGCAGCGGGGGAGCACTCGACACCGGTAAAACCGGTTCAGAACCGAAAGTGAACGATTTTGCCCATCGAGCGCCGTCTTCTCCGCAGTACACGGTTGCTTGGACACCACGTGATGGCGCTCTACCAATGGAGTCGCGAGCGGCGTTTATCAAACAGACGCGCAACTCTGCTACCTTTGATAGCATATGCAGTAACTCTAAGAGACACCGTTGTGGAGGCCCCCTACGATCGTACAGCGGCTGTACACTCAAGCACTTTGGCGTTATCAACCAACAAGCAGCCATCGTCAACCGATGTTGTAGCTTGAAATTCTTCGTCGTCAAGAAAGGGCGACAGATGTTACTTCGTCTGCACGCGAGTGATAACCTCGGGTTGGTATCCAGGCAGGTGGATTCGTTGATAACGAAAGGCTCTGAGAAGCTGCTTAAAGAATACAGCGACATCTTTCAAGGCACCGGGTGCGGCCAACGCCAGTGCACGACGATGCTCGGCGATGCCAGTCGTTCAAGCCGCTCGACTGTACCCTTGGCACACCGCAAAGCACTGCACGACTAACTGGAGCGAATGGAATAGGCTGGCATTGTAGATGCTATGTGCATTGATAGTGAAGGTTCGAAATGCGTCAGCACCCCGTCTGTAAACCTGTCATAAAAAGAAATGATGTTCCTCAGGCGTGGCGTTGCTACTGCGCATGTGTGGGTTCAGCTATTTTGAGATGTCATATATTGATTGTTTTTCAAATAAACGGCAGTTGAAGACTAGCGTTTGTCCTGTGTATTTGTGCTCTTGTCCCGTGTGTTCACTAAGCGCTAGCAAATATGATTCCAAACGCTTTCCAACTAGCCCAAGATTCCGCCTTAATGCTTTACAACGCCGTACCATAGGGGCTGTCATCTTTGATGACGAGATCACGACGTCAGTACACGCCTCCTCACTGCTGGACGCGCGCCTTGTCGCGACGGCTGCTGCGTCTGATGGTTCGGTTCCGACAGGCAGTGTTTATCTTGATACGGTTGTAAAGGAGTAGGAAGACGACACTACGGTTTGCTCAAAGCTTCGAAGCACATGTGAGAACCCTAATTTGGTCACTTCAGGCGTGAAAACATGACCGGGCTTTATGTCGCAGAGAGCCACTGAGCTCTCCGCCTCTTCGCGCGAACGGATGGATCACCTGTCTTTGTATCCACTGGAGGCTCTGCTGAATGCTTTTTATTGTTATTATCTAAAACGGTAGGGTGTAATGCTCTTGCGACAGCCCGGGTCTTTGTCGTATTGCGTACAAGCATGCAGACACCGCTCTAAAACGCTCACATCTACGCATTTGTTTAAAACCTGTTAACGGTGTTTTGGAAACTTAAAATATTTTCTAGTGGTTTGTTAATGCCAGAAAGGCCACAAAAATAAATAGACACACAAATGTTAACTATCAAGCTAGCAGTACCAAGCATCGAGACGCCTTCACCAGCTGGCGTGCAATCGCTTCGCACGATTCCGCGATATATTTGTTATAACGAGCACACAGCAACGCGTTCGTACTACGCGAAGTTCATAATTATGCAAACCTCACATATATAATTGTAGTACGCACCACGCTCGATATGCGAATATGAAAATGCTCGAGGACTCGTAGGTGGTAAGTAATCTGCACAATCTGCAGTAGCGGTATGTAGGAGCGTATATAAGTCGTCCTTCTTTTCCGTTTCTACTTCGGCCTCGGGCGCTCCTGTTACTAATGGCCGCACACCTTAGCTTACGAGCAACGACGTCTCGCTACACACACAGGCGCAAGCGCACAGCAACTGAAAGCACGAATTAACGGTTTCGGTAACTACTATGTTGTGCACTTATCTTCGCAGATTGTTCAAAGTCTAAACCGTACTTTCTATATTTTCTATCTACCGCTGGCGAGCGTGTTCGTTGCATTCGCCCGTTCGGAAAGGGTGCACGGCGAACAGGCGCAGTACGTCCTTGCGCAGTGCGGTTCCATGAAGCTCGCAAACGATCGCATCTCGCACTTTTAACTCTCTGCCGAAATTCTTGCAATCCACAACACAGCAGGTATTTCCTTTGTCTTTCTACATTTTCGTAGAAAATGCACATTCGCTATCTACCCGCTATATTTCCACTACTGCGTCGAGGCGTGCAACCGGCGACTTACGAGGCCCATAATGGCGCCGTGTTCCGAGCGCGTCTGTGGCGCCATCTGGTCACAAGCGGAAGAACTGCCTCGATCACGCGCGCGCGGCGGGGCTTGCTCCGGCCGTCTCATTCAGCGCGCACACAATAGACGATGGATGGATGGATGGATGGATGGATAGGAGCGCCCCCTTTGCGAAATGCGAAATGCGCAGCGCCATCTCTCGGCGCTCCGAGAACTAAGTCCTCCATGTTGGCACGGTACAGAAAACGAAACCGCTGCCCAGCGTTGGGTTAAAACGGCTGCGCTTCGTTTGAAAAGTAAAATTCCGATGCAGTGTTGCGCTACCCTCTCCACTGTGAAAAGACACTACGATGCGTGCCAGAACTAGGTGCGTTCAAGCTTTTCACTTTTCTATTTTTTTACTCCGTCCTAACGTTTTAGTAACACAAAACGCCATGCGAGGTATCATGTGTCAGCACGCGGATCAGTGCGCAGCTCTCGCTTTCTGCGCTGATTTTTGACAAATCTCTCGAGGTGATTTGCGTTTAAATTAAGATAAGGACCACAGCCTTTGTTGTCTCTGATCAAAATTAGAAGCCGATTTCGTGCATTTATCAACTCTCTGGTCGGGCGTGAATATATATATAGACGCATACTTGAACAACGTAATAGAGAAGGTAATTTTTTTGAGCGGGCCAATCGCTTGTGCCGTGGCGAAATAAGTTCACTCGAAGAACCATATGCCGATTACTGCTTAGTTTGCTACGTGTTCAGTTAAGTTTTTCCCGTGTTCAATTAGTTTTAGAAGGGCGAGCAAACTCTCTGGACCATATACGCATATGTTATGCGCGTTAAGGAGTCTTTGTGAAGCAATACATTCTACGTATAAAAACTGAGGTGCGAATGGTTTATTTCTTGAGGATTCCTATACCTTCGATATCTGCGGCGACGAAAATCTAAAAAAAAAGAAGCGAATAATATAGCTACTTTATTATGAAGGAGGGACGCATGTCTAAGCTAGAAAGTACGTGCAACAGTGTTCTGAAAACGCTTCAGGCCATCAGATTTTATTATCGTTGTGGCAAGCTACAACAGCTTGCTTCGCAACAAAGCCATTTGTCCAAGTTTGGGAGTAAGCTAATTAAGTTTCGGAAGAAACCGAACATGCTAATTTCGCCCCTGCACACACAGCTTGACCAGCGTATCGAGTCCGTGCATGCACCTACAGCTGTAACATCTTTCTCTAATCAAGGCGCCGCGGTGGCTCAGTGCTTATCTGAAAAAAAAGAAAAAGCTGCGTCTTTGCTTACAATATTTTGAATTATATGTGCATGCTTACTTTCCTCTTGTTAATGTCGACTGACTGCGTCTTAAGCAGGACGCGGTTTCAACGAATTGTGGCGAAAATCAACCGACGCCGGGCTCTGAAACGGTGACGTTGAAAACCGCGGGTGCACATTGCACATTACAGTAAAGGAATCGAATTACGCAGCTGGTCGAGGGTCTTGTGTGATTATACTGCAATGCACGAAGCTCCTGGCGTCGGCGCGAACGAAAGTTCGCACTGTCACAGAAGTTTGTCAACACACGTGCGCACTCACCGCAAAATAACCGCTCGCTACCCTACCAGATGAATTCGCGTCCACCTGGGAATAAAATAGCCATGATAATGCGTGATGCTTGAACTGGTGCTTTAATGCGAGCATTAAAACGACAACAGCACACGGTCACGGTTCGACTTTCCAACCCACTTTCGAGTGCGGATTATTGCGATCATCAGCGCCAGACTTCAAGCGAAGCTGAGGATGCGGTAGGAGGAAGCTGGCGCTTATTGAAAGCACCTAAATTTGGTCGAAGATCAGCTGTGAAAACAACGCAGCTGCTGAAGCTTGCCTGTTGAAATTCCACTCGCAAGAAGAAAGTACGCATAGCAAACGATGCACCAGCTCGACGAGCTCGACCGCGCCAAGATGGAAACCGGAAGTTGTGGGCGCGGTGTTGCCAGACCGCCAAGCAATTTCGCATATCGTCTATTGCAAATGTGTAATCACGGCCGGGCTGCATTCAGCGGAGCGCGCTCTCTCTTGAGAGAGCGCGCTCCGCTGCATAGCGCGCTTCGCTGCATTCAGTCCGCCCGTGGTGTAATCGGAGAAGTTACCTCACGCGCTGCGTAGCGGCGCTGTTCTCTCACTCCTGCTAAAGTTCCTCAATAATTTTAAAGTAAGGAAACGCTTTTCTCCAGCGGCCGACGCCAGCGATTGGACGATCGACGACATGTGACCTTGCTCCGCCCCTCGGCGCCATGAAAGCTCCTGCGCGCGAGTGCGCCAGGCCAGCGCTGGCCAGGCGAAGAGCGCGCGTTCGCCTGCTCTGCTGTGCACGTTGCTGCGGTAGTTTTGTTCCGCAGGGGCCGAAATGCCTTGTTGCTGTGCGGTCGGGTGCCGAAATTGCTCGGAAGATGGCAAGAAGTTATTTTGCATTTCGCGTGGCAAACAGAATCTAACCAGAAGAAAACTGTGGCTGCACAGAATTGGACGGGAAGACTTTGAACCGTCGGCATATACAGCATATACATATATACAGCAAAGCATAACAAGCAAACCGCTCGATGATTCAAGGCTACGTGGGGACGTTAAGCGGTTCACGAGAACAGTCAACCGCGTTAACACACGGCCACAACAAAGATATCTACAACGCTCAATGTTGGTGTGCCGCGAGATCAGATCACTCTTGAAGCACGAACATGATCGAGGAGCTTCGATGACGCGATCCATACCACCGCTTTAGAATGTCGAAACAGTTGCACTGACTCGTAGCACTGAACCACAAACACACGACACTCGTCGGGTAATCGTTACACGACAGACATACAGCGGCAAGAAGACGGCGCACACGTTTCCGCACACAGGACGATTACTTTCCGCAAGGGTCGCAGGTTTCAGCGGCGTTATGTCGTATCTTTTCGATTCGAGCAACTGTTAGGCTTTTTTTTTTACTCGCATTCTTACAACAAGGTAACCGGTATATGTATACCGCACGCTTACCAGTAAAATAAACCACAGGGAAAACAGAACTGTGATCACGCGATCACCAAGGCTTGCGATGAAACGCCGTGCGAAACGCGTCGCGCGTTGTCTTCGGCTCCGACTTCGTGTTGTCTATCGTCGAATGCATCGACTACTTTAAAAAACACTGCCAGGGCAACACCTCACTCTTATTTTTGATTATATACTGCTAATTTCAGTTCAAAAACTCATTTAACACGAGAACAAATCAACGAGATGCAAACATGCTGAATCGAGGCGATCAAGCACTCATTGTGCTCTCTTGAGTGAATTTTTTTCAGCGCTCATTTGAAAGTAGAGGACTGGTTTTCGCAGTTCTGGCTCTTCTTTCGTTTTTTACCACAGTCAGGCACCGGTAGTTGTATTTCCTCGCGTGTGCAGATATGTTTTTACCTCATGAATGCCGCGGTAGCCGCAGTAGAAACATGGGCGTCGTCTGCTACACAGGATCCTTCTAGGTGGCGCGCGCGTCAGATGTCCCTGCCTTAAAAATTATAGAGGGACCTTAACTCCTGCTAGGGTGCCTCGATGCCGCGCGCGCGCATCGAGGCACCCTAACTCCGGCCGTCGGCGTCGCGGCATGACACACGCTTGGAGAAGCGCATACAACGGAGGATGCAAGTGTCCAATCTGACGTCAGCTTCGCTCTAAAATGTGTTGACAGCCAGAGGAAACCGCAAGGAAATCAAAGTACCCCGCTGTATATCCCCAAATCAGGTTTACACAGTACACGTTGTTTTCTGTAGCATAATACGATCGATACGCAGCTAAGGCTGTGTTGAAGCATCACTTGATGTGCCGCATTGCACCTGTCTTGAAATATCTATTCGGGCGAGTGAGCTGCCGCTGTGCCTGAACGCTGCCCCTACAACGCTTGTCTTCCTCTTTTTTATCCCTCTTTTCCCTTGAAAAAAAAAATACTACTGTTTACGAGCTTTCCTTTCAGCGGGGCCCATGGCTGTCTTCTGGTTCTTTCTTTTGAGGTATAAGTTCTCTAGCCTCGTGCTGGACAAATTATATACTCAGGGCCCTTCCACACATGGCTTTTTTTTACATTGTGTTGCTTCAAGCGAACTTGAGTGGTGTTGGGAGTAGGCTTCCCAGTCCTCAAGTGTTGCTGCTGAAGGGGCTCTGGTGCTATCACCCATGTGTAATGTATTATCGCGTTCCTGGAATCACTTCGATACCGACAAAACATTATTTTGATAATCAGGGACTTTGACCTCATGAATCTTGCATTTTCAAGAACATGTCGCAATGCTGCGTGCCATGTTGCAAATCCAGCAAAAAGAAAAAAGCTTGGCGGAAGCTTCCACGAATTCCCAGCTGATGAAACTCTCCGGCACGCATGGCTGAAAGTTATATCGAGGAAAGATTTTACTCCGAATCAGTCCGCCAGCAGTGTCGTCTGCTCTTCGAACTCCTTGGGCAATGACTACCGTTCTGAATCAGCAAAGATAAGGCGTCTGAAGTGGACTGCTGTACCCAGTATTTTTCCTAGATACCCGAGCTATATGCAGCCGAAAATAGCAAAAAAATAACAGCGAAAGTTGAAGTGTGAGCAACCACCTTGCGCAGTTCCTTAAACTAATGATGATTTCAGTCCAATGAACTGTATCAGTGAGAAAAATTGGAAAACAACCGAGGGCCATGAAGAAAGCAGCCATCTGTTCCTGCCTGCTGTAAACAGCCAAACACTGAATTGTGTTGTTCAGGCTAATCCTTAACACTTGCCGAATCATCGTCCAGCTACTTCAATAGTGGGCTCGGCGGGACCACGGGGATCATGTCGCCAACCGAGAAATTCCTATTTTCTGTCCAGGTTACCCTGTTCGCCCTCGCCGATCTATCAACTTCAAGCACGTGTGGCCTCCCCAGCAAGCATGACAGCAAAGACGGCCCCAGTGACGAACGCTGCCGTTTATCACTCACGGACATGCGCAGTGCCCTTCTCCTTGATTTCCCATCTTCAGTGACGTCGACAGCAAGGCGTATAAAAGACGGGCCTCAACGCTACTTCTTCAGTGGGCTCGGCGGGACCACGGGGATCATGTCACCAACCGAGAAATTCCTATTTTCTGTCCAGGTTACCCTGTTCGCCCTCGCCGATCTATCAACTTCAAGCACGTGTGGCCTCCCCAGCAAGCATGACAGCAAAGACGGCCCCAGTGACGAACGCTGCCGTTTATCACTCACGGACATGCGCAGTGCCCTTCTCCTTGATTTCCTATCTTCAGTGACGTCGACAGCAAGGCGTATAAAAGACAGGCCTCAACGCTACTTCTTCAGTGGGCTCGGCGGGACCACGGGGATCATGTCGCCAACCGAGAAATTCCTATTTTCTGTCCAGGTTGGTGATGTTTTGTCATACAGAAATGATGAAAGGTTTCTTGTGGTTGTGCCGAGCCCAGATATGTTACTGCATATTGCTTCCAACTGCTTTTGTGCGCTGAAGTTATTCATTTGCGGTGATGTCGAACTCAACCCCGGGCCTGACGGAGTTGAATCTATGCTGCGCGAACTTTTGGCAGGGCAGAAGGTAATAAGGGAAGACATCAGAGAAATCAGAGCCACGCAGACTTCGTTCTCAGACCGCCTGGACGCCATGAGTAGTAAAATATTGGATTTGGAAACTACAATGGGTCGAGTACAAATGCAGGAAGAAAAAATAAAGAAACTTGAAGAAATGCTGCAAGGTATAGAGAGTAACAAACGGTCCCAACAAGAAAAGATAACGGAGCTAGAAGACCGCAGCCGACGAAATAATCTCATTGTGTTCGGCATTGAGGAAGAAATCAATGAGACGAATGATGATGTCAAGAAAAAAGTACTGGAGGAAGTATTTCACGAACGCCTTGGTGTCGAGGTTAGCACCGTGGAAAGAATCCATAGACTAGGGAAGAAGCATGAAAATAAAATAAGACCAGTCATAGTAAGGTTCTTTGATTACAACGAAAAAATCCAGATATTCAAGAACTGTAAAAAACTGAAGGATACGGGTATGTCAGTTTCGGACGACTTTTCTGCAAGCACGCTACGGCAACGGAAAAATCTCTGGGACAGCGCTAAACAGGAAAAGGATGCAGGTGCAAAGGTGCGGCTTGTGTATGATAAGCTGATGATTGGTGACGACACATTTTACTGGGATGACGTGAAGTCATTCAGAATCAAACTAAAAAGAAAACAACTAAAGAACGACGGAAAGCCTGAATGACAAATTCGAAACGAAAGTGGTGATTTTATTCTGATTAATGTCAACGCGCGAAGCCTCGTAAATAAAACAACTGAGCTAGAACACTTGCTGATGCAATACGATCCCCAGATAGTGGTCGTGACAGAAACCTGGTTGTGCCCGGAAATCCGGGACTGCGAGATAATTCCACCCACTTACAAAATGGTTCGGAAAGATCGTGACTCACGCGGTGGGGGCGTCGCCGTTATTTTCAAGGATGACGTTGATCTCGTAGTGATGGAAGGGAGCCCTGATAATGAAAGTATCTGGTGCAAATTCAACCTTTATGATGTGCCTTGTATACTTGGAGCAGTGCACAGGCCTCCCAGTTCCCCACTGCACTTCCTACAATCAATTAAAGATTTTCTTTGTGACAGAGTTAAACCAAACAAGCACATGATTATCGCAGGAGACTTTAATCTCCCTAATATTTGTTGGAACGATTATGACGTGGGTACTACAGATGCTAAACATGCCGAGGTATTGCTAGACATTGCATTTAATCGTGATTTAAAGCAAGTAGTACATCAAGCTACCCGCATTGGATCAAACACACAGTCATTGCTTGACTTGATATTTGTGGATAGTAGGATTTCTAATTATGATGTTTGTGTTTCTGATGGGCTGTCCGATCACAGGCTCACATCGCTTTGTGTGAAAAACGTCTTACCACGGAAGGAAAGAAAGAGAGAAATTGTGTACATTAGAGATTTCTTGAGAGCTGATGATGTCAGCATTCTGGATTATTTAGAAATGTCACTGTACCGTTTTGACGGAGCTTATGACATTAATGCACTGTGGGAAGAATTTAAGAATAGAGTTAGTTATTGCATAGAAAACTTCATTCCGAAAAAAATAAAGAGAGTTAGGAAAAGTAACCCTTGGGTAACCAGAGAAATCATTCAGCTCAAGCGAAGAATTAGACGTAGGAGGCGAAACAAATTCAGAAATAACGCTGAGATATCATCATTGTCCGGGATTCTTAAGGAGAAGTTAAAGAGTGCAAAAGAAAATTATTACTGCAATACACTAACAAACTTTATGAAGCAAGCACCGCAGCGGTTTTGGCGTCATCTTGCTCCGTCAAAAGAAACAATTGATTATATTTTAGATGATGGATGCGTGATTAGTGATCCGTGTGCTATAGCCCATAAGTGTAATACATTTTTCCATTCCGTATTCGACCGACCACAAACATTGACTGTAAACTTGAATGAACTTGATGTTGAAAGACATGTGACTATGGAAGACGTTATTTTTTCCGAAGAAGGAATTCTTTCACTTTTACTGAATTTAGACACCAAAAAGTCAGCTGGTCCAGATGGCATTCCTAACGAATTTTTGAAACGCTATGCGGAATGGATCGCGAAGTACCTTGTTGTCATCTTTCAAGCATCTCTAGAACAGCACAGTTTGCCTGCCGACTGGTTACGGGCAAGAGTTGTCCCAATCCACAAATCTGGGAGCAAATACATTGTTGGAAATTATAGGCCGATTTCAATAACTTGCACATGTAAAATCCTGGAGCATATCTTATCAAAAAGCATGTTTCACTACTTCGAGAATTCTGATATCTTCACTGCAAATCAGCATGGCTTCAGACAACGCCTGTCAACAGTTACGCAGCTCACTGAAGCAATTCATGATTTCGCGTACGCGATTGACAATAGAAGCCAGATTGACGCTATATGCTTAGACTTGTCGAAAGCGTTTGACCGGGTCGCGCATTCTGAGCTGCTCACAAAACTTTGTTATCTTGGCATTAACAAAAACATTGTTATGTGGATAAAGTCTTACCTGGCAGAAAGAACGCAGTTCGTAGAAGTACGTGGCGCAAAATCTTGTATGTTGCCAGTCACTTCGGGAGTTCCCCAGGGATCTGTTCTAGGTCCGGTTTTATTCTTAGGTTATATTAACGACATTGTCGAAAGTCTGAACACAAAAATTACAGTCCGTCTATTTGCAGACGATTGCCTCATTTATTCAACAATTTCAAGTCAAGAAGACCAGGTATTGTTGAACCAGGGTTTCAACAGTATACAAGAGTGGTGTACCAGATGGAAAATGAAATTAAATCATGATAAAACTGTTTTTGCAAGGATAACTAGGAACACTAAAAATATTTTCCCTTTTGACTACCAGATAGACGGCAAGCCTGTAACACGTGTCAGGCATTTCAAATATTTAGGCGTGATCATATGTGAGGATTTGAATTGGAAATTGCATGTAAATAACATATGTGCATCAGCTGAGAAAAAACTGCGGTATTTGAAACGCAAGCTTCGACTTGCACCAGCAGATGTCCGACTCACCGCATACGTGACTTTAGTACGCCCCAAGTTAGAATATGCAAGTGTTGTATGGAATCCTTTTAGAAAAAAACCAAATAGATAAAATTGAAAAGGTACAGCGACGGGCTGCAAGGTTCATACTCTCAAAATACAGGTTAACAGACTCAGTAACGGAAATGCTAGATAAATTGAACTTGCCGCAACTTTCCCAACGACGACAAATAGCCAGACTAAAGTTCATGTATCTAATAAGTAAAGGCCAATTCAATTTCAACACAGAACGGTACCTTCAAACACGATCATCACGTCCAGTACGCGGTAGCCATCCTAGGCAGTTCCTTCCTCTACAGGTAAGAACAGATACGTTTAAGTTTTCGTTTTTTCCAAGAACAATTGAACTTTGGAATTCCATACCATACGACATAATAGAAATCAATTCCCTTGAGCAATTTGAACACTCTATCCTCCACCACTTCGCTGCTGATACATTAACAGTATAGCAGTCAGGAAGATACCCCTTCCTCCCCTTTATTGTTATTTTTATTTACGAAGTGCGCTGTAACCTGAAATGTAGCACCTTTGATAGCCCTGTAACCCCAATTTTTGATGTTACCTTTCTACCATTGTGTTCTTGTACGGCGAGCTGACTGGAAGTGTATCCATGAAGAAAATTGTGTATATAGAAAACTGGCGCTGGCTTGAATTGTGCACTTATGTCGTATTTACTGCACTGTGTTTGTGTTGTATATATAAAAAAAAGTCAGTGAATTCCCACCCTGTATCGGCCCAAAAAGGGCTAACAGTATCAATAAATAAAATAATAAATAATAAAATAATAAAATAATAGTTGAATGTGCTACTCAAACAAGTGATGATCTTGTTACGTGACGGCAAGCCGATGAAGACAGGACTACATGACCGATGGCGATGAAATGATTTAATGGCGGTGGGTTGGGTGGTTGGTTGGTTGGCTTCAAATAGAATGGCACATACCCACTACGGGGTGTTGGAGTTGAAGGTTCAGGACAGGAGTGCCGCTGAGCGAGGAGGTTCGTAGGTGGCGAAAGGAGAATAGGTTTACTTACATTTTTATTTTGGTGGTTAGAAGTGAGACGATTCTGCCGCATTCGTTGTCGAGTTTTATACTGTTCTCGCTCCCTAAATTCTCTAGGTTGAGGACGCCCACGCCGGGGTGGGAGGGTCCTAGAGCACAAACTTGTGCACACAAACACACCACTGGACTTACGGTCACGCCCCCTTCACATGTGGAGTCTGAGGGAAAGAAGGTTGCCGGCGAGGTAGCGTTGACTGCGGTAGGTGATGGTTTCCGGCCAGCGGAATGTTCCCGGGTCACCGACATCTGCTGTCGCCGCTCGAGGCCGGAACGCGAGGTCACGAAAAGGCCGAAAGTGGTTAGTGTCGTAAAGGGAGTAGTGTCGTCTGCTCTTTGAACTCCTTGGGCAATGACTACCGTTCTGAATCCGCAAAGATCCGGAGTCTGAAGTGGACTGCTGATATGATTTTTTTTCCGGGGAGCTCTCGTTTCCTATAGCATCATGACTGCCCGCATCGGGCAATATGCTGCCACAGCGTCTGGAGCTTAGTAATAAAAAAGATTACCTAGCCGCTGGAGGCATTGGTGTCCTTGTGTAGATTTTCTTCATCGTGGTTTTCCACCACTTCTCTTCACGCAATACGTCTAAGGCGCCGCAAATCGCCTCGTGCAAAGCCATAGCAGGGGAGGCGAGGAGTCGGGAACGCGCGCCGCCGCGGTGCGGCGGAAGGAGCGGCCACGTCCCTCTCCGCAATTACGCTCTCTCCGTCCGAATGGAACGGCCGGAGCAACCCCGCCGCCGCACGGTCTACAGGGCCTGTCCTGAAAGTAAAGAGACGCGTGCATGCACCAGATTGGGAAAGAGCTTTTGGGGGAAGGAGGGGAAGCCTTCAGCTTCACAGTGTGACGAGCTTAGTTGGCTGCAAGCAGGCGAAGCGAGTGGAAGTCTTCGAGCATGGACTGTCGTGATTCGAGGCCCAGCCAGCGGAAACAGGAGAGCCAGTCAGGCGCCATCAGGCCACTGAGGCCGAAAGCGCTGCTGTTCGGGGGAGACGAAAGAGACACTGGCGTGGGGCAGCTACTGGCGACGGAGTCGGCGTGCACAAAGGCGTCTAATCCCCTTCGCCGGGGAGGCTGAGTGCGGTGTTTCTCCCGGACTGCCCGTGGTCCGACGGAAGAGACCCAGTGGCGGCGACGGCGGAGGCGACGGCGCCGCCAACTCATTGCCAGCGTGCGCCCTGAGCAGACGACAAAGCGGAGGGGCGACACGGCTGATTTGTCCCTGAAGAGGTCACCGGTGTGAGCCGTCAGCACTCGCGTCTCCATCGATCAGGATCATCACACAGCAGCTAACGACCTTTGGGCCTGGTCGGCCCGCGGCAAACCAAACAGTTCGCGACTGAGAGACGCCAAGTTCCTCCTTGCCAGCGTGTGTGTGTCTGTGCGGTGTGCGTGGTCACGTGGGGAGGGCGGAGCCTAAGTAGACGCTAACGGCCCATTGGACGCTCAACCAGAGATCAGATTCCCTAGCTGGGTGCCTGGGGAATGTGAACTGCATTTAAGCAGCAATCGGTGGTGTGTCAGAGCATCCTCCCCCATTTTCTGACTTTGGTCTACTTGCTGTTTTGTAAATATGTAAAATAAACCTTCAAGCTTGCTATTCTTCTCGAAGGCTTCCCTTCGTAGTCTGCTGCTTCGTCCTCATGCGGTGAAGACCCTGGTCCCGATCCCCGAGCATATCAGTACCCATGTTTCGTCGCTGCGTCGAGGAAACCATGGAGCGAACTTTGGAACAGCGCTACGCGGTGAAGCTTTACAATAAACTGAGTACGCCACTGTTGTGTCCCCTTATTGCTTTTGTGTGTGTGCGCCCCCGCATCCTCCTCCTAACGACCACTCGCATCCTCCTCCTAACTACCACTTGCCCCTCGTCGCACGCTGTCGCCAGATGCCCCCCCATGGTGCGCCCCCGCATCCTCCTCCTGTTTTGGGAAGCCACTCCCTCCCGTGGACGCTTCTCCGCTCCCTCCTTTCTTCGGGCGGCCAGTTCGGCTCCTGCCTCGGTCGACGCTGGTCGTACCCTCATCGGCTTTAAATAAACGAAGTCTTAAAGTACCGTGTGCGTCTTTCGCTGCATTCAACACAGCGACCGGACACGACAGTGGCGACGAGAAAGTGGATTCGACCCGCGCTACGCAACGCTATTGACAAGCCATGGCTACGCGAGGGTTTCCCAATCAGATACCAGAGTTCAACGGCTCATCGTGGTCATCGTGGGTTGGACGCCTTCAGTTCTACTTTGAAGCTAACAACATCACAGACCCAGCCTTGAAGAGGGCCAACCTGCTGACGCTGTGCGGGGAGCAGACCTACGATACTGTCTGCGCCCTTATTCAGCCAAGCACACCAGCGGCAGTGTCTTACGACGACATCGTAAAAGCGCTGCAAAAGCACTACGACCCAAGGCCATCCGAGGTCTACAGCCGGGCTCGCTTCCAACGACGAGATCAACTGGGAGGAGAAACTGTGAGCGCCTACGTAGCCGCGCTCAAGAAGCTCGCTGCCGACTGCAATTTTGGAACGCTGTAGACAACAGCTACCGGGCAGGAGGGAGACGCAGCTTCTTCTGCTAACACCACCATGCTTCCCTTGGACGTGATGTTACGCGACAGATTTGTGTGCGGACTGAGTGACGAGTCACTGCAGCAGCGCCTGTTCGCTGAGAAGGACCTCACATTCAGCAAAGCTTACGACATCGCCGTTCGAGCGGAGAGCGCCGGTCACCAGCAGAGAGGGATTCGCCGGAACACCGAGCCGGTACACCAGACAAGCAACCAGGTGCGCAAGCCTTCTGTTGTTGTAAAATCGGTCAAAAAGGCACAACGCTGCTGGCGGTGTGACGACCAACACAACCCCCAGGGATGTCGATTCCAGTCAGCCACGTGTAATTTTTGCCACAAGCGAGGGCATATCGAAAGAGCATGCATTACGAAACGGAGACTTGCCAAGATAAAGTCACCTTCCCAGCCTAATCACAGCGTCAACGCCTCAGAGAATACGCCGCTATCTGATCTCCATGGAGCAACATCAGCAACACCATCTGTGTTGTACGACCTGAACACCATTAATCTCGGCACGCGACTGAAGATTTTTACAGAAGTAAGCGTACATCACCAGCTGATTAAGTTCGAGGTGGACTCCGGCGCAGCCTGTACTCTGATCAGTGAGGACACGTTCCGAACTTCATGGCCATCTGACGCACCCGCCCTGCAACAAGACGACACGCACCTGCGAACGTGGTCAGGACAGAATCTGCCACTATTGGGCTCTGCCAACGTGCAGGTTAACTACAACGGCCAGACCCATACGCTACCTCTGCTTGTTGTGAAGGGCACAGGATCAAGCCTTCTAGGGAGAAACTGGTTTTCTCCACTAGGCGTGATGATATGCGGCATACACCAGACGCCGAGCCAGAACATGGTTGAGCAACTGCAAGAGAAATACGAAAGAGTATTCTCGGAAGAGATTCCAGGAAACGAAGGGCCCCCGGTCACACTGGAGTTGTTGGACAACGCGCAACCCAAATTTCTGAAGGCCAGGCCGGTGCCGTTTGCTCTCCGAGATTCAGTTGAAAAAGAGTTGGACAAAATGGAGCAGCAAGGTGTCATCGAGCCGACGCAGCATTCAGAATGGGCCACACCACTTGTCGTAGTTCGCAAGAAGAACGGAACCATACGCCTCTGCGGAGACTACCGGAGCACCGTCAATCTTGCGACTAAAGCGTCCTCTTACCCGCTACCGACACCTGAAGAAGTATTCAGTGTACTACGTGGCGCAAGAGTCTTCAGCACATTGGACCTCACCCAGGCGTATCAGCAGCTGAAGGTGAGCGAGTCAACTGCTGAATTATTGGCAATCAACACACTGAAAGGCTTGTACAAAGTCAAGCGACTGCCTTTTGGCGTAGCTGCAGCCCCGGCCATATTTCAAAAATTCATGGAGACAGTGCTTCAGGGCATCCCAGGAGTTTGTGTCTACCTTGACGATGTCATCATCAGTGGCACTTCCACTGAAGAGCATGCAGTGCGCCTAGAGCTCGTTCTCGAAAGGCTAGCAAACGCTAATTTGTGCATAAGCAAATCGAAGTGCTGTTTTGCGGTGCCAGAGGTGCAATTTCTGGGACACCGAATTGATGCGGAAGGCATTCACCCTACCGAGGACAAAGTGCGAGCGATCACAGAAGCACGAGCTCCAACAAACAAGCAGGAGCTACAGGCTTTTCTCGGACTCTTGACGTTCTACGACCGGTTCTTGGAACAAAGAGCTACCGTGGCCAACGACTTATACCAACTCCTTCGGAAAGATGTGACATGGACATGGTCGCCACGCCATCAGCAGTCATTCGATGCCCTGAAAGACCTGATTCGAAGATGTACAGTCCTCCGCCACTACGACGAAAGGAAGCCTCTGCTTTTGGCTTGCGATGCATCACCGTACGGAGTCGGCGCGGTTCTATCGCAAACTGACGAGCAAGGAAGGGAAGCTCCCATCGCCTTCGCCTCACGTACGTTGTCGCAAGCAGAACGCAACTACGCGCAACTTGACAAAGAAGGGCTAGCCATCGTCTACGCGGCGACACATTTTCACCAGTACATTGCCGGCCGGAAGGTGACCTTTATAACCGATCACCGACCGCTATTGGGCATTCTGGGACCACAAAGGCCTATGCCACCAACTTTGTCTCCGCGAATGACACGTTGGTGCATCAAACTCTCAGCGTACGACTACGCTCTGGTCTACCGCAATGGGAGTAAACATCAAAACGCCGATGCGCTAAGCCGTCTGCCACTAGACGCAACTGTTGACGAACCATTTCCACCAGGAGACGTTCTGATGTTCGAAGCACTGCCAGAACCTCCGCTTACAGCAGGCACAGTTGCAGCATCTACGCAGAAGTGCGCAGCTCTCCGGCTAGTTTACACAGCTGTTCAACAAGGCAACGTGCATAAACTCAAAGGGGACAACTTCGACGCTTACCGCAGGCGAGCTACAGAGTTGAGCACCCATCGCGGCTGCATCATATTTGGGTCCCGAGTTGTGATGCCGAGAGAACTACGCGCACAAGCTATGTCTCTCATCCACGCCGGACATCGGGGCATCGTTGCAATGAAAAAGTGTGCCAGAAGCTACATGTGGTGGCCTGGCATTGACAACGACATCGAAACAGTGGTGCGAGAATGCAAGCCTTGCCAGAGCAGCCGGAGCGCCCCGCCGAAAGCTCCTGTCCCAGAATGGGAAAAGCCAGACACACCATGGCACACACTGCACATTGATTTTGCAGGACCAATTGAGGGCTGCACTTTCCTTGTGGTCGTAGATGCCTACACAAAGTGGCTTGAGATAAGGCAAATGGGACAGACGACTTCGGCAGCAGTCATTGACAACCTCCGATCACTATTTGCAACGTTCGGCCTGCCGCGCAAGGTAGTGTCGGACAACGGAACACCGTTTGTGTCTGCGGAGATCCTCAAGTTTTATCGCGACAACGGGATCTCATCAGTTACATCGGCCCCCTACCACCCAGCGACAAACGGACAAGCCGAGCGCTACGTAGCCGAGCTAAAACGCGCCCTTGAAAGAGATCAGACAGGCTCGCTGCAGCGCCGCCTTGCGCGCTTTCTCTTCAAGCAGCACACGACGGTTCAGAGCACAACAGGCGAGACCCCCTCGAAAATGATGTTCGAGCGTGAAATGCGAACCCAGCTCACAGCCATCCTCCCCGAGCCAAAGGCAGAGACGTTCCGGGAAGAAAAAGCAATTCCGCGCTGCGGCACGCTTAATGAGGGGCAGCGCGTCCTCGCCCGACAGTTTCTGAAAAAGCCACGCTGGGAGGAAGCTACAATTGTCAGACGCATAGGCCTGCGCTCTTGGCTCGTCAACATACATGGCACAGTAGCACGCCGACATCTCAACCAGCTGCGTAGATTTACGACGCCGTCTGAGAGCTGTCCGCCAGCGGAGAGAACACGTGCACCATCTTCCCACATAGCCTGGCACCTCTTCCCGGAAGAAGAGACTTCGCCCAGGACAGACCTAGGAGCCACAGCGAACAACAGCCAGCCTACAAGTGTTTCTCCCCCGAGCGCACAAAGCCAGCGCGCCTCCACGCGTGAGCGCCGACCCCCTGCACGATACCAGGCAACTTTCTAAGGGGGAAGGAAGTGTTGTGTCCCCTTATTGCTTTTGTGTGTGTGCGCCCCCGCATCCTCCTCCTAACGACCACTCGCATCCTCCTCCTAACGACCACTCGCATCCTCCTCCTAACGACCACTTGCCCCTCGTCGCACGCTGTCGCCAGATGCCTCCCATGGTGCGCCCCCGCATCCTCCTCCTGTTTTGGGAAGCCACTCCCTCCCGTGGACGCTTCTCCGCTCCCTCCTTTCTTCGGGCGGCCAGTTCGGCTCCTGCCTCGGTCGACGCTGGTCGTACCCTCATCGGCTTTAAATAAACGAAGTCTTAAAGTACCGTGTGCGTCTTTCGCTGCATTCAACACAGCGACCGGACACGACAGCCACCTACCGAGTAAATCAACGTGATCATGAAAGCATGTTGGAACGATGCGATGTCCAGGTCGCGTGTTCTAATGGCACAAAGCATTTACAAACGGTTGTGAGGGCGTTCACGACGAGCAACGGTCCGGGCGCCAGTCGATGACGGTTACGGACAGGTAACGTTGACTGTGGGGTCCTAAACGTGTTCACGGGCCTTTGTAAATGATTTGTGCCATTGGAACCCTTGCGATTTGAACATTGCATTATTACCACATGCTGTCAAATGTCTCGGTCGGCGATTTACTCAATTTATTGCAAAGCTTCACCGCGTCGCGCTGCTCCATGGTTTCCTCGACGCAGCGACGAAACAGGGGTACACGTTTAAACGCGTCCACTCACTTGACCTGCTCGAAGCCAACTGAGGTCTTTGCATTGTGAAGCTGAAGGTTCCCCCTCCTTCCCCCAAAAGCGGTTTCCTGATCAAGCGCATGTACGCGCCATACCGCTACTTGTCTCATTACTTTCAGGACAGACCCTGTATAGCCAAGGTAGATGCACCTACACACTGACCTAGCCCTTTAGTGATTGTTAAAAAGAAAGATGGAAAGCTAAGAAACCGCATGAATCCCCACTCTAAAGCCCGTGTCACACTGCGGAAACACAACAAGGACATCGACCAAACACGTTCGCAAGCGTGCCGTCAACAAGTCGCCTAACAGACTCGTCCCACAACTTTTTGTCACACTGTACGAAGGGCAAAGAAACGAGACAGGTTGCTGAGGTGTTGTCTCGGTATGAAAGCTTCCAGGAACCCGAACAACAAGCAAACAGCGTTCGTGGACCCGGTTTGCCCTGTTCGCCGGCCGGGCGAATTTCTGGAGACACTGCACAAACCAAAGCAAGCACTTTGCGGTGATTCACCGCTTTTATGCCTTTTGTGCTTGGAAACATCGTTTACAAAGTGAAAAAAAGATCGCTTCTTTTCGTTGCAATGCTCTCTGCCACGGTACGGCGTCTTGCAGGCGGGCGCATACAAATGGGAAGACTGACGTGGCCATCGTCGGCTGGCGGATAGGGCCGCCGTTGAGAAGCACTTTTCCTACAAATCCCGTCGCATTCTTGTGGGTACACTTCTGACGAACGCGAGTCTGTAGGGAATGCCTTGTGTAGGGACTGCGTCGGCCACGAGCTTCAGCAGTTTCATGACGGGGTTGTGCGCGAGAACCACCCGTGCAGGGGCCGGAATACGAGTGTGCCAGTTGCTCGCGTGAACATGCCGCCCCGTAGTTCTCGTGCCGCCAGGAAAGTGACCTGATCGCGATGGTTGAAGAGAGGCGCTTTCTATAGCATATAACAGACCCAAAACATCAACGTCGTCCCCACCCACTTTGGCAGGTAGCAGCGTTTCTAGCACAACGTTGTCAATGCCAAAGCATGCAGCGCACTCATAAATCAAAACTTTATTAAGGCGAAAGCCTTTAATGTCTCATCGTTGTAAGCAGCAGTTGTCGACAGAAATGTCACGCTTTTCAATTGGTCGAAACGGTCGTGACGTCAAAGTGCGCGACTTTCAAACGGAGCCAATTGTACTTTGGCTAGTAATCATACAACCAATTGAAGGGATCATGTAGTGATGCTCGAAGTGGGACTGAGCTTAGTTAATTGCTTAATTACCCAATAAGCCTCATTAACTCTTCTAGTCAGGCCATATAAATAAATAAAACCGAGTAGGAAATTGGTCGAGCTCGGGAATCGAACCCCGGTCTTCGGAGTGCGAGACAAGCACGCTAACAACTCCGCCATGCCAGCTCGATGGTTTGGAATGAACAAAGGCCCGTCTAGTGAATACGGTGTCCTCGCTCACTGCCATCCTCCTCCCTTCCCTTCCGGCGAGGCTTAGGAGTCCACCGAGATATGACAGACAGATACATTTACTTTCCTCGAAAACCAATTTACCGACGAGCGAGGCGTAGAACCGAATGGGCGATGTCGTCTATGGACTCCCTGGCAGCTTTGCAAGAGGCTGTCGCGTTCCACTTAGAGGCGAAGCTTAACATCTTAACCACACATCAGTAACCGCACTTTAGGTAAAAAAAGTGCCCCCTGAATTTTGACGGCTGTCCACCGAAATAGGTGAGACCATTACTGCGTAATTTCCTTTCCTCAAATACAATGTTCATTTTCTTCAGTACGGCCCACCTTTGCCTTTCTTGTTTCACTCCCACTTCCTCCCTTCCTCTACGGTGCGGTTCAGGTGTCCACCGAGATGACAGAGAATTACTGCGCCATTTCCTTTCCTCAAAAAGCGTTGCGTTCAAAGGGAAACGCATCGCGCCGAACGGGTGGTGGCGTTCCGTGGACTCCTTGGCAGCGCTACAACACGCTGTCGCGTTCCACTCCTAAAGGCGAAGCTTAAGCGTCATTAACTAGCAGCTAATTAGTATTCAGGCATTAATCAGTAATAAAGCTTTAATTGGTGATTTGTCATCACTTAGTAATTAGTAGTCAATTACATGTGACACCACCAGTGCCACAGAAGCAGTCAAAGTGGTGCGGAAAACGCTTTCGCCTCTACGCGCTTTAGGCAGTCAAAGTGCCCCCTGAATTTTTTTTTCTCTCTGAAGGAGACAAGGGGGTGACGGGTAAAAGCCGCATGACTGCGGCTTGACAAAGCCCGGCCCGCTCTATGTACAGTTCGGCAGTAGTGCTAGTATAGATTATACAGGATTCAATTTGACACTTCATTTCACAGACCTAAAATTAGCACATTGTCAACTTAGAGAAAAAAACTCTCCAGATGAAAGCACATCCAGTTTGAAGTGCATTCAAAGCGCACATTCTAAGACACATCAGGTATTAAACATAAAAATTCCAAACACACTCAGATTGAAACACGTTCAGCAAGGCAGAAATCAGGGCGAGTTGGTAAGTATTCATGGTTTTGTTCACAGCGCAACAAGAACGGCCAAGACGAAAGAGTAACACAAACAAGCGCTGAATGCCGCCGCGGTGGCTAAGTGGTTACGACGCTCTGCTACTGACCCGAAAGACGCGGTTTCGATCCCGGCCGCGGCGGCTAGAATTTCTTTGGAGGAGAAATTCTAGAGGCCCGTGCACTGTGCGATGTCAGTGCACGTTAAAGAACCCCAGGTGGTAGAAATTTCCGGAGCCCTTCACTACGGCGTCTCTCATAGCCTGAGTCGCTTTGGGACGTTAAACCCCAGAAACCAAACTAAACCAAACAAACAAGCGCTGACTATCAACTAGTTTTTATTGAAGAACAGAAGGAGTATATATAGAAATACTTATCAAGCACACAGAAGTTTTCTGGAAGGCACGTGGGAGTTCAGATACCTCAATTCCCTCTCGGATAAGGCAATGTTAGGGCTGCTGATACATAAACTGCCTTACTGGTGAGTATAAAAGGCCTCCATTATCTCACGTGTCACCTTATCGCTGTGTCGGAACAGGATGCGCGTGTTCTTATAATCGGGTGCGCATTTGCATTCCTTGCACAGAAACGTAGACTGTGCAAGGGGGTCACCTCTCGCCTTCCTTTCCCTTGCAAAAATGCACACTGAGATGCAATTAATTGGTTATAGAGTATTTATTGAGTCAATAAAAAGTCTATTAATACTCAAATCCTAATGACTTTGGTCTATAAAAAGTCAATATGTTCTTGACTGGTATGACCCAATATAAATTTAACTGACTACAAGTGAATTAAAACTCAAGCAACAAAAAATCAATTTACATCGATATCTCACTATGTCATTAAAAAGTCAATAAGTTCTTGACTGATATGACCCAATATAAATTTAATTGACTTCAAGTGAATTAAAACTCAAACAACAAAAATTCCATTCTGCGCCCATTTCTCACGACTCATTAAAAAGTCAATATGTTATTGACTGATATGACCCAATATAAATTTAATTGACTACAAGTGAATTAAATCTCAAGCAAGAAAAAATCCATTTACAGACGATTTCTCACGAGTCATTAAAAAGTCAATATGTTATTGAGTGATATGAGGAAATATGAATACAACTGACTACAAGTGAATTAAAACTTTAGCAACAAAAATTAAATTTACAACAGATTTCTCACCAATTATGGAACCAACCGCAACAACAGCTCAAACGATTCCCATTTCAGCTGAACAGCCTTTATTCATATTATATCTGCTATGGGAGAGGTCATGATGTTGAAGTTGGTTGTAGGTTGTGACTCGGAAAAACACTGCTCATGAGGTCGCTTCACAGTGTATAATTTAACGTATAACTGAACACAGTATTCTTTTTTGGTACCAAGTGAGAAATGTGGTATGAAACATTCCTTAGGTTGGAATTAAATTGCACAATGTAAGGGAGAGCTAACTTGAGTTACTGATTCATAAATGTGACAGCATAATGCTGCGGAGGCAGCATTACCTGAATACCGGGCGTTTCAGCAATCACTCAAAAATTTTCAAAAATAGGCTGTTTGGGGTAAAAATATCGTTTGTGCTATCACCAGTGTTGGCGGACACCAGAAAGCCAGTAAATTGTCTTCAGTAAGCTGGTTTACTAATTTTAATAAACTTTTTAACCAGTAGAGTTAGACGCCTAGTTGCAGTCATAGATTTGTAGCTGGTCGTAATAGCCATATCAGTTTTTAGAATTTGGAAAACGCGATTACCCTTGGGGCTGCGGCTCGACAAAATTTGGCTTTTTCGACTAGTTACATGCACTGGAGGGCTTGCTTTGCCTGCATGCTTTCGAAAGCGAATGTATTTTCGCACGATGCAGCCAAATTTTGTCGAGCCACAGCAGCGAGTGTAATCGCGTTTTAGAAATTCTAAAAACTGATATTCCATGACTACAGCGCAACGAACGGGACAAGCAGAAGGACACAGGCAGAGACACAACACAGCGCTGACTTACAACTGAAATCTTTATTATCTGCCAGCCGGAATAAGTACCTAGCAGGCGGTGAAAAATGAAAAGTAATAGACACAAGTCATGCAGCGGAAACAAAAAATTCAAAACATAAAAAACAGAATAAAGCACTCGCGTGTCAACATTCACATTCAAGGTAGCGTTTTTCTTTTCCTGACAGCAGTATAGATGGTGCGCTTATGCATTCTTCAGGGAGCCTTGCTATCATGTGTGCTTCTATGATTTCTCTAGAAATCATAGAAGCACACATGATTTCTCTAGAAATCATAGAAGCACACATGATAGCAAGGCTCCCTGAAGAATGCATAAGCGCACCATCTATACTGCTGTCAGGAAAAGAAAAACGCTACCTTGAATGTGAATGTTGACACGCGTGTGCGTTATTCTGTTTTTTTATTTTTGAATTTTTTGTTTCCGCTGCATGACTTGTGTCTATTACTTTTCATTTTTCACTGCCTGCTAGGTACTTATTTCGGCTGGCAGATAATAAAGATTTCACTTGTAAGTCAGCGCTGTGTTGTGTCTCTGCCTGTGTCCTTCTGCTTGTCCCGTTCGTTGCGCTGTAGTCACGGAATATCGGAACCAACTCGCCCAGCAACTTACCTTGTTAAAAACTTATATGGCTACTACTAACCACCGGCTACAAATCTCGAATTGCAACGAATTGCCTATCTCTGATAGTTAAAAAGTTAGAAATTAGTTTACCAGCTTATACCTAAGACAACCGGCTTCCCGGTGTCCAGCGATACTGGTAATAATGTGCCGCAAAAGCCATATTTTTACCCCAAAAAGCCTAGTTTTGAAAATTTTTGAGTCTTCCCTGAAAAACCTGATATTTATTTTGATTGAAGATACTGTCAATCCTATTGGGGATTTTTACAGGTGTGGGTTATAAGGGCCCGTACACATTTGCTCATATAGGGAGCATTCACACATATGTACACGAGGGTAACTAAAGACTATTACAACAAAAAGGAGGCAAATACATGAAATAAAATGGCATCATCTTGATTGGACCACAGAGTATAAGAATACAGGCTGTTGAAATGCCTCGTGAGACCAGTATTCAACACACCTATTGAGAAACTAATATACAGTATACCGCCGCGGTGGCTCAGTGGCTATGGTGCTCGGCTGCTGGCCCGAAAGACGCGGGTTCGATCCCGGCCTCGGCGGCTGAATTTCTTTGGAGGAGAAATTCGAGGCCCGTGTATTGTGCGATGTCTGTGCACGTTAAAGAACCCCAGGTGGTCGAAATTTCCGGAGCCCTCCACTACGGCGTCTCTCATAGCCTTAGTCGCTTTGGGACGTTAAACTCCATAAACCAAACGAAACCAAACCAAAAAAAAACGGCTGAGGCTTAACTTGGTTAAGCCTGGAGAATGCGAAGCATCATCGTGTCGCGTAATTTGGAGGCGCACAACCACAGTGACGGCGCGAGGTGGGCCCCCGTTTCTCCACTGTCGTGACGTCACCGTGTCACGTGGTGTGACGTCATGTATCACGTGATTTGGAGGCGCACAACCACAGCGACTGCGCGAGGTGGGCCCCCGTTTCTCCACTGCCGTGACGTCATCGTGTCACGTGGTGTGGCATCATCGTGTCACGTGATTTGGAGGCGCACAACCACAGCGACGGCGCGAGGTGGGCCCCCGTTTCTCCACTGTCGTGACGTCATCATGTCACGTGGTGTGACGTCATGTATCACGTGATTTGGAGGCGCATAACCACGGTGAAGGGCTGAAGTGGTAGCTAAAGTAGTATGCTTCGCATAATATACAGTATATGTACCTTGCGCCCGCGCCGAGCAGACTTGCTAACGCCGTTCAAATCAAGCGCGCAGGCTGGCAGGTCACGTGACAAGACGAACACATCCGGGTACCACGCGACCACGCGGGTCGTTCCGGCGTGCTGCCGTTGTGAAGGTGTAGGTTGCGCAGCCACGGGACGAACCACGAAGAAAGACACAGAAAGACACAGAGACACACGGCGAGCACGAACGGCATGCTGCCGTTTGTGCTCGCCGCTCGGTCGTTCGGGCATGTTTTGTGTCGTATTGATTTCAAAATCGCTGCTTCAAACTCGTGTTTGGGTTGACTTCTGATTGTAGCTTTTGGCACCGCTGGCAGTACAATTTCCAGCCCTTCGTGTGCTTCGTGAAAAAGTGACCGCGCCGGAAAGCCTGCTGGCTTTTCGTCATGACAGCACGTTGGACTTCACCGATGGAAGCTGCTGCGTCTTTTAACTACCGGAACCGCCTTACAAAAGAAGAAAGCGGTTACTGGAAGGCGTCGAGTTTTAGTTTTCAGGTAAGACCTGCAATAATGCGCAGGAATGCGCGCAATTCGCCACCACGCAAATTAACCAGCTAGCACTAAGGCGAAAAGAAACGGAAGAGATGAGGCGCTGCCGCCTTTGTTAACCCCCCCGACATTGTGCACGGTTATTTCTGCGGTGGCAAAATGCACTCTACATTGAGTCACTAACTAGCGGTCCTGTCTGTGTTCACAGTGTATCCGTTGCGACGCGAACGCCGTGAAAATAATCTAAAATCATTGTTCGACGTGGTTGTGCATTGCTGCCTGCACGCATGTTTTTCGTCTCTATCCACTCGCAGCGGTTTGACGATAGTGCACGCAACTTGACCTGTTTAGCGTTGCATTATGTGCTGCGCGTACACGCGTCGATAAAATTTCTTGAAGTGGCTTCGTAAGCTTTGAATACACCTATGCGAGACGATTAAACCTGCTTCGAGCTCTAGGGGTATGCTGTGTTCGCTCTGCATTCGACGCAGCTAACCCATAGCTGCCCGCCTTGGTGGCCGGTAGTGCGCGTCATTCGGTCTCTGGCGCTGCATACTGCGCTACGCGAGTACGCGTCAGGGCTCGGCATTTGATATTGCAACCGTCCGAACCAATCAGTGGCGCCGTACCGCGGCCGAACTGTTTAAGCCCGGACTTGCCAAGCCTTGGGCATTCGAGGGGCTCGAAGATCGTCTTCTTCCTCGCTCGAGCTGTCTGCTAGCTGGCACGCCCACCTCGTCTAATTAGAACCTGGGCTGTGTTCTTAAACCGTTTGTCGGTGACATATTTGGTGGAGGTGCTGGGTGGCGTCCCATGTACTCGGATTGCGAGGACACTCTCGACACCTGTTCTCCACGCGTGGACACAACACCCGTCCACAAAGCGAGCCGCTGTCTGCGAGGCCTAGAACCGTAGTTCAGCCAATTAACAGCGCCGGTAAGAGCGGTAAGAGCAATGACATCAACCGTGGCTAGCCAGACAACTCAGCATTCCGGGAATGCCCCGCCATTCGTCCTTCACGCACCTCGGTCGCCGCTGCTGTTCCACGGGGACAGGTTCGAGGACGTAGAAGACTGGTTGGCCAGCTTTGACCGAGTGGCGGGCTTCAACGAATGGGACGGCGAGCGCAAATTGCGCAACGTCTACTTTGCGCTGCAGGACTCAGCCAAAACATGGTTCGAAAGTCACGAAACCTCCTTTACCACTTGGGAAGTGTTTCGACGAGAACTGCTAGCGACGTTTACCACCAGCGAAAGAAAAGAAAAGGCTGAAATCGCCCTGCACTCGAGGTCACAGCAGTCAAACGAGAGCGTCGCGATGTTCATCGAGGACATGATGCGACTGTTCAATCGGGCCGACCCTGCTATGCCAGAGGCCAAGAAGGTGCGCCACCTAATGCACGGCGTAAAAGAGCAGCTATTTGCCGGACTGGTCCGTGACCCGCCAAGAACAGTGGCAGACTTCACAAGGGAGGCAACGAGGCGTTCACTGCAAGAACGAGGCGCGCACTACGGACGTCAGGCTACTCTAGCACCCGCTTCCCAGTACACGCCTACGCCGCTGCCCGCCGAGGAGCTTCGGGAGCTTGTAAGAAGCGTTGTGCGCGAGCAATTGGCGAAACTTCGCTTGGAACCTGCACAGACCAGTGTCGCTGCCGTAACGGAAATCCTACGAGCTGTGTAGCCGCCCCAAGCTCCACAGCCGGCGCCCTCTGTTATGACTAGAGACCGGATTTTAGGCAAATGCCTATTTTTTTCAACGCTTCATAGGCGCACCATTTTTACATATTAGCACGAATTAGGTGTTGACAATATGTTTAATACTCTTTTTATAGTGCCTATAAATGCCTATTTTGGTGTCAGTACCTATAAATGCCTATTTCCGACGTTGGTGCCTAAAAATGCCCTATTTTACAGAAAAGGGACCTGTAATACGCTGTGGTTTTGCTTTCAGATTCTGTTTGATTTCGAATCCATTTCGGTTTTGAGTAGAACACACACGTGGCAACATTGGATGACCTCGTCAGTTGGCTGTGGTGAACACTGCACCTACGCCGGCTGCGTACACAATACCAACCACGTCAGACGAAAATATCGAAGCAACCTTTTTCCTATTTTCCGCCATTTTATAGTGCCAGCTTGTTGAGGACTTTGGCTGTTAAAGTGGTAGTTGACCAGATGGCACCACAAATGCCAACATATTTATTAATGTGGAAGCATCGTGTATCCCTACAATAAATAAGTTCCATTCTTGTGTGAGCGAAGACTGAACTCATTTGTCAGATGCTTTGAATTAACAATGTTTCTATCAAATTCTAAATACATGGCCTCCTGTTAAGGTGTTCATTGTTTCTACTTTTGTGCACGACAAGCGAATTGTTTGTTTCGAGGTATACCAAAGTATTTTAAAAGGGTTGGTAACCGTCCCTTTTGCTCTGATGAAGCATATGTATTGTACGAAAAGTTGCGTGACAGCCTTAAAAAAAACGGCTTCTAATGTTCGCACCTTGCTAAGGTCCCAAATCATTCTTGCTGTGTTTTTCTTTTATTTTACGGCAGATATTGCGCGCTGAAATTCGGAACTGTGTGCACTTTTGATAAAGTTTATAGTGCCTATTTTTCTCCGTTAGGTGCCTAAAATGGAATTTTAGCCGCCTATTTATGGCGCCTAAAACGTGCTTTTTAGTGCCTAAAAATCCGGCCTCTAGTTATGACGTACAGCGAGGCACTACGAAGTCCTGGGCCAGCGATGCAAGCCTTTTCCCCCGTCGTTCCCATGCCAGTGCCATCTCTGCAGTACCCGAGCGCAGCAGTACCATCTGTGCCGCTGGAGTACAGGCACCCCATGAGCAAAGCGCACGTGTGGCGTACGCCAAACAATCGGCCGCTCTGTTACCACTGCGGGGAGCCCGGCCACATCCTCCGCCACTGCCCCTACCGCAGAATGGGTTTAAGGGGGTTTTCACCTGACGCACCTCGACCGCGCTACGGTGAAAGACCACGGGATATCGAGCGGTACCTGGCTGATAACGTGCAGTCCTCGACCCCGCAGCGGCGCCAGTCCCAATCGCCATCCCCAAGGCGGTTCTCTTCGCCCGGCCGCCCAACGTCCTCTGGCCAGTTCAAAGGTGCGTCCCCGCATCGGGAAAACTGAAAACGGCGTCCTCCGGGGGTAGGGCCGCCGATACTGGACCGTGTCAAGAGCCTCCATTCGAAGATTCGCCGCGACGCTCCGACCGACGACGACCTGACCCGACGACCTCAACGACGCGCTGCGACCGACTGGTTTCTGCCGAAATTCCGGTATCCGCCGACAACCACGACGTTACTGCACTGGTGGATACCGGCGCCGATTTTTCTGTAATAAGCAGTCGGTTAGCCACGGCCCTAAGGAAGGTACTGACCCCTTGGTCTGGGCCGCAGATCAGAACAGCTGGTGGCCACGTCGTAACTCCGATCGGTGTCTGCACTTAGCGAATCCAGATACGCGGAGTTGCTTTCCCTGGTCGCTTTGCTGTGTTACCCGAGTGCTCCAAGGACCTCATACTCGGTTTAGATTTTCTTAAAGAATACGGTGCCGTTATCAATCTACAGGAACTAAACGTGTCGTTTTCCACCCAAGGTCCTGTCGACGACGATACCGAGCCACGCAGGGCTAAGCTATGCGTTTCTGACGACCAGGTACTAATCCCGTCAAGATCCAGCATGTTTGTTACTGTAGAGTGCGATAACAGCTCCAGCACTCGTGGCTTCGCTGAAACCAACACCTCGCTGCTCCTTGGTAGGCAAGTCTGTGTAGCTCGTGGAATTATTGAATTGAACAGTGGGCGAACTGAACTTCTGGTGACCAATTTTGGTTCTGAACCTCAGTGTTTGCCTGGTAAAAGAGCTATTGCGTATTTCGAAGAACTTTCTGAACTTTCGGGACAGCACGCGTTGTCCGAAATCCCGACATCAGTGGAGGCACCGACCACTCCCATAAAAACCGACGTGAACCCGAACCTCCCGTCTAATCAGAAACGCTGCCTAGAGAGCATTATCGAATCGTTCCGCGACTGTTTCGCCTCGACCTCCAAGGTTACGCAGACTCCACTCACAAAGCATCGCATTATAGTTGACGCAAACCAGCGACCGTTATGCCAGCCGCCTTATCGGATCTCTTCGAAGGAACGTGATGCCATTCGCCGAGAAGTTCAAGAAATGCTCCAGGACGACGTGATACAGCCGTCGACGAGCCCATCGGCATCGCCTGTTGTTCTAGTGGCGCTCTGCTCGATACGACATCGAGTCGTGTTCGCTGCAGCGGACTGTGCGGCACCAGACCCGCCGCGGTGGCTCAGTGGTTGCGGCGCTCGGCTGCGGACCCGATAGACGCGAGTTCGATACCGGCCGCGGCGGCCGAATTTCGATGGAGGCGAAATTCTAGAGGCCTGTGTAGTGTGCGATGTCAGGGCACGTTAAAGACCCCAGGTGGTCGAAATTTCCGGAGCCCTTCACTACGGCGTCCATATATCCTGAGTCGGTTTGGGACGTTAAACCCCAATAAACCAAACCAGACCAAGCGATACGCGCTACTGGCCACTGTGGCGGGCGGTTAATCGCGTTGGAATCAAAAGCAGACTGAATACGTCGTCTTCCAATTCTGAACTGTCGGTGCAATCGCCTCGCAGTAGTGTCTTACAAGATCAAAAAGCCACATCCAGTAACAGGCTGTATGAACGCGTATTCGCGTAAATAGAGGAGTGATGCGGCTTCCCCAATGAGAAAACTGCCAGTTCGATCATTAGTGTAGCCTTGAAGTGCTTTTAGTGGCAGGCGACCGTGAAGAAAAATCATTGTCGGATGTTGAAGAATAACCAGTCCAAAAATAGGCTCGAGCGCTTTGCAGCCTTTTCATACAGCCCTTTCAGATTAAATATTTCTGAAGAACCCTATACAGTGCAGAGCTTATCGTGGATTCAAGTTTATTTATTTATTTATTTATCACACATACCTCAAGGGCCCTCGGGTGAGGGCTTTACATGAGGGGTGGGCTAGCAACATGGTGTTAATAACATTTTTTCGATGGCTCTCTCAAAATGGTGCGGGTTTGTATGAAGGATGATACTTGTGGAAAGACTGTTCCAGTCACGCGCTGTTTGGATGAAGAAGGAATGTAGATGGGTCACGGTACGAGCAGGAGGTGGGTAAACGGCATTTTGGTGGCTTGTGCGGGCTGAAGAACGATGAGCAGGCTGGATAGGACAGTTGGAAGAAAAGTTATGATACATTTTGTGGTACAAGCACAGCCTTGCAACTGTGCGACGTTGCTTGAGGTTAGGTAGGCATGCATTCTTTTTGAGGGAAGTAACACTGGTGGAGTATGAGTAGTTTGAGTAGATGAATCGAACGGCGCGATTTTGGGCAAGTTCAATACAGTTAGTTAGGTTAAGTTGAGCGGGGTCTCAGATGGCAGATGCGTATTCTAACTTTGGCCGAAGTAATGTTTTATAAGCTAGTAATTTAACTGCTGGTGAAGCTAGACGTAAATTACGACGAAGGTAGCCGAGAGTTTTATGAGCATTGTTAATTATCCGCGTTATATGGATAGACCAGTTAAGGGTACTCGAGATGTCAACACCAAGATACTTAATGTAATTGCGGGGTAAGACACTAGAGCCGTTCAGAAGATAATTTGAGGTTGGGTAATTTTGTCGTCTGTGGAAAGAAACAAGCGCAGTTTTGTTAGTATTTAAGACCATCAGCCATCTGCGACACCACTCTTCCCGTTTTAATAGATCACATTGAAGGGCATTATTATCTGCTGCACTATTAATAGGACGGTAAATGACACAATCGTCGGCAAATAAGCGGATGTTTGATGAAATATGATTAGGCAAGTCATTGATGTAAATTAAGGAAAGGAGAGGGCCAAGAACTGTTCCTTGCGGCACACCAGAGAGTACGTTAGAGAGTGAAGAAGATTTGTTGTTGGCTTCTACAAATTGCTGACGGTTAGTGAGGAAGTCCTGTATTCAGTTGAAGACGAGCGGGTCAAGATTTAGTTGTGAAAGCTTTAGTAGTAGGCGTTTATGAGTGACTTTGTCGAAAGCCTTCTCGAAGTCGATGAAGAGAGCGTCAACAGGCGTATTAAGGTCTAAATTAGTGCTTATGTCTTGAAGAAATAGCGCAAGTTGGGTGTCACATGAAAGTCCTTTTTGAAATCCGTGCTGGTTAGGGTTAAAGATAACAGATTTAAGGAAATTTGTGATTTGCGAATAAATAATGTGCTCCATAATTCTGGAACAGACGCTGGTTAGATATGGGCCGGTAGTTAGTAGAACCTGGCTTAGGAACTGGAACAATCTCACCCACTTTCCAGTCATGAGGGACGATGCCGGATGATAATGACTGCTGAAAAATGTGGGACAAAATAACACTGGTGATTTCCTTGGTGCTTTTGAGCACTTTGGCATTGATGCCGTCGACGCCAGCTGATTTTATTTTATTTTTTATTTAGTACATACTGCTAGCCTCATGCCGAGGCTGTTGCAGGATTGGAGCATATTGCCACGTATCATTGTAGTGTTTGTTCGTTCACGCTCTAGGCTGCAGGAAAGGGCTGTTATTTTTTTTTCTTGGAAGCGAAGCTCCTTATTTGGGCTGAGTTGCGCCCGCAAAATAACTGAATCACTCGGCGGCGGCGTAAGCAACAAACGTGCTCGTCGGTCGTCGAACTACGAATGCCCGCCGCTCGCGGCATCGCTCAATTTAAAGCCGGCAAAGAAACTTCCAGAGAGCAGGACAAGATCACCTACAGTAATCTGGAAAAACCTAGATGCAGCCTTTCATGGCTGCGATCAAACGAGATTAGACTGGTCGCTTCTCGCGTCACGAACAAAAAATGATAACAGCCCTTTCCTGCAGCCTTGAGCGTGAACGAACAAACACTACAATGATACGTGGCAATGATACAATGATACGTGGCCAAATAAAGAGCTTCGTTTCCAAGACTGGCTGGTGTCTTCCTGACTGCCGGACTGCCGTCACTACAACGTGACATCTGGTGGAGGTGCGGGGTAGCCTCCCATGTTCCGGACACCCCCTACAAGTCGTGACGCCAGCCCTTTGAGTCATCTACCGCAGGACCTGAGTCCAGTCCACCGCGCAAGCCGACGCCTGCAAGGGGACGAACCTGAGTTCGGGATTCTGCCGGACCCCACCCGGAAGTGAAAGCCAGCAGCAACGTCTACCATGAGCTTGCCCCAGACGATGACTGCAATCATTCTTCAGCAGCCCCGGGTGCCACCAACCTTCGACGCTTCGCCTGGCGCCGACCCCGAAGAATGGCTGGAGCAGTTCGACCGTGTGGCTATCTTCAACAACTGGGACGATGCCACAAAACTTAGGTACGTCGTCTTCGCCTTGGAGGGACCAGCAAAAGTCTGGTTTGAGAATGAGGAAGCTAACCTCACGAACTGGGAAAGCTTCAAGGAGCAGCTTCTAAAGACCTTCACGAACGTCGTGCGAAAGGAGAGAGCCCAGCAGCTGCTACAGTCTCGCATACAACACCCAAACGAGACCGTTGCTGTGTACACTGAGGAAATGAAGCGTCTCTTCCGGCGTGCCGACGCGAGCATGAAGGAAGAAGAGAAGGTGAAGTTGCTTATGCGAGGAGTTAAAGAGCAACTATTTGCCGGTCTCGTTCGCAACCCACCGAAAACTGTCGCGGAATTCGTACTAGAGGCATCCACAATGGAGAAAACTCTTGACGCCCGAGCCCGCCAGTATGACCGCCAGCAGCGCTTTTTGTCAGCAAGCTGCATGGATACTGCTAACAACGATAACCTGCGGGAGGTTATACGTGAAGTTGTGCGAGAGGAGCTCCGACGATTGCTGCCAATGGGAACGCAGCCGCAACTTTCATCGCTCACTGACGTCATCCGGGACGAGGTTCAACAGGCCTTGGGTGTGACGCCGACACCCACGCAGCCTCTGCAGCCCCCAGCCATGACTTACGCCGCAGCTGTGCGCCGTCCTGCACCTCGACGACGGGACCCAAGCCCCTATCGCCCTCAGCCAGCTGCGTTGGACCGCCGCCCACTCGCCCCAACCCGCCCGTCCTACGAGCGACGCGCGCAGCCGAGAAAATGCGACGAGTGGAGAACTCCCGACCAGCGCCGCCCACTATGCTTCCACTGTGGCGAAGCCGGTCACGTCCTCCGGCACTGCCCATACAGAAGACTGGGCATCCGAGGGTTCTCTTACGACGCTCCACGACCCCGACCCGGCCAGCGACCAGCCGAAATCGAGGAGTTTTTACGTCGGGAAGAATACTCATCGCCGAGCCGCCTATCACGTTCCCCGTCGCCATCGTCCCCGCGCTTTGTATCTCCTAGCCGAGGTTACGCCGTGCGTGGACGCTCCCCCAGCCCCCGAAGGTTAAACTAAATAAAGCAGCCTCTGGAGGTGAGGTTGCTTCTAAACGCAATGACAAAGATCCTCCATCGACGAGTACTCAAGACCATGCCTCAACTACGACGACAACACCGACGACGACGACACCGACGACGACGACACCGACGACGACGCGGCCAGACTTGAAGCTTTTACCGCTGCCCAGTGAAGAAACGTCGCAGTACGCCCACCGCAGCCTCACTACTCGACGAAGCCGAGATCGGACACCGAAGACAACGTACAATACGAGAACGCGAACAAGTGACCTTGAAGTTACGGTCGATGGTCACGCGGTTACTGCCTTGGTGGACACGGGAGCTGACTACTTTGTCATGAGTGGCCCACTCGCTGTCCGACTCAGGAAGGTAACAACAACCTGGGATGGCCCGCTGATCCGCACCGCAGGTAGCAACCTGATTACGCCGTCAGGACGCTGCACCGCGAGAGTTACTGTAAATGGGAGAACCTATGCGACAACATCCTGATCCTACAGCAATGCTCGAGAGACGTGATTTTGGGAATGGACTTCCTGAACGAACATCGGGCGATCATCGACCTTCGATCTAAGTCGATCAAGCTTTCCACGGAAAAAGCCCTACCTGTTGGGACGGGCGCGACTCATCACGTTGCCTTAAACGTCCTCGATGAAGCATTGAGCGTGATGCCCCGATCAAGTGTTCTCGTCGGCATAGGTACTGGAGACATCGAAAATGCCGAAGGCGTTATCGAGGGGAACAGCCAGTTACTCCTGGACCGAGGATTGGGCGTCGCGAGGGGAGTCGCCGAAATCTGAAATGGCCAGGCCCAGGTGTTGCTAACCAACTTCACCGAAGAATACCGGCATCTAAACAAAGGTTCGACAATCGCTTTCCTCGACGAGCTGGCAGACATCAGAGACGTATTTGCCCTACCCGACCAACCCGCAGAACCATCTCACCAAGGCCATCAACCCACGTTCGACATCAACCCGGCATTACCCCGGAGCAGACAAGACCAAATACGCAGTCTTCTTCAAAGGTACACCGATTGCTTCTCATCAGCATCGAATGTGCGACGAACCCGGCTTGCCAAGCACCGCATTGTCACAGACGAACACGCACGACCACTGCGACAGAGCCCCTACCGCGTATCGCCGCTAGAACGCCAAGCTATCCGCAAGCAAGTTGAGGAAATGCTTCGTGACGACGTCATACAGCCATCGAGGAGCCCCTGGGCAGCACCGGTCGTCCTAGTGAAAAAGAAAGACGGCACCCTTCGCTTTTGCGCCGATTACCGCCGCCTGAACAACATTACGAAGAAGGATGTCTACCCCCTCCCCCGCATCGACGATACACTGGACCGGCTGTGCAACGCTAAGTACTTCTAATCGATGGACCTGAAGAGCGGCTACTGGCAAATTGAAGTCGACGAAAGAGATCGCGAGAAGACTGCGTTCATCACGCCAGACGGACTCTTCGAGTTCAAGGTGATGTCATTCGGCCTCTGCTCTGCCCCAGCGACGTTCCAGCGAGTAATGGATACGGTGCTCGCAGGCTTGAAGTGGCAGATTTGCCTAGTCTACTTAGACGACGTTGTTGTCTTCTCCTCAAGCTTTGAAGACCACCTAAGAAGGCTTCGGATAGTGCTGGAAACGATCAAGTCTTCAGGCCTGACACTGAAACCAGAGAAGTGCCACTTCGCCTACGAGGAGCTGCTGTTCCTTGGTCACGTCGTAAGCAAGGATGGAGTTCGCCCAGACCCCCAGAAGACGGCTGCGATCGCAGAGTTTCTACAGCCTAATTACAAGAAGGCTATACGCAGATTCCTTGGATTGTGCGCTTATTACCGACGATTCGTCAAGAACTTTTCGCGCATCGCTGAACCTTTGACTCAACTTACCAAGGCTGACGTGCCTTTTAAATGGGAAAGGCCACAAGAAGAAGCTTTCAACGAGCTGAAGCGCCGCTTACAGTCCCCTCCTGTGCTCGGGCACATTGATGAAAACGCCGAAACCGAAGTTCATACCGATGCAAGCGGGGTGGGCTTGGAGCGGTCCTTGTTCAGAAAAATGGCAGACAGGAGAAAGTTATCGCGTACGCTAGCCGTTCACTGTCGAGAGCCGAAGCCAACTATTCGACGACAGAGAAAGAATGTCTCGCCATTATTTGGGCCACGTCCAAATTTCGCCCCTACCTATACGGACGACCATTCAAGGTTGTGAGCGATCACCATGCTCTGTGCTAGCTGGCCAATTTGAAAGATCCCTCCGGCCGCCTTGCTCGTTGGAGCCTGCGTCTTCAAGAATTCGACATAACTGTAGTCTACAAATCTGGCCGCAAGCATTCCGATGCAGACTGCTTGTCACGAGCTCCTGTCGACGCAGCACCCAAAGAGGAAGACGACGACGCTTTCTTAGGACCGGTAAGCGCCAGCAGTTTCGCGCAGCAGCAGCACTCGGATCCTGACTTGCAAAGCCTAGTTGATTATCTGAAAGGCAAGACCGCATCGCCTCCCCGAGGTTTCAAGCGGCAACTGTCGTCCTTCGTCTTTCACAATAATGTCCTCCTGAAGAAGAACTTCGCGCCGAACAGGGCAGTGCATCTTCTTGTCGTGCCCAAAAATCTCAGGCAAGAAATTATGCAGGCATGTCATGATCAGCCGACTGCAGGACATCTCGGGATTGCTCGCACGTTGCACCGCATCCAGGAGAAGTACTATTGACCACGGCTAGCTACCGACGTTTCCCATTACGTGAAAACGTGCCGTGAGTGTCAGCGACGCAAAACGCCTCCGACTAGACCAGCCGGACTCCTGAACCCCATACCACCGCCAACTAAGCCCTTTCAGCAAATAGGGATGGACCTCCTCGGCCCCTTTCCGACCTCTTCATCAGGAAACAAGTAGATCATCGTGGCCACCGACTACATGACCCGCTACGCCGAAGCAAAAGCGTTGCCTAGTGGTACCGCAACAGAAGTCGCAAAATTTTTTGTCGAACAAATTCTCCTGCGACACGGCGCCCCGGAAGTGCTCATCACAGACAGAGGAACGGCGTTTACAGCGGAGCTGACGCAAGCCATTTTAAACTACAGCCAGACAAGCCATCGGAGGACCACTGCCTATCATCCACAAACCAACGGACTCACAGAGCGTCTGAACAATACCATCGCAGACATGCTGTCCATGTACATCGACGCCGAACACAAGACGTGGGACTCCATTCTGCCCTACGTGATCTTCGCTTATAATACTGCCGTCCAGGAGACAACCAGGTTTACCCCATTCCAGCTGGTATACGGCAGGAAGCCCACGACAACACTCGACTCAATGCTCCCGCACGTTTCCGACGAAGACAACCTCGACGTCGCCGCCTACCTTCATCGCGCTGAGGAAGCCCGAAGACTTGCGCGGCTTCGCATTCAAGACCAGCAGCACACCGACGCCCGACGCAACAATCTGCACCGACGAGACACGCATTACAAGCCAGGTGATCGGGTTTGGATATGGACGCCAGTTCGCCGCCGTGGATTGAGCGAAAAGTTGCTGCGACGCTACTTTGGCCCGTACAGCTAGCGTTCTCCGTCAGATCGGTGGCCTCGACTATGAAGTCATCCCCGACGCCACGACAGCATCTCAGCGACGCCGCCCACGCCCGGAAGTCGTACATGTCGTACGCCTGAAGCCATATTATGAACGCTAAAGGACTCGAAGTTTCATTTTCCGTGTTTATTTTCATTTTAAAGCATCGAGACGATGCTTTAAAATGAAAATAAACACGACAATAAACACGACAATAAATAAACACGAAATAAACGTGACAATATTATACAAAGGGAGAAAACAACAGCAAGAAAAGTACACTTAAATTATTGTTATACAGTTCTAGTTGGCACAGTGGAACAAAGAAAAAAAGAAAAAAAAATTCAGTCAGAGATTATAAGTTACAAAAAAAATTGCAGGAGGGCAAAAGTAACAAATCGACAACATTCTGCAGTCAGGGTACAGTTGACAGCTTTGAAATAAAACTTTCCATGGACGGGCACTTGACCACGTCATCAGGTAAGGCGTTCCGTTCACGGACTGCTTGGGGGAAAAATGAGTACTTCAAAGTGTTGCTGTTTGCCCGGAATTCGATTAAATGTTTGGAGTGTTGTGTTCTAGTGCTGCGGTGAGTTGAGCGGGAGATGTAACTCTCACTGTTGATCTTAAAGGCTGCAGACAAGAGAAGATACATATATTTGATGCGTGTATGCTTGGCGCGACTACTAATAGTGCTGAGACCAGCCTGGGTGAGAAGTTCGGATGGTGACTCGTGGCGGCGATATTTGTTATAGATGAACCTAACTGCCTTGCGTTGTATGTTTTCTAATTTGGCAATTAAATTATTTGGGTGTGGGAACCAGCATATTATGCTGTATTCTAAAATTGGTCGCACAAGGGATGTATAAGCAAGCAATTTTGTGTCGGGTGAGGCGAAATTGATGGAGCGCCTTAATGAGCAAAGAGCGGAAAATGCTTTGGATGTTACGTATGCTATATGCTTGGCCCATTTTAAGTCCGAAGAAATGATTATGCCAAGGTACTTATATTTATCGACAAATGTTACTATGTTATCTCCAATTTTATACGGGAAAGTGAGTGTTCTTTTTTTCCTTGACACGGTCATCCCAACTGTTTTTTCTAGATTTAGTGTCATCTGCCATTCCTGGCACCACTTTGATATTACTTCGAGATCGGCGTTTAATGTTGTGGTGATACACATGAATCCCCTGCCCCATTGCAACGGCCGCGCGTAATTATCACGCGATGCTATGCGCGCGCCGTTCGGGAGGTTTTGCGAGGGAGGGCACTCAAGCCACCCCCGCTTCCTTTCGCTCCCCGCAACGACGTCGCCGCGGAGACTTGCCCTCCTTCCCCTCTTACAACGGAGAGACCTCCCCTCCACAGCCCGGGAGGAGACGCGTTTTTCCCCGAGGCTCGCTTGTCTTCTGCCGGGAGCCGTGCACACGCACGGATCAGAGATCTGCCACGGAGACCGCTACCCTTATCGCCCGGCCACCGTGTGTGACTTGACCGCCGCTGGCCGTGAGCGAGGAACCACGCGAGGTGAGCGGAACCTTCTTCCCCCACATTTTTGCGTGCGTTCTGCCCTTTGTGTTTTTCACCCTCGTACGCGAGCGGAACACTCTCCCTCGTTACGGCGGTTGTATTGTTGCTGCTGCATTGTATTGCTCGGGAGCAATAAACGCTCATCCGAGTAGCATACTCGTGTTTGTCCCCTCTGGCCCGAACCCGCCGTGGTTGCGACTCACCGCACCGCGGGTTGGGGGTCACAGCTCTGACTGCTAGGGCTGGCACGCTGGTGCTAGAGAGCGACAACTGCTTCTAGCCCTTTGAGCGTTACTACAATAACCCCCATATTCTTGGCGCCCAACGTGGGGCCAGAGGTGTGACAAACCGAGTGTCTGTGTGAGCGACTGCCGACACACAGATTAGCCATGGCGGCGAGCGGGATTGACTTCCAGTCCCTGCTGTGGTTGTCCAATACGGCTTCTCAGCAGCAACATCTTGGCACGGCAGTAACAACTACTGCAGGTGTATTTCCAGAGGCTGACGCAAGCCCCTGTGATCTTATATCGTTTGAGCCGAGCGGTGATTCACACGATACACCGGCTCAGACGAGCGGCGACGCTAGGCACTTCTCGCCAAGCGCTATGCCGCCAGGTAGGGAGTGCATGGCGCGACACGTGCAACCTTGCTCATCCCACCCGGCCCCTCAGCCAGAACTACCTGGCCAGGCCCAAGAGGCTGTGTTGCACAACACCTTGCGCCTTATAGAGAGCCTCACGGGTATCGTGCAGAACAACCTGCAAACACCCGCTCCAGCGGCGAGTCCGAGGCTAAGGGTGGACCTTCCCAGTTACGGCGGCTATCACGATCTTGTCAGTGCTGTTGGGTTTGGGATGCCCCCCCCCCCCCCCCCTGCCTGTGTGGATTAAGGCAGCTCGCGCTTCCCTCCTGCCTAAGTGGATTAAGGCAGCGACCTTCCAGGACCGTGGGACCATGGTCGCAGCGGCGAAGGTCAAAGATCGCCGAAGGCCGAAGATGCGGCGACGATGGCGGCGTTCCGTGGCCGAGTCGATCCTCGGGTCAACGAACAGAGTGGTGGTGTGCTGAGTGAAAGACAGCAGTGTTTGATCACTGAGCCTCTAACCTCTCCCACCAACCGAGCTGCGAGAGACCCCCACGGCCCGACGCCGCCCCAGCCGTGGGTGGTACCTCCGGAGTCCACGTCTGCTCATGCTATTGGACGTCATCCTTCGAACTATATTCCCCAGACAAGGATCTGGGGAATCCGTGTGTTATTTAACGAGGTGTTGTTTTGGGGACAGCAGGGCACTCCTGTTGACTCCTGAAGAAGTTCTCCCTTACACTGAGAGACCCTCTCAGTTACCCTTTTTGTAAATAATGTAAATATTCTTGCATAAAGTTCCCTCTTCCTTGTTTTTTCTTCGTAACCCCGTCTCCCGCCTTCCTCGTCCCTTCTCCGGCCCGACCACGCTCACCCGATCCTAATAACTGGTTGCCAGCGGTGAGATAGAATCTGCACCCAACAACTCGATCGCTCGATGAGATGTCCAAGTCAAGTCACCGGCTCCAACGGACCCCGGCAGCTACGTGATTGAAGGCATCAGCTACGCTTCCGAAGACCGAGAAATGGACGCGTCAGGTCACCGGCTCCAACGGACCCCGGCAGCTACGGGACTGACGGCGTCAGCTGTATCTCGGCAGGGTGAGTGCCCGATGTTTGCCATTCGTTTCGCCAGACCACACTAGCACAGGCAGATGTTAGTAGTGGGATTTTGGATTTCTGGGAAATGAAAATTTGGCAGTTTTGTGTTTTGTTCGCCTCAAGCTCAGACTTGTGTTTTAGGGGGAATTAGCGGCACGAGGTGCGTTCCGCGATGGAGAAGTTCAAGGTAGAGGACCTCCTTGAAATTTTGGAAGAACTGGGCATATCATTAGGCCCCTCTAAAACGAGAGAGGCGATTTTGGATGTTATGCGGGCGGAGGAGGTGACAGTCGAGGAGGCAGACGAGACGTGGGAGACGATTGTTGAACGGAAAGCGGAGAAAGAAACGCGAAGGCTTCTCTAGGAGAAAGAGAAGCGAGAGGCGCAGGAAAAGCGAAAGCTCCGCGAGGAGAAAGAGAAGAGGGAACTGCTTCAGCAGCAGGAAAGACGAAGGCTCCGAGAGGAGCAAGAAATAGAGTGGCAGGAGCAGTGTCGTAGGAGACGCGCTGAGCTCGAGGAACTGCGTGAGCGAGAGCAGCAGGAGCTCATGCGTAAGACTCAGCTTCTCAGATGGCGAAGGGCCCGAGATCGTCTGAGGAGTTACCGAAGAGGCGAGAGCTTCAAGACGTTCCTCGAAAATTTTGAGCAGGTATGCACAGAAGAGGAGCTCGACCAGGGCGAATGGTCTATGATGTTGGTGGCCATCCTCCCTGGTGACGTTGGCGGCGTATTAGCGCGCCTGTCCGACGAGGAAGTAGACCACTACGAGATAGCAAAGAGTGCCCTCTTTCGCTTCTTCGGCATTCGTGCAGAGGCCCACTCAGACCGTAGTGATGGCAGCGGGCAGCGCTCCCATCAGAGTGTCAGCTATACCAGCCAGAAAACCCCGCTTGGTCAGTTATGGACACAATAGTTGCTCACAAGAGCAGTGATAGGACAGCATCATGCTCAGAAATAACTGCCAGCTTGGCAGGAGCAGGGACCGATAGTGTAGGTCTAAAGGCCGACAAAAAGAGTAACAACGCCGCCAGTCATAGCAAAAGCACCAAGAATGTTTTGGTAGCAACTGCAGACACTCAGGAAGGGAGTGACATGGCTGATGAGACACATGCCGCTATGGCAAATGAGGCGATAATCTGCGGCACAGGGCGTGGCTGCGAGTCACCTGACAGCAACTTTGAAGCGCCAGGCAAGAGCGCAGCATTAGCTTTAAAAAGCGATGCCACACGGATGGTTGCTGCGACCCAGAAAGGTGAAGGCGCGGCGCCGAAATATGGACCGCAGGAGTGCGAACCCTTGTGCTCAGCAGAGGTCACCGGGGCGAGCGATTGTGCAAGTGAAGCGTCGCTTGGCACTCTGAGCAAGGTGCCAGTGGCTTTGCTTCGAGAGAAAAATGGCGAAAACATTGAGCCTTTGGAAACTGAGGGGTCGACTAAGGCGAGGGCCGGCAGCTTGGCACCTGTTGGCCGCACGCGAACTGTTGACAGGCAGCGAAAGTCAACAAACGAGGTTTCCGGAAGACGGCCACGCGTGAAGGCAGCTAATCTCTCTGCGAGAAAGCGAAAAGCGCGGTTCAAACTTCTGCATTTGAGGACTCCGCGTAATTCCTCGAAATTGCCACCGCGGCGCTCAAAAGTTCGCAAGCGTTGCAGAAAAACCCATGCGACTGATCATGCGCCCTCTAGATGTAAACCACCTGCTCCATCGAGAGACAGCAGAAGGGATTACAAGGCATCTGATGCGGGCGGCGAGCTAGGGAGAAGGGTGCGCTGCCGCAGCAAAAAAGAGCGCCACAGAGGACCCGCGAGTCGGAGGGGGACGCAGCATGCAGAGAACCAAGAGAGGAGGAAGCGCCGTTCTAGCACAGGCGAAACTAATCAGCCTCGCGACTTTTTGGAAACCTCATCTGTTAGCCCCGCCGTCCGACCGCGACCGCGCAGGGCGCGGCTGAAGAACAGGAAGCAGTGGATTTTTTTAATCACAAGACTGTTTCCAGGTGCATTTCACTAAGCACTTTTTGTATTTACTGTTTGCTTTTCCTTCTATTCATTTAATCAACTGTAAAAAGAAAAATGAAAGCAAACCTTTTGTGCTTGAGTGGAATTTTGCATTTTTTGTTACTTTCATTGTAATGTAACTTTGACGACGCTTGTATTTTACGTAACCTTTGTATAGCGCAGTTCTTTGTAGCGGGAACGAGTTCGTTTGTGAGGTTTGGTCGAACCCGCGATTATCCTGTCATGTTTGTTATTTGACGGCATCACTCATTTGAGGTTTGATGCGAATTGCCGTGCAGCAGGCATTTGTATATAAGTTTAGCTGCGCTGCGAGTTGTGAGAGTGCCCGCTGAGGCACGAAGGTACAGCGAAGTAACTCACGGGCGAATCTGGCGTAGTCCCTCGCGTGGGCGCTACGAGATTACTTCGACATTTAACCTTTTTAAGTTTGTTTTGTGGGTCTGGTTTACCCACAGTATTGGTTGTGTGCTAATGTCCGCTGACATAGAAGCACGAACGAGGCCAATTTTGGCCATTGTAGCTTAGGCAGATGGCATGAGCTCCCAGAGAGGCTACCTTTTTAGCCGAATTTAGCTTTGCAGTAGGGTTACCTGCAGTATCTGTTACACGCTAGTGTCCGCTGACGCAGAGGCGCGAGCGAAGCCTCTCTTGGACATTGTAGCGTAGCTCGTGTGAGCTCTTAGAGGTACTACTTTGTGTAGCCGTATGAAGTTGCGCAGAATGTTTATTCTGCGAGGTTTGTTGTGCAAGTTTCGCACATTTATGTCGTGTCTGCTGCCATGCAGAACGAAAGGAAGACGACATGGGCAATTGTCGTACTTGAGAATAGCAAGTAGCTTGGGGCTAAATGAAAGGCTCTGTCTCACCTCTCGGTTGATTCCTCCCTGCCCGGGTGACATCGAGAATCGTTTCAATTTGTCCGACCGATTCTAGACCCATTCTAATTTTCCCTCTGTTTCTTGAAGTGTCATGCATTATGACAACACTTTGAATAGGTCCCAACACCTGAACCGCGCATCGGCTACGCACTTCGTGTTCGTTCAGGAAAATTTTGTTTATTTAAGATTTTACTTAGAGGGATGGCTAGGCATAAGCAGTTTTGCTTAGGTTTTGGTCTGGCGGGGCGAGTGGGCTACAGACGGCACTTGCTTTTGTTGTGTGCGGCTTGGCGTTTGTGGTTCCGTTTGGCTCGCCTTGCAGAGAAATTCCGAGAGCGGGACATCACAGCCGATGAAGAGAGGCCTGGAGAAGAGTGGAACGAGAGCCCCCTCTTGCACGTCCTGTCAGCCGAGCTGCGTAGGAGCGGCTCATCTTCCGGACGCATTGTCTGGTGGCGGGGGTGCTGTTGGGTTTGGGATGCCCCCCCCCCCCCCCTGCCTGTGTGGATTAAGGCAGCTCGCGCTTCCCTCCTGCCTAAGTGGATTAAGGCAGCAACCTTCCAGGACCGTGGGACCATGGTCGCAGCGGCGAAGGTCAAAGATCGCCGAAGGCCGAAGATGCGGCGACGATGGCGGCGTTCCGTGGCCGAGTCGACCCTCGGGTCAACGAACAGAGTGGTGGTGTGCTGAGTGAAAGACAGCAGTGTTTGATCACTGAGCCTCTAACCTCTCCCACCAACCGAGTTGCGAGAGACCCCCACAGCCCGACGCCGCCCCAGCCGTGGGTGGTACCTCCGGAGTCCACGTCTGCTCATGCTATTGGACGTCATCATTCGAACTATATTCCCCAGACAGGGATCTGGGGAATCCGTGTGTTATTTAACGAGGTGTTGTTTTGGGGACAGCAGGGCACTCCTGTTGACTCCTGAAGAAGTTCTCCCTTACACTGAGAGACCCTCTCAGTTACCCTTTTTGTAAATAATGTAAATATTCTTGCATAAAGTTCCCTCTTCCTTGTTTTTTCTTCGTAACCCCGTCTCCCGCCTTCCTCGTCCCTTCTCCGGCCCGACCACGCTCACCCGATCCTAATAGTGCCAACGAGTACCTTGAGCACATGCTGACCTCCCAGCAGGCGACAGGGCTTTCCGATGGCGAGATTCTGGCGCGTTTCGTGCCAGTCTCACTGACTGATCAGGCTGCCCGCTGGTTCCGCCTTACTGGCCATCGATCTCGCACGATGGAGGAGTTCCGAGCGAGGTTTCGCGATGAGTTCTTGCCCGCAGATTACGACCGTCGTCTGCGGCGCGAGTTGGAGCCGCGTACTCAGCATCCGGACGAATCGTTGCTTGAGTACGTGAGGGCGATGGACGAACTCTATCGTTTTGCAGACCCCTCAGCTTCGAACGGCGAGAAGGTAGAGCGTGTCACGCGACAAGCTCACCCTACCTTCGCAGCCTACCTACGAGGCGTACCGTTCAGGGACTTGGACGAACTCGCCTCGGCAGCCAAGCGCATACAGGCGGACATACTCGCCTCCCGCGCGTATCGGCCACCCCCGCCAGCGTCGCAGGCACTTGAGCCGCGATGCGCCTCGAACGGAGACACTTTTCGAAACCGTTCCCGGGGAGCCGAAATGGTTGCATTCAGTGACGGGAAACTGAGAAACGGTTGGGAACTGTCAGACCGAGCTCTCGACCCGTACACGTATGCTATGCGGTCAGCACACGCTGCGCGTGGCCAAGGTATGCAGAATCGGGACCGACATACCGACCCGAGGACGCTAGACCAAAGGGCATCTGCGACGGTTCACCCGGCAGGGAGGAACGGTCAACCGGCGCGAGGCGACAACTGCCCCGCCCGGCAATGGCCGAATACCCTCTGCTACCGGTGCAACCAACGAGGGCACTACGCCCGGGAGTGCAGACGCCCCGTGAACCGAGAGCACGCGCTTTCGGGAAACGAACGCAGCCGCCGGTGAGCAACCCTTCGCAGCCGGCGGCGTCAACAGCGGTGCTCAGTGAGTCACACGAACTCCTAGCCCCGCTGGCTTGTCGTTTGGAACCACCCAGCGACACGCCAGTACCGCTTATTGAGCTTACAGTGGCACAACGTAAGTTCATGGCATTGCTAGACAAAGGAGCGAGCGCATCCCTGTTTGGCGACGAGGTATGTGAGCATCTCCGTCGGAACGGACTCCGACTGCGAGCGAGCAACCTCACGTTCCGATTAGCCAGCGGCACTGCGCACGCGAGCGGTGCCGCGCGGCTTGTGGTGCGGTGGGAGAAAAGAGTGAGGCGCCAGCGCTTCGCTCACCTCCCCGGCCTGTCGGTTCCAATTATTCTTGGTAGAGACTTCCTCGCCAAGACGGGCATTGTTATTGACGTCTGCAACGGAGGATATAGGGAGCGAGCATGTGGCACCCTGAAACCTTTCGTTCAACCCCAAAAAGCGTCGAAAGCACATTCGCTTTCCGATGCTTCGCGCGCAGACGTACGCAACGACCGCCCGAAGAAGAGCCTCGAAACGCCTTCGGCCCGGCTGAGCTACCAGCCTGTCGACCGCGTCGAGAGGAAAAGCGCGGAAGGGAACCTCTCCCCTCCCACACGACCACCTGCCCCCCCTGCGGTTGCACTTCGCGCCGCGGCGGCATGCAGGCCTCCCCACCCGCTGCTGGACAACTCAGACAGCTTGTCGGGGGAGGAAAAAGCGCGTTTGTCTCTGCTCCTAAACGAGCACGACGCCGTATTCACGGAGCGGCCTGGCTGCACTACGCTGGTTAGGCACAAAATTGAGACAGGCGACGCTGTTCCATGGAAGTGCAATCCTCGGCCAGTCAGCTTGGCTAAGAGGAAAGCGCTCGATAATGCACTGGACGAGCTTCTCGATACAGGCGTTGTGGAACGATCAAACAGCCCCTGGGGGTTTCCAGTGGTGCTGGTGCCCAAAAAGGATGGAACAACCCGCCTTTGTGTGGACTATCGACGCCTGAACGAGGTGACACGGAAGGACGCATACCCACTTCCGAGCATTCCCTCGATAGTGTCCAATGTTGGTGGAGCGAAGTACTTCACTACGCTCGATGCTAGCAGAGGATACTTTCAGGTGGAGATGACCCCCAGTGATCGAGAGAAAACTGCCTTCTATTGTCACAGGGGACTTTTCCAGTTTACCCGAATGCCGTTCGGCCTGGTCGGAGCGCCCGCGACGTACCAGCGTCTGATGGACCGTGTCCTAGGCGATGCAAGGTGGCACCACGCTCTTGCTTACCTGGATGACATTGTCGTGTATGAGGAAACCTTTGATGAGCACTTACGCCATCTCAGGGATGTACTGGAAAGGCTGAGGTCTGCGGGAATCACTCTGAACCCGAACAAGACCCAGATAGCGGCGACCCGAATAACACTGTTGGGGTTTACGCTAGACAAAGGACGCCTTCTGCCGTGCGAAGACAAGCTGCGGGCTGTTTTGCAGTTCCCGTCGCCGGCAGATATAGGCGGACTAAGACGCTTTCTGGGGCTGGTGAACTTTTATCGACAGTTTATCCCAGATTGCACAGCTCTGCAAGCCCCCTTAACAACACTGTTAAGAAAAGGTGTGAAGTGGCATTGGGGACCCGAGCAAGAGGCGGCATTACGCCATCTCACTTGCGCGCTCGCGGAAACCACAGAGCTAAGGCTGCCTGACCTGAACAGGGAATTTGTGATCCACACGGACGCTTTTGACCTGGGCTTAGGAGCAGTCCTGCTTCAAGTGCACGGAGGTAGCCTGAGACCGGTGGCGTTCGCCAGCCGCTCATTAACTCCCGCAGAGAGAAACTATTCCGTGACAGAAAAAGAATGTCTCGCGATTATCTTCGCTCTGCGGAAGTTCGACTACTATGTCGATGGAGTCGCTTTCGTGATTGAGACTGATCACATGGCACTCACTTGGCTGAGACGCCTAGGCGAGCCGTCCGGACGCCTAGCGCGATGGGCGCTACTCCTCCAGCGTTACGACTTTACCGTGCGCTACAGGAGGGGCAAGAACAACGTGGTGGCGGACGCACTTTCGCGCGCGCCCGTTGACGGCTTGGGAAGTAACAACACTGCCCACTCCGCCGCGCCCGACAGCCAGAGCAGCGCGACTGCCGCGCAGCTCACACAACGCCCCGAGGGAAGGGACACCCCGCCTTCCCAGGGCGAAAGCGTAAACCACTTTGAAGGCATCAGTTCAGTGGTGAGCGTTTTCAGCAGAAAGGAGCTGTTGGAGGCACAGCGGGAGGATCCATTTTGTCGAAAAGTGTTCGACGGGCTCAGGGAGCCGGGCGGCGCGGCCGCGGCGCACATGGAGGCAACTGGTATTGTTGTCCGTGCGGGGCGCTCGAACACAGCTGGTAATGCTGTGAGCGCGATGGATTCCTACCTGCTCGACTCCGATGGCATCCTGCTGAGATATATCCCCTCCGAGAAGGATACACACGAGTCCTTCAAGGCGGTGATCCCACGCACGTTGAGAGGAGCACTTTTACGCTACTTTCATGACACGTGCATCGCTGGGCATGCGAGTGGCCCTAAGACTTACCTCAAGTTGTGCCGCCTCGCTACCTGGCCTGGCATGAAGCGGGATGTGATACGCTACGCCCGCTCGTGCGACGTGTGCCAAAAGGTCAAGCCACGTGGTGGACGCCCACCTGGGCTCATGCAGCCGATCAATAGCCAGGTTCCTTGGCAAATTGCGGCTTGTGACGTCATGGTACCTTACCCCAGGACCCTCCTCCGCCAGCAGGCAGCCGCACCGAGACGCAAGGCTCGACAACAGAGCCCGGCGCCTCGTTACAACTTGCGCCCACGGCAGAAACAACTCTGACCAACGCGCAGGGAGTAATTTCTCCTGCTTAATATGGACGGAACACCGCTTCCATATTTCGCACCACGGCTTCCGGAGCAAGCACACGCTTTCTCTTCGGAAAAGACCGAGCGGGGTTAGACTAGCTCAAAAAAAAAGTGTAAATCTGGAAAGTAACTAGAAAGAAGAGACAGCCTTGTAGCCGCAGGCCAGCCTTCACAGCGTGCCCGGAGGAGAGCCAGCGGACGCCGCAACGACCGTTGCTGCTTCGAACACCAAGAGCCAGGCCGTTTGGAGGGCGGCCGCATTCCAAAACCAAGAGCCCGCTGTCACCACAGAGCAACCGTGCCGAAAAACAGCTTCCGGTCGGCCGCGGGACGAGCGAGCGAGAATTCGGAGAAACAAGGGCCTGTGTCTACCATGGCGAAAACTGCAGCAGAGAAGCCGCCTTGGAGTTCCCCGTGTCCTTGCGGCAGCGGCTTCGCCCACGAGAGAAGCTTGGTGTCCCGCTGGGCCCGCCTCGCAAGTCCTCCGCGGCAGAGGGAAAATGGGTCGGCGCGCGTTTGCCACCCCCATCGAGAGGAAAAGAGGGCGAGCCAAGAGCGAGCGGTTCGACCAGCTGAGTGGAGGCCTGCTGAACGCTATACAGTGGGATGACACGGTGCGTAATTGCCCTGAGCCTGCCGGGCGCCCGCGCGTCCCGGCAAAGCTGCCCTGGCCGACTCACGGGACCTGCGGTCATCGACCCCCTTCAACCCTGGGCTCCACGGTCGTCCATGGCGGTCGTCTACACTGCCTTCCTGCCCTGGCGTCCACGGCCTTCGACGACGGCACTGCTGGCTGTGAGCTGAATCTTTTCTTTATTGGTTTTTAAAGTTAAACGATGTTTCGCCGGCCCCACTCGGTACACCCTTCGGTGAACGCGGTCTCTTTTCGGCCGTAGGGCAGTTTTAAGGAGGGGAGGATGTGGGGATACACATGAATCCCCTGCCCCATTGCAACGGCCGCGCGTAATTATCACGCGATGCTATGCGCGCGCCGTTCGGGAGGTTTTGCGAGGGAGGGCACTCACGCCACCTCCGCTTCCTTTCGCTCCCCGCAACGACGCCGCCGTGGAGACTTTCCCTCTTTCCCCTCTTACAACGGAGAGACCTCCTCTCCACAGCCCGGGAGGAGACGCTTTTCTCCCGAGGCTCGCTTGTCTTCTGCCGGGAGCCGTGCACACGCACGGATCAGAGATCTGCCACGGAGACCGCTGCCCTTATCGCCCGGCCACCGTGTGTGACTTGACCGCCGCGGGCCGTGAGCGAGGAACCACGCGAGGTGAGCGGAACCTTCTTCCCCCACATTTTTGCGTGCGTTCTGCCCTTTGTGTTTTTCACCCCCGTACGCGAGCGGAACACTCTCCCTCGTTACGGCGGTTGTATTGTTGCTGCTGCATTGTATTGCTCGGGAGCAAAAAACGCTCATCCGAGTAGCATACTCGTGTTTGTCCTCTCTGGCCCGAACCCGCCGTGGTTGCGACTCACCGCACCGCGGGTTGGGGGTCACAGCTCTGACTGCTAGGGCTGGCACGCTGGTGCTAGAGAGCGACAACTGCTTCTAGCCCTTTGAGCGTTACTACAAGAATAACCCCCATAATGTGATCTGGTCTTCTTTACTGTTAATGTTTTTATATATTATGCAATCATCCGCAAACATGCGAACAGTAGCGTCAATACCACTTGTTATGTCATTTATATATATTAGGAATAGAATCGGCGCTAATACCGTGCCTTGCGGGACCCCTGAAGTAACTTTTATGTACTCGGATGAACATCCGTCAAACTGAAAAAACTGTTTGCGATCAGAAAGATATGCTGTTATCCAGTCAGTAGTCGTATTAGTACCGAGACCGTTTTCGATTTTTTAGATGAGTTCGGGATGGGACACGCGATCAAAAGCCTTTGAAAAGTCGAGGAAAAGCATATCGATGAGGTCAGTTTTAAAGATTTGACTAGTTTCATGATTCCTTGGGGTGAAAATGTGATATCTGGCATGACGGGATGGTTATGCGAGGAAATATACGGGAGGTTATCATCTGGTTCTCTAGTAAAAATGGAAGAGAAGGTCAGATTGAGTATTTCCGCTACCTCGCCACTGGGAATAGGCTGACCTGCCTGATTCATTAATGAAACTGATTTTTCATTCTCTTTGGGATTAATTGCTTTCCAGAATTGTTTTGGGTTAGTTCGAAGTAAGTTAGGCAGGGTGGTTTCATAAAAAGAATGTTTGGATTTAGTAATCTCTCAGTTATATAATTTGGATGCGGTGCGGTATTTCTGCCACGATTCTGGACTCCTAGTACAGGGGTTCTCAAACTATTTTGCTTGGAGGAACCCCTAAAGCCTTCAATAAGTTTCAGGGACCCCCCCCCCCCCCCCCCCCGCCCCCCCGCTTTCACTTACCAGCAATGTTGGCGAGTGCATTTTTGCAAAGGGAAAGTTGCAGAGGTTAAATGTTTATTGCACAGATTAATACAAATACTAATGTGATGTGTGATGGGTGATACGGCTTCCCTTTTAAGAGCAAGTCAAAGCGTGGCTCAGTAGCACTCAGAGCCAGTCTCATATCAGCTGCCGGGTCAGGGCCGGTGAGGGTTCTCGCGGAACACAAGAAGACAGCCCGCGGAACCCCTGTGTTCCGCGGAACCCAGTTTGAGAACCCCTGTCCTATTAAATTTGGCTGCTCGGAATAGGCGATTCTTCTTGGGTTTAAGACTCTTGAGTGCAGAATTAAACTAGAGGGAGGAACTACGCTCGCCAATGCTTACGTTCGGAATATAGGTATTGATTAGTTCCTGCATTTTAGCCTTAAACATTGACCAGTTTTCCTCGACAGATCGCGTGCTAAAATCAACAGATATTAATTCCCAAAACCTGATTAGTTCTTTGTTGAAGTCTAGATAATTACCTTTGTCATATAAGGTCAGTTTTTTGTTGCTTTTCGCTGCGCGGTTCAGTCTGGTGAGGAATGTGCCATGGATTACTTTATGATCGCTAATTTGATCTAGGTATGACAGTGAAGGAATTCTATCGGGGTGGGTTGTAAGTACAAGATCTAGTATGTTAGCTGAATGGTTGGCATTCCTAGTTGCCGATTCAACAATCTGGGATAGTGAAAATGTTATGCATGTGTTAACAAAATTGCTTTCAGTATTATCTTTCGAAATGGAGAGGGCAAGGTCAGACCAAGTAATATCGGGAAAGTTGAAATCACCGAACATAACAATGGGGGCATGCGGATATAGAGATCTTACAGAGTTAAGTGCGTCATGGAACTGGGGCACGAATGAGTTGTCGGAACCAGGAGGGCGATAGCATGCGCCTAGGATGATATGGGGGTGAGCAGCTGTACAGAATACGAACACGATTTCTAAAGAAGTGTGAATGGATATTCGGCGGCAATTCAAATCAGGATGAGGAGCGATGAGAACACCACCGCCGCGTCTGTTGTTGCCGTCCGCACGAAAAATTTGGAAGTCTGGGTGGGAAGGAAAAATCTCTGAATTATCTATAGATGAATTCAACCATGTCTCCGTTAACGCGATGATGTTAGAATCTGATGAATCGATAAGGTTATCAAGGATGTCGCGTTTGGGTAGCACGCTCCTAATGTTTGTGGAAAGGAAGGAGAGGGATTTCTTTCCACTGTCATCGTTGGCACGTGCCAACTGCTATGTTGAATGAAGAACAACTTGTTTGCTGGCCGGGTAATAAACGTACGTGTCCTTTCCTGCTTCCAGTCTGTTGTGTCCTTTCCTGCTTCCAGTCTGTTGTGGCGAACAGTGCTGCGAAAGCTTTGTTTTTTTTTAATTCAATAAGTGTTTTCCGGGCTAAGCGAGTGGCTGGAGAAAGGTCTTGGGCAACGCTAATTTTAGAGTGTTTGTTTGCCCTGCTAGTGGTCAGCAGTTTTTCTTTATCCTTAAAGTGGGCAAACCTCACTAGAATTGGTCTCGTTTTGTTCTGAGAAAAGGACCCAAGCCTATGGGCACGCTCTATGTCCCTCGCTTCAATGCACAATTTCAAGTGTTCCTTGGAAAAGGCAATTACCTTTTCCTCTGAGCTCGCCCAACTTTCATCGCACTCATTGTCCACCCCGTAGAACACCACGTTGTTACGCCGCGCCCGATCTTCGGCATCGTTTCCTCGAGCAGTTAACTGCTCAATCTGACAAGCGTTTGCCTCTGCGAGCGTCTGAACACTTTTTACATCTGCCTTGATTGTCGTTAGAGATTGGCGCTCTTCTTCAATTTTAGTTATTCTTTCTTTGATCTCTTGCAGCATTTTATCGTTTTCAGTCTGCATTTTATCGTTTTCAGTGTGAGCAAGTTAACTTTTGTCTTTTTAAACTTTGCCTTGTGTTTGTGTGAAACTGGCAATTCGAATTCTTACCCATTAACACAGTCATAGTGGGTACTTCATCTTCCATAGATTGCACAGGTGAAATTCAAATTATGATGTTATGCAGGTGAAGTGCCTGCTGTCCAATGGTGAAGAGGTCTGAAAAGAGCTGTCACTGAAAAGGATGTCTCCGCTGTCCAACTGTGGGGCTGTCTTCCTTGCCTGTGCCCGTTCAACGTGTATTGCAGAACACATGTAAGTACTGAGTTTTCTAAAGTGCGTTTTTCTAGAACTCTGTGTTGAGATCAGTGTGTTGCACCAGTGTGCTTTGAACCAGTGTTGACGCCATATGCTGGCATTTCCCTTTGAAATAGAGTATGTGTGTTTCTTCTCAATAAGGCGTCATCCAATACTGCAACTTTGATTCTGGATTTGAACTGGCGGGCTAAAGAGCAGCATTTTAAGGCGATATTACAGCAGGAGGACAGCCTTGTTATCCTTCTACTGTAATACCTGTGTCACATAGCACTCCTCCTAAACAGTTGTAGCAGTAGGATAACTTTCATTCTTCTACTGTAATGCCAGTGTCGCATGACACTCTTCAGAGACCAATTGTAAGAGGCTGCGGAAAAGAAACCAGGATGAAAGGGAAGACACGTATACCAAAGGACGGGCGCTGAAGTACCAACTGGTAGTTCAGCGCTCGTCCAACTACCAGTTGGTAGTTCACCGCTCGTCCTGTGGTATATGTGTCTTCCCTTTCGTCCTGGTTTCTTTTGCGCTGCCTCTTACAATGATGCTTAACCGACTAGCCCACACGAAGTTATTGATCCCGAGACCTTTCCAGCGAAGGCATCTGATTTCACTTGAGGGGCAAAATATGAAAGGCATTATAGTGCCGCTGAAATAGTAATTTAACTGTAAACCTTAAGATTTTTGCCATTTCAGTGAGTGTACTTGCTCTAATTCACATATATTTGTCTAGGAGATTGTAGAGACCTGGTTGACTCAGATTTTTGGCTTGCTACCTGATGGCATGGCTAAACAACTCGAAAAGAATAGGATATAAGACATGAATGCATGCTGCACTAACAACTGCTTACATTATCAGTTTTCCACATTATATGGGTTGCACTGTATATACTCAGAAATAGAAAGGAGCCAAGTACAAAGAAAAGCAAACCAAGCAACAAAGAGGTAAAATGCGAAATGTTACCCTCTTTTTCTCATGCACTTAGCAGCAATGGTCATAGTGAAAAATGGCATAGCAATAAAGAAGCACTTGGCTTGTAACATGCACACCTTTTTGGAAATACTAGAGTGTAGTTGTGCTTTTGCCATTCTAAGAAACTGGCTTGTCTTGCATGGCTCTGCATCTTGATGTGACTAATTGCATCATGTTTAGTTAAGAAGGCTAGTGCGTTTTAGTGCTGGTTATTGCATTACTATTTCTACTTCCTCTGTCTACTAGTGAGTCGTCAGTTTGTGTTACACTTCCTTCTTTATCACATTCAAATTTTTTAGGTATTGCACATTTCAGTGTTGTGTCAAGGGCATGTAGAAGAGCTGGAATTACAGAATTGCTCTTAGCAGGCCCAGCCTCTTGTGTAATATAAGGCAGTGCTCCTACTGTTGCATACTATATTTATTTTTGAATATTTGCTCTTACACACACTAATCTGTGATTTTCATTAGCATGAAATCATTTTCCTAAATGATTTGTGCAGTTAACGTTATAAAAAGGCAAAGTACACAATTACCGTTTTCACTTCTTTCTTACATCGGAACCTACTACTATTGCATGACACCATCATTGTGAAGGTGTAAGTTTTGTGTTTATTTTAAACAACTACATGATTTCTGACTTGTATGCTTCAACAGGCATGAAAGCATAGTACCATATGACACTATGCAATCAACAAATGCAATTCTATCTTGGCCGCGCCGGTGTAATGTCGATGGAGGCGAAATCTAGAGGCCCATGTACTGTGCGATGTCTGTGCACGTTAAAGAACCCGAGGTGTCCAAAATTTCTGGAGCCCTTCACTGCGGTGTTCCTCAAAGCCTGAGTCGCTTTGACGTTAAACCCGCAATTAACGTTTCATTCCTGGCTGTGACTATAGCATAGAAATTTGTTTCCTGTGTTCTGTTTCCTGCAGGTGCATTCATTTATTGTTTCGAGATTGAAAAGGCTGTGTACAAACTTTGGACGGAATCCAGAAGGATGCAGTATTTCTGAAGCGGGCCACCACAACTGTGTGGTGAAGAGAAGCAGTGGTACAGCGCACCTTCATTGGCAACTGCTCAGGAGAAGGATATTGGAAGGCAAGGAAAAGGCTCTACAGAAGGCACTCATGCAAGTGAAAATGGATGCACTCACAGGTGATTACTTGTTTTAGTTGGATTTAGCACAGAAGTATATATTCACTCCGTCAATGTATTCGAGAATTGCAACTCAGGATTTGTTAGTGGTTTAGCACAAAACAAAGGATAATAACAAATGTACGGGATGGAAGCTAGTGACCAATTCACTGTAGGTGTGTCATCATGGGAAGGTTTGTGTACAAGAGGTTAATTGATGGGCATAGTTCGTAGCTCATGTGAGGGACAGTATAAACAGCTTAAATGACGAGGTTCTGAGAGCAATGGGGCAGTGGATGAGCAGAAAAACTAGCCAGGAATTAACAACTTTTCATGAATGCTCAGCTGTCATGCTTTAGAAATAAGGCTGTTGGTATTTGGCAGCCAATGCTGTGAAGCTCGGCATTTTAAAAGTGTTCAGGCCTAAGGGATTCTGATCCAGTGTTGGCATTCATGGGTGCTGTCACATTAGCCATCCTCCTTTAATGCAAATAGCAGCATTTGCTAGTTGTCTTTGCAATGGGATCATTATAGCAGTGTATATCATAATAAATATATAATTTTTCTCCCTTAATCTTCAGGCACTGCCGCTACACACAAATGGATTCAAGCTGCCATCAAGGCAATGAAAGATATTCGACTTTCTCGGAAAAGATGCACGCTTTGACGCGAGGGGCGTCCAGTGTGACTCATTCGCTGCTTTTGTCTACTAATAAAGCTAAGGTTGCTCTTAGGCAAATGTGAGCGTTTTTTTTTTGTTCTTTGAATACGTACTTGCTCTTCGTGCTTGTCAAGAACATGAATCATGTAATAATTATTTGCATGCTGCTACGTTACTACCGTGCTCAAATTTGAGAGACCCCTGTGAGTTCTTGCCGAATTTTACCAAACTGCATGCGGGCGCCGCCTGACGAAGCAATCCTGTTGTCGAGACCGATACCCATATGCAATATGGCACATTTCAGCATGCACTTGCATTGGTTTCTTAATTTTCCTTACGATAGTATGTCCAAACATTGAGCATCACTATGAAGACATGTTAGGTAACAAATTTGTTTCTGGATGCTTCATTCACCCTTCCTTTGACATCATCATCCCGGAATGCTACACCAACCGCACCAGGAAACAGTAAACCAAAGCACACCAGAGCTGGTATCAGCCGGCTGGATCACACCAGATGAGAACACACTATGCCATGTCACACAACCCATTTCTGAAACCCTGGTCTGGAAACACCAGGAAGGGTAATTCGCCAATTTTCTTTTATGCGAGTGTACCTGTGATTAAAGCCCCTCGATAATTTGAAAGTAGCGTCTTTCTGTGAACTATGCCGCCGCGCCGCGCACCCTCGCCGATCCTCCTCTCTCATCTCTCCCATCGGCGCTTTTCTCAACGGTGTTTGGCTCCGCGGGCGGTCTCCCGGAAAAGCGCGCGGAAAGTTCGCTCTTTTTGTGTTTTCATTTTTCGTCGGCGCCATTTTTTGGCCAGCCGCCTCTGCTACGACCGAGCTCCCTGGCATTGTGCGCTTGCACTTCGCGTTATTCGCGCTCTTTTAGTGCAGCGCTATGCCGAGTTGCTGCGCACTTCAGTGCACAAGCCGGCGTGAAAAAGCCTTTGTTCTTTTCGCGATTCCGAGCGGCAAGAAATACAGCATTAGAAGAAAAGCGGCTGCACCACATCGGCCGCAGGAACTTTACCCCGACGAAGACTGCCCACCTCTGCGAGCAACTGTGCATTTCTTCCAAGCGACTCTGTATATTGAAACTGCATGCATGCGCATCACAAAGCCAACAACCTCACTTAATTCACTGATCATTTTGCGTCGTTATGCGTGTTATTGTTGTCACTTCATGGTTCCGCTCAACGTGCTATAATAGCGGCGGCTGATGCATACAATGTGTGTGCATGTGTTAGCAAGTGTAGAAGCGAAAGTGTTGGTATGCGTGCAGCGGTATCCGCGGTGCGGTAAATTTTTCGAACCTCTGGTAATGGTGCACATCGCAGTAATGCGGCGCCTGTCCTGAGCGAGATTTAACCTAGATTTTTTTTATGAATGCGACTTGTCTAACGATCTACGCTTATTTGTTGTTTTGCTGAACCGTTACGCTTCACCAGGTGAGATTATCAATGCCACAATCTCGGAAAAGACCTCGTACTGCATGCACATAAATAATTCATTTTTTAATAACTTCAGAGCTTTCCATTGTTGCCTGAATGTACTCAAGTATTGTAATATCCAATGCATGCCATTTTTGTATATTCATTGCTACAGTTTGTGATCATTTGCTTTAGTTGAGCATGGTCGCGGACCCTTTTGTTGAATACATCATCCGCTCAAAAACAATAGGCCTACATCTGAGCTGTTTCAATTCCCTAAGTATGTTTTTGTTTTCTGTGTTTTGTTTTGTTTTGAGGACTGCACCCAACGGGTGACAGATGTCCACAGCTGGCTTATTCGTGGTTTTTATGTATATTTTCGGCGTAAAACTACACGACTCATCTGTAATAAACATTGCATCTGAAAAACTGTGTTTCATATTGTGACATGTATTTATACGCAAGACTTATATTAGTCAAGCACTTGCTTTAGGATAGCCTTGACTGTGGCTGACCAAATTGCTAAGACCCTACAACTTTCTCTTGGGTTTTGTCACGGTCGTTGCTATCAGTTTTTTTCTTTCCTAACGCAACATCTCTTTAAGCGGATTAAAAAAGGAATAGAATGTGGCCGGAAAATGCCCAAGTGTGCCAAACTTTGGGGGTGGTCTACCTAAATTTGGAAGCCAACACTGAGTTTCCCATAGTCAAATTAGGTTGGATCCCAATGTTGGTCAAATATGGATGACGTCAAATTTATGGGTTCCAGAGAGACAAATTTTGGGGATAGCCCACCTAATTTTGAAGCTCACCATTCAATTGGCCATATTAAAATTAGGCTTGACACCAATTTTGATGAAATTCGGACAAGGTCAAATTTCTGTGGTTGAGAGGGCCAAATTTTGGGTTGCGGATACTTTCCTTGAATGACGGAAAATCGGTGCGCGGATCTTTGGCTCTCGGCTTCGGCTCGACATCACCTCAAGGTCGCCGACAGCGGGAGCTGAAGTCGTTTCATGCTTAATAGAAAAAAGTTCATATTCGTTTTTAAGCCACCGCGAAAATTCTCAACTACAAAAACGATTAAGCCGTTGCATGTGCACTGCGCGGTGCCAAATTCAGACTGAATCTTAATGAAAAATTTTAGGACGGCCATCGAAGCAAATGCCCCAGCTTGTTCCCAGCAACCATCCCACTTCTGAAACTCCACTCGTGAACAACTTCATAAACTGTACTTCCGCGATAATTAGTTCGAAGTGAATCTACATTTAACTAAACATTGGTATGCTGAAAATATCCAGGAATGTTCAAATATATTGTAAATATTATGCTTCATATACTATGCTATGTTGAGACAGACGGTATTGAAAAGTCAAAAAGAATGTGAGATGTATGCAGCAAGTGGTCTTGTTCGTGCCGCAAGCGCTCGTAATTGGCACTTTCATGGCGCGTACGACACGCTAATTTATGTGGCTCGTGGTAGTCACGCGTGTCGCATGTCTTTCTCGTGTTTTTATGCAATAACAGAGCGTGGAAAAAGCGCGAACTTAAGAGCGCGCGCATGCGTCGGCCAACTGCCCGGACGGGGAGCCAGCGATGGCCAAAAAAGCGTGCTGTGTGCACCGCGCGCAGCCGCCGGGCGAGGATATTCGAGGAGGAAAACGCCGGAGTGGAGGAGAGTGTCGCTACTTTCATATTATCGTGGGGCTTTATCTGTGATGCGCCACCAGCGCCCTTCAGCACTAGCGGCGGCCTGACGCTCGCTCAGGCGAGAGAAGTAAGGAGAAGAAAAAGAAGAGAGACACGAGGCGCAGCGCAAGCGGCGCGAGGAGACGAGCTCGGGGAACGGAGCAGGCGAGGTTACGGCTGAACGGCTTCTTGAACCCGGGTGACCAGGCCTGGGGAAGCTGTCCTTGCCCAGTTCAGGGCAACCAGGAGCCTGCCGTCTCCTGTCTCCTGCCTGCCTCTCGCTGCCTCGGAGAGCGGGCGCTGTGCCGGGCACGGGCAGGTGCTGCCAGCCCGGAGATCCTGCCGGCCTTGCTGTCAGATCGTGCCTGCCGTCCCGTGGCTGGGACTCCCTGCTGAGAAAGGGTGCCTTCCTGACCGTGCCCGGGTGTCCAGACCTGGGCGGCCGTCTCCTCTCTGATGCGTCGTCAGCGCCACTGGTGCTGGTGCTCCGCGCCCGACTTTCGGCCGCAGGGAGAACAGCCCCGCGGAGGTATTTGGCCCCGGCGCCTTTCTGGCGACGGGCAGCGGGATCTCACACCGGAGCCACTCCTCGACCCTCGGCAGCAGAGCTCCCTACCAATCAGTGACTGCTCTCCCGTTTTAAGTAAAACCATTTTTGTTACATCTACAGACGTGCTCGGTCTGGGACGATTTTCTGGATCCTCCGGGGCCCCACCTCGGAGGACGCTCGAACCTGCTGGGGCCTTTTCCCCTCACAGTATCGCAGTGTTGTGATTTTGAGATCACCACACGCACATAGCGGATGCACTATGTAGCTCGGAACACTGTGGCAAGGTAATAAACAACCAGTAAACTTTCGACTGGATGTATTTAGATCTTTTAATAAACAGTCAGTTATATGTGAACTGCAGTTCAATTAAATAAAAATGCCAAGTAATAAACTGGCAATTAAATGTGAAGTGCAGGTTTGTAAACAATCAGTTAAATATGTATTGCCAGTCAATAAAAACTCAATTCAGATCTATTGAATTAAATTATTAAACTGCCAATTGGAATACGGTGGCCAATTTTAAATTGAAACTCAACACAAAAAAGTCTATAAACTGTAAATTAAACCGTAAAAGAATTTATAATAAACTGGCAATTAAATGTTAACTTAATATGAATTCAGTGTTAATTTCCATGCAATTAAATGTGAACTGCAGGTTTATAAACAGTTGTTTAAATATGTATTGCCAGTCAATAAAATCTCAATTTGGATCTATCGAGTTAAGTTAATAAACATCCAATTGGAATACGGTGGCCAATTTTAAATTGAAACTGAATAAAAAGAGTCTATAAGCTCTCAATTAAACCGCAATACAATTTATTGCCGAGACTCAATAAGTATTTAATTAAAACTGGGTAGAAATTTCTGTAAGGGTTCTGCATGATCTTTCACATGCTCGCATTGGCAGTTCCTGCAATGGGCGCCTGTGTGGGAAAGGGGTTCATTTTTCCGCGTATTCTCATGCTCCAACAGGCGCTTATTCACACACCTGCCGGTTTTGCCAATGTACATAGCACCGCATGAAAAGGGGACCTGGTACACCACCCCCACTTCGCAGGGTACCGCCGGGGACAAATGCCGCACCTGGCAGGCACCCCTCTTGCCTTCTAGCCTCTGGCTGATCTGTTTGCACATCGTGCTTACCTTTCTGGGCGCAGAAAAGACGACGTCAATGTCGTATCTGCCTGCAACTTTTTTCAGCCCATGTGATAAGCAGTGTGCATACGGGACCACAGCCGCCCTTTTCTTCTTTTGGCCTTCTTTCGGCTGAACGCCATTCTTAAGCTGCCTGAGAAGCTTCTCCGCTGTTCTAGAAATGAGTCGATCAGGGTACCCATTCACACGTAACCTGCTTGCTTGCGCCAAAATGCTTTGTCGCATCCTTTCATGGCAAGATTTCCTGAGAGCTGATTGCAAGCAAGAAACGGCAATGCCCTCTTTTAAGAGCTTAGAATGACCAGACCGGAAGTTAAGCAAGGGTTTGGCTCGGTTGTACCCGTGCTTGTTTACGCAGTGCGACAATGTGTGGCAAGCGATGATGCGATCGCACGCCTGAGAAACACTTGACAACCGGGTTGCTGACATCGCGCAGGACCGGCGCTTCTCGCTTCCTGTCCCGGCTTCCTCCGATGTGATCAGTACTTTATTTTAAACTACTTTATCCAGAAGTATGTTTGGCGACCGTTCGCTTTAACTGAAACGGCCTAACTTGTTATCCACAAACTAGGGACGGCGACGACTGCAGCTGGCCGTAAAGCACGGCTCGGCAGTCCGGGACACACCGGCGTTTCTCGGTCATCCTATGCGTGCCCTACGATGCAAGCAATAGTTGATTTCATGTCACTGTTGCCAAAACTACACTCGTTGACCATTTGCATTCGCTAAAGTTTGTTATTCGCTCTTCACAACCGCCGCAATCACAGAACCAACCCTGCGGACCTGCTAGGCATAGTCGTCGCGGAAGGGAAGAGAGTCGTTGTCGACTGCAATTCATTTGGCAAGCGCCAATCGCTGGTGTTTTTTTTCAGGTGTGCACAAGTGAAATATACCGTTCGTTTCGCTCATTTAGAAGCGCGAACATATTCACATCGGTGGGGGCCTCATCACCGTGCTTTCGCTCAGCCGCCGAGGCTGGTCGGATTCGTCGGTGTCGTTGGCCTGAAAAGAACTTGTCCCATTACAATCATAATATAGTAAACTAGATATTTCACTGTAATCACATGCTGCTGTTGAGAGTGATATAGAGTGTCGTTGCCGGACTAGAGTGACCGTCGCCGTCGTCGTCGCTGTACACTGAAAACGAGCTGAGGGTTCGAATGCGTTTGGAAAGCGCCGTGTAGCACTGCGGGAGTCCGTCGAGTCCGAATGTCAATCCAATCCTCAAATGTCATTCGACTAAGATGTCATTCGAACGTTGCCGTGTAGCACAGGTATTAAATGCTTCAAAACCTGACGTATCTTTTAATTTTATGAATTTCCAGTATAGTGCATTTTTAAATTTAATTTAACTAGAACGTAGCTTGTAATCCATGGTTTCGCGAGTTTTTGGTACTCCAGCGTGTAGTGTAAGGAAAATGCTCTTTGTATATGTCTGTAATATCCGACAAGAAAGCGTCATACATGAAATCAACATCAGTGTTTTTAAGAACATGAGCCCAGTTGTGGGCTTGAATATCAGTGAAGAAAGTTGGGCGAGTTGGTACTTATACATTATTCACAACAGCGCACGAAACACCACCCTTTTGTCCGTGTTTCGTGTGCTGTTGTGAATAATGTACTTGAATATCAGCGCGAAAACTCTTTAAAGAAGCATTAGAGATCTTTTGAAAAAACCATGTAGATGAGTTTTGTATCTGTGCTGCTGTTTTATATTGAAGAAATGCAAAAGTAGCCAAGTGACCACTAATGTCCCGAACGAGGGTACCTGAAGTTGAAGGCTTGTCGACGTTGGCGACAAAGATATCAGTTAAAGTTTGCGAAGAGGATGTTTACGTGTAGGCTCATTGATGAGGTTGACGACGCCATAGGCATCGAAAACTGATAGCACACCAGTTCGATAGCTCGAAGAGATAGTCAGGTCAATGTTAACGTCCCCACAAAGAAATAAGAGATACTTGTTAAAGATATGAAGCCAAAAAGCTGTTCAAGAAATCGCAGAAGGACGGTGATATTTGCATCCGATCGGCGATAAATCGCGGTGAAAAATCTACAGCCATCTCGAACAGTCAGTGCCTCATAGTTATCATTCGACGCAGAAAAATCTTCAACAATATGCGCGTTAACACAGTGCTTTAAAAGGAGTAGCAAGCCGCCGCGGTGGCTCAGTGGTTACGTTCTCGGCTACTGGCCCGAAAGACGCGGGTTCGATCCCGGCCGCGGCGACTGAATTTCGATGGAGGCGAAATTCTAGAGGCCCGTGTGCTGTGCGATGTCAGTGCACGTTAAAGAACCCCAGGTGGTCGAAATTTCCGGAGCCCTTCACTACGGCGTCTCTCATAGCCTTAGTTGCTTTGGGACGTTAAACCCCAATAAACCAAACCAAAAGTAGCGGCAAACCACCACCCCTTTTCTGTGGACGACAAAGCGCAAATCTTTTATAATCAGAACGATCAAAGGTACAGGAGACTTCGGTGTACCAAGTTTCAGGTACATACTAGCATCAAAACTTGATATTCACTGAATTCAGTAGAAGTTCAAAGTCATCGTACTTATTTTCCAGCGAACAGGAATTTAGGTGAAGAAAAGACAATGTACCTTCAGGTTGCAGGAGTTTAAGGCAGTCGGGCTTCACTGGCATGAAATTTCATGTTTCTGCGTGACTCATTGCGTGACTCACGATGTCCCATCATCGCTAGTCATGTTATCTAGGTCACTCAATGATGCGATATGAATCACAGACGAGCCATCTTCCTTGCATGCAAAAATTTTCCGTCTTTAAACCATGCATACTTCCATCCAACTTGCTTTTATGCGAAGCATATTAACGTAGGTTTCGGGCCTTTGCGCGACGCCCGGCGGTGGCCACCATTGACTTCCAAGTAGGTCACGTGATGACGTCACACCGGCTGCAGATGAGGCCTCATATCGCGCCGTCGGTCGCCTCCCGGCGGTGGCCACCATTGACCTTGAAGTGAGATCACATGATGTGACGTCACGTGATGACGTCACACCGGCTGCAGATGGGGCCTCATATCGCGCCGTAGGACGTCGCCCGGCAGAGGCCTCCACGCATGGAGGAAGGAAACCACAGGAGAGGCCCTCGCTATCCGAGCCGCGTTACAAAAAACGTGCAGGAAGTCACGTGGTTTCGCAAGGCCTACTGGGATTCCTTGGCCGGCGGCGCAGCCAATAGCAGCGTTGGGCGCAGCGGCGTCGTCTGCTTCACGCATCACCCATGTCGGCAGAGCCGGTCGAGTAGAGTTGGAAATTCGCATTTTTATTCAATCGTTGTGGTCCGCGGGAGGCACAAAGTTCCAGAGGCCTGTAGTCGGTGCCGGTCTTCATTGCTGTGCGCTTAGTTCATTCAGGATGCCGTCTTGACGAAAGCGGTTGTTTTGGAAGCCCGCGACAGCTTTCTCTGAAAAGGCTTGGCGCTGCAGCTTCGCTATTCTTTTTTGGCTTCGCGTTTTGTGCGGTTGCGTCCCTCAACGCTGCTAGTCTTGTTCCAAGGAGAAATTGACAGTGCCGACGGCTCATAAAGCGATAGACGACGGTGACACGCTGCTTTATATGGTTACAGCAGCGAGGGAAGAAAAAGCCATTTGCGAGTCGGCGCTTGTTTTGTGTATGTATACGTGTTCTGCGTGTTCCTTCATTTTTAAGGCGGAAGCCATTAATGCCTCATCGTTGTAAGCAGGAGCTGTCGACAAGAAATGTCACGCTTTTCAGTTGGTCGAAACGGTCGTAACGTCACAGTGCGCGAATTTCAAACGGGGCCAATTGCACTTTGGCTACTAACCATGCAACCAATTAAAGGGATCGTATATTGATGCTCCAAGTCTGAGTTTAGTTAATTGCTTACTTAACCAATTAGTCCAATTAACCTTTCTAGTCAGGCCAGATAAATAAATAAAACCGAGTAAGAAATTGGCCCAGCTTGGGAATCGAACCCTGGTCTCCGGAGTGCGAGTCGAGCACACTACCACTCGGCTATGGCAGCTCGATGGTTTGGGATGAACAAAGGTGCGTCTAGTGAATACGGTGTCTTCGTTCACTCCCATCTTCCTCCCTTCCCGTTACAGCGAGGTTCAGGTGTGCACCGAGATATGCGAGACAGATACATTTCCTTTCCTCAAAAAAGCAATTTACTGACGAGCAAGGCGTATTTGTCCGCGTTTCAGATTGGTCCAAATTGTCGTGATGTCACCACGCGCGAATTTTGACGGGTGTCCACCGAAATATGTGAGACAGTTACTGCGCAACTTTCTTTCGTCAAATACAATTTTCGACTAGTGCTACTGATATATGCGAGACAGTTAATGCGTAATTTCCTTTCCTCAAATACAATTTTCATTTTCTTCATTACGGCCCCTCTTTCTTCTTTCACTCCACTTCCTCCCTTCCTGTACAGTGCGGCTCAGGTGTCCACCGAGACGACAGAGAATTACTGCGCCATTTACTTTCCTTAAAAAGCGTTGCGTTCAAAGGGCAAGGCATCGCGCCGAACGGGTGGTGGCGTTCTATGGACTCCGTGGCAGCGCTACAACACGCTGTCGCGTTCCACTCCTAAAGGCGAAGCTTAAGCGTCATTAATTGGCAGTTAATTAATGCACCAACAAAATGTGAAGTGAACAATCGTGTAGCAGAATGCAGCACTCAGGCTTTCGCCTTTCAGCACTTTAGCCGCTAAAGTTCCTCGTAATTTTTGTGTATTTTTCCCGCGCTGTTTTAACCACGAATAAATACAAACTCGTCCAGACCGTGTCCTTGTAAGTATACCTGTTGCGTCTACATTCCCCTATGCATGACGGTCACAATTGTTGGCGACCGATATGCGTGGGCCGCGCTGTGCTCACCGAAGCGTGCAGTGCCAAGAAAGCCGCGCCGCATCCAATGGTATCCGTCAGCAAAGCGATACGCGAAGCAGTCTGAAGCGTACCATATCTGTTTACTGTACGCTGTGCGAGCGATATGTCAACTGCGTGCAAGTTTTCTCCGATATGGACCCTGTGGATCGACCGATCCGCACGGCTGTCTCGATCGAGTGCTGTTGTGCGAGCGTGATGACACATAGCCGGGTTTAGGATGCGCAGTGTTAGGTTTAAAACATTTGCGCTTAAGGGTGGTGAAGTGTAAGGCCATGCCATTGTAAGATTGAGTGTACAGCCTTTGTCAAAAGTTTGGAGCCCAGGGGGGTTTTCTTTTTAGCCACACACTGTCGTTCTTAATGGATATCTAGCGCTCCAAATTTCCTGGACATAAGAAGATTTCTGCTACTGCCTCCTGCAATAGGTAGGACATACATGAATGCTCCTGGAGTCCCATTATAAAGTTTGGAAGTGAACCCCCTGGGCTCTAAACTTTTTACAAAGACTATACCTCGCAACTTACCGTTTACCGAGATGCCGAGTCGACCTGCGACCACCTCGCCGAGTTGCAGTTTCTTGCATTCAGCTGAATAAACGCATTAGTGAAGTCCAAAATTTGTAGTTTATTGGAAAATCAAAATTATGAGCCTTAAAAAGGTTTGATACAGCACAACACTTATTACAAAACATAGCTTGCTACGTGAAGCAAGCAAAATCTTTTAACAAAAGTGATAACACTCCTGTATGGAAGGAGAACACACATAAAAAGGATTCAACAAATATACTAGAAAGAAGAAGAAATGCACAACTGAATTACATCACTTTGCAACCATGAACTATTCAATCAGAGAGAGTAAAAACATATAGGAAGGCAGTAAATGAGGGCTTTGAGACAGAAAAATATTTGTGGACCATTCTTGCCCAATTGTGTGAAAGCTTTCATTTCTCGGTAGTTGTTTCTGCATCGCAAAGTTGATAAAATTTAAGCAATGTAAATGGAAAGTAATTGGAGCACTGTGTGGAAGTGACTTGAAAAATTGGTAACAGTTGTCCCAGCTGGTGGAAAAAGTGAATCATTTTCCTCCCTTCGGCTTCATGTATTCCTTTCTGTAATATATGCAAAGAAAGAGAGTACCCTGCTGGCACTATTTCTATTGTTGCATTGTTGTATTAGACTCTGATCTGCCTAGCCTGGAACAGTATAGAAATAGCATAGTTTTCTGTTCTGTTTGTTGTGTGCTATGCGGTACTTGTGTGCACATGCTGTTTTATACTTGTCAAAACCACGAGCCAACCAATATAGTCTGCACATAAGACGGGCATTTGAGCTGTGCACAACTAAGGCATGATGACAGCTATAGAATGATTAATATAGTGTACAAATTGCGGCTGGTAGAATGATAAGGTTTTCCTCTGTATGCATATGTACCAAGTGCATGTGGAAAAGTGTTTTCATCATTTAAGAACATGAATTTGTTGCAGGTTGTAAATCTTATATTTTTTATTTATTTACATATACTGCAGGCCAATGTTTTGGCCCAAGCAGGATGGGCATACAAATGTAGCATACAGCAAAGAAGAACATATACAATGCGAGGAAGAACCCATGGGAAACAACACATTTCTTAAAAGAACAACTATATGATAAAACTAACATTGGGTAATAAATGGCAACAACACACCTCATGTATGATATGAATCCAAAATGCATCACAAATAACTCTTCTGGAAGGAAAACAGGATATGTTAAGTATGCAAAATATGGCTTTCTAGTCCTTTCACAAAATCTTTGCTCTTAAAAATGTTGGGTGGTAAAGAATCCCCTTATATGCTAGAACTTATATGCTAGTGCTTACTCTGTTGCTGCGTGCAGTGGGATGATCACCCCCTTTTGACACTACTAGTTTGAAAGGCCAAAATAACCTTTAGTTGTGTTGAATATCTAGAACTAAAATTGTAAGTATGGTACACTAATTACTCTCTTGATTATTCCGGCTTCTATAGTATGAAAAACATGCACTCCATATTTTTACAAAATACGATAGTTCAGTCACCCTGTACCCTAAAGGACAGTAGTGCAGGCACGCTAAAGAAAGCTCTGGGAGACTGCGAACTGCAGCCTTTATTCTTGAACATCAGTGACCAATAGTACATGTCCATCTGTGAAGCTACAGCATATAGATTCATGAACAAGAACTAGCATTTGCACTCTGGACATGTACTGCTGATGTTACTTAACTGACTTCTTTTTGAAAATGTGCGTATCGTTCATTTACCACAAAAGACAAATATCTGATTTTAGGAAGCAGGTAATTTCTGGTTGATTCAGTAGCAATCAAGCTAAATCAAAGCCCTGATTACTCTTGAAAAAACTGACAGTGACTGCCATCAAGCATGAGCCTAAGTCGGTGGTGTACATGACGCATTCACATTACAAAGCTATTCTTTTCAATACTCAGTATGACAGGTTATAATGTACTCTAAATTGTGAGCGGCCGTTTGAATAGAATTTTATTTTGACAAAGTCAGACATTTACCGTATTTACTCGAGTAATTTGCGCCCGCACTTAGATTGTGCACCCCAAAAAGTTCAAACATTTAGCCGGATTAAAAAAAAATACTCGCACATTTTGCGCACTATGCTGAGCCAGACCACCAGCATGTATACGCGGGTGCGAACTCTGCGCCGTTTACTCGGCTTGCTCGCGCTGGCGGTCGCTATCCCGGACGAACAGCTGCGCGCGCCCCAAATCCAAAACTCTACCGTACCGTTTGCTATACGGTTTGCCGCTAGTCAGCCGGGCCACACGCAAGGGCCCCGTTTTATTGCCCGTTATCTCCTCCCACTGCTGACTTCGCGATTGAATCTTTGCGCGTTTATTGCTTTGAGCTAAGCACGTGCCGTCATGCCACCCCGCGGGGAGCTACATAGCGTGGGCGGGGGCGGACGAGTCAACCTTTTTGTTTGCCAGCGAGGGGTGCCAACCTTTTTTTTTAGGACGTGTTCGGATGACTCGCTTGCGCGTAAATTGCGCACCCTCTTTTTGGAGCCCTAATTAAGGAAAAAACGTGCGCAAATTACGCGAGCAAATACGTACGGTGCTCTATATGCCTTATGGAACTTCTTTATGATCTCCTTTGTAAACGAACTATAGTTTTAAGGAATCACAGTGCTCTCTTAGTTATAAAACAGTGACACTTCCCAGGCGCTATGGCCGAGATAACAACAAAAAAATGCACCGCCATACAGATTACTGCTAGGCGCAAACATTTGCACACTACAAGTAATAATATCAAATGGAAATTGTGCCCCAAAGAAACTGTGGTGTGCTCGATGCTATAGATGACAAGTATCTCTTTTTATTTCATTCTAATGAGGGAGTGCGTAAGCTAATAAATAAATAATCATGTACAGTAACCAGAATTTCATCAGAGCCATATATAAACCGCAGCCAGTTTAGCAGTAATGACACAATTACTTTTTATCAGTGCGGGAATACTGTAGCCGCGCTACTCGATCATAACGTCTAGCTAAAGCCATTTATTCGCAAATCATTCTATTTCTTGCATGAACACCTACAACGTCATATTGAGAGCATACATGCAGTCAAGCTATACACCTTCTCAATAAGAGCATTTCTTTCCAATCTCTTCAGAATGTATCGAGGTGGTTCCTCACCTGAAGGGGGACGGCATCCGCACGTATACGAGCTACGAGCGGCGACATCCGATCGAAGTGCTCGGGCAAAAAATGTTCTGAACATACGCAGGTCCATGGTTCCCAGTCGCTTTGGCCTGGTCTAACGGCCTCAGTCCACTGCCTCCTTCACTCTGGATCTTTCGGAAACCTGTTTGAAAACAATTATTCACTGCACTCGGACAAAGAGCCACCAATAAGGCCGAGACAGTACGAATACCACGTTCACGCCGTGTCGTGCGTTATGTTCTGCGAGCATGCATTTTACTCATTACGCAGTCAATTAAATACGAAAACAAAATGCAGTATACTTACGTGTGGAAAGTGACGCCCGGTTCTTGTCCTGGCGTGCGCGACCAACATCCAGCAGCTGGACATCGCAGCGTCTTTGTTGTCAATGGGAGCAGAAGTCTCACTTTCCGCCGTGTCTGACAGCTGCCGACTGCCTGGCGCGGCGCGAAATCGTCTGCTCGCGCCGCTCGCGTTCATCTTCGCGGCGCTCGCATGCCATTGGCTGAGAAAACTGCCAAGTGTCATGGCGGAACCCTCGCTTCCGGCTTCAAAAAATGTGACGTAGCAGCCTCTCCTCTTTTCCTTCTTTCCTCCATGCCTCCACGCTACGGTTCGCACCGTCGCGCGCGACGCGGCGGCGGCGCCACCATCGCTGCATCACGTGATATGTGACGTCACGCCAGGGATGAGGCGGCGCGCGCCCGCCGTCGCGTCAGTCTCTGTGCCCGCAACCGCGCCAGCGTCTTTGCGCCGGGCGTGTATGCGGTCAAGATGCCTCCAAACGCTAAGGACATGCTTCGCATCCACTGGACTTAACCTTGATAAGCCTCCAATTTTTTCTTTCTGATTGTATCACCGAGTAGCTGCTTGCTGCAACGCGTGAGGTGCTCATTTATGAATACAGCGTTGGGTGTTTCGCCTCCGAAAATTGCAGTTGTGACCCGGTTTTTTTTTTGTCTTTGCTAGTACACTGTTTCTTTTACCGCGACGCATGAAACGCGTAATAATGTTCGTTTCACTTGAGTTGTACCTGGGTACTCTGTGACACGTGTCAATGTCGCTTAACGACATTGGTTTACCCACCACCTCGGCTAGCTTAATGACAACATCGCTGGGTTCGAGATCAGATGGCGCACCCTTGATTTCCATATTGTTCGAGCGGGAGTACAGCTCAAGGTGCTCTACACGCTCAACTCGCTTGCGGTTTTCATCTTTCAGTGCTTTGTTGGTTTCTTTCAATGTATTGATTTCTTTCATTAGCACTTTCACTTCTTTGATTGTTACATTCATTTTCTCACAGGAGTCACTGCAAAACTTGCTGCTGGTATGTAAGGATTGAAATTCAGCTAGAACTTTATTTATTTATTTATTACAGATACCTGCAGCGCCCGAGGGCGTTATTGCAGGGGGGGGGGAACACAATAACTTCTGCTCATTTGGCCGAAAGTACACATAATAACAGAAATACAATCACACAACTAAAAATTCAGGGGCACTTTGACTGTCTAAAGTGCGTAGAGGCGAAAGCGTTTTCCACACCACTTTCAGTGCTTCTGTGGCACTGGTGGCGTCACATGTAATTGAGTACGAATTAATAAGTGATGACAAATTACTAATTAATGGTGAATTACTGATTAATGCCTGAATACTAATTAACTGCTAATTAAGCTTAAGGTTCGCCTTTAGGAGTGGAACGCGACAGCGTGTTGTAGCGCTGCCAGGGAGTCCACGGAACGCCACCACCCGTTCGGCGCGATGCCTTGCCGTTTCAACGCAACGGTTTTTGAGGAAAGGAAATGGCGCAGTAAATCTCTGTCATCTCGGTGGACACCTGAACCGCACCGTAGAGGAACGGAGGAAGTGGGAGTGAAAGAAGAAAGACGAAGATGGCCCGTAATGAAGAAAATGAAAATTGTATTTGAGGAAAGAAAATTACGCAGTAACTGTCTCACATATCTCGGTGGACACCCGTCAAAATTCAGGGGGGGGGGGTGCACTTTTTTGACCTAAAATGTGGTCACTGATGTGTGGTTAAGATGTTAAGCTTCGCCTCTAAGAGTGGAACGCGAGAGCGTCTTGCAGCGCTGCCAGGGAGTCCATAGAACGCCATCGCCCATTCAGTTCTACGCCTCGCTCGTCGGTAAATTGGTTTTTGAGGAAAGGAAATATATTTCTCTCTCATATCTCGGTCGACACCTAAACCTCGCCGGAAGGGAAGGGAGGAGGATGGCAGTGTGCGAAGACACCGTATTCACTAGACGTGCCTTTGTTCATTCCAAACCATCGAGCTGGCATGGCGGAGTGGATAGCATGCTCGTCTCGCACTCCGAAGGCCGGGGTTCGATTCCCGAGCTCGACCAATTTCTTACTAGGTTTTATTTATTTATATGGCCTGACTAGAGAAGTTAATTAGGCTAATTGGGTAATTAAGCAACTAACTAAGCTCAGTCCCACTTACTTGCAGCATCACCATATGGTCCCTTCAATTGGTTGCATGGTTACTAGCCAAAGTACAATTGGCCCCGTTTGAAATTGGCGCACTGTGACGTCACGACCGTTTCGACCAACTGAAAAGCGTGACATTCTCTGTCGACAACTGCTGCTTACAACGATGAGACATTAAAGGCTTTCGCCTTAATAGATGAGGAAAAGCATGCACTGAAGGAAGACAACCACGCTCCACAAATAAAATAACACTAATGAAATGAAAAAGACACGCGCAAGACAACTGCGCGCCACGTCACACATCAGATAAGAATGCGCGGAATTCACCTTCCGTGCAGCACTCAGTGACGCCGGCTGGTAGCCTGTTCCACTCATTGATCGTCCGTGGAAAGAACGAGGTTTTGTAAACATCTGTGCGACACTTAATCTCTCGGATCTTCCACTGATGATCAACTCGTCTAGAAAAAAAGTGAGGTTGAAGCAGATACCGGTCTTTGTCAATGCTCAGCTTTCAAAATAGATGCGATGCATGATTTGTAATCTGAAATGTTTCCTGCGGTTAGCTAAAGAACCCCAGCCAAGGTGGTTTTTAAGAGACGTGACACTAGTTGAGAAGCTGTAATTATTGGACACAAATCTCGCAGCATTATTTTGGACGCGCTCGAGCTTATCACATAAGTATGCAAACTGGGGGTCCCATACAGGACAGGTATATTCTAGAATTGGTCGGATGTAAGTGAAATACAGGAGTTGGTTGACATTCGACGGTGCTTTATTGAAATTTCTTTTTATGAAATTAAGCATTCCGCAGGCTTTTGATGTAGTGTACTCAACTTGCCTCGTCCATGTTAGGTTAGATGAAAAATAAACGCCGAGGTACTTATATTCAAGTACTTTTTGCAAGGGAACATTATGTAGTGAGTAATTTCTTTGTAATGGGGAACGCATTCGAGTGAAAGAGACAAATTGGCATTTTGTGGCATTCAAAGACATTTGCCATGTTGAGCACCAGGACTGGATGGAATCCAAGTTTCGCTGTAGTTTTAACGCATCAGAGGAACTTTTCACAACATGGTAAACAACACAATCGTCAGCATAGAGTCGAACTTTGCAGGTAAGATCCAAAACAATACCATTGATATAAATTAGAAAAAGAAGGGGTCCAAGAACAGACCCCTGCGGTACACCTGAGGAAACCTTTACATCACCTGAGTGCGAACCATTAATCAAAACACGCTGCATGCCGCCCTGAAGATACGAATGAAGCCAATCGATGACACTGGGGTGCAGACCAAGACAACTTATGTAGCAATAGTAAATGAGGTACAGAGTCAAAGGCTTTCTTAAAATCTAGTAATACGCAATCTGTTTGAGAGCCACGGTCAAAGGAAGAAACCAGATCATTACTAAACTCAAGCAACTGAGTAGTACAAGAAAAACCTTACCTAAATCCATGCTGAACTTCTGTAAAATACCCATTAGAGTCAAGGTGTTTTATGACTGTGCTATATACGAGGTCTGTTAGAAAAGTATCCGACTTTATTTTTTTTAAGCATGAAATGCTTTTAGCTCCCGTTGTCGGCAGTGTGGTGACGTCACGCCGAGACCGAGAGCCATCATCCGGGCTCTGAACCGAGAACATCCGGGCACCGTACGAGACTTAACGAGATTTAACGAAACTCTCTAAGCCCTCCTACGCGACCGGCATGCAAGCGCCGGTTGGTCTCCAAACGAGTCACAAAAAATGACTGCTGCCAGTGCCTTCTCAATGTTTATCAAGATATCGGTCGCGCTGTGCGTTTGATAATGCACGGAATTATAATTTCCGATTTCTAATAACGCGTGCAAAAAGCACATAAATGCCACGATACACTTCGTTGTCATACGTGATCTCTTAGGGGCTTCGCGCATCGAAGCAAAGCCGCGCAGGCGCACAGGGGCCCGGGGGAGAAGCGCTGCGTTCAAAGGGCAAGGCATCGCGCCGAACGGGTGGTGGCGTTCCTCCCTTCCTTTACGGTGCGGTTCGGGTGTCCACCGAGATGGCAGATAATTACTGCGCCATTTCCTTTCGTCAAAAAACCTTGCGTTCAAATGGCAAGGCATTGCGCTGAACGGGTGGTGGCGTTCCTCCCTTCCTGTACGGTGCGGTTCGGGTGTCCACCGAGATCACATTAGGCCCGTAAACATTTCATGCTTACTCTACTCTCGGTTACGGGAGAGGCAGAGATTTTTTTTTTTGCGAACACCTGATGGATATGAAACAAGCGCGCTTACAGCAGCCGACCTTGAACCCTCGTGCGCATGCACGAATTTTTTCCCGCCTGCCGATAGCGTCAGTGGCTGGGAAGCAGCGTTTGAGTGAGGCAGTGCGCAGTGCTCTCGTCGGTTTTTTGTTGCAAGGAAAATGGTGGAGCGAGAGGAGCAGCGCTACTACCTCAAATTTTGCCAGAAACTTGGCGATAGCCAAGTGGAAACCATTCGAAATGTTCAGACGGCTTTCGGTGATGATGTTATGAGCAGCACACAGATTAAGCAGTGGTACAACTGGTTTAAAGACAGCCGCACATCAGTGGAGAGCGAGCCACGCTCCGGTCGGCCATCAACATGCCGAAATGACCAGGTAATGGCCGAAGTGAACGCTGTGGTGATACGGGACTGTTGTGTGACTATCCGAGAAATTGCGGGAGAGGTGGACATCAGCAATTTTTCTGCACATTCCATTATCACCGAAGATTTTGCCATGGAGAGAGTGGCAGCGAAATTCTAGCCGAAGCTGCTGACGGTGGAGAAAAAGCAGCTTCGTGTTGAAGTCTCACAGGAGATGCTGGATTCCACAAACAGTTACCCTGACTTCACCGACGCCGTAATCACTAGTGACGAGTCTTGGGTGTACGGGTACGACCCGGAAACCAAATCCCAGTCGTCACAGAGGACGCATTCCACGTCACCAAGACCAAAGAAGGCCCGCCAAGTGCGCAGCAATGTCAAAGTGATGCTGACTGCTTTTTTGACTCCCTCTGTGTGGCACACCACGAGTACGCACCCCACAGTGTGAAAGAATGACTAAGTAGTACTACAGGGGTGTCCTCCATCGCCTACGTGGTGCTGTGCGGCGCAAGAGACCGGAATTGAGGTCAACAAGAAATTGGCGCATCCCTCGCGGCATTGCTCCTGCACATTCCTCGCATTTGATTCAGACTTTTCTGGTGAAAAACCAGACTCCTGTAGTTCAACAGGCTCCTTACTCTCCTGATATGTCCCCCTACGACTTCTGGCTGTTTCCTAAAATGAAGAGGCCATTGAAAGGAGCGCCATTTCAGAAAAGAAAGGACATTATGGCTGCAACGACAGCAGAGCTAAATTCCATTCCGAAAAGGGCCTTTTCGGAATACTTCCAACAATGGCAGCACCGCTGGGAGATGTATATGGAGCCCCAAGGAGACTACTTTGAAGGTTATTAGGTTTCTAACGCTCCAGTTATGCCAGTTTTTTTTCTTCGGCCAAAGGTCGGATACTTTTCTAACAGACCTCGTATTATGTGCTCCAACGTTTTACAGCACACACTCGTTAAAGAAATCGGTCGGTAATTAACAACACAGCTTTTTGAACCACTTTTATGCACTGGTACCACATTAGAATTTTTCCAGTCATTTGGCAGAGACACCGACTTAAGTGATGCCCGGAACAAGATGACTAAGTAATAAGATATTTCATTCGCGCATGACTTTAAAACAAAGGTAGTAACACCATCAGGACCACCGGCAGAAGATGAATTGACATAACTAAGCAATTTTGACACACCTTGGTGAGTAAAAACCAATTCAGACATGGTTTCAGTGACAGATTCACAAGTTAACGGAAGTTCTCCGATGTAGTACATTGGCGCAAAAGAAGATTGAAAAAAAAGCATTAAAGCAGTGTTGTGTCCCCATATTGCTTTTGTGTGTGTGCGCCCCCTCCTAACGACCACTCGCATTCCCCTCCTAACGACAGTTCGCATCCTCCTCCTAACGACCACTCAATCCTCCTCCTAACGACCGCTTGCCCCTCGTCGCACGCTGTCGCCGGATGCCCCCCCACGGTGCGCCCCCGCACCCTCCTCCTGTTCTGGGAAGCCACTCCCTCCCGTGGACGCTTCTCAGCTCCCTCCTTTCTTCGGGCGGCCAGTTCGGCTCCTGCCTCGGTCGACGCTGGTCGCACCCTCATCGGCTTTAAATAAACGAAGTCTAAAAGTACCGTGTGCGTCTTTCGCTGCATTCAACACAGCGACCGGACACGACAGTGGCGACGAGGATGGGATTCGACCCGCGCTACGCAACGCTATTGACAAGCCATGGCTACGCGAGGGTTTCCCAATCAGATACCAGAATTCAACGGCTCATCGTGGTCATCGTGGGTTGGACGCCTTCAGTTCTACTTTGAAGCTAACAACATCACAGACCCAGCCTTGAAGAGGGCCAACCTGCTGACGCTGTGCGGGGAGCAGACCTACGATACTGTCTGCGCCCTTATTCAGCCAAGCACACCAGCGGCAGTGTCTTACGACGACATCGTAAAAGCGCTGCAAAAGCACTACGACCCAAGGCCATCCGAGGTCTACAGCCGGGCTCGCTTCCAACGACGAGATCAACTGGGAGCAGAAACTGTGAGCGCCTACGTAGCCGCGCTCAAGAAGCTCGCTGCCGACTGCAATTTTGGAACGCTGTCGACAACAGCTACCGGGCAGGAGGGAGACGCAGCTTCTTCTGCTAACACCACCATGCTTCCCTTGGACGTGATGTTACGCGACAGATTTGTGTGCGGACTGAGTGACGAGTCACTGCAGCAGCGCCTGTTCGCTGAGAAGGACCTCACATTCAGCAAAGCTTACGACATCGCCGTTCGAGCGGAGAGCGCCGGTCACCAGCAGAGAGGGATTCGCCGGAACACCGAGCCGGTACACCAGACAAGCAACCAGGTGCGCAAGCCTTCTGTTGTTGTAAAATCGGTCAAAAAGGCACAACGCTGCTGGCGGTGTGACGACCAACACAACCCCCAGGGATGTCGATTCCAGTCAGCCACGTGTAATTTTTGCCACAAGCGAGGGCATATCGAAAGAGCATGCATTACGAAACGGAGACTTGCCAAGATAAAGTCACCTTCCCAGCCTAATCACAGCGTCAACGCCTCAGAGAATACGCCGCTATCTGATCTCCATGGAACAACATCAGCAACACCATCTGTGTTGTACGACCTGAACACCATGAATCTCGGCACGCGACCGAAGATTTTTACAGAAGTAAGCGTACATCACCAGCTGATTAAGTTCGAGGTGGACTCCGGCGCAGCCTGTACTCTGATCAGTGAGGACACGTTCCGAACTTCATGGCCATCTGACGCACCCGCCCTGCAACAAGACGACACGCACCTGCGAACGTGGTCAGGACAGAATCTGCCACTATTGGGCTCTGCCAACGTGCAGGTTAACTACAACGGCCAGACCCATACGCTACCTCTGCTTGTTGTGAAGGGCACAGGATCAAGCCTTCTAGGGAGAAACTGGTTTTCTCCACTAGGCGTGATGATATGCGGCATACACCAGACGCCGAGCCAGAACATGGTTGGTAAACATCAAAACGCCGATGCGCTAAGCCGTCTGCCACTAGACGCAACTGTTGACGAACCATTTCCACCAGGAGACGTTCTGATGTTCGAAGCACTGCCAGAACCTCCGCTTACAGCAGGCACAGTTGCAGCATCTACGCAGAAGTGCGCAGCTCTCCGGCTAGTTTACACAGCTGTTCAACAAGGCAACGTGCATAAACTCAAAGGGGACAACTTCGACGCTTACCGCAGGCGAGCTACAGAGTTGAGCACCCATCGCGGCTGCATCATATTTGGGTCCCGAGTTGTGATGCCGAGAGAACTACGCGCACAAGCTATGTCTCTCATCCACGCCGGACATCGGGGCATCGTTGCAATGAAAAAGTGTGCCAGAAGCTACATGTGGTGGCCTGGCATTGACAACGACATCGAAACAGTGGTGCGAGAATGCAAGCCTTGCCAGAGCAGCCGGAGCGCCCCGCCGAAAGCTCCTGTCCCAGAATGGGAAAAGCCAGACACACCATGGCACACACTGCACATTGATTTTGCAGGACCAATTGAGGGCTGCACTTTCCTTGTGGTCGTAGATGCCTACACAAAGTGGCTTGAGATAAGGCAAATGGGACAGACGACTTCGGCAGCAGTCATTGACAACCTCCGATCACTATTTGCAACGTTCGGCCTGCCGCGCAAGGTAGTGTCGGACAACGGAACACCGTTTGTGTCTGCGGAGATCCTCAAGTTTTATCGCGACAACGGGATCTCATCAGTTACATCGGCCCCCTACCACCCAGCGACAAACGGACAAGCCGAGCGCTACGTAGCCGAGCTAAAACGCGCCCTTGAAAGAGATCAGACAGGCTCGCTGCAGCGCCGCCTTGCGCGCTTTCTCTTCAAGCAGCACACGACGGTTCAGAGCACAACAGGCGAGACCCCCTCGAAAATGATGTTCGAGCGTGAAATGCGAACCCAGCTCACAGCCATCCTCCCCGAGCCAAAGGCAGAGACGTTCCGGGAAGAAAAAGCAATTCCGCGCTGCGGCACGCTTAATGAGGGGCAGCGCGTCCTCGCCCGACAGTTTCTGAAAAAGCCACGCTGGGAGGAAGCTACAATTGTCAGACGCATAGGCCTGCGCTCTTGGCTCGTCAACATACATGGCACAGTAGCACGCCGACATCTCAACCAGCTGCGTAGATTTACGACGCCGTCTGAGAGCTGTCCGCCAGCGAAGAGAGCACGTGCACCATCTTCCCACATAGCCTGGCACCCCTTCCCGGAAGAAGAGACTTCGCCCAGGACAGACCTAGGAGACACAGCGAACAACAGCCAGCCTACAAGTGTTTCTCCCCCGAGCGCACAAAGCCAGCGCGCCTCCACGCGTGAGCGCCGACCCCCTGCACGATACCAGGCAACTTTCTAAGGGGGAAGGAAGTGTTGTGTCCCCATATTGCTTTTGTGTGTGTGCGCCCCCTCCTAACGACCACTCGCATTCCCCTCCTAACGACAGTTCGCATCCTCCTCCTAACGACCACTCAATCCTCCTCCTAACGACCGCTTGCCCCTCGTCGCACGCTGTCGCCGGATGCCCCCCCACGGTGCGCCCCCGCACCCTCCTCCTGTTCTGGGAAGCCACTCCCTCCCGTGGACGCTTCTCAGCTCCCTCCTTTCTTCGGGCGGCCAGTTCGGCTCCTGCCTCGGTCGACGCTGGTCGCACCCTCATCGGCTTTAAATAAACGAAGTCTAAAAGTACCGTGTGCGTCTTTCGCTGCATTCAACACAGCGACCGGACACGACAAGCAGCATGCCTTATCACCATCATTAGTAATAACTTCACTATCGTGGTCTAAATTCGGTATTCCGACTTGTTCACGTCCGTTGCGTTTCAAAAACGTCCACAATTCCTTAGGATTATTACGCAGTTTTGATCCCAAGTCATTTAAAAAGCTATGCTTAAGAGCTTTAATTTCAGTTTTTAGTGTACTGCCAAGAGCCCGAATCGATTGCAATACTGCAGGGCACCGATTGTTTTTGTACGATTCTAGAAGGCGATGTTTTTTCCTGATAAGCCGTCTGGTTTGCCGTGTGATCTACGGTTTGTTGCGGCGGCGCTTTCCGGAAAGGCTTTTAGAAGGGATATATTGATCAATTAGGCATTCCAACTTTTTCTTGAATACTTCCCAAAGGGAACTACAATCTAAATTCTGGTTAAGATTAATAAATTCAGGAAGGAAAGACGCAAGTTCGTTCCTCATTGATGTATAGTCTCCCTTATTAAAACAGAAAACCTTTCGTGGTCGACCTCTTGAAATTAAATAAGGAAAATGCCGAACATTAGCGACAACACAACTGTGGTCGCTTATTCCCTGTATGACCACAGTGTCACGCACTAGGCAGGTTGCAGAACAGTAAATCTAACACTGAAGATGAGTGCTCAGTTTCTCGTGTAGGTTCAGTGACGTACTGATATAGGTCATTAGTAGTAATGAATTCATAAAAGGATGAAGATAATGAAGAATTATTCGTACGAAGAGGTTTGTACTCTACCCATTTGAAATCAGGCATGTTAAAGTCCTCACCAAAAAGAAAGTCATTTTTTAAGCTGAGTAGAAATTCAGACAGCGTGTTGTGTCTTCCTTTTTTTTTCTTCTTGGGGAACGGGGAGTGTGCGTTTTCCACGAACGGCGCCATTTACACGTGCCTGTGTTTCTCGTCCCCGTGTGCCCTCCTTTCCGTTTGTGTGTGTGTGTGTTTTTCCCTACGCCCGTGTGCTCGACGGGGGGGGGGGGGGGGGGCAAAGGGGACCGGGACAGTGCGGGGACGCTCCCTCTTCTGAGCGCTGGTGGCAGGCCAGGGATCGGGTTTCGTCGGCGGCGCCTGAGAGGCGACTTTGGGCGCGAAACGGCCTGGTCAGGAAAGAACGACCTTGCCCCCTCGGCAAGACAGTGGCTTCGTCGACGGCAAGAAAGAAAGACGTTTGTGTTGTGTGCTCCGTCCGACCACTCCTTTGTGTATATGTCCGTAAAGTTAATTACAGTTTTCCTTGTTTGTTTGCTAAAGAATTCGTCTCCGTGTCTTCACTGTCATCAATATTCACCGTCGCAACATTCGAGTCCTCTCACATTTCGCTACACATGGTGCCGAAACCCGGGAACTGCGATCTCCAGGACTTGGAGAACTTCGGAGAGCTGGAACCAGGCTGCGACGGTAACGGAAAAAGTGAGTGACGCCGCGGTCCCCATTCGACGCAAGCATGCAGAGGGCGAAAGAAAAGAGAACTGCGCGTCGCCAGCAAAACACCAAGCTCATCAACAAGGCCAAGGCAGCTGTGGCAACGACAGACACCGGAACGCTGTGCTCCCTCGTTGAACGACTTTCGGCTAACAACGACGAACTTCTGAAGTTGAACGCCGAATTGGAGGCAGCCGTTGCGGATGAAGACTTCGCTTCCGAGTTTGAGACTGTCATGCGGTACGAGGATGCAGCCAGGGGCATGCTTGGACAGCTCAAAGCCAAAGAAGCCGAACTGCTGAGAGCTCCGCGCCTATTCACAACAGCGACGGCAGAGCCACAACGGGGAAGCCAACATGGCGGCGGCGAAGCTACTCATCGCAGTGCAGTCAAGCTGCCCACCCTTCAGCTGCAGACATTCAACGGTGAGCTTCGACAGTGGCGGGGATTTTGGGAGCAGTTCAGAGAAGCCGTTGACAAGAATGGAGACCTCACCAAAGGGGAAAAGTTTCACTACTTGAGGAGCCTTCTGAGCGGAGCGGCGGCATTATCGATAGCCGGATTACAGGCGACAGGAGAATGCTACGACGATGCAGTGACCATTCTGTCCAAGCGCTTTGGCGACACCCGACAGATTATTCAGGAGCACCTCGCCCAGCTGAGATCCCTACCGTCCGTAACATCATCGGACGACGTGCGAGGCCTGCGGAAGCTCCTGGATCACGTTCAATGCCATGTGCGCGGACTGAATGGACTTAAGGTGAGCTCGACCACCTACTCTGCCATGATGACAGATATTCTCCTGAAGGCCCTACCTGCCAGCATCGTCGTTGAATATTATAAACGACTGTCCAATACTCCGGACTTGTTGCAAACGCCTAGCGACGCTCAGAACGGTGAGGCTACATCTGCAACGGGCCCTACAGACGGTGAGCTGGAACAAATTCTGAAATTTCTGATGGTCGAAGTTGAAAGCAGGGAAAAGAGCGGAATTGGCAGTACTAGAGAAAACAAGTGAGGCAGACAGGAAAGCGAAAGGAAATTTGTTGTCTCCCCCTCCGACATCTGCTGTACTGCACGCAACTTCGCAGGTGAGGGAACAGTGCTTTTTCTGCGGTTCACTTACTCACAACGCAGCGGATTGCGACAGTGAAATAACTCGGGAAGAAAGATTGCGAAGACTGAAAAATGACAACCGCTGCTTCCGATGTACTTTGAGAGGACATAGTTCGAAAGATTGCCGCCGCCGACTGAAATGCGGAAAGTGTAGCGGTAGACATGTGCTATCAGTATGCTACCCAAACTGGAAACCGAAGAAACTAGAGGAGACTCCAAGATTGGATATTAGCAGCTTGCATGCAAGCAGCCGTAATTCCCTCAACAATGAAATTCTTCTTCAAACCTGCCGGATTTGGGCTATTGGAGAAGGTCGGCGCGGTTACATTCGAGGCATCGTTGATGGGGGCAGTAATCGCACTTTTATCCGTGAGGACATCTCTAAATTTCTAGGCCTCAAAGAAAGTGGAAAGACCGCTCTACAGCTGAGTACGTTCGGGACAGCCACATCAGCAACAGAAAAACGGCGCCTTGTCGAAGTGCGTCATCGCAGCCAGTACGATGACAAGGAATACATTATAGAGGCCATTGAGGTTCCTTTCATCTGCAACGACATAGTCCAGGTGCCTGTCGAAAACGACTTTGTCAGAGCAATAGAAGAGACAGGACGGCCCATAGCGGACAAGCTTTTGTTGACAGGCATGCCAGCGGTACCTGGAATTGGACTTCTCATTGGCGCTGAACACCGGTGGAAATATATGACGGGCGAAATTCAACGTTCCCAGCAAAACGCTGACTTGGTTGCCCTGGGGTCCGTCTTCGGTTGGATGTTTCAGGGTCCGATATCAGTGCATACCTCAGTTGACAATTCCGCCAACCTTTGTGTCTTGAGGGTAAGCACAGTCCTTGAAAGCACTGAAAGACTTGTAAAAGGCTTCTGGGATCTGGAAAGCATTGGCATTATAGACCACTCCGGAGGTACGAATGAGGAAGCGGAAGCGATTGTTCATCAGTTTGAAAGAAACATCAGTATGAGGAACGGCCGCTACGAAGTTGCTCTTCCTTGGAAAGAAAACAGTGGACATCTCTGTGACAACCGCTCCCAGGCACTAAAGCGACTGAATAGCCTAGGGAAAAGAATTCAGCGCACTCCGGAATTCGGCGCGGACTGCGAAAGTACAATGCGGATCTACATAGATATGGGCTACGCCGAGCGTGTAACACCTGACGAACGAGCCACTGATCCGGTTTATTACATGCCACACCACGCTGTTTAACGCAGCGACTCAAGAACGACAAAGCTACGCATAGTCTTTGACGCCTCCTCACATGAGAAAGGGTCTTCCTCCCTGAACAAACATTTGGAGAAAGGGCCCTGTCTTCTTGCCGATCTGGCCAAGCTGCTGATCCGTTTTCGACTGCATCCTATTGCTTTGACAGCTGACATTGAAAGGGCATTCTTGCAAATCCTTGTCCGAGAAGAGGACAGAGACTCCCTCCGTTTTCTCTGGTTTAAGGGCTTGCCGACAAACGAGGAACCTGATCCTGAAGTAGAAGAGTGGCGAATGAGGCGTGTGCCGTTCGGCACCAAGGCTAGCCCTTTCCTGCTAAATGCAACTCCGCAATATCACCTTAAGAAAGTTTAAAAGCCGAAACAAAAGGTAGCTGCGCTTCTGGCGGAGTCATTCTACGTCGACGACCTGTTGGTTGGGGCAGACAATGAAAAGGAGGCGGAGGAGATTTTCGCGCAAGCAAACGACATACTTGGAGCTTGCGGAATGAGTCTGCGAAAGTGGTCGTCGAACTCTAGGCGCTTGCAATATCTATTTGCGTCACAAGAGGCACTGAATGACTCATCTGGAACAGTAAAAATTCTTGGGCTTCTTTGGAATCCAGCAAACGACACAATCACTGTGGCCATCAAGTCCCTCTCAAGCGTCTTGGACAGAGAGAACAACTGCAAAAGACTTGTTCTACAAACCATCGCCAGAATATTTGATCCCCTTGGGCTGCTCGTACCATTTACCATACAAGCCAAAGACTATTTCAGAATTGTGGCAACGACACATTGGTTGGTATGACAAACTGCCCAGTGATATCGCAAGGAAGTGGGAAGGCTGGAAGTCGGAGCTAATAGACCTTTGTTCACTGACCGTACCTCGATGTGTTGCTCCAGTAGTTCAGCCGCAGACTGTAGAGTTACACATCTTCTGCGACGCCAGTGGTGGTGGTGGAAAACATTTATTTACACATGCACTACTGGAGGTATTGCATGAGCTGACCCAGAGGGGGCCAGCCCTTACAAGTACTAGGTGGAGGTCCCTAGTTCGGGTCCCCAGTGGCGTCGGCCGCCGCCCGGGCTCGCGCGACCAAGGCCCGTTGGGCCTGCAGGTCAGAGCAGCCGAGAAGGGTCGCCTCCCAGTCCTCCCGGGTTGGGTTGGGGTGAGGGGGGATAGCAGGGTTGGAGGGGCAGGCCCACACCATGTGGTAAATGTCCGAAGACTTCAGCGAGCGTACGGGACCTGCGCCTACCTACGACTAGAGGACTGCAGCGGATGCGTTCACACGAAACTTCTTTTTGCGAAAGCGAGAGTTTCACCATTGAAAGCTATGACCCTTCCCCGACTTGAACTGATGGGTGCACTGCTAGGTGCTAGAATAGCAAAGTTCCTGGAAGGCTGCTTAATGATGCATGCCGGCCGGCTGAAAATAATTTTCTGGACAGACTCCAGCATAACCCTTCATTGGTTGAAAGGAAACCCTTTGCAGTGGAACCAGTTTGTGAGAAACAGAGTGACCGAGGTTCAAACTTGCACGGAGAAAGACCAATGGAGGCATTGCCCCGGTTCACAAAACCCCGCAGATCGTGTGACACGCGGCGTCACTCTACAGAGTCTTCAAGGAGACCGATTATGGTGGTTTGGACCGTCAATGACGGCTTTCAGAGACGGAGGATTCCTGGCCAGCTCTAAATGAGATTTACGTCCCAACGGCTGAGGAAAGTTCGGAGGAAAGGCAAGAAGTAAAGGTGTTGCAAGTAAGGACATTTATGCCGATCTTGGACTTGGCTCAGCACAGTAGTTTTTTTCCGAGTTTTACGGATAACTGCCTGGGTGTTCAGATTCATAAGTGCTTGCCGGTGTCCGTCAGTCAGTTTCTTCTTGTCTCGCCGCGGAAGAGATAGAAAGGGCTGAAACATACTGGTTGAAAGCTGTTCAGGAAGAGACATACACAGATGACATATCCCGTCTTGGCCAAGGACTCCCAGTGAAGTCTCAATCAAGCTTACAGAAGGTACAGCCCATTTTGGACACAGAGGGATTGGTACGAGTGGGAGGTCGGCTGCAATTCCCTGATGAAAATGAAGAGGTGAAGCATCCAATGCTCCTCCCTCCCAGTCATCCGTTCACGGAGCTCGTTATTCGAGGCGCTCATTTACGAACTTTACACGGTGGCGCTAGAGACACCCTCACAGAAGTGAGAGAAAGGTTTTGGATCCCACGAGGATTTCAACAAGTAAAAAGGGTTGTAAACAAATGCAACATCTGCCTAAAAGGTCGCGCAAAGCCTGGAGAAGCTCCGACAGCGCCTTTGCCACCAGAAAGAGTTTGCCGTTCTGAACCGTTTCAGGTGGTTGGCATTGACTTCGCCGGGCCTCTCTTCACTAAGGACAAGGATACGGTCTCCAAATCTTACATTGCTCTCTTCACTTGCGCAGTTACTAGAGCAGTTCATCTCGAGCTTGTCTCCAACCTATCGTCCGAAATGTTCTTGTTGGCTTTCCGACGATTTACCGCCCGACGAGGACTGCCATCAGTTATATACACTGACAACGCCAAAACCTTTCAGAGCGCCTCTAAAGAAATTGCAGAGTTGAGAGACCCCTTGTTTGATGGAACTTTTCACGACCACTGTGCCAAGACACGCATCAACTGGAAATTCATCGCGGAAAGAGCAGCATGGTGGGGTGGATTCTGGGAAAGAATGGTGAGGACTGTGAAGGTTTGTCTCCGTAAAATCCTACGCCAGGCAAGACTCACCTTCGAACAGCTTACCACAGTACTGCAGGACGTGGAAAGCATCGTTAACTCCCGCCCCCTAACCTACATTTCTGCATCGCCAGAAGATCCTGAAATTCTAACTCAGGCGCATTTTTCTAACAGGAAAGAGATTGACGTCGTTTCCGTCTCCGTGTAGTGATGTCAATTCGTCACCGCAAGCTGTGACACGAAGATGGATGCACCATAAGCGACTGCTGGAGCAATTTTGGAAGCGATGGCGGAAGGAATATCTTTTGACGCTACGGTCGGCGCACACTTGCGAAAAACAGCAGACTCGAAAGACCTCGGTCGGAGACTTAGTTCTCATCCACGAGGAAAAGGCGCCGCGACAGATGTGGAAGATGGGGAGGATCGTTGAAGTGATCCACGGAAGAGATAACCACATTCGAGCGTGTGTTGTGAAGCAGCCCAACGGATCCACACTGCGAAGGCCGGTACAGCTTCTCTATCCCCTCGAGCTGTGTTCGTAGCGCTGCCACTGCTGGGGCCGGGAGGTTGTTGTGTCTTCCTTTTTTTTTTCTTCTTGGGGAACGGGGAGTGTGCGTTTTCCACGAACGGCGCCATTTACACGTGCCTGTGTTTCTCGTCCCCGTGTGCCCTCCTTTCCGTTTGTGTGTGTGTGTGTTTCCCTACGCCCGTGTGCGCGACGGGGGGCCAAAGGGGACCGGGACAGTGCGGGGACGCTCCCTGTTCTGAGCGCTGGTGGCTGGCCCGGGATCGGGTTTCGTCGGCGGCGCCTGAGAAGCGACTTTGGGCGCGAAACGGCCTGGTCAGGAAAGAACGACCGGGCCCCCTCGGCAAGACAGTGGCTTCGTCGACGGCAAGAAAGACGTTTGTGTTGTGTGCTCCGTCCGACCACTCCTTTGTGTATATGTCCGTAAAGTTAATTACAGTTTTCCTTGTTTGTTTGCTAAAGAATTCGTCTCCGTGTATTCACTGTCATCAATATTCACCGTCGCAACATTCGAGTCCTCTCACATTTCGCTACACAGCGAACTGAACGCGTCACGGTTGGTAGCGGAAGGAGGACGGTAGACTGAGCCAATAGCCAAATTCTTTCCATTGTTTAGGCGAATATTACACCATACTGACTCGCAACCATCTAGAGGCGCTGTTATTAATGAAGAGCTAAAACATTGGTCAATAAGTAAGAACACCCCCCCACCATGCAAGTGTCGATCGCTACGGTAAGCGTCATAACCGGTGGGAAATACGAGGTCTGTTAGAAAAGTATCCGACCTTTGGCCGAAGAAAAAAAAGTGGCATAACTGGAGCGTTAGAAACCTAATTACCTTCAAAGTAGTCTCCTTGGGGCTCCATATACATCTCCCAGCGGTGCTGGCGTTGTTGGAAGTATTCCGAAAAGGCCCTATTCGGAATGGAATTTAGCTCTGCTGTCGTTGCAGCCATAATGTCCTTTCTTTTCAGAAATCGCGCTCCTTTCAATGGCCTCTTGATTTTAGGAAACAGCCAGAATTCGTAGGGGGACATACCAGGAGAGTAAGGAGCCTGTTGAACTACAGGAGTCTGGTTTTTCGCCAGAAAAGTCTGAATAAAGTGCGAGGAATGTGCAGGAGCAATGCCGCGAGGGATGCGCCAATTTCTTGTTGACCTCAATTCCGGTCTCTTGCGCCGCACAGCACCACGTAGGCGATGGAGGACATCCCTGTAGTACTCTTTAGTCATTCTTTGACCCTGTGGGGTGCGTACTTGTGGTGTGCCACACAGAGGGAGTCAAAAAAGCAGTCAGCATCACTTTGACATTGCTGCGCACTTGGAGGACCTTCTTTGGTCTTGGTGACGTAGAATGCGTCCTCTGTGACGACTGGGATTTGGTTTCCGGGTCGTACCCGTACACCCAAGACTCGTCTCTAGTGATTACGGCGTCGGTGAAGTCAGGGTAACTGTTTGTGGAATCCAGCATCTCCTGTGAGACTTATTTTATTTTTATTTATTGAATACTGCGGACATGCTGTATGTCCAAGCAGGAGAGGGAAATACATACAGGAGGGAAAAGCAAAACAGGTGCGATAGTAACGAACGATATAAATACAACAAAACAAGCAACGCAAAAGCACAATTGAGAACGCGGTTACAGCACAGCTACTAAACCAGCAGTGAAAATCAAGAATGATTACAAAACAACGGAGAGTTCTCCGGTAGAGCATTCCATTGAGAAACTGTTCTCAGAAAAAAAGAAAACTTGTAGGCATCTGTGCGTGCAAAAATAGGTTTCAGGCTAAGGGCATGCTTATGGCGCGAGGCTCGTGTGGAATCATTAACGATGTAATTTTCAGGTCGGATACCAAGTCGAGAAAAGTATAATGAATGAAGGAAGTTGAGACGGGCTTTCTTCCTTCTATCTGCCAGTGGTTCTAAGTCTGCGAGTTTCAACATGGCGGAAGGAGAGTCTAGGCGCCTATAACGGTTGTAAATGAATCGTGCCGCAAGACGTTGCATTCTTTCTAGTTTTTGGATGTCATCTACCGTGTAGGGGTCCCATACAATGCAGGCATATTCGAGACTGGGCCTTACAATAGATTTATATGCTTTCAGTCTTAGGGCACTAGGGCAACCGCTCATCCGAAGCTTCAGAAATCCTAGCTTTTTGCGGGTGGAGGAGCATATATTTTCGATGTGTTTCGTCCATTTGAGCCGTGACGTTATTGTGACACCTAGATACTTATATTCTTTTACAGCTCTGATTGCAATGTTATTAATGTTGTATAAAAAATTATGTTGCGTGGTCTTTTTACAGATGCAAAGAGAAACTGTTTTGTCAAAGTTAATAACCATTTCCCATTCATTACACCATTTAGCTAAATATTGTAGATTTGCATTCAAAGTAAGCTGGTCAGACACAGATTTGATAGACTTAAATATAATACAATCATCCGCAAACAGCTTTACGGACACAGAGGGATTGAGAGCTTCTGGGAGATCGTTTATATAGATATTGAATAGTACTGGACCCAGAACCGATCCCTGAGGCACACCTGAGTAAAGCTCTAAGAATCGAGAGGTGGCTCCATCGATGTCGACAAACTGCTTTCGCTTTGATAAGTATGATGTGACCCAATTTATTATTTGATCCGGAATGCCTAATAATTTCATTTTTATTACTAGTTTATGATGAGGTACTCTATCGAAAGCTTTAGAATAATCTAAAAAAATCATGTCGACCTGGCCACCGCGATCAAGCACTTTAGCAAGTTCATCTACAGTGACCACTAGCTGTGTTGTAGTTGAGAATCCTCGACGGAAGCCATGTTGCGCTTTGGTCATTATTCCCGTGTGGTCTAAATAATTATTGAGTTATTTGGTGAGTACGTGTTCTAGCACTTTGCAGGAGGTGGAAATCAATGAAATAGGGCGGTAATTACCAACTTGTAGTCGGCTGCCGCTTTTAAAAACCGGAACCACGCGAGAAATTTTCCATTCATCTGGTACTGTACCCGATTCAAGAGACTTATTAAATATTATTATCAAAAACTTGGCTAGTATTTCAGCGTACATTTTAAGAAAGGTAGTGGGAATATTATCGGGGCCGGGGGATTTCTTGGGGTCTAGCCGCAGGAGTAGTTCTACTATTCCTTCTCTGCTAATAGTGACACTTCCTTCGAGACTGTTCAGACAACGATCGTTTAACGGAGTGTTAGATTTAGTGAAAACGCTTTGGAAATAAGTATTAAAAGCATCAGCTATCTCCTTTTTATCTGTAACGGTAGAATCATTGACGGTAATCTTGTCAAGTTTTCTACTTCCTTTGTTTGAGAGAAACTGCCAAAATTTACTGGGATTTTCAGTCACGAAACGACCAAGCGTCTCACCAAAGTAGCGCTGTCTTGATTCTTGTAACTGTGAAGCAAGGGTAGCTTTTAGACAGCTAATGACAGAAATGGCAGTGCTTTTCTGTCTCCGATATCGTTTCAGCTTACGTTTAACGTGAATTCTATCTCTGGTTATCCAGGGGCTTCTCCTATCTACCTTCTTTTTTCTATCTGGAACAAAGTTATGCAGACAGAAGTGACAGAGAGTCCTAAACCTTACCCAAAGTGCATTAGCGTCACCACTATCGAATGATTGCAATGAATCTTCTAAATAGGAAACAATGCTAGAATGATCCGCTAAAGCAAAATTTTTTACCGTTACGATCCTAGAAGCAATCTTCAGGGATTGGCGTGGTAGTGAGCAATAAAAAAATACCAATTTATGGTCCGAGATTCCATCATGCACTTCGGTAGTACAGTTTGTTATGCTATTTGGACAGAGGATTAGATCTAACACTGAAGCTGATGATTCAGTTACACGAGTGGGGGCTAGAACCACCTGCTTAAGATTATAAGCTAACAGCATGTCCAGGAGAGTGTCTGCACTTGGTACTTCATGTGTGCCAGCAGTCAGCGATTCCCAGTCAACATGTGGAAGATTAAAATCACCTGCTATTATCATGTTATCTCTTCGGTATCTACCTAGCTGATCGTAAAGTTTTAACATAAAGTCATGGTGAACTCCGGGCGCCCGGTAGACACCAACGATAACAATAGGATTACCACAAAAGTCAATTTGGCACAGCACACTTTCATGGTCACTGTCGATGGGAGGCAGAGCATGAGATGATAATCCATATTTAACCAGAATCGCAACTCCGCCTCCCCTCGATAAGCGATCCCTACGGTAAGCAGTGTAAGAAGGTGGGAAAATGCAACTGTCAAGCACATGAGGCTGCAGCCAAGTTTCAGAGATAACCACTACATGGGGATCGTAAGAAAGTAAAGCATGCTCAAGAAGTTCCTGCTTATTGCACACACTCCGCGCATTCAAACAAATAAGGCGAAAATCTTTCTGCTCAGTCAACTCGTTATCAAGGCGTCATGGCTCTTCCGGCTGCTTCGTGCTACGCAACAGCACCCTGCAGTTCTTTTCATCGTCCCACGCGTAAAGATCAACGTTTATCAGCAGTTTGTCATGAACCAGCTTTGCTTTATCGTTAGGGCGACGATCGTCTTCAAAGGACTGCCACAATTTCTTTCTTTTCTGTTGTGTGACGTATGAGTAATCGTGCGACACCGACACCCCAGAATCCTTGAGCTTGGAGTAGTTTTGAAATATTGCATGCTTTTCGTTGTAGTTAAACACGCGAAAAATTACTGGACGAGGCCTATCCATATGGGGTTTGCCAATTCGGTGGATCCGTTCAACTGTGCTCACCGAGACGCCTAGTTTATCTTGACATACTTTCTGGAGGACTTTTTCTTCTAAATCAGCTCTCGTTTCTTTTGGGCTTTCTTTTACACCAAACACTACAACGTTGTTCCGGCGAGCGCGGTCCTCGTAATCCATCATCTTCTTGCTTTGCGCTGCCAAGGCTTTTTGCAAATGCTTTACCGATTCCTCAAGTTGCCGTATCCTTCCTTCGTTAGCTTTGCATAATTCCAGAACCTCGTCTAGCTTTGTTAGCTTTGAGTTTATCTCAGAAAGGGTTGCATCGCGACTCTCGTTGCTTGCCTTCATTTCCTGCAATTCTTCCAGGATTAAGCTTAATGTTTCCTTCTGTCCGGGACCTGGATTAGGCTCAACGTCCCCGCACACAAGAATCAAGAGAGCTGACCAGCAATCAACAATCATGCAAAGACACTTCTGAGGGCACGGCAGGACCACAAGTGCGTAATGCCTGGTATGAAAGCTACAATATGGATTGTAGAAACTAACCTGCACAACCAGCCAGGCGAATTTAGCCGTGCTGCTCTGAAGAATGCTGCCGTGCCCTCTGAAGTTCACAGGACGGTCGGGTGGTTTTAAAGCGTTGTCTGGTGACGTCGCTGTCTCAGAAGCCCGGTGATGCCATCTGATGATAGCAGCTTGAATTGCGTGTCGGTCATCTTGAAAAATCGCTGACTTGAGGCCCAAGCATCCGTTGTCGCACGGCGCATGCCCAGCCAGACCATGCTTGGTCGGTCCAGGCGGCGGCCCGGCGAGGCAAAGAACCTGCACAACCAGCCAGGCGAATTTAGCCATGCTGCTCTGAAGAATGCTGCCGTGCCCTCTGAAGTTCACAGGACGGTCGGGTGGTTTTAAAGCGTTGTCTGGTGACGTCGCTGTCTCAGAAGCCCGGTGATGCCATCTGATGATAGCAGCTTGAATTGCGTGTCGGTCATCTTGAAAAATCGCTGACTTGAGGCCCAAGCATCCGTTGTCGCACGGCGCATGCCCAGCCAGACCAGGCTTGGTCGGTCCAGGCGGCGGCCCGGCGAGGCAAAGAACCTGCACAACCAGCCAGGCGAATTTAGCCATGCTGCTCTGAAGAATGCTGCCGTGCCCTCTGAAGTTCACAGAACGGTCGGGTGGTTTTAAAGCGTTGTCTGGTGACGTCGCTGTCTCAGAAGCCCGGTGATGCCATCTGATGATAGCAGCTTGAATTGCGTGTCGGTCATCTTGAAAAATCGCTGACTTGAGGCCCAAGCATCCGTTGTCGCACGGCGCATGCCCAGCCAGACCAGGCTTGGTCGGTCCAGGCGGCGGCCCGGCGAGGCAAAGAACCTGCACAACCAGCCAGGCGAATTTAGCCATGCTGCTCTGAAGAATGCTGCCGTGCCCTCTGAAGTTCACAGGACGGTCGGGTGGTTTTAAAGCGTTGTCTGGTGACGTCGCTGTCTCAGAAGCCCGGTGATGCCATCTGATGATAGCAGCTTGAATTGCGTGTCGGTCATCTTGAAAAATCGCTGACTTGAGGCCCAAGCATCCGTTGTCGCACGGCGCATGCCCAGCCAGACCAGGCTTGGTCGGTCCAGGCGGCGGCCCGGCGAGGCAAAGAACCTGCACAACCAGCCAGGCGAATTTAGCCATGCTGCTCTGAAGAATGCTGCCGTGCCCTCTGCTTTTTCCCACGAAGCTGCTTTTTCTCCACCGTCAGCAGCTTCGGCACGAATTTCGCCGCAACTCTCTCCATGGCCAAATCTTCGGTGATAATGGAATGTGCAGAAAAATTGCTGATGTCCACCTCTTGCGCAATTTCTCGGATGGTCACACGGCGGTCCCGCATCACCACAGCGTTCACTTCGGCAATTACCTGGTCATTTCGGCATGTTGATGGCCGACCGGAGCGTGGCTCTCTCTCCACGGATGTGCGGCCGTCTTTAAACCAGTAGCACCACTGCTTAATCTGTGTGCTGCTCATAGCATCATCACCGAAAGCCGTCTGAACATTTCGAATGGTTTCCACTTGCCTATCGCCAAGTTTCTGGCAAAATTTGAGGTAGTAGCGCTGCTCCTCTCGCTCCGCCATTTTCCTTGCAACAAAAAACCGACGAGAGCACTGCGCACTGCCTCACTCAAACGCTGCTTCCCAGCTACTGACGCTATCGGCAGGCGGGAAAAAATTCGTGCATGCGCACGAGGGTTCAAGGTCGACTGTTGTAAGCGGGCTTGTTTCATATCCATGAGGTGTTCGCAAAAAAAAAAAATAAAGTCGGATACTTTTCTAACAGACCTCGTACTTCAGAGCTGAGAACGGATTTATCCAGCCATGATTCAGTGCCATTTATAACATGAGGTTTTACAGAGGAAACAAGAGTAGTTAATTCATCAGTTTTATTTTTGATACTCCTGCAATTCACGACGAGAGTTATCAATTCAAAATTTGATGACGCCAAGTGCACAGCTCGAAAGGTGGGCACTTTCAGCGGAGCGGGCAGTTGCCTCCCTTTCTGTCATTCTCTGAGCTCGACGACACGGTCATGTTTAAAGTCATAGACAAAACACTTTTTGTTGCCGAGAAGCTTATCAAATCGTAACTTCGAAGGAAAAGCCAGGTCACGTGCGTATTGTGAAAGCCTGAAGCGTGCCTTTCTGACTGCGGGCATGAAGTCTTCGCGTATGGTATACTTAGTGTCCTTTAGCTTAAAGCCGCGCGGTAAGATATTGTCTTTGACTTTATAACTACAAAATTTAACGACAATCGGTCGGCGCTTTCCTACACCAAAACGACCTATTCGATGAGCCCTTTCGATGCTTTCAGGTGGAACATTTTGGTTAAGATGAGACGAGAAGAATTCGCGCACATTTTTTTCAGATTCAGACCAACTCTCTGTTGCGGAATCGTTTAGACCTAGAATAAGCAAGTTATTCCTGCGGGACTTATTAGAAACATCTTCAAAACAGGCCTTAAGTTGGACAACCTCTCTGGTCAAGGCGTCAACACACGATGATGCGTTTAAATCACCAGCCCTTGTGGCCAGCCGTGACGAATGCATGTCGTTCTCTAGTGTAGCGATCCTGCCCAGTAAACATTTTAAAGACGTACTTGTAGCGTCCTGCTGCTGTTTAAGCATATGCAGTTCCTGAAGGAACTGCGACTGGCGAAGTTCTAGGCGTTGTATGGCAACGTGAATGCCATCAATGGCTTCATTATCCGAATTCATCTCGTGTGTATCGAAACCGGGACCGGGGTTCCTATCAACATCACCGCATAGCAGCAGTAAAATTTTACATAAAAGACCATCACCATACTTCAACTTAAGAACACACTTTTTCATAACACACACAGCAAGTCGTCGGGGCACGACACCGCAATAATACATCGATTGGAACTACAATAGCATGCAGCGGATGACCGGCAACTAACTTGGGCGAAAAACAGTGGTAAGCGCATAGCCGATGCGATGTCGCGCCCCAGCCGGCCGGCTTGCAACTGGCGAATAAATATCCGCACCTCGGAGATAGTGCTGCTAGTGCGTCATTGTTGCCAGATCAACAGTGTGGTCTAAGCCAAACTGGGAGGCACATGCGACGGTGGTACGCAGCAGCTTGTCATCGAGGCATCGTCAGCAGCAGTCGAGCTGAGGTTGAACTCGACAGGCGCATGCTTGGGTGCTTTATCCAACGACGACATATCCACGGACGACCAAGAAAAAAGGGCTGGGACAGGACCTGGGCGAAAAACAGTGGTAAACGCATGGCCGATGCGATGTCAAGCCGCTATTCTCACAAATTTCATTACCATCGTCTTCTTTAGCCTTTAGCCTTACTGCCTCGGGTGTTGCGACCAGTCATTATTCCAGACCACACGCCAAACTAGCATGCACCCATACAAAACTTCAACAATAGACTTCATACGATTCGGCAGCAGTGCAAAAATACAAGAACGCACGTAGCGGGAGCGTCGTAATTGCTTACCTGCAAAGTGCAGAAAGGTTAGTGAACGTGGCAAGACGCGCACTGCGGCCAAATGGAAACCCGTCAGTCGTGCTCCAGCTATTTGCCGATGATGCTAGGTGGCGGGTCAACCGTCAGCGCAGGCGCAGAGCTCCAATAGGCCTGCAATCCCGTAAGGGGCTGAATCACATGTGTGGCTTGTTGGCTTCCGGCTACGAAGAGCTGTGTTTGTTCTGTACGAGAGAGAGTACGTGCTCTACGTACGCGTTCGTTAGTTTCGTTCACAATGAAGGAACTCTGTTAAAACTTAACAACTGGTTTAATTGGCCGGACGGTAAAACAAGAAAACTTTACGGAGAGATTGGAAGCACGACCTATCCGTTCAGCTTCTCACAAAACCACTGTCCCTTCGATGCCGGGCCGAGTCCCCCTTCCTGCCTCTTCCGCCGCCGCTCCCGCCTCTCCGACCTTGGACAGTAGAGTTCCCGGAAAACGACGACGGTCAACCTCGCTGCCCAACGTCAAAGCCCGCCGCCCGGTTCAGGGACGGTCGCGGGGGGACGGCCGCGGGATCCCCTTTCGGGCGCCTGCCGCTTGGTCGGCTCGCGCGCGCGCGCACGCACGCACGCACGCACGCACGCACGCGCGCACGCACACACACACACACACACACACACACACACACACACACACACACACACACACACACACACACACACACACACACACACACACACACACACACGCACGCACACACGCGCGCGCGCGCACAAGTGCACACACTCCCCACCGAAATGACGAAGTCGTTTGCTAACCGGAAAGTTCCGGAGGGTACAGCCTGCTGGTTCTGAATGCTTTTCAACTCTCTGTGAAAGCCCTCCCTCTGCTCGTTGCGGATCCAAAATATTTCAGCCTGATCCAGTTCTTCGGCGGTAAGAGCTCCGACTTCGTCGTTGTGCCGTCTCACCCTTCAGATGAATCGAAGCACCCAAGCTGTGACTCTGATCAGTCTTGTGAAGGAGCTGTAGCGCTGAATGTCCATTAATGCCGGGGAAGGCACGTGAGATGACATGGCTGGCAGCACCTTCGTTGGCTGTTTTTGCTCCAGTTCCGCATCGGTGAACGTGTACTGCACCAGTCCCTGTGGCCACTCGCCATCAGGTTTGCGGAGCCACTGGGTCCCTGTCCACCACACGTCACTGACCTCAAGGCGAGAAACAGCAACGCCGCGCGTCAGGAGGTCCGCGGGATTCTCTATTCCTGGGCAGTGCCTCCATTCATAGCCGCCGGTGAAGCGCTGGATCTCGTATACACGGTTGCGCACAAACTGCTGCCAGCGTCCCGCGCCTCCTCGTATCCAGTGAAGCGTGATCGCTGAGTCGGTCCACAAAATTACGCGATCCGGGTGCTGCCCGAGAGTGCTTAGTAGGTATCTGCATAGTCGAGCGGCGAGCAAACATGCCATGAGTTCCAGCCTCGCTAGAGTTAGTTCTTTCAGAGGAGCTACCCTCGATTTGCTCATCACTACATTTGAAGTTAGGCCGTCTTCTGAAGCGATGGTATGGTATACGACCACCCCGTAAGCCGCGGGACTGGCGTCTGCAAAGATGCGTAGATACGTCTTTGTTGCCTGCCCGCCAACGTCCGTTCCATAGTACCGCGGCACCTGTATCTCAGGGAGATGTTTTCATTCGCCGTACCAGGTGATCCACTTTTCGTCTATATCACTTGGTAGTGGGTCATTCCACTCCACGTTTTGTCGCCACAGATCCTGAAAAAAGATCTTGGCCTGCATGATAAAGGGTGACAGCCATCCCAGCGGGTCATAACTCCGTGCTGTAGTTTGTAGCATCGATCGTTGGGTGTCTGGTTTAGGAGTGTAGTCTGCAACGCACGGTACAAAGGTCAGACGATTTAAAATGGGCTCCCATGTCAGCCCTGGTACCTTGAGTACACCAGACATAAACCCCAGGGGCTTGGTTCCGTTAGAGTCTTGCCCAAATAGCTGGCGCATTCTCTCGTTATTTGATGATCATTTGTGCAGCTTCATCGAGGCGGCGTGGAAGATTGCTTTGGCTTCGGTGTATAGCTTCACGGCCTCCTCTTCGTCGTCTGCACCAGTTAGCAGGTCAGCGGCGGCTGAATTTCTTTGGAGGAGAAATTCTAGAGGCCCGTGTACTGTGCGATGTCAGTGCACGTTAAAGAACCCCAGGTGGTCGAAATTTCCGGAGCCCTCCACTACGGCGTCTCTCATAGCCTTAGTCGCTTTGGGACGTTAATCCCCATAAACCAAACCAAACCAAACCAGTTAGCAGGTCATCTACATAAAGGTCTCGCTGCAGCTGGATCTCGGTGTGAGGAAAATCTGTTGTTTCTCTACCAATTACTGAGGTTCGCAGTGCCACGGTATGGAGGCAGTTTGTCTGCTCGGCACCGCCCTCAATAGGCCCTTGAATGGTCCATCCAGCTCATGTTTCCACCGCCCTCGGTCGTTTCCCCAGTTTCACGGATCTTCCTGTCGTTAAGTCCCATATGTGATCAGACCCGATGAGCAGCTCAACATTTTTCGAACCGTCGTCAATTGAGAAGTCCGCTGCTTCGTACCCAAGGGACCTTAACTTCTGCAGCACATTTCCCGGTGGCGAGGGTATCGGTTGGTCACAAATGACATCTGTTTCTAACACTTCGAGTTCGCGTTCACATCCGCGCTTTGTTTTTAGCGTTACTCTGACTGTTCGGAACTCGCATTCCTCTTGATGGCCTCCGAACACACCGGCGGTCAACCTTTCATGCCCGAGAAGCGTGCATCCTAGTTTCTGCGAGGTGTCAGCGGTGATGTAAGAGCGCTGACTGCCTCCGTCAAACAGAACTCGCACCTGAGCGCTGGAAGCTTCTCCACTACACAACGCAGTCGCGGTCTGCAGCAAAACGGCTCTTTTGTGAGTGGAGCTCTCTCCCGTGGCTGTAGCTTCAAGGCTTATTTGTGCACTTGTCAATGTTAGGTCCGCTTCGGGTGGCCTGTTACTAGAGTACGTCCGGTCGCACATCGTGCTGGCATGCTTCTTGTGGCATTTGTTGCACTCACGTTTACGCGGCATACTCGTGACTGGTGCCCAGTTTTCGTGCAGCTGAAGCAACGACCGGACGAACGCAGAAGCCGTTTCTTTTCTTCCACGGTTTTTCAGGCGTCACAGTTCTGCGTTTGGTGCTCGTTGGAGTCACAGAAGAAACAGCTCAGCGGTGTTGCGCTCTGATGCAGCATCGCTGCGGATCGGTCATGCTTGTCATGCGTTTTTCCATGCGGCTTGTGTCCCTCCTTCATGCCTTCTCTAGGTCGTTGCCCCTCGTCCATGCCTTGCAATGCAGCCAAGTTCTCTCGATTTTCCACCTCTACTCTTAAAAAGGAGAGTAGCTTAGAAAATGAGCAAACGGTACCTTTTCCGCTGTCGTCGGCAGTGTGTGACGAAGTTTTCGAGACGGAGCCTTGTTGCTCGCTGGCGAGGATGTAGGTGTCGACAACGCACCTTCGGCTGAAGTCCAGTAAGATGTCCCGGGGCATTGCTCGCTGTACAATCGGAAGCAGCATTGCACTGTAGGAATCCAACTTCCATCCGAGCGTTTCGAGGCCTCTGATGTGCGCCGCCAGGGTATCGTAGAGACGGCGAAGGCCACGGACATCTTCCGAAGAACGCACTGGCTTCAAATCAATTAGCTTCTTGAGATGTTCTTGAACAAGAAGTTCCTCAATTGCCGAATCGTTTCCTCAGGAGATGGATGGCGTCGTTGTAACATCGTGACGTCGATGGAAAGCCCGCCAGTGCAGCTGCCGCATCGCCTGTAACCGATGTTCGCAGGTAGGGAAACCTGTCTGTGTCAGTCAAGTCTTTGTTTTTGTCTACCAGCTGCTGGAACACTTCCTAAAAGGGTTGCCAGTCCGAGCACCGCCCGGTGAATTTGAATAATTCCATCTGAGGCAGCTTCACTCTCGTCTTCACTGACGTGGTCGTCAGGATGGCTGGAGTGGTTGGATGGCAATGCCACTGCCCGCCGAATCCACGGCAGTCTGCGTTGTTGATGAACCACTGTCTATTAGAACCTGCAATCCAGCAAGGTAGGACATAACACGGTCTTGATAGTCGTACACTTGCTGGTATTCGTTTTCAGCATCTTCTTCTGGTACTAATGGTTCAAGTTCTTCGTTGACATGCTCTAGCTGTTGCTGCAGCTTACTGAGTCGAGCATGGAACGATACAACTTCTGTACTTGTGAGGGACGCTTGTCGCTCCTCCATTTGGTTGATGAGCTTTGTAATTTGCGAGCGTAATGCTCTTCGTTTCTTTAAAAGGCGCTCCATTCTCTTCTGAGGTTCCTTTAACCAATTCGTTTACCGGATTGATGACATCAGTAGTCGTTGCCGAGACGTACCTGAAGTGGATGCGTTGAGCATGAGCGTTGGAGCGATGTAGCGATGATCTCACAAAATCCACAGGAGAAGTTCCGGGTTTCGGCACCAAACTTGTTCTGTACGAGAGACAGTACGTGCTCTACGTACGCGTTCGTTAGTTTCGTTCACAATGAAGGAACTCCGGTAAAACTTAACAACTGGTTTAATTGGCCGAACAGTAAAACACGAAAACTTTACAGAGAGATTGGAAGCACGACCTATCCGTTCAGCGTCTCACAAAACCACTGTCCCTTCGATGCCGGGCTGAGTCCCCCTTTCTTCCTCTTCCACCGCCGCTGCCGCCTCTCCGACCTTGGACAGTAGAGTTCCCGGAAAACGGCGACGGTAAACCTCGCTGCCCAACATCAAAGCCCGCCGCCCGGTTCAGGGACGGTCGCGGGAGGACGGCCGCGGGATCCCCTTTCGGGCGCCTGCCGCTTGGGCGGCTCGCGCGCACACAAACACGCACACACGCGCGCGCGCACACATATGCACAAGGGTCCCTGGCCGAGGAAATCACGTGCCGAATGGCGCCGCATCTTGTCGCCCTTTTCGTCTCCGACAAGCTTGTTTGGGATGCTTGCGTCGATGAAATGCCGGATTCCTAGGCTGCAAAGTGCAGGAAGGTTAGTGAACATGGCAAGACGAGCACTGCCGCCAAATGGAACCCCGTCAGTCGTACTCTAGCTATTTGTCGATGATGCTAGGTGGCAGGTCAACCGTCAGCGCAGGTGCAGAGCTCCAATAGGCCCGCAATCCCGTAAGGGGCTGAATCACATGTGTGGCTTGTTGGTTGCCGGCTACGAACAGCTTGTTTGGGATGCTTGCGTCGATGAAATGCCGGATTCCTTGGCTGCAAAGTGCAGGAAGGTTAGTGAACATGGCAAGACGCGCACTGCCGCCAAATGGAACCCCGTCAGTCGTGCTCCAGCTATTTGTCGATGATGCTAGGTGGCGAGTCAACCGTCAGCGCAGGCGCACAGCTCCGATAGGCCCGCAATCCCGTAAGGGGCTGAATCACATGTGTGGCTTGTTGGCTTCCGGCTACGAACAATTGGTTTGGGATGCTTGCGTCGAAGAAATGCCGGATTCCTTGGCTGCAAAGTGCAGGAATGTTAGTGAACGTGCCAAGACGCGCACTGCCGCCACCACCACCTCGTAGCTTAAAGGTGTAGTGAAGAGGAATCTACTCGTCTTTTTTCCGCGGGAACTCAATCTACAGGTTCCGAGCATTCTTAGAAACCTCGATTAATTATTGCCCTGTGTGGCCGATTGCCCTAATTAAATCGGATTAACGTCCAGCTCCCGCCTTTTTTTTTTAATTCTCCCCGTACGATGGGCGGAAACCAGCAACGCGTGAAGTGCCTTTCAACCAGTTCCGTGGAGGCTTACCGCTCTGCCATCGGCGGAGTAATACGTAGTAATCCGTAGTAGCAAATAGTCCGAGCGTATTTTTCTTTCTGCGCGCTTATTTTGCGGCTATACTATCTGCGAATGAAACTATTTATTCACGGAAACCTAAAAAACAAAATAAAGCGAAAGCAAAGCCTCCACGGAGCTAGCTGGAAGGCACGCCACGCGTTTGTCGACTCCGCCCACCGTACGGGGAGTATTAAAAAAAAGGCGGGAGCCGGAAATTCATCCGATTTAATTAGAGAAATCAATTACACAGGGCAATAAGCCGAAGTTTTTAAGAATGCTCGGAACGTGTAGATCTAGTTCCCGAGGCAAAAAGACTAGTTTAGGTTCCTCTTCACTGCACCTTTAAAGCACGACTGAGGTGTCCATTGTTACAAGAGGGCAATTGGGCGTTCCCTCTGGTTCAGGTGGCCACCGATATGTGTGAGACAGATACTGCGCATTTCCTTTCCTCAAAAATACTGAAGACACTTTGGAAATTCTAAAGTGTGCTTGGCGAAAGCCTTGTGGTCAACCCACTGCCGCTTGGCGCGGGATCACAAGGCCGCTTCGGAGCCATGCGCCTCACTCACTCGGCTGCATGGAGGAAGAAAAAAACTAGGAGGGAGTACGACGTCACAATCTTGAAGCCTAGTCATAAAAAATATAGTGGAAAGCATCATGGGAAATAGGCCCTCACGTGACAAGGCAGCGGTAGCTCTTAGCCGGATTTCGGTTTCGTTCTCTCGCGCTACGAGCAACTGCGCGACCATCTGCTTGTGTTCACTGACGGCTCCGTGGTGAGCGCAAACTACTCGCTCGCCGCAGCGGCCACGATCCCCGAGCGACGCGCATAGTCTTGTGCTTCTGCCGTGATTTGGGCTATGCGGAGACGCGTGCGCCGACTGCGGCGCAGTGGTGACATTGGAGCACATGCTCCTGCGCTGTGTCGCTTCTGGAGTGCCGCGTCGCAAGATGCTCGCGGCCTACAGGGCGCTGGGTCTCGAAGCGCTTCTGTGGCCGCGCGGCAGTGCGCGCACCAGTGACAGAGCAATGGTGAGCCTCTGTGCGTTCATCGAGCAGGCGGGCTTCACTTCCCGCTTGCTCTTCGCCATGTAGTGAACGCGTGACACGATCGAACGCTCCGTGGGTGCTACCTCGGACGGTATACGCGGCTGGGCGCCCCACCCCGGCCGCTAGTGCAGTGTGCCGCGCGCGCGATTAGTCCGAGACAGGACGCTACGTGCGCGCGGCTATGCAGTACATACAGTTTACTTCTTTTTGTAAGTGATTGTGCGCAGTGGCTGGGAGACCCCGCGGAGGAGCAGACCTAAAGCCGCCGGCACTCTGTCTAGACAGCGAGAGAGAGAAATACTTCACTGCTGCATTTCACGTCGGAACCGCGTATGTGCGCGAGCGTATTCGGCGCGACTTGTGCCTCGAGAATAGCGGAGAACGGCGGGCCGAAGTCCGCCTGTCCGAGAAATAGAATCTTGCGCAGCGCGCCGTAGCGCTCGTTAAACACGTCCGTCCGTCGTGAGCGCTCTGGAAGCCACTGCGCCCTTTTTTAGAGGCTCGTTTTCTTCGCCTACTCTCGAGTTCTCCGCTTATATGATGCGCTGAAATAAACGTTCCGTATGTGTGTATAACGACGAAAGGAATTCCTCTCAATTGTCTTTAAGAACCACAGTTGAACAGTGACGAGGTCGCGGCCGCACCCTTTGATGAAAAGTTTACCTACAGTTTTCTACAGTGTACCCAAAAACTCGAGTGTAATCAACAGAAGTGTTGAGACGCGGAGCCTTCAGACAACCTCGAGCTCGGTACGCATTCCGCCAAAGCCTCAACACAGGCGCTGCGCTTCTGTGCTACATCGGAGCCCGGACGTTCACTAAAAAGCACCGCTGATTAGCAGTCTGGTAACTGTGAAGGGCCTATTTCCCAAGAGTCAGTGCGCAAAAGGGCCCTCGGCAGCGGCGTCAGAGGAGGCTGGCTTGCAGAGGGTGAGTGCACTCTCTGCTAGTTTTTTTTCCTCCATGCTCGACTGCAACGGGACGTCTGGCGAAGGATCAGCGGTGTAGCTGCCACCGCCGACGCGCGCGCTCGTTCTACTGCTGGTGTGCCACGTCACGGTTGCTATGCACAGCTGCGCCCCTCACTAGCGCGCCGGTTGCTAAAGTGGGGAGTAGGTTGCGCTTTTACTTTGTCCTTTCCAAGCTCCCGCTCCCTTGCTTTCACAGCTTAAGGGCCGTTGTACGATCGTTTTTTTGCATGTTCCACCCGGCAGGCGGATGGCGGACCGCCCCGACCAGGCAACAGGCATCCGGCCGGTCCGGCGGGCGGAAGGAAACTTTGGTCAACTTCAACTTTCGGGCGGACGAGCTGAACCGCCTGGCGACCGGATTGCAGCGATTGGCTGCTTTTTACGTGACGTCTGCCTCCGCTTCTGCCGGGGCAAGATGTCCGTCCGTCGACTGAACCGGGGAGCGAGGCATAAGTGGTAGCAGCTATGCCGCGAAGCATATTACATTGGCCACATGCTGATATTAAGAGTGTTCAGAGCGACTGCGAACTTCACCGCATGCAGCAGCGGCGAGCGACAGTTCCCCGAGTTGAATTCTGTAATCATCGGGGCTGATGGAGTTGACAGAGCGCCTCTTCAAGCCCACGCAAGACCTACGCGTTGACGGTGTCACGAAGTGGTTATATGGAGCTGTTTGTGGTCGTCGCAAACGTTCTTAATTCCAGCGAGGATCATCACGCACAGCGGCGAGTAACAGCTGCTCACGGTGAAATTCTTGTGCGTGCATGAGTTGCCTAGTACAGTGACTAGTGTCCGTGTAGTGAAAGTGATTGCGATCGGAGCGAGTGCATTTACGTGAAGGCAGGGAAATGTGCACCTGCGAGAGTTCACTACGCACGCCGTGCTTTCCGAATGCTGAAATGAGCGTGGCGTTGTGCAGCTAGTCGCATTCGTTGCGATGGTTGCAGTGATTGCGACCGAAGCGTTCACACGAGGTTGTTTCTGCTACGCATTCGTTACCTTTTTGGTCGCGATTCGTGCTTAAGAATAGAATTCGTGCTTAAGAATAGCCGTCTGTGCGACGGGACGCGAGCTTGGCTGCACGGCCGCCGGACTGTTTTCTGCGGCGACAACGGCGATTTCGCCATCCTTCTGCGCCTTGGTGCTTGGTGTTTGGTGTTTTTTGGGTCAGCTGCACCAGTTTGTTTAACAAGACATTCTCGAAGCCTTGAGAAGATGTCGTCGACACGCTTGCATACGTCTATCTGCTACCTTTATTCGCCTGCGACTGCTTACTACAGACATGGTTACTTGCAGACTGTGAAATGAGCCCTGCGGAGCTGGTAAAGCCACGCTAGTAACAAAGACAATGGTAACAACACCACTGCACAGGGTAGCAATTCTTGCTCTGTCCTCGTCCCTTTCGACGTGACAGCTTACCACCACTTCGCTCCACAGTACACTATGATCAAGTTCTGCGAAATTTACATCAGGCAACAATGCGAAACAGGTTGTATAGGCGTATCTACTGCATGCTGTGCAGATAGCTTCCTGCCTGATCATAGCCTGGCCCCTGTTGGGTTTGGGATGCCCCCTCTTGCCTGGGTGGATTAAGGCAGCTCGCGGTCCCCTCCTGCCTAAGTGGATTAAGGCAGCGGACCCTGACCGGCGAAGGCCGAAGATGCGGCGGCGGGCTGGCAAAGACGGCAGCAGCGGCAGAAGCAGCGGGAGTATGGTGGCAGCGGGTAAGGTCAAAGAGGGGTGCTGTAGCGCCTGTGATGCCTCCCCTCCTGCCTAAGTGGATTAAGGCAGCGAACTTCCAGGACCGAGAGACCAAGGTGGCAGCGGCGAAGGTCAAAGACCGTCGAAGGCCGAAGATGCGGCGACGATGGCGGCGTCCCGTGGCAGAGTCGACCCTCGGGTCAACGGACAGAGTGGTGGTGTGCTGAGTGAAAGACAGCCGTGTTTAATTACTGAGCCTCTACCCTCTCCCATCAACCGAGCTGCGAGAGAGCGGGACAAAGACCGCCACGTCAGCACCGCCCAGCCGTGGGTGGTACCTTCCGAGTCCACGTCTGCCCATGCGATTGGACGTCATCCTTCGAAGCTTATTCCCCAGTCAGGGATCTGGGGAATACGAAGACTATTTAACGAGGTGTTGTTTTGGGACTCGAGGACACTCCTGTTGACTCCTGAAGAAGTTCTCCCTTACACTGAGAGACCCTCTCAGTTACCCTTTGTTGTAAATAATGTAAATATTCCTGTATAAACTCTCTTTCCCTTGTTTATCTTCGTAACCCCGTCTCCCACCTTCCTCGTCCCTTCTCCGGCCCGACCACGCTCAGCCGATCCTAATACCCCTCTGTGTTTCTTACCCTTTATCACCCAGCACCTATGGCCCTATTTGTGGCATTGGCATGTGCTACAAATCACCAAACACATTTCATACTCTTGCCCCTGCTACATTCTTTTGGCCAATTAACTTGTTTCATCCAAATCGGCAAGCTTTTAGAAAGCACTTCTGCAATAGCCAACTTTCTCTTGTTTTTCACCACATGCACCTTGACTGCAACATCGCCCTATGATGCTTTTTTTGTTTGCTTTACAAAAACATGCGATTCCCTTATTTATGTAAGGCTGCTTGCTCGAGCTTTAACTTCCATCCATTAGCTCTAAACTAGATCCAAGCTTAAACAGCCCGCCGTCGGCATATTTCCCTTGCCAATTCTTATGCATCCTGCCTTTCCTGCAGTCTCGGACGTCGCCCAAGGCACTCCCTTGGGCCTCAGTTACCTTCCCTTCAGTGTTTTGTCACATGCCTTCACTGACAGCTATATGCGGTCTGCCATCTTGCAATCAATACCAGCATTTCAGTTCTCCAAAAGAGCATTTTGCATGCTCTGGAATGGCCTGTTTGCTAATGTTACTAAGAACGCACTAATATTTTTTTTATTGCCAGCATTATATTTGCCCAACTTATAAGGCCTTCCGATGAATGTATATTCACTGTATACTGGTTCAAATACTCACCTAATAATCCTCATACACCTACACACAACCTAGGGTATTTACTATACGACGTGTCCTTAGTATCACTGTCTTCCAAGCTACTTGCGTTCAGATCCCCTGTGTGGCATCAGCTTGGGTATTGTATTGGCACATGGCACAAATCTGATTTAACTAGAATGCTGGAATGAGTTCAGACCTGAGGAGCTTGTTTTATTCTCTCAGACTATTTTTGAAGCTACAGTGTAACAGCCCTAAAGGTGAATCCTCAAATTTCCGCATGTCGTGCAGAAACTGCAGGTTTTCTTAACTGTATATCGTCGCATAACCAACTTAATCTCTTCTGACTCATCCTTCCTTCTGCAGTAATCGCACACGCAGTGTTGTGCCTCAGGGATCTCATGCCACTGTAGTTCAAGATTCATTTTTGTTTTCGCCACAAAAGGCTAGAATGGCCTTCCACCTCACAGGGCTTACTAACATCTTGCCCTTTGAGCTAGTCACTGAAGAAATCCATGCAGTAAATGGTGATGTTCATCCACTGAATTAGGTAAATCCCCCAAGGTGAAGATTTGTGATAGGGGAGTAATTACTCATCAGCATGAACCCAAGTGAAGCCATAAGGCTACAAATATAACCTACAAAGCTTTCCTTTGTAGCGGTATGGCAGCAGTCCGACGCTAATGGTTAACTACTTCTTATTAGTAAATTACAAACTCATCAAGTTCCTACTTGGCATATCATGTTAGCTCACCGCTCAAGTATTGTCATTTAGTATTGTTTAGGTATAATAAGTGTTAAAATAAATTGTTCTAATTTAGTGCTTAGTCTCTTCCTCCGCTCAGCAAACCAATAGAATGCTATCGTATGCGTAAGAACTTTCCTCACAACCTATTTCAAGTAATATCGGGGCAGATTTACACAGTAGTTTTGTCGGACGGTGTACAGTTGCATTTAGGCTAACTTGCACACTGCACAAGCTAGGTCTAGCCAGCTAAACTCGTGCACTTAAAAGATAAGCATGCGTTGCTGTGCCTATCTGTGTCAGACATTCCTTGGTGCTTCTGTCTTATCGTCTCTTCAGCTAAGCAAGACATCGACTTCATAACATGGCTCAGTGAGAATGCTACAAATGCATACTTATACATGTGACTTTTATACATTTAGAATAGTGTTAAGAGGGCTGTTGGCTCATCTTAAACACAAAAGCCGTCAACTTCAAGTTGCAGTAAATAGATGCCAGAAGCGACAAAAGTCACCACTGCTTTTCTGTTTTCCTTCGGCATTCTTCGGCCTAGCTTCATATTGGTCTTTTCCAAAGTTTTGATGCCTCTCGATGCCTGAGTTAATTTATTTCTTTAAAAGCAGATTGGCAGTGATATAGGTATATTTTGCTGAACATGTTGATAGTCAGCAACTGATAGCACTCTAAAATTCAGCATATGTTAAGTGGTATGAACATTAGTTAACAGTTAGCAATGTTCACTTTGGCTTGCTACCTTGGGACTAGAGATGTGAAGGCCTGAAAAAAACACTGCAATTTTGGAAAAAAAATGTTTTTTTTCGTTTTTTTCAGACGAGGGAAAATGGAAAAAAACATTGAAAATTTCACAATGCAATTTCAAGGTTTTACGATTGCTTGCTTTTAGTTTAGGTTTTTGTTTTTGCTTTGAAAACAATTACAGCGTGCATCTTTGAACGATTGGAGGGCAGTCGTCATCGCCGGTGCAGGTAATGCCTTTTAAAAACGTTCGTGCTACGAGTACGTGGGTTGAATGCCAGGTCACATATAAGATCCATGCTTGACTTAAAAACACACTAATACTTGAACTCACGGCTGAAGTAGAACAAAACGGCTGCAAATTCTATAGCACTACACACACGGCATAAATAACATAGGCTGCTGTGCACGAAAGCGGTTTTAGCCACATACAAGCCTAGCCTCTTGATTTCCAACATAGCAGCGTACAGAACATCCGCAGGAATTTGGTACAGGACAGGGGTCTTCAGCGAAGCACGTGACCCCATATACCTGGTGGCAAGGCCTTTACCCCAGTCGCTAACTTGTTTGGCTTGCCGACTGCTGCAGATACCACCATCATCCGCCAGCTGCGAACAAACTGGTCACGTTTCGGGAATGTCCATACAAGGATTCGCAACAGGCTTTCAGGGGAACGCGTTCGAAAGCTAATGTATGTGCAGGCGAACCTAGCTGTGGACACAGCTTCAATCCATGCTGCTGCGCGTAGTGCCGCATCCAGCGACAATGATTCTGAGTCCCATATGGAGTGACTTATAGATCAGTTTTCATGTTCCCTTTCTCGGTGCAATAGAACAAGAAGTTCGTTTCACAAATATGATATTTATACCTCCATATTCGCATGAAGTGCAAATCATTATTTATCTTCTCGGTGCAATAGAACCAGAAGTTCGTTTCACAATATGACATCTATAACTGCATATTCGACTGAAATTCGGAGCATTATTATTGATTGCAAAAAAATCTGTTTTGTCATGTTTTGCAAAATTTCCAATTTTTCATGAAAAAAACCCTGAAAAGAACGGTTTTTTTCACGCCATTCAAATTTTCCTGAAATTTTACATCTCTACTTGGGACTGGTCACCGTTACATTCAGCCATTCTACATCGAACTAGTCAGTGAAAATAACTTTAAACATAGCTTTAAGGCTGTATCAGAGAGCATATGCATATATGCCTGTCACATACTTAGGCGGCTTATTTTTAATTTCATTTTGTTGCACGACATCATACCTCCCATACTGGAAATCCAATTTCACTAATTCTGCCCATTGCCCATATGCCCATTGTACCCTGTTTCCCTCGCTATAGAAGTATTCTTTCTCAGCCTAAGCCAGGAGCCGATGCCATGTAAACCCTCCAAACTGGTTCTTGCATTTAATCTACTTGTAATCCAGTTTACTGGCTCCGTCATCTCATCATATATATATTAATGAGAATGGCATGTACAGATTTTTAAGCAATACAAAGGCACCCAATTTGTTTTGCATTCACAGCGACATTTGAGAATGCTTTGGAGTTGCACAGAGTATATGCCAGGTTGTTTTCAACACCGCAACAATTACGTGGCCTTCAGCAGGACTTCCCATACTTGTTTTCAACGCCGCATTCTGGCTTGCACAACTGCAATATGAGCTCAGGAAGGAATGATAGAGCACAACTCGATGGACGGCTGTCACTGTGCAGAACAAAGCCATGCGCTCCAGCCCAGTGATGCACGTCTAAGCCCCTTTGCAGCCACACAGCGTTATTTCTATTTTGGCTTTAATAATGGACTGAAAAACATGACAAAAATAAATCAGTATTCTTGCATTGTCACTGTTCTGTGAAATGCAGAACTGCTTTAATTAGAACTGATTTACCTATTCTAATCAGCTGGAAACAATTTCTTATGTGCATTAGCATTTGCGTTTCACAGCAGTGTTTTGCTAAATTTTGAATGTTAAATGCATGCACAATTCAGACACACATACACACACATCTTATATGTTGAATAGGTAAGCATGTCTTTCGCAGTAACGGTATAGGGAACCAAGAAGAAGGCCGTTTACATGTTACAGTGACTGCAAAATGCTTGGAAAAGGCTGCAAGTGCAATTATTTTCTTTCTCTGTCAGCAATGCGAAAACACCGCTGTATGCTATTTTGAATAACTGACTGAAAGTTTACGTATGTAATTTTAACTATTTAAAAATGTAATTATCCCGATTATAATTACGGACGGTTGTTAGCAGCCTGTACTGCAGCCTGGCCCGATCGAGAACTCGCAGTAAGAATCGCGTCGTCTTTTTGAAATCGCCGAGGCAGCGTAACTTTCAGAGCAGGCAGCATTCTGTTATTTTGGGGCAGAAATCACAAGCCGTTGTGAGAACGCATCGTCAAACGAGGAGGAGTACTCGATTGCGATGTGACGCGCTTTTCAGTCTCTTGGGTAGAAACGGTCCAAACACCGTTTCCGACAGCATCGCTTCTGATGATCAGACTCGACTTCGATGTTGCACCGTTTTGTCGCGAACCGGTTCGCGGCCGTCAGGGTCGGCTGAACCGAGTTACGTGCCATCATAGCCGACCACCATTTACCTTCGACGAAAACTCCGCAGCAAAAGAAACGTTAACGCAGCAGATATGTCCCGAATACGCCGCAATTATTACGGTTAATTTCTACCGCAAGATAACTGCGTGGGTCGCTACAAACATATGCCTTTACCGCCGCACTCAATTAGACGGGCGGCACTGCCGGCAGCGCCAATCGGAACGCTCGAACCATCCGTCTCGTCCGCCAGCAGCAAAGTGATCGTACAACACTTTTCCGCCCCACGCCCGGGCGGAGGCTGAAAGCGAACGGTCCGCTCGCTGGCTGAATCCGCCCAAAAAACGATCGCACAACGGCCTTAAAGGGTGTCTGCTGCTGATTACAACGGACAACGGCGACGCCGCGAAACGCAGAAACGGGCGCCTTAGAGCTGCGCTCTAAAATACCCGAATTCAAACTTTTGGATTGGGAACCAAGCACGGAAATGACCAAGCCACCACAGCAGACGGTTCGGAGCAGATAATCAATGCCTTATATAAGCACACACATTGTTTTGGTTTATCGCTTGCGGTTAATTAAACGAACTGCTGTTCCGAGCAAAGTATGCTGATGTTGTTGACATATGATTTTGCAACAAGCTAAGATAAGCCTTAAAGTATACGCACAGCGGTTTGAATCGCGTTTTTGGTCGAAAAAGAAGTGTAGAACCGTGCATACATTCCGGCCGGTATTTGACAACCGCAAGTCCTTGTTTGCTTTTCGTTTTTTGCTGATAAGGTGGTTTTAGTTGTAGCAACTGACATCTGCACAATGCGTCCTGTTGAAAACAAATACAGAAGGCCGTGAATCACTTTGTTTTTTGTGTTTTTACTGGCGGACATCGGCGGTGGGGAATAGAATATTTGCCGCTCACCGTTTCGCTAAGTGTCGCCGGTACTTACACAGCATCACATAAGATCGTAAACGAACGGCAAACAAATGAAACTACTTATACTCACTTAACACTAAAATTTACACAGCACATTCGGCACGTATTGAGTATCGTAGTACTTGGTTATGCACTTTCTCAGCTGCCAGTCACTTCAGTTCCACAAAGCCATTTTCTCACGCAAAAAAAGTCAATCCTCTTCGGCAGGGACAGCCGCGGTGCTGTCACTGGCCATATGGCTCATTCACACTTGGGCATTCGGCGATCAGAGCGAGCGAGAAGCGCTTCCGCCGAAATTCTCCCTCGTTCACACTTCTCGGCCACCATCTCGCCGCTCGTGGAGTATACAGACTTGGTTAGAAAAGACTATAAAGCGACGCTGTCGACGTACCATATGCGTATGCAAGCTTCCGTACGCTAAACGAGGGTATATTGCGGGACTTTACGCCATATCTCACAATCTCTCTTTTAGTTCAGCGCACGGTCACCGTGGTTCAGTGCGTGCATAAGGGACGCAACGATAAGCGCATACTATTGGCGGCATCTGGTTGTTAGACTGGCAAACATTTTTGACAACAACCTGACGTACTATCGCGCTCAATTAGAGAGTTTTAGATTAAGGTCGGAACGAATAGAGCGGCCCTATCCGCATGCGCTTAGCGTTAGAGGAATGGTCGCTTTGCGTTGCTTGAAGGCAGCGCCATAACGGCGAGAAAGAGAAGCTTTCAGAAGGAATGAGTTAATTTATATGCTGTATATTTTCACTCTGTAAATAAAACGGCATGCAAACTGTTGCAGTTACCAATTTCTACTTAGGAAATGCGAAAAATGATGCAAATATTTTTTTTATAATGCGGACATGTTTAATCCGGGCCAAGACTATCCACACAGGAAGACCAAAGCTGCAAACCTGTTTGTGGAGATCAGTAGTTCGAACCTCCCGCGCTTTGTGACGTCAGTCGACGCGTACTCGCTAAACCTAGCAGCTTTGTAAACACGGAAGCAATCTGAAAATTTGGCGTTTTTTATCGTTAAATTTTTGTTGTTCGGGCAACTTTAGCCAAAGCGAAAGCCTCGTGCTCCTTTAGTTTGCCCTGAGCATGAGCCACAGAGTAGCGGCAACGACGAATCGGTGGTGAAGCGAGAGGGGCCGCTTCCATGGGCGCCGCCATGTTGACCCAACGTAAAGCGGCTTTGGGGCGCACTCTATTCCGCCGATTTAGCTTTAGCGTCGCCCGCTCACCCAAACACCCAAGGGCCGTTAATGTTCTGCGTATGCGCAGCAGCATTCCGCTATTCCCCTATGCTCCAAAGCGATAGGGTGACCCTATACTAAAACTCTCTAATATGACTTGCAACCCGCGAGCGTGTGGCCGCAGCGTTTTCGGAAGCATGGTGCGCTCTAAAAAAAAAAAAAATGTGTGACCTTAGTCTTTTGGGGGGTAAAACACCTATCGCTGAGCTGACACCTTTTTGGGGGTACGGTTACGCTGTTTCTTGGAGACTAAGTATTTATGCTCTTGCACAAAATGTAATGTTACACTCCGAATAGCCTAAACTTGCACTGCCATAAGAAGAGTAACTTAATAGGGGAAGTGTTAGTCTGAGGAAAGCATAAGCATGTCCTAGCATGAGAGGTGCATGTTTGCACCTTTAGCAGGTAAATTTGTGCAAGATCTAGAAGTGCAAAGTTACTGTGTCAAAGACTAAACTTATACCGTCATAAACAGAGCAAACTTTGCACCCCTGTGGCGCAAGCTTATACACTCACATGATGGATAAAGTTGGTCAAATGTTTAGGGGAATCCCCCAAGGTGGAGTAAATTTGTAATAAGGGAGTAATTACTCATTGGCATCCACCCAAGCGCAGCCATACGGCTACAAAGGAAAGCTATACAGCTTTCTCAGAAACTTCGTAGTTAAAGAAAGATTCGTACTGGTTCGGGGTTCGAACCCGGGACCGCCGCTTCACCGGAGCAGTCGCTCTACCATCTGAGCTAACCGGGACGGCAAGCTTATGGTAGGGCGAGAGAGAATTGATCAATAACTCGAAGTGGGAACAGTGTTGGTCAAATGTTTAGGGGAATCCCCCAAGGTGGAGTAAATTTGTAATAAGGGAGTAATTACTCATTGGCATCCACCCAAGCGCAGCCATACGGCTACAAAGGAAAGCTATACAGCTTTCTCAGAAACTTCGTAGTTAAAGAAAAATTTGTCCTGGTCCGGGGTTCGCTTCACCGGAGCAGTCGCTCTACCATCTGAGCTAACCGGGACGGCAAGCTTATGGTAGGGCGAGAGCGAATTGATCAATAACTCGAAGTGGGAACAGTGTTAGTCAAATGTTTAGGGGAATCCCCCAAGGTGGAGTAAATTTTTAATAAGGGAGTAATTACTCATTGGCATCCACCCAAGCGCAGCCATACGGCTACAAAGGAAAGCTATACAGCTTTCTCAGAAACTTCGTAGTTAAGGAAAAATTCGTCCTGGTCCGGGGTTCGAACCCGGGACCACCGCTTCACCGGAGCACTCGCTCTACCATCTGAGCTAACCGGGACGGCAAGGCTATAGTAGGGCGAGAGCGAATTGGTCAATAACTCGAAGTGGGAACAGTGTTGGTCAAATGTTTAGGGGAATCCCCCAAGGTGCAGTAAATTTGTAATAAGGGAGTAATTACTCATTGGCATCCACCCAAGCGCAGCCATACGGCTACAAAGGAAATCTATACAGCTTTCTCAGAAACTTCGTAGTTAAAGAAAAATTCCTCCTTGTTCGGGGTTCAAACCCGGGACCACCGCTTCACCGAAGCAGTCACTCTACCATCTAAGCTAACCGGGACGGCAAGCTTATGGTAGGGCGAGAGCGAATTGATCAATAACTCGAAGTCAGAACAGTGTTGGTCAATTGTTTAGGGGAATCCCCCAAGGTGCAGTAAATTTGTAATAAGGGAGTAATTACTCATTGGCATCCACCCAAGCGCAGCCATACGGCTACAAAGGAAAGCTATACAGCTTTCTCAGAAACTTCGTAGTTAAAGTTGGGTGGATGCCAATTAGTAATTACTCCCTTATTACAAATTTACTCCACCTTGGGGGATTCCCCTAAACATTTGAACAACACTGTTCCCACTTCGCGTTATTGATCAATTCGCTCTCGCCCTACCATAAGCTTGCCGTCCCGGTTAGCTCAGATGGTAGAGCGACTGCTCCGGTGAAGCGGTGGTCCCGGGTTCGAGCCCCGGACCAGGACGAATTTTTCTTTAACTACGAAGTTTCTGAGAAAGCTGTATAGCTTTCCTTTGTAGCCGTATGGCTGCGCTTGGGTGGATGCCAATGAGTAATTACTCCCTTATTACAAATTTACTCCACCTTGGGGGATTCCCCTAAACATTTGACCAACACTGTTCCCACTTCGAGTTATTGATCAATTCGCTCTCGCCCTACCATAAGCTTGCCGTCCCGGTTAGCTCAGATGGTAGAGCGACTGCTCCGGTGAAGCGGTGGTCCGGGTTCGAACCCCGGACCAGGAGGAATTTTTCTTTAACTACGAAGTTTCTGAGAAATCTGTATAGCTCTCCTTTGTAGCCGTATGGCTGCGCTTGGGTGGATGCGAATGAGTAATTACTCCCTCATTATGGATAAAGTTACTCTTCTAGTGGTACAAGGAAATGCCCTACTGCAAAGGGTATCTATGCACTATTCGGTGCTGTATTTATAGTGTCCACACAAAAGTATTATTACCCTTCTGTAGCATAAACCTGCCCACTGAATGCAGGACTAAAGTTGACCCATATAGTAGAAGAAAGTAGTTTTTCTGGAAGTGCAGGCAGTGCGAAAATGTTGCGACGAATCTTTCATGCGAGGTGGTCTGTGTCATCCTGTGCTCAGGTGCAGTTACTACTGCAGAATGCAGAGAAAGAATTCAGAAAACAATCGGAGAAACATACCATCATATTTATTTTGCCACATGCTACACCAGATTACAGCAATGACCCTGGCAGACTTCTGTATACAGGTGGGGAAGAAAACATATAATGAATTTTGCAACCACAAAGCTCATAACTACGTGGCTGTGGGCTTATTTAATTCAGGTGTAAAAATGTAAACCGCACAAGAGGCCGGGATAAAGGGAGATGCATGAAAAAATTGCCGCAAGTGCAGGTTTTTGTTTATTAATGAGAACCAAAATCAGAAAAGATGTGCAGGAAAAACAAAACATGTCCTAAATTACAGCTACTTAATCACTCACATATGCTGACATAATCAGAAGCACATTGGCTTCTCAGGAAAAAAGTCTTGCTGTGGCCAACAAAACAAAAAAAATTGGAGGCTTATCAAGGTTAAGCCCAGTGGATGCGAAGCATGTTAAGCAGCTGCCTCAGTGTGGATGGGGCTAAGTAACGGAGACGTGGTCACGTGACGTCACATCATGTGATCTCACTTCAAGGTCAATGGTGGCCACCGCCGGGAGGCGACCGACGGCGCGATATGAGGCCCCCATCTGGAGCCGGTGTGACGTCAACACGTGACGTCATGTCACGTGACCTACTTGAAGATCACTTGACGGTCACTGGTGGCTACCGCCGGGAGGCGACCGACGGCGCGATATGAGGCCCCATCTGCAGCCGGTGTGACGTCATCACGTGACGTCATGTCACGTGACCCCACTTCAGGGTCAATGGTGGCCACCGCCGGGCGTCGCGCGAAGGCCCGAAACCTACGTTAATATGCTTCGCATAAAAACACTAAGGAACCAGAACAATCCAGAATATTGTGCTGCACGGTCAACCTGTAGGCATACCGGATGCCATACTAATGAGAGGGTCATGTCAAGAAACAGAAAAACACGTGCATGAAATGGAAGCTACTAAAAGGTGAGAAAATGAAATGCATTTTAACAAATCCTTCCCTCTATTCTCGTGTGTTCAGTTCTCCATATCTAGAGTGGTGAGGGTTTCATGCAGGCCTTGCTAACAATATGGCTCTGGTCCCTGATGCCTCTATATGTTTTGTTGCCCATACAGTGAATTTTCTTCTTAAAAGGGAAGTGAAGGTGATTATCTGAGCATTAGTGAATGATACTTCCAACGGAAATTTTCAGTGTGCTCTGCTTTTTCTGCATGTATTACCTGTGAATCCATTTCCTATTAGCAAACCGCAGGAAGCTTGTGCCTGCGATGGCTTTTCTGGGTGAATTCTATTGTCGCAGCCTTTTGATACAGTTTAAATTCCTGGTGAAAGGCCTGGACATGACACAAAGGCTATGTACTATAAATTTTAGTGTACGGCTCGTGGAAAACAAGGAAAAGCTTCGGGCTAAACGTAAAATAATAGCAAGGCGAACTTGCACATCTAAATAGTTGTCTCCACTCTTGCGGTATCATCATACAAACAAAATTATATAGACCACATTATAATAAAGGTACCTTTTATTCACGTTCATAGCCTGTTTCATACTACACCTCTACATTATGCCTGTGCAGAAAGCTTTGGTTATGGACCGGCCTTCACTGACAGACTACATTAATTACACAAGCAGCATAGAAGAGTATCCTTCTAAAGCACTATTTTTGCTTGAGGAAATTACGGATCTTGACTTTTTATATAGACAGTGCTGCTTCATCCAATGCTTGCAGCATATGCAGCAGCTGTAACTCTCATGAATCACATTTTGCCCGCACAATAGAATGTAACATTCATACATATTTTCAAATGCTTAGCGTAATGAAATTGTAAACACTGACTGACAGCATGCAAGAATGGCTATTAAAACAGTTGCCTTCCATATCTGCTGACACATGCAGGGCCCGTGAGCTTAATTAAATTTTAAGTTCACTCCAGTGTGAAAATAAAACTCATACGGGTTCATGTGAGTTATAGGAAATTATTCGCATCAGTGAACAGCCCCTCCCTACTCAAATATGAAGTGTGAAGAGTACAAACAAGATTAACAGCCTCACGTAGCTTCTTATCACATTAAGCTTTACATGCGTAAATGGTGCTAGTCATATTAGCTTGGTAGCATGCCACTTTGCTAAGCATTACCGTAACAGTGTGTCATTTTTTTCTGACTTTCCAGCAACATGAATTGTAGGCAGCGCCCCTCAACTAATTCAATATAAAATCTTTGCTGATGTAAGTCCAGCCTACTTTTGCAGAAAAAAACTGCATTGATCTGCACGCAATAAAAAGAGGTCAAATTATTCAAACCATTATTCAAAAATTCTTTGACAACTAAGTTCTTGAAAACACTGAACAGCTCCAAAATCTGTGTAATAGAATGACTGCAGCTGGACAGCATTTAATATTATGTTCACGGATGGACATCAAGCGATGATGAACTTCCAACAATCTCACAATTACATAAAATCATGCCACACAAATCTAGTCGAGACCACTTGTGTGGTTTTGAAGAAGCAAGGCTGAACTTCGGTGCTAGGAGTGACAATGCTTGTGCATCTTTGCCTCACTCCCTATGCCAGGCGCATTGCAATAGGCATCATTTATAGCATTAGTGTAATGGTTAGTGATAACTTATATGACATTAAACCACATAATGGCACCACACATGCTCAAAAAACAACAGAAATATTTTGAAAATGAGAAACTACAACTTTTTATTCCAAATTTTATCCATTAGAGCACTTGCCACATATTTATAACAGGCATAATTGACGCAGTGCACTGGCACAGTAAGCCTAGACAAACTTCAACAGCACAATGGCCAATTACCAATAAATTGTCACTAAGTGCCTAACATAATTAACATATTTTCTAACAGCTACTGCAGAAAGAAGAAAGAACTATACTGTTACTGCTTACGAGATTGACAGGATTGATAACAGAATTTTTTTTTCGTCGACAGGTTACCGCAATGCAACCGAAATCCTTATTGTTCATAAGAGAAAAGCTCAGAAACTAGCGTATCTTTCTATTCAGTCTCTTAGAGTGACATCAAACCTAAAGTCTCACTCTCTCACAAGACAATAAAAGAGCACAAAAAGATGTGACATAGACTGTACGCTTTTCTGAGCTAATGTTTGGTCACCAACTAGCCCAGACCTTTTCACTAGTAAAAAGAACTAAACAAGTTCACTTTTCACTATTATTTCTCAGCCTTAGTTAAGAGCCAGTTACATACCAACTTAACCCCATTAGCACGCGCATCTTGCCATTCGAATGCAGTAAAACTGCTGGCATGATAAGTCACTCTCTGGGTTAGCAAAGAATATTGAAAGATTTGTGCGAAAATGGCCGCATGCCAGGAAACGCAGAGCACAAATGAGCCGCTAATTTCTTGCCTATTAATAAATAAATTTCACGTTTACTGTTTGATCGTTTGCATTCTACTCCGTGGTAAAAAAAAAAATTGACGCTGTCTATTCACCAAAAAAAAAGCGACCTGGCAGGCGGCGTTGCCTTGTAGCGCTAAAATTATAACAGGATTACTGTCCAATGAGAATAAGATACAATGCTGCGGTAGAAGTGAACACTGCGCGCAGTACGTCCCACAGAAGCGCGCACACTAATTTACTCGCCCCTTTCTGAACGGAGAGAGAGAGAAAGGAATTTTAATGAGGGAAAGGTGGAGATTGTGCTTTGGACTTACCTGACTGAATGGTCGTAAGCAGGAACAAATACTTCGCTTTGAAGAGACGACCGGCAATGTTCTTTCGCATAGGAGACGAAGGATCAGAGCCTGCAGCGAAAGAGAGCATGAGAAAGACGCTTGCAGATTGCGCCGCTGCGATCGTGCGTTGTACACGAATAGCCTCCCTCCGGCCGCGCGCGACCGGCTCCAAACAGGAAATAGCAGCAAGTAGCGGCTCGCGCACAGAATCCATGATAAAGGATCTTTACTAAATACACCATAATTTGATGGCAGGAAAAAACCCGCACGACCAAACGAAAAGGTAACTTACTTGTTAGGTTGAAATTGGGCGCAAAGAATCTGTACGATGAGCTGCGCCGCGACGATATGCGTGCGCTGTTTCTTTCACACGTTGATTCTTTCGCGAAGATGTCGCTCATTGCAGCGTCACACATCGATGAAGCTTGCACGATGAAGTAATCGTTGAACACAACTGAATACAAAACGCACACAGGCCGGTACAACACCAAAACAGGAACGCTCGCCGCGACTCGCGCGCACGGCACCCACCAAAAGTGCAAGCGGGGTAAACGGTGGCTTCGCCTTCGACTCTCTCTGGGGGAGCAAACAGCCAATCCTAAAAGACAGGCACGGGACCTGAAGAGAGAAACTCGAGAAACTAGTGACCGAGAATATTGGGTAGTGTGCTGACTACGCGCCGGCTCAATGGGGGAGCGGTGGCCCAGCGAATGTCGACAGGCTTCTGTTTCGCGGCGCCGACACGAGGTGGCGCCACAGTAGACTTCACGGCAGGATTTGCCGTCGCTGTCAGTGCGCCGTGTGTATGTGTGGGCTCGTTGTTGTTCTGTTGTGCGGTTTTGCGCTGGTTTGAGCGCTTCTCGGGGGGTCATTTCACGTATGGTGCCAGTGCTTGTTCAATCCTGCCCAGATAAGCGGCCTTCAAATGCAGTGTGAAGGCCCTCCAGATTCAAACTTGGGTGACTGCGCATGACCGCGATGAGCACGTAGCTAGAAGTGACTGTAGACTTGATTTCTACGTAATAGGGTACGTTGCACGGAAGTGTGTATTGAAGACAAATTGCCAAATGTGCATTACCTTGCTTACAATGCAGTCCCCCGATGAAAACTGTTTCCCTGCGAGGCTGACAAAATACCGCGACCATGGAGGACTGCTGTACCAATCGTCGAAGCTTTATGGATTTGTGTTGAAGCTTGAAAACCTCTCCACAGAAAACCTCACAGAGCCAACTTCTTTCTGCAGTGTACTTCTAACCACTTACAACACATCAAGAATGCTTTCGGAATGTAATTCATTGCAGCGCAGAAAAAGACGAACGGGCGAAGCACCTTAAACTGAGCCGTTGCTAACGCTGCTCTGAAGTGCTAGATGGTTTGGTTTATGGGGTTTAACGTCCCAAAGAGACTAAGGCTATGAGAGACGCCGTAGTGGAGGGCTCCGGAAATTTCGACCACCTGGGGTTCTTTAACCTGCAGTGACATCGCACAGTACACGGGCCTCTAGAATTTCTCCTCCAAAGAAATTCTAGCCGCCGCGGCCGGGATCGAACCCTCGTCTTTTGGGTCAGCAGCCGAGCACCATAACCGCTGAGCCACCGCGGCGGCACTGAAGTGCTAGAAGAAATTGAAGGAGAAAGAGGCGCAGTGGTTTGGTTGACGGGGTTTTAACGTCCCTGAGCGACACAGGCTATGCGGGACGTTATATGTAAAGGGCTCCGGAAATTTCCACCACATGGGTACAAGTCACTGTAATCTTGGGTTCTTTAACGTGTGCTGACATCACACAGTACATGGGCCTCTAGAATTTCGCCTCCATCGACATTCGACCGTCGTGGCAGGGTTCAAAGCCGTGTCTTTCGGATCAGCAGCCGAGCGCCATAACCACTCAGCCACCGCTGCCAGAGGCGAAATGAGCGAGCATAAATGCATGCAGTGATGACAAATCTGCCGCCTTCTTTTTTTTTCAAATACCCGTGGATGCTGCAGGGCTGTCCAAACAAATGTGAAGTCACTGTTACTGTTGTGTCGAAATGGTTTCGGTACGCGCCACGTGTTTAGCGCGAAACGCTAATTGTAAATAATGTATATACTCCCCCCCCCCCTCCTTGTACTTTATCTCACGTGTCTCCCTTCTACCTACCGTCTCCCTGCCCCTCTATTTTCTGTGTGCTGCAGCTTGGCTCCTTTCGAATAGAAATAACTGTTGCCGCCGACACTCTCTCCATTCCGCGTTTCTCCCTGGCATGAATCAAATTCCGCCACACCACATGCTACTAGTATTGACTTTAAGTGTTAATAGAAAAAGCTGTGTGACCCCTCGGTATGCAGTGCATTATAACTACAGGGAAACATTGCAGGCACGAGTGACAATACGTAATCATCCCTGCGTGCCAAGCGAATACTGATAAAAGCTGCTCATGCAACCACTCATGCAATGTCCCTTGTGGATCTTTGAGAAATAAATAAACATGTGCACATGCCAGAAATTAAGTTACATTCAAGATATGCCAAGCCATTTGGATGACACCCACGCGAATGTTGCGATAATAATTCAGTTGGTCGGCGCGGCTACCACGGCTACTGTGACGACAGCCGAATGCGCCACTCGTTTTCACCCGTGAAGACGCGTGCAGCGCCGCCACGCGCCACCGCGCCCTGTCGACACAGACGGAGTCACCCCGAGCGTGCCTGTGGGCACACTACCCAATATTCTAGTTCACTGTACAATATTCTAGTTCACTGTAGAGAAACTACAAACGTGGGGAAGTTTTCCTTCTTCCATGCGCCGCGCCTTGCTTTTGTTCGGCCGGACCCAACACCACCTAGTCTTCTAGGTGGTGTTGCCGGACCCCGCGCTTCCTCTTTTCTCCGCTGACTGAGGGAACGCCTGCATTCTCAGTAGTGTTCCAAGATCAAGCCGCCCGCGTGCGGGGCGACAACCTTCGGTCCTTGCAGTGCGCTGGTTGCTTGCATTCCTTTTGCATGCGCCTCACTGCCCATGTGGCACGTATTTTTCTGCGCTTTCGGAGTGGGCACAGCTCTTCCGTTATCGGAGACAACGAGCGCGGCGAGACTTGTCCGTCCTTGCAGTATCCTCTTGAAGCTTTTAATGCAGCCAGCTATTATGCAGCATGAATTACGCAGATGCTGCCGTAAATGTGTGGTGTATGCAAGAGAATAGTTTTCAGAGTAGCTCCAGCTTAAAGTTACGAGCATCATTCGGAACTTCTCGTCAGCTCTCATTTACTACCGCATACAGGAGGCCCTGCAAAATAAATATCAATAAAATGCCCTTCCTGTACTTCTAAATCATTGATAGAAGTGGCTAAAAAAGCGAAGTAAATGCTGCAGCATTGTCGATTCCATGTCAGATACAACAACAGTTTTAAATACTGATATGGACACGTGATATTGCTCCGATTTCAACTTTCTTTTTTGCTTATGGGGCCGCACGTGTCAGGAGAATCCAAAGAAAGCAAAAAACCAGCTCTGTTCAAAAATAGTTTACCTCAACCGAAATAGATACAGCTACAGAAATATTGATTTAATAAAGCCGCACCGAGTGATCAGAAGTGTCAGGTAAACAAATGGGATTCACGACATTTGAACATTTGAAGAAGATGTCTCAGCGAAGGCTTCAAACGCCAGTCGACCGCTGCTGATGCAGCAGTTCTCACCTCTCATCGGTCTTGTGTTCGCGAAGTCCTCGAAATATTTGCCAAACGGGTCAACTGAGCAGAAATTGAGCACTGCCAGCGCTATGCCAGCAAGCACCCGTTAAGACGCTTCAACCGACGGGTGATTCGGGATATTCCGTCTATTATACACGTTTTCATTTTATTCAGTATAGGCAGCTGTCACCGCTGAATTTATGCTTTTGTTAAAGATTGGTTCATCAATGCGATACAATGTGTCCTTTAGCTAAGTTTTATTTATGCGTACAAGATAAAAGTCTCAATCATCCGAAGCAATTTACGATGATCAAGGAAAACCAGTCTGTTTGTACGCCTTAGTTCCATTTATTTTCGAGCTTGGGTCTTCTGTTTCAGTCTGTCCAGTGCAATGTACTGTTTATTGCTTATCATTAGCCTTTAAAAGAAAAAGTTATTTCCTCACCCATGAACCATTCCATAAGAATTGCACAACATTGCATTCCATAACAATGCACTGCTGTAACGTTAGCGCCTTGATTACTGTTTCCTGTGGCACCCGGTTGGTTGCTTAATTCGATGCTTCCATAGCGCTACAATTCGAAAAAAAAATTCAGGCAGTCAACTTCATTTTTCCCTATCAATACTACCTGACTGCATTAAAACTGCGCGAAACAACCTGAAAGCTAAAAGTTACGTACACGTACACTGAGTTTAAGCTAATTTCTGCTCTTGTAGGCAAGCAGCACAATTTCATCCGCAAGAAAGGATCGTAATAGACTTAAATTGCGTTGGTCGCCTGGCTCCCTGTTTATCAAGTTAAAATAAGCTGAAATCGAAATGCTTTTATGTGAAACACTTGCAGGCGCCCAAAACAGATCAGGAAATGCCGCTATCCCGAAAACCAATTCCTGTGGGCTTCGCTAACTTGTGCCGAGAGCAAGGATCCGTAAACGTGTTGGGAAGGAAACGTAGAAATGCCTTTTACGCTGCGTAGAGGAGTTTCCGAGCAGATGTAAAAATACTGGTGATCTCGTAGTAGGTCAGCAAAAGTGCGACTCCGAGACCTCGCTCGTGTCTTGGAATTTTCAGTCCACGTTCAAAACGCAGTTCAGCTGCAGAATTATTCCTTCCCTAGTTTTTTACACTTTTGTTTTTCAGCGTTGTTAGTATTAGTGGTGAAGATGACGCATTTATCAGCGAGTAGGGCTGTTTTTTTGTTCTTGAAATGGGGCAGGAATATGAGAGCGGAATTTATTTGAGATTTGCCTTACATTGCATCTTCAGTTCACATAAAATTACTGCGTCAACAATCTTTGATTGAAGAAGCGTAGCTTGTTGGGCCAGTTGGTGCATGGTATGTAGAAAACCAGCGAAAATGACGCATTCACAAGGAGGAGAAGTACACAGGACAACGCTGGAAACACAACTGAAAATTCTTTACTTCGCCATCATCAGAACAGGGCGCACATGCGCGAGAGCACCACAAACGCTATCAAAACAGCAAACACAAAACTGATTAAGCGAGCGAAGAAACAAGTGGCAACCTATGCCCCATTCATGAAAGTGTACTCTTTTGCCGTGAACCAGACAGAGCTATCGCTGACGCATTCCGTTCCTAGCTGCTTGATTTTAAAAGCTTCTAAGATTTCTCGTTCTATCTGTGTTTTGCCGCGGCCGATGATTTTGACATTATGGAACAGAGGGGTGCAGTCTTTGCAGTGGTTGCAATGTCTTGGAAGATTTGCTGTGTTGCCTGGCTGCAGCGAAGTGCGGTGCTGCCTCATACGGTCGTTGACGCATTGACCCGTTTGACCTATGTAGGCCTTGCCACAGGACAGTGGGAGCGAGTAAACAACATCGGTTGTGCATTTGGTGAACATGCTCTGGTGTTTAACATTACATTTCTTTTTTGTGCTGATTTTTGAGATACGTGAGCAAAGCGACGACAGTTTGGTGGGCGCAGAAAAGACTACCTTAACACCGTATTTTATGGCTACCTTTTTAACGTTATGTGAGACTTTATGCAGGTATGGCATTACAGCAGGTCTGGAATCCTCACTAGGCGTTTCATCTCTTTTGTACTGTGACTTAAATTTACTTGTCAAGGTCTCAGCAATAGAAACGAGGACGTCCTCAGGGTAGCCCGCTGACCTCAAGCGGTCAAGTTGCGCTAAGAAACTCTTTTGCATATTGTGTGCACAAGACCTGCGCAGAGCATTACCGAGGCAAAGGTTGACAATGCCTTTCTTCACAAGTTTGGAATGTGAGGAAGGAGGAGTAGGGCAGCAGGCTTTTCTTGGTCCGTGGAGAGTAGCTCCAGCAAACATGGCTTTCATCAGAGAAGGTGATAGTCAAATCTAAAAACCTAATTGAGTCATCAAGGGGCACTTCATGAGTAAAACTCAAGTCAGGACAGGTATTGGTAAAGAAGGTCAAAATGTAATTTGCGGCCGCTTCGACACTGTCATGGGAAGTTAGTTTCAAGAAAATTAAGAAATCTGTGGTAGAACATGAAAACCGCAGGTACATACAGAAGCAGGGCGTTCCCATTGGCTCGTGTGTAGCTCCTATTTTGTGCCACATATTTTTATCTCATTTTGACAATGTGTTGCATGATACGCTTATTGACGATCGAGTAGTGAAAGTTTTTAGGTATGTTGACGATTTTCTTGAAACTAACTTCCCGTGACAGTGTCGAAGAGGCCGCAAATGACATTTTGACCTTCTTTACCAATACCTGTCCTGACTTGCGTTTTACTCATGAAGAGCCCCTTGATGACTCAATTAGGTTTTTAGATTTGACTATCACCTTCTCTGATGAAAGCCATGTTTGCTGGAGCTACTCTCCGCGGACCAAGAAAAGCCTGCTGCCCTACTCCTCCTCACATTCCAAACTTGTGAAGAGAGGCATTGCCAACCTTTGCCTCGGTAATGCTCTGCGCAGGTCTTGTGCACACAATATGCAAAAGAGTTGCTTAGCGCAACTTGACCGCTTGAGGTCAGCGGGCTACCCTGAGGACGTCCTCGTTTCTATTGCTGAGACCTTGACAAGTAAATTTAAGTCACAGTACAAAAGAGATGAAACGCCTAGTGAGGAATCCAGACCTGCTTTAATGCCATACCTGCATAAAGTCTCACATAACGTTAAAAAGGTAGCCATAAAATACGGTGTTAAGGTAGTCTTTTCTGCGCCCACCAAACTGTCGTCGCTTTGCTCACGTATCTCAAAAATCAGCACAAAAAAGAAATGTAACGTTAAACACCAGAGCATGTTCACCAAATGCACAACCGATGTTGTTTACTCGCTCCCACTGTCCTGTGGCAAGGCCTACATAGGTCAAACGGGTCAATGCGTCAACGACCGTATGAGGCAGCACCGCACTTCGCTGCAGCCAGGCAACACAGCAAATCTTCCAAGACATTGCAACCACTGCAAAGACTGCACCCCTCTGTTTCATAATGTCAAAATCATCGGCCGCGGCAAAACACAGATAGAACGAGAAATCTTAGAAGCTTTTAAAATCAAGCAGCTAGGAACGGAATGCGTCAGCGATAGCTCTGTCAGGTTCACGGCAAAAGAGTACACTTTCATGAATGGGACATAGGTTGCCACTTGTTTCTTCGCTCGCTTAATCAGTTTTGTGTTTGCTGTTTTGATAGCGTTTGTGGTGCTCTCGCGCATGTGCGACCTGTTCTGATGATGGCGAAGTAAAGAATTTTCAGTAGTGTTTCCAGCGTTGTCCTGTGTACTTCTCCTCCTTGTGAATGCGTCGTTTTCGCTGGTTTTCTACATACCAATCTTTGATTGTTCGTCCGATTTTGAGTTATTAACTTCTATGCATATTAACCTGAACCCTTTCTGTTATTCGTCTGGTATCGCTGATATTCCATTTAAGACTCGAGCGACTGTAACGAGCAGCGCACTGTTGAGGCCATTCTTGACTGGTGGAAGGTGCGATTTGGCTCGTGTCTCATGAGTCTCCTGAGACAGCGTAGTTCTGATTTCGTGTAACACTATATCGTTTCATTTGCTAAGGAACATGTGCCACAACGAGGGGTTATTCGAAAAACAGTGCACGTTATTCGAAATTGTACGGAGGCAATTAAGCGCCCTGGTGTTTATAGTACGCTATTAGAAAATGAAGAACAGCCCTAACTAATATAGCTTAAGCTGGCTGTGAAGCAAAACGGCTCCTTTTGAAGGTTTTATTACTGCTTTAATAAAAGGTTACCCATAAGCCGAAGTTATAAGCGGAATAATTTTCATCCCTCTGGTGTGCTTGTTAGAGTCAAGCGCTAAAATATTCATTTCATTCAGAGCTCCGATTGGTCAGAGGAGTAACGCAGCACCCATCATGCCGTCTGTCTTTGCTGACTTACTCCTTTCTTAAAATAATATCCAATCATTAGTATGAGAGCAGATGCACCAAATAGTGATTATTTTCAACGTCAGCAACCAAGAGGATGCTTGCGTGCGTGATCGTTGTTGCGGCCGATCGCGGCCAATGCACCTTTTTCCAGTAACGTTCTATGCATCCGCCAAGCCTCCTCGTCCGCCATTATTGCCGACCATGTCAGGCGGAATTGGGGAGAAGATCGCTGTACGTGTTCTTCCAAGAAAGAGCTTCTGGTCCCTTGTAGAAGTGAGGAGGCGCGGTCAGTTTCGCCAGCGCGGATGAAAAGTATCAGTGCAGTGGGGAGCGTGCGTCCACAGATGACTCACGCCTACCTATTCTGGCTAGGCAAAGCCAGTGTAGCTCTTAACTATTGTCCTTAATATAATACGGCCACCCCGCTTTCGGGCGAGGGTCGTCTTCGAGAAGGGAGGCGGTGAGGGCTGCATACTTCAGTGTACAGCGTCTTCACGCAGAGGGAACAAAGCAGGTTTTAACAGCGTAAAAAAGTGTAAGTTTTCAGAAAGAGACTAACGGCCTCCACGTGGGTGTTAGCAGAGTGCATCCTTAGTACATGTGCCTTCAGATAGCATAAATCATGAAGATGCACCCTTCTTACACCTTTTTTCTTAGAGTGTGGGGCCGACAAGCGGCGCCTGAAATCTAAGTGGCAAAGGATTCTGCTGTTCCAGCAGTCAGGTGCATCCCCCGCGTCCTCTGCTCAACGAAATCTGAGCTTGATAATTCTCAAAGGCGATGGCGCGTCTAGCCTCACACAGGCGTGGTTTCGTGCTGGGGCCGACGGCAAAATCAAAAGAAACTGTGCAGGGAAAGTTCCGCGATCCGTATACGTTCGCTTTCCGGTAATCGAGCATATTTGCAACAGGAATGTGCACTGCTCATCCAACACCGACTCAAATCGTCAAAACCTCTCAAGTCATACTGTGATTGAAGCGCGATTTGGGCCACGGTTTTATCGGGCATCGCAGGTGAAAGGAAAAGGAATGAAACAAAATCAACGGTGACATGCGCCTTGCATTCGTCCCGCAAGCGCCGGCAATGCTTATACGCCATGGTGCTGCCAAGTCCTGGGGCTCGATTACGAGTCGCTCAAAATCGTCTCAATCTCAGTCTCAAAAGTGTCTTATTTGCACCCTTCCTATTGGTCGGCCGTGACCAGCGGCCATATTGGTTTTTTGCGTCGCCAGCTGACGTCATATATGTGCAGAAGTGTTGACGTTGCGTACCTAGTTATGCGAGCCGATTGATACGATTTTTTCAGACCGTAAAGAGTGGTCTCGCACCGTTTGAGACAGGAAATGGCGGCTGCTTACACCGCCGGTGGCCGTGCGAGCAACGGTGTAGGAGGTTGCATGAAAACGGTTTTGACGTGCGGGACGAGTTTTCTCAGCGTTTTGGCATAGGAAGGAGACTGCACAATGGCTGTGCGACGGACTCGCCGTAGAACTTGGAGGTGTGCGGGTGATGGCGCGGTGAGTGGAGCGGCAAGTGCTGTGCGCGCTGCGCTTCTTTGCCGGCGGTGGGTTTCAAGGCACTGTAGGAAATGAAGTAAACGTCGGCGTAGCCCAACCGACTGTGATAAAGTGTTTGCGGCGGGTTGTGGAGACCATTGTCCAAGTTAAGTCGCAGAAGGTGCGAGACCCCCAAGACAAAGCGGCGGCAAAGGAGGGCTTCCTTCGCTTAAACTTAAACACACGCCAACCACAACACATTTCTTTACGGTTCACAGTCAAAGCAGCACGCTGTAACAAGCGTCGATGTCCATCGCAGCGCCCGCTCCGCGATGAGGGTTAATACGGACGGTCCACCCCTTCCTTGTCTCTCTTTATTGCTGAGTTCGACTTTAAATAACCGGGTAACTGTTGAGGGAATGAAAAAAGAGAACTAAACCAACTTGATTTGGTTTGCTATGTTTCTTCTTGCCTGAACATGCGTCCTACTGTGTTGGCTGTGTTATCAATCCTTGTTTTGTACCTTCCCATCTTTTAGCCTTATATTAGGAGCCACCTCCTGACATACAATCAGTTGTCAGTTAGCGCCTGTGTACGCGTGCCGTCTTCCTGCGGTTGTCTGTGTTTGCGCTACAACTTTTTGCTAAATCACTGAGTGTTGGTGCCCTTCGTTCGGCATCGTTTGCTTCTTGGCTGCAGTAGCTCAGAAACAGATTCTTCCGTTATGGGCAGGAACGGCACAACTTCCTGCGGCTCAGTAGCAGAACGCCGTAGACAACCAGTGAGTGGCAAGCGAGCGCCTTCGTGTATGAAAAGACTTTTGTCCGAATGCGCAATTTGTTGTAGCATGCAGATTTGAGGGCACGTCCAGCTGCTGTCGCCAAGCTGACCTGGATGTAAATACATTACCAGCACTCACTCTGAGCCAAAAAATAGGCCCCACACGCGCAGTCTAAGCGCGGATCGGGCACTATAAGAGCTGCGTCTACTAATGCATGCAAGCCAGCAGCCGTCAGCAGAGTCGGCACTCACGCGTCGCCTTCATTTGGTAGGAGGCCTCGACGGCGTCTCGGCGTAGCGAATACAGTCGTAGCTGGAGAGACAGGATGCGACGCGTAGACGTGATCACCATCGGTGCGTCCAGTTGGCAAAGGTCGTCCAGCAGCGTTCGACCCTCATCCTCGCCCTCGAAGATCTGCACATCACTCCCAACAGGGGCCTTAACACGCAAGACATCATTGTCCTTTGCAAAAAAGCACGCTGAGTATCAATTGGCTGCATGCAGTGTCCTTTTGAATAAAAAATTACTTTAATAAAAACTCACTTTAATGAGCTCGTTCATCAAGTTGTCAAAACGTTCTCCATTGATATGAGTAAGCAGGAATACGATGCGTACAGGCCAGTTGTCTTAATTATAGTGTTAGTCACCAGGAAGCCCATTTCCCGCAGGTCATTTGAAAATCACTAAATTACGTTCAGCAATAATTTCTCTACAGCTCAAACTTTTAATGCAATGCTGAATAAGAAGTTGATGAGTAGCGTTAGATTGTTACAAATAGAACATTTTAGCAATGAAGACGAAACATTGACCTGAAGCAGTGCTACATCCACGCACATGAAAAAAAAAGCACACTTTAAAGTCTAGTAGAAGTCTTCGTCAAGCATCGATTTCAAGAACTGAACTGTACTCACGGTCTTTGATCCAACAACTAACCAATTAGCCCAATTTGAAACATTCTTACTGAATCGTACTTTTTTTGCGGTTCGAGTACTAAGGACTAACTTCAACTAACATAACTTTGCACTCTTGGTTTGTGCCCCCATACATTGCGTTAATGACGTTGAAGCTATTTTTAAAATCTGTGGTTATTAACAATGCACCACTAATACTCTGTAGGTGGAACACCCTCTTCCTAGCCAGTATAAAAGCATGAGCACGTAGATTTTAGGTTGGTAAATGTATGGGTGCAGCATGTTTAAGCTGTAATAAGGGATGCTTACTCATGGGCATCCAACCAAAAAACAACCACATGACTACAGAGGAGAGCTATACAGCTTCCACAGAAACCTCGTAGTTAGAGAAAAATTTCTTCTACCCTGGGGTTCGAACCCGGGACGCCGCTTGACCGGAGCAGTGACCATACCAACTAAGCTAACCTAGACAGCTAGCATATAGCAGGGCGAGAGCTAATTGGACGATAACACGAAGTGGCTCGAGGCGAATTCTTCTTTAACTACGAAGTTTCCGTGGAAGCTGTTGAATAGCTTTCCTTTGTAGCCGTAAGCCTCCGCTTGGTGGATACCAATGAGCAGTGAGTGTCTAATCCCGGGAAAAATCCACTTGACATCTCCACTGGAAAGACATACAGCCGAATGTGCTTTGGTCGCACGCTTCGGACGTGTTTCTATTGAGTATTAGCCCGACGTGGTGACAGAGGCTTGGCTACAGTCTTCAATGTTAGGTTCAGAAATTTGTCCTTCCGGCTACACTGTTATTAAAAATTACCGTGAAAGCCGGGGTGGTGGTGTAGCAATTTTTTTTGAGGACAGGGTAAACTATCCAGTCATAAAACAATCGCCTGATTTAGTGGGGGACAGCTCCGTGAAGAAATTTCAGCACGAATTTTAAGGTTTAGGTGGAGTACATGGGATTGCGCCACCGCCACCGCTACCGCACCGCTGAATGAAGACCGGGGCCGGTCCTTGCAGCTTTTGTACGAAGATCCCGGTGACTCAGTGCACACGTCACGGCCATAGTTGATGTATGCAGTGTGCTGATATGATTACAAGATGGTGGAAGGCTCCGCGCGGAAAATGCTGCATGAATGTTGAGACAGGCTTAGGCGGAGTACATGGGACTGCGCCACCGCCACCCGCCACCGCTGAGTGAAGTCGGGAGCCGCTAGTTGCAGCTTTTGTAGGATGATCCCGGCGCCTGAATTCACACATCACGGCCACAATTGACATCATCAGTGTGCAGATATGGTGAACAAGATGCTATATGGCTCAGTGCGGAAATTTCTCAAGAATTTTAAGACCGGCTCAGGCCTGATTCTCACAGCCGGTCTCCTCTCCGGCGCGGCGGCGACGGAGCCGGAAACCGCGGCCGCAACGGAACGGATTTGTGTTCTAATCGAAAGAGGCGCCGGACACCGGCAAACCAGTTTGGGCGGCCGCTCGCTGCTCCCACGTGACTCTACGTCTGTGGCTTTTTTTTTTCTTCCGCGCGAAAAAAAAGAAAAAAAAAACGCTGCTCGGTGGCGTCCGTAGGACATGCCGAAGTAGCGGTGAGAGTCGTCTGTCGTCTGCTTGCGCTTTGTTTCACTGGGCTCTTATCGGAAGAAAAAAAAACGACGCGATCTCGCAGCCGGTGGAAAAAGCTTGAAGTTAGTTTATTAACTCTACGCAAATCCCCTGTTTTCGCAGCGAAACACCACGCGTACAGCACCAAAACAAATATATATGAGTATAGCAAGCTACTTTTAAAGCCGCTGCAGAAATGAGTGCTCCAGTAACAGTATTCAGGCCGATATGAACGAAATTGAACATATGTAGGGTGGTAATGAACTTTGTTATCAATGGCTTGAGAGAGCTAGCAACGGGTGAACGGAATTTTGTTTTTCCTGCTCTTTTCGTTATCTCCGCAGTTACCTCTCTCGACCCTTTCTCCTTTCTTCACCTGGATGGCTACCCTTTGCATCAGCCATCACCTTCACTTCGCTTTAAACCCGGCAGCAGTCTTTTCGTCCCCCATTTCGTTACCCTCCCGAAAAAGAAAACAAAAACAAATCATTTATTGTATATCCCACGCCTAGTGCAAACACAATGCTCATTCGGAGACTCGTTTTGGCTCGAACACCTCGTATATTGCCATATGAAATAAAACTGTCATCCGCTCTCTGTTCCTCGACAGCGGGCGCTTTTCGGGGCGCAAGACTCGCAAGACGCGTGCATCTCCCGACGGAGAGTACAAAAGTGAGCAGGCTTTTTTTATTTTCTCCCTGCCCGCGCACCCGCGCATCGCCGCCGCCGACGACGATGCTCGCCAGCGCTATCTCTTGGTCGCAGCAAGCAAGCCGCGGGTGACGTAAAGCGAGCTCGCGCTATGACTGGTACGTTTTCCGAGGGGCGGGGCTCCGTCGCCGCCGCTCGACGGAAACGTAGAGCAGGAGCCGGCGGCCCCGGCCACCCGATTTGGGGGGGGGGAAACGGTCCAAAACCAGCCCCCTCCGTCGGCTCCCGGCGTGACGGAGGCGACGGAGCAAGGGAAAAACCGGCTGTGAGAATGTGGCCTTAGGCGGAGTACATGGGCCTGGGCCACCGCCACCGCTACAGTACCCATGAATGAAGACAGGGGTAGCTCGTTGCAGCTTTTGTATGATGTACCCCGGCGCCTGAGTGCACACGTCACGGTCACAGTTGACATCGCCAGTGTGCTGATATGGTGAACAAGATGCTGGAATGCTCCGTGAGGAAATTTATGCAAACATTTTAAGACAGGCTTAGGCGGAGTACATGGGTCTGCGCCATCGCCACCGCTGCAGCATCGCTGAATGAAGGCAGGGGCCGCTCGTTGCAGCTTTTCTAGGAAGATCCCGGCGCCTGAGTGCACACGTCACGGCCACAGTTGACATCACCAGTGTGCTGATATGGTGAGCAAGATGCTGGATGGCTCCGTGAGGAAATTTCTGTAAGAACTTTAAGACAGGCTCAGGCGGAGTACATGGTACTGCGCCACCGCCAACGCTGCAGCATCGCTGAATGAAGGCAGGGGCCGCTCGTTGCAGCTTTTCTAGGAAGATCCCGGCGCCTGAGTGCACACGACACGCCCACAGTTGACATCACCAGTGTGCTGATATGGTGAACAAGATGCTGGATGGCTCCGTGAGGAAATTTCTGTAAGACCTTTAAGACAGGCTCAGGCGGAGTACATGGTACTGCGCCACCGCAACCGCCGCAGCATCGCTGAATGAAGGCAGGGGCCGCTCGTTGCAGCTTTTCTAGGAAGATCCCGGCGTCTGAGTGCACACGTCACGGCCACAGTTGACATCACCAGTGTGCTGATATGGTGAACAAGATGCTGGATGGCTCCGTGAGGAAATTTCTGTAAGAACTTTAAGACAGGCTCAGGCGGAGTACATGATACTGCGCCACCGCCACCGCTGCAGCATCGCTGAATGAAAGCAGGGGCCGCTCGTTACAGCTTTTCTAGGAAGATCCCGGCGCCTGAGTGCACACGTCACGGCCACAGTTGACATCACCAGTGTGCTGATATAGTGAACAAGATGCTGGATGGCTCCGTGAGGAAATTTCTGTAAGAACTTTAAGACAGGCTCAGGCGGAGTACATGGTACTGCGCCACCGCCACCGCTGCAGCATCGCTGAATGAAGGCAGGGGCCGCTCGTTGCAGCTTTTCTAGGAAGATCCCGGCGCCTGAGTGCACACGTCACGGCCACAGTTGACATCACCAGTGTGCTGATATGGTGAACAAGATGCTGGATGGCTCCGTGAGGAAATTTCTGTAAGAAATTTAAGACAGGCTCAGGCGGAGTACATTATACTGCGCCACCGCCACCGCTGCAGCATCGCTGAATGAAGGCAGGGGCCGCTCGTTGCAGCTTTTCTAGGAAGATCCCGGCGCCTGAATGCACACGTCACGGCCACAGTTGACATCACCAGTGTGTTGATATGGTGAACAAGATGCTGGATGACTCCGTGAGGAAATCTATGCAAGCATTTTAAGACAGGCTCAGGCGGAGTACATGGTACTGCGGCACCGCCACCGCTGCAGCACCACTGAATGAAGGCAGGGCCGCTCGTTGTAGCTTTTGTAGGAAGATCCCGGCGCCTGAATGCACACGTCACGGCCACAGTTGACCTCACCAGTATGCTGATATGGTGAACAAGATGCTGGATGGCTCCGTGAGGAAATCTATGCAAGCATTTTAAGACAGGCTTAGGCGGAGTACATGGTACTGCGCCACCGCCACCGCTGCAGCACCACTGAATGAAGGAAGGGCCGCTCGTTGCTGCTTTTGTAGGAAGATCCCGGCGCCTGAATGCACACGTCACGGCCACAGTTGACATCACCAGTGTGCTGATATGGTGAACAAGATGCTGGATGGCTCCGTGAGGAAATTTCTGTAAGAACTTTAAGACAGGCTCAGGCGGAGTACATGGTACTGCGCCACCGCCACCGCTGCACCATCGCTGAATGAAGGCAGGGGCCGCTCGTTGCAGCTTTTCTAGGAAGATCCCGGCGCCTGAGTGCACACGTCACGGCCACAGTTGACATCACCAGTGTGCTGATATGGTGAACAAGATGCTGGATGGCTCCGTGAGGAAATTTCTGTAAGAACTTTAAGACAGGCTCAGGCGGAGTACATGGTACTGCGCCACCGCCACCGCTGCAGCATCGCTGAATGAAGGCAGGGGCCGCTCGTTGCGGCTTTTCTAGAAAGATCCCGGCGCCTGAGTGCACACGTCACGGCCACAGTTGACATCACCAGTGTGCTGATATGGTGAACAAGATGCTGGATGGCTCCGTGAGGAAATTTCTGTAAGAACTTTAAGACAGGCTCAGGCGGAGTACATTATACTGCGCCACCGCCACCGCTGCAGCATCGCTGAATGAAGGCAGGGGCCGCTCGTTGCAGCTTTTCTAGGAAGATCCCGGCGCCTGAATGCACACGTCACGGCCACAGTTGACATCACCAGTATGCTGATATGGTGAACAAGATGCTGGATGGCTCCGTGAGGAAATCTATGCAAGCATTTTAAGACAGGCTCAGGCGGAGTACATGGTACTGCGGCACCGCCACCGCTGCAGCACCACTGAATGAAGGCAGGGCCGCTCGTTGTAGCTTTTGTAGGAAGATCCCGGCGCCTGAATGCACACGTCACGGCCACAGTTGACCTCACCAGTATGCTGATTTGGTGAACAAGATGCTGGATGGCTCCGTGAGGAAATCTATGCAAGCATTTTAAGACAGGCTTAGGCGGAGTACATGGTACTGCGCCACCGCCACCGCTGCAGCACCACTGAATGAAGGCAGGGCCGCACGTTGCTGCTTTTGTAGGAAGATCCCGGCGCCTGAATGCACACGTCACGGCCACAGTTGACATCACCAGTGTGCTGATATGGTGAACAAGATGCTGGATGGCTCCGTGAGGAAATTTCTGTAAGAACTTTAAGACAGGCTCAGGCGGAGTACATGGTACTGCGCCACCGCCACCGCTGCAGCATCGCTGAATGAAGGCAGGGGCCGCTCGTTGCAGCTTTTCTAGGAAGATCCTGGCGCCTGAATGCACACGTCACGGCCACAGTTGACATCACCAGTATGCTGATATGGTGAACAAGATGCTGGATGGCTCCGTGAGGAAATCTATGCAAGCATTTTAAGACAGGCTCAGGCGGAGTACATGGTACTGCGGCACCGCCACCGCTGCAGCACCACTGAATGAAGGCAGGGCCGCTCGTTGTAGCTTTTGTAGGAAGATCCCGGCGCCTGAATGCACACGTCACGGCCACAGTTGACCTCACCAGTATGCTGATATGGTGAACAAGATGCTGGATGGCTCCGTGAGGAAATCTATGCAAGCATTTTAAGACAGGCTTAGGCGGAGTACATGGTACAGCGCCACCGCCACCGCTGCAGCACCACTGAATGAAGGCAGGGCCGCTCGTTGCTGCTTTTGTAGGAAGATCCCGGCGCCTGAATGCACACGTCACGGCCACAGTTGACATCACCAGTGTGCTGATATGGTGAACAAGATGCTGGATGGCTCCGTGAGGAAATTTCTGTAAGAACTTTAAGACAGGCTCAGGCGGAGTACATGGTACTGCGCCACCGCCACCGCTGCAGCATCGCTGAATGAAGGCAGGGGCGGCTCGTTGCAGCTTTTCTAGGAAGATCCCGGCGCCTGAGTGCACACGTCACGGCCACAGTTGACATCACCAGTTTGCTGATATGGTGAACAAGATGCTGGATGGCTCCGTGAGGAAATTTCTGTAAGAACTTTAAGACAGGCTCAGGCGGAGTACATGGTACTGCGCCACCGCCACCGCTGCAGCATCGCTGAATGAAGGCAGGGGCCGCTCGTTGCGGCTTTTCTAGAAAGATCCCGGCGCCTGAGTGCACACGTCACGGCCACAGTTGACATCACCAGTGTGTTGATATGGTGAACAAGATGCTGGATGGCTCCGTGAGGAAATTTCTGTAAGAACTTTAAGACAGGCTCAGGCGGAGAACATGGTACTGCGCCACCGCCACCGCTACAGCACCACTGAATGCAGACAGGGGCCGCTCGTTGCAGCTTTTGTAGGAAGATCCCGGCGCCTGAGTGCACACGACACGGCTACAGCTGACATCACCTGTATGCTGATATGGTGAACAAGTTGGTGGACGGCTCCGTGCGGAAATTTCTGCGAGAACTTTTAGACAGGCTCAAGCGGAGTACATGGTACTGCGCCACCGCCACCGCGGCAGCACCACTGAATGAAGGCAGGGCCGCTCGTTGCAGCTATTGTAGGAAGATCCCGGCGCCTGAGTGCACACGACACGGCTACAGCTGACATCAACTGTATGCTAATATGGTGAACAAGTTGGTGGACGGCTCCGTGCGGAAATTTCTGCAAGAACTTTAAGACAGGCTCAAGCGGAGTACATGGTACTGCGCCACCGCCACCGCTGCAGCACCACTGAATGAAGGCAGGGCCGCTCGTTGCAGCTTTTCTAGGAAGATCCCGGCGCCTGAGTGCACACGTCACGGCCACAGTTGACATCACCAGTGTGCTGATATAGTGAACAAGATGCTGGATGGCTCCGTGAGGAAATTTCTGTAAGAACTTTAAGACAAGCTCAGGCGGAGTACATGGTACTGCGCCACCGCCACCGCTGCAGCATCACTGAATGAAGGCAGGGGCCACTCGTTGCAGCTTTTGTAGGAAGATCCCGGCGCCTGAGTGCACACGTCACGGCCACAGTTGACATCACCAGTGTGCTGATATGGTTAACAAGATGCTAGATGGCTCCGTGCGGATATTTCTGCAAGAATTTTAAGACAGGCTTAGGCGGAGCACATGGGACTGCGGTACCGCCACCGCTACAGCACCACTGAATGTAGACAGGGGCCGTTCGTTGCAGCTTTTAAGGCGGAAGCCTTTAATGCCTCATCGTTGTAAGCAGGAGCTGTCGACAGAAATGTCACGCTGTTCAATTGGTCGAAACGATCGTGACGTCACAGTGCGCGAATTTCAAACTAACCACGCTACTAACCATGCAACCAATTAAAGAGATCGTATAGTGATGCTCCAAGCAAGTTTGACTGAGTTTAGTCAATTGCTTACTAAACAAATTAGTCTAATTAACTTTTCTAGTCAGACCAGATCAATAAATAAAACCGAATAAGAAATTGGCCGAGCTTGGGAATCGAACCCGGGTCTCCGGAGTGCGAGTCGAGCACGCTAACACTCCGCCATGCCAGCTTTTTTTTCTTTATAGCATTTTCACAGCGGGTACAAAGAAGTAAAACTTGTCAGCTCAAAGGTTTGGAATGAACAAAGGTGCGTCTAGTAAATACGGTGTCTTCGTTCACTACCATCTTACTCCCTTCCCGTTACGACGAGGTTTAGGTGTCCACCGAGATATGAGAGACAGATATATTTCCTTTCCTCAAAAACCAATTTACCAACGAGCAAGGCGTATTTGTCCGCGTTTCGGATTGGTCCAAACTGTCGTGACGTCACCGCGCGCGAATTTTGACGCGTGTCCACCGAAATATGTGAGACAGTTACTGCGCAACTACCTTTCCTAAAATACAATTTTCTACTAGTGTCTACTGAGATATGTGACATAGTTAATGCGTAATTTCCTTTCCTGAAATACAATATTCATTTTCTTCATTACGGTCCGTCTTTCTTCTTTCACTCACACTTCCTCCCTTCCTGTACGGTGCGACTCAGGTGTCCACCGAGATGACAGAGAATTACAGCCCCATTTCCTTTCCTCAAAAAGCGTTGCGTTCAAAGGGCAACGACGCGCCGAACGGGTGGTGGCGTTCCTTGGCCTCCGTGGCAGCGCTACAACACGCTATCGCGTTCCACTCCTATAGTTGAACCTTAAGCGTCATTAATTGACAGTTATTTAATGCACCAACAAAATGCAAGGTGAACAATCGCGTAGCAGAATGCAGCTCTCAGGCTTTCGCCTTTCACCACATTAGCCGCTAAAGTTCCCCGTAATATTGTAGGAAGATCCCGGCGCCTGAGTGCACACGTCACGGCCACAGTTGACATCACCAGTGTGCTGATATGGTGAACAAGATGCTGGATGGCTCCGTGAGGAAATCTATTCAAGCATTTTAAGACAGGCTTAGGCGGAGTACATGGTACTGCGGCACCGCCACCGCTGCAGCACCACTGAATGAAGGCAGGGCCGCTCGTTGCTGCTTTTGTAGGAAGATCCCGGCGCCTGAATGCACACGTCACGGCCACAGTTGACATCACCAGTATGCTGATATGGTGAACAAGATGGTGGACGGCTCCGTGCGGAAATTTATGCAAGAACTTTAAGACAGGCTCAGGCGGAGTACATGGTACTGCGCCACCGCCACCTCTGCAGCACCACTGAATGAAGGCAGGGCCGCTCGTTGTAGCTTTTGTAGGAAGATCCCGGCGCCTGAGTGCACACGTCACGGCCACAGTTGACATCGCCAGTATGCTGATATGGTGAACAAGATGCTGGATGGCTCCGTGAGGAAATCTATGCAAGCATTTTAAGACAGGCTCAGGCGGAGTACATGGTACTGCGGCACCGCCACCGCTGCAGCACCACTGAATGAAGGCAGGGCCGCTCGTTGTAGCTTTTGTAGGAAGATCCCGGCGCCTGAATGCACACGTCACGGCCACAGTTGACATCACCAGTATGCTGATATGGTGAACAAGATGCTGGATGGCTCCGTGAGGAAATCTATGCAAGCATTTTAAGACAGGCTCAGGCGGAGTACATGGTACTGCGGCACCGCCACCGCTGCAGCACCACTGAATGAAGGCAGGGCCGCTCGTTGTAGCTTTTGTAGGAAGATCCCGGCGCCTGAATGCACACGTCACGGCCACAGTTGACCTCACCAGTATGCTGATATGGTGAACAAGATGCTGGATGGCTCCGTGAGGAAATCTATGCAAGCATTTTAAGACAGGCTTAGGCGGAGTACATGGTACACCGCCACCGCCACCGCTGCAGCACCACTGAATGAAGGCAGGGCCGCTCGTTGCTGCTTTTGTAGGAAGATCCCGGCGCCTGAATGCACACGTCACGGCCACAGTTGACATCACCAGTGTGCTGATATGGTGAACAAGATGCTGGATGGCTCCGTGAGGAAATTTCTGTAAGAACTTTAAGACAGGCTGAGGCGGAGTACATGGTACTGCGCCACCGCCACCGCTGCAGCATCGCTGAATGAAGGCAGGGGCCGCTCGTTGCAGCTTTTCTAGGAAGATCCCGGCGCCTGAGTGCACACGTCACGGCCACAGTTGACATCACCAGTGTGCTGATATGGTGAACAAGATGCTGGATGGCTCCGTGAGGAAATTTCTGTAAGAACTTTAAGACAGGCTCAGGCGGAGTACATGGTACTGCGCCACCGCCACCGCTGCAGCATCGCTGAATGAAGGCAGGGGCCGCCCGTTGCAGCTTTTCTAGGAAGATCCCGGCGCCTGAGTGCACACGTCACGGCCACAGTTGACATCACCAGTGTGCTGATATGGTGAACAAGATGCTGGATGGCTCTGTGAGGAAATTTCTGTAAGAACTTTAAGACAGGCTCAGGCGGAGTACATGGTACTGCGCCACCGCCACCGCTGCAGCATCGCTGAATGAAGGCAGGGGCCGCTCGTTGCAGCTTTTCTAGGAAGATCCCGGCGCCTGAGTGCACACGACACGGCCACAGTTGACATCACCAGTGTGCTGATATGGTGAACAAGATGCTGGATGGCTCCGTGAGGAAATTTCTGTAAGAACTTTAAGACAGGCTCAGGCGGAGTACATGGTACTGCGCCACCGCCACCGCTGCAGCATCGCTGAATGAAGGGAGGGGCCGCTCGTTGCAGCTTTTCTAGGAAGATCCCGGCGCCTGAGTGCACACGTCACGGCCACAGTTGACATCACCAGTGTGCTGATATGGTGAACAAGATGCTGGATGGCTCCGTGAGGAAATTTCTGTAAGACCTTTAAGACAGGCTCAGGCGGAGTACATGGTACTGCGCCACCGCAACCGCCGCAGCATCGCTGAATGAAGGCAGGGGCCGCTCGTTGCAGCTTTTCTAGGAAGATCCCGGCGCCTGAGTGCACACGTCACGGCCACAGTTGACATCACCAGTGTCCTGATATGGTGAACAAGATGCTGGATGGCTCCGTGAGGAAATTTCTGTAAGAACTTTAAGACAGGCTCAGGCGGAGTACATGATACTGCGCCACCGCCACCGCGGCAGCATCGCTGAATGAAGGCAGGGGCCGCTCGTTACAGCTTTTCTAGGAAGATCCCGGCGCCTGAGTGCACACGTCACGGCCACAGTTGACATCACCAGTGTGCTGATATGGTGAACAAGATGCTGGATGGCTCCGTGAGGAAATTTCTGTAAGAACTTTAAGACAGGCTCAGGCGGAGTACATGGTACTGCGCCACCGCCACCGCTGCAGCATCGCTGAATGAAGGCAGGGGCCGCTCGTTGCAGCTTTTCTAGGAAGATCCCGGCGCCTGAGTGCACACGTCACGGCCACAGTTGACATCACCAGTGTGCTGATATGGTGAACAAGATGCTGGATGGCTCCGTGAGGAAATTTCTGTAAGAACTTTAAGACAGGCTCAGGCGGAGTACATTATACTGCGCCACCGCCACCGCTGCAGCATCGCTGAATGAAGGCAGGGGCCGCTCGTTGCAGCTTTTCTAGGAAGATCCCGGCGCCTGAATGCACACGTCACGGCCACAGTTGACATCACCAGTATGCTGATATGGTGAACAAGATGCTGGATGGCTCCGTGAGGAAATCTATGCAAGCATTTTAAGACAGGCTCAGGCGGAGTACATGGTACTGCGGCACCGCCACCGCTGCAGCACCACTGAATGAAGGCAGGGCCGCTCGTTGTAGCTTTTGTAGGAAGATCCCGGCGCCTGAATGCACACGTCACGGCCACAGTTGACCTCACCAGTATGCTGATATGGTGAACAAGATGCTGGATGGCTCCGTGAGGAAATCTATGCAAGCATTTTAAGACAGGCTTAGGCGGAGTACATGGTACTGCGCCACCGCCACCGCTGCAGCACCACTGAATGAAGGCAGGGCCGCTCGTTGCTGCTTTTGTAGGAAGATCCCGGCGCCTGAATGCACACGTCACGGCCACAGTTGACATCACCAGTGTGCTGATATGGTGAACAAGATGCTGGATGGCTCCGTGAGGAAATTTCTGTAAGAACTTTAAGACAGGCTCAGGCGGAGTACATGGTACTGCGCCACCGCCACCGCTGCAGCATCGCTGAATGAAGGCAGGGGCCGCTCGTTGCAGCTTTTCTAGGAAGATCCCGGCGCCTGAGTGCACACGTCACGGCCACAGTTGACATCACCAGTGTGCTGATATGGTGAACAAGATGCTGGATGGCTCCGTGAGGAAATTTCTGTAAGAACTTTAAGACAGGCTCAGGCGGAGTACATGGTACTGCGCCACCGCCACCGCTGCAGCATCGCTGAATGAAGGCAGGGGCCGCTCGTTGCGGCTTTTCTAGAAAGATCCCGGCGCCTGAGTGCACACGTCACGGCCACAGTTGACATCACCAGTGTGTTGATATGGTGAACAAGATGCTGGATGGCTCCGTGAGGAAATTTCTGCAAGAACTTTAAGACAGGCTCAGGCGGAGTACATGGTACTGCGCCACCGCCACCGCTGCAGCATCGCTGAATGAAGGCAGGGGCCGCTCGTTGCAGCTTTTCTAGGAAGATCCCGGCGCCTGAGTGCACACGTCACGGCCACAGTTGACATCACCAGTGTGCTGATATGGTGAACAAGATGCTGGATGGCTCCGTGAGGAAATTTCTGTAAGAACTTTAAGACAGGCTCAGGCGGAGAACATGGTACTGCGCCACCGCCACCGCTACAGCACCACTGAATGCAGACAGGGGCCGCTCGTTGCAGCTTTTGTAGGAAGATCCCGGCGCCTGAGTGCACACGACACGGCTACAGCTGACATCACCTGTATGCTGATATGGTGAACAAGTTGGTGGACGGCTCCGTGCGGAAATTTCTGCGAGAACTTTTAGACAGGCTCAAGCGGAGTACATGGTACTGCGCCACCGCCACCGCGGCAGCACCACTGAATGAAGGCAGGGCCGCTCGTTGCAGCTATTGTAGGAAGATCCCGGCGCCTGAGTGCACACGACACGGCTACAGCTGACATCAACTGTATGCTAATATGGTGAACAAGTTGGTGGACGGCTCCGTGCGGAAATTTCTGCAAGAACTTTAAGACAGGCTCAAGCGGAGTACATGGTACTGCGCCACCGCCACCGCTGCAGCACCACTGAATGAAGGCAGGGCCGCTCGTTGCAGCTTTTCTAGGAAGATCCCGGCGCCTGAGTGCACACGTCACGGCCACAGTTGACATCACCAGTGTGCTGATATAGTGAACAAGATGCTGGATGGCTCCGTGAGGAAATTTCTGTAAGAACTTTAAGACAAGCTCAGGCGGAGTACATGGTACTGCGCCACCGCCACCGCTGCAGCATCACTGAATGAAGGCAGGGGCCACTCGTTGCAGCTTTTGTAGGAAGATCCCGGCGCCTGAGTGCACACGTCACGGCCACAGTTGACATCACCAGTGTGCTGATATGGTTAACAAGATGCTAGATGGCTCCGTGCGGATATTTCTGCAAGAATTTTAAGACAGGCTTAGGCGGAGCACATGGGACTGCGGTACCGCCACCGCTACAGCACCACTGAATGTAGACAGGGGCCGTTCGTTGCAGCTTTTAAGGCGGAAGCCTTTAATGCCTCATCGTTGTAAGCAGGAGCTGTCGACAGAAATGTCACGCTGTTCAATTGGTCGAAACGATCGTGACGTCACAGTGCGCGAATTTCAAACTAACCACGCTACTAACCATGCAACCAATTAAAGAGATCGTATAGTGATGCTCCAAGCAAGTTTGACTGAGTTTAGTCAATTGCTTACTAAACAAATTAGTCTAATTATCTTTTCTAGTCAGACCAGATCAATAAATAAAACCGAATAAGAAATTGGCCGAGCTTGGGAATCGAACCCGGGTCTCCGGAGTGCGAGTCGAGCACGCTAACACTCCGCCATGCCAGCTTTTTTTTCTTTATAGCATTTTCACAACGGGTACAAAGAAGTAAAACTTGTCAGCTCAAAGGTTTGGAATGAACAAAGGTGCGTCTAGTAAATACGGTGTCTTCGTTCACTACCATCTTACTCCCTTCCCGTTACGACGAGGTTTAGGTGTCCACCGAGATATGAGAGACAGATATATTTCCTTTCCTCAAAAACCAATTTACCAACGAGCAAGGCGTATTTGTCCGCGTTTCGGATTGGTCCAAACTGTCGTGACGTCACCGCGCGCGAATTTTGACGCGTGTCCACCGAAATATGTGAGACAGTTACTGCGCAACTACCTTTCCTAAAATACAATTTTCTACTAGTGTCTACTGAGATATGTGACATAGTTAATGCGTAATTTCCTTTCCTGAAATACAATATTCATTTTCTTCATTACGGTCCGTCTTTCTTCTTTCACTCACACTTCCTCCCTTCCTGTACGGTGCGACTCAGGTGTCCACCGAGATGACAGAGAATTACAGCCCCATTTCCTTTCCTCAAAAAGCGTTGCGTTCAAAGGGCAACGACGCGCCGAACGGGTGGTGGCGTTCCTTGGCCTCCGTGGCAGCGCTACAACACGCTATCGCGTTCCACTCCTATAGTTGAACCTTAAGCGTCATTAATTGGCAGTTATTTAATGCACCAACAAAATGCAAGGTGAACAATCGCGTAGCAGAATGCAGCTCTCAGGCTTTCGCCTTTCACCACATTAGCCGCTAAAGTTCCCCGTAATTTTTGTAGGAAGATCCCGGCGCCTGAGTGCACACGTCACGGCCACAGTTGACATCACCAGTGTGCTGATATGGTGAACAAGATGCTGGATGGCTCCGTGAGGAAATCTATTCAAGCATTTTAAGACAGGCTTAGGCGGAGTACATGGTACTGCGGCACCGCCACCGCTGCAGCACCACTGAATGAAGGCAGGGCCGCTCGTTGCTGCTTTTGTAGGAAGATCCCGGCGCCTGAATGCACACGTCACGGCCACAGTTGACATCACCAGTATGCTGATATGGTGAACAAGATGGTGGACGGCTCCGTGCGGAAATTTATGCAAGAACTTTAAGACAGGCTCAGGCGGAGTACATGGTACTGCGCCACCGCCACCTCTGCAGCACCACTGAATGAAGGCAGGGCCGCTCGTTGTAGCTTTTGTAGGAAGATCCCGGCGCCTGAGTGGACACGTCACGGCCACAGTTGACATCGCCAGTATGCTGATATGGTGAACAAGATGCTGGATGGCTCCGTGAGGAAATCTATGCAAGCATTTTAAGACAGGCTCAGGCGGAGTACATGGTACTGCGGCACCGCCACCGCTGCAGCACCACTGAATGAAGGCAGGGCCGCTCGTTGTAGCTTTTGTAGGAAGATCCCGGCGCCTGAATGCACACGTCACAGCCACAGTTGACATCACCAGTATGCTGATATGGTGAACAAGATGCTGGATGGCTCCGTGAGGAAATCTATGCAAGCATTTTAAGACAGGCTCAGGCGGAGTACATGGTACTGCGGCACCGCCACCGCTGCAGCACCACTGAATGAAGGCAGGGCCGCTCGTTGTAGCTTTTGTAGGAAGATCCCGGCGCCTGAATGCACACGTCACGGCCACAGTTGACCTCACCAGTATGCTGATATGGTGAACAAGATGCTGGATGGCTCCGTGAGGAAATCTATGCAAGCATTTTAAGACAGGCTTAGGCGGAGTACATGGTACAGCGCCACCGCCACCGCTGCAGCACCACTGAATGAAGGCAGGGCCGCTCGCTGCAGCTTTTGTAGGTAGATCCCGGCGCCTGAGTGCACACGTCACGGCCACAGTTGACATCACCAGTGTGCTGATATGGTGAAGAAGATGCCAGATGGCTCCGTGAAGAAATTTCTGCAAGAACTTTAAGACAGGCTCAGGCGGAGTGCATGGTACTGCGCCACCGCCACCGCTGCAGCACCACTGAAGGAAGGCAGGGCCGCTCGTTGCAGCTTTTGAAGGAAGATCCCGGCGCCTGAGTGCACACGCCACGGCCACAGTAAAATCACCAGTGTGCTGATATGGTGAACAAGATGCTAGATGGCTGCGTGCGGAAATTTCTGCAAGAACTTTAAGACAGGCTCAGGCGGAGTACAGGGTACTGCCCCACCGCCACCGCTGTAGCACCACTGAATGAAGGCAGGGCCGCTCGTTGCAGCTTTTGTAGGAAGATCCCGGCGCCTGAGTGCACACGTCCCGGCCACAGTTGACATCACCAGTGTGCTGATATGGTGAACAAGATGCTAGATGGCTGCGTGCGGAAATTTCTGCAAGAACTTTAAGACAGGCTCAGGCGGAGTACATGGTACTGCGCCACCGCCACCGCTGTAGCACCACTGAATGAAGGCAGGGCCGCTCGTTGCAGCTTTTGTAGGAAGATCCCGGCGCCTGAGTGCACACGTCACGGCCACAGTTGACATCACCAGTGTGCTGATATGGTGAAGAAGATGCCAGATGGCTCCGTGAAGAAATTTCTGCAAGAACTTTAAGACAGGCTCAGGCGGAGTACATGGGACTGTGCCACCGCCACCGATACAGCACCCATGAATGAAGACAGGGGCCGCTCGTTGCAGGTTTTGTAGGTAGATCCCGGCGCCTGAGTGCACACGTCACGGCCACAGTTGACATCACCAGTGTGCTGATATGGTGAACAAGATGCTGCATGGCTCCGTGAGGAAATCTATGCAAGCATTTTAAGACAGGCTCAGGCGGAGTACATGGTACTGCAGCACCGCCACCGCTGCAGCACCACTGAATGAAGGCAGGGCCGCTCGTTGTAGCTTTTGTAGGAAGATCCCGGCGCTTGAATGCACACGTCACGGCCACAGTTGACATCACCAGTATGCTGATATGGTGAACAAGATGCTGGATGGCTCCGTGAGGAAATCTATGCAAGCATTTTAAGACAGGCTTAGGCGGAGTACATGGTACTGCGGCAGCGCCACCGCTGCAGCACCACTGAATGAAGGCAGGGCCGCTCGTTGTAGCTTTTGTAGGAAGATCCCGGCGCCTGAATGCACACGTCACGGCCACAGTTGACATCACCAGTATGCTGATATGGTGAACAAGATGGTGGATGGCTCCGTGAGGAAATTTCTGTAAGAACTTTAAGACAGGCTCAGGCGGAGTACATTATACTGCGCCACCGCCACCGCTGCAGCATCGCTGAATGAAGGCAGGGGCCGCTCGTTGCAGCTTTTCTAGGAAGATCCCGGCGCCTGAATGCACACGTCACGGCCACAGTTGACATCACCAGTATGCTGATATGGTGAACAAGATGCTGGATGGCTCCGTGAGGAAATCTATGCAAGCATTTTAAGACAGGCTCAGGCGGAGTACATGGTACTGCGGCACCGCCACCGCTGCAGCAACACTGAATGAAGGCAGGGCCGCTCGTTGTAGCTTTTGTAGGAAGATCCCGGCGCCTGAATGCACACGTCACGGCCACAGTTGACCTCACCAGTATGCTGATTTGGTGAACAAGATGCTGGATGGCTCCGTGAGGAAATCTATGCAAGCATTTTAAGACAGGCTTAGGCGGAGTACATGGTACTGCGCCACCGCCACCGCTGCAGCACCACTGAATGAAGGCAGGGCCGCTCGTTGCTGCTTTTGTAGGAAGATCCCGGCGCCTGAATGCACACGTCACGGCCACAGTTGACATCACCAGTGTGCTGATATGGTGAACAAGATGCTGGATGGCTCCGTGAGGAAATTTCTGTAAGAACTTTAAGACAGGCTCAGGCGGAGTACATGGTACTGCGCCACCGCCACCGCTGCAGCATCGCTGAATGAAGGCAGGGGCCGCTCGTTGCAGCTTTTCTAGGAAGATCCTGGCGCCTGAATGCACACGTCACGGCCACAGTTGACATCACCAGTATGCTGATATGGTGAACAAGATGCTGGATGGCTCCGTGAGGAAATCTATGCAAGCATTTTAAGACAGGCTCAGGCGGAGTACATGGTACTGCGCCACCGCCACCGCTGCAGCATCGCTGAATGAAGGCAGGGGCCGCTCGTTGCAGCTTTTCTAGGAAGATCCCGGCGCCTGAGTGCACACGTCACGGCCACAGTTGACATCACCAGTGTGCTGATATGGTGAACAAGATGCTGGATGGCTCCGTGAGGAAATTTCTGTAAGAACTTTAAGACAGGCTCAGGCGGAGTACATGGTACTGCGCCACCGCCACCGCTGCAGCATCGCTGAATGAAGGCAGGGGCCGCTCGTTGCAGCTTTTCTAGGAAGATCCCGGCGCCTGAGTGCACACGACACGGCCACAGTTGACATCACCAGTGTGCTGATATGGTGAACAAGATGCTGGATGGCTCCGTGAGGAAATTTCTGTAAGAACTTTAAGACAGGCTCAGGCGGAGTACATGGTACTGCGCCACCGCCACCGCTGCAGCATCGCTGAATGAAGGGAGGGGCCGCTCGTTGCAGCTTTTCTAGGAAGATCCCGGCGCCTGAGTGCACACGTCACGGCCACAGTTGACATCACCAGTGTGCTGATATGGTGAACAAGATGCTGGATGGCTCCGTGAGGAAATTTCTGTAAGAACTTTAAGACAGGCTCAGGCGGAGTACATGGTACTGCGCCACCGCAACCGCCGCAGCATCGCTGAATGAAGGCAGGGGCCGCTCGTTGCAGCTTTTCTAGGAAGATCCCGGCGCCTGAGTGCACACGTCACGGCCACAGTTGACATCACCAGTGTCCTGATATGGTGAACAAGATGCTGGATGGCTCCGTGAGGAAATTTCTGTAAGAACTTTAAGACAGGCTCAGGCGGAGTACATGATACTGCGCCACCGCCACCGCGGCAGCATCGCTGAATGAAGGCAGGGGCCGCTCGTTACAGCTTTTCTAGGAAGATCCCGGCGCCTGAGTGCACACGTCACGGCCACAGTTGACATCACCAGTGTGCTGATATGGTGAACAAGATGCTGGATGGCTCCGTGAGGAAATTTCTGTAAGAACTTTAAGACAGGCTCAGGCGGAGTACATGGTACTGCGCCACCGCCACCGCTGCAGCATCGCTGAATGAAGGCAGGGGCCGCTCGTTGCAGCTTTTCTAGGAAGATCCCGGCGCCTGAGTGCACACGTCACGGCCACAGTTGACATCACCAGTGTGCTGATATGGTGAACAAGATGCTGGATGGCTCCGTGAGGAAATTTCTGTAAGAACTTTAAGACAGGCTCAGGCGGAGTACATTATACTGCGCCACCGCCACCGCTGCAGCATCGCTGAATGAAGGCAGGGGCCGCTCGTTGCAGCTTTTCTAGGAAGATCCCGGCGCCTGAATGCACACGTCACGGCCACAGTTGACATCACCAGTATGCTGATATGGTGAACAAGATGCTGGATGGCTCCGTGAGGAAATCTATGCAAGCATTTTAAGACAGGCTCAGGCGGAGTACATGGTACTGCGGCACCGCCACCGCTGCAGCACCACTGAATGAAGGCAGGGCCGCTCGTTGTAGCTTTTGTAGGAAGATCCCGGCGCCTGAATGCACACGTCACGGCCACAGTTGACCTCACCAGTATGCTGATATGGTGAACAAGATGCTGGATGGCTCCGTGAGGAAATCTATGCAAGCATTTTAAGACAGGCTTAGGCGGAGTACATGGTACTGCGCCACCGCCACCGCTGCAGCACCACTGAATGAAGGCAGGGCCGCTCGTTGCTGCTTTTGTAGGAAGATCCCGGCGCCTGAATGCACACGTCACGGCCACAGTTGACATCACCAGTGTGCTGATATGGTGAACAAGATGCTGGATGGCTCCGTGAGGAAATTTCTGTAAGAACTTTAAGACAGGCTCAGGCGGAGTACATGGTACTGCGCCACCGCCACCGCTGCAGCATCGCTGAATGAAGGCAGGGGCCGCTCGTTGCAGCTTTTCTAGGAAGATCCCGGCGCCTGAGTGCACACGTCACGGCCACAGTTGACATCACCAGTGTGCTGATATGGTGAACAAGATGCTGGATGGCTCCGTGAGGAAATTTCTGTAAGAACTTTAAGACAGGCTCAGGCGGAGTACATGGTACTGCGCCACCGCCACCGCTGCAGCATCGCTGAATGAAGGCAGGGGCCGCTCGTTGCGGCTTTTCTAGAAAGATCCCGGCGCCTGAGTGCACACGTCACGGCCACAGTTGACATCACCAGTGTGTTGATATGGTGAACAAGATGCTGGATGGCTCCGTGAGGAAATTTCTGCAAGAACTTTAAGACAGGCTCAGGCGGAGTACATGGTACTGCGCCACCGCCACCGCTGCAGCATCGCTGAATGAAGGCAGGGGCCGCTCGTTGCAGCTTTTCTAGGAAGATCCCGGCGCCTGAGTGCACACGTCACGGCCACAGTTGACATCACCAGTGTGCTGATATGGTGAACAAGATGCTGGATGGCTCCGTGAGGAAATTTCTGTAAGAACTTTAAGACAGGCTCAGGCGGAGAACATGGTACTGCGCCACCGCCACCGCTACAGCACCACTGAATGCAGACAGGGGCCGCTCGTTGCAGCTTTTGTAGGAAGATCCCGGCGCCTGAGTGCACACGACACGGCTACAGCTGACATCACCTGTATGCTGATATGGTGAACAAGTTGGTGGACGGCTCCGTGCGGAAATTTCTGCGAGAACTTTTAGACAGGCTCAAGCGGAGTACATGGTACTGCGCCACCGCCACCGCGGCAGCACCACTGAATGAAGGCAGGGCCGCTCGTTGCAGCTATTGTAGGAAGATCCCGGCGCCTGAGTGCACACGACACGGCTACAGCTGACATCAACTGTATGCTAATATGGTGAACAAGTTGGTGGACGGCTCCGTGCGGAAATTTCTGCAAGAACTTTAAGACAGGCTCAAGCGGAGTACATGGTACTGCGCCACCGCCACCGCTGCAGCACCACTGAATGAAGGCAGGGCCGCTCGTTGCAGCTTTTCTAGGAAGATCCCGGCGCCTGAGTGCACACGTCACGGCCACAGTTGACATCACCAGTGTGCTGATATAGTGAACAAGATGCTGGATGGCTCCGTGAGGAAATTTCTGTAAGAACTTTAAGACAAGCTCAGGCGGAGTACATGGTACTGCGCCACCGCCACCGCTGCAGCATCACTGAATGAAGGCAGGGGCCACTCGTTGCAGCTTTTGTAGGAAGATCCCGGCGCCTGAGTGCACACGTCACGGCCACAGTTGACATCACCAGTGTGCTGATATGGTTAACAAGATGCTAGATGGCTCCGTGCGGATATTTCTGCAAGAATTTTAAGACAGGCTTAGGCGGAGCACATGGGACTGCGGTACCGCCACCGCTACAGCACCACTGAATGTAGACAGGGGCCGTTCGTTGCAGCTTTTAAGGCGGAAGCCTTTAATGCCTCATCGTTGTAAGCAGGAGCTGTCGACAGAAATGTCACGCTGTTCAATTGGTCGAAACGATCGTGACGTCACAGTGCGCGAATTTCAAACTAACCACGCTACTAACCATGCAACCAATTAAAGAGATCGTATAGTGATGCTCCAAGCAAGTTTGACTGAGTTTAGTCAATTGCTTACTAAACAAATTAGTCTAATTATCTTTTCTAGTCAGACCAGATCAATAATAAAACCGAATAAGAAATTGGCCGAGCTTGGGAATCGAACCCGGGTCTCCGGAGTGCGAGTCGAGCACGCTAACACTCCGCCATGCCAGCTTTTTTTTCTTTATAGCATTTTCACAACGGGTACAAAGAAGTAAAACTTGTCAGCTCAAAGGTTTGGAATGAACAAAGGTGCGTCTAGTAAATACGGTGTCTTCGTTCACTACCATCTTACTCCCTTCCCGTTACGACGAGGTTTAGGTGTCCACCGAGATATGAGAGACAGATATATTTCCTTTCCTCAAAAACCAATTTACCAACGAGCAAGGCGTATTTGTCCGCGTTTCGGATTGGTCCAAACTGTCGTGACGTCACCGCGCGCGAATTTTGACGCGTGTCCACCGAAATATGTGAGACAGTTACTGCGCAACTACCTTTCCTAAAATACAATTTTCTACTAGTGTCTACTGAGATATGTGACATAGTTAATGCGTAATTTCCTTTCCTGAAATACAATATTCATTTTCTTCATTACGGTCCGTCTTTCTTCTTTCACTCACACTTCCTCCCTTCCTGTACGGTGCGACTCAGGTGTCCACCGAGATGACAGAGAATTACAGCCCCATTTCCTTTCCTCAAAAAGCGTTGCGTTCAAAGGGCAACGACGCGCCGAACGGGTGGTGGCGTTCCTTGGCCTCCGTGGCAGCGCTACAACACGCTATCGCGTTCCACTCCTATAGTTGAACCTTAAGCGTCATTAATTGGCAGTTATTTAATGCACCAACAAAATGCAAGGTGAACAATCGCGTAGCAGAATGCAGCTCTCAGGCTTTCGCCTTTCACCACATTAGCCGCTAAAGTTCCCCGTAATTTTTGTAGGAAGATCCCGGCGCCTGAGTGCACACGTCACGGCCACAGTTGACATCACCAGTGTGCTGATATGGTGAACAAGATGCTGGATGGCTCCGTGAGGAAATCTATTCAAGCATTTTAAGACAGGCTTAGGCGGAGTACATGGTACTGCGGCACCGCCACCGCTGCAGCACCACTGAATGAAGGCAGGGCCGCTCGTTGCTGCTTTTGTAGGAAGATCCCGGCGCCTGAATGCACACGTCACGGCCACAGTTGACATCACCAGTATGCTGATATGGTGAACAAGATGGTGGACGGCTCCGTGCGGAAATTTATGCAAGAACTTTAAGACAGGCTCAGGCGGAGTACATGGTACTGCGCCACCGCCACCTCTGCAGCACCACTGAATGAAGGCAGGGCCGCTCGTTGTAGCTTTTGTAGGAAGATCCCGGCGCCTGAGTGGACACGTCACGGCCACAGTTGACATCGCCAGTATGCTGATATGGTGAACAAGATGCTGGATGGCTCCGTGAGGAAATCTATGCAAGCATTTTAAGACAGGCTCAGGCGGAGTACATGGTACTGCGGCACCGCCACCGCTGCAGCACCACTGAATGAAGGCAGGGCCGCTCGTTGTAGCTTTTGTAGGAAGATCCCGGCGCCTGAATGCACACGTCACAGCCACAGTTGACATCACCAGTATGCTGATATGGTGAACAAGATGCTGGATGGCTCCGTGAGGAAATCTATGCAAGCATTTTAAGACAGGCTCAGGCGGAGTACATGGTACTGCGGCACCGCCACCGCTGCAGCACCACTGAATGAAGGCAGGGCCGCTCGTTGTAGCTTTTGTAGGAAGATCCCGGCGCCTGAATGCACACGTCACGGCCACAGTTGACCTCACCAGTATGCTGATATGGTGAACAAGATGCTGGATGGCTCCGTGAGGAAATCTATGCAAGCATTTTAAGACAGGCTTAGGCGGAGTACATGGTACAGCGCCACCGCCACCGCTGCAGCACCACTGAATGAAGGCAGGGCCGCTCGCTGCAGCTTTTGTAGGTAGATCCCGGCGCCTGAGTGCACACGTCACGGCCACAGTTGACATCACCAGTGTGCTGATATGGTGAAGAAGATGCCAGATGGCTCCGTGAAGAAATTTCTGCAAGAACTTTAAGACAGGCTCAGGCGGAGTGCATGGTACTGCGCCACCGCCACCGCTGCAGCACCACTGAAGGAAGGCAGGGCCGCTCGTTGCAGCTTTTGAAGGAAGATCCCGGCGCCTGAGTGCACACGCCACGGCCACAGTAAAATCACCAGTGTGCTGATATGGTGAACAAGATGCTAGATGGCTGCGTGCGGAAATTTCTGCAAGAACTTTAAGACAGGCTCAGGCGGAGTACAGGGTACTGCCCCACCGCCACCGCTGTAGCACCACTGAATGAAGGCAGGGCCGCTCGTTGCAGCTTTTGTAGGAAGATCCCGGCGCCTGAGTGCACACGTCCCGGCCACAGTTGACATCACCAGTGTGCTGATATGGTGAACAAGATGCTAGATGGCTGCGTGCGGAAATTTCTGCAAGAACTTTAAGACAGGCTCAGGCGGAGTACATGGTACTGCGCCACCGCCACCGCTGTAGCACCACTGAATGAAGGCAGGGCCGCTCGTTGCAGCTTTTGTAGGAAGATCCCGGCGCCTGAGTGCACACGTCACGGCCACAGTTGACATCACCAGTGTGCTGATATGGTGAAGAAGATGCCAGATGGCTCCGTGAAGAAATTTCTGCAAGAACTTTAAGACAGGCTCAGGCGGAGTACATGGGACTGTGCCACCGCCACCGATACAGCACCCATGAATGAAGACAGGGGCCGCTCGTTGCAGGTTTTGTAGGTAGATCCCGGCGCCTGAGTGCACACGTCACGGCCACAGTTGACATCACCAGTGTGCTGATATGGTGAACAAGATGCTGCATGGCTCCGTGAGGAAATCTATGCAAGCATTTTAAGACAGGCTCAGGCGGAGTACATGGTACTGCAGCACCGCCACCGCTGCAGCACCACTGAATGAAGGCAGGGCCGCTCGTTGTAGCTTTTGTAGGAAGATCCCGGCGCTTGAATGCACACGTCACGGCCACAGTTGACATCACCAGTATGCTGATATGGTGAACAAGATGCTGGATGGCTCCGTGAGGAAATCTATGCAAGCATTTTAAGACAGGCTTAGGCGGAGTACATGGTACTGCGGCAGCGCCACCGCTGCAGCACCACTGAATGAAGGCAGGGCCGCTCGTTGTAGCTTTTGTAGGAAGATCCCGGCGCCTGAATGCACACGTCACGGCCACAGTTGACATCACCAGTATGCTGATATGGTGAACAAGATGGTGGATGGCTCCGTGAGGAAATTTCTGTAAGAACTTTAAGACAGGCTCAGGCGGAGTACATTATACTGCGCCACCGCCACCGCTGCAGCATCGCTGAATGAAGGCAGGGGCCGCTCGTTGCAGCTTTTCTAGGAAGATCCCGGCGCCTGAATGCACACGTCACGGCCACAGTTGACATCACCAGTATGCTGATATGGTGAACAAGATGCTGGATGGCTCCGTGAGGAAATCTATGCAAGCATTTTAAGACAGGCTCAGGCGGAGTACATGGTACTGCGGCACCGCCACCGCTGCAGCAACACTGAATGAAGGCAGGGCCGCTCGTTGTAGCTTTTGTAGGAAGATCCCGGCGCCTGAATGCACACGTCACGGCCACAGTTGACCTCACCAGTATGCTGATTTGGTGAACAAGATGCTGGATGGCTCCGTGAGGAAATCTATGCAAGCATTTTAAGACAGGCTTAGGCGGAGTACATGGTACTGCGCCACCGCCACCGCTGCAGCACCACTGAATGAAGGCAGGGCCGCTCGTTGCTGCTTTTGTAGGAAGATCCCGGCGCCTGAATGCACACGTCACGGCCACAGTTGACATCACCAGTGTGCTGATATGGTGAACAAGATGCTGGATGGCTCCGTGAGGAAATTTCTGTAAGAACTTTAAGACAGGCTCAGGCGGAGTACATGGTACTGCGCCACCGCCACCGCTGCAGCATCGCTGAATGAAGGCAGGGGCCGCTCGTTGCAGCTTTTCTAGGAAGATCCTGGCGCCTGAATGCACACGTCACGGCCACAGTTGACATCACCAGTATGCTGATATGGTGAACAAGATGCTGGATGGCTCCGTGAGGAAATCTATGCAAGCATTTTAAGACAGGCTCAGGCGGAGTACATGGTACTGCGCCACCGCCACCGCTGCAGCATCGCTGAATGAAGGCAGGGGCCGCTCGTTGCAGCTTTTCTAGGAAGATCCCGGCGCCTGAGTGCACACGTCACGGCCACAGTTGACATCACCAGTGTGCTGATATGGTGAACAAGATGCTGGATGGCTCCGTGAGGAAATTTCTGTAAGAACTTTAAGACAGGCTCAGGCGGAGTACATGGTACTGCGCCACCGCCACCGCTGCAGCATCGCTGAATGAAGGCAGGGGCCGCTCGTTGCAGCTTTTCTAGGAAGATCCCGGCGCCTGAGTGCACACGACACGGCCACAGTTGACATCACCAGTGTGCTGATATGGTGAACAAGATGCTGGATGGCTCCGTGAGGAAATTTCTGTAAGAACTTTAAGACAGGCTCAGGCGGAGTACATGGTACTGCGCCACCGCCACCGCTGCAGCATCGCTGAATGAAGGGAGGGGCCGCTCGTTGCAGCTTTTCTAGGAAGATCCCGGCGCCTGAGTGCACACGTCACGGCCACAGTTGACATCACCAGTGTGCTGATATGGTGAACAAGATGCTGGATGGCTCCGTGAGGAAATTTCTGTAAGAACTTTAAGACAGGCTCAGGCGGAGTACATGGTACTGCGCCACCGCAACCGCCGCAGCATCGCTGAATGAAGGCAGGGGCCGCTCGTTGCAGCTTTTCTAGGAAGATCCCGGCGCCTGAGTGCACACGTCACGGCCACAGTTGACATCACCAGTGTCCTGATATGGTGAACAAGATGCTGGATGGCTCCGTGAGGAAATTTCTGTAAGAACTTTAAGACAGGCTCAGGCGGAGTACATGATACTGCGCCACCGCCACCGCGGCAGCATCGCTGAATGAAGGCAGGGGCCGCTCGTTACAGCTTTTCTAGGAAGATCCCGGCGCCTGAGTGCACACGTCACGGCCACAGTTGACATCACCAGTGTGCTGATATGGTGAACAAGATGCTGGATGGCTCCGTGAGGAAATTTCTGTAAGAACTTTAAGACAGGCTCAGGCGGAGTACATGGTACTGCGCCACCGCCACCGCTGCAGCATCGCTGAATGAAGGCAGGGGCCGCTCGTTGCAGCTTTTCTAGGAAGATCCCGGCGCCTGAGTGCACACGTCACGGCCACAGTTGACATCACCAGTGTGCTGATATGGTGAACAAGATGCTGGATGGCTCCGTGAGGAAATTTCTGTAAGAACTTTAAGACAGGCTCAGGCGGAGTACATTATACTGCGCCACCGCCACCGCTGCAGCATCGCTGAATGAAGGCAGGGGCCGCTCGTTGCAGCTTTTCTAGGAAGATCCCGGCGCCTGAATGCACACGTCACGGCCACAGTTGACATCACCAGTATGCTGATATGGTGAACAAGATGCTGGATGGCTCCGTGAGGAAATCTATGCAAGCATTTTAAGACAGGCTCAGGCGGAGTACATGGTACTGCGGCACCGCCACCGCTGCAGCACCACTGAATGAAGGCAGGGCCGCTCGTTGTAGCTTTTGTAGGAAGATCCCGGCGCCTGAATGCACACGTCACGGCCACAGTTGACCTCACCAGTATGCTGATATGGTGAACAAGATGCTGGATGGCTCCGTGAGGAAATCTATGCAAGCATTTTAAGACAGGCTTAGGCGGAGTACATGGTACTGCGCCACCGCCACCGCTGCAGCACCACTGAATGAAGGCAGGGCCGCTCGTTGCTGCTTTTGTAGGAAGATCCCGGCGCCTGAATGCACACGTCACGGCCACAGTTGACATCACCAGTGTGCTGATATGGTGAACAAGATGCTGGATGGCTCCGTGAGGAAATTTCTGTAAGAACTTTAAGACAGGCTCAGGCGGAGTACATGGTACTGCGCCACCGCCACCGCTGCAGCATCGCTGAATGAAGGCAGGGGCCGCTCGTTGCAGCTTTTCTAGGAAGATCCCGGCGCCTGAGTGCACACGTCACGGCCACAGTTGACATCACCAGTGTGCTGATATGGTGAACAAGATGCTGGATGGCTCCGTGAGGAAATTTCTGTAAGAACTTTAAGACAGGCTCAGGCGGAGTACATGGTACTGCGCCACCGCCACCGCTGCAGCATCGCTGAATGAAGGCAGGGGCCGCTCGTTGCGGCTTTTCTAGAAAGATCCCGGCGCCTGAGTGCACACGTCACGGCCACAGTTGACATCACCAGTGTGTTGATATGGTGAACAAGATGCTGGATGGCTCCGTGAGGAAATTTCTGCAAGAACTTTAAGACAGGCTCAGGCGGAGTACATGGTACTGCGCCACCGCCACCGCTGCAGCATCGCTGAATGAAGGCAGGGGCCGCTCGTTGCAGCTTTTCTAGGAAGATCCCGGCGCCTGAGTGCACACGTCACGGCCACAGTTGACATCACCAGTGTGCTGATATGGTGAACAAGATGCTGGATGGCTCCGTGAGGAAATTTCTGTAAGAACTTTAAGACAGGCTCAGGCGGAGAACATGGTACTGCGCCACCGCCACCGCTACAGCACCACTGAATGCAGACAGGGGCCGCTCGTTGCAGCTTTTGTAGGAAGATCCCGGCGCCTGAGTGCACACGACACGGCTACAGCTGACATCACCTGTATGCTGATATGGTGAACAAGTTGGTGGACGGCTCCGTGCGGAAATTTCTGCGAGAACTTTTAGACAGGCTCAAGCGGAGTACATGGTACTGCGCCACCGCCACCGCGGCAGCACCACTGAATGAAGGCAGGGCCGCTCGTTGCAGCTATTGTAGGAAGATCCCGGCGCCTGAGTGCACACGACACGGCTACAGCTGACATCAACTGTATGCTAATATGGTGAACAAGTTGGTGGACGGCTCCGTGCGGAAATTTCTGCAAGAACTTTAAGACAGGCTCAAGCGGAGTACATGGTACTGCGCCACCGCCACCGCTGCAGCACCACTGAATGAAGGCAGGGCCGCTCGTTGCAGCTTTTCTAGGAAGATCCCGGCGCCTGAGTGCACACGTCACGGCCACAGTTGACATCACCAGTGTGCTGATATAGTGAACAAGATGCTGGATGGCTCCGTGAGGAAATTTCTGTAAGAACTTTAAGACAAGCTCAGGCGGAGTACATGGTACTGCGCCACCGCCACCGCTGCAGCATCACTGAATGAAGGCAGGGGCCACTCGTTGCAGCTTTTGTAGGAAGATCCCGGCGCCTGAGTGCACACGTCACGGCCACAGTTGACATCACCAGTGTGCTGATATGGTTAACAAGATGCTAGATGGCTCCGTGCGGATATTTCTGCAAGAATTTTAAGACAGGCTTAGGCGGAGCACATGGGACTGCGGTACCGCCACCGCTACAGCACCACTGAATGTAGACAGGGGCCGTTCGTTGCAGCTTTTAAGGCGGAAGCCTTTAATGCCTCATCGTTGTAAGCAGGAGCTGTCGACAGAAATGTCACGCTGTTCAATTGGTCGAAACGATCGTGACGTCACAGTGCGCGAATTTCAAACTAACCACGCTACTAACCATGCAACCAATTAAAGAGATCGTATAGTGATGCTCCAAGCAAGTTTGACTGAGTTTAGTCAATTGCTTACTAAACAAATTAGTCTAATTATCTTTTCTAGTCAGACCAGATCAATAATAAAACCGAATAAGAAATTGGCCGAGCTTGGGAATCGAACCCGGGTCTCCGGAGTGCGAGTCGAGCACGCTAACACTCCGCCATGCCAGCTTTTTTTTCTTTATAGCATTTTCACAACGGGTACAAAGAAGTAAAACTTGTCAGCTCAAAGGTTTGGAATGAACAAAGGTGCGTCTAGTAAATACGGTGTCTTCGTTCACTACCATCTTACTCCCTTCCCGTTACGACGAGGTTTAGGTGTCCACCGAGATATGAGAGACAGATATATTTCCTTTCCTCAAAAACCAATTTACCAACGAGCAAGGCGTATTTGTCCGCGTTTCGGATTGGTCCAAACTGTCGTGACGTCACCGCGCGCGAATTTTGACGCGTGTCCACCGAAATATGTGAGACAGTTACTGCGCAACTACCTTTCCTAAAATACAATTTTCTACTAGTGTCTACTGAGATATGTGACATAGTTAATGCGTAATTTCCTTTCCTGAAATACAATATTCATTTTCTTCATTACGGTCCGTCTTTCTTCTTTCACTCACACTTCCTCCCTTCCTGTACGGTGCGACTCAGGTGTCCACCGAGATGACAGAGAATTACAGCCCCATTTCCTTTCCTCAAAAAGCGTTGCGTTCAAAGGGCAACGACGCGCCGAACGGGTGGTGGCGTTCCTTGGCCTCCGTGGCAGCGCTACAACACGCTATCGCGTTCCACTCCTATAGTTGAACCTTAAGCGTCATTAATTGGCAGTTATTTAATGCACCAACAAAATGCAAGGTGAACAATCGCGTAGCAGAATGCAGCTCTCAGGCTTTCGCCTTTCACCACATTAGCCGCTAAAGTTCCCCGTAATTTTTGTAGGAAGATCCCGGCGCCTGAGTGCACACGTCACGGCCACAGTTGACATCACCAGTGTGCTGATATGGTGAACAAGATGCTGGATGGCTCCGTGAGGAAATCTATTCAAGCATTTTAAGACAGGCTTAGGCGGAGTACATGGTACTGCGGCACCGCCACCGCTGCAGCACCACTGAATGAAGGCAGGGCCGCTCGTTGCTGCTTTTGTAGGAAGATCCCGGCGCCTGAATGCACACGTCACGGCCACAGTTGACATCACCAGTATGCTGATATGGTGAACAAGATGGTGGACGGCTCCGTGCGGAAATTTATGCAAGAACTTTAAGACAGGCTCAGGCGGAGTACATGGTACTGCGCCACCGCCACCTCTGCAGCACCACTGAATGAAGGCAGGGCCGCTCGTTGTAGCTTTTGTAGGAAGATCCCGGCGCCTGAGTGGACACGTCACGGCCACAGTTGACATCGCCAGTATGCTGATATGGTGAACAAGATGCTGGATGGCTCCGTGAGGAAATCTATGCAAGCATTTTAAGACAGGCTCAGGCGGAGTACATGGTACTGCGGCACCGCCACCGCTGCAGCACCACTGAATGAAGGCAGGGCCGCTCGTTGTAGCTTTTGTAGGAAGATCCCGGCGCCTGAATGCACACGTCACAGCCACAGTTGACATCACCAGTATGCTGATATGGTGAACAAGATGCTGGATGGCTCCGTGAGGAAATCTATGCAAGCATTTTAAGACAGGCTCAGGCGGAGTACATGGTACTGCGGCACCGCCACCGCTGCAGCACCACTGAATGAAGGCAGGGCCGCTCGTTGTAGCTTTTGTAGGAAGATCCCGGCGCCTGAATGCACACGTCACGGCCACAGTTGACCTCACCAGTATGCTGATATGGTGAACAAGATGCTGGATGGCTCCGTGAGGAAATCTATGCAAGCATTTTAAGACAGGCTTAGGCGGAGTACATGGTACAGCGCCACCGCCACCGCTGCAGCACCACTGAATGAAGGCAGGGCCGCTCGCTGCAGCTTTTGTAGGTAGATCCCGGCGCCTGAGTGCACACGTCACGGCCACAGTTGACATCACCAGTGTGCTGATATGGTGAAGAAGATGCCAGATGGCTCCGTGAAGAAATTTCTGCAAGAACTTTAAGACAGGCTCAGGCGGAGTGCATGGTACTGCGCCACCGCCACCGCTGCAGCACCACTGAAGGAAGGCAGGGCCGCTCGTTGCAGCTTTTGAAGGAAGATCCCGGCGCCTGAGTGCACACGCCACGGCCACAGTAAAATCACCAGTGTGCTGATATGGTGAACAAGATGCTAGATGGCTGCGTGCGGAAATTTCTGCAAGAACTTTAAGACAGGCTCAGGCGGAGTACAGGGTACTGCCCCACCGCCACCGCTGTAGCACCACTGAATGAAGGCAGGGCCGCTCGTTGCAGCTTTTGTAGGAAGATCCCGGCGCCTGAGTGCACACGTCCCGGCCACAGTTGACATCACCAGTGTGCTGATATGGTGAACAAGATGCTAGATGGCTGCGTGCGGAAATTTCTGCAAGAACTTTAAGACAGGCTCAGGCGGAGTACATGGTACTGCGCCACCGCCACCGCTGTAGCACCACTGAATGAAGGCAGGGCCGCTCGTTGCAGCTTTTGTAGGAAGATCCCGGCGCCTGAGTGCACACGTCACGGCCACAGTTGACATCACCAGTGTGCTGATATGGTGAAGAAGATGCCAGATGGCTCCGTGAAGAAATTTCTGCAAGAACTTTAAGACAGGCTCAGGCGGAGTACATGGGACTGTGCCACCGCCACCGATACAGCACCCATGAATGAAGACAGGGGCCGCTCGTTGCAGGTTTTGTAGGTAGATCCCGGCGCCTGAGTGCACACGTCACGGCCACAGTTGACATCACCAGTGTGCTGATATGGTGAACAAGATGCTGCATGGCTCCGTGAGGAAATCTATGCAAGCATTTTAAGACAGGCTCAGGCGGAGTACATGGTACTGCAGCACCGCCACCGCTGCAGCACCACTGAATGAAGGCAGGGCCGCTCGTTGTAGCTTTTGTAGGAAGATCCCGGCGCTTGAATGCACACGTCACGGCCACAGTTGACATCACCAGTATGCTGATATGGTGAACAAGATGCTGGATGGCTCCGTGAGGAAATCTATGCAAGCATTTTAAGACAGGCTTAGGCGGAGTACATGGTACTGCGGCAGCGCCACCGCTGCAGCACCACTGAATGAAGGCAGGGCCGCTCGTTGTAGCTTTTGTAGGAAGATCCCGGCGCCTGAATGCACACGTCACGGCCACAGTTGACATCACCAGTATGCTGATATGGTGAACAAGATGGTGGACGGCTCCGTGCGGAAATTTATGCAAGAACTTTAAGACAGGCTCAGGCGGAGTACATGGTACTGCGCCACCGCCACCGCTGCAGCACCACTGAATGAAGGCAGGGCCGCTCGTTGCAGCTTTTGTAGGTAGATCCCGGCGCCTGAGTGCACACGTCACGGCCACAGTTGACATCACCAGTGTGCTGATATGGTGCAGAAGATGCCAGATGGCTCCGTGCGGAAATTTCTGCAAGAACTTTAAGACAGGCTCAGGCGGAGTACATGGTACTGCGCCACCGCCACCGCTGCAGCACCACAGAATGAAGGCAGGGCCGCTCGTTGCAGCTTTTGTAGGTAGATCCCGGCGCCTGAGTGCACACGTCACGGCCACAGTTGACATCACCAGTGTGCTGATATGGTGAAGAAGATGCCAGATGGCTCCGTGCGGAAATTTCTGCAAGAACTTTAAGACAGGCTCAGGCGGAGTACATGGTACTGCGCCACCGCCACCGCTGCAGCACCACTGAATGAAGGCAGGGCCGCTCGTTGCAGCTTTTGTAGGTAGATCCCGGCGCCTGAGTGTACACGTCACGGCCACAGTTGACATCACCAGTGTGCTGATATGGTGAACAAGATGGTGGACGGCTCCGTGCGGAAATTTATGCAAGAACTTTAAGACAGGCTCAGGCGGAGTACATGGTACTGCGCCACCGCCACCGCTGCAGCACCACTGAATGAAGGCAGGGCCGCTCGCTGCAGCTTTTGTAGGTAGATCCCGGCGCCTGAGTGCACACGTCACGGCCACAGTTGACATCACAAGTGTGCTGATATGGTGAACAAGATGCTAGATGGCTCCGTGCGGAAATTTCTGCAAGAACTTTAAGACAGGCTCAGGCGGAGTGCATGGTACTGCGCCACCGCCACCGCTGCAGCACCACTGAAGGAAGGCAGGGCCGCTCGTTGCAACTTTTGAAGGAAGATCCCGGCGCCTGAGTGCACACGCCACGGCCACAGTAAAATCACCAGTGTGCTGATATGGTGAACAAGATGCTAGATGGCTGCGTGCGGAAATTTCTGCAAGAACTTTAAGACAGGCTCAGGCGGAGTACAGGGTACTGCCCCACCGCCACCGCTGTAGCACCACTGAATGAAGGCAGGGCCGCTCGTTGCAGCTTTTGTAGGAAGATCCCGGCGCCTGAGTGCACACGTCCCGGCCACAGTTGACATCACCAGTGTGCTGATATGGTGAATAAGATGCTAGATGGCTGCGTGCGGAAATTTCTGCAAGAATTTTAAGACAGGCTTAGGCGGAGTTCATGGTACTGCGCCACCGCCACCGCTGTAGCACCACTGAATGAAGGCAGGGCCGCTCGTTGCAGCTTTTGTAGGAAGATCCCGGCGCCTGAGTGCACACGTCCCGGCCACAGTTGACATCACCAGTGTGCTGATATGGTGAATAAGATGCTAGATGGCTGCGTGCGGAAATTTCTGCAAGAACTTTAGGACAGGCTCAGGCGGAGTACATGGTACTGCACCACCGCCACCGCTGCAGCACCACTGAATGAAGACAGGGGCCGCTCGTTGCAGCTTTTGTAGGTAGATCCCGGCGCCTGAGTGCACACGTCCCGGCCACAGTTGACATCACCAGTGTGCTGATATGGTGAATAAGATGCTAGATGGCTGCGTGCGGAAATTTCTGCAAGAACTTTAAGACAGGCTTAGGCGGAGTACATGGTACAGCGCCACCGCCACCGCTGCAGCACCACTGAATGAAGGCAGGGCCGCTCGCTGCAGCTTTTGTAGGTAGATCCCGGCGCCTGAGTGCACACGTCACGGCCACAGTTGACATCACCAGTGTGCTGATATGGTGAAGAAGATGCCAGATGGCTCCGTGAAGAAATTTCTGCAAGAACTTTAAGACAGGCTCAGGCGGAGTGCATGGTACTGCGCCACCGCCACCGCTGCAGCACCACTGAAGGAAGGCAGGGCCGCTCGTTGCAGCTTTTGAAGGAAGATCCCGGCGCCTGAGTGCACACGCCACGGCCACAGTAAAATCACCAGTGTGCTGATATGGTGAACAAGATGCTAGATGGCTGCGTGCGGAAATTTCTGCAAGAACTTTAAGACAGGCTCAGGCGGAGTACAGGGTACTGCCCCACCGCCACCGCTGTAGCACCACTGAATGAAGGCAGGGCCGCTCGTTGCAGCTTTTGTAGGAAGATCCCGGCGCCTGAGTGCACACGTCCCGGCCACAGTTGACATCACCAGTGTGCTGATATGGTGAACAAGATGCTAGATGGCTGCGTGCGGAAATTTCTGCAAGAACTTTAAGACAGGCTCAGGCGGAGTACATGGTACTGCGCCACCGCCACCGCTGTAGCACCACTGAATGAAGGCAGGGCCGCTCGTTGCAGCTTTTGTAGGAAGATCCCGGCGCCTGAGTGCACACGTCACGGCCACAGTTGACATCACCAGTGTGCTGATATGGTGAAGAAGATGCCAGATGGCTCCGTGAAGAAATTTCTGCAAGAACTTTAAGACAGGCTCAGGCGGAGTACATGGGACTGTGCCACCGCCACCGATACAGCACCCATGAATGAAGACAGGGGCCGCTCGTTGCAGGTTTTGTAGGTAGATCCCGGCGCCTGAGTGCACACGTCACGGCCACAGTTGACATCACCAGTGTGCTGATATGGTGAACAAGATGCTGCATGGCTCCGTGAGGAAATCTATGCAAGCATTTTAAGACAGGCTCAGGCGGAGTACATGGTACTGCAGCACCGCCACCGCTGCAGCACCACTGAATGAAGGCAGGGCCGCTCGTTGTAGCTTTTGTAGGAAGATCCCGGCGCCTGAATGCACACGTCACGGCCACAGTTGACATCACCAGTATGCTGATATGGTGAACAAGATGGTGGACGGCTCCGTGCGGAAATTTATGCAAGAACTTTAAGACAGGCTCAGGCGGAGTACATGGTACTGCGCCACCGCCACCGCTGCAGCACCACTGAATGAAGGCAGGGCCGCTCGTTGCAGCTTTTGTAGGTAGATCCCGGCGCCTGAGTGCACACCCCAAGTGAAATTGGCCGACGGCCGACCATCGGTAAGCAATTGGACAGTGCTCGGCAGCCGGTATCCTCGGCCAACCAATGGCGGCCGCTAGTCGGGCCTTGGTTGGCTGCCAATTGGGCTGGTTAATAGTTGGCCAAAAACGTTCAGCCAACTACCGGCAAATGATAGGGTATTAGTCGGCACCCAACGCTTGCGCAACCACACGGGGACCATCGTAGGGCCATGGTTGGCTACCCACTGGCTTGGCCGGTGACGTATATGCCACACGCACGCGCAGTAGGCGCGTGGAAATCGCGGACGAAACGCTCGTTCGACGTACGTTTCATATTATCCCAATATTTTTTTTACGAATACACTGCGCGCATGACTGCATGCATGTTGAGCCTAACATGCATGCAGTCATTATCAATCAATTATCAATCATTATTGCCAATTTATCAATCGGTGAAATGTAATGCGTAAGCAATATGCAGGTGCAATGCTGCGGCATCAATTTCGTTTTAAAGCTGAGTATTTAAATAATTGTCGGACGAGTGCAGTTTTATCGAGAGATAAAAGGAAAGTCCCGTAATTCTGACATCAAACGAAACCGAAACTCAAAAGTTTCGGTTTCGATGTTTTATTGAAATTGGCAAGCAATTGTTTTTTTATCTAGACGTAGTGAAGCAATGTAAATTTTCACTTGCATAATTTGAGAAAAATGAATAAAACAACACATTTATTTTATTTTTTGTTCCTTGCGAACAAATTTTTGCCAGCACATCTACGAAAGCGCGGTGTCAGTCACAACGACTCAATCTGCGACGCGATGCTCTTCCTGTGCTTTTCACACACATGCTCTCGTAGCGGCGTAGCTGGCGAAGTGCTTCGTTTGGATTTGAAGCATTGGTTGTTCCTGCAGTGTCGTGTCTTGGCCTTTCACCATGACAACACCACCTGACCTAAACGTTGGAAGGTAAGACCTCATCATGGAGCGGTTCTTGAGGGCGAAACGTCGCCGAGAGCTTTATCTGGTGAAGGAGGGCAGCGTTCGGTGTTTGCAGCAAGTCGCAGAAAACGCAGAGGCGCAGCGTGCTCTGAGACATTCCCCCATTTGCTATCCGACAATCCATCACGTTTAGCAATTGTTGGAAATGATAGATTTTCACCGTTCGGGGACAGCTTAGGGCAAGCATATGCAGCAGTGCATCCTCTTTTGAATCCTCTGTCGTGGCAGCTGAGGCACAGTGTTCAAGTGCAGATCAAGCTGAGTCAGTTGGAAGTGACTTGCACTGTCAAAACACTGGTCCCGTGGAGCCTTATGAACATGACTTGGTTGATGTTCCTAACAATGCCGAGTGTCGAGAGGGGATAAGGAGCCAGTTGAGGGCTTGGGCTGTGAGGTATCATATCAGGAGAGCGGCAGTTAATTCACTGCTTGACATTCTTAGGCCGCACTTCACTGATCTTCCTAAGACACAGTATGCTCTAGTGTCCACTCGACAAAGCGTGCCACTTGAACAACTCGGCAGTGGTGAGTACGTTCATTTTGGCCTTCAGAGAGGCTTATTGCGTGCATTGGACATGTGGCATTCGGCTCCAAGTAATGGAGCCGGTAATTCTTCAGCACACTGGTGAAGAATTGTCATGCTGTGCTAAACATGCTGGTCATTTTATCAGCCATATATTCTTCAGTACAATACATTTGTCCCAGGTGGTGTAAATTCCTGGAGCCGTCCACTAAGTTGTCCCTCATAGTCCATCTGTTGCTTCTGGGACATTAAACCCCTGTTTTTCCCAGGAAAAAAAATTTTGAGTGCTTCGAGATTCTATTCTATTTAGTCTACTTTGTAATGAAAAAATTTCGTATTCGTTCATAATTTTCGCACTGCTTTGACGTGGACGTAATGATATGCAGGTTTTAAACGATTTGCCTGTATTTAAGGGTAAATATGCATGTTGGCGGTACTGTAGCTGTTTTATTGTTGGCTTAGATTGCTCATTAAAGCAACTTGTTAAAATAATTGCTACTGTATACTACATCAGGTTTCATGCAATTGTAAAGATATTGAATTTCTAATACTGCTTGCAATTGTTCAGTGCTATTTATAATGGTACACACAATGCCAAATTTTTCAGTATATAATGCCCTGATTTTAGCTAAAACGTGAAGACATTGAAGACTGCCCACAAATATATCACAATGAATGCTATGTACAAAGGACAGATATTCTACTTTATTGCATTTTGCCCTCATTGCCGCAAGTTATTTTGGGTTCAAAGTGAATATTGCAATGATTATAGAATATAGTGCTGACTACTGTTATATCCGAGTCTGGACTACAAAGCTCTCGATTATTTGGTTGGAATATCACTGCTGAGCTGGTTTCAGCCTTTTTGAAGTGGTGGCATTTGTTTTTGCTCTCTTCTTTTATCGTAGCCTGCCTGAGAGCACACTACCCTGAACAAGCAACCCTGAAGAATAGCAGCGCTGGCTGAATGGCGCGCAGGATCGGGAGTGTGGCCGCAGCCAGAGGCGCCAGCCGACTCGAGCAAGGGAGGCAGTGGGCACAAAAGAATAAGACTTCACTTCACTTTCTTCACTTTAAAGACCCCCTTCAGGGAGTATTACATAAGGGGTGGCTTAATGTATTCAACAATCATAAATATGCATGCGGCAATCATAAACAATCATATTGAGCAATCAATCTTGGAAGTATGATACAAATGGTTACAGCGGATAAGAATGAAGGTGGGCACGTGACGGCGGCAACATCGGCGGGGAGGGCATTCTAGTCAACTATGGTGTGGGGAAAAAAGAACTGAAAAAGTAGCAGTACGCGATAGAGGCCGGGCGATCTCAAATGGGTGTGCGGTGCGGTGAGATATGCGGGTCGGATGAGAAATGTAAGGTGTTTGATTCTGAGTGCTATGGAAAAACTTGTGGAGCAAACACATGCACGTAACGCGACGGCGAGCTTCAAGGCTTTCGAGACCGGAAGTATTCTTTAGAAATGAAAAGCTGATTGTATATGAATAAGCAGAATGAACAAAGCGAATGGCGCGGTTTTGAACTGATTGGAGTGCATTTGTTAGGTATATTTGGTGTGGATTCCAGATGGGACTGCCGTACTCGAGTTTAGGTCTAATAAGGGTTTTCTTAGCTAGAAGTTTCACGTGCTGCGGTGCATGACGAAGATAATGGTTTAGGAATCCTAGAGATCTACTGGCAGATGATATAATTGTGGTAATGTGTATTCGCCAAGAAAGATCGGTACAGAGTGTTACACCGAGGTACTTGAACGATTGGACGCTTTCTATAGATGAGTTGGCAACTGTATAGGAAAAAACAAGGGGGTTGCGTTGACGCTGAACTGAAACCAGTTTGTATTTTTTAGCGTTTAGTGTCATTAGGATGGATAAGCGGGCGAGTTGGTGATACATAATGCAAAAAAACATCGCGAACAAACGGGGACTAGACGAAGAATACACAGGAACAAGCACTGACTCTCAACTAAAGTTTAATCACAGGAAACACGCTTATAAAAGGAAACAAAACAAAAAAACACCAAAATCAGAACGCATGTGTTACTATGTGATGTATGCAACCTCACAGTCACGCAGGAGCAGGATGGTTTGCTGATACACAATCTTGCTTTCTTTGCCATGTTGTACGCCTCGATAATTTCCCTGGTCAACTGGTCGGGGTGTTTGTACAAAATGTCAGTAAAATGCAAGGACGGAAAACATGATTGACACTCTCGGCAATGACCAACTAGATTAGTGGACCGATTAGATTCTAATGAATTGAGATGTTCTCCGAGTCGTGTGTTGATACAACGTCCCGTTTGCCCAATGTATATCTGACCACACGATAGGGGGATTTTATAAACTACCCCTTTGGAGCACGGCATAAAACTTTTAGCGTGCTTAACACCACAGGATGCTACAGATTTCTTGGGGTTGCGGGACTTATTTTCTACTGCTGAACAAATTTTACTGAGCTTATTCGGGGCCGAAAAAACCACATCAACTTTATACCTATGGGCCACATATTTAAGACCATGAGAAAGGTGATGCACATAGGGAAGGACTGCGAACTTATTCCGTTTCTGTTCTTTCTGTGAAGACGGCAGCAATGTCGGCGCTTTAAGCTTTTTAATTATTTTATTGCAACCCAAAGTGATAAGCTCAGCTGGATATCCTGCTTCCTTAAGTCTCTTAGCCTGATTATCAAAGCTTTCTTACATAGCATGGTGACAAGATTGTGACAACGCAGATGACAAGGATGAAACAACATTCCACATTTCACTACCTTAGAATGATGTGACTTATATTCAGCAGCGGTTTGTTGGCCCGTGGCGCGTAATTCCAACACATATGTCCCTTCCCTTCAGTCAAACATAAATCTAAAGATTGTATCGGGTTATCGACCGGTACCTCAGTGGTGAACTGCAAACCCCATGCATTAGCTTTGAATACTTCTAACACTGTAGACATGTGCTTAGCATAGTCCGTTTTTTCAATGAGGATCAAAAAATCATCGACGTATCTGAAAGTTCGGTGCGGCATCCCACACAAATCTTTCTGGATAGCTCTATTCACGAACGACAGAAAAATATCACTAAGCGCAGGCGCTACTCTAGACCCAATACAAACACCCGCTTTCTGGGTATAGAGTGTGCCTTCCCATTCAACACAGGTAGATTTAACATAAAAAGACAACAGCTCAAGGAACCCAGACACAGAAATACCACAAGCACTTATGAATTGTTCTTCATCATTGTCCGAAGTGATGCAGTCAAAAACAGCAGTCATCATTTCCTTGTGCGGCAGAGATTGCGACTGGTAACTGCGGATAAAGAAGGGTGTTTTGTAGTCCTACCTGAATCATTGTTTTCCGATAAAGCATTAGTAGCCATCGGGAAGAACTTTCAGCCGGTCTCGGCGAAGTTACAGAAGGTAAAAAGCAGAGCGGTGCAACTGCTTGAACAATTGAATCTGGAGCGACTTAAAGGCAGTGTAGTTAAGGCAAAAAGCAGCTGTTTAAAGATTTTCTTCTCTGCTAAGACACTAAAACGGGATTACCATTTAGGGCCATTGTGACGGAAAAGAGCACCTGGCAACACAAAATTTCTGGATATTTACAGAAACATTTGGCAGCTTTATCTATTAATGATCCTTTTAAGGTACCAAACTCTGAGTGTGTCGTCAAGTTTTTACAGGCGCAAAACTCAGGTTCAATCTCGGCTTTCAACATTTATGTGGTAGATTTATACTACTCTCTGCCGCACAAGGAAATGACTGCTGTTTTTGATTGCATCACTTCGGACAATGATGAAGAACAATTCATAAGTGCTTGTGGTATTTCTGTGTCTGGGTTCCTTGAGCTGTTGTCTTTTTATGTTAAATCTACCTTTGTTGAATGGGAAGGCACACTCTATACCCAGAAAGCGGGTGTTTGTATTGGGTCTAGAGTAGCGCCTGCGCTTAGTGATATTTTTCTGTCATTCGTGGATAGAGCTATCCAGAAAGATTTGTGTGGGATGCCGTACCGAATTTTCAGATACGTCGATGATTTTTTGATACTCATTGAAAAAACGGACTATGCTAAGCACATGTCTACAGTGTTAGAAGTATTCAAAGCTAATGCATGGGGTTTGCAGTTCACCACTGAGGTACCGGTCGATAACCAGATACAATTTTTAGATATATGTTTGACTGAAGGGAAGGGACACATGTGCTGGAATTACGCGCCACGGGCCAACAAACCGCTGCTGAACTATAAGTCACATCATTCTAAGGTAGTGAAATGTGGAATTGTTGTTTCATCCTTGTCATCTGCGTTGTCACAATCTTGTCACCATGCTATGCAAGAAAGCTTTGATAATCAGGCTAAGAGACCTAAGGAAGCAGGATATCCAGCTGAGCTTATCACTTTGGGTTGCAATAAAATAATTAAAAAGCTTAAAGCGCCGACATTGCTGCCGTCTTCACAGAAAAAACAGAAACGGAAAAAGTTCGCAGTCCTTCCCTATGTGCATCGCCTTTCTCATGGTCTTAAAAATGTGGCCCATAGGTATAAAGTTGATGTGGTTTTTTCGGCCCCGAATAAGCTCAGTAAAATTTGTTCAGCAGTAGACAATAAGTCCCGCAACCCCAAGAAATCTGTAGCGTCCTGTGGTGTTAAGCACGCTAAAAGTTTTGTGCCGTGCTCCAAAGGGGTAGTTTATAAAATCCCACTATCCTGTGGTCAGATATACATTGGGAAAACGGGACATTGTATCAACACACGACTTGGAGAACATCTCAATTCATTAGAATCTAATCACTCCACTAATCTAGTTGATCATTGCCGAGAGTGTCAATCATGTTTTCCGTCCTTGCATTTTACTGACATTTTGTACAAACACCCCGACCAGTTGACCAGGGAAATTATCGAGGCGTACAACATGGCAAAGAAAGCAAGATTGTGTGTCAGCAAACCATCCCTGCTCCTGCGTGACTGTGATGTTGCATATCTGGACATCACACAGTAACACATGCGTTCTGATTTTGGCGTTTTTTTTTTCTGTTTCCTTTTATAAGCGTGTTTCCTGTGACTAAACTTTAGTTGAGAGTCAGCGCTTGTTCCTGTGTATTCTTCGTCTAGTCCCCGTTTGTTCGCGCTGTTTTTTACAATTGTGTCATTAGCCAGAGGTCACACCATTCATGGATGCGGTTGAGCTCATTTTGAAGAGCCACTTGTTCAGAAATGTTAGTAACGGTACAATAAATTACACAGTCGTCGGCGAATATGCAAGTTTTACACGATACTTGTGGCGCCAGATCGTTAATGTATATTGGGAATAAAAGCGGGCCGAGCACAGATCCTTGCGGAACACCGGATGTTATGGGGAGAGTGCCTGAGTTGTGATTGTTAATAGAAACAAACTGAGAACGGTTAGCTAGGAATACTTTAATTCAGTCTAGAATATTAGGGTGCAAATTTAAAAAGGCTAGTTTCAGTGACAGACATTGGTGTGGTACCTTGTCAAAAGCCTGGCGAAATCTATAAATAATGCGTCGGTCTGTATGTTAAGGTCGAGGTTAGCAAGCAGGTCGAAAGTGAAGATTGCCAATTGGGTATCGCAGGAAAGTCCCCTACGAAACCCGTAATGAACCGGATGAAGAAAGTTGTTAGAATCTAGGAGGTTTACGACATGGGAATAGATATGACATGTATCGTGATTTTGCAAGGCACACTGGTTAAGGAGATGGGGCGATAATTCAATGGAGTGTCATTTACACCTTATTTGTGGACCGGAATGACCCTGCCCACCTTCCAGTCATCCGGTAGCATTCCTGTTGAAAGTGATTGTGAATAGAATATTAATAAAAGATATATGGCTGAAATGTGTTTGGTGTTTTTCAGTATTTTGTAAGATTGCACAGTGTGCATGCGTTTACTGCAAGTGGAACTGCTTGTATACTGATGTCTGCATAAAGGAACCCATTAATAATTGCTGCAAGTTCGTCTTCATTGTTTGTGTCTCCTCAAGATGCCTGTGCATACAGGTCGGATTCCTCATGGCCAAAATTTAGTTTTCAAACGTGATATAGAGATAAGGTAACCACGATTTGTCATTGATTCACAATCTAGCAGGGCACTGGCTGGCGACGGCAAGGTCGGCATACGGCCTCGGCCCTATGTTGGCAGCCAAAGGTCGGCCGGTGTGAGGCCAATCACCAATCCCGACCTCGGCCCAACCTAGTTTGCCAAGCTAGGGCCAAGGTCGGCCAGGCTGGCTACCGACTTTGGCCCAACATAGGGCCGAGGTCGTTTTTTCAGTCGGGACGTCACGGCCACAGTTGACATCACCAGTGTGCTGATATGGTGCAGAAGATGCCAGATGGCTCCGTGCGGAAATTTCTGCAAGAACTTTAAGACAGGCTCAGGCGGAGTACATGGTACTGCGCCACCGCCACCGCTGCAGCACCACAGAATGAAGGCAGGGCCGCTCGTTGCAGCTTTTGTAGGTAGATCCCGGCGCCTGAGTGCACACGTCACGGCCACAGTTGACATCACCAGTGTGCTGATATGGTGAAGAAGATGCCAGATGGCTCCGTGCGGAAATTTCTGCAAGAACTTTAAGACAGGCTCAGGCGGAGTACATGGTACTGCGCCACCGCCACCGCTGCAGCACCACTGAATGAAGGCAGGGCCGCTCGTTGCAGCTTTTGTAGGTAGATCCCGGCGCCTGAGTGTACACGTCACGGCCACAGTTGACATCACCAGTGTGCTGATATGGTGAACAAGATGGTGGACGGCTCCGGGCGGAAATTTATGCAAGAACTTTAAGACAGGCTCAGGCGGAGTACATGGTACTGCGCCACCGCCACCGCTGCAGCACCACTGAATGAAGGCAGGGCCGCTCGCTGCAGCTTTTGTAGGTAGATCCCGGCGCCTGAGTGCACACGTCACGGCCACAGTTGACATCACAAGTGTGCTGATATGGTGAACAAGATGCTAGATGGCTCCGTGCGGAAATTTCTGCAAGAACTTTAAGACAGGCTCAGGCGGAGTGCATGGTACTGCGCCACCGCCACCGCTGCAGCACCACTGAAGGAAGGCAGGGCCGCTCGTTGCAACTTTTGAAGGAAGATCCCGGCGCCTGAGTGCACACGCCACGGCCACAGTAAAATCACCAGTGTGCTGATATGGTGAACAAGATGCTAGATGGCTGCGTGCGGAAATTTCTGCAAGAACTTTAAGACAGGCTCAGGCGGAGTACAGGGTACTGCCCCACCGCCACCGCTGTAGCACCACTGAATGAAGGCAGGGCCGCTCGTTGCAGCTTTTGTAGGAAGATCCCGGCGCCTGAGTGCACACGTCCCGGCCACAGTTGACATCACCAGTGTGCTGATATGGTGAATAAGATGCTAGATGGCTGCGTGCGGAAATTTCTGCAAGAACTTTAAGACAGGCTTAGGCGGAGTTCATGGTACTGCGCCACCGCCACCGCTGTAGCACCACTGAATGAAGGCAGGGCCGCTCGTTGCAGCTTTTGTAGGAAGATCCCGGCGCCTGAGTGCACACGTCCCGGCCACAGTTGACATCACCAGTGTGCTGATATGGTGAATAAGATGCTAGATGGCTGCGTGCGGAAATTTCTGCAAGAACTTTAGGACAGGCTCAGGCGGAGTACATGGTACTGCACCACCGCCACCGCTGCAGCACCACTGAATGAAGACAGGGGCCGCTCGTTGCAGCTTTTGTAGGTAGATCCCGGCGCCTGAGTGCACACGTCCCGGCCACAGTTGACATCACCAGTGTGCTGATATGGTGAAGAAGATGCTAGATGGCTGCGTGCGGAAATTTCTGCAAGAACTTTAAGACAGGCTCACGCGGAGTACATGGTACTGCGCCACCGCCACCGCAGCAGCACCACTGAATGAAGGCAGGGCCGCTCGTGGCAGCTTTTGTAGGAAGATCCCGGCGCCTGAGTGCACACGTCACGGCCACAGTTGACATCACCAGTGCGCTGATATGGTGAACAAGATGCTGGATGGCTCCGTGAGGAAATTTCTGCAAGAACTTTAAGACAGGCTCAGGCGGAGTACATGGTACTGCGTCACCGCCACCGCTGTAGCACCACTGAATGAAGGCAGGGCCGCTCGTTGCAGCTTTTGTAGGTAGATCCCGGCGCCTGAGTGCACACGTCCCGGCCACAGTTGACATCACCAGTGTGCTGATATGGTGAATAAGATGCTAGATGGCTGCGTGCGGAAATTTCTGCAAGAACTTTAAGACAGGCTCAGGCGGAGTACATGGTACTGCACCACCGCCACCGCTGCAGCACCACTGAATGAATACAGGGGCCGCTCGTTGCAGCTTTTGTAGGTAGATCCCGGCGCCTGAGTGCACACGTCACGGCCACAGTTGACATCACCAGTGTGCTGATATCATTACCAAAAAGGTGGACGGCTCCATGCAGAAATTTCTGCAAGAACTTTAAGACAGGCTCAGGCGGAGTACATGGTACTGCGGCACCGCCACCGCTACAGCACCACTGAATGAAGGCAGGGGCCGCTCGTTGCAGCTTTTGTAGGAGTTTCCCGGCGCCTGAGTGCACACGTGACGGCCTCAGTTGGTATCGGCTTTGTGCTGATATCATTACCAAAAAGGTGGACGGCTCCATGCAGAAATTTCTGCAAGAACTTTAAGACAGGTTCAGGCGGAGTACATGGTACTGCGGCACCGCCACCGCTACAGCACCACTGAATGAAGGCAGGGGCCGCTCGTTGCAGCTTTTGTAGGAGTTTCCCGGCGCCTGAGTGCACACGTGACGGCCTCAGTTGGTATCGGCTGTGTGCTGATATCATTACCAAAAAGGTGGACGGCTCCATGCAGAAATTTCTGCAAGAACTTTAAGACAGGCTCAGGCGGAGTACATGGTACTGCGGTACCGCCACCGCTGCAGCACCACTGAATGAAGGCAGGGCCGCTCGCTGCAGCTTTTGTAGGTAGATCCCGGCGCCTGAGTGCACACGTCACGGCCACAGTTGACATCACAAGTGTGCTGATATGGTGAACAAGATGCTAGATGGCTCCGTGCGGAAATTTCTGCAAGAACTTTAAGACAGGCTCAGGCGGAGTGCATGGTACTGCGCCACCGCCACCGCTGCAGCACCACTGAAGGAAGGCAGGGCCGCTCGTTGCAGCTTTTGAAGGAAGATCCCGGCGCCTGAGTGCACACGCCACGGCCACAGTAAAATCACCAGTGTGCTGATATGGTGAACAAGATGCTAGATGGCTGCGTGCGGAAATTTCTGCAAGAACTTTAAGACAGGCTCAGGCGGAGTACAGGGTACTGCCCCACCGCCACCGCTGTAGCACCACTGAATGAAGGCAGGGCCGCTCGTTGCAGCTTTTGTAGGAAGATCCCGGCGCCTGAGTGCACACGTCCCGGCCACAGTTGACATCACCAGTGTGCTGATATGGTGAACAAGATGCTAGATGGCTGCGTGCGGAAATTTCTGCAAGAACTTTAAGACAGGCTCAGGCGGAGTACATGGTACTGCGCCACCGCCACCGCTGTAGCACCACTGAATGAAGGCAGGGCCGCTCGTTGCAGCTTTTGTAGGAAGATCCCGGCGCCTGAGTCCACACGTCCCGGCCACAGTTGACATCACCAGTGTGCTGATATGGTGAATAAGATGCTAGATGGCTGCGTGCGGAAATTTCTGCAAGAACTTTAGGACAGGCTCAGGCGAAGTACATGGTACTGCACCACCGCCACCGCTGCAGCACCACTGAATGAAGACAGGGGCCGCTCGTTGCAGCTTTTGTAGGTAGATCCCGGCGCCTGAGTGCACACGTCACGGCCACAGTTGACATCACCAGTGTGCTGATATGGTGAAGAAGATGCTAGATGGCTGCGTGCGGAAATTTCTGCAAGAATTTTAAGACAGGCTCACGCGGAGTACATGGTACTGCGCCACCGCCACCGCAGCAGCACCACTGAATGAAGGCAGGGCCGCTCGTGGCAGCTTTTGTAGGAAGATCCCGGCGCCTGAGTGCACACGTCACGGCCACAGTGTACATCACCAGTGCGCTGATATGGTGAACAAGATGCTGGATGGCTCCGTGAGGAAATTTCTGCAAGAACTTTAAGACAGGCTCAGGCGGAGTACATGGTACTGCGTCACCGCCACCGCTGTAGCACCACTGAATGAAGGCAGGGCCGCTCGTTGCAGCTTTTGTAGGTAGATCCCGGCGCCTGAGTGCACACGTCCCGGCCACAGTTGACATCACCAGTGTGCTGATATGGTGAATAAGATGCTAGATGGCTGCGTGCGGAAATTTCTGCAAGAACTTTAAGACAGGCTCAGGCGGAGTACATGGTACTGCACCACCGCCACCGCTGCAGCACCACTGAATGAATACAGGGGCCGCTCGTTGCAGCTTTTGTAGGTAGATCCCGGCGCCTGGTGCACACGTCACGGCCACAGTTGACATCACCAGTGTGCTGATATGGTGAAGAAGATGCCAGATGGCTCCGTGAAGAAATTTCTGCAAGAACTTTAAGACAGGCTCAGGCGGAGTACATGGGACTGTGCCACCGCCACCGATACAGCACCCATGAATAAAGACAGGGGCCGCTCGTTGCAGCTTTTGTAGGTAGATCCCGGCGCCTGAGTGCGCACGTCCCGGCCACAGTTGACATCACCAGTGTGCTGATATGGTAAATAAGATGCTAGATGGCTGCGTGTGGAAATTTCTGCAAGAACTTTAAGACAGGCTCAGGCGGAGTACAGGGTACTGCGCCACCGCCACCGCTGTAGCACCACTGAATGAAGGCAGGGCCGCTCGTTGCAGCTTTTGTAGGAAGATCCCGGCGCCTGAGTGCACACGTCCCGGCCACAGTTGACATCACCAGTGTGCTGATATGGTGAATAAGATGCTAGATGGATGCGTGCGGAAATTTCTGCAAGAACTTTAAGAGAGGCTCAGGCGGAGTACATGGTACTGCACCACCGCCACCGCTGCAGCACCACTGAATGAAGACAGGGGCCGCTCGTTGCAGCTTTTGTAGGTAGATCCCGGCGCCTGAGTGCACACGTCACGGCCACAGTTGACATCACCAGTGTGCTGATATGGTGATGAAGATGCCAGATGGCTCCGTGAAGAAATTTCTGCAAGAACTTTAAGACAGGCTCAGGCGGAGTACAGGGTACTGCGCCACCGCCACCGCTGTAGCACCACTGAATGAAGGCAGGGCCGCTCGTTGCAGCTTTTGTAGGAAGATCCCGGCGCCTGAGTGCACACGTCCCGGCCACAGTTGACATCACCAGTGTGCTGATATGGTGAATAAGATGCTAGATGGATGCGTGCGGAAATTTCTGCAAGAACTTTAAGAGAGGCTCAGGCAGAGTACATGGTACTGCACCACCGCCACCGCTGCAGCACCACTGAATGAAGACAGGGGCCGCTCGTGGCAGCTTTTGTAGGTAGATCCCGGCGCCTGAGTGCACACGTCACGGCCACAGTTGACATCACCAGTGTGCTGATATGGTGATGAAGATGCCAGATGGCTCCGTGAAGAAATTTCTGCAAGAACTTTAAGACAGGCTCAGGCGGAGTACATGGGTCTGTGCCACCGCCACCGATACAGCACCCATGAATGAAGACAGGGGCCGCTCGTTGCAGCTTTTGTAGGTAGATCCCGGCGCCTGAGTGCACACGTCACGGCCACAGTTGACATCACCAGTGTGCTGATATGGTGAACAAGATGCTGGATGGCTCCGTGAGGAAATCTATGCAAGCATTTTAAGACAGGCTTAGGCGGAGTACATGGGACTGCGCCACCGCCACCGCTACAGCACCACTGAATGAAGGCAGGGGCCGCTCGTTGCAGCTTTTGTAGGAAGATCCCGGCGCCTGAGTGCACGACACGGCCACAGCTGACATCACCTGTGTGCTAATATGGTGAACAAGATGGTGGACGGCTCCGTGCGGAAATTTCTGCAAGAACTTTAAGACAGGCTCAGTGGAGTACATGGTACTGCGGCACCGCCACCGCTGCAGCACCACTGAATGAAGGCAGGGGCCGCTCGTTGCAGCTTTTGTAGGAGTTTCCCGGCGCCTGAGTGCACACGTGACGGCCTCAGTTGGTATCGGCTGTGTGCTGATATCATTACCAAAAAGGTGGACGGCTCCATGCAGAAATTTCTGCAAGAACTTTAAGACAGGCTCAGGCGGAGTACATGGTACTGCGGCACCGCCACCGCTACAGCACCACTGAATGAAGGCAGGGGCCGCTCGTTGCAGCTTTTGTAGGAGTTTCCCGGCGCCTGAGTGCACACGTGACGGCCTCATTTGGTATCGGCTTTGTGCTGATATCATTACCAAAAAGGTGGACGGCTCCATGCAGAAATTTCTGCAAGAACTTTAAGACAGGCTCAGGCGGAGTACATGGTACTGCGGTACCGCCACCGCTGCAGCACCACTGAATAAAGGCAGGGGCCGCTCGTTGCAGCTTTTGTAGGAGTTTCCCGGCGCCTGAGTGCCCACGTGACGGCCTCAGTTGGTATCGGCTGTGTGCTGATATCATTACCAAAAAGGTGGACGGTTCCATGCTGAAATTTGTGCAAGAACTTTAATACAGGCTCAGGCGGAGTACATGGTACTGCGCCACCGCCACCGCTGCAGCACCACTGAATGAAGGCAGGGCCGCTCGCTGCAGCTTTTGTAGGTAGATCCCGGCGCCTGAGTGCACACGTCACGGCCACAGTTGACATCACAAGTGTGCTGATATGGTGAACAAGATGCTAGATGGCTCCGTGCGGAAATTTCTGCAAGAACTTTAAGACAGGCTCAGGCGGAGTGCATGGTACTGCGCCACCGCCACCGCTGCAGCACCACTGAAGGAAGGCAGGGCCGCTCGTTGCAGCTTTTGAAGGAAGATCCCGGCGCCTGAGTGCACACGCCACGGCCACAGTAAAATCACCAGTGTGCTGATATGGTGAACAAGATGCTAGATGGCTGCGTGCGGAAATTTCTGCAAGAACTTTAAGACAGGCTCAGGCGGAGTACAGGGTACTGCCCCACCGCCACCGCTGTAGCACCACTGAATGAAGGCAGGGCCGCTCGTTGCAGCTTTTGTAGGAAGATCCCGGCGCCTGAGTGCACACGTCCCGGCCACAGATGACATCACCAGTGTGCTGATATGGTGAATAAGATGCTAGATGGCTGCGTGCGGAAATTTCTGCAAGAACTTTAAGACAGGCTCAGGCGGAGTACATGGTACTGCGCCACCGCCACCGCTGTAGCACCACTGAATGAAGGCAGGGCCGCTCGTTGCAGCTTTTGTAGGAAGATCCCGGCGCCTGAGTCCACACGTCCCGGCCACAGTTGACATCACCAGTGTGCTGATATGGTGAATAAGATGCTAGATGGCTGCGTGCGGAAATTTCTGCAAGAACTTTAGGACAGGCTCAGGCGGAGTACATGGTACTGCACCACCGCCACCGCTGCAGCACCACTGAATGAAGACAGGGGCCGCTCGTTGCAGCTTTTGTAGGTAGATCCCGGCGCCTGAGTGCACACGTCACGGCCACAGTTGACATCACCAGTGTGCTGATATGGTGAAGAAGATGCTAGATGGCTGCGTGCGGAAATTTCTGCAAGAACTTTAAGACAGGCTCTCGCGGAGTACATGGTACTGCGCCACCGCCACCGCAGCAGCACCACTGAATGAAGGCAGGGCCGCTCGTGGCAGCTTTTGTAGGAAGATCCCGGCGCCTGAGTGCACACGTCACGGCCACAGTTGACATCACCAGTGCGCTGATATGGTGAACAAGATGCTGGATGGCTCCGTGAGGAAATTTCTGCAAGAACTTTAAGACAGGCTCAGGCGGAGTACATGGTACTGCGTCACCGCCACCGCTGTAGCACCACTGAATGAAGGCAGGGCCGCTCGTTGCAGCTTTTGTAGGTAGATCCCGGCGCCTGAGTGCACACGTCCCGGCCACAGTTGACATCACCAGTGTGCTGATATGGTGAATAAGATGCTAGATGGCTGCGTGTGGAAATTTCTGCAAGAACTTTAAGACAGGCTCAGGCGGAGTACATGGTACTGCACCACCGCCACCGCTGCAGCACCACTGAATGAATACAGGGGCCGCTCGTTGCAGCTTTTTAAGGTAGATCCCGGCGCCTGAGTGCACACGTCACGGCCACAGTTGACATCACCAGTGTGCTGATATGGTGAAGAAGATGCCAGATGGCTCCGTGAAGAAATTTCTGCAAGAACTTTAAGACAGGCTCAGGCGGAGTACAGGGTACTGCGCCACCGCCACCGCTGTAGCACCACTGAATGAAGGCAGGGCCGCTCGTTGCAGCTTTTGTAGGAAGATCCCGGCGCCTGAGTGCACACGTCCCGGCCACAGTTGACATCACCAGTGTGCTGATATCGTGAATAAGATGCTAGATGGATGCGTGCGGAAATTTCTGCAAGACCTTTAAGAGAGGCTCAGGCGGAGTACATGGTACTGCACCACCGCCACCGCTGCAGCACCACTGAATGAAGACAGGGGCCGCTCGTTGCAGCTTTTGTAGGTAGATCCCGGCGCCTGAGTGCACACGTCACGGCCACAGTTGACATCACCAGTGTGCTGATATGGTGATGAAGATGCCAGATGGCTCCGTGAAGAAATTTCTGCAAGAACTTTAAGACAGGCTCAGGCGGAGTACATGGGACTGTGCCACCGCCACCGATACAGCACCCATGAATGAAGACAGGGGCCGCTCGTTGCAGCTTTTGTAGGTAGATCCCGGCGCCTGAGTGCACACGTCACGGCCACAGTTGACATCACCAGTGTGCTGATATGGTGAACAAGATGCTGGATGGCTCCGTGAGGAAATCTATGCAAGCATTTTAAGACAGGCTTAGGCGGAGTACATGGGACTGCGCCACCGCCACCGCTACAGCACCACTGAATGAAGGCAGGGGCCGCTCGTTGCAGCTTTTGTAGGAAGATCCCGGCGCCTGAGTGCACGACACGGCCACAGCTGACATCACCTGTGTGCTAATATGGTGAACAAGATGGTGGACGGCTCCGTGCGGAAATTTCTGCAAGAACTTTAAGACAGGCTCAGTGGAGTACATGGTACTGCGGCACCGCCACCGCTGCAGCACCACTGAATGAAGGCAGGGGCCGCTCGTTGCAGCTTTTGTAGGAGTTTCCCGGCGCCTGAGTGCACACGTGACGGCCTCAGTTGGTATCGGCTGTGTGCTGATATCATTACCAAAAAGGTGGACGGCTCCATGCAGAAATTTCTGCAAGAACTTTAAGACAGGCTCAGGCGGAGTACATGGTACTGCGGCACCGCCACCGCTACAGCACCACTGAATGAAGGCAGGGGCCGCTCGTTGCAGCTTTTGTAGGAGTTTCCCGGCGCCTGAGTGCACACGTGACGGCCTCAGTTGGTATCGGCTTTGTGCTGATATCATTACCAAAAAGGTGGACGGCTCCATGCAGAAATTTCTGCAAGAACTTTAAGACAGGCTCAGGCGGAGTACATGGTACTGCGGTACCGCCACCGCTGCAGCACCACTGAATAAAGGCAGGGGCCGCTCGTTGCAGCTTTTGTAGGAGTTTCCCGGCGCCTGAGTGCCCACGTGACGGCCTCAGTTGGTATCGGCTGTGTGCTGATATCATTACCAAAAAGGTGGACGGTTCCATGCTGAAATTTGTGCAAGAACTTTAATACAGGCTCAGGCGGAGTACATGGTACTGCGCCACCGCCACCGCTGCAGCACCACTGAATGAAGGCAGGGCCGCTCGCTGCAGCTTTTGTAGGTAGATCCCGGCGCCTGAGTGCACACGTCACGGCCACAGTTGACATCACAAGTGTGCTGATATGGTGAACAAGATGCTAGATGGCTCCGTGCGGAAATTTCTGCAAGAACTTTAAGACAGGCTCAGGCGGAGTGCATGGTACTGCGCCACCGCCACCGCTGCAGCACCACTGAAGGAAGGCAGGGCCGCTCGTTGCAGCTTTTGAAGGAAGATCCCGGCGCCTGAGTGCACACGCCACGGCCACAGTAAAATCACCAGTGTGCTGATATGGTGAACAAGATGCTAGATGGCTGCGTGCGGAAATTTCTGCAAGAACTTTAAGACAGGCTCAGGCGGAGTACAGGGTACTGCCCCACCGCCACCGCTGTAGCACCACTGAATGAAGGCAGGGCCGCTCGTTGCAGCTTTTGTAGGAAGATCCCGGCGCCTGAGTGCACACGTCCCGGCCACAGATGACATCACCAGTGTGCTGATATGGTGAATAAGATGCTAGATGGCTGCGTGCGGAAATTTCTGCAAGAACTTTAAGACAGGCTCAGGCGGAGTACATGGTACTGCGCCACCGCCACCGCTGTAGCACCACTGAATGAAGGCAGGGCCGCTCGTTGCAGCTTTTGTAGGAAGATCCCGGCGCCTGAGTCCACACGTCCCGGCCACAGTTGACATCACCAGTGTGCTGATATGGTGAATAAGATGCTAGATGGCTGCGTGCGGAAATTTCTGCAAGAACTTTAGGACAGGCTCAGGCGGAGTACATGGTACTGCACCACCGCCACCGCTGCAGCACCACTGAATGAAGACAGGGGCCGCTCGTTGCAGCTTTTGTAGGTAGATCCCGGCGCCTGAGTGCACACGTCACGGCCACAGTTGACATCACCAGTGTGCTGATATGGTGAAGAAGATGCTAGATGGCTGCGTGCGGAAATTTCTGCAAGAACTTTAAGACAGGCTCTCGCGGAGTACATGGTACTGCGCCACCGCCACCGCAGCAGCACCACTGAATGAAGGCAGGGCCGCTCGTGGCAGCTTTTGTAGGAAGATCCCGGCGCCTGAGTGCACACGTCACGGCCACAGTTGACATCACCAGTGCGCTGATATGGTGAACAAGATGCTGGATGGCTCCGTGAGGAAATTTCTGCAAGAACTTTAAGACAGGCTCAGGCGGAGTACATGGTACTGCGTCACCGCCACCGCTGTAGCACCACTGAATGAAGGCAGGGCCGCTCGTTGCAGCTTTTGTAGGTAGATCCCGGAGCCTGAGTGCACACGTCCCGGCCACAGTTGACATCACCAGTGTGCTGATATGGTGAATAAGATGCTAGATGGCTGCGTGTGGAAATTTCTGCAAGAACTTTAAGACAGGCTCAGGCGGAGTACATGGTACTGCACCACCGCCACCGCTGCAGCACCACTGAATGAATACAGGGGCCGCTCGTTGCAGCTTTTGTAGGTAGATCCCGGCGCCTGAGTGCACACGTCACGGCCACAGTTGACATCACCAGTGTGCTGATATGGTGAAGAAGATGCCAGATGGCTCCGTGAAGAAATTTCTGCAAGAACTTTAAGACAGGCTCAGGCGGAGTACAGGGTACTGCGCCACCGCCACCGCTGTAGCACCACTGAATGAAGGCAGGGCCGCTCGTTGCAGCTTTTGTAGGAAGATCCCGGCGCCTGAGTGCACACGTCCCGGCCACAGTTGACATCACCAGTGTGCTGATATGGTGAATAAGATGCTAGATGGATGCGTGCGGAAATTTCTGCAAGACCTTTAAGAGAGGCTCAGGCGGAGTACATGGTACTGCACCACCGCCACCGCTGCAGCACCACTGAATGAAGACAGGGGCCGCTCGTTGCAGCTTTTGTAGGTAGATCCCGGCGCCTGAGTGCACACGTCACGGCCACAGTTGACATCACCAGTGTGCTGATATGGTGATGAAGATGCCAGATGGCTCCGTGAAGAAATTTCTGCAAGAACTTTAAGACAGGCTCAGGCGGAGTACATGGGACTGTGCCACCGCCACCGATACAGCACCCATGAATGAAGACAGGGGCCGCTCGTTGCAGCTTTTGTAGGTAGATCCCGGCGCCTGAGTGCACACGTCACGGCCACAGTTGACATCACCAGTGTGCTGATATGGTGAACAAGATGCTGGATGGCTCCGTGAGGAAATCTATGCAAGCATTTTAAGACAGGCTTAGGCGGAGTACATGGGACTGCGCCACCGCCACCGCTACAGCACCACTGAATGAAGGCAGGGGCCGCTCGTTGCAGCTTTTGTAGGAAGATCCCGGCGCCTGAGTGCACGACACGGCCACAGCTGACATCACCTGTGTGCTAATATGGTGAACAAGATGGTGGACGGCTCCGTGCGGAAATTTCTGCAAGAACTTTAAGACAGGCTCAGTGGAGTACATGGTACTGCGGCACCGCCACCGCTGCAGCACCACTGAATGAAGGCAGGGGCCGCTCGTTGCAGCTTTTGTAGGAGTTTCCCGGCGCCTGAGTGCACACGTGACGGCCTCAGTTGGTATCGGCTGTGTGCTGATATCATTACCAAAAAGGTGGACGGCTCCATGCAGAAATTTCTTCAAGAACTTTAAGACAGGCTCAGGCGGAGTACATGGTACTGCGGCACCGCCACCGCTACAGCACCACTGAATGAAGGCAGGGGCCGCTCGTTGCAGCTTTTGTAGGAGTTTCCCGGCGCCTGAGTGCACACGTGACGGCCTCAGTTGGTATCGGCTTTGTGCTGATATCATTACCAAAAAGGTGGACGGCTCCATGCAGAAATTTCTGCAAGAACTTTAAGACAGGTTCAGGCGGAGTACATGGTACTGCGGCACCGCCACCGCTACAGCACCACTGAATGAAGGCAGGGGCCGCTCGTTGCAGCTTTTGTAGGAGTTTCCCGGCGCCTGAGTGCACACGTGACGGCCTCAGTTGGTATCGGCTGTGTGCTGATATCATTACCAAAAAGGTGGACGGCTCCATGCAGAAATTTCTGCAAGAACTTTAAGACAGGCTCAGGCGGAGTACATGGTACTGCGGTACCGCCACCGCTGCAGCACCACTGAATAAAGGCAGGGGCCGCTCGTTGCAGCTTTTGTAGGAGTTTCCCGGCGCCTGAGTGCCCACGTGACGGCCTCAGTTGGTATCGGCTGTGTGCTGATATCATTACCAAAAAGGTGGACGGTTCCATGCAGAAATTTGTGCAAGAACTTTAAGACAGGCTCAGGCGGAGTACATGGGACTGCGCCTGAGTGCACACGTGACGGCCTCAGTTGGTATCGGCTGTGTGCTGATATGGTGAAGAAGATGCTGGATGGCTCCGTGAGGAAATTTCTGCAAGAACTTTAAGACAGGCTCAGGCGGAGTACATGGTACTGCGCCACCGCCACCGCTGCAGCACCACTGAATGAAGGCAGGGCCGCTCGCTGCAGCTTTTGTAGGTCGATCCCGGCGCCTGAGTGCACACGTCACGGCCACAGTTGACATCACCAGTGTGCTGATATGGTGAACAAGATGGTGGACGGCTCCGTGCGGAAATTTATGCAAGAACTTTAAGACAGGCTCAGGCGGAGTACATGGTACTGCGGCACCGCCACCGCTGCAGCACCACTGAATGAAGGCAGGGCCGCTCGTTGTAGCTTTTGTGGAAAGATCCCGGCGCCTGAGTGCACACGTCACGGCCACAGTTGACATCACCAGTGTGCTGATATGGTGAACAAGATGGTGGACGGCTCCGTGCGGAAATTTATGCAAGAACTTTAAGACAGGCTCAGGCGCAGTACATGGTACTGCGCCACCGCCACCGCTGCAGCACCACTGAATGAAGGTAGGGCCGCTCGCTGCAGCTTTTGTAGGTAGATCCCGGCGCCTGAGTGCACACGTCACGGCCACAGTTGACATCACCAGTGTGCTGATATGGTGAACAAGATGCTAGATTGCTCCGTGCGGAAATTTCTGCAAGAACTTTAAGACAGGCTCAGGCGGAGTGCATGGTACTGCGCCACCGCCACCGCTGCAGCACCACTGAATGAAGGCAGGGCCGCTCGTTGCAGCTTTTGTAGGAAGATCCCGGCGCCTGAGTGCACACGTCCCGGCCACAGTTGACATCACCAGTGTGCTGATATGGTGAATAAGATGCTAGATGGCTGCGTGCGGAAATTTCTGCAAGAACTTTAAGACAGGCTCAGGCGGAGTACATGGTACTGCACCACCGCCACCGCTGCAGCACCACTGAATGAAGACAGGGGCCGCTCGTTGTAGCTTTTGTAGGAAGAACCCGGCGCCTGAGTGCACACGTCCCGGCCACAGTTGACATCACCAGTGTGCTGATATGGTGAATAAGATGCTAGATGGCTGCGTGCGGAAATTTCTGCAAGAACTTTAAGAGAGGCTCAGGCGGAGTACATGGTACTGCACCACCGCCACCGCTGCAGCACCACTGAATGAAGACAGGGGCCGCTCGTTGCAGCTTTTGTAGGTAGATCCCGGCGCCTGAGTGCACACGTCACGGCCACAGTTGACATCACCAGTGTGCTGATATGGTGAAGAAGATGCCAGATGGCTCCGTGAAGAAATTTCTGCAAGAACTTTAAGACAGGCTCAGGCGGAGTACATGGGACTGTGCCACCGCCACCGATACAGCACCCATGAATGAAGACAGGGGCCGCTCGTTGCAGCTTTTGTAGGTAGATCCCGGCGCCTGAGTGCACACGTCCCGGCCACAGTTGACATCACCAGTGTGCTGATATGGTGAATAAGATGCTAGATGGCTGCGTGCGGAAATTTCTGCAAGAACTTTAAGACAGGCTCAGGCGGAGTACATGGTACTGCACCACCGCCACCGCTGCAGCACCACTGAATGAAGACAGGGGCCGCTCGTTGTAGCTTTTGTAGGAAGATCCCAGCGCCTGAGTGCACACGTGCCGGCCACATTTGACATCACCAGTGTGCTGATATGGTGAATAAGATGCTAGATGGCTGCGTGCGGAAATTTCTGCAAGAACTTTAAGAGCGGCTCAGGCGGAGTACATGGTACTGCACCACCGCCACCGCTGCAGCACCACTTAATGAAGACAGGGGCCGCTCGTTGCAGCTTTTGCAGGTAGATCCCGGCGCCTGAGTGCACACGTCACGGCCACAGTTGACATCACCAGTGTGCTGATATGGTGAAGAAGATGCCAGATGGCTCCGTGAAGAAATTTCTGCAAAAACTTTAAGACAGGCTCAGGCGGAGTACATGGGACTGTTCCACCGCCACCGATACAGCACCCATGAATGAAGACAGGGGCCGCTCGTTGCAGGTTTTGTAGGTAGATCCCGGCGCCTGAGTGCACACGTCACGGCCACAGTTGACATCACCAGTGTGCTGATATGGTGAACAAGATGCTGGATGGCTCCGTGAGGAAATCTATGCAAGCATTTTAAGACAGGCTTAGGCGGAGTACATGGGACTGCGCCACCGCCACCGCTACAGCACCACTGAATGAAGGCAGGGGCCGCTCGTTGCAGCTTTTGTAGGAAGATCCCGGCGCCTGAGTGCACGACACGGCCACAGCTGACATCACCTGTGTGCTAATATGGTGAACAAGATGGTGGACGGCTCCGTGCGAAAATTTCTGCAAGAACTTTAAGACAGGCTCAGGCGGAGTACATGGTACTGCGCCACCGCCCCCGCTGCAGCACCACTGAATAAAGGCAGGGGCCGCTCGTTGCAGCTTTTGTAGGAGTTTCCCGGCGCCTGAGTGCACACGTGACGGCCTCAGTTGGTATCGGCTGTGTGCTGATATCATTACCAAAAAGGTGGACGGCTCCATGCAGAAATTTCTGCAAGAACTTTAAGACAGGCTCAGGCGGAGTACATGGGACTGCGCCTGAGTGCACACGTGACGGCCTCAGTTGGTATCGGCTTTATGCTGATATCATTACCAAAAAGGTGGACGGCTCCATGCAGAAATTTCTGCAAGAACTTTAAGACAGGCTCAGGCGGAGTACATGGGACTGCGCCACCGCCACCGCTGCAGCACCACTGAATGGAGGCAGGGCCGCTCGTTGCAGCTTTTATAGGAAGATCCAGGCGCCTGAGTGCGCACGACACGGCCACAGTTGACATCATTAGTGTGCTGATATGGTGAACAAGATGCTAGATGGCTGCGTGCGTAAATTTCTGCAAGAACTTTAAGACAGGCTCAGGAGGAGTACAGGGTACTGCGCCATCGCCACCGCTGCAGCACCACTGAATGAAGGCAGGGCCGCTCGTTGCAGCTTTTATAGGAAGATCCCGGCGATTGAGTGCACACGACACGGCCACAGCTGACATCATTACTGTGCTGATATGGTGAACAAGATGCTAGATGGCTGCGTGCGGAAATTTCTGCAAGAACTTTAAGACAGGCTCAGGCGGAGTACATGGTACTGCGCCACCGCCACCGCTGCAGCACCACTGAATGAAGGCAGGGCCGCTCGCTGGATCTTTTGTAGGTAGATCCCGGCGCCTGAGTGCACACGTCACGGCCACAGTTGACATCACAAGTGTGCTGATATGGTGAACAAGATGCTAGATGGCTGCGTGCGGAAATTTCTGCAAGAACTTTAAGACAGGCTCAGGCGGAGTACAGGGTACTGCCCCACCGCCACCGCTGTAGCACCACTGAATGAAGGCAGGGCCGCTCGTTGCAGCTTTTGTAGGAAGATCCCGGCGCCTGAGTGCACACGTCCCGGCCACAGATGACATCACCAGTGTGCTGATATGGTGAATAAGATGCTAGATGGCTGCGTGCGGAAATTTCTGCAAGAACTTTAAGACAGGCTCAGGCGGAGTACATGGTACTGCGCCACCGCCACCGCTGTAGCACCACTGAATGAAGGCAGGGCCGCTCGTTGCAGCTTTTGTAGGAAGATCCCGGCGCCTGAGTCCACACGTCCCGGCCACAGTTGACATCACCAGTGTGCTGATATGGTGAATAAGATGCTAGATGGCTGCGTGCGGAAATTTCTGCAAGAACTTTAGGACAGGCTCAGGCGGAGTACATGGTACTGCACCACCGCCACCGCTGCAGCACCACTGAATGAAGACAGGGGCCGCTCGTTGCAGCTTTTGTAGGTAGATCCCGGCGCCTGAGTGCACACGTCACGGCCACAGTTGACATCACCAGTGTGCTGATATGGTGAAGAAGATGCTAGATGGCTGCGTGCGGAAATTTCTGCAAGAACTTTAAGACAGGCTCTCGCGGAGTACATGGTACTGCGCCACCGCCACCGCAGCAGCACCACTGAATGAAGGCAGGGCCGCTCGTGGCAGCTTTTGTAGGAAGATCCCGGCGCCTGAGTGCACACGTCACGGCCACAGTTGACATCACCAGTGCGCTGATATGGTGAACAAGATGCTGGATGGCTCCGTGAGGAAATTTCTGCAAGAACTTTAAGACAGGCTCAGGCGGAGTACATGGTACTGCGTCACCGCCACCGCTGTAGCACCACTGAATGAAGGCAGGGCCGCTCGTTGCAGCTTTTGTAGGTAGATCCCGGCGCCTGAGTGCACACGTCCCGGCCACAGTTGACATCACCAGTGTGCTGATATGGTGAATAAGATGCTAGATGGCTGCGTGTGGAAATTTCTGCAAGAACTTTAAGACAGGCTCAGGCGGAGTACATGGTACTGCACCACCGCCACCGCTGCAGCACCACTGAATGAATACAGGGGCCGCTCGTTGCAGCTTTTGTAGGTAGATCCCGGCGCCTGAGTGCACACGTCACGGCCACAGTTGACATCACCAGTGTGCTGATATGGTGAAGAAGATGCCAGATGGCTCCGTGAAGAAATTTCTGCAAGAACTTTAAGACAGGCTCAGGCGGAGTACAGGGTACTGCGCCACCGCCACCGCTGTAGCACCACTGAATGAAGGCAGGGCCGCTCGTTGCAGCTTTTGTAGGAAGATCCCGGCGCCTGAGTGCACACGTCCCGGCCACAGTTGACATCACCAGTGTGCTGATATGGTGAATAAGATGCTAGATGGATGCGTGCGGAAATTTCTGCAAGACCTTTAAGAGAGGCTCAGGCGGAGTACATGGTACTGCACCACCGCCACCGCTGCAGCACCACTGAATGAAGACAGGGGCCGCTCGTTGCAGCTTTTGTAGGTAGATCCCGGCGCCTGAGTGCACACGTCACGGCCACAGTTGACATCACCAGTGTGCTGATATGGTGATGAAGATGCCAGATGGCTCCGTGAAGAAATTTCTGCAAGAACTTTAAGACAGGCTCAGGCGGAGTACATGGGACTGTGCCACCGCCACCGATACAGCACCCATGAATGAAGACAGGGGCCGCTCGTTGCAGCTTTTGTAGGTAGATCCCGGCGCCTGAGTGCACACGTCACGGCCACAGTTGACATCACCAGTGTGCTGATATGGTGAACAAGATGCTGGATGGCTCCGTGAGGAAATCTATGCAAGCATTTTAAGACAGGCTTAGGCGGAGTACATGGGACTGCGCCACCGCCACCGCTACAGCACCACTGAATGAAGGCAGGGGCCGCTCGTTGCAGCTTTTGTAGGAAGATCCCGGCGCCTGAGTGCACGACACGGCCACAGCTGACATCACCTGTGTGCTAATATGGTGAACAAGATGGTGGACGGCTCCGTGCGGAAATTTCTGCAAGAACTTTAAGACAGGCTCAGTGGAGTACATGGTACTGCGGCACCGCCACCGCTGCAGCACCACTGAATGAAGGCAGGGGCCGCTCGTTGCAGCTTTTGTAGGAGTTTCCCGGCGCCTGAGTGCACACGTGACGGCCTCAGTTGGTATCGGCTGTGTGCTGATATCATTACCAAAAAGGTGGACGGCTCCATGCAGAAATTTCTGCAAGAACTTTAAGACAGGCTCAGGCGGAGTACATGGTACTGCGGCACCGCCACCGCTACAGCACCACTGAATGAAGGCAGGGGCCGCTCGTTGCAGCTTTTGTAGGAGTTTCCCGGCGCCTGAGTGCACACGTGACGGCCTCAGTTGGTATCGGCTTTGTGCTGATATCATTACCAAAAAGGTGGACGGCTCCATGCAGAAATTTCTGCAAGAACATTAAGACAGGTTCAGGCGGAGTACATGGTACTGCGGCACCGCCACCGCTACAGCACCACTGAATGAAGGCAGGGGCCGCTCGTTGCAGCTTTTGTAGGAGTTTCCCGGCGCCTGAGTGCACACGTGACGGCCTCAGTTGGTATCGGCTGTGTGCTGATATCATTACCAAAAAGGTGGACGGCTCCATGCAGAAATTTCTGCAAGAACTTTAAGACAGGCTCAGGCGGAGTACATGGTACTGCGGTACCGCCACCGCTGCAGCACCACTGAATAAAGGCAGGGGCCGCTCGTTGCAGCTTTTGTAGGAGTTTCCCGGCGCCTGAGTGCCCACGTGACGGCCTCAGTTGGTATCGGCTGTGTGCTGATATCATTACCAAAAAGGTGGACGGTTCCATGCAGAAATTTGTGCAAGAACTTTAAGACAGGCTCAGGCGGAGTACATGGGACTGCGCCTGAGTGCACACGTGACGGCCTCAGTTGGTATCGGCTGTGTGCTGATATGGTGAAGAAGATGCTGGATGGCTCCGTGAGGAAATTTCTGCAAGAACTTTAAGACAGGCTCAGGCGGAGTACATGGTACTGCGCCACCGCCACCGCTGCAGCACCACTGAATGAAGCCAGGGCCGCTCGCTGCAGCTTTTGTAGGTCGATCCCGGCGCCTGAGTGCACACGTCACGGCCACAGTTGACATCACCAGTGTGCTGATATGGTGAACAAGATGGTGGACGGCTCCGTGCGGAAATTTATGCAAGAACTTTAAGACAGGCTCAGGCGGAGTACATGGTACTGCGGCACCGCCACCGCTGCAGCACCACTGAATGAAGGCAGGGCCGCTCGTTGTAGCTTTTGTGGAAAGATCCCGGCGCCTGAGTGCACACGTCACGGCCACAATTGACATCACCAGTGTGCTGATATGGTGAACAAGATGGTGGACGGCTCCGTGCGGAAATTTATGCAAGAACTTTAAGACAGGCTCAGGCGCAGTACATGGTACTGCGCCACCGCCACCGCTGCAGCACCACTGAATGAAGGTAGGGCCGCTCGCTGCAGCTTTTGTAGGTAGATCCCGGCGCCTGAGTGCACACGTCACGGCCACAGTTGACATCACCAGTGTGCTGATATGGTGAACAAGATGCTAGATTGCTCCGTGCGGAAATTTCTGCAAGAACTTTAAGACAGGCTCAGGCGGAGTGCATGGTACTGCGCCACCGCCACCGCTGCAGCACCACTGAATGAAGGCAGGGCCGCTCGTTGCAGCTTTTGTAGGAAGATCCCGGCGCCTGAGTGCACACGTCCCGGCCACAGTTGACATCACCAGTGTGCTGATATGGTGAATAAGATGCTAGATGGCTGCGTGCGGAAATTTCTGCAAGAACTTTAAGACAGGCTCAGGCGGAGTACATGGTACTGCACCACCGCCACCGCTGCAGCACCACTGAATGAAGACAGGGGCCGCTCGTTGTAGCTTTTGTAGGAAGAACCCGGCGCCTGAGTGCACACGTCCCGGCCACAGTTGACATCACCAGTGTGCTGATATGGTGAATAAGATGCTAGATGGCTGCGTGCGGAAATTTCTGCAAGAACTTTAAGAGAGGCTCAGGCGGAGTACATGGTACTGCACCACCGCCACCGCTGCAGCACCACTGAATGAAGACAGGGGCCGCTCGTTGCAGCTTTTGTAGGTAGATCCCGGCGCCTGAGTGCACACGTCACGGCCACAGTTGACATCACCAGTGTGCTGATATGGTGAAGAAGATGCCAGATGGCTCCGTGAAGAAATTTCTGCAAGAACTTTAAGACAGGCTCAGGCGGAGTACATGGGACTGTGCCACCGCCACCGATACAGCACCCATGAATGAAGACAGGGGCCGCTCGTTGCAGCTTTTGTAGGTAGATCCCGGCGCCTGAGTGCACACGTCCCGGCCACAGTTGACATCACCAGTGTGCTGATATGGTGAATAAGATGCTAGATGGCTGCGTGCGGAAATTTCTGCAAGAACTTTAAGACAGGCTCAGGCGGAGTACATGGTACTGCACCACCGCCACCGCTGCAGCACCACTGAATGAAGACAGGGGCCGCTCGTTGTAGCTTTTGTAGGAAGATCCCGGCGCCTGAGTGCACACGTGCCGGCCACATTTGACATCACCAGTGTGCTGATATGGTGAATAAGATGCTAGATGGCTGCGTGCGGAAATTTCTGCAAGAACTTTAAGAGCGGCTCAGGCGGAGTACATGGTACTGCACCACCGCCACCGCTGCAGCACCACTTAATGAAGACAGGGGCCGCTCGTTGCAGCTTTTGTAGGTAGATCCCGGCGCCTGAGTGCACACGTCACGGCCACAGTTGACATCACCAGTGTGCTGATATGGTGAAGAAGATGCCAGATGGCTCCGTGAAGAAATTTCTGCAAAAACTTTAAGACAGGCTCAGGCGGAGTACATGGGACTGTTCCACCGCCACCGATACAGCACCCATGAATGAAGACAGGGGCCGCTCGTTGCAGGTTTTGTAGGTAGATCCCGGCGCCTGAGTGCACACGTCACGGCCACAGTTGACATCACCAGTGTGCTGATATGGTGAACAAGATGCTGGATGGCTCCGTGAGGAAATCTATGCAAGCATTTTAAGACAGGCTTAGGCGGAGTACATGGGACTGCGCCACCGCCACCGCTACAGCACCACTGAATGAAGGCAGGGGCCGCTCGTTGCAGCTTTTGTAGGAAGATCCCGGCGCCTGAGTGCACGACACGGCCACAGCTGACATCACCTGTGTGCTAATATGGTGAACAAGATGGTGGACGGCTCCGTGCGAAAATTTCTGCAAGAACTTTAAGACAGGCTCAGGCGGAGTACATGGTACTGCGCCACCGCCCCCGCTGCAGCACCACTGAATAAAGGCAGGGGCCGCTCGTTGCAGCTTTTGTAGGAGTTTCCCGGCGCCTGAGTGCACACGTGACGGCCTCAGTTGGTATCGGCTGTGTGCTGATATCATTACCAAAAAGGTGGACGGCTCCATGCAGAAATTTCTGCAAGAACTTTAAGACAGGCTCAGGCGGAGTACATGGGACTGCGCCTGAGTGCACACGTGACGGCCTCAGTTGGTATCGGCTTTATGCTGATATCATTACCAAAAAGGTGGACGGCTCCATGCAGAAATTTCTGCAAGAACTTTAAGACAGGCTCAGGCGGAGTACATGGGACTGCGCCACCGCCACCGCTGCAGCACCACTGAATGGAGGCAGGGCCGCTCGTTGCAGCTTTTATAGGAAGATCCAGGCGCCTGAGTGCGCACGACACGGCCACATTTGACATCATTAGTGTGCTGATATGGTGAACAAGATGCTAGATGGCTGCGTGCGTAAATTTCTGCAAGAACTTTAAGACAGGCTCAGGAGGAGTACAGGGTACTGCGCCATCGCCACCGCTGCAGCACCACTGAATGAAGGCAGGGCCGCTCGTTGCAGCTTTTATAGGAAGATCCCGGCGATTGAGTGCACACGACACGGCCACAGCTGACATCATTACTGTGCTGATATGGTGAACAAGATGCTAGATGGCTGCGTGCGGAAATTTCTGCAAGAACTTTAAGACAGGCTCAGGCGGAGTACATGGTACTGCGCCACCGCCACCGCTGCAGCACCACTGAATGAAGGCAGGGCCGCTCGCTGGATCTTTTGTAGGTAGATCCCGGCGCCTGAGTGCACACGTCACGGCCACAGTTGACATCACAAGTGTGCTGATATGGTGAACAAGATGCTAGATGGCTCCGTGCGGAAATTTCTGCAAGAACTTTAAGACAGGCTCAGGCGGAGTGCATGGTACTGCGCCACCGCCACCGCTGCAGCACCACTGAATGAAGGCAGGGCCGCTCGTTGCAGCTTTTGAAGGAAGATCCCGGCGCCTGAGTGCACACGCCACGGCCACAGTAAAATCACCAGTGTGCTGATATGGTGAACAAGATGCTAGATGGCTGCGTGGGGAAATTTCTGCAAGAACTTTAAGACAGGCTCAGGCGGAGTACATGGTACTGCGCCACCGCCACCGCTGCAGCACCACTGAATGAAGACAGGGGCCGCTCGTTGTAGCTTTTGTGGAAAGATCCCGGCGCCTGAGTGCACACGTCACGGCCACAGTTGACATCACCAGTGTGCTGATATGGTGAACAAGATGGTGGACGGCTCCGTGCGGAAATCTATGCAAGAACTTTAAGACAGGCTCACGCGGAGTACATGGTACTGCGCCACCGCCACCGCTGTAGCACCACTGAATGAAGGCAGGGCCGCTCGTGGCAGCTTTTGTAGGAAGATCCCGGCGCCTGAGTGCACACGTCCCGGCCACAGTTGACATCACCAGTGTGCTGATATGGTGAATAAGATGCTAGATGGCTGCGTGCGGAAATTTCTGCAAGAACTTTAAGACAGGCTCAGGCGGAGTACATGGTACTGCGCCACCGCCACCGCTGTAGCACCACTGAATGAAGGCAGGGCCGCTCGTTGCAGCTTTTGTAGGAAGATCCCGGCGCCTGAGTGCACACGTCCCGGCCACAGTTGACATCACCAGTGTGCTGATATGGTGAATAAGATGCTAGATGGCTGCGTGCGGAAATTTCTGCAAGAACTTTAAGACAGGCTTAGGCGGAGTACATGGTACTGCACCACCGCCACCGCTGCAGCACCACTGAATGAAGACAGGGGCCGCTCGTTGCAGCTTTTGTAGGTAGATCCCGGCGCCTGAGTGCACACATCACGGCCACAGTTGACATCACCAGTGTGCTGATATGGTGAAGAAGATGCTAGATGGCTGCGTGCGGAAATTTCTGCAAGAACTTTAAGACAGGCTCACGCGGAGTACATGGTACTGCGCCACCGCCACCGCAGCAGCACCACTGAATGAAGGCAGGGCCGCTCGTGGCAGCTTTTGTAGGAAGATCCCGGCGCCTGAGTGCACACGTCACGGCCACAGTTGACATCACCAGTGCGCTGATATGGTGAACAAGATGCTGGATGGCTCCGTGAGGAAATTTCTGCAAGAACTTTAAGACAGGCTCAGGCGGAGTACATGGTACTGCGTCACCGCCACCGCTGTAGCACCACTGAATGAAGGCAGGGCCGCTCGTAGCAGCTTTTGTAGGTAGATCCCGGCGCCTGAGTGCACACGTCCCGGCCACAGTTGACATCACCAGTGTGCTGATACGGTGAATAAGATGCTAGATGGCTGCGTGCGGAAATTTCTGCAAAAACTTTAAGACAGGCTCAGGCGGAGTACATGGTACTGCGCCACCGCCACCGCTGTAGCACCACTGAATGAAGGCAGGGCCGCTCGTTGCAGCTTTTGTAGGAAGATCTCGGCGCCTGAGTGCACACGTCCCGGCCACAGTTGACATCACCAGTGTGCTGATATGGTGAATAAGATGCTAGATGGCTGCGTGCGGAAATTTCTGCAAGAACTTTAAGACAGGCTCAGGCGGAGTACATGGTACTGCACCACCGCCACCGCTGCAGCACCACTGAATGAATACAGGGGCCGCTCGTTGCAGCTTTTGTAGGTAGATCCCGGCGCCTGAGTGCACACGTCACGGCCACAGTTGACATCACCAGTGTGCTGATATGGTGAAGAAGATGCCAGATGGCTCCGTGAAGAAATTTCTGCAAGAACTTTAAGACAGGCTCAGGCGGAGTACATGGGACTGTGCCACCGCCACCGATACAGCACCCATGAATGAAGACAGGGGCCGCTCGTTGCAGCTTTTGTAGGTAGATCCCGGCGCCTGAGTGCACACGTCCCGGCCACAGTTGACATCACCAGTGTGCTGATATGGTAAATAAGATGCTAGATGGCTGCGTGTGGAAATTTCTGCAAGAACTTTAAGACAGGCTCAGGCGGAGTACATGGTACTGCGCCACCGCCACCGCTGTAGCACCACTGAATGAAGGCAGGGCCGCTCGTTGCAGCATTTGTAGGAAGATCCCGGCGCCTGAGTGCACACGTCCCGGCCACAGTTGACATCACCAGTGTGCTGATATGGTGAATAAGATGCTAGATGGCTGCGTGCGGAAATTTCTGCAAGAACTTTAAGAGAGGCTCAGGCGGAGTACATGGTACTGCACCACCGCCACCGCTGCAGCACCACTGAATGAAGACAGGGGCCGCTCGTTGCAGCTTTTGTAGGTAGATCCCGGCGCCTGAGTGCACACGTCACGGCCACAGTTGACATCACCAGTGTGCTGATATGGTGAAGAAGATGCCAGATGGCTCCGGGAAGAAATTTCTGCAAGAACTTTAAGACAGGCTCAGGCGGAGTACATGGGACTGTGCCACCGCCACCGATACAGCACCCATGAATGAAGACAGGGGCCGCTCGTTGCAGCTTTTGTAGGTAGATCCCGGCGCCTGAGTGCACACGTCACGGCCACAGTTGACATCACCAGTGTGCTGATATGGTGAACAAGATGCTGGATGGCTCCGTGAGGAAATCTATGCAAGCATTTTAAGACAGGCTTAGGCGGAGTACATGGGACTGCGCCACCGCCACCGCTACAGCACCACTGAATGAAAGCAGGGGCCGCTCGTTGCAGCTTTTGTAGGAAGATCCCGGCGCCTGAGTGCACGACACGGCCACAGCTGACATCACCTGTGTGCTAATATGGTGAACAAGATGGTGGACGGCTCCGTGCGGAAATTTCTGCAAGAACTTTAAGACAGGCTCAGCGGAGTACATGGTACTGCGGCACCGCCACCGCTGCAGCACCACTGAATGAAGGCAGGGGCCGCTCGTTGCAGCTTTTGTAGGAGTTTCCCGGCGCCTGAGTGCACACGTGACGGCCTCAGTTGGTATCGGCTGTGTGCTGATATCATTACCAAAAAGGTGGACGGCTCCATGCAGAAATTTCTGCAAGAACTTTAAGACAGGTTCAGGCGGAGTACATGGTACTGCGGCACCGCCACCGCTACAGCACCACTGAATGAAGGCAGGGGCCGCTCGTAGCAGCTTTTGTAGGAGTTTCCCGGCGCCTGAGTGCACACGTGACGGCCTCAGTTGGTATCGGCTGTGTGCTGATATCATTACCAAAAAGGTGGACGGCTCCATGCAGAAATTTCTGCAAGAACATTAAGACAGGCTCAGGCGGAGTACATGGTACTGCGGCACCGCCACCGCTGCAGCACCACTGAATAAAGGCAGGGGCCGCTCGTTGCAGCTTTTGTAGGAGTCTCCCGGCGCCTGAGTGCACACGTGACGGCCTCAGTTGGTATCGGCTGTGTGCTGATATCATTACCAAAAAGGTGGACGGCTCCATGCAGAAATTTCTGCAAGAACTTTAAGACAGGTTCAGGCGGAGTACATGGTACTGCGGCACCGCCACCGCTACAGCACCACTGAATGAAGGCAGGGGCCGCTCGTTGCAGCTTTTGTAGGAGTTTCCCGGCGCCTGAGTGCACACGTGACGGCCTCAGTTGGTATCGGCTGTGTGCTGATATCATTACCAAAAAGGTGGACGGCTCCATGCAGAAATTTCTGCAAGAACTTTAAGACAGGCTCAGGCGGAGTACATGGTACTGCGGCACCGCCACCGCTGCAGCACCACTGAATAAAGGCAGGGGCCGCTCGTTGCAGCTTTTGTAGGAGTTTCCCGGCGCCTGAGTGCCCACGTGACGGCCTCAGTTGGTATCGGCTGTGTGCTGATATCATTACCAAAAAGGTGGACGGCTCCATGCAGAAATTTCTGCAAGAACTTTAAGACAGGCTCAGGCGGAGTACATGGTACTGTCTCACCGCCACCGCTGCAGCACCACTGAATGAAGGCAGGGCCGCTCGCTGCAGCTTTTGTAGGTCGATCCCGGCGCCTGAGTGCACACGTCACGGCCACAGTTGACATCACCAGTGTGCTGATATGGTGAACAAGATGGTGGACGGCTCCGTGCGGAAATTTATGCAAGAACTTTAAGACAGGCTCAGGCGGAGTACATGGTACTGCGGCACCGCCACCGCTGCAGCACCACTGAATGAAGGCAGGGCCGCTCGTTGTAGCTTTTGTGGAAAGATCCCGGCGCCTGAGTGCACACGTCACGGCCACAGTTGACATCAGCAGTGTGCTGATATGGTGAACAAGATGGTGGACGGCTCCGTGCGGAAATTTATGCAAGAACTTTAAGACAGGCTCAGGCGCAGTACATGGTACTGCGCCACCGCCACCGCTGAAGCACCACTGAATGAAGGTAGGGCCGCTCGCTGCAGCTTTTGTAGGTAGATCCCGGCGCCTGAGTGCACACGTCACGGCCACAGTTGACATCACCAGTGTGCTGATATGGTGAACAAGATGCTAGATTGCTCCGTGCGGAAATTTCTGCAAGAACTTTAAGACAGGCTCAGGCGGAGTGCATGGTACTGCGCCACCGCCACCGCTGCAGCACCACTGAATGAAGGCAGGGTCGCTCGTTGCAGCTTTTGAAGGAAGATCCCGGCGCCTGAGTGCACACGCCACGGCCACAGTAAAATCACCAGTGTGCTGATATGGTGAACAAGATGCTAGATGGCTGCGTGCGGAAATTTCTGCAAGAACTTTAAGACAGGCTCAGGCGGAGTACAGGGTACTCCGCCACCGCCACCGCTGTAGCACCACTGAATGAAGGCAGGGCCGCTCGTTGCAGCTTTTGTAGGAAGATCCCGGCGCCTGAGTGCACACGTCCCGGCCACAGTTGACATCACCAGTGTGCTGATATGGTGAATAAGATGCTAGATGGCTGCGTGCGGGAATTTCTGCAAGAACTTTAAGACAGGCTCAGGCGGAGTACATGGTACTGTACCACCGCCACCGCTGCAGCACCACTGAATGAAGACAGGGGCCGCTCGTTGTAGCTTTTGTAGGAAGATCCCGGCGCCTGAGTGCACACGTCCCGGCCACAGTTGACATCACCAGTGTGCTGATATGGTGAATAAGATGCTAGATGGCTGCGTGCGGATATTTCTGCAAGAACTTTAAGAGAGGCTCAGGCGGAGTACATGGTACTGCTCCACCGCCACCGCTGCAGCACCACTGAATGAAGACAGGGACCGCTCGTTGCAGCTTTTGTAGGTAGATCCCGGCGCCTGAGTGCACACGTCACGGCCACAGTTGACATCACCAGTGTGCTGATATGGTGAAGAAGATGCCAGATGGCTCCGTGAAGAAATTTCTGCAAGAACTTTAAGACAGGCTCAGGCGGAGTACATGGGACTGTGCCACCGCCACCGATACAGCACCCATGAATGAAGACGGGGGCCGCTCGTTGCATCTTTTGTAGGTAGATCCCGGCGCCTGAGTGCACACGTCCCGGCCACAGTTGACATCACCAGTGTGCTGATATGGTGAATAAGATGCTAGATGGCTGCGTGCGGAAATTTCTGCAAGAACTTTAAGAGGGGCTCAGGCGGAGTACATGGTACTGCACCACCGCCACCGCTGCAGCACCACTTAATGAAGACAGGGGCCGCTCGTTGCAGCTTTTGTAGGTAGATCCCGGCGCCTGAGTGCACACGTCACGGCCACAGTTGACATCACCAGTGTGCTGATATGGTGAAGAAGATGCCAGATGGCTCCGTGAAGAAATTTCTGCAAGAACTTTAAGACAGGCTCAGGCGGAGTACATGGGACTGTGCCACCGCCACCGATACAGCACCCATGAATGAAGACAGGGGCCGCTCGTTGCAGGTTTTGTAGGTAGATCCCGGCGCCTGAGTGCACACGTCACGGCCACAGTTGACATCACCAGTGTGCTGATATGGTGAACAAGATGCTGGACGGCTCCGTGAGGAAATCTATGCAAGCATTTTAAGACAGGCTTAGGCGGAGTACATGGGACTGCGCCACCGCCACCGCTACAGCACCACTGAATGAAGGCAGGGGCCGCTCGTTGCAGCTTTTGTAGGAAGATCCCGGCGCCTGAGTGCACGACACGGCCACAGCTGACATCACCTGTGTGCTAATATGGTGAACAAGATGGTGTATGCCTCCGTGCGGAAATTTCTGCTAGAACTTTAAGACAGGCTCAGGCGGAGTACATGGTACTGCGCCACCGCCCCCGCTGCAGCACCACTGAATAAAGGCAGGGGCCGCTCGTTGCAGCTTTTGTAGGAGTTTCCCGGCGCCTGAGTGCACACGTGACGGCCTCAGTTGGTATCGGCTGTGTGCTGATATCATTACCAAAAAGGTGGACGGCTCCATGCAGAAATTTCTGCATGAACTTTAAGACAGGCTCAGGCGGAGTACATGGGACTGCGCCTGAGTGCACACGTGACGGCCTCAGTTGGTATCGGCTGTGTGCTGATATCATTACCAAAAAGGTGGACGGCTCCATGCAGAAATTTCTGCAAGAACTTTAAGACAGGCTCAGGCGGAGTACATGGGACTGCGCCACCGCCACCGCTGCAGCACCACTGAATGAAGGCAGGGCCGCTCGTTGCAGCTTTTATAGGTAGATCCCGGCGCCTGAGTGCACACGACACGGCCACAGTTGACATCATTAGTGTGCTGATATGGTGAACAAGATGCTAGATGGCTGCGTGCGTAAATTTCTGCAAGAACTTTAAGACAGGCTCAGGCGGAGTACAGGGTACTGCGCCATCGCCACCGCTGCAGCACCACTGAATGAAGGCAGGGCCGCTCGTTGCAGCTTTTATAGGAAGATCCCGGCGCCTGAGTGCACACGACACGGCCACAGTTGACATTATTAGTGTGCTGATATGGTGAACAAGATGCTAGATGGCTGCGTGCGTAAATTTCTGCATGAACTTTAAGACAGGCTCAGGCGGAGTACAGGGTGCTGCGCCACCGCCACCGCTGCAGCACCACTGAATGAAGGCAGGGCCGCTCGTTGCAGCTTTTGTAGGAAGATCCCGGCGCCTGAGTGCACACTACACGGCCACAGTTGACATCACCAGCGTGCTGATATGGTGAACAAGATGCTAGATGGTTCCGTGCGGAAATTTCTGCAAGAACTTTAATACAGGCTCAGGCGGAGTACATGGGCCTGCGCCACGGCCACCGCTGCAGCACCACTGAATGAAGGCAGGGGCCGCTCGTTGCAGCTTTTGTAGGAGGATCCCGGCGCCTGAGTGCACACGTGACGGCCTCAGTTGGTATCGGCTGTGTGCTGATATCATGACCAAAAAGGTGGACAGCTCCATGCAGAAATTTCTGCAAGAACTTTAAGACAGGCTGAGGCGGAGTACCTTCGACTGCGCCACCGCCACCGCTGCAGCACCACTGAATGAAGACAGGGGCCGCTCGATGCAGCTTTTGTAGGAGGATCCCCGCGCCTCAGTTCACATGTCACGGCCACAGTTGATCAATGAAACACTCCGCGCCACTCAACGCCGCTTGCTATTAGACATTCTACTGCGGTACACGGCTGTCTTCGACTTCCATTCCGGTGGACCACCCTCTGTTCCCACATCTGGAACCCGTCTCACTATCGACACTGGTTCGTGTGGCCCAATGCGCGAAAAGCCTTATCGTGTGTCGCCAAGAATTTTGCGTTCAGCGCTGGAGTCTTGGACAGGTTCAGCGGGCACAGCTATGACTGACGCCACAGCTGGAGGCACGTCGGGTCCACACACAGCGAGTTTTAAGCCGCTCGGCAGAACGGCGGGTTGAGAAGACGAATTAATGGTACAGAACCACACGTTGCCGGTAATAACCGATATCACACAGTGCGGCATAATAACAATGGGCTTTAAGCAGGTCGAATGTAGGGGTTGCACAAGCGCTTTGAACAATTCACGGTTGGCAGGTGCAGCTAAATCGGGACGCACATTGCAGTCCCTGGTGGCACTACAGTATCTTGGGATACACAAAACACCGTTGCTGCGTCACAGTAACTTTCCATGAGGCTGGGCACAATCATACGCCCGAAATAAACCTCGCCACTTCCACAGGCGACCTTTGCTCCGCACAGCTTCAGAAAGTCCATTCCTAAAACTACGACATTGGTAGAGCAAGGGGAAACGGGGAATTCAGCTTGAAAAATGGCTCCACCCAATTCAACTTCCAGATTACACACTCCTAGAGGACGCAACCGCTTGTCACTCAGGCCACAAATCGTTGAGGTTTCATCGCATTTAAATGTAACTTTGCGTCCCAGCAAGCACTTCAATCTCCTACTGATCACAGTAACGGTTGCACCTGTACCAACGAGAACTAACGCAGGCACACCATTAGCAGCCGCACAAACTTTGTTCTTGAGTATCGAAAAAAGAGGAGGGATATCTGAACAGAGCGCAAGCCCAGCGGCATCGCCTCCATCGGTCGCGCTGGTTGGTTTTTCGGATGATGCGGCAAGGACTGGTGACGAGGTGACGGCGACCGCCACGTCCGAAGCGTGGGAGGAGGGGTCACACTCAGACCCGACGCCGGGGAAGAATTCCGAAGGGCGGTGTGCAGTTTGTCGTGGTAGATGCATTCTTGTAGGCCGGTCGGGCTGTGAAGGTTGATGGCCCGTATCAGGAAGGTCGACGTAGATGGTAAAATCTTCAAATGTGCCCAGGATTACCACAGCGAAAACAAACCAGAGGCGGGCGTTCAAAGTTTCGTGCCTGGTAGCATACATCAGTGCCGGGACCCATCGAGAAGACATCACACCGCGAGGCTCGGGCGGATGTTCCTTTGCTTGTTATATAATTAACAGTGAACTCCTGTTATATTTTTAAGTAATGCAAAAAACAGTGCGAACAAACGGGGACTAGACGAAGAATACACACGAACAAGTCTCCGTTTGTTCGCGCTTTTTTTTGCATTATGTATCACCAACTCGCCCGCTTATCTATCCTGTTATATTTTTAAGGCTGTGTCAGTCGAATTTATAAATATGTAACTTGTTGTTCATAGCACCTTTTTCGCAATTCGAAGGTTATATATACAGGGTGTCCAGGCTATCTTAAGCCAAGGGTTAAAAAATAAGATATTTTATGGAGGCCTGGGAAACCACTTACATACAGCTACCAGCCGGCTTGTACATCTAGCCAATTTTTTGTATTGCAATTAATTAAAGAATAATGAAGATAATTTTCTAAATGCGCAAGCACTGACTTTACATGGCAGATGGGAATAGCAAAGTTGGAGAGCACGTTGAGAAACCCCAATCTATTTATTTGCGATAAAGAAAGCCTCAAGTGTATCTTTTTTGTGGGCTCTAAGGAAAGTCCACGAACTACAAAAAATCACGTGTTTAGCGCATTCGCGCCCCACGACTGTGCTGCTCTGAATTCTGGCTTGAGTGAACGAAATCGGCTGCTGTTATAGCGCGACTACCCCACTGCTCCGGCAGGCAGATATATCGACGATGGTTGCGACGCCCGCGCGACCGAGTCTATGTGTGTGTGTGTGCGTGCGTGTGTGTGTGTGTGTGTGTGTGTATGTGTGTGTGATGGAGAGGTTATGTTACTACTTTTTACCCAAACCATTTTCAAGCGTTCTGGTGACGTTGACGATCGAATTCCACTTGACAGAACGTATGAATTCAGATGTAATTAGTCTCAATTTCGACGATGCAATGTGTTTTGATTTGAACACCGAAGCAAAGGTATTATGGTAACCCAGCAGAAAGCCTACATACCGAGCCACTTAATTATGAGAAGCTTCTATTGTACTACAGGTGATTGTCATAACATGAGTAGCGCGACGTTTAGAGCTATCGCTGGCACACTCCTAGTGCTCGGCACAGCATGGTCTCGTAAACGTGACGGCGATTGCAGAGGCTCACCCGCAGGTACTCGAGGTCGCATCGTTGGAGGTCCAGGCGGGTGAGCGTGAGCTCGACCGTCTGGTCGCTGCCGGCGTACACCGTCCAGCGGCAGGTGGCCGGGAAGGCGGCATAGACGCCGTCGCGCGGGAAACGGAGCCGTCCGGCGGCCGCCCGGTGCTCCTCGTTGCAGCCCAGCACTCGCCAGCTGACGTGCAGGCCGCTCTTGTCCAGCGCACGGTCACTGAGGAAGAGCAGTGACACCGAGGAGCTGCGCGTGTGCACGGGCTCAGGGGACAGCTTGCCGCACAGCCGCGGGTGACTGCGCACCTGGCCCTCGCTCTTCTCCAGCACCTGCGATGACCACTGATAAGAGCGGCCCTTCGAAGTGGGCCACAGTCTCCTAAGGCACCGAGTTCACTTTCATTCAGCGAGAGGTGTGAAGGCGCGGAACTTGAAGTTTGAAGTTTGTTTTATTTACATCATAGATGTGGGTAGGTCCGGGTAAAAAGTGATCGCAGATCACTAGAGGGACCCCCGGACCCCCCTTTACATGGCAAACAGCAACAAACATCGAAAGATCGGTCAAACGCTAGAGACAAAACTTTTTACACAGACACAGTTATACATACTAAATATTTCATATGTCTTAAAAAAAGAATATACTTAACAACGTTTTGATGCTTATTTAAACGCAGCTTTATTTTCGCGCAAGCTGTAACTGCCTGGTCACGGACCTTATAGTTTGAGCGCATTACGGGGCAAATGTTCTGAGAGCGCTTTTAACACTGCCCCGCGTCATCTCAATATTTCAGCCTTAAGGGGTCACTGACCAGGGTCCGGACATTTTTGAAAAACAAGCCCACTGCATAGATGAGGCATCGAAGATAACCTCTGCAAAATACTGGAGCCATGCGCGCCCCGAAAAGCTGCGAAAATTCAAATCAAAGCCCGCTCGTTCTTTCCTTCAACAAAAACGTCCCCTCCCCACTACTCTGATCCCCCTTGACGTCATGAGGGTTACTTTCGCTAAAGGCACTCCATTGGTGCATCGTTCTGACTGACGGGACAAGGTTGGGCGTAGCCTTGGCGTCGCGTCGTCTGCACAACGCTTTCCGCAGCGCCTTTTGTTTTGCCACATGCCTACAACCCCGCATGAAGGAACAACAACAAAAAAAACTGCCGAGGGAGCGTACGGCCACAGCCTTGAACCCTAGCCATATAAAGCAAAAACAGTAAAACTGAGTGAGTTGGTTCGCCTCCGCCCCCCTCGCCGTGATCACGTCACGAGACGCTCTGCGTGCGCGCTCCCTTCTCAGTTTTTTCTTCTTCTACGCAAGCGCCCCAAAACAAGGTTTTAATTACTAGTGCAGCCGTGCCTTTCCCTCGCTCGCCCACTTGACCGCTCCGCACACACACCGCTTATCCTTCGTGCATCTTGCCTACGCCTTGACTCCAATGAATGACATGGGCTTTGGAGCGGAGAAAAGACACAAGCACACAGAACACAAACACGCATGGAGAAAAGCAAACGGGCGGTTGCCGGGTCCGCGCTTCGCCGTGTGTTTCGAACACAACCGACTTCCGCCCCTCCGCTCGTGCAACGGTGGGGAGGCCTAAAAAAATGAAAAGGTGGCTCGCTAACTGAGAATGACAAACAGATGTATGAAAGGATGCGCTCGCTAAGAAGTCTAGCGGCGAAACACCGCGAGGAGACCCAAAGAGAAAAACAGAGAGGGTGTTAGGAAACCCGCAGCGCCCGCCCCCCTCCGCTCTAATAGACCCAGTAGCAAAAACCAAGAAAAGAATTCTATTGAAGGCGGGGCCATGACGTAGACATGTGACGCACTCCACAGACACCACGCCTCCGGCTAACATCGGAGAAGGAAGGGTGATTTTGCCTTGCCGAGCCTACTCGACGAGGAGCGGGAGAGAAAAATCTCGAGGAGGGAACGGAAGGAGAGGAGGCTCGCTCCGAGAGGTGTAGAGAGTGTTTTCACCAGAGGGTGGTCACAGGCCCATTAAAAGTGAGTTCCACTCGGTCTCCAGCACAATAGCGGCTTTAGTGTTGCGAGGCACGCGACCGCAGGGTTAAATTGACGAGACCAAGTATTACAACCCTACAGAATGCTGAAATACCCAAACCTCAAAAAATAAACGTAATTTTTTTTGCAAATCTTTGCCATCAATAACACAAAAATCCTGAAATGCTTATGTTCCATGAAGCTGAGGCCATGTCTCGCTGTGATGATGCGGGATTTGTTCCTATTGAATCTGATCCCGCGAATGTACTTAACTCTGCATTTTCTTCGGTATTCACCAATTATACCATGGAGTGGCCCGGTCATGGAAAGTTTTTCATTTGGACCTCAGGGCATTGCTATGCTTACTGACTGTTTAAACACTACTTGGTTTGCTGGTACTGGTGGTATTTTAGCGAAGGTACTGAAAATCTCAAAGGCATCTACAGCGTCCTTTTGTCGCTGATTTTTTAGCGCTCGCTTTCATCACGATTACCCGTACGTGACTGTGTTAAGCATTTAAGCATTGAACTGAAGAATCCCGCGCGCACATTGCATTTCTAGCCATAACCGCCCGAATGCTGTTGGCCCAGAATGACCCGATACCACAACATCTGTGCAATAACTTTTCATGATGACATGCTGTGGCTGGAATGGCCTTCCGACCGAAGTGGAATAAGCCCTCAACTCGATAAATCTTCCATCCTGGAAGCACATTTGTCCATCTAAGCTCCACAATACAGCGCAGCATGAAACTCACTGACTCCCTTCCTGGCGTATAAATCATAAGCCATAACCTTGTTTCCTCTAAAAACAGGTTTTGTTTGGTTTGGTTTATGAGGTTTAGCATCCCGAAGCGACTCACGCTATGAGGGACGCAGCAGTGAAGGGCTCCGGATAATTTTAACCAGCTGCGGTTCATTACCGTGGACTGACATCGCACAGTACACGGGCCTCTAGAATTTCGCCTCCATCGAAATTCGACCGCCACGGCCCGAATCGAAGCCGCCTCTTACGAGCCAGCAGCCGAGCCCCGTAACCCCTCAGCCACCACGGCGGCCCCTGTAAGAACAGTAGCAAAAAAGTGCTGAGAATAAGTGCTTCAAATTCAGATATGTAATGTTGTTTTTATTGTATTATGATTCTAACATCCTTATATCATTTTAAAGACGACATAAAAGAAGATATTAAATTATAGGTTAACTGATTCTGTGCATTAACGTCACGTTCCAATCAAGAATATTGCATTACTGCATCTTATATAACATTTTTATATAGAGCCACCGCGGTGGCTCAGTGGTTATGGTGCTCGGCTGCTGAGCCGAAAGAGGCGGGTTCGATTCCGGCCGCGGCGGTTGAATTTCTTTGGAGGAGAAATTCTAGAGGCCCGTGTACTGTGCGATGTCAGTGCACGTTAAAGAACCTCAGGTGGTCGAAATTTCCGGAGCCCTCCACTACGGCGTCTCTCATAGCCTTACTCGCTTTGGGACGTTAAACCGCATAAACCAAACCAAACCATTTTTATAGCCTTATTCTATTGTGCGGTGCAATCTAAGATCGCCGAGCTCTTATGACTGCGTATCTACTAAAGTGACACCAAGCTTCTTTTAAGGCTCTCTACTTGCCATTTTAATGGCAACGAGACTTTGTTTGACGTTTTTGTATGTTTGTTTGACGTATGTGTTTATTAAGGAACTGTTTTACGCATACAAATGCGATCCTTGCATAGTCAAGGTTTTCGTTTGTAGCTGTTTTTACCCCTAACGTTTCGCAGGTTTAATACAATGCATTTTCTGCACCCGATACATTTACCCACTTTCGCCCACGATACTCGCACATCTTGCAAGTTTATGCTGTCACCGTCAATAAATGTTTGTGTTTTGGAATTTTGATTTTTAATTATTATTCAGCACTTACTCCAAATGAACATCATCCACACGAGTATCAATGCTAGTGATGCGTTCTTGCTTTTAGTATTTGCAGACAAAACATTTGAGGAAAAAGTTGTCTATCCACCACCTTTAAATATAGTTTGAGGCAGCAGGGATATCTTTGACATTCTAAACATTAGTCAGTCACAGCACAAAAACTTCCGTGTGAGTTATGGAATAAAGCTAGCAGCTTTTTGAACATTTCTGAACTCTTAATGGAATTGCGTCTTTTTATCAAGCTGGTAACAACAAAAATTTCAAAATATTTTATCAGTTTGGACTCAGCAAATAAATTTTCATATTCATTATACTTTTATCTGAAATCGTGCTTTCAAATTTTGTATTAATTTATCTTAAATTTGGGATACCGTATGCTAGTGCTCACAAAAAATTTGATATGGCTATCGTTGATGGGGGACATACGGTTAAATTCGCTTAAGAAGGAGTGACACGACTGATGCCTACAGCCTCCCTTACAAAGCAGGCAGCCGTAGTGCAAGGTGTGCAGAATACAAATTCATCAAAATACAAAATCACCAAAACAAGAAAAAATGTTCACAATGCCAAATTTTCACATAAAAAATATAAAGATTAAATGTTCACAGCAGGAATAGAAAAAAATCCCAATAGTTTTCTTGTAAGGAAGCCAAATTCTCGCGTAGTCTTCGCACAGAACAGCCTGTGTGACATATTCTCTGTAGATCAATTAGCCCAGGCAGTAACCACTTCTCACCGTTCCGTGTAATCATGGACGTATGAATGCGTGTTCTTATTGAGATCAGATAATTCATGAAGAAGCTTGAATTTTTTTTTTACTTCCCGCTTAGGGAAGGGCGAGACTTAGCTTATAATTATAAAGATTAAACACACGCATCACATTTACTTAAAAAATTGCTATGATGTACGGGAATTATTTAGTATACTAAATAAGGTTCGAACAAACTTTATTCGAATATCAGTATCTTTCGAGATTTGTACATGTCATTGTGCCCCACGCCAACCGACAATAATATAATGAAGAAAAAAAGAGAGTGTTGTCAGCAAGAAGATTTATTTCCAAAGGTAATAAAGTTCTGTGTCGTGCCGTCATAGCAAGAACGCGAGATAACTTGCCTAAATTTAGCCGATTCGGCGTATGTATCCGAAACTATAATTTGTGTAAACGTGATTCCAACCATTTTAACACTGCCGACTATTTATGTCTTCTTTAAGATCTTAAAGAAGTTTCTTAAAGAAGTCTGATGACACTACTGTTTATTTGCTTAGATTTCGGTATAAAAAAGATGACTTTTCTTTTCTTTTATTTATTTGCAGACTATTTACTGTTGACGATTAGTGAAGAGTTTTTAGAGCAGCGTTGCCTTTATTCTGAAGACTCTCAGGTTCTGGTGATTCAAAAATATACCTGCATCATCAGCGTACATTATGTGTTTCGCATCTCTACAGATGTGAACTAAGTCATATACTATGTACGCAATAAAAAGGAATGGGCCAAGAATACTACCGCGAGGAACACCCGCAATGATGTGTTTCAAGCCTGAGCAGGAAATTTTCTATTGCGACATATCAAGGCAGAATTTCATGCTGAAAACAAATAGGAGTCAGGAAAAAAACACAGAAAAGGGATAATTAGCGGTCCAAAAATGCAAGTTCTTTCACCGAACAGATGGTTCACTCACACATCCCCCTGTCTTGGCAATATGGTACGCCTCCACAATCTCTTACTTCCACAAGCTCACTGAAGGTGATTTCAGCGTTATCTACTTCCAGAATTTGTCTAATATCCTACTGCAGTGAGTCATGTGAAACTGTCCAAACCTGCCTGTGTTGGAAACACATGTTGGAAACAAGTGTTCTGGTGCTTTTCGTTCGCAATTAAGTTGTCTTTTCTTCACAGAAAAACTATTGGAAGGAGGCCACTAGACAATATGATATTACCCCAGCACTGGCATTCGTAGATTTGGCATTCGTCATACACAGATCCAGGAGTGTTTTTCTGTCGGTCGTAATCCGAGGAGGCACAAGGATTAAATTTGCATAACCATTTGACACTAAAACAGTCAACATGGCATTTTGTGGCGAAGAAATGGCCAACATACGAAAATGGAATTCACCTCGCAAGCACCAACTAATTAGGAGTTTCTCAAGTTAGTGGCAATATTTTTTTTCATAAAATGGAAATTACCTAGAAAGATTTCCGCTTCGCGGCCTATAGCGAACAGAAAATGTATAATCATTCACGCGAGCTGTTATAATTTCGAAATCATCAGAGCAGATACAAAGTTCTCAACTCGCAACTCAAATGCTCTCTTAGCAACAGCATAACACCACTCCTGGACGGTTTGTTCGGTTGAAAAAATACGATTGATGCGATGCAAACTTGAGCTGGCTGCGGTGCTCTCTGCACCAAGTTCCACTGAGCATTACAGCATCAAATAAAAATGAAAATCATGGATAAAATCATTGATATTTGTTTCCTTGCTGCAGAGCAAGCCAACATTAAGGCGAAGGGACTTCAATGAATCTGCGTGGTGACTTGCGACGAAGGTATTCAACACGTGCGGAAGAAAGAGGGTGTAGCTAGTCATTTTTGAGCCACAAAAGATTAGTCTAAGTACGGTCAACAGCTGAGCAAGCTTGGGCTCGCATGTTTGACCTGTGACGCACTATAACCACAGAGTCATCGTCGGCTTTGCGCAGGCGCAGCAGGATTTTCCATTCTTGTGCCACGCGCATTTCTACACATTTATCATAGCCCAATCCTTAGCCTCTCGGAGCAGTTGCCGGCTGTGAGGGGCAATGTTTACTTGAATGAACAGGTTGGACTGCTTTTCTTTCAATTTGTGCAGGTTTTCCTGCCATTCGTCTCTGGCAGATTGCCTGATGAACCGAACAATTATACCTTGAATTTTTTTCAGGTTTGCAGGGCAGCCGAGGAATGGCAGCAACGTCTGTCGAAGCAAGTGCAGCAACGCCAATCGAATTGACAACATAATTTATTATTCAAGATAATCTTCCGCGGAAGCCACGATGCCATGACATTCTACATTTAGCCTCCGGTTTGTCCATTCTGGCGGCTCATTTAAGCCGTCTTCTGGTCTTTTTGTTGCATTGTCAGCTGCGTGGGTGTTCCGTCCAAGCTGTTGCAGACTTTTCCTCATTTCTTTCGCGTCTTTTTCTTGTGCTGCTATCAGCGTCAGCATCTCATCATACTTATACCACAAGAGCTCTGTTGAGCAGTCGATATTCAGCATAGTTTCCTTGAGCGGCTATCCTCCTACAGCTTTCGACTTATACCATCCAGAATAGACCTTATATCAGATAGTTCGTTAGCTGCCGGCCTCCCTACCGCTCTTTCAGCGTTTTTTTTTATCAGCATTATTGCACATAGAACGAGCCCGTTTTTGCTTAGCTGATTGAGATTTTTTGACTGTTTTTTTCGATATGCTGGCACATGTTCCTGTGCCAAAAAAGTGTTTACACTCGCGTCGCATGACACAGACACTTCATCTGAGCTAGTGGCTTTGTTTATGGGGTTTAACGTCCCAAAGCGACACAGGCTATTAGGGACACCGTAGTGGAGCGCTCCGGAAATTTCGACCACCTGAGGTTCCTTAACATGCAGTGACATCGCGCAGTACACGGGCCTCTAGCATTTCGTCTCCATCGAAATCTAACCACTGCGGCCGGAATCGAAAACGCGTCTTTCGGGCTAGCAGTCAAGCACCATAACCACTGAGTCACCGAGACGCCTCATTTGATATAACAGCCTCACTACATGTAGGACATCTGTTGTGCTTGTAGAAAGGAAAGCAGCGCGAAGGACGGAGACAAGGAACAGGGACACCGGGCTGTGTTCCTGTTCTGTGTCTCCGTCCTTTGCGCTGCCTTTCTTTCTACAATCATGTACCGTCTCGCCCAGCTCTACTGCATCTGCTATACGTTGGCATGGGTGCTGGAAGTGGACAGCCCAGAATAAAATAAATTCACGTAGCAACAGAAAAGGCAGACACTCTGAGCAAAAGCGCAAGCATCAGGGCATGGAATAACCTGCGCAGGCCGGCAAGAAGGAACAGATGTGCCCGTTGGGCTACCGCCGCTGCCAAAGAGCCGCCGTCCTAAGGATCGGTGACTTTATAACAAAGAGTGGTAGTGGCACCAAGTGGTGGAAATTGTTCATGCTGTCAGCTGGAGACCGCAGCACGGCCGAGAGGTCGCCATGTCCAGGTGACACGCAGCGCGATGCAGCAAATCAGGAATGCAGCGCTAGCCGAAGAATCTGCTCAGATTGGTGAGAATGAAGAGATGTACCCCCTGTGCTACCGCTGCCGGCAAAAATCAGCTGTCCTACGGTTCGATGGATTTATAGTCTAAAACAAAGATTTTTGTGGCACCCAGTAGGGGAAATCGTCGATGGCGTCAATGGGAGATAGCAGCACGGCCCAGAAATCACCACATGCAGGCGACACACGACGCGACGCAGCACAATAGATGGAGGTTCTGCTGCACGCAGGCTGCCGCCAGGAATGCACCGGCGGCCGAAGAATTTGCGCAGACAGGCGAGAATCAACAGATGTGTCCGTTGTTCTAAAGCTGCTCATGATTGATAGCTTTATAGCTCATGATTGATAGCTTTATAGTGTAAACCAAAGATTGTTGTGGCACCAAGGGGTGGAAATCGTCGAAGCCATTAGGTGGCGAAAGCAGCGCGGGCGAGGAAATGCAACTTGCAGGTGACACGCGGTGCGATGCAGCCCAATAGATCCCAAATACAGCGATTGCCGATGAATCTGCTCAGCTAGGTGAAAATGAACAGATGTGGCTGTTGTTCTAGCGCTGCTGCCAAAGACCCACTGTCTTCAGGATCGGTGGCTTTATTCATCATCATCATCATCATTTATTTACCCTTAAGGGCCCTTGGCTTAGGGCATTACATAAGGGGGGGGGGAAAGGTCGTTTCATAAACAGTGGTCAGTAAAATCAACAAGAAATACAAAGTACAGGATACATGGTCAACATTAACATTATCAAAATATTAACATGAGAAAGACACAGCAGCTCAAGAACAACTTGAGATAAGAAAAAAAAACAAAAAAAAACACATGCACACACTCAAAAACACGACAAAATAACTCAGCCCTTGAAATGTGGTGATAATAACTGTCTGAATTTAATGGGTTCTGTTTCATTGTGTAGACCGAAAATTGTTGTGGGACAATTGGTGAAAATCATCGGAGCCGTTAGCTGGCGAAATCAGCACGGCCGAGGAATCGCCGCTTACAGGTGGGCGCGATGCTCCACAATAGATCAGGAACGCAGCGCTTGCCGAGCAATCTGCGCGGGTAGGCGAGAATACGCAGATGTGCCCGTTCTAGCACTGCTGACGAAGACCCGCTGCCCTCAGGGTCGGTGGCTTCATAGCGTAGACGCGAGATGATCATGGGACCAAGTGTCCACCAATCATCGGAGCCGTTAGCTGGCGAAAGCAACATGGTCGAGGAATCGCAACTTGCAAATAAGAGATAACCTTCACTATGAGCTGCACCTTCATCTCTCGTATCCACACGACGTAAATCGAAAACGGCTTTCTTCGCGTTACTTCCAATTCCGAGCAAAAAGCTTGTTTTTAAACTTTGTCCTGCACCATCACAGAGCAGTTAAGAATGCCAAGGGAAACCAGTGGGCTGTGTTTTTGACAATAAGTAGCAGAACACTACGAGCTCTCTGAAGAGAGATGTACGGATACATTTACTCCTATATCTTACGATATATGAAAAAGATGCATGTATAAACTTCCCGTTCGTTTGTTCACAGTTTCTAGACATGAGAGCTTCATTGTGCGAATTTAGTGTAATTTCTCGTTATCTTTCAGAAGAAGTAATGTAGCGTGTTGATAACTCATGTTCCGCACAGCGTCTATGTATTTGTCATGGCCGAATAAGTACTGTCTGCGCCCTCACCCACGCAAAACCGGTGCATTGTGCAGAGTAAAGCCTGCGAAGAAAAAAAGCCATGGGTATCTCACTTTTATGTACATGTGGCGGCACTTTGGCGGCTCGCCGGGAAGGTCAAAGTAGTCGAAAGTGAACTGGTAGCTGTTGCCCCGCGCACTGCGGAAGCACCAGCGCCTGCGGCGGATCAGCGTGTTGCGCTTGTCCTCGGGGACCTCGAGCAGGCCTTCGCTGGACGTGAACATCCGCACGCAGGGGGGCAGCACTGCGACGACGACAGCATGTCACTCACCCACTGCTGCCTTTGAAAAAACTCCGCCGATCAATCTCTGCTCCCGTGGAGCTTGCTTGCAAAAATTTCGGATGCAGAGACATCAAACATGCGCAATGCATTATAGTTTACGAAGTCAAAAAGCGCTACTCTAAATACATTCATCGGGTATAACCAATTCGGAGCTCTTGGTAACGAGTTGCACAAACCAACTGTTTTCATCCTGACGTCCACCGTGGGCAGTTCGGCTTTTTCATCATTCATATTGAGTGATATCTTAAAGTAATAACAACGTCCCACTCGGTTGATCTACGGAAACATCCGTGATCACATCACACATGGCATAGCTATCTCCAAAAGCGAAAGAAGCTTGATCGTGTCCTTACATGAAATAATTTGGCAGAAGAGCTGGGTCTTACGCTCTCAAGATGTAAGAATAATTTTATTCCTTGCTGTCTTGCTCGCATTGCATGCTTTGTTCTAGCGTTAAGCTTGCCGTTTGCTTCTTGTTTATTTTGTTCTGGGGGAGGCGGGGTTAATGTCCCAAAGCGGCTCAGGCTACGAGGGATGCCGTAGTCAAGGGCTCCGGAAATTTCGACCACCTGGGGTTCTTTAACGTGCACCGACATCGCTCAGTGCACGCGCCTAGAATTTCGCTTCCACCGAAATTCGAGCGCCGCGGCCGGGATTGCACACTTCTTGTTTATTCGACAAACCCATGCACTACCAACTATTAGTGAAAGCTCAAGCTGCTTATAAAACAACGATAAAGAAAGCTCAGCGTGTCCCCCCATTTTAAGTGGTCTTCGCCGAGCTTGATCCTCATCCTGCTACAGTCAAGCTGTGAGAAATCGCTTCATCCTCCGTTACGCAAGATCGCTGACAGATCATGCTCCAACAGCCGCCTATGGGCTGTCCCCAAGCCTATTTTTTTCCACAACGGCACGATGGATTGTGGGTGTCGCATATGTAGCTTGCATATAACAGCCGCAGAAAAATACATTAGGTTGGGCTGACATAAAAAGAAATAAAAAATAATAAGCCTCTGCCTGCACCAAACAGTCAAAAAGTATACGAGCGCGCAGCTTCTTGATCTGTAAAACTTTACTGCCGGCTACCTCCGTTGCCCCTCAGATGCATTTCTCGCGGCAGACTCTGTCTCAAAGATGCCTGGAAGCTTCGTGACCAGTACAAAGCGAACTCTGGAGATAGGCAGGCAGGATGCTCTAGACTCTAAGGTGTTTTTCGTTCTTTCCGGAAGAAAAATTGCTGTTAGTCCCCGGAAACGAAGCTTGGCAAGCGGAAATACCAACGCCGGGACGAGGCGGATGAACGACATTTTCAGTCCGCGCTGTTGAGCTCTGCTGCGCTATCAGTCACCAACTTTCATATCTGCTGCTTATTAAATGCTGGCATCTTGGAATCGAAACCCGCAAGGGTAGGAAACAAATAAAAATAATTAGGTCAGGTTGCTTATGAACAACAGCACCATTGCTATCCGTGCACAGGCGAAGACTGCTGCTTCAAGAAAGGCTTAATGGCATCAGAGGGGATGGACAGGTGACCGCTGCAACACGACGCTTTTCGAAACGTGTAAAAGGGTGAGATGAGCACGTGCCAATTCATTTCCCTTCGTTGCTCTAAGGTTGGGCACAGAAGCGGTGCTCCACAGTGGTCGTCGGGCGCCATCCACTCGGCGCCGCAGCGAGTACCGATGCGGTCGTAAAAAAGACACCGCTTTCCCGCGGATTGCTCTGAAACGCCGTCGAAGGGCAGCTAGTGACGTTTGGCACGATCACGACAACCTCGGCTGCGAAGCACTGTGCCTCAATGGACACACGACTCAATCATAATTTTTGCGCTAAGAAGGCCGTTACAATCTCGTCTTCTGGCTTAGCGAAGCCTGCTGCGGCATTTCATGACAATAAAACCGCCGCACATTGCGTGAATAATTGCCGTACGTGCTATAAACATTGACTCGGCATACCTATTCCATACTACATTAGTATATAACACACTCATTATGAAGGCTGAACCAGTTGAAGCCGTGGTCTAGGGGGAAGCCGAAGACGACGTTCATAACAATGGCGTTTTCATATTCTCCGAAGAAATGGGCAAATCTGCTTTAGGCCGAGGAACTTTTCCGGCGTCAGCCGCTATTATTACACCACTGTTCTGCCCCGTCTGCCTGCTTGTGAACTAGTTTTGAACACACTTTTTTTGCATGCTGACTTTCCTGGCCGTCCATATGGTGCCCAAGACTTGAGAAATACGTTACGGGGTGCCATAAGTCTAAGTGAAATCAGTTCCATCGGACCGTATGAGTTAACATGCAAGACAGCGTTAGCGAAAGCTCAGTTCGTGAGCTCCGGAGAGCTACAGATGAAAAACGTCATTATCTGATTATTGATCCAGAATCGAAGGCTGTCAACCTGAAGCTTCTTTTGCTGCCAGAACAACTAGAGGATTAAGGCGAAAGCCTTTCTTGGCTCATGCATTGGCCAATTTGCATAATAAGTTTTAATTGATAGTTGCGCTTCGTCAAGTCTTGTCTCATGTTGTAATAATGAGAGCAGTTGTACAACATCTTGGATCATGAATGGCGTGAACGGAAGTTGTAGACAGAGGCTGTCCGCAAAAGTGTCCCCTTGAACTGTCTATCATAAAAAAAAATGGAACCAGGACCACCGGTGTGCGAGGCGGGGACGCTGCCACTCCACCCCGGCGGTTAATTTTTAAACACGGTATTTATTACAGTAAAGCAGTGCTCTATGTACATGAACAATGTACAATCGCAAATCCACGCAATGCATAATACGACCCACATAAACCACCAAGCGCATTCTCCGCCAAGACACTTCGACGTTTGAATCTGATTAAAGGCGCGTCTAGTGAATGCACATTTCTTAAACACGTATAATCGAGGTACGTACTAATGCCTACATGAATAATTGTGTTAATGTTAATCACAGATGTCGCAATCAAGCGAGTACCAAATTTCCTCCGTCTCCGGTAAATTTCCTCCGTGCTTGACGTGCAGTCGTAGCACTATCATGCGGCACCCTTTGAAAAACCCCCCTCGCAATGTACGGCGCTGGCATAGCAGATGGCGCAGGTGGCGGACCGCGCACAGCTTTCGTATTTCCGAAAGTAAGGGGTCTTAAGTGCACCTCATAAATTTTTTGCATTCGTGACTGCTTTCGAGCGTGCGGAAAAGTTACGTCCGTCACAGTGGAGCAGTGGAGAGTTTCGGAAATGAAGGGGATGCGCACTTTGAACAGAGACGTTACATTATCTCTTGCTGATTGCGTCGCTTTCAACGAAATTCCTCATCTTTTGACAGTTTGTGGTCTGTAGGGCGTGGTTTTAGTTCCAGAAAGGCCGCTCTTGTGTCTTCATTGCCATAATATTGGACATATACGCCGTCACAACTCCACTCCTCAGTGCGATGAGTGTTGCCTGATTGTCTGGCGCTTTCCAAACATCGGTTCTGCGGCGTCCTAGGCACTGTGGAGAATTGGGCTGGAGAGGTTGAGCTCCTGTAGCGGCGGCGGTACGTGCCTCGTAACGTGGGTTCGGCTGGGACGAGAGAAACGACGTGTGACGGCGGCGTAGCTGAGACTAGGGTGCTATGATTGCACAGGCCCGGGGAAAGGTAGTGGTGTACTCGTACCTAAAGCTTGTTGCACCTCCTCACGAACAACGTCAGCAAGTGTGGCAACCTGAGGCTGTACCTCAACCGGAAAGAGCTCCGCCAGTTCTCGCACGATGGATCAAATAATCTCACGTAGAGATTTTGCCGAATTCATCGTGGCTCTCTCCGCAGGGGCCGTGAGCATCGACGTTGTTGTGAAGTTATGCTGTCCGGCCCTCATGTCAAGAGACTTTTCGATGGAGCTCGTCTCCTTTACAAAGTCATCTACAGTCCCTGGAGAACTTCGAACCAGATCGGCGAACCGCTCCTCCTTAACCCCTTTCATCAGGAAGCTCACCTTCCTCTCCTCCTACATACTTGGGTCCGCACGTCGGAAGGGTCCTCGACATACACCGTCACACTCTTGTTAGGGAGTTGATACCGGGCCTTCAGAAGCAGGTCAGCCTTCTCTTTGCGTAACATGCTGCCCTTGAAGACTTGGAGGAACCCGGTTTTAAACGTATCCCACGTTCGAAGGCCAGATTCATTGTTTATAAACTAGGTCCTCGCGTAGTCTTCAAGGGCAAAATAATCACGACGCATCTTGAAGCCAGCGCCCCAACCATTGTAGATGGCCACCTGGTCGTACTGGTCCAGCAAGTCTTCTACGTCCTCATGTGGTTGACTGTGGAAATGGCGTGGCTCTCGTCGCTGGTGGTGGCGCAGGACTCGCGGGAGTGTAGCTGGAGAATTCATTGTGACAGCACTGGCCCTTCGTGATGGATTAGAAGCAGGGAGCCGTCCAAATTCGGGAGGTAAGCCTTGCAATCGGCGATTGCCATGGTAGACTGGCGTGTCTACCTTGGGTATTTGTCCGGGGCTTAGGCTGCGACTTGAAGGGGGCGTACGGTATATTAACTACGGACCCAGCACCTCCACCAGATATCACGTTAGTGTCAAGCGCCCGAGGGTCAACAGCGGTGTAGCAGGACATGCGCTTCCACAACACTTTCACAACGCACACTTCTCTTCTTGACTGGCGCTTCCGTTTGCACGAGCACTGGCGTCCGTATGTTGTAACTTTCGGCTACATGGCGAATAGTGGAACTTCATCATCCTTATGCTTCCAAAAATCGGGTGAAACCAGCAGTTTTCTTTCAAGATATTGCAAATCTTCTAGACTGTGATCGATATCTGGTATTCATGGATGACTAAGTGCGTGTGCGACCAACGCAACCGTACAGGGCCTAACGAAAACGCCGATAGGAGCCCTGATATTTCATCACCTATCAATTCATTCCGGATTGTCGTCCACATTCACATATATTTCAGTAGCGTGGCTTTTTGGGCTTGTTGGTACACAGTTCCAATACACTGTAGCGCAGCAAAAGACGAGGACAAAAGAGACGAGAGACGAACACCACGAGCGCTAACTTCCAGCAAATTTTATTCTCCTGAAGCATCACATTTATACGCCAGAAAACAGTAATCACATGTGCGAACATTATCAATTCCTAAGAAAAACGAGCTCTTTATCTGAGAGGAGAATGGAAGGTGCGCTTACACACGAGCATCCTGAGCTATTTATCTTTTCGGCTTCAGTGATTTCGCGCGTTACCTTTTCTCTGCTTTTTCCTATTACCAGACTTTTATCAAAGAAAGGCTTACAGGTTTTTGACTTGCATGCGAGAATGTGATCAACCAGCGATCCGCCTTGGCCGTTTCTGACGTTGCCAGCGTGTTCCATTAGGCGCTCGTTCAGGCACTCGGCCAGACGGGGAGATGTCTGAACGAGCGCCTAATGGAACACGCTCGCAACGTCAGAAACGGCCAAGGCGGATCGCTAGTTGATCACATTCTTGCATGCAAGTCAAAAACCTGTAAGCCTTTCTTTGCTAAAAGTCTGGTAATAGGAAAAAGGAGAGAAAAGGTAACGCGGAAAATCATTGAAGCCGAAAAGATAAATAGGTCAGGATGCTCGTGTGTAAGCACACCTTCCATTCTCCTCTGAGATAAAGAGCTCGTTTTTCTTAGGAATCGATACTGTTCGCTCATGTGATTACTGTTTTCTGGCGTATAAATGTGATGCTTCAGGAGAATAAAATTTGTTAAAAGTTAGCGCTCGTGGTGTTCGTCTCTCGTCTCTTTTGTCCTCGTCTTTTGCAGCGCTACAGTGTATCCCATATATTGCCACGAATATTTATACCGTGTGTTCATTCTTCAAACTTTACGCTTCATTTAATGATGCAAGACGCGGCCAGATTTATCTCGATTTCTCGCATCCAGGCAGAGACGGTTCTATGTTGTTCCAGACGGTTGTAGCAGCCTTGCAGGCCGTATCGCGAAAGTTTTCTGTCAGCTTTAAAAAGAGCACGGCCGAGATCGGCGGACAGTCTATTCAACGGCCGCCGAGCACGCTTGCTGTTACGCCGACGCCGAGTCATTGAGTTCTTTGTGGGTGCAAGTCAGCCTAATAAAGAGTTCCGCTGTCTTTCTGCCCTCCGGACTGCCGCCATCGCTACGGGACAATATTTATAGGGGCCTTACATTCACGTCTAGGCCGCCGTGGGGCTCGGCTACTGACCCGGAAGACATGGGTTCGATCCCGGCCGTGGCGACTGCGTTTCGAGAGAGGCGAAATACTAGAGGCCCGTGTACTGTGCGATGTCAGTGCAGGTTAAAGAACCTCATGTGATCGAAATTATCCGCAGGCCTTCACTACGGAGTCACTCACAGTCTAAGTCGCTTCGAGGCGCTCAACCCCTCGGAATAAAGATTCACGTCTAGATTGCATTTACGTTTTCTTAAAAGGGGAATTTCGTGCGATGTTATGCCTGTTTATTTCTCTGATCCTGCCATGGGCATTTCGCGGATTGTAGGATGTGCCCATCCAAACTGTGTACCGCAGTGGGCACTATGAAAGCTTAAGCAGCGAGGAAGACTTAACTAGGAAGACCTAAGCAGCGAGAAAGGACAGATTTGGAATTTCGCTTGCACATGAGAGTCCCATTATTTTCACCATCTCCCTATTGACGTCGGCTTCACATGTCTTACCTTAAATATGGTTAAGCAAACAAGAGAGGGGGGATGAGGGGCTCGTTATAAATACATGTATGAGAGAAGCCAACAGCCACAAAAACCAAGGGACACGAGGGATTTTTAATTTATTTATTTATTTTGTGCTGTTGTTCGATTAAGAATACTACTGAATATGTTACCGCTTAAAGCTAATTGATTAGAAAAGCAGAAGAAAAAACAACCACATGGCGTCGGTGGGATCCGAACCCACGACCTCCGAATTACGCGTCCGGTGCTCTACCGCTGAGCTACGGCTGTCAATTCTTCTGCTTTCGGGGGTATTTATGTTTCAAATAACCTAACCTTTAGAGTGTTCACCAGCGCCACCCATGCTCTTAAGCGGCGGACGTAGCACGTCCTGAGTTACCGCTGATGTGACGTAGAACGTCATCGAACGGCGAGAGTGGAAGCTGTGTGAGAACACTCTTATGCTTCCTATGGCGTCAAGGCTGCCAGAACCGAGGCCCTCGCTAAGCAATTAAGCAAACAAGAGAGGGGGATGAGGGGCTCGTTATAAATATGAGAGAAGCCAACAGCCACAAAAACCAAGGGACACGAGGGATTTTTAATTAATTTATTTATTTTGTGCTGTTGTTCGATTAAGAATATTACTGAATATGTTACCGCTTAAAGCTAATTGGTTAGAAAAGCAGAAGAAAAAACAACCAAGTGCCGCCGGTGGGATCCGAACTCACGACCTCCGAATTGCGCGTCCGGTGCTCTACCGCTGAGCTACGGCGACGGCTATTAATTCTTCTGCATTTGGGGGTATTTATGTTTACAAATAACCTAACCTTTAGAGTTTTCACCAGCACCACCCACGCTCTTAAAATTACTCGTATCCCTTGGTTTGTGTGGCTGTTGGCTTCTGTCATATTTATAACGAGCCCCTCATCCCCCCTCTCTTGTTTGCTTAGTTGCTTAGCGAGGGCCTCGGTTCTGGCAGCCTTGACGCCGTAGGAAGCATAAGAGGTTCTCACACAGCTTCCACTCTCGCCGTTCAACGACGTTCTACGTCACATCAGCGGTAACTCAGGACGTGCTACGTCCGCCTCTTAAGAGCGTGGGTGGCGCTGGCGAACACTCTAAAGGCTGGGTTATTTGTAAACATAAACACCCCCGAAAGCAGAATTGACAGCCGTCGCCGTAGCTCAGCGGTAGAGCACCGGACGCGTAATTCGGAGGTCGTGGGTTCGGATCCAACCGGCGGCATGTGGTTGTTTTTTCTTCTGCTTTTCTAATCAATTAGCTTTAAGCGGTAACATATTCAATAATATTCTTAATCGAACAACAGCACAAAATAAATAAATTAATTAAAAATCCCTCGTGTCCCTTGGTTTCTGTGCCTTTTGGCTTCTTAAATATGGTTGATAGAAACAGTTGCTTCACAGCCATTATAAATTGCACAAACCTGAATGCGAGGCTATGTAGGCTTGTACACAGAATAAACTGCATGCAGGAGGTTCGGGGTTCGACCTCCAGTGCTGCCGGGTACCCACCGGTGATACAATGGGTTCAAGGTTCCCCTGGCCTGGTGTTCGCCTTATTCAGGGTGAGTGCTTGGGAAATGGGTCCTCGACCCCACCTTGAGTACACGAAAATACCGTATGCCATGGCGCTCTGTGGCCGCAAGTTGTCTATGATTATAGCGCGCGGGTTGTCTACGATTACGCCCCTTTCTGAGGATGAGGGCGCGGCAATGACTATTCCTTCAACCTTGGGTAATTGAAAGATCCAACTGATGAATTGCCACTTTGGAAAACCGCGGGACCTGACCGTCGTTGAGGAGAATTTTACAAAACATTTAAAAACATGCTTTCCGCGCTCCTACTGCAAATTTTTTACACTATCATTGATGTTACATTTTTACCACCACCAATTACCAAAATTCATAGTGTCTTAATGCGAAAAACTGATGATAAGAAAAAATCCACGATTTTAGGTGGCTATATCACGCTTTCTAATGTTGATGACGATTTTCACTTAAGTACTCTCAAATCGGCTACACCTTTCAATGCCTACATTGAATGTACCTCATCAGACATGTACCTTGAGGGACGGTCAAAACAGTCTGATCTACGTGCTGCGCGTACAGTGCTGCTGTATTGCAGTAACACTCATGAACACCTAGCGCTTCCGCGAATTGATCTGCAAAGACGTTCGATTGAGTGGGCCATTAATTCCTTTCTGTTTCTTTTTATATCACGTCAATCTTGGTTCTATTCTTTCTACTTGCATATGCTTTTCTGACAAAAACTGTTCCGCGCACTGGATTGTAAATGGCTCTCTCCCAACCAGCCTACATTCAGTCCTCTGTAAAACAAGGTTGCTCTCTGTCCTCGCTTCTGTTCGCACTATACTTGGAGCCACTTAGCACAAGTAATATAAACAGTAGAGGCGCCAGTGGTTTTTGTATTATGGGCCAAGAACAGAAAGTATGAGCTTATGCCGACTACCACGAGTTTTTCGGCGCTGCTAAAGCAAGCATCGATAAGATTATTTTCTTAAAGGAGCACTTTAAGTCAAGTTCAGCAACTCGGATCGTTCTAAGAGTTGCGGTCGCTGTTTAGGACGTGCGGTACGACACCTGCTGAACACGATGCTATGCAGTGTACACGTAGGCCGCCCAAGTGTACTGGCGTTCCATTGAGTGCAGTGCATGATATAATGAATGCTGGTGCAACAAGGACACTAACAAGAAAGGGACACCACATGCGCACATGCTTGTTAGTGTCTTTGTTGCCCCAGCGTTCATTTCATCATGCACCTACTCGCCCCTCAGGCCGTTATTCTGAAGCACAGTGCACATTACTGGGAAGAGCGCGTGCCAACTCTTCAGCGCTACGCTGACTTTTGTGCCCCATGGTCTCTCAATTTTGGCAAGGCGACCGCATGCAATCTGTTTGTCGCCACTAAAATTTTCTATGTAGTGCAAACTGTTCATTGCACAAGACTTTATATGCAGCATTTCCATAGAGTTTTCGCCACCTTTATGTGGTATTTGCCTTTTGAAGATATGAGGTGGAATAACCTTTTCCATCCTGTAAGCGCTGGTCGCCTGTATGTGCGACAAACAGTTTCACGGTTCATGTTTTTCGCACCCAATAGTGGGGGCCTTCTTTTCTTGCAGGACAATTTAGTTCATGTTTTACCGAGCCTCAATGTGCCTTCTAATGTTTCTGATACCCCCTGTTTGTGGGGTTTAGTGCATGAAGTCTATTTGGCTGTTCGCTTCCTACTTGTTCGTTTCTCCCCTGACTTCCTGTTTTCATTGTCGAGGAAACGGTTTTGCAAGGATTTAATTTGTACACTCTTCCCTCCGCGTATTTCCCTCTGTGTATTTTGATTTATTGGGACAAAGTACTAGAAGAGTACGAACTCGCAAAACTCCCCTCTCGTTGCGTACAAGGACATCTTTCTATAGGCTAGACAGCGAGAAACTGCCCGCTAAAGCATGGCTAGAGAAAACAAGGCATTCTTTGTGTGCACAGTTAATTGCTGCATTTAAGTTGCAAGAACGATTGGGCCTTATTTTTACACTCGTGAAAGGCAAAATTTTTGCGGGATGTCTAGCAACGGACAGGCTTCAATCTGACACCGCATTATGTGCGAATCTCACTGCAAAGCCATTTGTTGATGAGTCCTTTTGCATGCTCTTTCGAATTGGTCTACACACCTCTGGAAAACATGCATGATGGACCGACATTGTGAATCTGTTGTTCTATAAAAGACCACTTCAGTAGAATTGTTGTTCTTCTAAAGGAAGTGTATGCCCCGAAGGAGATCAACCGGAGGGGCACTGACGCTTAGCACTCTGCTCTTTTTCTCCTAGTGTTGCGTTGCTTAGGTGTCACATATTATGCTTCGTGTTGATTTGCCACTGTTTTCCTCTTGACCTGTACATAGTTTATGGGCATAGAACATTGCATCTTTTTGATCACTGCAACAATCAGAGGACCACGGGGCTCTTCCCGACCCTTTTCTTCGTAGCTCGAACTTCTTTCAGCTCCTCTCGCCTCTTCTTTCGCAGCTTAAAATTCTTTCAATCGATGCGAGAAGGGGAGAGGGCCTCCATCGCGTACATTGAGATGCATGCCCCTTTTTGATTTTTGGCGTCGAGAGGCGCTTCGCGTGCGCATACGCTAGGATGCCTCGATGGGAGGCGAGCGGAAATCTAGGCATTCCAGTGTGCGTCCCAGTGCACGCGTAGTCCGCAGCATATCAGCGATGAAAGCGTAGGCCCTCCCTGTCCGAGCTACATAAAGTGCGCCGGAGCAAGGTGAATGGCGTTGGTCGTAATGACGTCGTCTGCATCATCGGCGCGACGCGAGATTGTATGCTGCGCGTACGCAAGAGCGGTGAGGTGGAGGCCAATTGGGGAGCCACTCTATAATTCTTTCCATCCTCAATGGCCACGTGAGTTGCTTTCATTACGTGATGTGCACACCGATGGTTTGTATCCCGCGGTGCCGTCCATCAGAACAGCCATTTTCTCTTCCCTTGGCGGAGACAGCGTCCGGCCATGCCGGAGGTCCGACTGTTCTGTGCCACCTCGAAATATGAGTGCGAACAAGGCCGAGAGAATACTTTTTTTTTCTCTAATTGACGTCATTATGAACCCCCCTGGGATACGCTACGCCTTTGCGGCAGTGCATTTTTCTGCTTACATCTACTGTCCACGACGAGATAGTCTGCGAAGTTTTTTTTCGTGTGTTTCGAATTTGGACTAATTAACACCCTTACTTCTACTACTAGGTTATTTGCTGACGACTTTGTTATGCACAGTCAGATTACCAACTCCCGTACGTGACAAAATCGCGACTTGGTGTGAAAAGCGGCAAATGCAAATTAACGCTCCTAAAGCGAAAACTAACATTTACCACCAATTCTAAGTCACAAAATCATTGTTACTCCATGAATAGCGTGCCCATTGAAAGCGTTCCTGCGCGCAAATAGCTAGCTTCGTGTTCATCTTTCCTCTGACTTAACATGCAACAACCATATAGATGCAGTTCTTAATAAATCATCTAAAGCAGTTGGTTTTATCAGGCGTCACCACAACGAAGCTAACTCTGCCACTGAACTTTTAGCACACACAACTCTCGTCCGTTAAAGAAATGGAACGTGCGTCTCTAATGTCAGATATGCCCGTTAAATAGCTTACTCCTTAAATACGTGCCACGTTTAAAAATGTCTGATTGCATTTGCTAGGGCCAAGAAACAAAAATTCAAGCTCCGTTGAGACAAGATGACAACTGGTGAAATCACATATATTTACTGGCTGCAACAAGTTAAATAGCGCAATTAAAACAGGGGACAGAGAAACAGACACGCTAGCGTGTGTCCCGTCTGTTTCTTTGTTTCTGTGCGCAGTTTTACTCGCGCTGTTCAACTTGTCGCAGCCAGTGCCCCATCACCAAATAGACCAACTTTCTTGTTTAATTACATATATTTATGACCGAACTCAGCAGCAAGCGAACTCAGGGGCACGATACTGCAGCCGGAATGGGGCACTCAACCTTCCTGCTTTTTCAGGTGCCACTACTGTGTAGTGTATTCGCCTGGCCACCTGAAGTCCGACCTACCCGACACACTTTCTTCGAGGAGCATACTTTGTGCTCGGTCAGGCCATAATACACTTGGTCAAGCCTGGCCTGCAACGGAACATTCACCTGGCAACACCGGCATTCAACGTCAGCAGCCGCTATCAGCATACTCGGCACGGCATATACGAGGTCTGTTAGAAAAGTATCCGACTATTTTTTTTTTGCGAACACCTGATGGATATGAAACAAGCGCGCTTGCACCAGCCGACGTTGAACCTTCGTGCGCATGTACGAATATTTTCCGGCCTGCCGATAGCGTCAGCCGCTGGGACGCAGCGTTTGAGTGAGGTAGTGCGCAGTGCTCTCGTCGGTTTTTTGTTACAAGGAAAATGGCGGAGCGACAGGAGCAGCGCTACTGCATCAAATTTTGCCAGAAACCGGATGATAACCGAGTGGAAACTGTTCGGAATGTTCAGAGCGGCTTTCGGTGAAGGTGCTATGAGCAGCACACAAATTAAACAGTGGTTCAATTGATTTAAAGGTGGCCGCACATCGGCGGAGACCGAGCCACGCTCCAGTCGGCCATCAACATGCCGAAATGACCAGGTCATTGCCGAAGTGAACGCTGTGGTGATGCCGGACCATCGTGTAATTATCCAAGAAACTGTGGAAGAGGTGGACATCAGCAATTTTCCTGCACATTTCATTATTCCCGAATATTTGGCCATGGAGAGAGTTGCGGCGAAATTCGTGCCGAAACTGCTCACGGCGGAGCAAAAGCAGCTGCGTGTTGAAGTTTCGCAGGACATGCTAGATTCCACTAACAGTGACCCCGACTTCATAAACACCATAATCACTGGTGACGAGTCTTGAGTGTACGGGTACGACCCGGAAACCAAATCCCAGTCGTCACAGTGGAAGCATTTCATTTCACCGAGACAAAAGAAGGCCCGTCAAGTGCGCACCAATGTAAAAGTGATGCTGACAGCTTTCTTTGACTCCCTCTGTGTGGCACACCACGAGTACGCACCCTACAGAGTCAAACAATGACCAAAGAGTACTATAGGGGCATCCTCCGTCACCTCCGTGGTGCTGTGCGGCGCAAGAGACCGGAGTTGAGGTCAACAGGAAATTGGCGCATCCATCACGACAATGCTCCTGCACATTCCTCGCACTTGATTCAGACTTTTTTGGTGAAAAACCAGACTACTGTAGTTCAACAGACTCCTAAATCTCGTGATATGGCCCCCTGCGACTTCTGGCTGTTTCCCAAAGTCAAGATGACATTGAAAGGAGCGCGATTTCAGACAAGAGAGGACATTATGGCTGCAACGACAGCTGAGCTAAACTCCATTCCGAAAGAGGCCTTTTCGGAATACTTCCAACAATGGCAGCACCACTGGGAGAAGTGTGTGGAGTCCCAAGGAGACTACTTTGAAGATGATTAGGTTTCCAGCGCTCCAGTTAGGCCAGTTTTTTTTTCTTCGGCCAAAGGTCGGATACTTTTCTAACAGACCTCGTAAACGCCCACCTGCCCCGGCCTTGACTGGGCACGATACTGCTGCCGGAATGGGGCACTCAACCTTCCTGCTTTTTCAGGTGCCACTACTGTGTAGTGTATTCGCCTGGCCACCTGAAGTCCGACCTACCCGACACACTTTCTTCGAGGAGCATACTTTGTGCTCGGTCAGGCCATGCTACACTTGGTCAAGCCTGGCCTGCAACGGAACATTCACCTGGCAACACCGGCATTCAACGTCAGCAGCCGCTATCAGCATACTCGGCGCGGCATATAAACGCCCACCTGCCCCGGCCTTGACTGGGCACGATACTGCTGCCGGAATGGGGCACTCAACCTTCCTGCTTTTTCAGGTGCCACTACTGTGTAGTGTATTCGCCTGGCCACCTGAAGTCCGACCTACCCGACACACTTTCTTCGAGGAGCATACTTTGTGCTCGGTCAGGCCAGGCTACACTTGGTGAAGCCTGGCCTGCAACGGAACATTCACCTGGCAATACCGGCATTCAACGTCAGCAGCCGCTATCAGCATACTCGGCGCGGCATATAAACGCCCACCTGCACCGGCCTTGACTGGGCACGATACTGCTGCCGGAATGGGGCACTCAACCTTCCTGCTTTTTCAGGTGCCACTACTGTGTAGTGTATTCGCCTGGCCACCTGAAGTCCGACCTACCCGACACACTTTCTTCGAGGAGCATACTTTGTGCTCGGTCAGGCCAGGCTACACTTGGTGAAGCCTGGCCTGCAACGGAACATTCACCTGGCAACACCGGCATTCAACGTCAGCAGCCGCTATCAGCATACTCGGCGCGGCATATAAACGCCCACCTGCCCCGGCCTTGACTGGGCACGATACTGCTGCCGGAATGGGGCACTCAACCTTCCTGCTTTTTCAGGTGCCACTACTGTGTAGTGTATTCGCCTGGCCACCTGAAGTCCGACCTACCCGACACACTTTCTTCGAGGAGCATACTTTGTGCTCGGTCAGGCCAGGCTACACTTGGTGAAGCCTGGCCTGCAACGGAACATTCACCTGGCAATACCGGCATTCAACGTCAGCAGCCGCTATCAGCATACTCGGCGCGGCATATAAACGCCCACCTGCACCGGCCTTGACTGGGCACGATACTGCTGCCGGAATGGGGCACTCAACCTTCCTGCTTTTTCAGGTTAGTTACTTGAGCCATTGTACCTGTATTAAGAGCAGTGATTACTGTTTTGTAGCGGTGTCGTGCCCAGTAAACTGTGTGATATGACTAGACGATACCTGCTGTTGTTGTCGCAAATTCGCGCTTCCTTGCTTGATTTTTTACTGCTTCTGTCTGGTGATATCGAAGTGAAGCCGGGTCCTGATACTCTTGATATTATTCTTGACGCAGTGAAATGACTCGAAGCAGGGCAAGGTGAAATATCAGGCGAGCTGAGAAGTGTTAAAGATAAACAAATATCCACTGACATTGAAATCAAACGTCTAATGGAGAGGGTTTCTGCCCTTGAAACCGCTATTGCTTCTCCCAGTAGTTCCTCAGCCAGTGCTTCTAATAATGGCATGTCCGATATTACAAAAGAGCTGCAGTCCATTCATTCAAGATGTGATAACGCTGATAATAGATCTAGGCGTTCCAACTTGTTATTTTTCGGTATCGAGGACGACCCTGAAGACTGGCCAAAGTCCGAAGAAAAATTAATAGACTTTTGCTCTGAGCACCTGGAAATTCCAATCACCCCATCGAAATTTGAACGCACCCACCGTTTAGGAAAGTTTGCTTCTGAAAAGCAACGACCAATTATCGCAAAATTCGCTCATTTTAAGGATAAGCAAACGGTCTTAGCTGCTGCTCGCAAACTAAAAGACACTGGATTTTCTATCAGCGAGGATTTTTCTGCTGCCACCCGCATGGCACGAAAAAAGTTGATACAGTTCGCCAAAGCAAATGACAATAAGTTCAGGTTGTCTGTTGACAAAATGCGAATGGGTGACAGGACCTACAGATACGACAGGGAAACCGATTCCGTTATCTCTTGCAGCTAGCTAGCTCGGAAATCAGGTCTTCATACGCATACAGGCGCTGCAAGAAGCGTATCGGGGTCGAGTTTATCAGTAACATTCGCTAATGTTCGTAGCTTGCTTCCGAAGTGCGATCAGATCTGTTCTTTCATCGATGACAACAACACTGACATTATCATGCTTACTGAAACCTGGCTACGCCCTGATATAAACAGCAGTGAAGTTTTCCCTGACAGAAATACTTTCTGTATATATCGGCATGACCGCTCAGAAAGAAAGGGCGGAGGCGTGTTGATTGCCATCTAGAAAAACATCAGGTCATTCGTAGTCGAAACACATTCTCCCCTTGAAATTGTCTGGACAGCCTTCGTCTCGTCATCGACAAAGATTCTTATTGGTGTCTGCTAACGACCCCGCGATCAGAGTCACGGCTTTGTTGAGAAGTTACACCTTAGCATTGATGCCGCTATACTGAAATATCCATGCGATCACCTATACCTTTTCGGTGACTTCAACCTTCCAGATATTGATTGGTCTAATTTATCAACCGCTAGCAGCACATCCCAAGATTTTCTAAATTTGACTTTGGACCTTAACCTGTCTCAAATTGTTAACCATCCAACACGTGGCTCAAATCCTCTAGACCTAATTTTTAGTACCATTCCTGATTCCATAGGCGATATTACATATTTTGATGATTTCAGTGATCACAAGTTGATGAAATTACCAATCAGAATCAGTCATAGGCACTCCGGTCGTGAAACTAAAAAGATACGGGACTACAATAAGGCCAACTACTCTCGGATTAACACTGATCTTGACACTTTCTTTCGGTTCACATTTCTGCCACACTTTTCTTCTAGAACGGTGCATCAAAACTGGGCCCTTTTTAGGGAAAATATCTGTGAGTTGGTTGACTTGCACGTCCCATTAGTCCATGTGAGCAATGATAAGTGTAATCCTTGGTTTAACAAGTCCCTTAGAAGGTTTAGAAATAAAAAGAAACGATTATATAAGAAGGCATTGCTGACTAGCAATCAGAATGATTGGACGACTCACAAGGTCTGTGTCAAATCATACTGTGCTGCCATACGGGACGCGAAGGATAAATTCTTTTCTTATGATCTCCTCGCGTTGTTAAAATCCGCGCCTAAAAAGTTATGGCAGTTGATTGCGCCGCAGCAAAATAGTAATCACATTTCTCTGTGTACAGACGCACATGTTCCTGTTCCTGATAATGGTATCCCCTCTGAGTTCAACAACTTCTTTTCATCCGTCTTCACTAAGGAAGATCATTCCAGCCTACCATTTGTCCCCGAATGTGACTGGCCGTATATGGAACCCATTACTGTTACTTCTAAAGGCGTATCACTTCTAATCGACAACCTCAACCTTTCCACTTCGTGTGGCGTTGATAATATTCATTCCAAGGTACTGAAAAATACTAAGCCAATTTCTAGCGAAATATTATGTCGTATATTTCAGCAATCTCTCCAGACAAGTCAACTCCCTGGAGAGTGGAAAATGGCAAAAGTCATTCCAGTTTTTAAAAGCGGTGATAGAAATTCCCCTGACAGTTACAGACCAATATCGCTCACATGTATATGTTGTAAACTACTTGAGCATGTTGTTTCTTCTAATGTACATCGCCACCTTGAGTCTAATAATTTTTTCTTTCACAACCAGCACGGCTTCAGAAAAGGCTATTCGTGTGACACTCAACTGCTCGAGCTAACAACTGATCTAAATTTTAATATGGATAAAAATGAACAAACAGACTGCATCTTTCTTGATTTTTTGAAGGCGGTTGACCGTGTAGCCCACTGCCGTCTGATCTCCAAGTTGTCAGCACTTCGTCTTGATTCCCTAACCTTATCATGGCTCCGTAACTTCCTTTCCTTTCGCGAACAATTTACCTTTGTTAATAATTATTTTTCGCCATCTTCTTCTGTTACTTCTGGTGTTCCTCGGGGCAGTGTTCTTGGTCTATTGTTGTTGCTTATCTATATTAATGATCTGCCAACTAACATAGCCTCTCTTGTGCGCTTGTTTGCTGATGATTGTATAATTTACCGGGAAATAAAATCGACTGATGACCATCACCTTCTTCAGCAGGACCTTAATATTATTTCTAGGTGGTGTGAAAAGTGGCTCATGACGCTCAATCTCTCCAAATGTAAAACAATGACTTTCAGCCGTAAACGCTCAAATTCCGAGTTCTGCTACTCACTGAACAACGTGCCTGTGGCTCAGACTACCTCGTATAAATACCTAGGCATTCTTTTATCACCGCACCTCTCATGGACCGAGCATATCACTTCCATCTGTGCTAAAGTATCTCGCTCTCTTGGTTATCTCCGCCGTAACCTAAAAAATGCGCCTGCGCGTGTTCACAAGTTAGCTTACGTGACTTACGTTCGCCCCCAGCTTGAATGTGCTTCTCCGCTATGGTCACCGCATACGAACTATCTGAACTTAAAATTAGAATCGATACAAAACAGAGCTGCCAGATTTATTTCTAACAATTATACCCGCCAATGAAGTGTGTCTGAAATGAAAAAAGAACACGATCTCCCACCCTTAGAAAAACGCCGCCAAATCGCGCTTCTATGCTTGATACACAAGTACGTGTACACAGATAGACCATCACCTCTGCCACTCAGCAATCCACTGCGCACGTCTCGACGCTTGCATAATCATCTTAGTTTTTCTCGCGTCTTCGGCCGTACAAAAGCGTTCAATTCATCTGCACTTCCTCATGCCATTTCACTCTGGAATGATCTTCCTGATGCAATTGCATCGCTACCTAACCCTGCGTAATTCCGTGAACATGTGTTAAACTTGTACTGCTAGCACTAAGTACATGTGTTATTTTGTACAGCGTACATGTATTACCATGTTAGCCTTATTTTTCTGTGTATATGTATGTATGCACCTGTAAGTATTGCGTTGTGTAGGTACGATTTAGTTTTCTGTTAGTTCTTGTGAAATTAGTTCTATTTTGATACTGATATACCCAGTGTTTGCCTCTTGTTACTAAAATCCTTTTTGATATTGTAACCCCCCTCACACAATGCCCGTTGGGGCCTGTGAGGTTCAATAAATAAAAAGTCACCCCGCTCCGTCCATAGCACCACGCAAACAACTCGACAAATCATAATTAACGTCCACTGAATCTTCTGTACACCAGTATCAGAAGCATTTTACCCAGACATCGTGCTCTCCTCCATCTCATTGATACTATCGACTCCGACGTCATTCGGCTTACCGAAACAAGGTCAGATATGTCTATAAAGGCTTCAGTCTACTTTTTCTGATCTCGGCATCTTTCGCTGTGAGCGTTTGAATCGGCGTGGGGGTAGTGCCCACATTGCTGCCAAACGTCACCTTTAGATCCCTGTTGTAAAGATTAGCTGCCCCTCCGAACTTTTATTTTTGTCATGCAAGCCTTCCTGTCCATCGGTAATCGTTGCATTTCACCGTCCGCAGGACACTGACTCTCAAGTTTCACGATGCTCTGCACTGGATACCTTCAATGCACCCATATGTTCTGGTTCTTCGTTTTTGGCGATTTTAACTTCCCATCCATAACAAGGTCTAATCAGGCTCATACAATATCAAAAGGTAATACTAAAAGCAGCTTTGTTAACACCTGCATGACTTTTGGCTTACCTCAACTATTCCAGGAGGACACAGGGGCGCAATAGAAGACACGGACAGAGAAGTAGACAGGGATGAGCGCTTACTATCAACAGGCTTTATTCGACGTAGACCGTTAATATACCTTCGCTTACCCAAGCGCCACTGTGCGAATCACAAGCACGTGGGTACCAGAAAACACCAAAGGAAATCCAAAGGTAGGCGATTACAGAAATCTATCTAAGAAAACCATTTCGCACAGTGGCGCTTGGGTAAGCGAAGTTATATTAACGGTCTACGTCGAATAAAGCCTGGTGATAGTAAGCGCTCGTCCCTGTCTACTTCTCTGTCCGTGTCTTTTATTGCGCCCCTGTGTCCTCCTGAAAAGTTATGAACCAACACGCCGAAATACAAGTACTTCTGAGTTATCTCAACTAGTTACCGTCCCACACGCGTTCGTGACTGTTCTAACATTCTCGACCTCGTGCTGACTTCCAATTCCGATAACTTTTCACTGTCTGCGCACCTACTTCGCCCAGTGACCACGGAAATTAATCGCAACGTTTCGGTCACAACTTCCGCGTACAAAAACATGAGGAAGACAATAACCCACTAAGACAAAGGTGACTACAAAAGTATTAACAATGAACTTGACCCTTTTAGTTACTGATTTATTAAGAATTTCCAGACGCGTTGTGTTGAATTAAGCTGGTCACTCTGCCAAAAAAAAATACGAACACCGAAACGCACATTCTTCCAATCGAAGTAACTAAACGTTCTTCATTGTCACGGTTCAACTGCGCTCTGAAACGCCTTCGTAATTGTAATGGATCGGTAGTGCGTGCGGGGTCATTAGTACCGGTAATTCTTTCTCAGCACCCCGCCGCGGCTGTCTTCAGTAGACCCCCCCCCCCCCCCCAACCCAGCGGGAGAGAGCGGCGGGGTGCGCTCGAAGCGAAGCGTCCCCTTTCTTGAAACGATTCGGCCGTCATGTGTCCATCGCCTTTGAGGCCGATTCGCGCCGGCTATCCAAAGAGCGGTGAGAGCCGCCGCACGCCGATCGCCCCTCTCGTCTTGACGGACACCAGATGCGACACAAACTAGCGACGAACGTCTGCTTCGAAAGGTCTGCAGACCTTCTGAAGTTTAAAGGGGCCCAGAAACACAATCTTAGTTAACTGTTTTGCCTGTTGATTGCATACAGTGAGTTATAATGGTGCTATTAGCGTCGGTAATACCGCGTACATTCCGTTTTTTAATATTTTAATGTCCTCCCAAAAACAACTTCATGGCTCTGATGGTGTCGCCACACCGTGGCGGGTTTTTAGCAGCGGATATGACATCATGATTGGACAAACAGTAAATATACTGCAAATTGTGTGAATAAATAGAGACACAGTTTGTCACCTGACTGCGTTTTATATTAGATCAACAAAAACAACTTGTTTGTCTTAGATAAAAGCCCTGCAAAGCAAGTAAAATAAAAATACACCACCAGGGGCGCTATGGCATGGAAACGACGCTGCCAGTATCAGCAAGAACGAGTTACAGAGAGCAGGCAACCATGGAGTACAAACTTCCGCGCGACGTGCTCTGGCTCGCTGTTTTGATTGGTTGCGCCAGGTTCCGTCATTGGGAGAGCGAAATAGGAGTGGGAAGCCCGCCAAAATCGAGTTGAGGGAAGCGTTTTGTTTGCTTGTATTTTTAAATTTCTTCACTGAATAACTCCCGTTCCTGTGCACCGATTCCTGTAATTCTTTTTAGGTCAGCATCTGTGTGACATAAAGAACCCACCTGAAGTATAGCCGGTATGCCCCCCAAGCAGTGTTTCGCAGCCCCTTTAAGCACTGCCGTACGGAACGGTGTCAGGGCGCTGTTGACGAGAGGGCAATAAAAACGACGAATAGCCGGCGACAGCGCGGCTAGCCGGGGACACCGAAGGACTGAGTTGAGTGACGCGACTGACCTACTGTCGGTGAGGCGCCGAGGAGTAGTTAACAGCCTTGGGAAAGCTAGGTCGCCTGGGAATGCGGGTCCGAGCTCGCAGTAGCTTACAGCGGTAACTGCCCGTTTAAGCCCGATAATCCCCAATTCCGAGACGACGCCAAGGTCGAAAGTCATCGGGGAAACCGATAACACGTGCTGGGACGAGTGCGTTTGCATTCGTGTTTGCTTTTATTTTGCGAGGGAGAGAATGTTTTACCTTGCACGTGCTGGCACGAGTGTGCGTTCGTGTTTGTTTTTACTTTTATTTTCCGATGGAGAGGGTGATTTCCCTCACGGAAGCTAGAGGGCCGGCCATGTCCTTGATGAACCAGTCATGTTAAGAGTGTAACATGATTGGACGCTACCGAATGTCGGCTGGGCTTTTAGGTCTTTAAAACCGGGCTCCCGAGCTGGAAAAAGGTGGTTCAGGGCTAAGGTCAAATGTAATGCATCTTCGGCTATGCCGAGTAGGGACCTCCCCTAGTGTTAGCCAGTTCCAGCTTTTTGTTGTTTGTCTTTTTGCCGCTTAACATGTCTCTAGTACCGAAACATGTATGTGGTGTAAATTTCTCTACATAAACTTCAAGTATTCCCTTTATCCCTGCATCGGAACTCATCGCAAGACCGTCTCTGGCGTGGCACCCCTGGTGCAAGGAAGATACAGAGAACTTGTGAACTTTAATGTAATAAAAATAAACGTCTATTTAGAACAGCTAAATCCACTAATTGCGCTGGTGCTTGGTGGCAATATTCCGCATCTGAAAGAAACGTTTGAATCACTATCCGCAAAAGCAAAACGCATGTTTTACTCCTCCACATTGATGCCGCCGTGGGGCTCAGTGGTTATAGCACTCGACTGCTGACCCGAAAAACGCGGGTTCGAACCTCGCCACGGCGGTCGAATTTCGATGGAGGCGAAATTCTAGAGGCCCGTGTAGTGTGCGATGTCGGTGCACGTTAAAGAGCCTCAGGTGGTCAAATTTCCGGGGCCCTTTACTGCGGCGTACCTCATAGCCTGAGTCACTTTGGGCCGTTTAACCAACATAAACAAAACCTCCACATTGCCCACAACGCTACGTTCTAACGGGAAAAAAGTTCTGGAATGTTAACAACCCAAATTTTTCGCAGCCTTTATGCTTGTTTGAAGCACATAAATGCCCAGTTCCTGCTGGTGAAACTGCCGAATCGTTGAACCGCACTTTCTCTCCTGTATTCACTAATGTACCGGACGACGAAGCGCCTGAAGTAAGTTAGCCCGAGCCCCCTTCCCTGATATTCCGTTTTAGACTCACGGAATTATGGAGCTCATCGAGTCGCTTAAACCCACGTCATCAGCTAGCAGCGATGCAATTACTTCTATAATTCTAAAAAACACTAAAAATGTCGCCAGCCTCCTCTTGTCTCACATATTGCAGCAGTCGCCTTCATGTGGAAGTGCATTAGAAAGTGGCTAAGATCATTCCAGTTCGTAAAAAAAGGTCCATCTTCATGTCAAATTTTGCGTCCTATCTTGCTCGCCAGGGTTGTTTCCAAGTTAAGAGAGCATATCGTCTACTGTAACACATTTAAATTCTTAACATATACCAATTTCTTCCACCATTGCTAATATGATTTTCTTAAAGGACTATCTTGCGATACCCAAACTGGCATTGTTCATTAATGACCCAAGTTCCTCCATTGACAAAAAGAAATTAGAGATCACTGCGGCGACCCGCACTGGGAGAATGCGAAAGAATTCAAGGCTCCTCTTTGCCTCCCTTTATCATTTTCTTTTTGTTTGTAATTTGATTTAACTACCGAATTAGCGTATCTTGTGTTTTAATTAAAGATCGATTTATTTACTCTGATTGTATCTTCTTTTATCTCAATCAACCATTTTCATTTTCCACAGTTAGCGCCGTGGTTGCTTTGCCGTCCACTTGCTATTTCCCCGCCCAGCCTTTTGAACTATTCAATGGTTTTTGCTGATAATCAAATAACTAGTTATTCTATGTCAACGAAACTTTTTGTTTGTTTAATTATCGCCCATAAAATACATTTTCATTCATTTTAAACTTTATTTTAACTTCATTGCCTATTTCTCTCTTATTTTGCGCGCACGGCTGTTTTCCCGTCCACTGACTATAATGACGTCCGCAGTGTTTCGACGTTTTTTGGACATTGTTGGCTCTAATTGATGAACTAATCATCCTATCACCATAATTTTTTTGCGCAGCATCGTCACATCATCATCATTTCATTACAACCAGTTGTTTGATACTACATCTTATGAGAATGTCACAACTGCTGCGGACACGTTTTGCGGACACTACCCCGGTGACATAGCCTAGAAATGCTTTCCCATTAATAGCTTTCCTCCTGACGCAGTATTCTTTGACTTGGAAATTTAATTTGATAATGTTCCTCCCAGACGAATTTTTTCAAACATTTCGTGATTGAATATTAACCCGCCTGTTTTGACTTGAATTCGTTCGTTCCTTACTAATAGACTACAATTCGTATATGCCAACAAGTGCTCATCCCAGATGTCCCATGTAATCTTCAGAGTACATCAAGGTACTGTTCTCGACACTTTACTTTTCTTTATTTCATCAATGACTTGTCGAATAACATATATTCTATCATTCGTTTTTTTTGCACAAGGCTGTGCAATTTATCTCCCCATCTGTAGCACTACCGAAAAATCCTCATCGACGAATTATCTAAATGTAATAAGGGAGTAATTACTCATTGGCATCCACCCGAGCGCAGCCATACGGCTACATAGGAAAGCTATACAGCTTTCTCAGAAACTTCGTAGTCAAAGAAAAATTCGTCCTGGTCCGGAGTTCGAACCCGAGACCACCGCTTCACCGGAGCAGTCGCTCTACCAACTGAGCTAACCGGGACGGCAAGCTTATGGTAGGGCGAGAGCGAATTGATCAATAACTCGAAGTGGGAACAGTGCTGGTCAAATGTTTTCGGGGAATCCCCCAAGGTGGAGTAAATTTGTAATAAGGGAGTAATTACTCATTGGCATTTGGTAGAGCGACTGCTCCGGTGAAGAGGTGGTCCCGGGATCGAACCCCGGACCAGGACGAATTTTTCTTTAACTACGAAGTTTCTGAGAAAGCTGTATAGCTTTCCTTTGTAGCCGTATGGCTGCGCTCGGGTGGATGCCAATGAGTAATTACTCCCTTTTACAAATTTACTCCACCTCGGGGGATTGCCTAAAACATTTGACCAATTATCTAAATGTCACTGAATCCTGGAGTCATAAATGGTTAATGACAGTAAATACGAATAAAACATATTTCATTGAAAGCACTCCTACCCGCCACCAAATTACATCAATTTCGATTCAGTAATCGCCTGAGTTCCTTACAAGTACTTAGGTATTAACATAACCCACGATCTACCTTGGGCCAATCACATATCAGAAGTCACAAACGATGCTAACCGATGTCTTGGTTTTCCCCGCCATTACTTAAAACGCACCTCACTCTCTGTAAAATTTATGCCCGATATAACCCTTGTTCGACCAGCATTAGAGTACGCATACGCTTTTTGGGACCCGCATGAATCGTTCCTTATTAACACTCTTGAATCCGTACAGAACAGAGCTGCCTGGTTTATCTACTCTAACTACAGCGTACTAGTGCATCTAATCTAAAGCTTCAAGCTAACCGGCCTGCTCTTGTTAATCAGCGTAAAATTTCTCGACTGTCTTTTCCATAAATTTTATCATTCACAGCTATCCAACTCCGCCATCCTGGCTTCTCACCGGACTTCGCAACGTGTCACCCACACAAAAGTGTTTACCCGCGGTCTGCTCATACCACTGCGCATATTTTCTCATTAATCATCCAGGCTGCAAAAGGCTACAATGATCTTCCCGCTGATTTCATGCTCCACTCCAATCCACAACATTTCAGACATTCGTCGAAAAAATATCCTCTTGTATTAAGCATTTTTTTTTCTTTTGGTGTATCACCGCTATCCGTCATGTAATACCCCATACCTGGGGCCTTTCAGGTGTATTTTTAAATAAATAAATATGATTCATTAAGTAGCTATAGCCGGTCCAGGATAAAGCGTTGATATTTATAACTAGAACCTATTCTAACATAACATCACTAAACTTAATATAACCTCAAAAGCGAAGGTTACTAGTACAATTGCCCCATTTTCACAGACTGCGCCACAGTTGGCCTACCTTCGCTACATACAATATCAGCCCAGTCCGCCATGTCTTTCCGAGCTTACACCATTCCTTCAAAATTTAACTCACGTTTGCAAGTACCAACCTTCTCTCTGGAGACGCCAGCGCTCGTTGCGGCGAGCGGACGCGTCGCCTCAATGTTTTTCGGTTGAAATCTGCGGGCCAAAACCCTGGATCTTTCGCCCCATCGACTTCATAACAACGAGAGGCATCTGGAGACACCACATTTGCCCATGTGGGCCAAATTTTCGTCACTCTAGGCCCGTCTGAACCTCTTGCCACACCATTGCTGCGCTAGCCCTCACCCACGGTGAACAATGCAAGAGCGGAGGCTAGTTGGTGCTTCATACTGATCAATTCGCGCTACACACCACAACACAAACGGACGAAGCGCGTAAATCCGTTTGTGTTTTCGTGTGTATGTGCCTTGTAGCGCGAATTGATCAGTACCCCACGGTGAAGCCTCGCTTCAACTATGGCGCGGCTCGGCAGCTGCGGGCATGTTGCCAGCCGCGGCGCAACTTAAGACCTCCTCATCATCATCATCAGCCTGACTATTCCCACTGCAGGACAAAGGCTTCTCCCGTGCATTTCCAATTAACCCTGTCCTTTGCCAGTAGCGGCCACCGTATCACCGCAAACTTCTTAATCTCATCCGCCCACCTAACTTTCTGCCACCCCCTGCTACGTATGCCTTCTCCTGAAATCCACTCCGTTACCCTTAAGGACCACCGGTTTTCTTGCCTTCGCATTACATGCCCTGCCCAAGCCCATTTCTTCCTCTTGCTTTCGACTACGATGTCATTAACCCGCGTTTGTTCCCTCAACCACTCTGCCCGCTTCCCATCTCTTAACGTTACACCTATCATTTTTATTGCGAAGGTAATACTGCTAGTACTTTTCTGCCGTCGGTGGAGGTCGTTCCTTCGCTCCGGCGCAGCTGCGGCGCACGACCACGTGACAGTGTGACGTCCCGACCAGAGGAGAGCAGGGGCCCCAACTCGTCTCTTCGGCCGTCGTCGTCCCTTCGCTCGGCGCGGCGGCTACCACGTGACGGCCTCCTCGGCCCGCCGTGTGAGGGCGCTCGCTAGGAGAGGATAAACGGGACGCCGCAGGCGCGCTCCGCTTAGTCCTGTCTGAGGAATTGTACAAGGCGTCGCTGGAGCGACGTGCTGCGCGCAAACGCCGGCGCCGTGCCGAGGAGACAGATGAAGAAAGGCAAGAGCGGTTGGCTAAGCAACGCGCCTATGCCGCAGAATGGCGAGCCCGGCGGCGTTCTACAAGTTCAGTGTGCGAGAGTAGTTTCATGGACTCTCTGAATGCCGAGGAATCGTGTATGAGTAGTGCAGAGCGATATAATTACCACGGAAGAAAGCGCCGTGTAGAAGAGCCACCGGACCGGAGAGAAGAACGGCTTGCTAAAAGAAGAAAGCCAAGCGCAGCCAGGGAGCTATTGCTTTCGCAATCACTGAGGCTTAACCAGAGCTAAGCCACAGCTAATTTTTTTCTTTCCATAGCTCACCGCGTTGTCTTTAACTTAAGCTGAAGCCTCTTTGTTAGCCTCCACGTTTCTGCCCCATAGGTGAGTACCGGTAAGATACAGCTGTCATAGACTTTCTCTTGAGGGATACTGGTAAACTGCCATTCATGATCTTAGAGAACCTGCCATATGCGCTCCACCCCATACTTATTCTTGTAGTTATTTCCCTCTCATGATCCGCATCAGCGGTCACTACCTGCCATAAGTAGACATATTCTCTTACTACTTCCTGCACCTCGCTACCAATTGCGAACTGCTGTTCTCTCGCAAGACTGTTGAACATTATTTTGGTTTTCTCCGTGTTAATTTTTACCACCACCGTTCTGCACTGCTTAACTCATTTACCATGCTTTGCAGTTCATGTCCCTAGTGACTTAGCAAGGCAATGTCATCAGCGAATTGAAAATTGCTTAGGTATTCTCCATTAACTCTTACCCCTTCCCATTTCAGGCCCCGGAATACCTCCTGTAAACAGGCGATGCATAGCATTGGCGAGATCTTGTCTCCCTGCCTGACACCTTTCCTTATTGGAATTTTATTGCTGTCTTTATGGAGGACTATGGTAGCTGTGCAATCGTTATAAATATCTTCCAATATTTTCACATGACACCCTTTTACACCTTGATTGCCTGCATAACAGCTGAGGTTTCGACTGAGTCTCATGCTTTCTCGTAATGAATGAGGGCTATATACAGAGTTTGCTTATATTCTGCGCATTTCTCTAACACCTGATTGATAGTGTGAATATGGTCTATTGTCGAGTATTCTTTACAAAAGCCTACCTGATCATTTGGTTGATTGCAGTCTGGGGTTGCTCTGACTCTATTAGCGATTGCCCGCCGCGGTTGCTCAGTGGCTACGGCGCTCGGCTCCTGACCCGAAAGACGCGGGTTCGATACCGGCCGTGGCGGCTGCATTTCGATGGAGGCGAAATGCTAGTGGCCCGTCTACTGTGCGATGTCAGTGGACGTTAAAGAACCCCAGGTGGTCGATAATTTCCGGAGCCCTTCACTACGGCGTCCCTGATAGCCTGAGTCGCTTTGGGACGTTAAACCCCAATAAACCAAACCATTTATTAGCGATTCCTTAAGGCCTACGACCTGACAACTGGAGATTCATCGCAAGCCGGCAACGGGCCTCTCGGCGAGGAGGCATGCCTGCCGGTTATGGCGCGTTTGCGCCAGAAGCGACTTGAAGCTCGAGACTGAGCTACCGCTAACCCGAAGCCATCTACTTCAGCGGCCGCCATTACGACGGCTGCAACGTCAGCGCGCGCCTCGACGCCGCACGCCAAGTCCAAGATGGTGCCGCCATTTCAACTCTGGCAGCGGCCGCCATTACGGCACCTGCTACATTAAGGCCGACCCACATGGAGCGAACAGACGCTGCGAATTTCATGCGGCGCGGCAGAACGCCGACGCGCTGCCGCCGTGGTGCACCACATACGGCGAAAAACAGGCGACCGCCGCCAGACTGCAGCCGTCTTGATTTCAGTGTTGCTAACAACGACATGGCCTTAATCTTAGTAAACTGCCACAAAAAAGATTTTTAAACTTACCCTAAAGCCATTGTTTATTAGAGCGCGGCAAAATAAACAAATTATTATTTAGATAGGTTGCAATTTTATCAATTTCGTCTTTGTTTATCAGACCGTAGGCTATACTACGCAGAGTGAGAGCGCCTTCACACTTGTTCAAAATCGCCGCAAAAACTAGGGCCTGTTCTCATCTTTCGGCGCCCGGGCGAGGCGGAACCGCCGCGCCGCTGCTGTCTCTCGCTTTTCTACACCACGACGCCGCTTGCGGCGTACACAGATACAGAGAAAATAACAAATTCACGCTGTCTACATACCATAAGCGTACGCATGCTTACGTGCGCGAAACGCAGGCGCATTCCCGCCTTTAGTTCAGCGTATGCTAGAAGAGACTCAAAAATAAACTGACCTCTGGCTCTCAGGACGGGAACCATTACTGTAAACAAACCGACTATCCTCTTAAGTCCGACTATTTTCGTTTTTCGCGATTGCGCTTGTGTGAGCGGCGGGGGCCATGACATGGGCGGAGAGCGATATTTTAAAGGAAGCAACTGCGCTCGCTTTGCTCTTAGTATACAGACACTCTTTACATGACTGCCGCCGCGGTGGCTCAGTGGCTATGGTGCTCGGCTGCTGACCCAAAAGACGCGGGTTCGATACCGGCCGCGGCGGCTAGAATTTCTTTGGAGGATAAATTCTAGAGGCCCGTGTATTGTGCGATGTCAGTGCACGTTAAAGAACCCCAGGTGGTCGAAATTTCCGGAGCCCTTCACTACGGCGTCTCTCATAGCCTTAGTCGCTTTGGGACGTTAAACCCCACAAAAACCAAAAACCAAAAACCAAATCCTCTTAAGCCTAGAAGTGGGAGAATTGTCGCTCTAAATTAGAAAAAAATGAAGCAAATTTATTACTTATAAGTTTTCTTATAGGCAAAGTCAGACGAAGCGAAAGACCGGTGCTCCATTTATGGTCAGTGAACGCACTGAAAAAGGCAGCAACAACGAGAATTCAGTCCGAAGCGGGGAGCGGGGGTCTGGCTTCGAAGGGCGCCGCCATGTTTGTCGCGGGCAGCGGGCGGAAGCTAGATGCTAGAGTTACTGTATATGCTACCAAAGGTAGCAGAGTTTCGCGTCTGTTTTCCCTCGCCGCTCCGAACGCCATTCGCCGAGAGGCGGTCACATGATTTTCGTGACGTCGAGTGTTCTACACTCCGCGGAGAAGCTGACTTCACAGGTGCAGCGCCGAGCGAGTCCTGGTCAGCTCGACGCCTCATGTGAGCCCGCGCTGTCGGCTACATACATTTGTTTTCCGTGCACACCTGTGGCGTCAGGTTTGGTGTTCTGAAGTGGCGGTGACGGACGCACTCGTCAGCTATGACTGGGTGCAGTGCGCCAAACTGCAGCAATCGCACGGGAAACGGCAAAGCGTTTTACGCAGTGCCATGTGGAAGGTCGGCGGCCGAAGTGCGTCGGCGCCTCAAGTGGCTCTTGAGAATGAACCTCTCCTGTTTGCGGCTGTGAAAAGCTTACAGTACTGATAAATAAACAAAAATTTCTAACATGTTCCAAGATCTACCAGTGCCACCACAACCAACATTTGCCCGTTTCGACAGCGAAATCAGAATTGCATTGGTAAAAACATTTTTCATGTGTCGACATTTGTTTACCTTGAACAAATCACTAGTTTTTTTTATCTTACAGACATTATCAAATAAGGAACAGGCAACGAAAATCTTGTTTGTCTATATCTTTCACTTAGTGTCCTTTCATGGATACTATTTTGAGCCTATACCTGTCCCTCGAAGCAGTATTTGTAGCATATCACTGCATTAAAATTGTACAGAATTTACAATCTGCATCTGCAACTTTTTGGCCCTTCGCTATGGGCAGGCACTGCTTACTCTACTGCTGCTTCGAGCCTTCTGTAGTGATGGTTCGAGGTGAAATATAAGGGACAATGAATGTTCAAGAAGCAAATTCCATGCAAAGTTTTGCTACATTTCGATGCCGGTCTCACCTGCATAAACATTTAATTTGCCTATGCAGCCGCTGCGGTGGCTTAGTGGTTATAGCTCTCGGCTGCTGACCCGAATGACGCGGGTTCGATCCCGGCCGCGGCTGTCGAATTTCGATGGAGCCGAAATTCTAGAGGCCATGTACTGTTCCCTGTCATATCCTGAGTCGCTTTGGGCAGTGAAACCCCCCTGAACCATTTGTCTGCCTATGCTATAAAGTATTGTTCTTAGTAAAAATGCCCTTAAAAACCATCTGACAAGGATTGACTGAGAGATGTGACGATAGGATAGGCAAAAATCGCATGTAAACAAGTGTCGCAAATCTTGATGCCGCGAAAAATTTCAGCTAGAAGACAGAAAATCAGCCTATAACCTCGGCTTTAAAAAACTCCAGGAGTCGCGAAATGTTTTGACACTGCGAACTAAGCCGAATCTACGAAGAAGGAGTACAAAAATGCAAAGCAGAACATTAAATTAGTTTTTCCGAGCAATAAGGATGAAGCAGGCAGGAAAACCTACCACACTAATCAACAACTATTGCAATTTAATAACTAAGGTGAAACGATAGTGCTTTTCGATAAAGAATGAGGAAAGTTAAATAATATCTACGTGTAAGAGTACTTTCAAGGTCCTTTAAAGATCCGTCCTATCACTGCATTTAGCAACGGGGTACATTTTGTGAAATGTGTTGGGCAAGCAATTGAGTGTTAATTTTTTCGTTATGTCAGACTCGCCTCGTTCAATGCATTAGCGTTGCTTTAGTCTGCTTGCCTACAACAAGTTGAACAATTATTTTAATGTGGTTCTAGAAAGATGCGTTTTCGTATTTTTCGCGCATAACTCGTACAGAACACGCGGCGGTGCTAGTTGTGAAAAAAAGTAATTCATCGCTGCACTCTTTTTGTTCTTAAGACGTGCACGCAGGAAGACAGGATGGGACAGACGCTGCCTCATGGAACGGAACTGCTTGTTCTTCTGAAATTACTGGTTCCAGAAAGAAAAAAAAAACTCGCAGGCCGTTTCCAGTCTTTTTTCGTCAGTTTGTCATGGTTACGATTTGCTGTTAACCTTTGGCGATTTTTTTTTTCGTGCTGTATGCACACCCTCGGCAAATCAGATTAGTTTTCAGAGTTACGTTTAGAAACTTGCCTTCAAGTCAATCTATTTAAAGGAGAAAAAAAAAAGCCCAAGCGCCCTACACTGCGAGCTACGCAGCCCCTGTACGTACGAGAAGTGGCTTTCCCGCACAGCTTGGAACATGATGGCGGACCTTCGCGCAACTCTGCTCCCTGCGGGAGCATATAGAGGAACTCTACTAGATGCGGGAGCAGAGCGCCCTCTTTGGTCCGCGCTGACAGCTCGCATTCGCCGCTTCCGGTGAGTGGCTGACCGCCGGGCGAACGTATCTAGCATGGCTTGGTCGGCTGCGAACGGCCGCCGGCGGCCAAGCGACCGCCGCCGGGCGGCCGTTCGCAGGTTTTTCGCGAGAAAATCGCTCCATGTGGGTCGGGATTTAGCGTGCGCCTCGACGCTGCCCGCCACGTCCAAGCCGGTGCCGCCATTCCAACTCCGGCAGCCTAGTTGGAGCAGGGCGCCTTTGCGTGCGCCCCACCCGCGACGACTTCGTAGTAGTCCTTAAGCCGTTCATGGCCCTCGATATCAAGAAAGAATTTGGCCCAGGCCAGTTGGGTCTCGCCATCGCCCGGCTCACCGGAGAGCTGGCTGCGCGGGACGTCCGTCCCTGGACTGTGGGAGACCAGAACGTCGTGGTCTGCAGCGCTAAGACAGTAGACGCTGCTCGTCGCCTTTTGGGGTCCTTTAACCTAACAAAACACACTTAACCATTTCCACGGGAACTTTCCCACCGCCAACGTCGCCTGCAAGGGCGTCATCACAGTCATACAAGAAAAGACATCGGCCTCCCTCAATGCAAACCTGGCCTGCGACGACGGCGAAATCATAGACATACGTAAGCTGAGACAGACCACTAGCATCATGGTGGTGACCTTCGCGAGGCCTGTAGTGCCCCGGTCAATCCGCTATGGAACCGAAACCTTCCGGGTGCGCGCACACAACAATACTGGGCTCACATGCGTCCGCTCTCGAACCGTGGGCCACAGCTCCGACACGTGCCACAGCCCCAAAGACGGTATGTGCCCGCGCTGTGGCAAAATGATGCAGTTGCACGTTGACGAAACTGGCGACCACGTGTCACTCTGTAACCCTCAGTGCTTGCTATGCGAAGGTCCTCACTCTACGGGAGCCCTCCCCCCCCGGAATGCCAGGCCAAGTACCACCACCCAAGCCGTCCGCTACAGCGTCCTTCGCCACCGCAGGAGGACAAACCTATGCCGAAGAAGAAGAGGCGTCGCCTCGCCCGGAGCGACCACATCTGCTAATCCTGAGTTAGACAAACCGTTCCAACTCTTTCACCTCAAGGCAGCCCTGGCTAAAATGAGAAGGGGCACTGCGACTGGACGGGACAAGGTCACAGTCAAGCTTCTGGCCAATCTCCCTGACCAGGCGTATGAGGCCCTTCTGGAATACATCAACACTATATGGAAGGGCGAAACCCCGCACCCTCTAGACTGGAAAACATCTCTAGTAACCTTCATCCCCAAGGCGGGAAAGGAAATCAACACAGACAACTTGAGGCCTATCTCGCTCAGCTCGTGTGTGGGCAAGCTAATGGAGACAATGGTGCGGGATAGGCTCTCCGAATACTTGGAACAACGGAATACGTTTCCTGACACTATGTTCGGCTTTTGCCCACATAAGTCGGCACAGGACATACTCCTCCAACTCAACAGAGACATAATACAACCAGTTGAACATCCACATAATGACAAGGTCGTCCTTGCCTTAGACTCTAAAGGAGCCTTCGACAACATCAAACACAGCGTCATACTGACTCACCTCAGTGAGACCCACTGTGGCCGCAACACTTTCAACTATATCAAAGACTTTCTCACCCATCGAACAGCATTAATCAAAATCCAAGAGGCAGAATACGGTCCGTATCAAATGGGTACGCGGGGGACACCACAAGGCGCGGTGCTATCCCCCCTACTCTTTAATTTGGCGATGCTCCATCTCCCGGACCAGTTGCAGGGTATTGAAGGCATACGGCATGCGCTGTATGCCGATGATATCACGATCTGGGCCACAGAAGGAAACTTAGGGCGCATGGAGGAATGCCTGCAAACAGCCGCTCACGTAGTGGATCGCTACGCAGGGCACTGTGGTCTCCAATGCGCACCCAGCAAATCTGAATTTGTACACCTTAGGGAATCACCTAAGGACAATACCAAAATACATCTCTCCTTAACAAGTGGCCCCATACATGAGGCCAAAGAAATTCGAATACTCGGACTCTTCATCAATAGCCAAAGAAGAGTAGACACAACATTGCACAAGCTCTGCAAAATTGGAGACCAGGTGGGCCGTATGGTACGTCGCGTCTCCAATAAGAGAGGGGGTTTGCGAAGCAAGGATGCAGTTCGGCTGGCCCATGCTTTCGTAATCAGCCGAATTCTCTATTCGGTCCCTTTTATACACTTGCGGAAGCACGACGAAAACAAAGTTGAGGTAATACTCCGTAAAATGATGAAGAGGGCACTTGACCTTCCTGTCTCCACCTCCAATGCGAGACTTCTTGCATTGGGAGTGGTGAACACCTTTCAGGAGCTCAAGGAAGCCCATCTCACAAATCAATACACGAGGCTAGCCCAAACGAAGTCGGGCCGGGACTTGCTAGCCCGGCTTCACATCCAACACGATTTCCACATTCAGGAGCGGGTCCGAGTGCCCAAACTCTGGAGACGCGCCGTCAGAGTTCGACCCCTCCCCACTAAGATGGATAAGGAAGACCATAGTGGTCGTCGCCAGGCTAGGGCGGAAGCCTTAGCGCGCCACTATGGCAACAAGCAAGGTGTCTACTACGTAGATGTAGCCGGGCCTACCCACGGGGGGTGGTACACTGCCGCGGTCATACATCAAGAAATACAGGTGGATGGTCTCTCCTTTCAAGCCCCAGGCACAACACAAGCTGAAGAGGTTGCTATCGCCCTAGCTGCTTCTGATACCAAATCAAAACACATCATAACAGATTCGCGTTCGGCGTGTAAAAATTATGAGGCTGGCTGGATAACTCCACTAACTGAACGAATACTAAGGAACTGCAGCCGAGACACCGATCCTACTCCCCGCTGCATAGTTTGGACTCCGGGCCATCAGGGCCGAGCAGGAAACGAAGCTGCAGACGCAGCGGCCCGAGCACTCATTCACCGGGCGTTCCCATTGGCTCCTGAGCACCTGAAACCTGAAGGTGGCTCTTTACTCTCGTTCAAAGACATAACATCTTATTATAAGGATAGGCACCGCGTGTACCCAGCCCCTGCAAAGGGACTGGGGAAAGCAAACGAACGCGTTCTACTTAGACTATTCACTAATACAATGCTGTGCCCGGCAGTATTAAAACACTTCGATCCCGCGTTCACTGGCAGGTGCAAACACTGTGGCGAGGTGGCTGACACCTACCACATGGTTTGGGCTTGCCAGCGCAACTCAGCTCTCTCCCCCCCCCCCCCAACCCTACCAGAGAGGAATGGGAGGCGGCCCTGCTTGGCTGCTCGGACCTTCAGGCCCAAAAGGCTTTGGTCAAGAGGGCTAAGCTGGCGGCTTCGACCAATGGGGTCCCGGAATAGGGACTCCACCCATTGCGGGGCTCTTTAAGAAAGCCTCACCTCTTTTATTAAATAAAGGCTTTTCATCATCATCATCATCCCATCCCAAAGACGATCGATATGTCGGCATACCAGAGGACCCAACTGACGTAGCCGAAGACGCAGAGTCCTACCCAACAGAATACGTCTATTCAACCATTGCCTACGCCCACGAGTGCCCATTTCCACCTCTGGCATCTACTCAGGCAGCCCCGATAGTGAGTACTCGGGGTGGGGGTCTCTCAGGCCTCCAGTTCCCCCGCCCTCTCCTCTTGCCCCAACCCAGACCGAGATCGAACTGAGGAGCGAACTCTAGCAGGCGCAAGCCAAACTGCTAAAGCCAACGCCCAAAACGCTCACCTGTCCGCGCACATTCAGGAACTGAAGCGGGTCCCTTCGCCAGCCTCTGCTGCCGTGGTGGAGGTTGTCACCTCTCCTTCTTCCCATGACAGAGGAACAGGAGCAGGTGGTGCCGGCTGTAGACGTCGAGCCTGTCGCTCCGGAGCCAGCTAGGGTCCCCATCGAACTCGCGCAACGCGAAGCCTCACGCAATCACGCCATTGAAGCCAGATGTCATTCCCTCGATCGCTGCCAAAGTTGAAGATGTTCCAACCAAAATCGATGTAAGTTTCGATGTAAGCTGATGCAAGTTTCCAAAGTTATAGTTTTATTTAAAAGTGGCGACAGAAATGATTTACGAAATTACAGGCCAATTTCTATTTTGCCCATTTTTTCGAAAGGTCTGGAAAAAATAATTTATAAAAGAGTATTCAATTTTTGTCAGAAGTTTCATGTTATCAGACCGTCACAGCATGCATTCCTCCACGGCAAGTCCACTGAAACGGCTCTGCTGACGCAGAAGGAAATTATTCTCAAAGCCTTTGAACTTAAGCTATTTTGCATAGGGATTTACGTTGATTTTTCAAAGGCTTTTGACCGCCTCAATCACGAAACTCTGTTTAAAAAGCTGGAATTGTACGGAATTCGTGGGACATCCTTACTTCTGCTTAAGTCCTATCTGCAGCATCGTGTTCAGTGCGTTAGCATTGGAAACGCTACATCCTCCTTGGAGGATATTTCTACAGGTGTACCCCAAGGAAGTATTCTGGGGCCACTGCTTTTCATTTTGTATATTAATGACATTACTTCCATAAGCAATGGCCCTAAATATGTTATCTATGCAGACGATACTAAGTTATTATTTCAAGGTAGTGACAAGCAGTCTTTGGTGCACACAGTTAATGACACCCTGTTAGCATTAAATAAATGGAGTGAACTAAACTCACTACTTATTAATACCTCAAAAACAAAAGCTGTCTGTTTTCATCCACGGCAACGTGTGATGCCAACAAACTATGAATTATACCTTGGAAATTGCCTAATAAGATTTGTTGAGACAATAAAAACTTTACGTGCTTTCTTAAACGCAAACATGTCATGGGATGCCCACTTTGAACATGTCGAAGTACAACTTTCAAAAAGTGCCGGGATACTCGCTAGATTTCGCTATTTTCTTCCTATTTCTGTTAAGATTTTGATCTATAACGCTTTGTTTCTTTCTTATCTTAATTACTGTTTTTTGGTATGGGGAACTTCTACTCAGAAGAATGTTAGCACAGTATACCTTTTGCAAAAAAGGTCAATCCGTTATATTGCAAACATAAACTATTATTCTCATACTAAAGGACTAATTAAATGTTACAATATTGTTCCTGTACGTAATTTATATGACTACTGTTTATGTGTTAAGTACAAGAAATGTGTCAATAATAACCAGCACGTGTTTCTGCAGCTAGCTGATCTTAAGGCCAATATACCAACTTACACACTTCGGCACCAAGAATTCTGGCACGTTCCAAGTTCTAGAACTCAATTCGGTTGCCAGATGTTGTGTTCCACTATGCCACGACTTCTAAATACCTTTTGTACCAGCAACACACAATTGGAAAAATGCAGCTTGTGTTCCATCAAAACCAGGTTCCTCTCATAACTTGTCAATGTAAGTGAATGGTGGAAGAGTGATCTGTACCATGTGTATATTTTTTGCTTTTGTTTTTTAATAGTTTTTTCATCTACAGACTAACAGAGTATGAATTGATATGTGATTACTTTGTGTGCTGTTTCGCTGTATGCAATGTACAGGGGAGCGCCGGCGCATTTCAAGCGAAAATTTTTTCGCTTTTTGCCGGTGCCTACCCACATCTTTTTCGTGTAAATAAAAAAGAATGAATGAATGAATGAATGAATGAATGAATGAATGAATGAATGAATGAATGAAATGAAATGAAAATGCGCGGTTAGATGCCAAATTCACAGCGCTCCTCGCCATGTTTGAGGCCCAAATCGAAGCTGCTATTCAATCCTTAGTCACACAAATCGCGCCAACAATCCTCATCACTTTGCAGGACTGGCTTCTTCCTCAACTTCAAAATTCGGGTGACGCACAGGCGTGCGCAGACGCAAAATTCGCGTTCCGGCCGCCGAGGGTGCGAGTTCTTTCGCCACCGCAGCCCCGACAGCGACCGGCAAAGCTGCCACTGTCGTGCCTTACTGGACGGGCAGGAGACGACGGGTTCACCTCCGACGCCATAGTTTCGTCCCACCATGATTAGGACACCTAACCCACGCAAACCACAACTCAAGCCGCTTAGCTTAATTAAGTGGAACTCTCGGGTCTTTCTGCGGTCGGGCTGCATTGTGAACCTTCTTGATCACCTTGGGGAGTCCCCGGTGGTTCTCGCTCTCTAGGAAGCAGGGACCCGAGGTCTACTGCACCTACTAGACCCACACCCGCGCTTGCACCGTTGCTCACAAGTCACACACAGCTATGCAACACGACCACTCGTGCTGCTGGGCGATTTCAACGCTCCGAAGGTGATGTGGGGCTACCGCAAGGATGAGCCCCGGTGTTCGGCCGAACACATGTTCCAGCTCTAATTCACACTCCTCACAGGCCATCATTTCCCTACCCGCACAGGATCCTCCGTGACTCGCGACCCGAAATCACCTTCACCAAGTCCGTGACACAAGATGCCTGGGAGAATCCCACCGATACTCTCGACAGCGACCACTGCGCCCTACGAGTCACCATCTGCACAAGCGCGTCCCGCAAGCGATGGGGCCAAGTCAAGCTTACCCAGTGGCCACGACTTCGGGCAGCTGCCATCGCTGACACCCTACTCTCCGAGGGGTACGAGCCACACAACACACCGCTCTGCAAAGCAAACACACACACTTCTCCTGACGGACAACCACCTCATTCATCTGTGGGAGGCCCGTCGTCCAGCCGTAGAAACGTACCCACAAAACGACCAACCGGCTCCTTATGCTAACTCAGGACACCGGCCGAACATTATGAGTCCCTACTGACGGATTCCAACTCGAACGCACGGTGCGATGGGGCGGCAGGACAGATGACCTCCAAGAGCTCTTGGCAGCTTTCCCGCAAGTTGCTCGAACCGGTCAACAAATGCGTCGAGACAACGGAATCTGAAACGCGCTCTGCATACAGACTCGCGCCCTACCGCTGAGCTTGCTGATTGTGCTCTCGCTAGTTCTGTTGCACAGGGGATCCAAGGGGGCCCGAGTTCCAGTATGCTGGGGAACGCGGACTAGTAGGCTTGAACAGGAATTATACACACTTGGGTTATTCTTTGCCTTCAGAAAAGCGTTTGACACTATTAAACACGACAGCTTATTAGATAAATTGTGGAATATTGGCATCAGAGGTATTTGTCATAAACTTTTAAAAAGTTACCTAGCCAACCACTCCCATTACATAAATATAAACCAGGCAAAATCAGACATAGGATACACAAAATACGGTGTCGGCCGGGGTTCGTTTCTTAGCCCGCTTCTATTTTTAGCATACATCAACGACATAATCCACATAGGAAGAAGAGGGTTTGATCCCGGCCGCGGCGGTCGAATTTCGATGGAGGCGAAATCCTTAAGGCCCGTGTACTGTCCGATGTCAGTGCACGTTAATGAACCCCACTTGGTAGAAATTTCCGGAGCCCTTCACTACGGCGTCTCTCATAGCCTGAGTTGCTTTGGGACGTTAAACCCAATAAACCATAACCATAACAATAATCCGCATAGCAGGCGCTTCATGCATTATACTATATGCCGACGACGCAAGTGTGTTCTTTTCTGGCACAAACCTGCTCAAGCTAGAGGCAGACGAATATTTGCTCTCACAATCTTTTCTTATATCTGCAGAAAAAACAAGATGGAGTTGAACACGAACAAGACCAAACATTATTTTTCATCCACGTAACAAGCCCATTCAAAACTCTATGCCTGTTAAATTCTATGGTGACATCCTAGAGCGAGTCCCCACGCATAGTTTTCCTAGCCTTGTTCTTCGAGAAAATCATAATTGCTCTTGTTACGTACAAAAAGTACGAACCGAAATATCACGTTCAATTGGAATTGCATACAGATTTAGAGACTTGTTGCCGACCTGGCTAAAAAAGGCATTGTATTACCCTCTTGTCCACTCGAGGCTTTACTACTGTCTACTTATCTGGGGAACAACACAAACAAACATCAGAAGCTAGCATTTTCTCCAAAAAAGAGTTATGCGTCTTATTGGAAATGCTTCGTACCAAAGCCACGCTGAATCGCTCTTCAAAAAACATCAAACACTAACCGTGCAAAACATAATGAGAAAAAAGTTAGCCATGGCTATTTATGCCAAATTAAAATGCGGTATGGATACCTTAATACAGCAGTATCTTGCGAGGGAACACAATTATCACTTGCGCCACACAAGAGAGACAAAAAATATCAGTATTAACTATGGGACGCAAAAACCTACCTACCAGATAGCATACCTTCTTAATCACCTTCTTGAAATCATACCTATTTTAAATGAAACCAGATCTCTAGGAGCGTTCAAGGACCGTCTCGATAAATATGTATTATTCCTTGATAACTTAACTAGGTTCTGCCCACAGCGCTTGTAATTAAGTGATTTCTTTCAACATCTCTAGTTACTGTGAGTTTTATTTATATTATATAACCAATGTGTTTGTGCATGCAGCTGTATGACTTCCTTTTTTTTCTTTTTTTTTGCCGTGCTCTGTATGATGCGCCCCATGTAACAGGATGTTGACGCTTAGTAGGGCACACTATTGCCTTTTCGTCAACCTCCTTGACAACTGTGCTGTTCCCAAAATAAGCTCAACTTCAACCCTGGCCCTGGTTCTCCTGGTTCTGGTGTTGTTACGCGCTCTAAATACAATGGATCATAAGAAGCAATGCAGAAAGTTGGGCGAGTTGGTAATACATGTTGAACTTAGCAAAGCGCAATTAAAAGACAGGGACCTAGAAGAAGAAGCACATAGGGCAAACGCTTGACATCAACTAGTTCTTTACTCGGGAAAAAGTGTCTGTATATATGTGTTTTTTCCCGAGTAAAGAACTAGTTGATGTCAAGCGTTTGTCCTGTGTGCTTCTTCTTCTAGGTCCCTGTCCTAAGTTCAACAGGAACATAAGAAGCGCTACACAAAAAGCTCAATAATATGTTACCTTCACTGCAACGCGTCAACTCACGCACCGCTAGAATGGAAATGGAGCAGTCGCGTTAAATTACTTCCATTACTGAAATAAAAAGTAAGGAAAATATGTAGAAAATATGAAAATATTAAAGTGAAATGTCCGAAGCAGACGTTTTACTTTCAACAGCTGACAGCCTCGGATCAGTGTCATAGATGCTTTTCTTCAAGAGCAGCTAACAATGCGTAAACTCGCTGCTAACCTGCTTCGGGAATATGCAAATTGCGGCTTGGTCAGTATGAGCTGGAAGACAGGCACCAAAAGGACGACCTACTGCTTTTGAGCTTGCGTGACAGCTGATCGGAAACACGGGAGATACAGAAGAAAGGCTGTTAACGTCATTTCTAGCGGCTTTAGCCCGTTGCTTATGAAGGATGCGTTTGGACGTGCTCACAGGATTGATGCATTCTCAGACGAAAATACCGGCCAGTTATCGTGAAGTTATGTTCCCTTAAAACGAAGCAACGAATCTTATCCTTGTCAGCCAATCTCAGAGATATAAGCATCACCGTAGGTGAAGATTATTCGTTAGAAACACGCCAGTCCAAGAAAAAGCTGCTTAAATTCACAAAGGATCAGGAATGGTTTCACAAGCTTACGTAGAATAAACTGCACATTAGCGGTCAATGCTACAGCTATTGCCCTGCCCGCGACTGTGCTTTCATGGAAAGTAATCTTCGGGACATACACCATTTCATGATAGTGACTCTGGTCCCTATACTTATGGCTCGCCGCATACTAAGCACGCTGATCGATTGGCTGCTTCGCCGGTCCACAATCATCAATCAAGTGACGATACGTCTGACATGACACGTCCTGCCTCGTGGGGATGGGCAAGGGACAAGTGGGCCGTCGGCTCATACGGGAAACTCGCTTTCTATTCTTTTTACCAAGCTTATTACCCAAGCGCGATGAACTTAATTCTATCATTGATTCATGTGATGATGATGTTTTATTAACGGAAACGTGGCTGTCTTCAGGAATTGAGAACAAGGAAATGTTTGATTTTAAAAAGCGTTATAATTTGTTTCGATTTCATACAGATCAAAGATATGGCGAAGGTGTATGAATAGCCGTCGCAGATCATTTTCTCGCATCGCCTATTAACTTTCCATGCACCCTGGAAATAGTTTGGGTGAAACTTTGTGCTGGTTTCAAGAGGATGATTCTGGGCATATGTTGCCGTCCACTGTCTTCAAGCCATACTTTCTTTGACGAATTGCATGACGCCCTTAACATAATTACTGTACGTTTTACGAGCATGCCTATTCTCTTAGCTGGCGGCCTTAACAACCCTAGTATCGCGTGGGCCAATACATCGCTTATCTTAGCCCTCTCTCGACTGAGTGCAAGTTTTTGACGACATGTTTGGACCAACCTGTCACAGCTAGTCCTTAAACCGACTCGAGCAACTTCATCTGAATCTAGTGTTTCAGAGTGGCTTGCTGGGCGAGTTGATTGAGCATATCTTCAAAAACTAGCGCTAAAAGACATGGTCTGAAAGAGTGAAACGCACACACACATACTGCTCTGAGCTGACAACTGAATTTTTATTCACGGAGCATTTCTTTTTCACACACAACAGCTGATAAAAAGTCGACAATCTGCCCCGTCACAGGTTCCTTTGCCTTCTCACCTCTAGAAATGCCCTTTCCTTCGCTAAAAGCGGAAGGGACGTGCTGCTCAAGCATGCATCCTTGCTATCGGCGATGATCTTAGCCCCGATGATTTGCCGTGCCCTTTCGTCACGGTTTCGGACTATTACCACGGTTCCTTGATAGCAGGGTTCACACTCGCCTTCCTGACAATGGATGACGATTTTCCCATCGCCTTTTCGCTCCAAGATCCTTCCATACTCACGAGGCCGCTCATTTAAACACCGCCCCGTTTGGCCCGCATGTTTTGCCGCAAGTCAGCAGAATCCTGTAAACTACCCCTTCTGCGCATTCGACCATGGGGACTTTGTGTTCCGTTTGACGTCCTTTGGCTTTTCTTTCAGGACATCTCATTATTTAACACAATTTTTCCAACTTGTCCGGCGTCGAAAAAAACACGCTTGTTTTTACCCTATAGGCAATTATAGATTAGCTTATGAACGTATGTATCACGACTGTCTTACGCTTTTCTCTCAACGAATCCTGGTTGGCCAACGTACCCTTACTGCGAAAATTCTTGAGTACGCCTTCTGCCACCGAGATCAATATCTCCTCGAGATATCCTGCTGCTTTAAGCCTAGCCACTTGCTGCTCAAATCTTTCCTTCAATAATTCTGGACACGATTACTTCAGAGCATTCTGAAAACATCGCTTCATAATCGCACTAGTTTTGAACGTGCAGAGCATAAGGCTGTTTCCTCTTGGCTGGTACATCCAGCGAGTCTCATTTGCCGAGAGCGACAGCTTGATATCCGGGAACCGAATGGCGCCTTCAATCACTGTTTCATGTGTAATTGTTAATGGGCTTAGGGGTTCACTAAAACAGCAACTAGCTCTTGTACAGTACATTCGTAGTTGAATTCATGATAGCTAAAAAGCACTGAAAACTCATCCACGAATCAGAGACCTTTACGCCCTCCACTTTGTTTTGTTTCTGCAAACGACTTGCCAACAGTTGGTCACAATGAGCGAGAAAAGTATTGCTTAAGACTGGCGCAATGCAATACCCAATGCAGACGCCGTGCTTTTGCCGATACACCGCTTCCTTCCAAGTGACGCACGTGTTGGCAAGGTAAAAAGTCAGCAATTCTAGAAAATTATTTACAGTCATGTCTGCTGCATTTTGTAACGCTACATTCCCAAAGAGATCAATGAAATCGGCCACACATAGAAGCAACTTCTTATGTGACAAAGAACAATATAAATCTTTTATATCGAAAGAGCAAGCCGTCAGCCTTTTGTGTTCGTTATTAAGGAAAGCTAAAACCTTTTGGGAATCCTTCACTAAATATGAATCATTGATAGACAGGAGATTGAGCTTGTCTTTAAGAAAATTAGCAAATGATTTCTGCCACGTTCCTCACTCGGATACTATAACCCTTAGTGGGCAACTAGGTTTGTGGGTCTTAGCGGTGAGCATAAATTTCAGGCTGTTGCATTCACTTTTTCCAATGTTGGAACCGAGTATAGTAAATTCCAGTTGCTTGCATAGCCTCTTCCCTTCTGCTTTTACCTTCCGCAGGGAGTCACAGAGCAGTTCTTCGAAAACTGCACTAACAGCCTCCAAAGCGTTTACACCAAGCACTTCCTCCATTAACATGACAAAACTACCATCCTCGTCTGCCGAAAGTAAGCACAGACATTCACTCCGCAGGAATGAACTCACGCTCCAAAGGAAGACTGGCTTGAGAGAACGTCCACTCCCTCTGAGATGCACCGCTCGCCTTCGGACCTATGAGCGCACCTCGCAACTTGCCGCGCGAGCGAAAGCAGTTCAGGCGCGGTCTTCCGTGGCTCCACGGCGAGCTTGGGGCCAAGCGAGAGCACACACTGCACATCGTCGGGCAAGCGAACGTCGCCTACAGTGTGAATTGCTTTCACCTCCCTCGAAGATCTTGCAGGAAGGCCGGCACGAAGTTGTGGTAGAACTTGTTGCCACATGAACTCCGTCAGCGATGCGCTGGTGTTATCGAAGGCTTGGAGACGACTTGTCGAGAAAAATACCTGCACCTGCAGGAAATCCCTGTAGATAGGGACTTGACGCCTCCACTCTGAGCCTAATATCCTGCACACCCGCATGACGTGCCCGGCCGACGGTTCGAAACCACCAAAGAGTGCCCTTGCTGCTTGCGGTATCTGAAGCTTTCTGATGCAGAAAGACAAAGCTCGTGCATGGCAGCAAACCGTTGCTAGCACAGGTACGACGGAACATGATCGCAGAGGTGTACAAGAAAGAGTCCCGATGCACAGTAAATGGAGTTAAGCAGAGTAGCTTGCTGGACGACTTGGTTGAGCAAATCTTCAAAAACCAGAGCTAAAAGACATGGAGTGAAAGAATGAAACACACACACAATGGACTGCTTTCCTCTCTTCGTCCTGCGTCGTTTTGCGCGGTTGCAATTTGCACTGCATTGTCAACTAGCCCGCCTTCACTTGTTACTTGTTACACACACACACACACTGTGCTGAACTAACAACTGAAGTTTTATTCACGAAGCATTTCTTTTTCATACACAACAAGTGATAAAAAGTCGCCAATCTGTCCCGTCACAGTTTCCTTCGCCTTCTGCCCACTAGAAATGAGACTCGCTCGATGTACCAGCCCAGAGGAAACAAAGGCCGGCTGCCATATAGCTCTACACATTCGAAGCTAGTGCGATTTTGAAGCTATGTTTTCAAGAGGCTCTGAAGAAATGCTGTCCAGAATTGCTGAAGGAAAGTTTCGAGCAGCAAGTGCCTAGTCTTAAAGGAGCAGTATATCCCGATCAGATATTGATCTCGGCGGCAGAAGGCGTACTCAAGAATTTTCGCAGGTACGGTAACCAGCCAGGCTTCGGTGAGACAAAAGCACAAGACAGTCGTGACACATGCATTCATAAGGTAACCCATAAGCTGAAGAGAACTGCCTGTAGGCTAAAAACAAAGTGGTTTTCTCTGTGCCGGACAAGTTGGAAAAAATTTGTAAAATTTATAGACCGCTGCGGCCACCCTCATTGGGAGAATGCGAAAGCATTGAGACCTTCTTGGCACTCGTCGCCTCTCATTGCCTGTCTTTATCATTTTCTTTTATTGCGTAAGCAATATTACGGCAGGTTTCAGCCCTTCGCGTCGGGGCGGCGCGAGGCACGTTTGACCTTGAAGGGCAGCGCACTACAGCTGTAGCCGCGCCGCTGCCGAGTGGAGGCGCTGCCCTCGCCAGCTGCGGAGTGTGGAGAGGAGGCTGGAGAACGGGGCGGGGGGGGGGGGGGGGTATAAAATGCGTTCGCTCGCTTGCCGGCTCCGTCGTTATGCCGCCTGATAAACAGAAAGGGAGGCTACGTCGGCTTGACGAAGCCAGGAAAGGACAACGGGCTTCCGAGAAAGATGAAGAACGCGAACAGCGCCTTGCTAAGCGGCGCACTCAAGACGCTGCTAGACGGGCGCACCGCGCCTCTGTCGAAACCGAATCGTCTACAACCGGTGATGATCCCGAATGGAACGCTATGGATGCTTACGCAACCTACGCGTTGCTTACGCAACTTACGACATTGCGCTCGTCTCGTCTCTTGTTTCTTTCTCTCGTCCTGTGTATCGCGCTGCTTTAAGATGAATGCAACCTACCAGGTTTAACCAAAGTTAAACCCCAGCAAATTTTTTGTTTGCAAATTTAGCTACTGAATTAACGTAATTATCTTGTGCTTTAATTATATATCGCTTTATTTATTATGATTATGCCTTCTTTTATCTCAATCAACCAGTTTGGTTTTTCAAATTTTGTGTCGTGGTGGCTTCCCCGTCCACTTCATGTATCTCCGTCCAGCCTATTCAACCGTCTAATGGTTTTTGCTGATAATTAGGTATTTAATCTGTCAGTGAAAGCACTTTGTTCGATTGATTATCGCTTGTCATATACATTTCAATCAATTCCAAACTTTATTTTTACTCACTTGCCTATTTTCCCACTATTTTTCCGTCCATGACTGTTTTCCCGTCCGCTAAATATATCGACGTTCGCGCTATTTCGATGCTTCTTTGACATTTTTGGGTGTATTTAATTAACTGATCATATTATCGACATTTCATTTGCGCGGTATCCTCACATCATTCTCTTTTTATTACAATCACTCGTTTGATGTTACCTCTTCTGAGACCGTCACAGCTGCTGCGGACACTTTTTTCGGACAAGTTTTGCAGACACGACCCCGCCGACGTAACTCCGAAATGCTTTCACATTAATGATAACATATCCTGAAAGAAAAGCCAAAGGATGTCAATCGAAACACAAAGTCCCCATGGTCGAATGCGCAGAAGGGGAGCTTTACAGGATTCTGCTGACTTGCGGCAAAACATATGCGGGCCAAACGGGGCGGTGTTTAAATGAGCTACTTCGTGAGCACCGAAGAAACTTGGAGGGAAAATGCGATGGGAAAATCGTTATCCATTGTCTGGAATGCGAGTGTGAACCCTGCTATCAAGGGACAGAAGGCCAAAACCGTGACCAAACGGCACGGCAAATCATCGAGGCTAAGATCATCGCCGATAGCAACGATGCATGCGTGAGAGACACGTCTGTTTCACTTTTAGCGACGAAGAGGGCATTTCTAGAGCGGAGAAGGCGAAGGAACCTGTGACGGGACAGATTGTGGACCTTTATCACCTGTTTTGTGTGAAAAACAAATGCTTCTTGAATAAAAATTCGGTTGTCAGTTCAGCACAGTGTGTCTGTGTCTTGTTCTCTCAGTCCATGTCTTTTAGCGCTGGTTTTTAAAGTATTTTAGACCTTGTTCTAACGCACCGCACCTTATCCTTTCGGTCTCTCATCTGCATGGCCTCAGTGACCATTCCTTGCAGCATTCTGATGCACAAATTCTTGCTTCTGTCAATGTAAATCAGATTAATCGCATTGCAGATTATAAACGGCTGTCTTTAACACCATTAACCGGGAAGTACTTCTTTTTCTGAGCGAATACTTATCAAGGTTTTCGCATCGTTCTGTTGACACTAAGTGGGAGTTGTTTAAGGATAACCTCGAGCGTCTCACTGACACTTTTGTGCTCCTTAGGTCATTGAGGCGTGACCGCGAATCGCATTGGTTTAATAATTTCTTAAAAAGAGTCTCCTACAAGAGGAATCGTTTGTTTCGTTCTGAAAAGTAGTGGAATTGTAAACAATGGTACGAGTCCTACTTTCCCACTGCAGCAGAGTACAAAGCTGCACTAAAACACCAAGGACTCATTCTTTAACTACAGTTTGCCTGCTATGAAAATCAAGAATGGTAAACAATTTTGCAACACGATCAACAAGCAAGCCACTTCCCCAATGCTGCTTACATCTTCTGACGGTGCTATGTTTCCCTGTGACGAATGCGCTTCTGTTCTCAAAAATGTTTTCTCGCCAGTTTTTTCCTCTTTTTCCAGCAGTGTTTCTCTGGACGATCACGAGTGCCCTGTTTTTGATATTATGCCCATGCCATCAGTTATACTCTAAATATCAGGCATTCTGACCATTACAAAAAATCTGAAGGTTTCTTCTTCATGCAGTGTTTACAACTTTAATTCTAAGTTCTTGATTTATAATAAGTCGTTCTGTTCCATAATCATTATTAAATTGCTTGATCAGTTTCTTGAAACAGGGTGTGTTCCCAATGATTGGAAAGTTGCAAAGGTGATTCCTCTGCAAAAAACAGGAAATAAACATTGCCCTGACAACTTTCGTCCTATATCGCTGACTAGAATTCCGCGTAAAATCATGAAGCATGTCATATACTTCCGTCTTATTTCCTTTTTAGAATCGAATTCCTTCTTCCGCATAACCCAGCGTGGATTCCGTAAGTCATTTTCATGCGAAACTCAGCCAATATTATTGACACATGACATTCATTCCATTCTTCGTCATATATTTGAAGCAGATTGTATATTTTTGGACTTTTCGAGAGCGTTTTGCAAGGACTTTCATGAGTTTTTCTTTCCTAAATTAGGTAATCTTAACATAGACCCTAATTTACATTAATGGCTAAACTGTTATCTTTCAAACCGCTCTTAAATCGTGACGACGAAAAACCTTGATTCGCGCTCTCTACCTGGGGCGCTATGCTGGAAGGCCCTCGTTTGCTGAAACTCGGAATCTTCCCGAGCTCTGGCAACGCCCTCAGATGAGTGAACTAATGGTAGCAAGACAAAATCCCACCCTCGTCACGCCTCAAACTTCATTGGGTTATCTGGATATATTCCGTGCTTTATCATCACATCGGCGCTTGCATCGGCGCCACCTCATCGGTTTCTTGGGCGGTCTACAAAGAACGGGTCACGTGAGCCAACCGCCGGTGCACTTTTCATTTGTGTGTCGCTCCACCAAGTGCAGTGTGTGTGCAATTAGACAAACGAGGTTTGTTGAATGTTATAATGCACTTAATACACCTTTATAAGCATTTTATAGTCTGCAAGATTTGGATTTAAAGCACTTTGGAGTGATTTATGCATTATTAAATTTTGCTTTGTACCGCGAGGGAACGCTACCAACGCCCGTCATCAGCTGACCGCCAATGGCGACGAGGTACATGTGCAACGCTGTGAAGGCTACGGAAGTAGTCCGCAAAAAAAAAAATAAAGAGAGGTGTATCACTCCGCGCTGTGCTGTGGCCGTGTGGTCTAACGCGTCGCTCCGGAGAGTCGACAGGCAATGGGAGCGCGTGGGTTCAAATCCCGCATGGTGGAACTTTTTTATCTCACATTTTTTTTTCATCACAAGTTGAATTTCGCGTGACTTGAATGAGAAAACTCGTTTTGTTCAAAATCGCTTGAATATTCTGCCGTGTTCTGAAATGAACTGCATGCATCTGTTCATTTCATGCATACCGCGTTAATGTGAGCTGTCTGAAATTCGTTGTCAATGAGCTCGCACCGACTTTTGGTCAGCAGTGGCGGTTATCTTCCCGATTCTGCAGCATTGTGACTATACTTTTTAGATGCAAGTGAGAGGTTTGTGAGAAAGATGACATTCATTGGTCGGATTTAATTAATTAGCACAGTGGTGAGTGCTCTGCAGTGGCCCGATTAACAAGTGGCCATCTGGAACTTTCGATTTTGCCGTTGCCGAGGAGCCCACTTTTTTTTTTGTGGGCCTCTCTTAAGGTACCTGGCATGTTATGAATTGTTCTGTGGAACCGGTTAGCGGCTGATCCAGTCTTCGCCAAAAGAGTCTGGGACCGACTTTGGCACTGTGCTGTAGAGTAGCCCAAAGGACTTGGCGAGAACAATTATTTTTTACTGATTGCAATGTTCAATGCATAATGTGCCTTCCTAGTGAAATAGTTGGCCTTCACCATGTCAGGGCTGGACTTTCGACTGACGACGTCTGTGATGCCGCCGCGCAGAAGGAAACGCTCCTCAACATACGCACGCTCGGCCGCAGCCGTGGGCAAAGCGAGCCACCGCTTCTGCACAGCCGCGTCGAGAAGCGCGTCGGAGACGTCCCTCACACAGCGGCTCACAGTGCTTTATTGGCGTCCAATAAAGCGGTCTGCGCCGACGCTTCCCTGGAAGCTCCCGGTCGCGAAGAACCGGAGGGCGCAGAGGACTTGCTCTTCGACCGAAAGCGAATGAAGCCCGGTACGCACTCTCCGCAGGCGTGGGCCGTCGCCTAACTATTTACGCAACCATCGTACCGATTTTTTGGAGAGGCGGAAATGTCGCTGGAATTCGTCGTCGGCCATGGCAGTAAACGGGTCCAGCCGGCCGTACTGACATTTGCCGTCAGAGGAAGCGATGACCCAGGCTGCTGCTGCTGCCGCCATGACAGTCCCGAGATGAATTCGGGGCACTTCACCGTTCACGAGTTTAGCTCCGAGTTCACCTGTCAGTCAAAACCATTGGTCACGCCCCCGGCGTGCCGTACATAAATTATAGGCGTACGCGCTATGGGTGGGCCACTCCCAACATCCGTGCCGGCTACAGGTATGCTGCGCGGCTGTGCTGATTGCTGACAGAGATCGACGATGTTGACCATCGAAATATAACAGGCAAAACGGACGTCATCGCTGATAAATCTAAGCACCTCTGCGAAGGACACGCAACGTGGCGAAAGCCGCCGATTTCTTCGCTCGCATACCAAGATTGCACAACACTATAGCCTGTTGCAACCTCGTAAGACACAGCACAACGCTGAAGGCGCGTCACAACTGCTTGCAAGGCGTCAAACACGGAGCACGACGACGAACCGGTGCTTGGAGCACGTCCTACTCCAACAACATCGCATCACAGGTGTTTGGCTTGGCCGTCCTTTCATCGGTGATAAAGCTCAGCATCAATGTGTCAAACACATCTTGGATCGACAAACGATCGCTGCTCCAGACCCAGTGCAATAAAGTGTTTGTAATTTCCAGCACGCAAGCACTGCGTACGTCACAACCGTAACACCTTTTTCTCTGTTATAATTCCCATTCCATTATTACAAACAGGATCCCTCACCTGCCCGAATGATATTAATGCGATGTCCCTGCGGTATACAACGGCGATCGACGTTAGTGACCAAACCAGTCCGCAAAACCTTGAAGTGCGCGACGTTAACAAATACTACGCAGATACGCGCGCCACCCCGTTCACAGCTTTTCGTCAGCGTCTGATGACATAGGATGAGTTGTGTCGCTGGGTAGCACGCTCTTCGCATCCGCAGTGCACTAAAGAGGCGTCACACACAACAGGCATACGTTATGAATCATTGAATAAAGACAAACAGCAATTTTTTTCTCACACCGCATCACAGCCGCTCGCACGGCCAATTTCTACCGCTGAGATTCGCCAGGAGCGTACTAAAAGCAATGGTTGGCCATAGCGGGGTGCGGCAGCGGCCGTAGCAGCGGAGAGCTCCACCTGAGGTCACTGCAGAGAGCAGCAGTGACGCGGGGGTGCAGTGAAGTTCAGTTTTTTGCTTTTGTTTATTATGCAAGCCAGAAGATGCATGACTGTTATATTTTGATATACGACACAATAAAATATATTATCGCAATGGCCGAAAAATAAGTCAGATTCAGCGTGTAGTAGTTGCCCAGTCTTTCCAGTCGAAGGCAGCGCTACCGGCGGCGTGTCAGCGCAGGAGCTCTCTCGTTTTCGACACGGTGGGCTGCCGCTCTAGTTCGTATGCAAGCCACGCTGCAAGCAATGGCCTCACTATCGCCTCTAGCGGCAGAGAGTGTCAAATCTTTATTAATTTCCTAAAGCTATGCTTTTCAACAACGCTTCATTGCATTCAGATTTTAAAATAGTTTGGAAATGAACAAAATGTTCATAATATTATCTGTTGCCCTTTAACGTATTCGAGAGAAGAGAAAGGGTTGATACAAGAGTACACCTAGTGCGCCCTGTTCGTCTTCGGAAATGGAGAGACAGATAGAGCCTGAAAGAGAAGACACGCCTTTGACGCGCCCGAAAAGGCGTGTCAAACAGCTAGCGGCGAGTGTGCAGATAGATAGCAGAGAAGTCACGATTTCGCGATTGCTGGTATGGCGCTGATAACTACAGGTAGCGCTGCGGCCTGGTATTGCGCAGTGTATTGTGTTTTAAGTGTGAAACAGGCGCGCAGGGTGCGCTTGTATCGCCTTTACGTGGCTTTATCTCTACATTTTATTGTCCGCTGCCTGCGCACGTTCCGCGCTATCTTCGTTCACTGACTGCCGTCATCGCAAACTCGGATGAAACTCGGGCGAGCGCCAAACTCGGGCCTTCCGGCATAGCGCCCCTGGGGTGGTATTCTCCCGGTGTCGCCTTTTGCGACATGTCGCATTCGCTCTCCACTGATTGGCTCGAGCCGCGGTGACGGCGGCATGACGACACGGATCCGCCTTCCTGCTACGTCATCGTGACGTCGCCCCAATTTACTGCGCTTAGTCGAACAACGGAATGCGCTGAAGCGATTCGCGCGGGCGACGGGCTACCGTTAGCGTACGAACGCAATCGGCAGCTGCGGCTTTTGCGCCCTTAGCGTGAAAACATGGCGGCGTCCTTCCAAGCGAGAACCGCCCGCTTCAGCCAATTCAACAGTCCTTGCGATTCCGGTCGGCATGTTTACCGGCAACTACTGGTGTTGTTGTTTTTTGATATGACTTACCTTGCTTTGGCGATAAAGTTTAAGCTGCAATTCAGCCTAGTTTTTGATACGCTCTCGATTCTGGAGCGCGCAAGCCTAATGGGACCTCCAGCTACACTGCTACCGTCTGCAACTGCCCGAAACGCAGCCGAAACCTAGCACAACCATCCGGAACGAAACAAAATTGGATTTGGCGCTTTTTCTCGGTGTTTTATAGACTTAAATGAAGTAAAGCGAGTTTATATTAAATTTGCAAATGTTTTTTGAACATTAGACGTCATGTGATGCCAAATATTCTTGCTATGAAAGATACGAAACTACTGCTGCTAGTGAATCAGCAGTGGTAAATTGTCGCTTCTCCCATGCTTCTCGAAGTGAATGAAAGCACCGCAGACGAAAGTGCCAGGGGCGTTTTCTGTTTCCTCGAGCAACTGTACGCACTTTTTTAGGCCCCGCCCTAATGCGACATGTCGCAAAAGGCGACACCGGCAGAATACCACCCCTGTAGGTCCAATCACACGACGGACCAAATCTGTTTCGTCCGGACGCGGACACAGCACCACGTGATCACTGGCTGCGCCCCTACCGCGGAGGGCGCAGGCCATGCGAAAAAAGGGTTGCCCACTGCCGTCTGATCGGCAGTCTACTGCGCCTTCAGAAGCAACACTTGTTGTTGGGCTAGTTGGTAATGCATACTTCTGAAGCGCAACGCTTGAGAGAGCGCCCTCATCCACGAGCGAGCTCCACGAATAACTTCAACTACTGGCATTCTCTCTTACAAGGATGGGGGTGCTTTTGTGCGGTCCCGTCGCCTGCCCAGTTCCTTTGTGCTGGTGCAGATGTGGAGTGCTGATCTTGCCTGGCTCCTGCGAGGATTAAAGTGAGAAGTAACGAGAAGGCGACGGTACCGGCAGGAGAGGCTTATCATAACTGGCTTTCCCCATCTTGCATAATATGGGATTTACAGCCTCCTTCCGTATCTCCTTTTTCTTCCGATGCCAGTCAATTTCTAGTTTTATGCTCCCTTTTTTCACTTACACAACTAGTTACCCAGGCTGCCAGATCATCCGCTAATACCGCTAACATTATCTCGGATTTCATTGTAACCAATCCGCCCGACATTGCTCCGGGATTACTTATTTGTCTAACATAAGTGATCACTCATTGCTGATTTTAAACATTAAGGCGAATTCTCCCACGTCCGCCAAAAAGAAAATGACCATTTACGACTGTAGCAGAGCTACCTTTCATGCAATTAATAATGAATTATCAGTATTTATGGAAATTTTCTTCAGGAATTTTGATGATCGATCTGTTCAAGCCAATTGCAGCCAGAATTCACGAACTAGGTGATAAGTAAAATCCTACCCACGCCACCATTTCTAACTGGCGCGCTCCGCGGTACACAACCCATATCAAACGCCTGTCAAACAGAAAGAAGTGCCGCTAAGCTGCCTTCTAGTAACTCGCATTTAAAGCAGCGGCTAACACCTACGTAACAGCACAAAAATAAGCAAAAGAAAAATTTCTTTCTAGCATCTTACCATCTATGCTATCACCGAGAACTACAAAATTCTGGGGCATTATCAACCCACCCACTGGCGAATCTATCACTCCGATAGATGAGTCAGGGGATCCTCTTCAGAGCAATCCATGTGCTTCGTTCCTCAACAAAACCTTTGTGGAGAACTTTTTCTGTACTTCAGGCGTTAACCTACCTAACGCCGACCAGTATAATTATGTAGTTATGCCTTCTATATATATTGAACCATCAGATATTGCTAAACTTATTGACGCTTTCAAATTTCATGCGTCACTCGGCTACGAGTGTATTAATGCCAAATTTTTAAAAATAACTTTGCCAGTACTTCTATACTACTAACCAAGATTTTTCAGGAATCTCTCGATACCTCAACATTGCCCACACAATGGAAAATTGGGAAGGTGGTTCTATTTTACAAATCAGGAATTAAAACGTAACCTGCAAATTATCGTCCCATGTCGCTTACCAGTAGATGCTGCAAATTATTATAGCGCGTAATTTTCACAAACCTTGTTAATTTTCTTGACAGTGATTCTTTCTTCACACCCGCACAGCACGATTTTCGAAAATCATTTTCATGCCAACTTGTCTGCTTCACTAACAAGCTTCGCCTTATTTTAGGCTGCGCATCAGAGGCTGACTTCATTTTCCCTGATTTCTCTAAAGCTTTCGAGAAGGTATCTCACCATCTATTATTTTTCAAACTAAATCAACGGAACATTGATCATAACGTTTTTAAATGTATCGCGTACTCTCTTCATAACAGATCACAGTTTGTTTCCGCTAACTACGATTCGCCTTTCAGTGATGTTCATTCGGGGGTGCTTCAAGGGTAATTCATTGGACCGCTTCTTTTTCTGATTTACATTAATCAACTTCCTTCCAAAGTGGCATCTAACATTCATACCTTTGCTGACGACTGCGTTGTTTTTTTTGCGAAATAAAATAACCCAGTTATGCTAACTTTCTTCAGAGCGATCTTACCTATATTTTTATTTGGTGCAATGATTGGTTTATGAACATAAAAACACTGAAAAATGAAATGTTATGCGAGTATCCCGAATCGCAAGCACTCCATCCAGGTACTACTTAAATGGCGTCATTTAGAATCTGTCACTGCATATAAATGCCTGGGTGTACACATTTCTGCAGACCTCTACTGGTCGCACCGCATCGAGTACATTAATAGTGCTTACCGCATGCTGGGCTACATACGCCGAAGCCGAAACTTTACGAAAGCCCCGTCTTCTCTCGAATTATTGTTTTACAAAACGGTAATCCATTCAGAACTAGAATATGCAGCTGCTGTACGGGATCCCCACCACGAGAAACTAATTACTTCGCTGGAGACGGTCCAAAATAATGCCGAGCGTTTTATTTTAACTAACTTTAATCGTGACGCCAGCGTAACCAGCACGAAAACTTAACTCTCTTTACAACCTTCAGCATGCTGCATAAAAATGATTCGTCTCACTGTTTTTCATAAATTGTACCATCATTAATTCAACTCTGCGGGATGCTCTCATTGCTCCTCCCCACTACGTCTCAAGCCCCACCGATCGTCACCACGAGGTTGGAAGTTGAACATTTAACAACTTATCAGCATTTTAGTCCTTCTTGTCTCGTGCTTAACGTGAATGGAACCACCTTCTCGCTGAAATTGTCGACATCAACGATAACCAGAATTTCGATACGCATTAGCTACCATTGAACAAATAGCAGAAAATTTTTGTAACACTCAATTTCTTCTGTAAGTGTTTCTTTTTGTGACCACTCCCTTCTTTAATGTCTCGGGCCCTGTAACAATATTATCCGCGATGGAGCTCCCCAAACTCCTGCAGCAGACAGACGGGGTGTGTACGCCGACGACATCACCCTCTGGGCCAATAAAGGATCCGTGGGCGTCATGGAGGACAGCCTCCAGCAGAGAGCCACCATAGTCGAAGTCTACGCTAAGGACTCGTCTGAGCCCCTGCCAGACGGGAACTCCTGTATATTCGCGCCGTCAAGGCCGACCTCACTTCGAAGCACAGCTCCCTCCACGAGGTTTCTGTGCGAACGAGGTCCGGTTCTTGGGCATCCATGTTCACCGTTGGCTCATAGCAGGCACTACAATCGCCAAACTCACCGAGGACGTGGTGGGCCGGCGCGGGTACGCGACGCCCTTCGTCTTGCGCAGGCCCACGTTACCAGCCCCATCCTGTATTCTGCACTGTAGCTACACCTCAGCGCCGCCAATATGCAACAACTCATCATTCGAAAAGTGGTGAAGAGGGTGTCGGACCTCCCGACCACAACTTCTACGCACCTTCCCTGAGTTGCCAGTACACGCGCTTGGTGCAGAAAGGTACAGGACAGCGCCTGCTCAAGCGCCTCAAAATCACATCATCAAATTTCCCGGAGGACGAAACTCTTCGTATCCCGAAGGGCTGGCGGCACAGGCAGTGGGTGGATCACGCAGTACGATTCCGGATCTTCACGAAGGCCGCCACGCAGCTCGAGCGCGAGCGGTGTACTCCAAACATGACGCCAAACCCTGGCACGTCGACGTGGCTGAACGGACCCGTTCGGGCCACCACACGGCAGCGGTGGTGCACCGCAGCGCACACGTCAATGGAGTCTCTTTCCCCGCTGAGAGTGTCCATCGGGCCGAGGAAGTCGCAACTGCCCTCGCGGTTTCTGATCCCAAACGCCGGACTATCATCACCGATTCGAGATTCACATGTGAAAGCTATAAGCGCGGTGAGGTTGGCACACTTGCCCGCCACCTGCTATATAATGCGGACCGCAACGCAGAACCGCAGCCTAGGCGCATCGTGCGGGCGTCGGCCCATCAGGGACACCCTGGGTACGATACGCCAAACGACGCTGCCAGCGCGCCTATCCTCTGGACATCCGCCCTCCGATGCCCCATTACGAGCTAGGTCGACCGCTGTGGCGGTACCGAGAAATCATAAACGATCGACTGCAAAGCTCGGCACCGATGGTACCCTCCTCCGGCAAAGCGGCTGTCGAAGGCCGACGAACGCTTTCTACGGCAGCTCCAGGCCTACACCTTCTGGTGCCCGCCCCGCTACGACCCTAGCGTGAAAAGCGATTGTCCGCACTGTGAAGAGAGTCGTTGCTCTCTATCCCGCATGGTGTGCCAATCCAGTGCCCACCCCCATCAAATGGACTTGGGAGGCCTTCCTCCTCGGGTGTTCGATGGTCGGAGCCCAAGCGGCCCGGACAAGGGCTGCTGACAAACTGTTCACCGTTCTGCGTCCGCTTTGGCTGGGTCAATAAAGGTGTCTCACAAGCAAAGCAACCTCCCCATTTATTCACCATTATTTCGCATAATCCATCACTGGAACAAGTTACAAAAAGACAACGTTTCAACCCTAAACCGTGATACCTTTTTTCGGGAACTAAAGAGTTTTTTTACCTTAAAATCTCAATGTATAAGGTCTATTTTTGTGCTCTGGATCGATAATAATTTTTTCCTACTGGTTTAACCAGAGTTTTTGCGTATCCATTCCATTTTCACGTATTGGTGACGGCAGTTCAGCATGTAGGAAGGCAGCGGAAAGGGCTTTCAAACGAAACACTTTATTAGGTTGACTTGCGCCCAAGAAGAACTCGGTGGTGCCGCAGCAACAAGCGTGCTTGGTGGCCGTCGCAGAGAATGCTCGCCGCTCTCGGCCCTACTCAATTTAAAGCTGATAGCGAACTTTCCGGATACGGCGCGCAAAGTTACCACAAACGCCTGGAATGGAAAAACGTAGAATCGGCTCCGCCTGGATGCGATCACTGCAGATAATTCTGACGCGTTTTGCATTACAGAGCAATAAAGCCGCCCGCCGACAGCTTTGAAGAATGAACAAGGAAACAGTACAAAGATTGCCGGCAGTACTCCCCTCTCAGAGGAGCATTGACCCGATGCTTTAAAACAAATAAGGTGACAAGAAACAAATAAAACGAACTAGCTGTGCGCAATAAAGACCGAGTGGGAACACAGCGTTCTTTAGTGTGCTTCAGAGGGCTTTAGACGGACGACATGGACAACTTCTGGTCGTACGCGGCGTCGCTGGGATGCAGTCATTTCCTCAGGGACGACTTCATAGTCCAGTTTACCTAGACGACGAATAACATTGTACGGGCTGAAGTAGCGGCGCAAGAGTTTTTCCCTCAGTGCACGGCGGCGAATGGGCGCCCAAACCCAGACTCGGTCTCCTGGCTTGTATTCCGCGTTGCGTCTTCGCAGGTTGTAGCGTCTGGCGTCGGTCCGCTGTTGGTCTCTGATCCGCAATCTGGCAAGCCTTCGGGCTTCTTCTGCGCGTTGAAGGTGGGCGGCGACGTCGACGTTATCTTCTTCGGTAACGTTGGGCAGCATGGCGTCTAGCATGGCGTCGGTATCCCTGCCATGGACGAGCCTAAAAGGCACCTTCTTTGCTTCTGTTTTTCTGCTTCTGTGTTTGTATTGTATTGGTATGGTTGCAGTAGATATTTGCTTCATATATGAAACCGCGCAACCACCCTCCGCCATATAATACCCGAAAAGATCCTCTAGGGTATGTGAATAAATAAATAAACAGCAAAATAAGCACAACAGATGGTTTATTGTACTGCGCACGTGGTAAGAGAAGACTAATGTAGCGAGTTTTCATTTCGTCTGCAAGTTCGTGTCTTTCGCACAGCTGTCATTTTTCTCACCCCAGTTGAAAGTAGAGCAGCGCCTGTTTCAGCCCGGAAGTGGCTGTACATACGCCCTCATTTCTTTGTTTCCTCATATGATGCTTTTTAATTCCACTTTTCAAAGCCTTAAACGAATCACAATCTTTTCACGCCATAGGGATCCCACTTTTGTTTGTCACTCTAAGCCCTTGCGTCCGCAATAAAATCTTGAACTCCGTGGACCTGATAAACTAGCTTGGTTTGCGGGAAAATCATCCAAACAAGTGCATACGAGTAAAGCTTTGTACAGAGAGACGCGGACAAAGAAGCAACGTTCACTCACTGTAGAATGCTTTTTGTGATGCTAAAAGCATTCCAAGGAGAACTTTTGCTTCTTTTAAGCCCTCTATTGAAACAGTTTGGCCGCCTAAAGCTGCGGCAAAGTATCCTTGAGCAAAAATACCCCGCAAAGGTTTTTTTTTATTATTTCACTGCCTTTAAGTCTGCGGACGCAGCGGGACACCGAACCAAAATCCAAATAGCTCTCATTACCCATATGCCTGATCAGCCGCCGCGGTGGTTCAGTGGGTATGGCGACCCGAATACACGTTTTCGATCCCGCATTTCGATGGAGCCGAAATGCTAGAGGCCCGTGTACTGTGCGATGTCAGCGCACGTTAAAGAACCCCAGGTGGCCTAAATTTCCGGAGTCTTTCACTACGGCGTCCCCCATAACCTTAGTCGCTTAGGGGCGTTAAAATCCCCTAAACCAAACCAAACCAAACCATTTGTGGGATCACACGAGTACTGAACCTGCTGAATTGTAGTAGAACGGCAGATTGGGCGAGTTGGTGTTCCATGGTGACAAGTACATATAAACAGCGCTAAACAACACGACCAGATAGAGGAGTAGACAAACACGGCGCTGAACTTACAACTGAGTCTATTGGAAGGAAAAAATTCCAATATATACATACAAAAATGGGCACACGTGCGCACAGTCACACATCAAAGTAGAGATAAAATCAACAAGCCACGATGATCGCACGTGTTGTACCTGCCTTCAAGCTACCCTTTGTGCAGCAATGTCATTTCTTTCTTTGACAAAGCTAAATAAGTATTACTAACGCAACCTTTTGATTTTCTAGTGATATGGAATGCTTCGGCGACTTCTCTTGCAGTCTTGTCAGTGTGAAAAAATAACAATTCTGTATCGTCAAAGAACGGCACGCATTTACATTCACTGCAATGACTTACCAAGTTAGTATCTTTTTTCTGCAACGAATTCGCATGCTCCATAAGCCTAACATTAATGCATCGGCCTGTCTGGCCTATGTAAGTGCGACCACATGATAATGCGATCTGGTAAACAACCCCCATCTTGCAATTAACGAACTTGTTCACATGGTTCACTTTGCAAACAGACTTACGTTTGGCACCTTCCTGCTTTCTCTGAACTGCTGCTCCTAACTTACCCAGCATATTAGGAGCAGAAAAAACCACCCTCACGCCATACTTGGCCCCTACCCTTTTAAAACGATGTGACAGCGCGTGCACATAAGGCATGACAACTATTTTCTTCCCACCAGCATTTTCTTTGGGCTGACCCGAACATTTGATTCCGTACTGGTGGCTGACCCCCCACCAGCCACCAGTACGGAATCAGGGTACCCAGCCTCCCTACATCTCTGGGCTTGGACTGCAAGACTAGCAAACATTTGATGCATACCAGATTTTTTAACGGCCATACCAATACATCCTGTCACAATTCCGAATTTCACAAGCTTCGAATGGCAAGACGCATAATTAACAAGATGCTTTTCACTCCTGGGAGCATATCGCCAGCATATATGGTTCGGCAAGAAGGACAAGCTCAGATCTAGTAACTGCAAGGCGTTCCTCTGAGGGATCTCATGCGTAAAAGGCAGTCCGGACCCATGCTGTGAAAAAACATCAAGTACCTCAGACACACACTCAGTACCCAAAGACCTAATTAAAACTTGGAAGTCATCCACATACCGAAAAATTCTAATGCACTTTCCATTTAAGTCACTTTCTATTTCTCTTTCAACGTAACTGAGAAAAATGCTGCTAAGAATTGGCGCATTTGTCATCACTCTCCGTTCTTGACCCGTTTGTTGTTCCAAATTCGGAGGAAATTGTAAACTTTCTCTTGAAAGAGAACCCGGCTTCGTGCTCTGGTTTTAGCATAGACGTGGTTGATTTATTTTATTCTCTTCCCCATAATCAACTTTTGCAATGTGTTCAGAATTGCATCTCAGAACAGAATGATGAGTGCGTATTTAAAAATGATTGTGGCATTTCCGTTGGGTCCTTCCTGGAACTTTTATCCTTTTATTTAGAGAATACCTATGTAATGTGGGAAGGTAAAGTTTTTAAGCAAAAGTCGGGAGTGTGTGTTGGATCCGAAGTTGCGCCAATTCTTAGCAGCATTTTTCTCAGTTACGTTGACAGAGAAATAGAAAGTGACTTAAATGTAAAGTGCATTAGAATTTGTCGGTATGTGGATGACTTCCTGGTTTTAGTTAGGTCTTTGGGTACTGAGTGTGTGTCTGAGGTACTTGATGTTTTTTCACAGCATGGGTCCGGACTGCGGTTTACGCATGAGATCCCTCAGAGGAACGCCTTGCAGTTACTAGATCTGAGCTTGTCCTTCTTGCCGAACCATGTATGCTGGCGATATGCTCCCAGGAGTGAAAAGCCTCTTGTTAATTATGCGTCTTGCCATTCGAAGCTTGTGAAATTCGGAATTGTGACAGGATGTATTGGTATGGCCGTCAAAAAATCTTCTATGCATCAAATGTTTGCTAGTCTTGCAGTCAAAGCCCGGAGATGTAGAGAGGCTGGGTATCCTGATTCCGTACTGGTGGCTGGTGCAGATAAGGTTCTTAGAACAGTGAAATGCTCGGGTCAGCCCAAAGAAAATGCTGGTGGGAAGAAAATAGTTGTCATGCCTTATGTGCACGCGTTGTCACATCGTTTTAAAAGGGTAGGGGCCAAGTATGGCGTGAGGATGGTTTTTTCTGCTCCTAATAAGCTGGGTAAGTTAGGAGCAGCAGTTCAGAGAAAGCAGGAAGGTGCGAAACGCAAGTCTGTTTGCAAAGTGAACCATGTGAACAAGTTCGTTAATTGCAAGATGGGGGTTGTTTACCAGATCCCATTATCATGTGGTCGCACTTACATAGGCCAGACAGGCCGATGCATTAATTTTAGGCTTATGGAGCATGCCAATTCGTTGCAGAAAAAAGATACTAACTTGGCAAGTCATTGCAGTGTATGTAAATGCGTGCCGTTCTTTGAAGATACAGAATTGTTATTATTTCACACTGACAAGACTACAAGAGAAGTTGCCGAAGCGTTCCATATCACTAGAAAATCAAAAGGTTGCGTTAGTAATACTTCTTTAGCTTTGTCAACGAAAGAAATGACATTGCTGCACAAAGGGTAGCTTGGAGGCAGGTACAACACGTGCGATCATCGTGGCTTGTTGATTTTATCTCTACTTTGATGTATGACTGTGCGCACGTGTGGCCATTTTTGTATGTATATATTGGAATTTTTTCCTTCCAATAAAATCAGTTGCAAGTTGAGCGCCGTGTTTGTCTACTCCTCTATCTGGTCCTGTTGTTTAGCGCTGTTTATATGTACAGTCTTTGTCAAAAGTTTAGAGCCCAGGGGGTTCATTTCCAAGCTTTGTATTGGGACTCCAGGAGCATTCATGGAAGCCCTACCTATTGCAGGAGTCAGTACCAGAAATCTTCTCACGGCCAGGAAATTTGGAGCACTAAAGATTCATTAAGAACAACAGAGTGTGGCTCAAAAGAAAACCCCCTGGGCTCCAAACTTTTGACAAAGGCTGTACTTATAACCTGCTGAATGCCTTCTTGTAACACACCGCACATGAACATTACACTACGCTGGTAACTTTTTCTTTCTTTCCGTTCCTCAGGCTCGCCTCTGATACAGATCAACCTTAACGTCTCGGGAGGCAAAGGACGAGAAGGTAAAATAATGAACTGGGGATCGAATAGTCTCACAATATGGCCCTTTTTCACTGAAGCGCTCTTATGCCAATTTCTTCTGTTTTTTAGCGGTACTTATTGCGTAAAGGCTTAAAATTAAATAATGTTATCAATGTTATCACTCGGCAGCAGCGACGGCAAACCGACTGTTTCGCTGATTCTTGCGTGTTTTACGCTGCAGAAAGAAGACAGCTGTACCCATCGCCGCTATCACCTGGGCGTTTCATTGACTATCGAGGACATATCGGACGCATCTGACGTCACTACCGACGTCACCAGCGCAAACCTAGAAAAGAAGGCTCCCACCCCGGATCTGGCACTCGGCAGCAGCGACGGCAAACCGACTGTTTCGCTGATTCTTGCGTGTTTTACGCTACAGAAAGAAGACAGCTGTACCCATCGCCGCTATCACCTGGGCGTTTCATTGACCATCGAGGATATATCGGACGCATCTGACGTCACTACCGACGTCACCAGCGCAAACCTAGAAAAGAAGGCTCCCACCCCGGATCTGGCACTCGGCAGCAGCGACGTAAAAAACCGACTGTTTAGCTGATTCTTGCGTGTTTTACGCTGCAGGTTGGTGTATCAATTTGACTTTGTCGAACGGGAGAACTGTGTAGCTTTTGCTGTTGCTGCTGCCGCAGTTGTTGTTCTTTGTGTGTACCAAGTGAATCCTGTAGTGTTGCCTAAAGGCTCGGCGAATGATGACAGGGATGCCAGAAGCGAACTACGTGAGCTTCGTGCTGAAATGAAAAGTTTGAAAGATTCCATGACTTTTATCAATGCAGAATTTGAGGAAATCAAAAAGAAACTAGCTGAACAACAAGATGAAAACAAGGATCTTAAGAAAGAGAATGAAAGTCTGCGCAAAAGGGTCAAGGCTATAATGAACATGCCATTGAACAGCTTCAGCGAAGAATGGTTCAAATAGAGCAGTACTCTCGAAGATGTAATGTCGAAATAAAAGGCCTGGTGCAGAAAGAAAATGAAAATGTTGCTGAACTGGTAACAAAGGTAGGCAGTGCTATAAGCGAGACTATCACTGCTGATGACATAGCAGTTTGTCATCGCGTGCCAACTCGTGAGGAAGGCAAAAGCAACATAGTTGTGCAATTCAAATGCCGCGAAAAAAGAGATGCTCTTCTGGAAAAGGCTCGAAGCAAATACATAACGAATGAACAAGCCGGCTTCGTAGATAAAGACAGTGTGTTCGTTAACGAACATCTTTGCCCTACGCTGAAGCGACTTCTTTCCTTGGCGATAAAAAAGAAACGTGAGTTTGACTGGAAGTTTGTATGGGCCAGGAACGGAAAAGTTCTTGCGGGGAAAGCTGAGGGAAGCGACGTTGTGCGAATCGAACACGATAAAGACTTGACTAAGGTGGTATGTTGCTAGTTCTTTGCTTTCATCGTAATCATGTTATATCGAGAGTTCTGCTCACCTTCTGATATAACACTGCAGGCGCCAACCCAGGCATTAACATCGGCTGTCCATGTCAATGCACGTTCGTTGGCATCAAAGCTAGAACAATTCACTATGTTTTTCGACGAATTCCGGTTCCGAATGCATGTCATCATGATCACGGAAACATGGTATCACGATGAAAGCCAGACGCTAACATTAGCAGGCTATAAACACTACTACCAAAACAGAACTGAGGGACGTGGCGGCGGCGTAGCGATGCATATGAAGGATGATGTGTGCTGCGAAGTGGAGCACCGTTTCACATGTACTACTGCTGATCTGGAGGCGTTATGTGTTTGTAGTGGGAAAGATATGTTTTATGTAGTATATCGCCCTCCTTCCGGAAACAAAAACCATTTTTTGACTTTCATCGAAGAAATGTTGGAGTACGCTTCCTGCCATCAGTACCGTTTGCTTCTGGGAGGCGATTTCAATATTAACTTAAAGGCCTACTTGATCGAAATTTTTCAAACCGTAAAAAGGTTGTTTTTTCATAGTACACCCCCGTATTATGCTACCCACAAAACATTACGCTCCAGTTTCAAGCAGTTACGGTGAAAAAGGCACGCTAAAATCGGAGTTTTCAATACCGAAACTGGAAAAACGGGCGCCATTGCCGCCCGCCGGAAGTGACCCATGTTTGAGACTGTACTCCAGACGGGTTCGGAGCGTCTGCTCGTTGAGGCTCGAGCAAAGCGCTGGTAGCGGTAGAGCGTGCAGCACTTTGTGCGATAAATACTGGTTATATGTGAAAACACACATCTTGAAACCGATGAAATGCCCTAGAAAAAGTTTTAAACGTGTTTTATTTGCTGTAGTAGACTAGAAAAGTCCTGGCTCAACCTTAGTGAAGATGATCGCGCCGATATGCTTGTGAGCGCTGTTTGCCTGGCAGTATTCGATTACAGCTTGTGCAAAGTTCGTATATAGCGGAGGAAGGAAGCGTATTCAAATGGAGGCCAAGTAGAAGTGCTTGTATTATAAAGTCGGCTTTTTTGAGCGGGCACGCGCGTGCCAACAGCACATGTGCGCTCTGCTGTGCGTGCAATATGGTTGTTGTCTTCATAAAAAAAAATGACCTGCCTTCTCCTTTTCCTTCTCATTTTTCTCCCCCGTCGAAAGGTATTCCTGCCTGTGCACAGAAATTTGGAACAGGTGCTGTTAACGCCAGTTAGATCAATAAAAACAGATGGATGTGTAAAAGGAGAGCTGAAGAGAATTAAGTGCTGCGTTAAGCGAAAGAATATGCCAGAAGCAAAATTTGTGTTGCAAAATAAATATCTATTTTTCTCTTCGAGGACCGTGGCATCAGTGCGGTGCCGATGATGGGCTGGTTCATCTTTGCGCGCCGCGGTCGGGCAAGCCACTGCGCGTTGCGAAATACATGTCGATTCATATGAACAAAAACCTATGCGTTGCGTTCATTACAGTATTTACCTAGAACCACTTAAAGCTCGTGTACTGCAGGGACGGAAAGGTTTTTCTAATCTTTTCAAACCACACAGCTGAGCAGAACGACGTGGTTGCCGAACCCCAGTCGACCGTATACGCCCACCGCGCAAATTACCGTAGGTATCTCTAACCAAACATATAAATTTGATATTTATATGTTATGGTATTTATATGTTATGGATCACCAACTAGCCCGCACCCTTACCCTACTGAATAAAATCAAAATTCTTTGAAAAGATTATCATTCAAATAACATGCGTGCAGTTCTCTGGGGTCTTGGAGACGCGTCTCGAATGGTAACGCTGAAGCTTCCTGTAATCGACCTCAAGTGTGAATGGCGTGAGGCAGTAAGAAAGTCGACGTTTTCAGTAACGCTTGTGTGGCCTTCCAGGATTCTCAGCCCGGCCTGCAAATCTTCGAGGCAGCAGATACACTCGGCGCACGACGGCATTATTGCGCATTGGGCAGAGCTGTACCTGCAATAAACGGGTGTGCATATGTTGATTCCTTTTCAGACGAAGCAGACCTCTCCTAGACTTCTGCCTGGTGTAAATAACGTGCCGTCAAAAAGGCGTTGCTCGATGAGCAAAGCCGTCCACTTTAACTTTTGGATCGCCTTAGCTAGCTTGTGACAAGCGGTTCCCCCCTCCTCTTTATTCTCCCGATTAGAGACGCCTCGAAGCCTTCGGTTCGTGGCATGCTTTGCCGATCGGGCCAGAAAGACGTAGGTGCTCTGATGCATGATGTAGACCGGGACAGGTCTATTGACAAAGCCCAACCCACAAAAGGGGTTAGCGCGAGGCAGAAGCATCAGTCACCCACCATTATCTTTTTTGAATAAGAGAGGGGAATTCACGTTAAAACCTGAGCTCCAGACAGCTCACACCAGCTTTTGAGATCGGGGGTGAAGGGCAGTGACCGAGAGGTATACATGGTGCTTTCCGCATTCCTCGTATTCCCTTCCGCGGCCATGCACTTCGTCTACATGATGCCAGCAGTTTATTTTTCTCGGATACCATCGAGCTTCGCGGTGAAAACAGCCAGAAACGCGCCAGAAGAAGAGCTTACAAGGGGCACGCACTCACTTCAGAACGCCTGAAACTGGCGAGCCGGCGATGCCGGTGTCTCAAATGTGCGTCATTTCCGGTCAGGTTTGTTAGTTGTTCAGCACACCACTAGGGGTCTGCGTCGTCTGCTACAGAGGTTTTTGAACGCTTCTAACTAAAATTCTAGACGCTTCACAGCCCTAATATTAAATATAAATATTGTTAATAACATGCACACTATATCGAGCGCAAAATTAGCCGAAGTAAAGTTTCGGTCAAGTAGGCCTTTAACTGGAAATGACACGCATTCCGTTCAGTTCAATAACACACTTCTGGCTTCTGGCTTTTATTCCGTTATCAATACACCAACGCGGGTAACCGACACAGGCGAGTCTGTCCTTGATCTTTTCATTGTCAACTCAGACATTTCCGTACATACTGCTCGCACCATATGCTATGACGTAAGCGACCACTGTCCAATATTTATTGCGTACTCGAGCTATAGACCACGAGAAAAGACAAGCAAGGACGTACCTCTGTATAGGAATATATCGAATGGTAATATGGAATCCGTTCGGGCCCACCTATCAAACAACGACTGGTCTCCAATTTATAACGGGAGTAATGCCTCTGAAGCTTACAACACATTCCTGCTCATGTTCTGCTGTCTCTACAACGAGTGCTTTCCAAACAAGAAATCAAGAAAAAAGAACAAAATAAGGAAGCCATGGATAACACCCGATCATTTGAAGGCGATTAAGGAGAAACAAAAACTCTTCCAAGATTTCTTGCGTACAAGAGAAATGACAGCCCTAACAGACTTCAAGAAATACCGAAATAAGTTGACCGCACAGTTAAGAAGAGCAGAGATCGCTTACTATAATAACCTCATATCTGATGCTTCAAGAACCGGTCCTCGGGAAGTGTGGAAGGTGGTCAACGAAATTCTTCAAAGGAAACGTCGGAAGTGCAGCCCCCCTGAAATGTCAATAGATGGCAAATGTATTTCGGGTGTAGCTTTAGCTGAGCATTTCAATGCGCATTTTGTAGACATGATAAAACCAACCTGCTACGAAACAGGGTCAACGCCCACTGACGAACAAAATGCCACCGAATTCTTGGAACCAACGGATGAAATCGAAATTTGTAGCGCATTCCTGAACCAGAGAAACACCAACTCAGTCGATGTCGACGATCTTCAGATAAAGCCTGTCAAGTTCGTAATTGACGTTATTGCGCCTCACTTGACATATATTTTTAACCTCGTCCTCACAACTGGCTGTTTCCCAAGTCGCATGAAAAAAGCAAAGGTATCGGTCATCTTTAAAGGCGGCAAAGAAAACGACGCGGCTAACTACAGGCCGGTATCTATATTACCCGTGTTTTCAAAGGGCCCAGAAAAAATAATATTGGTGCGCATAGAAAACTTTTTCTCCAGGCATAACATATTACGAGAGTACCAACATGGTTTCCGTCGAGGCAAATCAAACGAAACAACACTACTAACAATGAAAGAGCTCATCATCAAAAATATTGAATGCAAGACGCTTACGCTTCGTATTTTTATAGATTACAGCAAGGCCTTTGACTTTCTAAACCACAAAATTCTGTTGAAGAAACTTAGTGCTTATGGTGTCCGCGGTGTATCTTTGGTGTTGTTTAACTCTTACCTGAGTGATCGAATGCAATGTGTCAGTATTGGGGGCCAAACCTCATCGTTTAAGAGCATTTCATCTGGTGTGCCACAAGGCAGTCTTTTGGAGCCATTTCTTTTCAATGTATATGTCAATGACATTGTTCAACCCAATTCAGATGCTTGTTATGTTCTTTACGCTGACGATACCAGCGTGTTTGTTTCTGGTCGTGACATACAAGAGGTGATTGCTAAAGCAGAAACTGAGATGACAAAGATAATCAACTGGTCCAATGCCAATGGTCTTAAGATTAAAGCAAAAAAATCGAAAGCCATAATTTTTAAACCGAGTGGCAAACAGGCTATAATGCATCATCTTTTTCCACTCGGTACTGCTACTATTGAAGTTGTCAACCAACATAGGATTTTAGGAGTGACATTCTCGTCTGATATGAAATGGACACACCACATCGATTTCTTGCGCAAATCACTATCATCGGCTGAGGGAGCACTTGCCAGATGCCGACATTATCTCCCGGAAAAAAATAAAGGTTCGCATTTACCACGCATTGTTCACGTCACATTTAAACTATTGTTCGCTTGTTTGGGGAACAACAGCGATGAGTAACATTAACGCAATTTTCCTTCTACAGAAAAAAAACTTCGTAATATTGCTAATGTATCGTACTACCATCCGACAGAAGAATTGCTTGTGAAGTATAAAATAATAAAAGCAAAACATTATCTAGAATTTCGCTTACTGCACACTTTCTTTTACGCAAATAATGCCCTTCAAACGTTTTTAAAGAACACCGCAAGTTTACGTAAACAAAAAAGCGATGGTCGTACTCGCAGTTGTGACAGATGGTTTGTACCACACCGCCGTAACGATTATCTCTGTCAGTCCCTACAGTACCTGCTTCCATTTCTTCTGAACGATTATGAAAAGAAGGATGTATATTTCGAGGCCTACAGTAAAAAACAACTGCGACAGTATTTTGTAACCCACTAAATAACCTGTGTACAATAATCATGCTAACTTTGTATTAGAGTACGACTGACGTATGTCAATTCCTTTATGTTTTCTGATGTTCAGGAATAATTGAGGCCGAACGCCAATCACCTGAAATTTTCATGAATAACGATTATCTTGTTAGTTATTGTACTCTATATTTGTTTCAATGATTGTCTGAAGATGTGTACTCACACTGTAATTTAGTCTGTAACCACTGCTGCCTTGTATGGGCCCCCAGGCACCTTTCAAGCTGTCGTAGAACAGCTGTTTCGCCTGGGGGCCTTCAACCTCGAGTCGAAAATAAATGAATTGAATTGAATTGAATAAAAAATTTGAAAAGGATGCCGGTATGAAGAAAAAACGGTTGACTCAGCTTCATATCTACAATGTCCGTCGTTCAGCCAAAACTCACAAGTATTTATGCACCTTAAAAATAAAGCTGAAAGCCGGCTGTTCATAGGAAGTCCGCTTTTTGTGGTCGACGGAAAGAAAATATTGTATTCTGAGAGATCATTACAAGAAATGGACTTAAAATATTAAAATACATGCTTACCGAATCTGTATGATATGTTGAAACCCATTCCAGACATGCTGGCATCTGTTTTCAAAACTACGGTGACGAAGTTTGTATCTAGAAGAATGGGGTCGACGACTCCTTTTCCACAAAAGGTCTTCTTCCAGTTTCCAAAAGAATACTGCACAAAAAAGCGTGAAGAAAAAATTAATGAAATGCCATTTTCCACGATTCGCGATGCATGCACACGATGTGTAAGTTTCAACGAAGAAACAGCGCGACGACACACGGACACAAGAAGAAACGACACACACAGCGCTCGTGTGTGTGTCGTGTCCGTATTTCGTCGCGCTGTTTCTTCGTTTAAATGCATTACCCACTAGCCCGGAACCTTGCTCTTCTGTGTAAGTTTCAGTTCATAACCTCATGCAAAACTGCACAGAGGGCGTATACAATCAAAATTGCACAAAGGACGTATACAATCAAAATTGCACAAAGGACGTATACAATAGAAATTGCACAAAGGGCGTATACAATCAAAATTGCACAAAGGGCGTATGCAATGAAGATAGCTGAATATCAACGTTTTTCGGTTTTCTTTCCAGTGCAAGAACACTGTGCTGGATAACCAGGTTTCAAATTGCAATTTTTTCGGGTTTGGCTTCAGTTCGGATTCATGCTTTTCGGAGACATCTCCGGTTTCAACTGTCAAGCGACCTTCCGTGCCGGTTCGAACAGGTTTAAACGGGTTCAGGAGCCAAAAAAACTGAAGGAGGGTAATTTTTTTTAGTCAACTCAGCTGGTGCGTTTCTTTTCTGTGTGTGACGTCAGTATGCACACTAGAAAAGGCAAACTGTTTTAAGCGAGATATTTCGACTTGACGCACTTGAGTGCACGGTGCACACAAAAAGGTTGAGGACTTTACCACAACAGTCGGGGACTGAAATAAACTCGAAACATTTCATTGGCTCACAATGAAATTGCGCATTTAAAACTTGGCAATTTCTTTCACCGTTTGGTTGCATCTCGTGCCATGCTTCCATTAAAAATCCTTTGGAAAACAGCTGGGCCAGGATAAGGCTACCACCAGGCCATCAAGTAATACGGGCTGGGACAACAAAACAGTGCCATCAGTGTCAGCATTCATTTTCGCCAAGCAGCCAGCATGAGATGCCCATTTCTTCGGACAAGGCCAAGAGTGGGTAATATTGCCGCGATAGTGCTTGTTTGTTCATTCGCCAAAGCTGCCGGCGCGCCTCTTTATCGTTTTGTGATGCAAGACGCGCCTAGGTTTATCTCGATTGATCGCGTACAGTCGGAGCCATTCCTACGTTGTTCCAGAATGTTCTAGTAACTTTCCAAGCTTTATCTCTAATGTTCGCTGTCACCTTTAAAAAGAGCATGGCCGAGAGCGGCCGGCATTCCGTCCGACGACCGCTGAGCACGTCGAGACCCAGCGAAGTTTTTTTCGGGACTGACTTGCTCAGAAGTTTCGACAAGTGCAGGCGGGTCCCGGATCCACTGCGACCCGGAGGTTCCGCGACCCGCCTCCCAGCCCAGGCACCGTGCCTTTGCCGGTGCTCGGGCAACCTTCGTGACCTTCGTGCAAGCAGCAGCCCAGCCGGCCGCCCGTGACGTCATGGGAGGCCCGGGACCTGCTCCCGCTCCGGTGTTCCGTGAGCCGCCCCCAAAGGCGCACTGCTTCCAGGGCACAGTTATTTCCGACGTGACGGCTGACAACATCGTCGGCGGCATCGAGTCGGTTGTCGGCCCGAAAGGGCTGGAAAGCCTCCAGCACCATGGAGGCATGAAGTTCTGCGTCGCCATGGTTGCAGGCGACATCAACCTGAACGGCACTTCCGTCCCAGTAGCCTGCGTGGGTCCCGCCGTGGTTCACGTGACAGCTTTACGTGGGCCGCTGTTTGTGGGAGACGCGGCGCTGGCGGCAGCACTGAGCTCCTACGGCAAGGTGCTGGACATCACCCATCCCGTCCTCAAGGGCCGTCGTCACGTCGGCAACGGGACGCGCGTGGTCCGGATGGAAATGAAGCAGGCGGTGCCGAAATTTCTGACCGTCCAGGGCCACCGCGTCATGTTTGACTACCGAGGCGTCCGGAAGGTGTGTTCCCGCTGCGGGCAGGACGGCCACATCAGCGCGGCGTGTCGAATGGCGCGGTGCGCACACTGCCACACGACACGGCCGGAAGCGGAGCGGCTTGCAGGCGCTGCGGTGGAAGCCACGCCACAGCGGACTGCCTGCGGCCACGGTCCTATGCGGCGGCCGCCGCCTCGAGGAAAGACCCGAGCAAGGACAACGTGGCCACAGAAACGCGGAGCACACCAGCCGTCCGGACGTCGGTTGCCGACGCGGACCCTACGACCAGTCGCCCGAGGGAGCCCGAGTCTGCCCCTGCGACGGAGGTGCTCGGGAATTAGCAGCGCGAGGGGTCACCTTCAAAAGAGGTGGAGCCGTTCGCTGCAGTTTTCGACGAACCCTTGCCGTCGCTTCCCGGCACAGAGACCTACGACAACGTGAGCAGCGGCGACGAGTCGAGCGTGACGCCAGACGACCTAGAGGAGGTACCGGACAAAGGCACGCCGCTTCGCCCGACAGGTGACTTGACGTGCGGGCAGGCTTCAGAATACAAGACTCCTCGAAGTGCGGACGACGCGCGCTTCCCGTCACCAGCCAGCCACCCCCCCCCCCCCGTCCGCGACCCTGGCGTCGGCATCGGCTTCAGCTGCGAGCGTCGCCAAGACCACGCAGCATCCGGTGAGCGAGGCCACAAGCGCCGACGACCCCGAAAGAATGGACATTTCCAGACCCGACTACAAACGTGCCCACCCTCAATCATCGGAGTCCGAAGGGCCCTATAACGAAAGTTGCAGTAAAAAAGTGCCGCGCGCGTGAAGCGCCGCCAATGGCAGCGCTCTTTAGGTTGTATGTTATACCGTCGGTGCTCTTGGCAGTCATGGCGGTTGTGCATCTCCTCTCCCTGAATGTTCGGGGATTTCAATCCGTAGAGACAGAGAGAGGTGATGCACTTTGCCAGGGCTCAAGGCGTCGACATCCTGTTTTTACAGGAATGCAATTTCTGTACTTCACTTGATTAACACAATCTGGCGGGCTAGTTGGTGGGAATCCATACGATTTCAGCGATTTCTCATATGTGTGGTTTCACTTGATGTGCTGAATTTTACCACCCGGTTTTCTGTTTTTGCTTATGTTTCGTTGACTGATTCTCATATGTGTGGTTTTGGTGTCGTTTTATAAACTGCTGTCTGCGCGCGGGTGCTCATTGCACTTTCGGGCTGGACGGCCGCACTCTTGCGGGCGATTTCACACTAAACCAGCAGCGGGTACGTGTGTTGGTTGTATACGTGCTTGCACGGCAGACTAGTAGTTCCAATTTTTTTGAGCGTTTCATTCCTCCTTGATCCTTACCCCACTTTTACCGTCGGTGACTTCAATTGTGTTCTTAACATCGTCCGTGACGTCCGCGGACAGGGTCACGGCCGCCGTTATTCCGGTGCCCACGCGCTCCGCGACCTCGTGATTCAGTTCCGCTTGTCTGAAGCGTGGGTGCAGCTTCACGGCGCTGCCTTTGGGGCGACGTGGGAGAAAGCATAGTCAGCCAGTCGGATAAACAAATTCCATTTTCCACCAGAGCTCCCTTCTTCTGTCGTCAACTGCGAGGTTCTCGCGTTCCCTGCAGGCACGCCGCTGATTTCCGATCACCACCAATTGTCAGTCAGGCTCGACTTTGGTGAGGACACCCCACGTAATGTTACGTGGCGTATGGATACTAGTCTACTGGCAGACCCGGAAAGCGTGGCGTCGCTGCGTACGGCGCTGGCCGCATCATGCAAGATCTTTGTTGCAACTGATTCACACTCAAGATTCGTTGGCAGGCAACTCTGGTGACGGCCGGTCAAGGCCGCAGATGCCATGTAATGCATGCACTGAATGACACCCTCAAGCGCATCCGTATAGTGTAGAGGGTAGCACTCTTTACTTTTGCTATGAGCGATACCTGAGCCTACTTAAAGCACGCTACCACATCTTACTCTGCCAGTCATCATGGGCAGCTAGTCGCGCACACAAGCTCGGGCGGCTTATATCAGACCCGGCTACGATAAGTACGCGCAGGCACCGCAGAGGAATTCGCTCCCGCTGCTGTGCCTTTCATGACACTCCCAGACGGCACACAAAGCAAAAACACGTCCAATATCTGCACCATCTTCGCAAGCCACTTCTCGGACCTGTTCTCTACCGGCAGTAGCTACATCATCAAGAAGGCTATGACGGGCTTCTACGAAGGTTTTTTTCGAAACTTGCCTCGTGTAGCAGAAGCGCTGCATGAGAACCTTTGCGCACCAGCCACAAGCCAAGAGCTGCACGCCATCCGGCAAAGTATGAATGCAGTCTCGGCCCCTGGTCCAGACGGCATTTCAACAACTTTTTATTCAACGTTTTTTACGCGATCCAAGGAGCGGTGCTGGATATGGTCAACTTCTTCCTCGCAGATGGATTACGGCCAAATTCTTTCCGCGAATGCCGCATTATACTCATTCCAAAAGCGGGCGGTGAGCCCTCCGACCCCCAAGCGTGACGGCCCATAAGCCTCTTAAGCGCAGACTACAAATTCATCGCATCTTTACTCAACAGAAGAATGCGGGCGGTTCTGCCTTACCTAGTTCTCCAGGCTCAAACCAGCAGCGTGCCTGACCGCTTTGTGTTTGCCGCATTGGCGCTCACAAGAGACCTGTTCACATTTGCCAGTAGGACGGGCTTCACCGGGTGTTTTCGCTCATCAGGTGAAAGCATTCGACCGGTTGAAACACTCGTATCTATTCGGGGTTTCGAAGTCTTCGGATTCCCACCGCAAATTGTCTACATGCTGCGCTTACTTTACGCAGACCTGAACGCTCGTCTATCCGTGAACGGCCACCAGAGCGCTCGCATCTCAGTCACCCGGGCCATAAGACAAGCATGCCCTCTCTTCCCAACGCTCTGTGGCTTATGCCTGGATCTACTCATCCGGCGTATTATCGACAGCACATCCATACGCGGCTTCCCTCTGCCTGGCCAGGGCCAAATCAAAGTTTCACCCTACGCCGGCGACGTGTCGCTTTTTCTCAAGGACGAGGATAGCTACGCCGCTTTTTCGCGGCTGTTTCACGAGTATAGCGAGATATCCGGGGCCCTATTGAACAGGGGAAAAAGCAAGGCGCTAAGGCTTGGCACCTTCACACCGAACCTTGCGGGCGAGGTGGAGTGGGTGCAGGGATGGAAAGTCCTGGGAGTAGTATTCCTCGCCAGCGGAGAAGTAGCCCACGAAACCTGGACTAACCTCCGCACAAACGCTGAGAAACTCCTCTCGGTGGCGTCATCTTTCCGCCTTGCAATGGCAGAGCGAAGCTATATACTGAAGTCCAGTACTAGCCGCATGTTTTTTTTCGCCCGCGTCGCAATCCCACCGTGCATGTTTGCACACAGGCTAACCACTGCCTGTGGCTATTTAGTTTGGGAGGGAAAAACCGAACTTGTCACGGTTGTTCATTCGCCTTCCGTCGTACATGGGTGGGTTCAGTATACCTTGCATCCGCACCATGTGTAATGTGCTTGCCTTGGGAGGAGCACGCGATCTTGTGCGCAACCCAGACTATCCAGGGAGAACACTCCTCGCATACTTCCTGGGTACAGCGCGCAACGTGTTTTTTTTTCGCAACTCGTGGTTGGCCCTAAAGCCGAGCAGCCGCCGGCATTTTCCGTTAACGTGCGTCGCACGCTGGCGTCGTTGACTACCAGCGTGCCCGATCTGGATGTTGATGAAACCCAGTCCTTCATGATGTGTGAGGCACTAACGGTCGCTCAGCTGACCCGCGAACAACTCCAGAAAACGAGACGGGCGCGCTGGCGCCAATTGACCCCAGCTGCACTTCCTGCAGATATCAGGGACTACGGCTGGTTGCGAGGCTGGCGGGTCCTGCCCACAAGAGACCGCCTGCGGCATGGGGCGTGTCGCCCTCCGCCCGATGGCCGCAATGCGGTCTCTTAGAAACATTGCGGCACGCAATGTTAGATTGTGTAGTGGCGCGCACCTTTTGGATGCTAGTGTCACGCATGTTTGTAACCCGCCTGGAAGCGCGCACTAGTTCGCCCGAAGTGTTTGCAAATATGCTCTTGTGTTTCGGAATGTTCGTTTTGTGACGCCAGCGTGGAGGGGCTTCCTTAAATGGCCGTCCGCAAAGAGCGATGTTTCCAATATTGCAGCGCCTCCGCATGCGCCTCTTTGAGCAAGCATGCGTGGACGCACTGTCAATGAGCGAGGCTGAGTTTTTGCGCAAACGGTCGACATACTTCATCGTCCTGCGCGGCAGTCGAGTGTAGGCCTCATTACTGCCCTACTGACGTGCTCAGTGCTGAGTCACTGCGCATGTGCTTGAATGTTTAGACCATTGCGTTCAGCAGTTTTGTTTTGTATTTTTGTTGACGTCGAACAAAGTAAACTTCTCTTTCCACGCCGCCGCCGAGGGATTCAGTTCTTTGCGGGCGCAAGTTTGTCGAAATGAACAGTTTCGTTTAGAGTCCATTCCCGCCGTTTTCATGTTCGACGGACTGCAGTCAGCAGTACGTGACATTTCTGGTGGAGGTGCTGGGTAATGCCGCGAATGTTTGTAGTGTTTGTTTGTTGATTCTTCAAAGCGGCCGGCACACCGCTTAAAATTTCTAAAATTTCTTGAAATTTTGTGACAATCTGATTTCATTTGAAAAAAGTCAGAACTGAAACCTTGTTTCTTGGTGGTGACATAAATATTAATGTTATCCACTGACACACCCCATATAGTTTAGGTTTATTACTTAGAACGCATGGACATCGGAATCCAATTGAAACACCAGCCCGTAAACATGCTGAAAATTAAATTACAACTTATATCTAAGAGTAAGCCATCAGTGCGCCTGATGCAAACTTGCGAACTGAAAATATGCATGCATAACACAATGGAGTCACATCACTGGATTAAAAGCAGCTGAAGCCGATGTAGGACCGCCTGCGACAATGTATCGGCTGCCCAATTCGGGCTTGCTGCGTTTTTACTCGCCTAGCACCAGCATTTGTGTTGCAGCTGCCCAACAGACTCCGGTAAGGGACCGATAAGGGCACGCCCGCTTTCGAGCCCCGGCACGGCTGATGCGAGATCCAAGAGGTTTTGTGTGTGGGTCTGGTTACGCTTCACGAGGTTTTTCCAGCATAGAGCGCACATTGACGTTCTCTCTGGCCTCAAGTACCCAACAAGGGACCGATGTGGGCAGCAGTTCAGTGCGCCCGTTTCCCAGCCTCGCCATGGCCTATGTGGGATTTACAGCGGTTTCGTGTGGGCAGCCCCATTAGGGCCAGCAGAGATTGTTTCAGTACTGAACCCACATTGAAGTTTCATCTGCCCACATGTACCCTGCTAGGAATAGATGTGGGCAGAAGTTGGTCAAACCGGTTTCCCAGTCCTGCCACAGCCTATGTGGGACCTATAGCGGTTTCGTGTGGGCAGCCCCATTAGGGCAAGCAGATCGAGATTGTTTAAGGACTGAGCCCATATTGAAGTTTCATCTGCCCACATGTACGCTACAATGGACCGATGTGGGCAGCAGTTGGGCACACCGGTTTCCCAGTCCCGTTACAGCCTATGTGGGACCTATAGCGGGTTCGTGTGGGCAGCCCTATTAGGGCAAGCAGAGATTGTTTAAGGACTGAGCCCACATTGAAGTTTCATCTGCCCTCATGTAAACTGCAAGGGACCGATGTGGTGCAGTAGTTGGGCACACCGGTTTCCCAGTCCCGCCACAGCCTATGTGGGACCTACAGCGGTTTCGTGTGGGCAGCCCCATTAGGGCAAGCAAGCAGAGATTGTTTAAGGACTGAGCCCACATTGAAGTTTCATCTACCCTCATGTAAGCTACAAGGGACGATATGAGCAGCAGTTGGGCACACCGGTTTCCCAGTCCCGCCACAGCCTATGTGGGACCTATAGCGGTTTCGTGTGGGCAGCCCCATTAGGGCAAGCAGAGATTTTTTAAGGACTGAGCCCACATTTAAGTTGCATCGACCCACATGTACGCTACAAGGTGTCCGGCAGGGAGACACGATCTCGCCTATGCTATTCACTGCCTGTTTACAGGAGGTATTCCAGGGCCTGAAATGGAACACTTGGGGATAAGAGTTAATGGAGAATACCTACGTAATCTACGATTCATTGATGAAATTGCCTTGCTAAGTCACTCAGGACATAAACTGCAAAGCATGATCAATGAATTACACAGGGGCTAAAAATTAGTGTGCAGAAAACAAAAGTAATATTCAACACTATAGCAAGCAAACAGCAGTTCGCAATTGATGGCGCTATGCTGGAAGTAGTAAGAGAATATGTCTATTTAGGGCAGGTAGTGACCGCTGATCCGGATCAGGAGAGGGAAGTAACTAGAAGAATAAGAATGGGGTGGAGCGCATATGGCAGGTTCTCTCAGATCATGAATGGCTGTTTACCAATATCCCTCAAGAGAAAAGTATATAACAGCTGTATCTTACCGGTAGTCACCTATGGGGCAGAAACGTGGCGGCTAAAAAAGAGGGTTCAGCTTAAGTTAAGGACAACGCAACGAGCTATGGAAATTAAAATGATAGGTGTAACCTTACGAGATCGGAAGCGGGCGGAGTGGGTGAGAGAACAAACGCGGGTTAATGAGATCCTACTTGAAATCGAGAGGAAGTGGGCTTGGGCAGGGCATGTCATGCGAAGGCAAGATAACCGCTGGTCCTTAAGGGTAACGGACTGGATTCTAAGATAAGGCAAGCGTAGCAGGGGGCCATAATGTAAGAGTAGCGCAAAACCAGGACGACGGACACAAGGGGAGAGAACACACACCAACAACAGCGCCTGTGTTGTTGGTGTGTGTTCTCTCCCCTTGTGTCCGTCGTCCTGGTTTTGCGCTACTCTTATATTATGGATCAGTACCGACTTGCCAAAATTTCCACCCTGGTGTAGCAGGGGGCGCCAGAAAGTTAGGTGGGCGGATGGGATTAAGAAATTTGCGGGAATACGGTGGCCCCAACTGGCGAAGAAGAGGGTTAATTGGAGAGACATGGGAGACGCCTTTGCCCTGCAGTGGGCGTAGTCAGGCTGATGATGATGATGATGATGACACTACAAAGGAGCGATGTGGGCAGCCGTTGGGCACACCCGTTTCCCAGTCACTAGACAGCCTATGTGGCACCTACAGTGGTTTCGTGTGGGCAGCCCCATTTTGGCTAGCAAAGATTGTTTCAGCACTGAGCAACAGCGTAATCATAGCGCGGGAAACAACACAGGACAAAGACGAGACGGGACAAGCGCTAACTTTCAACACAGCGGATTTATTGCAGATCAGGAGCATATATACACTACTGATACAGCAGAAAAAAAAGGAAGAAACATGAAGGACCATAACAAAATGCCACATGCCGTCATGCCAAGAACTCGAGCTCGTTCTTCAATAACGCCACAGACGGTCTGATGACGCATTGATCACCTGCCCGTGCTGTCTCACACGCTTCCTTCATTTCTCTGGTTAGTTCGTTATGGTGCCGATACAAAATGACTGTCTTGTCGAACAGGGGGTGGCAAGGTGGTACTGCCTCACATTTTTTGCAATGGGCCGCCAGATGGCCGTGTGTGGCGATGTTACCAACTTTATTGTTGTGCTCTAAGAGGCGCACATTAAACACCGACCCGTTTGCCCTATGTACAGCCGACCACATAGAAGGGGAATTTTGTAAACCGCCTCCTTCCTGCAATGCATTTCTGTGCTTAATTCTGCACTCAGGTTTCCGCCTTCTGGTAGGGCAGCTATATTTGCTCGCACTCAGAAGCTTTTTAGGTGCCGTGAAAACTACTTTCACTCCAGAACGTTGCCCTACCTTCCTTAGATTGTGCGAGACCTTATGCAGGTAGGGAATCACGGCTACCTTTTCTCACTTTCTTTTTCCATCCATTTTCCTTCACTCCTCCGCTCTCTGTTCGTCGCTCATGTGTGACTCAACTTTTCTTCTGCGATGCAGGCCTTCAGCGACTTTTTTTTTCTGCTGTATCAGTATTGTATATATGCTCCTGATCTGCAATAAATCCGCTGTGTTGAAAGTTAGCGCTTGTTCCGTCTCATCTTTGTCTTGTTTTGTTTCCCGCGCTAGGGTTACGCTGTTGCAATGAATTACCAACCTGCTTAAGCCTATTCTTTTCAGCACTGAGCCGACATTGAAGTTGCATCTGCCCTCATGTACACCACAAGGGACCGATGTGGGTTAGATGTAGGAGTGTGGCATGAGTTAGCCCTAGCAACTCTGATATCGGACCCATGTATAATCAACAGTGCAAGCCCAATTTGGGCTGGTCCACTTATTCCCCACATGGGACCGGCGTAGGTGATCTAGCGTTTGCCCAGGCCCCACTTGCCCATGTGGTATACACTAGGGCCCCCCGTTGTATACAACTTGGGTTATATTTCAAAAGCTCGGTCCATATTTACAAACTCTGTCGAAAAAGCAAATAAAAGCCTGTATTTTTACAAAACGGTGCGAGTAATACGAGCGAGGCATTCTACACATTCTGAAGTCAATTTAAAAGGCCTGTTTTCAGATAGTCACAAGAAAAAAAGGCGTCACGGTCTTAAAATGATAAACACGGAGAACAGCCTGTATCATAAGTTTATTAAATCCAAAGTAGAATATTATCTGACAACTTCTACATATGACCGAAACCACTTCAATGCCGAACTTAAGAAAGCCGAAAACGCCTATTACACAAACCAATTTGTTTCAACTCGAGGCCGCCCCATCATTACATGGAAGCGACTAAACGCTGTTCTGGGCGAAATAGCGAATCTGGTGAATTAAATACATTAATTATTGAAGGCGTAAGTATATCCGGAAAATAATTAGCAGATACGTTCAATGCGCAATTTTTTGGTGTTTCTGGAAATGTAGCGCCACGTAATGACCTCAGTGATGTTGTTCAGATTAGCAACACTGTATTTCTCATACCGGTTGAAGAAGCACCTGTAACCGCAGCTCTGTAGGAATTGAACAGCAGCGCATCAACTGACATTGGGACATCCAGATAATGCCTATAAGGTATATTTTTTACCTTATTTTACCATATGTTATGCACATCCTAAACCTTTGTATCAGTACCACTGTATTTCCTCCTAAAATGCAAATCGGAAGTGTAACTGTTACCTTTAAAAATGGTGATAAAAACAAGCTCGGAAATTAAAGGCCAATATCTCTCTTGTCCGTATTTTCTAAGCTAGCCGAAAAAGTAATACTCAGAAACATTTTGTGTTTTGAAGAAAAGCACCTAATCCCAACATCGGCTCAGTGGAGCTTCCGTAAGCGTCGCTTTATTGAATTGCAAGTCCCTTGCAAGCGCTGTGTTGTGTCTCTGCCTGTGTCCTCCTCCTTGTCCCGTTCATAACGCTGTAGTAATGAAATATCGGAACCAACTCGCCCAGCAACTTACCTTGTGAATTTCAAGATCAAAGCGAATATATACTGAATGAGCTGGAACACAATACGATAGTAAATCGTATATTTCTTCATTCCTCGAAGGTGTTCGGCCTACTAAACCTTAAAATATTTCTTTATAAGCTTGAGCGCTCTCGTTCCCGCGGCCAAGAGATGTCGCTTGTACCTTCCTACCTCATGCATCACAAACTTGTCGTCAGAAGGGGCAGCCTGATGAGACCATTTAAATCTTGTCCGCTATCATTGCAGCCGCAAGTCCGCGGCCAGTAATCCTGGAATCAACCGTCTGTAAGAAAGGCAGCCAGCGTGACGACGACAATACGTCAGTGACGTAACGTCCATCTGGGAAGCGGCTGCTACAAATATTTCGAGGGGGCACTTTTGTGATCTAAAGTGCGATGAGGCGAAAGCCTTTCCCGCAACGCTCTCCAGCGTCCTTGCGCTAGACAAGGAGAACTGCATACACGTTGGCAGGAAGTCGGCGTAGCGTAGTGGTTAGCACGCTCGGCTATGGAACGGAAGGATGCTGGTTCTGCTCTCGCCGTGCACAAGATTTTAGGATTTTTTTCTAAACTTTCGCTTCAGATGTAACGGACGAACGAACGGACAGATTCATGACCGCGAGTATGAGCCATTAAAGGCTTTCGCCTTAAAACGGGCCGCATTTTCACCGAGGAATCACTTGGCAGCAGCAAGGGCAGCCTTACGAGACCATCTGAACCTTGTCCGCTATCGCTGCAGGTTAGAACGTTTTTCATACAGTGAAGCGCCATTTCTGTCCAACGCCGTTGCTTGCGTGCACTGTTTTCTCGCATTTGATATGGATGAATGTGCTTAACGTAGGAAGGAAACGCGCGACTTTCAAGCTAAACTTTAACGCGATCTAAGAAAGGAGCTAAGGGAAGTAAAGGCAAGTCTCGAATTTTTCAATAAAGAATTCGAGGACAGCAGGCAAGAACGTGATGAGCTCGCAAATCTAAACCAAGAGCTCAAAGTGGGTAATGAAAAGCTATTACAAGAATGCCAAGCCCTCAAAACGCAGGTTTTACAGCTCGAGGATCGAGTGACTGTCCCGGAGCAGTATTCAGGGAATCGGAACCTTGAGATTAAAGGGATACCTTTCTCTGAATATCAAAACCTTCCAGATGCTCTTGATAAAATAGGTGAGCTTTTAGAGGAGTATATTGCGAAAGGCGACATTGAAATGTGCCATCGTGTCCCTGCAAAAACCACCAACACTGTACCGAATATCACTGTACAGTTCAAAAGCCTTCCCAAGCGAGACGCTGTGCTCCAAAAAGCACGTAAGATGCGCATGACAACTGAGGATCCCGGTTTTTCACCCATCTCGCCCCTGTTCATCAACGAGCATGTTTGTCCAGCGCTAAAACGAGTGCTTGGCATGACTATAGAACAAAAGGAAGCAAAACGCTCGAAATTTGCCTGGACAAGCAATGGTAGGGTTGTTGCTTGGAAGGAAGAAAATTTGAGGCGTCAAAAATGAATAAGAAAATTTACCTCTCACGCACCATTAATGTATCGCGGGTACTTGGAAGGAAGAGTCGTCATCGATTCTACACCCTCGCAATGCTCAGGACGTAGAAAAAATGGTTTAAGTGTCTTCATTTGTTTGTGTTTTACATCTCGCCTCTAAAATGGCCGAGTCTCCGCATGACCTAAACACCACATAAATACATCGGTAAGAATCGGCTTGACTTCTTTTCATATGAATATTCGGTTAGCAAGGCATAAAGAAGATGAGCTTTCTATTCTTCTAAATGAATTTGTTTCTTATTTCGATCTAATGGATGTAATAGTTTCTTCCTAAATAGACCTAATAAACAAGGTGGAGGCATTGAAATCCTCATCAAAAATAATCTTGAACGTGAAATAATTCCTGAAATGTCTCTGTTGATTGAAGATATTGAATGGCTATCCTTGAAATCGAGAAATTACATCTACTGCGTGATCTACCGACCAGAAAGACGCTAGTTCGACCCCGGCTGCGGCGGTCGATTTTCGATGGAGGCGAAATTCGAGAGGCCCGTGTACAGTGCGATATCAGTGCACTTATAAGAACCCAAGGGGGTCGAAATTTCCGGAGCCCTTCAATACGGCGTCCCTCATAGCCTGAGTCGCTTTGGGACGTTAAACTCCAATAAACCAAACCAAACATTGAACTGTCATTCAACTATGTAAATGTAAATAATTTGGAATTATTACTTGCTTGTGATTTCAACATTGATGTGCTAAAATCTTGCCCTGCGCAGGAGCAGGAGACCTTTCTTTTGACAGTAGAAGAATGGTCATGCTATCGTTACTAAAACAGCAACACGCGTTACAATGTACACAGAGACTTTGACAGACGTTTTTATCACCAACATTGATGTAAAAAGTGTAATATCTGGAGTTCTATGTAATGACATAAGCGACCAGTTTCCGATACACATTTTTGAATGTAAAGATAAAAAAACGCATGCGCAAACTTCGATCACATTAATTATCCAGAATACCACCCCTGTAAACTGGAATCTTTCTACTAGAGTCTTGTGAAGGAAAACTGGGATGATGTATTCTACTGTAACACTGTAGATGATGCGTATGAAACATTCATATCCATTTTAAGCGCATTTACTCTGAACAATTTAGAGAAATAGTTTTAAAGCCGCATCATAACTACCGAAAGCCCTGGATCCGCCGTTAATGTTTAAAACGAATAAAAAAGAAGGCTAGATTATATAGAAAGTTTGTCAATACGAGGACACTTTTAGATTTAAAAACATCTAAGCAATATATAAATAAGCTGAATACCTTCCTCAGAAAAGAAAACGGTGTTTCCTGCAGCATCTGTTCCAACAGGTGTCCTGTAAAGCTACTGCAGACGTATGGAAAAAACTAAACAAGCTGCTAAATCAAACCACATCGTCGCCAGTTATCAAAGGTCTTGTTTTTCAGGGCCGCCACGTACATGGCACAGAACTTTCCCAAGAATTTAACAAATTTTTCGAAGAAGTTGTCAGCAGTTCTCCAAACCCTTAATCAACGATCTGCACAATACCTAGGAATAGCCGCACTAATTGTTTTGATCCGACAGATGTACGCGAGATATGTACTGAATTGAACTAGTTGAACAACAGCTAATCACGCGTTATTGACGACATCCAAATCTATTTCAATTCTATGTCAATTAATCACTTCTTCATTTTCTTTAGTCTCTCTCTCTCTTCATTACAAACTCATCTCTTTTCACTCCCTGCCCTTCCTGTGGTAAACTCCCCCGGTATTGCCCTCCCGTGCGCTTTTCTTTTGCCTTTACTTTGTACATGTGCATAGCAACTTTTGCCTCCCGATTATTGGCCGATCTTCCAGTGTGGATATGTGCCATCTTTTCAAAGGCTAACAACAACAGGCGAAGGTGACAACGAAGTTTTGGCTGTGTTCTCGGTGCCGCTCGCCGCTGTTCTCTTCTCTTGTGTGAATAAAGGCAAATATATACTTTCCCACAACATATTTGGTGGAAGTGCGGAATTCCCCTGCGCCTACCGACGAAGGACCTCCACAGCGGCCGCCAGCTGCCTTCGCTAACCATGACCCAAGACTCCTCCCAGCACCGGCCATGTCATCGCTCGTTCTTTCTCACACTCGTAACCATTTTCTGGCACCGAAAACATTGACGTTAACCACTGTACCCACATATACGAACGCGTGAATACATAACACCGCTGGGATCCGACCCTTACGCTCGGAAATGTCATCTTCTATATAAAAGACCCCGCCCGAGTCTGGTACGAAACTCAGGAAAATTATTTGACCAGCTGTGGCGTGTACGAACAGAAACTTCGCGAACTGTTTGGACGGCCGCTCGGCTGAACACTTGCCGCTAAGAGGGACCTTGCATCCCGAGCTCTAACTTCTACGGACTCCAATGTTTCGTCCATTCAGGACGTGTTGGCCCTCTGCCACAAAGTTGACAATAACATGCCTGAATCTGACAAAGTGGGCCACGTGTTGTGTATATATTCGCCGATGATGCCTTCAAATTGCTCGTCTACAAGAACTGCGCTACGGTCGACGGAGTTATTAAGGAATGTCGACGCTTCGAGGAAGCGAAAAGCAAGCGTATTAGTCGGCCGTACACACGCCTCCCCAACACGGCTGCGACGTCCTCATGTGAAGACCTGCTGCACTGGGAAACTCCAGCGCCTCCAGAAAATGTGACCCGCATCATTCGACGTGAACTCGAAGCTATGTCCCCTGCCCCACTGCATCTGCCCCACTGCCCCACTGAGAGGGCACGGCACTTGGCTGGAAAGCAACATGTCTAAGCATCCGCTACTGCTTTTGCAGATTTTGCTGTGGATTTTCACTGCTACAACAACCAGCAACGGTCAACGACTGGCCTTCTTCCGAGCGCCTCGTGACAATGACACCGTGGAATGCCTGATCTTCGATTACCGTACGTCATCTGTGACGTCATCACTCGACGCTGTACATAAGGAGCATCGCAGCGACCACTGCTTCAGAGGGCACGGCACTCGGCTGGCAAGCAGCATGTCTAAGCATCCGCTACTGCTTTTGCAGGCAAGTGTTCCGAGCAATACCATTGCTTATTGTAGTGACAACCGCTTCTTGATAGTCGTGCCGTGCCCCCGCAAGTGTTGTGAAATTTTGTGCGATTGCTGGTCAGTGCTCTTATTGCTTTTGTCGGGTGACGTTGAACAGAACCCCGGGCCAAAAGTGAATGAGAAGTTGGAAGAAATTCTTGAGAACCAAGCTGCGTTCGTGCGTAAGATGGATGACATCAAAGGTAAAATTGTTGCAGTGAGCGCAAAAACCGACAACTTGCAGGGCCTTCTTGATGCATTTGATGCGATGAATAACAGGATTTGTAAGCTAGAAGAAGTAGTCCAACAGCAGGCTGCAAAGCTTATCGATTATGAGAACCGAAGCCGACGTAACAATTTACTAGCACTTGGCGTCACTGAAACGGAAACAGAATCAAAACTGACGGTACTTGTTGTGGAAAATATATTTCAGAAAACTATGGGCGTGCAGGTTGACACAGTGGAGCGAATTCATCGCCTTGGTAAAGCCCAACCAGAGAAATGTCGACCAGTTATTCTTAAATTTTACGATTCCAGAGAAAAGGAGAGTCTGCTGAAAAAAGGCACAAAGCTGAAGGGAACTTCTTGGCGTATTAGCCCTGACTATGCCAAAGAAACTGTAGAAGTGCGCCGAAAACTATGGGACAGTGCGGCTGCAGACAGGGCTAAGAAGGCTAAGGTCTTTCTTGTTCATGATAAACTTCGCGTAAACAATGAAACCTATATCTGGGATCACAGCCGAAACGAACGATGTCTGCTGTCTACAGGCCGCGGAGATAAGGCTGATAATTCCAGACAGCACCAGTCAGATGAACCAGGCAGCCCAGCTCACCTTGATACCTCAATCAAGAGTGCGGCGTCGGACACATCGCAGATATAGCTACGCCTTTTAAGTCTCAACGCGCGAAGCATTGTAAATAAGACTACAGTATTAGAATACTTGCTCCTTTCACAAAGTCCGCATGTTGTAATAATAACATAAACCTGGTTGAATAACAATATATCTGCTGACTGCATTGTTCCTCCGGACTATATAATGTTTAGGAAAGACAGGGACACAAGTGGCGGGGGCGTTTGTATCATCGTAAAAAACTCTTTATCTGCAGTAATAATGGAATGCAATGTTGCTGAAACAGTTTGGTGCAAGATAAAGTTTTATAACGTTACTTACATTATCGGATCTGTGTACCGCGCACCCTCTGCTTCACCTGAGTTCCTAGATGAACTAGACACTTTTTTATGTGCGAATGTCAAAACGAACACGAGACTAATAATGACCGGCGATTTTAACCTACCACAAATTAATTGGCAACGGCTATGTTCTGTTGGTCCTGATTCGTGTAACGGAGAGAAACTATTAGAAATTTTATTCGCGTATAACCTAAAACAAATTGTGCAAGAAGATACAAGAATAACGCCAAATTCGCGGTGGTCATTATTGGACTTGGTGTTCCTGTCAAATAACATAAAAGAACACACTGTTAACGTTGAAGATGGTGTCTCTGACCACAAGATGATTGTTGTTGCCATACCACTTGCAACCAGTGAGTGCTCAAGGCCTTATATCCCTGTGCGCGTTAAAGATTATGGGCGAGCGGACGACACCTCCATTCTTGACTACCTGGAATCTGCCTTTGATGATTTTGAAACTGACTATGATTCCATAACGGTAGAAGAGTTGTGGCAGCAATTTAAGAAAATTATACAACACTGCGTTGACAGATATATATTCCAACTCGTGTTAAAAAGACGAAGCACCGAAGCCCCTGGATCACCAGGGACATAATTCATATGAAACGTAAAATAAAAAGACTACGTAAAAAGAAAAACGTATCCCAATTTTGCGACTTCGTGCTGAGCTGAAGCAAGCGCTGAAAGAAGCTAAAAAAAAGTGTTTCGATGAAACGCTGCGCCGCTTCCTCAAAACGTCGCCGCAAAAGTTCTGGCGATACTTTAGTGATAGGAAGGAGAGAATACAGGAGATTAAGCACGAAAATAAGATACTGATAAAGAAGCAGCATATAGTAGATTACTTTAATCACTTTTTCGAGTCGGTATTCACCGCAACCCAAGATGACATAGACCTTAGTTCAGAACACCTGTTGCCTAGCCAAATGAATGACGTCATAATTACGCAGGAGGGTGTATTTCAGCAGCTCCTCAATTTGAATGCTAAGAAGGCCAATGGACCAGACATCATACCAACCCAGTTTCTCCGAAGATATGCCGAGTGGGCGTCGAGATACCTTATACTTATTTTTCAAAAATCTTTGCACACTCATTGTGTACCACAAGATTGGCGTAATGCACTAGTAATTCCGGTGTTTAAAGGGGGAAACTGAGAACTTGTAAATAACTACCGCCCAATATCTCTTACATCGATTTCTTGTAAACTTATGGAACATATTATAGCGAAGCACATCTTTCATCACCTAGAAACAAACGGTTTACTTTACCCTCACCAACACGGATTCAGAGCAGGCCTTTCCACCACTACACAACTTGTAGAGACAATTCATGATTTTGCAATGACGATTGATGGGAAGCAGCAGATTGACGTAATCGCTGTAGACTTTGCCAAAGCTTTTGATAAAGTGCCGCACAATAAATTAGTTTTTAAACTGGAAAGAGCTGGAATTAATTTGAGTATTGTGAAATGGATTAAAGCTTATTTAACAAATCGTAACCAAGTGGTCAAAGTGGATGGTCATGTGTCCAGCCCACTAGCAGTGCTTTCAGGAGTTCAGCAGGGTTCTGTTCTGGGACCCTTGTTATTTTTAGTCTATATAATGAAATCTCTACTGTTCTGGAACCAAATGTGCGACTAAAGCTATTCGCAGATGACTGTTTAATTTATTCTACAGTTAGAAACAAGGACGACCAGCTTAGAATTAACAACTCTTTACAGGCTTTAAGCGAATGGTGCAAAAAATGGAACATGAAAATAAATTATTCGAAATCAACATACACGCACATTTCAACGAAGAAGTCTGTTCTTTTGTTCCCATATGTCATTGGTGACAAATGTTTGGTAAATGCAACTCAGTTTAAGTACCTAGGACCGACAATAACAGAAAACTTAAATTGGGGCACACATATAGAAGAGGTTTGTTCTAAAGCATACCAGAAGTTATATTTTCTGAGAAAAAATTTGGAGCATGCTACACGGGATGTAAGACTAATTGCATATTAAGCTTTTGTGAGGCCAGTCCTTGAGTATGCGTCAGTAGTATGGAGTCCTAAACAGAATTATTTAAAGAAACAATTAGAAAGAGTTCAGAGGTACGCAGTACGCTTTATTTGCTGCCGATATCGAAGGACAGACTCAGTTGCGGATATGCTCTCTTCCTGTAACCTGGATTTATTAGAAACACGACGACAAAAAAATCGGCTGAAGTTATTGTTCCAGATGCTCCAAGGACAGATAAATATTCAGAAGGAAACATACATACAAGCACCAGGCAAACGCAGTTCTAGAACAAATCATGGTCGGATAATTCAGCCTTACAACGCCCGCAGTGAAACTTTCAAACATTCCTTCTTCCCTCATGCAGTTGAAATGTGGAATGATTTGCCAATGAGTGTTGTGGAAAAGAGTGATGTGCATGAATTCGAACGATCTCTGGATAACCACCTGCTTGAAAGTACCATTTGATGCTTGACTGAATGATGTACCGTTTCATGCTGATGTGTTCAATGCTTGTGAATAGTGCTGTTTTTCTATGAAATTTTTATACCCTCTCTGTAAGGACCCTCACACGAGGGTTGATAGTATTGTTAAATAATAATAATAATAATAATAATCTACGTGATGGCGATAACGAATTGCCCAGCATCTCTCTCGTGCAAGCCGTCGTCCGTCAGGAGCTTGCAAACCTTGGTCTCCATTCGGTCTCCATTCGGTACGTCCTTCACCACCACCCGAAATCACTGCGATTGCTCCTGGACGACTTTCGTACTTCACTCCACGTCGACGTAACCCTAACGACTGGCGGACAACCGACGACAGGACCATTTGTTTCCTCTCCTACCGCACTGGTCCCATCTCCAGTCCCTGTCGCAATTATTGGTCCCGCCGTAGCACATACAGTCCTCTAAGCTCTCACCGCAACGACGAACAGCCCAGCCATTTCACGCCCCCTGCACCCCAGCACAGTGCTACCGTCGACGGCTAGATTCCCAGCTCCAGCCGCTCCCCATCCCCCTGCGTCTCGTTCGCTCCAACGCCTTCGCTCCTCTCCTGTCTCCTACGGACGCTCCCAAGCGGAAAACTAGACGCTGCAGTGTCTGGAGGTGATACTGCAGTACAGCCCCAGTCCCAAAATTCTCGCTTAGACCTTCGAGCACACCATAATTTCCTCGCCATTCATGTCGATGGAGGGCATGTGAGAGCCCTGATCGATGCGGGTGCGCACGTATCCGTCATGAGTTCAACCCTACGACGCCGCCTGAGAAAAGTACTAACCCCTGCACCCACAGCCGTTCTCCGCGTTGCCGACGGCGGAACGCCTCCTGTGGTTGGACTATGCACAGCCCGTGTGGACATATCCGGCCGCCATACATCCGTTCTATTATCTGTTCTGGACTAGTGCCTTCATGAAGTCCTTCTCGGCCTCGACTTCCTGTTCGAGCGTTCAGCCCTCATCAACTTCGCCACTAGTGTTGTAGTGTTGTTAGTTTGACCTTCCTCTTTCTGCGCAGTCGCCGTCCTCAGCTATACCTCGTCTTTGTGCTCTCGACTTTGTCCGTCTACCGCCTCAAGCCACAACTTACATTTCTTTCTCATCTGATCCCCCCTGTCCCTGGCGGTCACTACGTAGTCACTCCGGAAGTTGACCTCGCCGTCACGCGAAGCATTGCGCTTGTGCACACTGTCTTTACAATGTCGGCAACCCGAGCATACCTTCCGGTCCTGAATTTTGACTCGTCCATCCAACCGCTCCCGCAAGGCATCTCACTCGCCACGCTGTGCCCTGCTGCCGAATGTGTCACATCAATAGTGGACCGCTGCTTATCTTCCACTCATCAATGCCTGTTGCCTGCGGCCACACCAACAAAAAAACCAACGGACGACTACGCCGACATGATCGCTTCTGACCTACCGCTGTTGCAAGCTCACGATCTTAAGTGGCTCTTATTATCTTTTCGCGACATCTTCGACTTTGATGCCCGTGTTTTGGCTCGTACCTCTGTGGTGACGCATCCTACAAACACCGGTGATGCGGTGATGCCTCTCCTCTCCACAGACGTCCGTACCGAGTGTCCAGCGCTGAACGCACTGCCATTAATCAATAGGTGGACAAAAGATGCTCGCAAAAGACACCATCGAGCCCTCGTCAAGCCCTTGGGCTTCACTAGTCATCCTGGTAAAAAAGGAGGGCAGCTGGCGCTTCTGCGTTGATTACTGGCACCTCAACCACATCCGAAAAAAGTAAGTATATATCCCCTCCCGAGGATCGATGATGGATTAGATTGCCTCCACGGCGCCAAATATTTCTCTACAATTAGTCTTCTATCGATGTACTGGCAAATTGCCGCTGATGAAAAGAAGCGCGAAAAGAACGCCTTCGTGACTCCTGAGGGCTTATACCAGTTTAAAGTCATGCCGTTCGGACTCTGTAACACGCCGGCTACCTTTGAACGAATGATGGACTCCCTTCTTCGTGGCTTTGAGTGGTCTACCTGCTCCTGTTACCTAGACGGTGTTGTGGTTTTCTCGCCTACTTTTTCCACGCACCTCGAACGCGTCTCCATTATTCTGGCAGTGTTCCGTACCGCCGGACTCCCGCCCAACTCACTGAAATGCAAATTCCGTCGCCGCCAACTCACTATACTTGGACACCTTGTTGATGCTTCTGGTGTACGCCCAGATCCAGTCAAAATTCAAACCGTGAAGGACTTTCCTCTCCCAAGGTCGTCGATGTCGGCTTGTGTCCGTATTTTCACCGTTTTATCAAAGAATTCGCCGTCATCGCTCGTCCCCGCACCGACCTTCTTAAGAACAACACCCCCTTTATCTGAGGCCTTGCTCAAGAGAACTCATTTTCATCCCTCGTTTATTTGCTGACCACTCCGCCAATCTTAGCCCATTATGACCCATCGTCTCCCACAGAGGTTCGCACCGACGCCTCCGGATATGGGATCGGCGCCGTGCTAGCCCAACGTCAATAGGGTCAAGATAGAGTCATCGCTTATGCCAGCCGCCTACTTTCCGCCGCAGAGCAAAATTACTCCATTACTGAGCGCGAGTGTCTGGCCCTTGTCTGGGCAGCAGCTAAATGCAGACCCTACCTGTTCGGCCACTCATTCGCTGTTGTCAATGACCACCATGCTCTCTGTTGGCTGTCCTCAGTAAAAGATACCGCCCGTTGTCTTGGTCGCTGGGCATTGCGCCTCCAAGAATATTCATACGCCCCCATGAATATCCATACTCCGTCGTGCACAAGTAAGAGCGTCATCACCAGGACGCTGACAGTTTATCCCAATACCCTGTGGAGCCACCTTACCTAGAAGACGCTGAGACCCTGCCCTGCCTCATAGCTATCTCTCATCTCACCGATATCGCCAACGAAAAGCGCCACGACTCATCTTTGCGACCTATCTTTGATGGCCTCCGCTGTGCAAACCGATCTCCGTCTCTGAAACTTCGTGCTCCAGAATGGCATTTTGTATCGCCGCAACCTACGCTCCGATGGTCTTCCGCTGCTTCTCGTCATACCCCAACGTCTACGCTCTTCCGTCCTTGAAGAATTGCACGATCTGCCGACAGCCGGCCACCTTGGCGTGTCCCACACGTATGCTCGGATCCGTCACCGCTTCGTTTGGCTTGGTCTGTATCACTCCGTCAACCGTTACGTTGCCGCTCGTGACCTGTTTCAACGTCAGAAAAGACCCTCCACTTTGCCTGCCTGTCTTCTACAACCCATCGACGTACAGGCTCCGTCAAAAGTTCCCAGGCCACATGGTCCGCTTTTCATCGGTATATCCTGGCACTTAAGATTCCGATAGAGCTATCGAGGTTCTCAGATGGTAGAACGATCCTTCTTCTATCCGCTACAGATATTTTGAGCTTCGAGGGTAACTCAACAGCCCGACTATGCTGCTCAAAAGCAAACCCTGTGGCCTTGGAACTTTTGACGGACCCTGTACCTCCAGAACCTTTTCCCCGTGTTGGCCTCGACCTTCTTGGCCCTTTTCCCACGTCCCTCTCAGGCAACACGTGGGTCGCTGCCGCAACTGATTATACGACTCGGTACGCCATCACGCGTGCTTTGCCTACCAGCTGCGCGACCGATGTCACGATTTTCTTCTACAAGACGTCATTCTTCACCATGGCGCCTCTCGTTCACTGCTCACCGACCTCGGTCGTTATTTTCTGTCCAGAGTAGTTAATGACATTCTTCGTTCGTGTGCCACGCAGCACCAGCTCGCGACAGCTTACCATCCACAAACCAACGGGCTTACGGAAAGGTTCAACCGCACGCTCTCCCACATGTTATCTATGCACTTCTCGCCAAACCACCGAGACTGGGACGCAGCGCTATCTTATGTGTCGTTTGTGTATAACTCTTCATGGCATGACGCAACAGGCTATTCCCTTTTCTACGTTTTGTTTGGCAGGCACCCCACCTCGCTTTGGACACACTAATGCCGCCTTCTTCAATCCCCACCACTCCTTACGCTCGGGACGCCATCGCCCAGGCCACGCTGGCGCACCAAATATCCCGTAGTCGGCTCCATCTCTCTCAAGCATTCCAGAAGTCCGCCTACAACTGCCGTCAGCGGGCAGTCGAGTCTAACCCAGGATCACTCGTCCTTTTCCAGACACCGTCTCACAGCGTCGGTCTCTCCGAGAAGCTTCTTTCTCACTACCGTGGCCCTTACCGTGTGGTGCGCTGTGTCACCGACATGAACTATGAAATTACTCCCCTTGGGTCCTCGCCATCGTCCTCTGGCCCCGCCACCGACATCTTCTACGTATGCCGCCTTAAACCTTATCACGACGTTCATACGTCGCCACCCTCACGCCGAGACGGCGTTTCAGCAGCCGGGGGTCCTAAAGCGGGTAGACGACGACGACAATGAGCGATGGAACAAGTGGAAAACAGATGAAGACGACAACGAAGTTTTGGCTGTGTTCTCGGTGCCTCTTGCAGCTGTTCCCTTCGCTTGTGTATATAACTGTAAATATATTGTTTCCCGCAACGATATCTTCTGTATGCAAACGATACGAGCCTCTTGTTTAGGGGCGATAACGTTCCATTGCTCATTTCAAACATAGACAGTGTACGAGAAAAGGTGAAATCATGGAGCGTAGCAAATTCTTTGACAATCAATTGTAAGAAAACAAAAGTGGTACCTTTTCATTCCCGGCAGAGCGTTGTTACATCAGACTCTAGACTAAAAATAGACAACTCTATTATAGAGGTGGTAGACACAGTAAAAACACTAGGAGTTTTCATTAACAAGAACCTGAGCTGGGACCCTCACATAAGCTCCACTTTAACAAGTTTATCAAAATGCGTCGGAAAGCTCCCGAAATTTTGCTTCTTTTTACTCGTATGGATTAAATTAGTAATATAGAACACATTATTTATGTTGTATGTAAACTCCTGTTTCCTTGTCTGGGGCACTACTACTTAAACTAGGTTCATGGTTGAAAAACAGCGCACAAAAGACTAGACACAAGAGTAAAGGCGGCGACAGGACAAGCGCTGAACTCACAACTAAGGCTTTATTGCGAAAACCTGGGTATATAAGGAAGACATAATACATGAAAACAAAATTGAACAAACAAAACTATGACAATGATAAAACTAGCGTGCTCCCGAAGCCCAAAATCTGCCAAGAAACGTGATCTCGTTATCACTTAAAGCAACCGAAGGTTTGCTATCATTGTCATAGTTTTGTTTGTTCAATTTGTTTTCATGTATTATGCCTTCCTTATATACCCAGGTTTTCGCAATAAAGCCTTAGTTGTGAGTTCAGCGCTTGTCCTGTCGTCGCCTTTACTCTTGTGTGTAGTCTTTTGTGCGCTGTTTTTCAACCATGAACCTATACCAACTCGCCCAACTCAACTTTCTACTTAAACTAGCCTGCACAAGAAATACATGATGCAAAAGAAAGCAGTACGTTACATAGCAAAATGCTGAGTACCTCGCACATACCGACGAACTGTTTAAGCGATTCAAAATTATGCCGGTTCATAACCTCTAAGCATTTTTTTAGCCATAAGATATAAAAAAAATCCATTTCTCACTGTGACCACTTCTTGATAGCAATGTCATCCCTCGAGCCAAACTCAACGCTATACTCATTTTGAAAACACGAACATTGAAACACTCCCTTTTGCGGTACAGAACATGGTCGACAGATAATGCGTCATGCAGTTCCTAGATTATTCAATAAATTCATCTTTGAACGTTCTCTTGAAACATGCAGTTCACAAACTCTAAAAGAGTATTTTTGTATGCCGCTGCATTGCCTTTGTGTCAAAATGTGTCACGTAAGACATTTGCATATTTGTTAACACCTTTGCTCTGCGTATTAATCAGCATGTACCAAGAGTTCACATCGGTGCTTCTCAGTTTCTTGTATCATATTCTGTTATGTATTGTGCATGGATTTTTCATTTATTTATTTCTTTAACTTTTGTCCTTGCTGTGCACCCTAAAGGGGGGCTCAGGCTCCCTCAAGCGAAAATCGTTCGCTTTTTGCCTGAGCTTTCCCACATCATAATGCTGTAAATAAATCTGTCTTGACATTACAGTAACAATAAATGACTTCCTATCAGGTATCCAATCTGTAGGCCTGGCGTTCCACAGGGAAGCAATCTAGGTCGCTGTCTCTTTTGCCCTGCCGCTGTGGCTCAGTGGTTACGGCGCTCGGTTACTGGCCCGAAAGACGCGGGTTCGATCCCAAGCGCGACGGCCGAATTTCGATGGAGGCGAAATTCTAGAGGCCCGTGTACTGTGCGATGTCAGTGCACGTTAAAGAACCCCAGGTGGTCGAAATTTCTGGAGCCCTTCACTACGGCGTCCCTCATAGCCTGACTTGCTTTGGGACGGTAAACCCCAATAAACCAAGCTTTCTCTTTAATATATACATCCATGACATTGTGCATGCAACTCCCCCCGTCAAATTTATCATCCATTCTGACGACACCAGTATTTATCTTGCCAGAGATAATATAGCTGAACTGATAGACGCAGCAAACAATGCGCTCAATCAAACAGAAAACTGGAGGAATAAAAACGCGTTACGGACTAAGACAGCAGACTAAAGTCATAACTTTCGAGAGAAAACAAAGCCAATTTTGTCAACATTACTAAACTCCTTCAGCCTGTGCCCCTAGAAATGGTTTGGTTTGTTTTATGAGCGTATAACGTCCCAAAGCTACAAGGGCCATGAGGGACGCCACAGTGAAGGGCTCCGGAAATTTCGACCACCTGGAGTTCTTTAACGTGCACTCATATCACACAGTACACTGGCCTCTAAAATCTTGCCTCCACCGAAATTCGACCCCCACGGCCTGGATCGAACCCACATCTTGCCGGTTGAGCGCCATAACCACTGAGACACACGGTGAGGGGTTCTTAGAAGTCTATCGTCATTTAAAATATTAGGCGCAATATTTAATGAAAAATTTTCATGGGGTGACCATGGTAGCTTCGTAGTAAAGAAATTCTCACATATTATTGGCCTTCTTTATAGGAGCCTTGAGTAACTACCACAAAATCTAATGCTAATGCTGTGTCATTCATTGTTCCAATCTCGTCTCAGATGTAGCCTTCAACTTGGGGTGCAACAACAGCAGGAAATCTTCAGGAACTAGTGTTAAAGAAAAAAAAATCAAAAATCCTTCAAAGCGTTTGAGAAGCCTAACACACGAAACAGTTTTCTTGAAGCGAAGTATACTTCCAATTACAAAGTATTGCGACCACCGCTTGAGCAAGATTATGAAAAACGAGGTATCAAACAATACATCTTTGGTTTCAATATTAGCTGGGCTAGAAAAACGGCATTCAGAGTACAGTGCAAGAAATATTGAGCCGTCGAGCGTAAAAACTTAGAGAATTTTGTATGTTGATCAAAAAATAAACTACCTCGACTTCTTAACAACCTCGCACAAAACAGTATTATTGTTCCCAGTGCTACACGCCAGAACCTGTTCGAGTGCTATTTGCATTTATCCTGGACCTCTTCTTTCGTTAACTGTTGGTTTGGTTTGGTTTGGTTTGGTTTATTAGGGTTTAACGTCCCAAAGCGACTCAGGCTATGAGGGACGCCGTAGTGAAGGGCTCCGGAAATTTCGACCACCTGGGGATCTTTAACGTGAACTAACATCGCGCAGTACACAGGCCTCTAGAATTTCGCCTTCATTGAAATTCGGCCGCCGCTGCCGGGATCGAACTCGCGTCTTTCGGGTCAGCAGCCGAGCGCCGTAACCACTGAGCCACCGCGGCGGGGCTGTGACCTGTTGGACCGACTTTTCTTCAACTTGACATGATTGTGAGCTTCTTCCTGCTTGTTTTCACTGCACTCTTGTTGGTGCGCTGATGACTGTAGACTGAATCTGTGTTTTTGCTCGTGCTGAGATGCACATGTGATATGTGCTACGCCCACAGGCCAGACTACTGCACTGCTGCCAAAGTGGGGGCCTTGTCAAGCTGTGAAACGGCACCTTCTATTCCGGCTCCACGGCATCACTTGTACCATGATGGCAAATAAAATTAATTGAATTAAGAGGGCATTGAAAAACCCCAACACATAAAGACACCTAGCACTGGTGTGTGCGTCTTGTCTTCTTGTTGGTCTGTGTGTGTTTGTGCTGTTGAACCATCATTATGAACCTAGCACATATTTGAGCGGAGGGAGATACAGATGTCCGGCGACACCCTGGCGGGACAAGAACCGCTCATGCAGCAACTTCGTCGAATAGCCACGGCTGGTGGAGTCCTCGAAGGAGGGAGCCACTAACCCGTCCTCCACTCGAACGAGATCAATAATCTCGTTGGTTTCTCCTCGTCCTCCTGATCAAGCATTACGTACTCGGTGTAAACAAATATTTATTTTATTTATTTATTCATTGATAGTTTTATACTTTATTTATTGATACTTTGATCTTTATTGATATTTATTTATAGAGTCGGCAAGGCAGGCAGCACCCATGGGATGCATTCGCAGCTAAACCCGTTCGTCTTTTTTATGCAGGTCCTTGCTTCGTGCATCGACCCTGTTTCAGTTCAGCTCGCCGGCAGCGAATGTGCTGCTTCTTGGAACAAACGATATCAGCATGTGCCAGAGACAGTTGTTTTACCCGCCAACGTCGGATTTTGCAACGACACTGACGGCCATTGTCCTCAACTTTTTCGACGGCCAGCACGGGCTATCTCCGAGTAACATCGGCATCATCGGGTCCTTCGGGAACCGCTCCCGAGGTTTTCTTTGCCAGTGGGCAAGGCAGCACCCGTGGGATGCAGTCGCAGCTAAATCAGTTCGTCTTTTTTATGCAGGTCCTTGCTTCGTGCATCGACCCTGTTTCCGTTCAGCTCGCCGGCAGCGAATTGCTGCTTCTTGGAACAAACGATATCAGCATGTGCCAGAGACAGTGGTTTCCCCGCCAACGCCGGATTTTGCAGCGACACCGACGGCCATTGTCCTCAACTTTTTCGACGGCCGCACGGGCTATCCCCGAGTAACTTCGGCATCATCGGGTCCTTCGGGAACCGCTCCCGAGGTTTTCTTTGCCAGTGGGCAAGGCAGCACCCGTGGGATGCAGTCGCAGCTAAACCCGTTCGTCTTTTTTATGCAGGTCCTTGCTTCGTGCATATATTGTGTCTAGCGGCACAGTCACGTGGCTACCGGACAGTATAAAACCGGCTACCAGTACTCTTCTCTTCAGTGGGTCCGACAGCGGCATGGCGAGCAGTTGGTTGCAGTTTGTCTACACCGTTTTGCTGATTGCCGCATTCATCGACACCTTCGAACAGCAGTTTTCCGCCCCAGTCGTCAATTATCTTCATCTGCACACCTTTCCCTGCGCACAAGCTGCTGTCTTCCTTTGTGACGGTGCAACGTGCATCTCGACGCAATGGAATTCATCTTCACGCGACCACTTTACCACTGTCACCTGGCTGAACAATACATAGATTGTGTGTGGCGGCACAGTCACGTGGGTACCGGACAGTATAAAACCGGCTACCAGCACTCTTCCCTTCAGTGGGTCCGACAGCGGCATGGCGAGCAGTTGGTTGAAGTTTGTCTACTCTGTTTTGCAGATTGCCGCATTCACCGACAGCTTCGACCAACAGTTTTCAGCCCTAGTCCTCAATTATCTTCATCTGCGCAAATGTTTGTGCGCACAAGCTGCTGTCATCCTTTGTGACAGTTGAACGTGCATCTCGACGCAATGGAATCCATCTTCACGCGACCACTTTAGGACTGTCGCCTAGCTGAACAATGCATACATTGTGCCTCGCGGCAAAGTCGCGAGGCTACCGTACAGTATAAAACCGGCGACGAGCACTCTTTTCTTCAGTGGGTCCAACAGCGGCATGGCGAGCAGTTGGTTGAAGTTTGTCTTCTCTGTTTGGAGATTCCCGCATTCATCAACACCTTCGACGAACAGTTTTCAGCCCCAGTCGTCAATTATCTTCGTCTGCGCACATTTCCCTGCGCGCAAGCTGCTGTCTTACTTTGTGACGGTGCAACATGCATCTGGACGCAATGGAATTCATCTTCACGCGACCACTTTACCACAGTCACCTAACTGAACAATGCATAGCTTGTGTCTGGCGGCACAGTCACGTGGGTACCGGACAGTATAAAACCGGCTACGAGCACTCTTCTCTTCAGTGGATCCAATAGCGGCATGGCGAGCAGTTGCTTGAAGTTTGTCTGCTCTGTTTTGCAGATTGCGGCATTCATCGACACCTTCGACGAAGTTTTCTGCCCCAGTCGTCAATTGTCTTCATCTGCGCACATTTTTCTGCGCACAAGCTGCTGTCTTACTTTGTGACGGTGCAACATGCATCTGGACGCAATGGAATTCATCTTCACGCGACCTCTTTACCACAGTCACCTAACTGAACAATGCATAGCTTGTGTCTGGCGGCACAGTCACGTGGGTACCGGACAGTATAAAACCGGCTACCAGCACTCTTCCCTTCTGTGGGTTCGACAGCGGCATAGCGAGCAGTTGGTTGAAGTTTGTCTATCCTGTTTTGCAGATTGCCGCATTCATCGACACCTTCGACCAACAGTTTTCCGCCCCAGTCCTCAATTATGTTCATCTGCGCAAATTTTTCTCCGCACAAGCTGCTGTCATCCTTTGCGACGGTGCAACATGCATCTCGACGCAATGGAATTCATCTTCACGCGACCAATTTACTACTGTCACCTGGCTGAACAATGCATAGATTGTGCCTGGCAGCACAGTCGCGAGGCTACCGGACAGTATACAACCGGCTACCAGTACTCTTCTCTTCAGTGGGTCCGACGGCGACCTGGCAAACAGTTGGTTGATGTTTGTCTACTCTGTTTTGCAGAATGCCGCATTCATCGACACATGTGACCAGCAGTTTTCCGTCCCAGTCGTCAATTATCTTCTTCTGCGCACATTTCCGTGCGTAAAAGCTGCGATCTTCCTTTGTGGCGGTGCAATGTGCATCTCGACGCAATGGAATTTATCTTCACGTGACCGCTTTACTACTGTCACCTGGCTGAACAATGCATAGATTGTGTCTGGGGGCACAGTCACATAGGTACCGGACAGTATAAAACCGGCTACCAGCAGTCTTCCTTTCACTGGGTCCGACAGCGGGATGGCGAGCAGTTGGTTGAAGTTTGTCTACTCTGTTTTGCAGATTGCCACATTCATCGACATCTTCGAACAACAGTTTTCCGCCCCAATCGTCAATTATCTTTTTCTGCGAACATTACCCTGTGCACAAGCTGCTGTCTTCCTTTGCGACGGTGCAACGTGCATCTCGAACCAATGGAATTCATCTTCCCGCGACCACTTTAAAACTGTCGCCTTGCTGAACAATGCATAGATTGTGTCTGGGGGCACAGTCACATAGGTACCGGACAGTATAAAACCGGCTACCAGCAGTCTTCCCTTCACTGGGTCCGACAGCGGGATGGGGAGCAGTTGGTTGAAGTTTGTCTACTCTGTTTTGCAGATTGCCATATTCATCGACACCTTCGAACAACAGTTTTCCGCCCCAATCGTCAATTATCTTTTTCTGCACACATTACCTTGTGCACAAGCTGCTGTCTTCCTTTGCGACGGGGCAACGTGCATCTCGACGCAATGGAATTCATCTTCACGCGACCACTTTACCACTGTTACCTGGCTGAACAATACATAGATTGTGTCTGGCGGCACAGTCACGTGGGTACCAGACAGTACAAAACCGGCTACCAGCACTCTTCCCTTCAGTGGGTCCGACAGCGGCATGGTGATCAGTTGGTTGAAGTTTGTCTACTCTGTTTTGCAGACTCCCGCATTCACCGACACCTTCGACCAAATATTTCGGCCCTAGTCCTCAATTATCTTCATCTGCGCAAATTTTTGTGCGCACAAGCTGCTGTCATCCTTTATGACGGTGGAACGTGCATCTCGAGGCAATGGAATTTATCTTCACGCGACCACTTTAGGACTGTCGCCTAGCTGAACAATGCATACATTGTGCCTCGCGGCACAGTCGCGAGGTTACCGTACAGCATAAAACCGACTACCAGTACTCTTCTCTTCAGTGGGTCCGACAGCGGCATGGCGAGCAGTTGGTTGATGTTTGTCTACTCTGTTTTGCAGACTGCCGCATTCATCGACACCTTCAAACCACAGTTTTCCGTCCCACTCGTCAATTATCTTCGTCTGCGCATCATTTCCCTGCGCACAAGCTGCTGCCTTCCTTTGTGACGGTGCAACGTGCATCTCGACGCAATGGCATTCATCTTCACGCGACCACTTTACCACAGTCACCTGACTGAACAATGCATAGATTCTGTCTAGCGGCACAGTCACGTGGGTACCGGACAGTAAAAAACCGGCTACGAGCACTCTTCTCTTCAGTGGGTCCAACAGCGGCATGGCGAGCAGTTGGTTGAAGTTTGTCTGCCCTGTTTTGCAGATTGCGGCATTCATCGACACCTTCGACGAAGTTTTCCGCCCCAGTCGCCAATTATCTTCATTTGCACACATTTTTCTGCGCACAAGCTGCTGTCATCCTTTGTGACGGTGCAACATGCATCTCGACGCAATGGAATTCATCTTCACGCGACCACTTTACTACTGTCACCTGGCTGAACAATGCATAGATTGTGCCTGGCGGCACACTCGCGAGGCTACCAGACAGTATACAACCGGCTACCAGTACTCTTCTCTTCAGTGGGTCCTACAGCGAAATGGCGAGCAGTTGATTGATGTTTGTCTACTCTGTTTTGCAGAATCCGCATTAATCGACACATTTGACCAACAGTTTTCCGTCCCAGTCGTCAATTATCTTCGTCTGCGCACATTTCCCTGCGCACAAGCTGCTGTCTTCCTTTGCGACGGTGCAACGTGCATCTCGATGCAATGGAATTCTTCACGCGACCACTTTACGACTGTCACCTGGCTGAACAATGAATAAATTGTGTCTGGCGGCACAGTCGCGAGGCTACGGTACAGCATAAAACCGGCTACCAGTACTCTTCTCTTTATTGGGTCCGACAGCGGCATGGCGAGCAGTTGGCTGCAGTTTGTCTACTCTGTTTTGCAGATTGCCACATTCATCGACACCTTCGAACAACAGTTTTCCGCCTCAACCGTCAATTATGTTTTTCTGCGCACATTACTCTGTGCACAAGCTGCTGTCTTCCTTTGCGACGGTGCAACGTGCATCTGGACGCAATGGAATTCATCTTCACGCCACCACTTTACCACTGTCACCTGGCTGAACAATGCATACATTGTGCCTCGCGGCACAGACGCGAGGCTACCGTACAGCATAAAACCGGCTACCAGTACTCTTCCCTTCAGTGGGTCCGACCGCGGCATGGGGAGCAGTTGGTTGAAGTTTGTCTACTCTGTTTTGCATATTCCCGCATTCATCGACACCTTCGACGAACAGTTTTCCGCCCGAGTCGTCGATTATCTTCATCTGCGCTCATTTTTTCTGCGCACAAGCTGCTGTCATCCTTTGTGACGGTGCAACATGTATCTCGACGCAATGGAATTCATCTTCACGCGACCACTTTAAAATGTCGCCTAGCTGAACAATGCATAGATTGTGTCTGGGCGCACAGTCACATGGGCACCGGACAGTATAAAACCGGCTACCAGCAGTCGTCCCTTCACTGGGTCCGAAAGCGGGATGGCGAGCAGTTGGTTGAAGTTTGTCTACTCTGTTTTGCAGATTGCCACATTCATCGACACCTTCGAACAACAGTTTTCCGCCCCAATCGTCAATTATCTTTTTCTGCGCACATTACTCTGTGCACAAGCTGCTGTCTTCCTTTGCGACGGTGCAACGTGCATCTCGACGCAATGGAATTCATCTTCACGCGACCACTTTAGGACTGTCGCCTAGCTGAACAATGCATACATTGTGTCTGGGGGCACAGTCACATAGGTACCGGACATTACAAAACCGGCTACCAGCAGTCTACCCTTCACTGGGTCCGACAGCGGGATGGCGAGCAGTTGGTTGAAGTTTGTCTACTCTGTTTTGCAGATTGCCACATTCATCGACACCTTCGAACAACAGTTTTCCGCCCCAATCGTCAGTTATCTTTTTCTGCGCACATTACTCTGTTCACGAGCTGCTGTCTTCCTTTGCGACGGGGCAACGTGCATCTCGACGCAGTGGAATTCATCTTCACGCGAGCACTTTACCACTGTTACCTGGCTGAACAATACATAGATTGTGCCTGGCGGCACACTCGCGAGGCTACCAGACAGTATACAACCGGCTACCAGCACTCTTCCCTTCAGTGGGTCCGACAGCGGCATGGTGATCAGTTGGTTGAAGTTTGTCTACTCTGTTTTGCAGACTGCCGCATTCATAGACACCTTCAAACCACAGTTTTCCGTCCCACTCGTCAATTATCTTCGTCTGCGCATCATTTCCCTGCGCACAAGCTGCTGCCTTCCTTTGTGACGGTGCAACGTGCATCTCGACGCAATGGCATTCATCTTCACGCGACCACTTTACCACAGTCACCTGACTGAACAATGCATAGATTCTGTCTGGCGGCACAGTCACGTGGGTACCGGACAGTAAAAAACCGGCTACGAGCACTCTTCTCTTCAGTGGGTCCAACAGCGGCATGGCGAGCAGTTGGTTGAAGTTTGTCTGCTCTGTTTTGCAGATTGCGGCATTCATCGACACCTTCGACGAAGTTTTCCGCCCCAGTCGCCAATTATCTTCATCTGCGCACATTTTTCTGCGCACAAGCTGCTGTCATCCTTTGCGACGGTGCAACATGCATCTCGACGCAATGGAATTCATCTTCACGCGACCACTTTACTACTGTCACCTGGCTGAACAATGCATAGATTGTGCCTGGCGGCACACTCGCGAGGCTACCAGACAGTATAACACCGGCTACCAGTACTCTTCTCTTCAGTGGGTCCTACAGCGAAATGGCGAGCAGTTGATTGATGTTTGTCTACTCTGTTTTGCAGAATCCGCATTAATCGACACATTTGACCAACAGTTTTCCGTCCCAGTCGTCAATTATCTTCGTCTGCGCACATTTCCCTGCGCACAAGCTGCTGTCTTCCTTTGCGACGGTGCAACGTGCAATTCGATGCAATGGAATTCTTCACGCGACCACTTTACGACTGTCACCTGGCTGAACAATGAATAAATTGTGTCTGGCGGCACAGTCGCGAGGCTACGGTACAGCATAAAACCGGCTACCAGTACTCTTCTCTTTATTGTGTCCGACAGCGGCATGGCGAGCAGTTGGCTGCAGTTTGTCTACTCTGTTTTGCAGATTGCCACATTCATCGACACCTTCGAACAACAGTTTTCCCCCTCAATCGTCAATTATGTTTTTCTGCGCACATTACTCTGTGCACAAGCTGCTGTCTTCCTTTGCGACGGTGCAACGTGCATCTGGACGCAATGGAATTCATCTTCACGCCACCACTTTACCACTGTCACCTGGCTGAACAATGCATACATTGTGCCTCGCGGCACAGACGCGAGGCTACCGTACAGCATAAAACCGGCTACCAGTACTCTTCCCTTCAGTGGGTCCGACCGCGGCATGGGGAGCCGTTGGTTGAAGTTTGTCTACTCTGTTTTGCACATTCCCGCATTCATCGACACCTTCGACGAACAGTTTTCCGCCCGAGTCGTCGATTATCATCTGCGCTCATTTTTTCTGCGCACAAGCTGCTGTCATCCTTTGTGACGGTGCAACATGTATCTCGACGCAATGGAATTCATCTTCACGCGACCACTTTAAAATGTCGCCTAGCTGAACAATGCATAGATTGTGTCTGGGCGCACAGTCACATGGGCACCGGACAGTATAAAACCGGCTACCAGCAGTCGTCCCTTTACTGGGTCCGAAAGCGGGATGGCGAGCAGTTGGTTGAAGTTTGTCTACTCTGTTTTGCAGATTGCCACATTCATCGACACCTTCGAACAACAGTTTTCCGCCCCAATCGTCAGTTATCTTTTTCTGCGCACATTACTCTGTTCACGAGCTGCTGTCTTCCTTTGCGACGGGGCAACGTGCATCTCGACGCAATGGAATTTATCTTCACGCGAGCACTTTACCACTGTTACCTGGCTGAACAATACATAGATTGTGTCTGGCGGCACAGTCACGTGGGTACCAGACAGTACAAAACCGGCTACCGGCACTCTTCCCTTCAGTGGGTCCGACAGCGGCATGGCGATCAGTTGGTTGAAGTTTGTCTACTCTGTTTTGCAGACTGCCGCATTCACCGACACCTTCGACCAAATTTTTCGGCCCTAGTCCTCAATTATCTTCATCTGCGCAAATTTTTGTGCGCTGAAGCTGCTGTCATCCTTTGCGACTGTGGAACGTGCATCTCGACGCAATGGCATTCATCTTCACGCGACCACTTTAGGACTGTCGCCTAGCTGACCAATGCATACATTGTGCCTCGCGGCACAGTCGCGAGGTTACCGTACAGCATAAAACCAACTACCAGCACTCTTCTCTTCAGTGGGTCCGACAGCGGCATGGCGAGCAGTTGGTTGATGTTTGTCTACTCTGGTTTGCAGATTGCCGCATTCATCGACACCTTCAAAGCACATTTTTCCGTCCCACACGTCAATTATCTTCGTCTGCGCACATTTCCCTGCGCACAAGCTGCTGCCTTCCTTTGTGACGGTGCAACGTGCATCTCGACGCAATGGCATTCATCTTCACGCGACCACTTTACCACTGTCACCTGGCTGAACAATGCATACATTGTGCCTCGCGGCACAGACGCGAGGCTACCGTACAGCATAAAACCGGCTACCAGTACTCTACCCTTCAGTGGGTCCGACAGCGGCACGGCGAGCAGTTGGTTGAAGTTTGTCTACTCTGTTTTGCAGATTCACGCATTCATCGACACCTTCGACCAAGAGTTTTCGGCCCTAGTCGTCAATTATCTTTTTCTGCACACATTACCCTGTGACAAGCTGCTGTCTTCCTTTGCGACGGTGCTACGTGCATCTGGAACCAATGGAATTCATCTTCACGCGACCACTTTAAAACTGTCGCCTAGCTGAACAATGCATAGATTGTGTCTGGGGGCACAGTCACATAGGTACCGGACAGTATAAAACCGGCTACCAGCAGTCTTCCCTTCACTGGGTCCGACAGCGGGATGGGGAGCAGTTGGTTGAAGTTTGTCTACTCTGTTTTGCAGATTGCCATATTCATCGACACCTTCGAACAACAGTTTTCCGCCCCAATCGTCAATTATCTTTTTCTGCACACATTACCTTGTGCACAAGCTGCTGTCTTCCTTTGCGACGGGGCAACGTGCATCTCGACGCAATGGAATTCATCTTCACGCGACCACTTTACCACTGTTACCTGGCTGAACAATACATAGATTGTGTCTGGCGGCACAGTCACGTGGGTACCAGACAGTACAAAACCGGCTACCAGCACTCTTCCCTTCAGTGGGTCCGACAGCGGCATGGTGATCAGTTGGTTGAAGTTTGTCTACTCTGTTTTGCAGACTCCCGCATTCACCGACACCTTCGACCAAATTTTTCGGCCCTAGTCCTCAATTATCTTCATCTGCGCAAATTTTTGTGCGCACAAGCTGCTGTCATCCTTTATGACGGTGGAACGTGCATCTCGAGGCCATGGAATTTATCTTCACGCGACCACTTTAGGACTGTCGCCTAGCTGAACAATGCATACATTGTGCCTCGCGGCACAGTCGCGAGGTTACCGTACAGCATAAAACCGACTACCAGTACTCTTCTCTTCAGTGGGTCCGACAGCGGCATGGCGAGCAGTTGGTTGATGTTTGTCTACTCTGTTTTGCAGACTGCCGCATTCATCGACACCTTCAAACCACAGTTTTCCGTCCCACTCGTCAATTATCTTCGTCTGCGCATCATTTCCCTGCGCACAAGCTGCTGCCTTCCTTTGTGACGGTGCAACGTGCATCTCGACGCAATGGCATTCATCTTCACGCGACCACTTTACCACAGTCACCTGACTGAACAATGCATAGATTCTGTCTGGCGGCACAGTCACCTGGGTACCGGACAGTAAAAAACCGGCTACGAGCACGCTTCTCTTCAGTGGGTCCAACAGCGGCATGGCGAGCAGTTGGTTGAAGTTTGTCTGCCCTGTTTTGCAGATTGCGGCATTCATCGACACCTTCGACGAAGTTTTCCGCCCCAGTCGCCAATTATCTTCATCTGCGCACATTTTTCTGCGCACAAGCTGCTGTCATCCTTTGTGACGGTGCAACATGCATCTCGACGCAATGGAATTCATCTTCACGCGACCACTTTACTACTGTCACCTGGCTGAACAATGCATAGATTGTGCCTGGCGGCACACTCGCGAGGCTACCAGACAGTATACAACCGGCTACCAGTACTCTTCTCTTCAGTGGGTCCTACAGCGAAATGGCGAGCAGTTGATTGATGTTTGTCTACTCTGTTTTGCAGAATCCGCATTAATCGACACATTTGACCAACAGTTTTCCGTCCCAGTCGTCAATTATCTTCGTCTGCGCACATTTCCCTGCGCACAAGCTGCTGTCTTCCTTTGCGACGGTGCAACGTGCATCTCGACGCAATGGAATTCTTCACGCGACCACTTTACGACTGTCACCTGGCTGAACAATGAATAAATTGTGTCTGGCGGCACAGTCGCGAGGCTACGGTACAGCATAAAACCGGCTACCAGTACTCTTCTCTTTATTGGGTCCGACAGCGGCATGGCGAGCAGTTGGCTGCAGTTTGTCTACTCTGTTTTGCAGATTGCCACATTCATCAACACCTTCGAACAACAGTTTTCCGCCTCAATCGTCAATTATGTTTTTCTGCGCACATTACTCTGTGCACAAGCTGCTGTCTTCCTTTGCGACGGTGCAACGTGCATCTGGACGCAATGGAATTCATCTTCACGCCACCACTTTACCACTGTCACCTGGCTGAACAATGCATACATTGTGCCTCACGGCACAGACGCGAGGCTACCGTACAGCATAAAACCGGCTACCAGTACTCTTCCCTTCAGTGGGTCCGACCGCGGCATGGGGAGCAGTTGGTTGAAGTTTGTCTACTCTGTTTTGCATATTCCCGCATTCATCAACACCTTCGACGAACAGTTTTCCGCCCGAGTCGTCGATTATCTTCATCTGCGCTCATTTTTTCTGCGCACAAGCTGCTGTCATCCTTTGTGACGGTGCAACATGTATCTCGACGCAATGGAATTCATCTTCACGTGACCACTTTAAAATGTCGCCTAGCTGAACAATGCATAGATTGTGTCTGGGCGCACAGTCACATGGGCACCGGACAGTATAAAACCGGCTACCAGCAGTCGTCCCTTCACTGGGTCCGAAAGCGGGATGGCGAGCAGTTGGTTGAAGTTTGTCTACTCTGTTTTGCAGATTGCCACATTCATCGACACCTTCGAACAACAGTTTTCCGCCCCAATCGTCAGTTATCTTTTTCTGCGCACATTACTCTGTTCACGAGCTGCTGTCTTCCTTTGCGACGGGGCAACGTGCATCTCGACGCAATGGAATTTATCTTCACGCGAGCACTTTACCACTGTTACCTGGCTGAACAATACATAGATTGTGTCTGGCGGCACAGTCACGTGGGTACCAGACAGTACAAAACCGGCTACCAGCACTCTTCCCTTCAGTGGGTCCGACAGCGGCATGGCGATCAGTTGGTTGAAGTTTGTCTACTCTGTTTTGCAGACTGCCGCATTCACCGACACCTTCGACCAAATTTTTCGGCCCTAGTCCTCAATTATCTTTATCTGCGCAAATTTTTGTGCGCACAAGCTGCTGTCATCCTTTGTGACTGTAGAACGTGCATCTCGAGGCAATGGAATTCATCTTCACGCGACCACTTTAGGACTGTCGCCTAGCTGAACAATGCATACATTGTGCCTCGCGGCACAGTCGCGAGGTTACCGTACAGCATAAAACCGGCTACCAGTACTCTTCTCTTCTGTGGGTTCGACAGCGGCATGGCGAGCAGTTGGTTGAAGTTTGAATGCTCTGTTTTGCAGATTGCCGCATTCATCGACACCTTCGACCAACAGCTTTCCGCCCCAGTCCTCAATAATGTTCATCTGCGCAAATTTTTCTCCGCACAAGCTGCTGTCATCCTTTGCGACGGTGCAACATGCATCTCGACGCAATGGAATTCATCTTCACGCGACCACTTTACTACTGTCACCTGGGTGAACAATGCATAGATTTTGCCTGGCGGCACAGTCGCGAGGCTACCGGACAGTATGCAACCGGCTACCAGTACTCTTCTCTTCAGTGGGTCCGACAGCGACCTGGCAAAGAGTTGGTTGATGTTTGTCTACTCTGTTTTGCAAAATGCCGCATTTAAGGACACATGCGACCAGCAGTTTTCCGCCCCAGTCGTCAATTGTCTTCATCTGCGCACATTTTTCTGCGCACAAGCTGCTGTCATCCTTTGTGACGGTGCAACATGCATCTCGACGCAATGGAATTCATCTTCACGCGACCACTTTACTACTGTCACCTGGCTGAACAATGCATAGATTGTGCCTGGCGGCACACTCGCGAGGCTACCAGACAGTATACAACCGGCTACCAGTACTCTTCTCTTCAGTGGGTCCTACAGCGAAATGGCGAGCAGTTGATTGATGTCTGTCTACTCTGTTTTGCAGAATGCCGCATTCCTCGACACATTTGACCAACAGTTTTCCGTCCCAGGCGTCAATTATCTTCGTCTGCGCACATTTCGCTGCGCACAAGCTGCTGTCTTCCTTTGCGACGGTGCAACATGCATCTCGAAGCAATGGAATTCATCTTCACGCGACCACTTTACTACTGTCGCCTGGCTGAACAATGCAAAGATTGTGCCTGTCGGCACAGTCGCGAGGCTACCGGACAGTATACAACCTGCCACCAGTACTCTTCTCTTCAGTGGGTCCGACAGCGACCTGGCAAACGGTTGATGTTTGTCACTCTGTTTTGCAGAATGCGGCATTCATGGACACATGCGACCAGCAGTTTTCGGTCCCAGTCGTCAAATATCTTCTTCTGCGCACATTTCCCTGCGTAAAAGCTGCGATCTTCCTTTGTGGCGGTGCAACGTGCATCTCGACGCAATGGAATTCATCTTCACGCGACCACTTTACGACTGGCGCCTTGCTGAACAATGCATAGATTGTGCCTCGCGACACACTCGCGAGGCTACCATACAGCATAAAACCGGCTACCAGTACTCTTCTCTTCATTGGGTCCGACAGCGGCATAGCGAGCAGTTGGGTGGAGTTTGTCTACTCTGTTTTTCAGATTGCCACATTCATCGACACCTTCGAACAACAGTTTTCCGCCTCAATCGTCAATTATGTTTTTCTGCGCACATTACTCTGTGCACAAGCTGCTGTCTTCCTTTGCGACGGTGCAATGTGCATCTGGACGCAATGGAATTCATCTTCACGCCACCACTTTACCACTGTCACCTGGCTGAACAATGCATACATTGTGCCTCGCGGCACAGACGCGAGGCTACCGTACAGCATAAAACCGGCTACCAGTACTCTTCCCTTCAGTGAGTCCGACCGCGGCATGGGGAGCAGTTGGTTGAAGTTTGTCTACTCTGTTTTGCAGATTCCCGCATTCATCGACACCTTCGACGAACAGTTTTCCGCCCCAGTCGTCGATTATCTTCATCTGCGCTCATTTTTTCTGCGCACAAGCTGCTGTCATCCTTTGTGACGGTGCAACATGCATCTCGACGCAATGGAATTCATCTTCACGCGACCACTTTAAAACTGTCACCTAGCTGAACAATGCATAGATTGTGTCTGGGGGCACAGTCACATGGGCACCGGACAGTATAAAACCGGCTACCAGCAGTCGTCCCTTCACTGGGTCCGACAGCGGGATGGCGAGCAGTTGGTTGAAGTTTGTCTACTCTGTTTTGCAGATTGCCACATTCATCGACACCTTCCAACAACAGTTTTCCGCCCCAATCGTCAATTATCTTTTTCTGCGAACATTACCCTGTGCGCAAGCTGCTGTCTTCCTTTGCGACGGTGCAACGTGCATCTCGAACCAATGAAATTCACTTCACGCGACCACTTTAAAACTGTCGCCTAGCTGAACAATGCATAGATTGTGTCTGGGGGCACAGTCACATAGGTACCGGACAGTACAAAACCGGCTACCAGCAGTCTTCCCTTCACTGGGTCCGACAGCGGGATGGCGAGCAGTTGGTTGAAGTTTGTCTACTCTGTTTTACAGATTGCCACATTCATCGACACCTTCGAACAACAGTTTTCCGCCCCAATCGTCAATTATCTTTTTCTGCGCTCATTACCCTGTGCACAAGCTGCTGTCTTCCTTTGCGACGGTGCAACGTGCATCTCGAACAAATGGAATTCATCTTCACGCGACCACTTTAAAACTGTCGCCTAGCTGAACAATGCATAGATTGTGTCTGGCGGCACAGTCACATAGGAACCGGACAGTATAAAACCGGCTACCAGCAGTCTTCCCTTCACTGGGTCCGACAGCGGGATGGCGAGCAGTTGGTTGAAGTTTGTCTACTCTGTTTTGCAGATTGCCACATTCATCGACACCTTCGAACAACAGTTTTCCGCTCCAATCGTCAGTTATCCTTTTCTGCGCACATTACTCTGTTCACGAGCTGCTGTCTTCCTTTGCGACGGGGCAACGTGCATCTCGACGCAATGGAATTCATCTTCACGCGACCACTTTACCACTGTTACCTGGCTGAACAATACATAGATTGTGTCTGGCGGCACAGTCACGTGGGTACCAGACAGTACAAAACCGGCTACCAGCACTCTTCCCTTCAGTGGGTCCGACAGCGGCATGGCGATCAGTTGGTTGAAGTTTGTCTACTCTGTTTTGCAGACTGCCGCATTCACCGACACCTTCGACCAAATTTTTCGGCCCTAGTCCTCAATTATCTTTATCTGCGCAAATTTTTGTGCGCACAAGCTGCTGTCATCCTTTGTGACTGTGGAACGTGCATCTCGAGGCAATGGAATTCATCTTCACGCGACCACTTTAGGACTGTCGCCTAGCTGAACAATGCATACATTGTGCCTCGCGGCACAGTCGCGAGGTTACCGTACAGCATAAAACCGGCTACCAGTACTCTTCTCTTCTGTGGGTTCGACAGCGGCATGGCGAGCAGTTGGTTGAAGTTTGAATGCTCTGTTTTGCAGATTGCCGCATTCATCGACACCTTCGACCAACAGCTTTCCGCCCCAGTCCTCAATAATGTTCATCTGCGCAAATTTGTCTCCGCACAAGCTGCTGTCATCCTTTGCGACGGTGCAACATGCATCTCGACGCAATGGAATTCATCTTCACGCGACCACTTTACTACTGTCACCTGGGTGAACAATGCATAGATTTTGCCTGGCGGCACAGTCGCGAGGCTACCGGACAGTATACAACCGGCTACCAGTACTCTTCTCTTCAGTGGGTCCGACAGCGACCTGGCAAACAGTTGGTTGATGTTTGTCTACTCTGTTTTGCAGAATGCGGCACTCATGGACACATGCGACCAGCAGTTTTCGGTCCCAGTCGTCAATTATCTTCTTCTGCGCACATTTCCCTGCGTAAAAGCTGCGATCTTCCTTTGTGGCGGTGCAACGTGCATCTCGACGCAATGTAATTCATCTTCACGTGACCGCTTTACTACTATCACCTGGCTGAACAATGCATAGATTGTGCCTCGCGGCAAAATCGCGAGGCTACCGTACAGCATAGCACCGGCTACCAGCACTCTTCCCTTCAGTGGGTCCGACAGCAGCATGGCGAGCAGTTGGTTGCAGTTTGTCTACTCTGTTTTGCAGATTGCAGCATTCATCGACACCTTCGACGAACAGTTTTCCGCTCCAGTCCTCAATTATGTCCATCTGCGCAAATTTTTCTGCGCACAAGCTGCGATCTTCCTTTGTAACGCTGCAACGTGCATCTCGACGCAATGGAATTCATCTTCACGTGACCACTTTACCACTGTCACCTGGCTGAACAATGCATAAATTGTGTCTGGCGGCACAGTCGCGAGGCTACGGTAATGCATAAAACCGGCTACCAGTACTCTTCTCTTCATTGGGTCCGACAGCGGCATGGCGAGCAGTTGGGTGGAGTTTGTCTACTCTGTTTTGCAGATTGCCACATTCATCGACACCTTCGAACAACAGTTTTCCGCCTCAATCGTCAATTATGTTTTTCCGCGCACATTACTCTGTGCACAAGCTGCTGTCTTCCTTTGCGACGGTGCAATGTGCATCTGGACGCAATGGAATTCATCTTCACGCCACCACTTTACCACTGTCACCTGGCTGAACAATGCATACATTGTGCCTCGCGGCACAGACGCGAGGCTACCGTACAGCATCAAACCGGCTACGAGTACTCTTCCCTTCAGTGGGTCGGACAGCGGCATGGGGAGCAGTTGGTTGAAGTTTGTCTACTCTGTTTTGCAGATTGCCGCATTCGCCGACACCTTCGACCAACAGTTTTCGGCCCTAGTCCTCAATTATCTTCATCTGCGCAAATTTTTGTAAGCACAAGCTGCTGTCATCCTTTGTGACGGTGGAACGTGCATCTCGACGCAATGGAATTCATTTTCACCGACCACTTTAGGACTGTCCCCTAGCTGAACAATGCATACATTGTGCCTCGCGGCACAGTCGCGAGCCTACCGTACAGCATAAAACCGACTACCAGTACTCTTCTCTTGAGTGGGTCTGACAGCGGCATGGCGAGCAGTTGGTTGATGTTTGTCTACTCTGTTTTGCAGATTGCCGCATTCATCGACACCTTAATACCACATTTTTCCGTCCCACTCGTCAATTATCTTTTTCTGCGTACATTACCCTGTGCACAAGCTGCTGTCTTACTTTGCGACGGTGCAACGTGCATCTCGAACCAATGGAATTCATCCTCACGCGACCACTTTAAAACTGTCGCCTAGCTGAACAATGCATAGATTGTGTCTGGCGGCACAGTCACATAGGTACTGGACAGTATAAAACCGGCTACCAGCAGTCTTCCCTTCACTGGGTCCGACAGCGGGATGGCGAGCAGTTGGTTGAAGTTTGTCTACTCTGTTTTGCACATTGCCACATTCATCGACACATTCGAACAACAGTTTTCCGCCCCAATCGTCAATTATCTTTTTCTGCGCACATTACTCTGTGCACAAGCTGCTGTCTTCCTTTGCAACGGGGCAACGTGCATCTCGACGCAATGGAATTCATCTTCACGCGACCACTTTACCACTGTTACCTGGCTGAACAATACATAGATTGTGTCTGGCGGCACAGTCACGTGGGTACCAGGCAGTACAAAACCGGCTACCAGCACTGTTCCCTTCAGTGCGTCCGACAGCGGCATGGCGAGCAGTTGGTTGAAGTTTGTCTACTCTGTTTTGCAGATTGCCGCATTCGCCGACACCTTCGACGAACAGTTTTCGGCCCTAGTCCTCAATTATCTTCATCTGCGCAAATTTTTGTAAGCACAAGCTGCTGTCATCCTTTGTGACGGTGGAACGTGCATCTCGACGCAATGGAATTCATTTTCACCGACCACTTTAGGACTGTCCCCTAGCTGAACAATGCATACATTGTGCCTCGCGGCACAGTCGCGAGCCTACCGTACAGCATAAAACCGACTACCAGTACTCTTCTCTTGAGTGGGTCTGACAGCGGCATGGCGAGCAGTTGGTTGATGTTTGTCTACTCTGTTTTGCAGATTGCCGCATTCATCGACACCTTAAAACCTCATTTTTCCGTCCCACTCGTCAATTATCTTTTTCTGCGTACATTACCCTGTGCACAAGCTGCTGTCTTCCTTTGCGACGGTGCAACGTGCCTCTCGAACCAATGGAATTCATCCTCATGCGACCACTTTAAAACTGTCGCCTAGCTGAACAATGCATAGAGTGTGTCTGGCGGCACAGTCACATAGGTACTGGACAGTATAAAACCGGCTACCAGCAGTCTTCCCTTCACTGGGTCCGACAGCGGGATGGCGAGCAGTTGGTTAAAGTTTGTCTACTCTGTTTTGCAGATTGCCACATTCATCGACACCTTCGTACAACAGTTTTCCGCCCCAATCGCCAGTTATCCTTTTCTGCGCACATTACTCTGTTCACGAGCTGCTGTCTTCCTTTGCGACGGGGCAACGTGCATCTCGACGCAATGGAATTCATCTTCACGCGACCACTTTACCACTGTTACCTGGCTGAACAATACATAGATTGTGTCTGGCGGCACAGTCACGTGGGTACCAGACAGTACAAAACCGGCTACCAGCACTCTTCCCTTCAGTGGGTCCGACAGCGGCATGGCGATCAGTTGGTTGAAGTTTGTCTACTCTGTTTTGCAGACTGCCGCATTCACCGACACCTTCGACCAAATTTTTCGGCCCTAGTCCTCAATTATCTTCATCTGCGCAAATTTTTGTGCGCACAAGCTGCTGTCTTCCTTTGCGACGGGGCAACGTGCATCTCGACGCAATGGAATTCATCTTCACGCGACCACTTTACCACTGTTACCTGGCTGAACAATACATAGATTGTGTCTGGCGGCACAGTCACATGGGCACCGGACAGTATAAAACCGGCTACCAGCAGTCTTCCCTTCACTGGGTCCGAAAGCGGGATGGCGAGCAGTTGGTTGAAGTTTGTCTACTCTGTGTCGTGTCCGGTCGCTGTGTTGAATGCAGCGAAAGACGCACACGGTACTTTTAGACTTCGTTTATTTAAAGCTGAAGAGGGTGCGACCAGCGTCGACCGAGGCAGGAGCCGAACTGGCCGCCCGAAGAAAGGAGGGAGGGGAGAAGCGTCCACGGGAGGGAGTGGCTTCCCAGAACAGGAGGAGGGTGCGGGGGCGCACCGTGGGGGGGGCCTCTGGCGACAGCGTGCGACGAGGGGCAACTGTCGTGGTCGTTAGGAGGAGGATTGAGTGGTCGTTAGGAGGAGGATGCGAACTGTCGTTAGGAGGGGAATGCGAGTGGTCGTTAGGAGGGGGCGCACACACACAAAAGCAATACGGGGACACAACACTTCCTTCCCCCTTAGAAAGTTGCCTGGTATCGTGCAGGGGGTCGGCGCTCACGCGTGGAGGCGCGCTGGCTTTGTGCGCTCGGGGGAGAAACACTTGTAGGCTGGCTGTTGTTCGCTGTGTCTCCTAGGTCTGTCCTGGGCGAAGTCTCTTCTTCCGGGAAGGGGTGCCAGGCTATGTGGGAAAATGGTGCACGTGTTCTCTCCGCTGGCGGACAGCTCTCAGACGGCGTCGTAAATCTACGCAGCTGGTTGAAATGTCGGCGTGCTACTGTGCCATGTATGTTGACAAGCCAAGAGCGCAGGCCTATGCGTCTGACAATTGTAGCTTCCTCCCAGCGTGGCTTTTTCAGAAACTGTCGGGCGAGGACGCGCTGCCCCTCATTAAGCGTGCCGCAGCGCGGAATTGCTTTTTCTTCCCGGAACGTCTCTGCCTTTGGCTCGGGGAGGATGGCTGTGAGCTGGGTTCGCATTTCACGCTCGAACATCATTTTCGAGGGGGTCTCGCCTGTTGTGCTCTGAACCGTCGTGTGCTGCTTGAAGAGAAAGCGCGCAAGGCGGCGCTGCAGCGAGCCTGTCTGATCTCTTTCAAGGGCGCGTTTTAGCTCGGCTACGTAGCGCTCGGCTTGTCCGTTTGTCGCTGGGTGGTAGGGGGCCGATGTAACTGATGAGATCCCGTTGTCGCGATAAAAGTTGAGGATCTCCGCAGACACAAACGGTGTTCCGTTGTCCGACACTACCTTGCGCGGCAGGCCGAACGTTGCAAATAGTGATCGGAGGTTGTCAATGACTGCTGCCGAAGTCGTCTGTCCCATTTGCCTTATCTCAAGCCACTTTGTGTAGGCATCTACGACCACAAGGAAAGTGCAGCCCTCAATTGGTCCTGCAAAATCAATGTGCAGTGTGTGCCATGGTGTGTCTGGCTTTTCCCATTCTGGGACAGGAGCTTTCGGCGGGGCGCTCCGGCTGCTCTGGCAAGGCTTGCATTCTCGCACCACTGTTTCGATGTCGTTGTCAATGCCAGGCCACCACATGTAGCTTCTGGCACACTTTTTCATTGCAACGATGCCCCGATGTCCGGCGTGGATGAGAGACATAGCTTGTGCGCGTAGTTCTCTCGGCATCACAACTCGGGACCCAAATATGATGCAGCCGCGATGGGTGCTCAACTCTGTAGCTCGCCTGCGGTAAGCGTCGAAGTTGTCCCCTTTGAGTTTATGCACGTTGCCTTGTTGAACAGCTGTGTAAACTAGCCGGAGAGCTGCGCACTTCTGCGTAGATGCTGCAACCGTGCCTGCTGTAAGCGGAGGTTCTGGCAGTGCTTCGAACATCAGAACGTCTCCTGGTGGAAATGGTTCGTCAACAGTTGCGTCTAGTGGCAGACGGCTTAGCGCATCGGCGTTTTGATGTTTACCGCATATCATCACGCCTAGTGGAGAAAACCAGTTTCTCCCTAGAAGGCTTGATCCTGTGCCCTTCACAACAAGCAGAGGTAGCGTATGGGTCTGGCCGTTGTAGTTAACCTGCACGTTGGCAGAGCCCAATAGTGGCAGATTCTGTCCTGACCACGTTCGCAGGTGCGTGTCGTCTTGTTGCAGGGCGGGTGCGTCAGATGGCCATGAAGTTCGGAACGTGTCCTCACTGATCAGAGTACAGGCTGCGCCGGAGTCCACCTCGAACTTAATCAGCTGGTGATGTACGCTTACTTCTGTAAAAATCTTCGGTCGCGTGCCGAGATTCATGGTGTTCAGGTCGTACAACACAGATGGTGTTGCTGATGTTGTTCCATGGAGATCAGATAGCGGCGTATTCTCTGAGGCGTTGACGCTGTGATTAGGCTGGGAAGGTGACTTTATCTTGGCAAGTCTCCGTTTCGTAATGCATGCTCTTTCGATATGCCCTCGCTTGTGGCAAAAATTACACGTGGCTGACTGGAATCGACATCCCTGGGGGTTGTGTTGGTCGTCACACCGCCAGCAGCGTTGTGCCTTTTTGACCGATTTTACAACAACAGAAGGCTTGCGCACCTGGTTGCTTGTCTGGTGTACCGGCTCGGTGTTCCGGCGAATCCCTCTCTGCTGGTGACCGGCGCTCTCCGCTCGAACGGCGATGTCGTAAGCTTTGCTGAATGTGAGGTCCTTCTCAGCGAACAGGCGCTGCTGCAGTGACTCGTCACTCAGTCCGCACACAATTCTGTCGCGTAACATCACGTCCAAGGGAAGCATGGTGGTGTTAGCAGAAGAAGCTGCGTCTCCCTCCTGCCCGGTAGCTGTTGTCGACAGCGTTCCAAAATTGCAGTCGGCAGCGAGCTTCTTGAGCGCGGCTACGTAGGCGCTCACAGTTTCTCCTCCCAGTTGATCTCGTCGTTGGAAGCGAGCCCGGCTGTAGACCTCGGATGGCCTTGGGTCGTAGTGCTTTTGCAGCGCTTTTACGATGTCGTCGTAAGACACTGCCGCTGGTGTGCTTGGCTGAATAAGGGCGCAGACAGTATCGTAGGTCTGCTCCCCGCACAGCGTCAGCAGGTTGGCCCTCTTCAAGGCTGGGTCTGTGATGTTGTTAGCTTCAAAGTAGAACTGAAGGCGTCCAACCCACGATGACCACGATGAGCCGTTGAATTCTGGTATCTGTTTGGGAAACCCTCGCGTAGCCATGGCTTGTCAATAGCGTTGCGTAGCGCGGGTCGAATCCACTTTCTCGTCGCCACTGTCGTGTCCGGTCGCTGTGTTGAATGCAGCGAAAGACGCACACGGTACTTTTAGACTTCGTTTATTTAAAGCTGAAGAGGGTGCGGCCAGCGTCGACCGAGGCAGGAGCCGAACTGGCCGCCCGAAGAAAGGAGGGACGGGAGAAGCGTCCACGGGAGGGAGTGGCTTCCCATAACCGGAGGAGGGTGCGGGAGCGCACCGTGGGGGGGGGCCTCTGGCGACAGCGTGCGACGAGGGGCAACTGTCGTGGTCGTTAGGAGGAGGATTGAGTGGTCGTTAGGAGGAGGATGCGAACTGTCGTTAGGAGGGGAATGCGAGTGGTCGTTAGGAGGGGGCGCACACACACAAAAGCAATACGGGGACACAACACTCTGGTTTGCAGATTGCCGCATTCATCGACACCTTCAAACCACAGTTTTCCGTCCGACTCGTCAATTATCTTCGTCTGCGCACATTTCCCTGCGCACTAGCTGCTGCCTTCCTTTGTGACGGTGCAACCTGCATCTCGACGCAATGGCATTCATCTTCACGCGACCACTTTACCACAGTCACCTGACTGAACAATGCATAGATTCTGTCTGGCGGCACAGTCGCGTGGGTACCGGACAGTAGAAAACCGGCGACGAGCACTCTTCTCTTCAGTGGGTCCAACAGCGGCATGGCGAGCAGTTGGTTGAAGTTTGTCTGCTCTGTTTTGCAGATTGCGGCATTCATCGACACCTTCGACGAAGTTTTCCGCCCCAGTCGTCAATTGTCTTCATCTGCGCACATTTTTCTGCGCACAAGCTGCTATCATCCTTTGTGACGGTGCAACATGCATCTCGACGCAATGGAATTCATCTTCACGCGACCACTTTACTACAGTCACCTGGCTGAACAATGCATAGATTGTGCCTGGCGGCACACTCGCGAGGCTACCAGACAGTATACAACCGGCTACCAGTACTCTTCTCTTCAGTGGGTCCTACAGCGAAATGGCGAGCAGTTGATTGATGTTTGTCTACTCTGTTTTCCAGAATGCCGCATTCGCCGACACCTTCGACCAACAGTTTTCGGCCCTAGTCCTCAATTATCTTCATCTGCGCAAATTTTTGTAAGCACAAGCTGCTGTCATCCTTTGTGACGGTGGAACGTGCATCTCGACGCAATGGAATTCATTTTCACCGACCACTTTAGGACTGTCCCCTAGCTGAACAATGCATACATTGTGCCTCGGGGCACAGTCGCGAGCCTACCGTACAGCATAAAACCGACTACCAGTACTCTTCTCTTGAGTGGGTCTGACAGCGGCATGGCGAGCAGTTGGTTGATGTTTGTTTACTCGGTTTTGCAGATTGCCGCATTCATCGACACCTTAAAACCACATTTTTCCGTCCCACTCGTCAATTATCTTTTTCTGCGTACATTACCCTGTGCACAAGCTGCTGTCTTCCTTTGCGACGGTGCAACGTGCATCTCGAACCAATGGAATTCATCCTCACGCGACCACTTTAAAACTGTCGCCTAGCTGAACAATGCATAGATTGTGTCTGGCGGCACAGTCACATAGGTACTGGACAGTATAAAACCGGCTACCAGCAGTCTTCCCTTCACTGGGTCCGACAGCGGGATGGCGAGCAGTTGGTTGAAGTTTGTCTACTCTGTTTTGCAGATTGCCACATTCATCGACACCTTCGTACAACAGTTTTCCGCCCCAATCGTCAGTTATCCTTTTCTGCGCACATTACTCTGTTCACGAGCTGCTGTCTTCCTTTGCGACGGGGCAACGTGCATCTCGACGCAATGGAATTCATCTTCACGCGACCACTTTACCACTGTTACCTGGCTGAACAATACATAGATTGTGTCTAGCGGCACAGTCACGTGGGTACCAGACAGTACAAAACCGGCTACCAGCACTCTTCCCTTCAGTGGGTCCGACAGCGGCATGGCGATCAGTTGGTTGAAGTTTGTCTACTCTGTTTTGCAGACTGCCGCATTCACCGACCCCTTCGACCAAATTTTTCGGCCCTAGTCCTCAATTATCTTCATCTGCGCAAATTTTTGTGCGCACAAGCTGCTGTCATTCTTTGTGACTGTGGAACGTGCATCTCGAGGCAATGGAATTCATCTTCACGCGACCACTTTAGGACTGTCGCCTAGCTGAACAATGCATACATTGTACCTCGCGGCACAGTCGCGAGGTTACCGTACAGCATAAAACCGACTACCATACTCTTCTCTTCAGTGGGTCCGACAGCGGCATGGCGAGCAGTTGGTTGATGTTTGTCTACTCTGGTTTGCAGATTGCCGCATTCATCGACACCTTCAAACCACAGTTTTCCGTCCCACTCGTCAGTTATCTTCGTCTGCGCACATTTCCCTGCGCACAAGCTGCTGCCTTCCTTTGTGACGGTGCAACCTGCATCTCGACGCAATGGCATTCATCTTCACGCGACCACTTTACCACAGTCACCTGACTGAACAATGCATAGATTCTGTCTGGCGGCACAGTCGCGTGGGTACCGGACAGTAGAAAACCGGCTACGAGCACTCTTCTCTTCAGTGGGTCCAACAGCGGCATGGCGAGCAGTTGGTTGAAGTTTGTGTGCTCTGTTTTGCAGATTGCGGCATTCATCGACACCTTCGACGAAGTTTTCCGCCCCAGTCGCCAATTATCTTCATCTGCGCACATTTGTCTGCGCACAAGCTGCTGTCATCCTTTGTGACGGTGCAACATGCATCTCGACGCAATGGAATTCATCTTCACGCGACCACTTTACTACTGTCACCTGGGTGAACAATGCATAGATTTTCCCTGGCGGCACAGTCGCGAGGCTACCGGACAGTATACAACCGGCTACCAGTACTCTTCTCTTCAGTGGGTCCGACAGCGACCTGGCAAACAGTTGGTTGATGTTTGTCTACTCTGTTTTGCAAAATGCCGCATTCATGGACACATGCGACCAGCAGTTTTCCGTCCCAGTCGTCAATTATCTTCGTATGCGCACATTTCCCTGCGCAAAAGCTGCTGCCTTCCTTTGTGACGGTGCTATGTGCATTTCGACGCAATGGAATTCATCTTCACGCGACCACTTTACCACAGTCACCTGACTGAACAATGCATAGATTGTGTCTGGCGGCAGAGTCACGTGGGTACCAGATAGTATAAAACCGGCTACCAGTACTCTTCTCTTCATTGGGTCCGACAGCGGCATGGCGAGCAGTTGGGTGGAGTTTGTCTACTCTGTTTTGCAGATTGCCACATTCATCGACACCTTCGAACAACAGTTTTCCGCCTCAATCGTCAATTATGTATTTCCGCGCACATTACTCTGTGCACAAGCTGCTGTCTTCCTTTGCGACGGTGCAATGTGCATCTGGACGCAATGGAATTCATCTTCGCGCCACCACTTTACCACTGTCACCTGGCTGAACAATGCATACATTGTGCCTCGCGGCACAGACGCGAGGCTACCGTACAGCATCAAACCGGCTACGAGTACTCTTCCCTTCAGTGGGTCGGACAGCGGCATGGGGAGCAGTTGGTTGAAGTTTGTCTACTCTGTTTTGCAGATTCCCGCATTCATCGACACCTTCGACGAACAGTTTTCCGCCCCAGTCGTCGATTATCTTCATCTGCGCACATTTTTTCTGCACACAAGCTGCTGTCATCCTTTGTGATGGTGCAACATGCATCTCGACGCAATGGAATTCATCTTCACGCGACCACTTTAAAACTGTCGCCTAGCTGAACAATGCATTGATTGTGTCTGGCGGCACAGTCACATAGGTACTGGACAGTATAAAACCGGCTACCAGCAGTCTTTCCTTCACTGGGTCCGACAGCGGGATGGCGAGCAGTTGGTTGAAGTTTGTCTACTCTGTTTTGCACATTGCCACATTCATCGACACATTCGAACAACAGTTTTCCGCCCCAATCGTCAATTATCTTTTTCTGCGCACATTACTCTGTGCACAAGCTACTGTCTTCCTTTGCGACGGGGCAACGTGCATCTCGACGCAATGGAATTCATCTTCACGCGACCACTTTACCACTGTTACCTGGCTGAACAATACATAGATTGTGTCTGGCGGCACAGTCACGTGGGTACCAGACAGTACAAAACCGGCTACCAGCACTCTTCCCTTCAGTGCGTCCGACAGCGGCATGGCGAGCAGTTGGTTGAAGTTTGTCTACTCTGTTTTGCAGATTGCCGCATTCGCCGACACCTTCGACCAACAGTTTTCGGCCCTAGTCCTCAATTATCTTCATCTGCGCAAATTTTTGTAAGCACAAGCTGCTGTCATCCTTTGTGACGGTGGAACGTGCATCTCGACGCAATGGAATTCATTTTCACCGACCACTTTAGGACTGTCCCCTAGCTGAACAATGCATACATTGTGCCTCGCGGCACAGTCGCGAGCCTACCGTACAGCATAAAACCGACTACCAGTACTCTTCTCTTGAGTGGGTCTGACAGCGGCATGGCGAGCAGTTGGTTGATGTTTGTCTACTCTGTTTTGCAGATTGCCGCATTCATCGACACCTTAAAACCACATTTTTCCGTCCCACTCGTCAATTATCTTTTTCTGCGTACATTACCCTGTGCACAAGCTGCTGTCTTTCTTTGCGACGGTGCAACGTGCATCTCGAACCAATGGAATTCATCCTCACGCGACCACTTTAAAACTGTCGCCTAGCTGAACAATGCATAGATTGTGTCTGGCGGCACAGTCACATAGGTACTGGACAGTATAAAACCGGCTACCAGCAGTCTTCCCTTCACTGGGTCCGACAGCGGGATGGCGAGCAGTTGGTTGAAGTTTGTCTACTCTGTTTTGCAGATTGCCACATTCATCGACACCTTCGTACAACAGTTTTCCGCCCCAATCGTCAGTTATCCTTTTCTGCGCACATTACTCTGTTCACGAGCTGCTGTCTTCCTTTGCGACGGGGCAACGTGCATCTCGACGCAATGGAATTCATCTTCACGCGACCACTTTACCACTGTTACCTGGCTGAACAATGCATAGATTGTGTCTGGCGGCACAGTCACGTGGGTACCAGAGAGTACAAAACCGGCTACCAGCACTCTTCCCTTCAGTGGGTCCGACAGCGGCATGGCGATCAGTTGGTTGAAGTTTGTCTACTCTGTTTTGCAGACTGCCGCATTCACCGACACCTTCGACCAAATTTTTCGGCCCTAGTCCTCAATTATCTTCATCTGCGCAAATTTTTGTGCGCACAAGCTGCTGTCATCCTTTGTGACTGTGGAACGTGCATCTCGAGGCAATGGAATTCATCTACTCGCGACCACTTTAGGACTGTCGCCTAGCTGAACAATGCATACATTGTACCTCGCGGCACAGTCGCGAGGTTACCGTACAGCATAAAACCGACTACCAGTACTCTTCTCTTCAGTGGGTCCGACAGCGGCATGGCGAGCAGTTGGTTGATGTTTGTCTACTCTGGTTTGCAGATTGCCGCATTCATCGACACCTTCAAACCACAGTTTTCCGCCCCACTCGTCAATTATCTTCGTCTGCGCACATTTCCCTGCGCACAAGCTGCTGCCTTCCTTTGTGACGGTGCAACCTGCATCTCGACGCAATGGCATTCATCTTCACGCGACCACTTTACCACAGTCACCTGACTGAACAATGCATAGATTCTGTCTGGCGGCACAGTCGCGTGGGTACCGGACAGTAGAAAACCGGCTACGAGCACTCTTCTCTTCAGTGGGTCCAACAGCGGCATGGCGAGCAGTTGGTTGAAGTTTGTGTGCTCTGTTTTGCAGATTGCGGCATTCATCGACACCTTCGACGAAGTTTTCCGCCCCAGTCGCCAATTATCTTCATCTGCGCACATTTGTCTGCGCACAAGCTGCTGTCATCCTTTGTGACGGTGCAACATGCATCTCGACGCAATGGAATTCATCTTCACGCGACCACTTTACTACTGTCACCTGGGTGAACAATGCATAGATTTTCCCTGGCGGCACAGTCGCGAGGCTACCGGACAGTATACAACCGGCTACCAGTACTCTTCTCTTCAGTGGGTCCGACAGCGACCTGGCAAACAGTTGGTTGATGTTTGTCTACTCTGTTTTGCAAAATGCCGCATTCATGGACACATGCGACCAGCAGTTTTCCGTCCCAGTCGTCAATTATCTTCGTATGCGCACATTTCCCTGCGCAAAAGCTGCTGCCTTCCTTTGTGACGGTGCTATGTGCATTTCGACGCAATGGAATTCATCTTCACGCGACCACTTTACCACAGTCACCTGACTGAACAATGCATAGATTGTGTCTGGCGGCAGAGTCACGTGGGTACCAGATAGTATAAAACCGGCTACCAGTACTCTTCTCTTCATTGGGTCCGACAGCGGCATGGCGAGCAGTTGGGTGGAGTTTGTCTACTCTGTTTTGCAGATTGCCACATTCATCGACACCTTCGAACAACAGTTTTCCGCCTCAATCGTCAATTATGTATTTCCGCGCACATTACTCTGTGCACAAGCTGCTGTCTTCCTTTGCGACGGTGCAATGTGCATCTGGACGCAATGGAATTCATCTTCGCGCCACCACTTTACCACTGTCACCTGGCTGAACAATGCATACATTGTGCCTCGCGGCACAGACGCGAGGCTACCGTACAGCATCAAACCGGCTACGAGTACTCTTCCCTTCAGTGGGTCGGACAGCGGCATGGGGAGCAGTTGGTTGAAGTTTGTCTACTCTGTTTTGCAGATTCCCGCATTCATCGACACCTTCGACGAACAGTTTTCCGCCCCAGTCGTCGATTATCTTCATCTGCGCACATTTTTTCTGCACACAAGCTGCTGTCATCCTTTGTGATGGTGCAACATGCATCTCGACGCAATGGAATTCATCTTCACGCGACCACTTTAAAACTGTCGCCTAGCTGAACAATGCATTGATTGTGTCTGGCGGCACAGTCACATAGGTACTGGACAGTATAAAACCGGCTACCAGCAGTCTTTCCTTCACTGGGTCCGACAGCGGGATGGCGAGCAGTTGGTTGAAGTTTGTCTACTCTGTTTTGCACATTGCCACATTCATCGACACATTCGAACAACAGTTTTCCGCCCCAATCGTCAATTATCTTTTTCTGCGCACATTACTCTGTGCACAAGCTACTGTCTTCCTTTGCGACGGGGCAACGTGCATCTCGACGCAATGGAATTCATCTTCACGCGACCACTTTACCACTGTTACCTGGCTGAACAATACATAGATTGTGTCTGGCGGCACAGTCACGTGGGTACCAGACAGTACAAAACCGGCTACCAGCACTCTTCCCTTCAGTGCGTCCGACAGCGGCATGGCGAGCAGTTGGTTGAAGTTTGTCTACTCTGTTTTGCAGATTGCCGCATTCGCCGACACCTTCGACCAACAGTTTTCGGCCCTAGTCCTCAATTATCTTCATCTGCGCAAATTTTTGTAAGCACAAGCTGCTGTCATCCTTTGTGACGGTGGAACGTGCATCTCGACGCAATGGAATTCATTTTCACCGACCACTTTAGGACTGTCCCCTAGCTGAACAATGCATACATTGTGCCTCGCGGCACAGTCGCGAGCCTACCGTACAGCATAAAACCGACTACCAGTACTCTTCTCTTGAGTGGGTCTGACAGCGGCATGGCGAGCAGTTGGTTGATGTTTGTCTACTCTGTTTTGCAGATTGCCGCATTCATCGACACCTTAAAACCACATTTTTCCGTCCCACTCGTCAATTATCTTTTTCTGCGTACATTACCCTGTGCACAAGCTGCTGTCTTTCTTTGCGACGGTGCAACGTGCATCTCGAACCAATGGAATTCATCCTCACGCGACCACTTTAAAACTGTCGCCTAGCTGAACAATGCATAGATTGTGTCTGGCGGCACAGTCACATAGGTACTGGACAGTATAAAACCGGCTACCAGCAGTCTTCCCTTCACTGGGTCCGACAGCGGGATGGCGAGCAGTTGGTTGAAGTTTGTCTACTCTGTTTTGCAGATTGCCACATTCATCGACACCTTCGTACAACAGTTTTCCGCCCCAATCGTCAGTTATCCTTTTCTGCGCACATTACTCTGTTCACGAGCTGCTGTCTTCCTTTGCGACGGGGCAACGTGCATCTCGACGCAATGGAATTCATCTTCACGCGACCACTTTACCACTGTTACCTGGCTGAACAATGCATAGATTGTGTCTGGCGGCACAGTCACGTGGGTACCAGAGAGTACAAAACCGGCTACCAGCACTCTTCCCTTCAGTGGGTCCGACAGCGGCATGGCGATCAGTTGGTTGAAGTTTGTCTACTCTGTTTTGCAGACTGCCGCATTCACCGACACCTTCGACCAAATTTTTCGGCCCTAGTCCTCAATTATCTTCATCTGCGCAAATTTTTGTGCGCACAAGCTGCTGTCATCCTTTGTGACTGTGGAACGTGCATCTCGAGGCAATGGAATTCATCTACTCGCGACCACTTTAGGACTGTCGCCTAGCTGAACAATGCATACATTGTACCTTGCGGCACAGTCGCGAGGTTACCGTACAGCATAAAACCGACTACCAGTACTCTTCTCTTCAGTGGGTCCGACAGCGGCATGGCGAGCAGTTGGTTGATGTTTGTCTACTCTGGTTTGCAGATTGCCGCATTCATCGACACCTTCAAACCACAGTTTTCCGCCCCACTCGTCAATTATCTTCGTCTGCGCACATTTCCCTGCGCACAAGCTGCTGCCTTCCTTTGTGACGGTGCAACCTGCATCTCGACGCAATGGCATTCATCTTCACGCGACCACTTTACCACAGTCACCTGACTGAACAATGCATAGATTCTGTCTGGCGGCACAGTCGCGTGGGTACCGGACAGTAGAAAACCGGCTACGAGCACTCTTCTCTTCAGTGGGTCCAACAGCGGCATGGCGAGCAGTTGGTTGAAGTTTGTGTGCTCTGTTTTGCAGATTGCGGCATTCATCGACACCTTCGACGAAGTTTTCCGCCCCAGTCGCCAATTATCTTCATCTGCGCACATTTGTCTGCGCACAAGCTGCTGTCATCCTTTGTGACGGTGCAACATGCATCTCGACGCAATGGAATTCATCTTCACGCGACCACTTTACTACTGTCACCTGGGTGAACAATGCATAGATTTTGCCTGGCGGCACAGTCGCGAGGCTACCGGACAGTATACAACCGGCTACCAGTACTCTTCTCTTCAGTGGGTCCGACAGCGACCTGGCAAACAGTTGGTTGATGTTTGTCTACTCTGTTTTGCAAAATGCCGCATTCATGGACACATGCGACCGGCAGTTTTCCGTCCCAGTCGTCAAATATCTTCGTATGCGCACATTTCCCTGCGCAAAAGCTGCTTCCTTCCTTTGTGACGGTGCAACGTGCATTTCGACGCAATGGAATTCATCTTCACGCGACCACTTTACTACTGTCACCTGGGTGAACAATGCATAGATTTTGCCTGGCGGCACAGTCGCGAGGCTACCGGACAGTATACAACCGGCTACCAGTACTCTTCTCTTCAGTGGGTCCGACAGCGACCTGGCAAACAGTTGGTTGATGTTTGTCTACTCTGTTTTGCAAAATGCCGCATTCATGGACACATGCGACCAGCAGTTTTCCGTCCCAGTCGTCAATTATCTTCGTATGCGCACATTTCCCTGCGCAAAAGCTGCTGCCTTCCTTTGTGACGGTGCAACGTGCATTTCGACGCAATGGAATTCATCTTCACGCGACCACTTTACCACAGTCACCTGACTGAACAATGCATAGATTGTGTCTGGCGGCAGAGTCACGTGGGTACCGGATAGTATAAAACCGGCTACGAGCACTCTTCTCTTCAGTGGGTCCTACAGCGAAATGGCGAGCAGTTGATTGATGTTTGTCTACTCTGTTTTGCAGAATGCCGCATTCCTCGACACATTTGACCAACAGTTTTCCGTCCCAGTCGTCAATTATCTTCGTCTGCGCACATTTCGCTGCGCACAAGCTGCTGTCTTCCTTTGCGACGGTGCAACATGCATCTCGACGCAATGGAATTCATCTTCACGCGACCACTTTACCACTGTTACCTGGCTGAACAATACATAGATTGTGTCTGGTGGCACAGTCACATGGGCACCGGACAGTATAAAACCGGTAACCAGCAGTCTTCCCTTCACTGGGTCCGAAAGCGGGATGGCGAGCAGTTGGTTGAAGTTTGTCTACTCTGGTTTGCAGATTGCCGCATTCATCGACACCTTCAAACCACAGTTTTCCGTCCGACTCGTCAATTATCTTCGTCTGCGCACATTTCCCTGCGCACAAGCTGCTGCCTTCCTTTGTGACGGTGCAACCTGCATCTCGACGCAATGGCATTCATCTTCACGCGACCACTTTACAACAGTCACCTGACTGAACAATGCATAGATTCTGTCTGGCGGCACAGTCGCGTGGGTACCGGACAGTAGAAAACCGGCGACGAGCACTCTTCTCTTCAGTGGGTCCAACAGCGGCATGGCGAGGAGTTGGTTGAAGTTTGTCTGCTCTGTTTTGCAGATTGCGGCATTCATCGACACCTTCGACGAAGTTTTCCGCCCCAGTCGCCAATTATCTTCATCTGCGCACATTTGTCTGCGCACAAGCTGCTGTCATCCTTTGTGACGGTGCAACATGCATCTCGACGCAATGGAATTCATCTTCACGCGACCACTTTACTACTGTCACCTGGGTGAACAATGCATAGATTTTGCCTGGCGGCACAGTCGCGAGGCTACCGGACAGTATACAACCGGCTACCAGTACTCTTCTCTTCAGTGGGTCCGACAGCGACCTGGCAAACAGTTGGTTGATGTTTGTCTACTCTGTTTTGCAAAATGCCGCATTCATGGACACAAGCGACCAGCAGTTTTCCTTCCCAGTCGTCAAATATCTTCGTATGCGCACATTTCCCTGCGCAAAAGCTGCTGCCTTCCTTTGTGACGGTGCAACGTGCATTTCGACGCAATGGAATTCATCTTCACGCTACCACTTTACTACTGTCACCTGGGTGAACAATGCATAGATTTTGCCTGGCGGCACAGTCGCGAGGCTACCGGACAGTATACAACCGGCTACCAGTACTCTTCTCTTCAGTGGGTCCGACAGCGACCTGGCAAACAGTTGGTTGATGTTTGTCTACTCTGTTTTGCAAAATGCCGCATTCATGGACACATGCGACCAGCAGTTTTCCGTCCCAGTCGTCAATTATCTTCGTATGCGCACATTTCCCTGCGCAAAAGCTGCTGCCTTCCTTTGTGACGGTGCAACGTGCATTTCGACGCAATGGAATTCATCTTCACGCGACCACTTTACCACAGTCACCTGACTGAACAATGCATAGATTGTGTCTGGCGGCAGAGTCACGTGGGTACTGGATAGTATAAAACCGGCTACGAGCACTCTTCTCTTCAGTGGGTCCTACAGCGAAATGGCGAGCAGTTGATTGATGTTTGTCTACTCTGTTTTGCAGAATGCCGCATTCCTCGACACATTTGACCAACAGTTTTCCGTCCCAGTCGTCAATTATCTTCGTCTGCGCACATTTCGCTGCGCACAAGCTGCTGTCTTCCTATGCGACGGTGCAACATGCATCTCGACGCAATGGAATTCATCTTCACGCGACCACTTTACCACTGTTACCTGGCTGAACAATACATAGATTGTGTCTGGCGGCACAGTCACATGGGCACCGGACAGTATAAAACCGGCTACCAGCAGTCTTCCCTTCACTGGGTCCGAAAGCGGGATGGCGAGCAGTTGGTTGAAGTTTGTCTACTCTGGTTTGCAGATTGCCGCATTCATCGACACCTTCAAACCACAGTTTTCCGTCCGACTCGTCAAGTATCTTCGTCTGCGCACATTTCCCTGCGCACAAGCTGCTGCCTTCCTTTGTGACGGTGCAACCTGCATCTCGACGCAATGGCATTCATCTTCACGCGACCATTTTACCACAGTCACCTGACTGAACAATGCATAGATTCTGTCTGGCGGCACAGTCGCGTGGGTACCGGACAGTAGAAAACCGGCGACGAGCACTCTTCTCTTCAGTGGGTCCAACAGCGGCATGGCGAGCAGTTGGTTGAAGTTTGTCTGCTCTGTTTTGCAGATTGCGGCATTCATCGACACCTTCGACGAAGTTTTCCGCCCCAGTCGCCAATTATCTTCATCTGCGCACATGTTTCTGCGCACAAGCTGCTGTCATCCTTTGTGACGGTGCAACATACATCTCGACGCAATGGAATTCATCTTCACGCGACCACTTTACTACTGTCACCTGGGTGAACAATGCATAGATTTTGCCTGGCGGCACAGTCGCGAGGCTACCGGACAGTATACAACCGGCTACCAGTACTCTTCTCTTCAGTGGGTCCGACAGCGACCTGGCAAACAGTTGGTTGATGTTTGTCTACTCTGTTTTGCAAAATGCCGCATTCATGGACACATGCGACCAGCAGTTTTCCGTCCCAGTCGTCAATTATCTTCGTATGCGCACATTTCCCTGCGCAAAAGCTGCTGCCTTCCTTTGTGACGGTGCAACGTGCATTTCGACGCAATGGAATTCACCTTCACGCGACCACTTTACCACAGTCACCTGACTGAACAATGCATAGATTGTGTCTGGCAGCAGAGTCACGTGGGTACCGGATAGTATAAAACCGGCTACGAGCACTCTTCTCTTCAGTGGGTCCAATAGCGGCATGGCGAGCAGTTGGTTGAAGTTTGTCTGCTCTGTTTTGCAGATTGCGGCATTCATCGACACCTTCGACGAAGTTTTCCGCCCCAGTCGTCAATTGTCTTCATCTGCGCACATTTTTCTGCGCACAAGCTGCTGTCATCCTTTGTGACGGTGCAACATGCATCTCGACGCAATGGAATTCATCTTCACGCGACCACTTTACTACTGTCACCTGGCTGAACAATGCATAGATTGTGCCTGGCGGCACACTCGCGAGGCTACCAGACAGTATACAACCGGCTACCAGTACTCTTCTCTTCAGTGGGTCCTACAGCGAAATGGCGAGCAGTTGATTGATGTTTGTCTACTCTGTTTTGCAGAATGCCGCATTCGCCGACACCTTCGACCAACAGTTTTCGGCCCTAGTCCTCAATTATCTTCATCTGCGCAAATTTTTGTAAGCACAAGCTGCTGTCATCCTTTGTGACGGTGGAACGTGCATCTCGACGCAATGGAATTCATTTTCACCGACCACTTTAGGACTGTCCCCTAGCTGAACAATGCATACATTGTGCCTCGGGGCACAGTCGCGAGCCTACCGTACAGCATAAAACCGACTACCAGTACTCTTCTCTTGAGTGGGTCTGACAGCGGCATGGCGAGCAGTTGGTTGATGTTTGTCTACTCTGTTTTGCAGATTGCCGCATTCATCGACACCTTAAAACCACATTTTTCCGTCCCACTCGTCAATTATCTTTTTCTGCGTACATTACCCTGTGCACAAGCTGCTGTCTTCCTTTGCGACGGTGCAACGTGCATCTCGAACCAATGGAATTCATCCTCACGCGACCACTTTAAAACTGTCGCCTAGCTGAACAATGCATAGATTGTGTCTGGCGGCACAGTCACGTGGGTACCAGAGAGTACAAAACCGGCTACCAGCACTCTTCCCTTCAGTGGGTCCGACAGCGGCATGGCGATCAGTTGGTTGAAGTTTGTCTACTCTGTTTTGCAGACTGCCGCATTCACCGACACCTTCGACCAAATTTTTCGGCCCTAGTCCTCAATTATCTTCATCTGCGCAAATTTTTGTGCGCACAAGCTGCTGTCATCCTTTGTGACTGTGGAACGTGCATCTCGAGGCAATGGAATTCATCTACTCGCGACCACTTTAGGACTGTCGCCTAGCTGAACAATGCATACATTGTACCTCGCGGCACAGTCGCGAGGTTACCGTACAGCATAAAACCGACTACCAGTACTCTTCTCTTCAGTGGGTCCGACAGCGGCATGGCGAGCAGTTGGTTGATGTTTGTCTACTCTGGTTTGCAGATTGCCGCATTCATCGACACCTTCAAACCACAGTTTTCCGCCCCACTCGTCAATTATCTTCGTCTGCGCACATTTCCCTGCGCACAAGCTGCTGCCTTCCTTTGTGACGGTGCAACCTGCATCTCGACGCAATGGCATTCATCTTCACGCGACCACTTTACCACAGTCACCTGACTGAACAATGCATAGATTCTGTCTGGCGGCACAGTCGCGTGGGTACCGGACAGTAGAAAACCGGCTACGAGCACTCTTCTCTTCAGTGGGTCCAACAGCGGCATGGCGAGCAGTTGGTTGAAGTTTGTGTGCTCTGTTTTGCAGATTGCGGCATTCATCGACACCTTCGACGAAGTTTTCCGCCCCAGTCGCCAATTATCTTCATCTGCGCACATTTGTCTGCGCACAAGCTGCTGTCATCCTTTGTGACGGTGCAACATGCATCTCGACGCAATGGAATTCATCTTCACGCGACCACTTTACTACTGTCACCTGGGTGAACAATGCATAGATTTTCCCTGGCGGCACAGTCGCGAGGCTACCGGACAGTATACAACCGGCTACCAGTACTCTTCTCTTCAGTGGGTCCGACAGCGACCTGGCAAACAGTTGGTTGATGTTTGTCTACTCTGTTTTGCAAAATGCCGCATTCATGGACACATGCGACCAGCAGTTTTCCGTCCCAGTCGTCAATTATCTTCGTATGCGCACATTTCCCTGCGCAAAAGCTGCTGCCTTCCTTTGTGACGGTGCTATGTGCATTTCGACGCAATGGAATTCATCTTCACGCGACCACTTTACCACAGTCACCTGACTGAACAATGCATAGATTGTGTCTGGCGGCAGAGTCACGTGGGTACCAGATAGTATAAAACCGGCTACCAGTACTCTTCTCTTCATTGGGTCCGACAGCGGCATGGCGAGCAGTTGGGTGGAGTTTGTCTACTCTGTTTTGCAGATTGCCACATTCATCGACACCTTCGAACAACAGTTTTCCGCCTCAATCGTCAATTATGTATTTCCGCGCACATTACTCTGTGCACAAGCTGCTGTCTTCCTTTGCGACGGTGCAATGTGCATCTGGACGCAATGGAATTCATCTTCGCGCCACCACTTTACCACTGTCACCTGGCTGAACAATGCATACATTGTGCCTCGCGGCACAGACGCGAGGCTACCGTACAGCATCAAACCGGCTACGAGTACTCTTCCCTTCAGTGGGTCGGACAGCGGCATGGGGAGCAGTTGGTTGAAGTTTGTCTACTCTGTTTTGCAGATTCCCGCATTCATCGACACCTTCGACGAACAGTTTTCCGCCCCAGTCGTCGATTATCTTCATCTGCGCACATTTTTTCTGCACACAAGCTGCTGTCATCCTTTGTGATGGTGCAACATGCATCTCGACGCAATGGAATTCATCTTCACGCGACCACTTTAAAACTGTCGCCTAGCTGAACAATGCATTGATTGTGTCTGGCGGCACAGTCACATAGGTACTGGACAGTATAAAACCGGCTACCAGCAGTCTTTCCTTCACTGGGTCCGACAGCGGGATGGCGAGCAGTTGGTTGAAGTTTGTCTACTCTGTTTTGCACATTGCCACATTCATCGACACATTCGAACAACAGTTTTCCGCCCCAATCGTCAATTATCTTTTTCTGCGCACATTACTCTGTGCACAAGCTACTGTCTTCCTTTGCGACGGGGCAACGTGCATCTCGACGCAATGGAATTCATCTTCACGCGACCACTTTACCACTGTTACCTGGCTGAACAATACATAGATTGTGTCTGGCGGCACAGTCACGTGGGTACCAGACAGTACAAAACCGGCTACCAGCACTCTTCCCTTCAGTGCGTCCGACAGCGGCATGGCGAGCAGTTGGTTGAAGTTTGTCTACTCTGTTTTGCAGATTGCCGCATTCGCCGACACCTTCGACCAACAGTTTTCGGCCCTAGTCCTCAATTATCTTCATCTGCGCAAATTTTTGTAAGCACAAGCTGCTGTCATCCTTTGTGACGGTGGAACGTGCATCTCGACGCAATGGAATTCATTTTCACCGACCACTTTAGGACTGTCCCCTAGCTGAACAATGCATACATTGTGCCTCGCGGCACAGTCGCGAGCCTACCGTACAGCATAAAACCGACTACCAGTACTCTTCTCTTGAGTGGGTCTGACAGCGGCATGGCGAGCAGTTGGTTGATGTTTGTCTACTCTGTTTTGCAGATTGCCGCATTCATCGACACCTTAAAACCACATTTTTCCGTCCCACTCGTCAATTATCTTTTTCTGCGTACATTACCCTGTGCACAAGCTGCTGTCTTTCTTTGCGACGGTGCAACGTGCATCTCGAACCAATGGAATTCATCCTCACGCGACCACTTTAAAACTGTCGCCTAGCTGAACAATGCATAGATTGTGTCTGGCGGCACAGTCACATAGGTACTGGACAGTATAAAACCGGCTACCAGCAGTCTTCCCTTCACTGGGTCCGACAGCGGGATGGCGAGCAGTTGGTTGAAGTTTGTCTACTCTGTTTTGCAGATTGCCACATTCATCGACACCTTCGTACAACAGTTTTCCGCCCCAATCGTCAGTTATCCTTTTCTGCGCACATTACTCTGTTCACGAGCTGCTGTCTTCCTTTGCGACGGGGCAACGTGCATCTCGACGCAATGGAATTCATCTTCACGCGACCACTTTACCACTGTTACCTGGCTGAACAATGCATAGATTGTGTCTGGCGGCACAGTCACGTGGGTACCAGAGAGTACAAAACCGGCTACCAGCACTCTTCCCTTCAGTGGGTCCGACAGCGGCATGGCGATCAGTTGGTTGAAGTTTGTCTACTCTGTTTTGCAGACTGCCGCATTCACCGACACCTTCGACCAAATTTTTCGGCCCTAGTCCTCAATTATCTTCATCTGCGCAAATTTTTGTGCGCACAAGCTGCTGTCATCCTTTGTGACTGTGGAACGTGCATCTCGAGGCAATGGAATTCATCTACTCGCGACCACTTTAGGACTGTCGCCTAGCTGAACAATGCATACATTGTACCTCGCGGCACAGTCGCGAGGTTACCGTACAGCATAAAACCGACTACCAGTACTCTTCTCTTCAGTGGGTCCGACAGCGGCATGGCGAGCAGTTGGTTGATGTTTGTCTACTCTGGTTTGCAGATTGCCGCATTCATCGACACCTTCAAACCACAGTTTTCCGCCCCACTCGTCAATTATCTTCGTCTGCGCACATTTCCCTGCGCACAAGCTGCTGCCTTCCTTTGTGACGGTGCAACCTGCATCTCGACGCAATGGCATTCATCTTCACGCGACCACTTTACCACAGTCACCTGACTGAACAATGCATAGATTCTGTCTGGCGGCACAGTCGCGTGGGTACCGGACAGTAGAAAACCGGCTACGAGCACTCTTCTCTTCAGTGGGTCCAACAGCGGCATGGCGAGCAGTTGGTTGAAGTTTGTGTGCTCTGTTTTGCAGATTGCGGCATTCATCGACACCTTCGACGAAGTTTTCCGCCCCAGTCGCCAATTATCTTCATCTGCGCACATTTGTCTGCGCACAAGCTGCTGTCATCCTTTGTGACGGTGCAACATGCATCTCGACGCAATGGAATTCATCTTCACGCGACCACTTTACTACTGTCACCTGGGTGAACAATGCATAGATTTTGCCTGGCGGCACAGTCGCGAGGCTACCGGACAGTATACAACCGGCTACCAGTACTCTTCTCTTCAGTGGGTCCGACAGCGACCTGGCAAACAGTTGGTTGATGTTTGTCTACTCTGTTTTGCAAAATGCCGCATTCATGGACACATGCGACCGGCAGTTTTCCGTCCCAGTCGTCAAATATCTTCGTATGCGCACATTTCCCTGCGCAAAAGCTGCTTCCTTCCTTTGTGACGGTGCAACGTGCATTTCGACGCAATGGAATTCATCTTCACGCGACCACTTTACTACTGTCACCTGGGTGAACAATGCATAGATTTTGCCTGGCGGCACAGTCGCGAGGCTACCGGACAGTATACAACCGGCTACCAGTACTCTTCTCTTCAGTGGGTCCGACAGCGACCTGGCAAACAGTTGGTTGATGTTTGTCTACTCTGTTTTGCAAAATGCCGCATTCATGGACACATGCGACCAGCAGTTTTCCGTCCCAGTCGTCAATTATCTTCGTATGCGCACATTTCCCTGCGCAAAAGCTGCTGCCTTCCTTTGTGACGGTGCAACGTGCATTTCGACGCAATGGAATTCATCTTCACGCGACCACTTTACCACAGTCACCTGACTGAACAATGCATAGATTGTGTCTGGCGGCAGAGTCACGTGGGTACCGGATAGTATAAAACCGGCTACGAGCACTCTTCTCTTCAGTGGGTCCTACAGCGAAATGGCGAGCAGTTGATTGATGTTTGTCTACTCTGTTTTGCAGAATGCCGCATTCCTCGACACATTTGACCAACAGTTTTCCGTCCCAGTCGTCAATTATCTTCGTCTGCGCACATTTCGCTGCGCACAAGCTGCTGTCTTCCTTTGCGACGGTGCAACATGCATCTCGACGCAATGGAATTCATCTTCACGCGACCACTTTACCACTGTTACCTGGCTGAACAATACATAGATTGTGTCTGGTGGCACAGTCACATGGGCACCGGACAGTATAAAACCGGTAACCAGCAGTCTTCCCTTCACTGGGTCCGAAAGCGGGATGGCGAGCAGTTGGTTGAAGTTTGTCTACTCTGGTTTGCAGATTGCCGCATTCATCGACACCTTCAAACCACAGTTTTCCGTCCGACTCGTCAATTATCTTCGTCTGCGCACATTTCCCTGCGCACAAGCTGCTGCCTTCCTTTGTGACGGTGCAACCTGCATCTCGACGCAATGGCATTCATCTTCACGCGACCACTTTACAACAGTCACCTGACTGAACAATGCATAGATTCTGTCTGGCGGCACAGTCGCGTGGGTACCGGACAGTAGAAAACCGGCGACGAGCACTCTTCTCTTCAGTGGGTCCAACAGCGGCATGGCGAGGAGTTGGTTGAAGTTTGTCTGCTCTGTTTTGCAGATTGCGGCATTCATCGACACCTTCGACGAAGTTTTCCGCCCCAGTCGCCAATTATCTTCATCTGCGCACATTTGTCTGCGCACAAGCTGCTGTCATCCTTTGTGACGGTGCAACATGCATCTCGACGCAATGGAATTCATCTTCACGCGACCACTTTACTACTGTCACCTGGGTGAACAATGCATAGATTTTGCCTGGCGGCACAGTCGCGAGGCTACCGGACAGTATACAACCGGCTACCAGTACTCTTCTCTTCAGTGGGTCCGACAGCGACCTGGCAAACAGTTGGTTGATGTTTGTCTACTCTGTTTTGCAAAATGCCGCATTCATGGACACAAGCGACCAGCAGTTTTCCTTCCCAGTCGTCAAATATCTTCGTATGCGCACATTTCCCTGCGCAAAAGCTGCTGCCTTCCTTTGTGACGGTGCAACGTGCATTTCGACGCAATGGAATTCATCTTCACGCTACCACTTTACTACTGTCACCTGGGTGAACAATGCATAGATTTTGCCTGGCGGCACAGTCGCGAGGCTACCGGACAGTATACAACCGGCTACCAGTACTCTTCTCTTCAGTGGGTCCGACAGCGACCTGGCAAACAGTTGGTTGATGTTTGTCTACTCTGTTTTGCAAAATGCCGCATTCATGGACACATGCGACCAGCAGTTTTCCGTCCCAGTCGTCAATTATCTTCGTATGCGCACATTTCCCTGCGCAAAAGCTGCTGCCTTCCTTTGTGACGGTGCAACGTGCATTTCGACGCAATGGAATTCATCTTCACGCGACCACTTTACCACAGTCACCTGACTGAACAATGCATAGATTGTGTCTGGCGGCAGAGTCACGTGGGTACTGGATAGTATAAAACCGGCTACGAGCACTCTTCTCTTCAGTGGGTCCTACAGCGAAATGGCGAGCAGTTGATTGATGTTTGTCTACTCTGTTTTGCAGAATGCCGCATTCCTCGACACATTTGACCAACAGTTTTCCGTCCCAGTCGTCAATTATCTTCGTCTGCGCACATTTCGCTGCGCACAAGCTGCTGTCTTCCTATGCGACGGTGCAACATGCATCTCGACGCAATGGAATTCATCTTCACGCGACCACTTTACCACTGTTACCTGGCTGAACAATACATAGATTGTGTCTGGCGGCACAGTCACATGGGCACCGGACAGTATAAAACCGGCTACCAGCAGTCTTCCCTTCACTGGGTCCGAAAGCGGGATGGCGAGCAGTTGGTTGAAGTTTGTCTACTCTGGTTTGCAGATTGCCGCATTCATCGACACCTTCAAACCACAGTTTTCCGTCCGACTCGTCAAGTATCTTCGTCTGCGCACATTTCCCTGCGCACAAGCTGCTGCCTTCCTTTGTGACGGTGCAACCTGCATCTCGACGCAATGGCATTCATCTTCACGCGACCATTTTACCACAGTCACCTGACTGAACAATGCATAGATTCTGTCTGGCGGCACAGTCGCGTGGGTACCGGACAGTAGAAAACCGGCGACGAGCACTCTTCTCTTCAGTGGGTCCAACAGCGGCATGGCGAGCAGTTGGTTGAAGTTTGTCTGCTCTGTTTTGCAGATTGCGGCATTCATCGACACCTTCGACGAAGTTTTCCGCCCCAGTCGCCAATTATCTTCATCTGCGCACATGTTTCTGCGCACAAGCTGCTGTCATCCTTTGTGACGGTGCAACATACATCTCGACGCAATGGAATTCATCTTCACGCGACCACTTTACTACTGTCACCTGGGTGAACAATGCATAGATTTTGCCTGGCGGCACAGTCGCGAGGCTACCGGACAGTATACAACCGGCTACCAGTACTCTTCTCTTCAGTGGGTCCGACAGCGACCTGGCAAACAGTTGGTTGATGTTTGTCTACTCTGTTTTGCAAAATGCCGCATTCATGGACACATGCGACCAGCAGTTTTCCGTCCCAGTCGTCAATTATCTTCGTATGCGCACATTTCCCTGCGCAAAAGCTGCTGCCTTCCTTTGTGACGGTGCAACGTGCATTTCGACGCAATGGAATTCACCTTCACGCGACCACTTTACCACAGTCACCTGACTGAACAATGCATAGATTGTGTCTGGCAGCAGAGTCACGTGGGTACCGGATAGTATAAAACCGGCTACGAGCACTCTTCTCTTCAGTGGGTCCAATAGCGGCATGGCGAGCAGTTGGTTGAAGTTTGTCTGCTCTGTTTTGCAGATTGCGGCATTCATCGACACCTTCGACGAAGTTTTCCGCCCCAGTCGTCAATTGTCTTCATCTGCGCACATTTTTCTGCGCACAAGCTGCTGTCATCCTTTGTGACGGTGCAACATGCATCTCGACGCAATGGAATTCATCTTCACGCGACCACTTTACTACTGCCACCTGGCTGAACAATGCATAGATTGTGCCTGGCGGCACACTCGCGAGGCTACCAGACAGTATACAACCGGCTACCAGTACTCTTCTCTTCAGTGGGTCCTACAGCGAAATGGCGAGCAGTTGATTGATGTTTGTCTACTCTGTTTTGCAGAATGCCGCATTCGCCGACACCTTCGACCAACAGTTTTCGGCCCTAGTCCTCAATTATCTTCATCTGCGCAAATTTTTGTAAGCACAAGCTGCTGTCATCCTTTGTGACGGTGGAACGTGCATCTCGACGCAATGGAATTCATTTTCACCGACCACTTTAGGACTGTCCCCTAGCTGAACAATGCATACATTGTGCCTCGGGGCACAGTCGCGAGCCTACCGTACAGCATAAAACCGACTACCAGTACTCTTCTCTTGAGTGGGTCTGACAGCGGCATGGCGAGCAGTTGGTTGATGTTTGTCTACTCTGTTTTGCAGATTGCCGCATTCATCGACACCTTAAAACCACATTTTTCCGTCCCACTCGTCAATTATCTTTTTCTGCGTACATTACCCTGTGCACAAGCTGCTGTCTTCCTTTGCGACGGTGCAACGTGCATCTCGAACCAATGGAATTCATCCTCACGCGACCACTTTAAAACTGTCGCCTAGCTGAACAATGCATAGATTGTGTCTGGCGGCACAGTCACATAGGTACTGGACAGTATAAAACCGGCTACCAGCAGTCTTCCCTTCACTGGGTCCGACAGCGGGATGGCGAGCAGTTGGTTGAAGTTTGTCTACTCTGTTTTGCAGATTGCCACATTCATCGACACCTTCGTACAACAGTTTTCCGCCCCAATCGTCAGTTATCCTTTTCTGCGCACATTACTCTGTTCACGAGCTGCTGTCTTCCTTTGCGACGGGGCAACGTGCATCTCGACGCAATGGAATTCATCTTCACGCGACCACTTTACCACTGTTACCTGGCTCAACAATACATAGATTGTGTCTGGCGGCACAGTCACGTGGGTACCAGACAGTACAAAACCGGCTACCAGCACTCTTCCCTTCAGTGGGTCCGACAGCGGCATGGCGATCAGTTGGTTGAAGTTTGTCTACTCTGTTTTGCAGACTGCCGCATTCACCGACACCTTCGACCAAATTTTTCGGCCCTAGTCCTCAATTATCTTCATCTGCGCAAATTTTTGTGCGCACAAGCTGCTGTCATCCTTTGTGACTGTGGAACGTGCATCTCGAGGCAATGGAATTCATCTTCACGCGACCACTTTAGGACTGTCGCCTAGCTGAACAATGCATACATTGTACCTCGCGGCACAGTCGCGAGGTTACCGTACAGCATAAAACCGACTACCAGTACTCTTCTCTTCAGTGGGTCCGACAGCGGCATGGCGAGCAGTTGGTTGATGTTTGTCTACTCTGGTTTGCAGATTGCCGCATTCATCGACACCTTCAAACCACAGTTTTCCGTCCCACTCGTCAATTATCTTCGTCTGCGCACATTTCCCTGCGCACAAGCTGCTGCCTTCCTTTGTGACGGTGCAACCTGCATCTCGACGCAATGGCATTCATCTTCACGCGACCACTTTACCACAGTCACCTGACTGAACAATGCATAGATTCTGTCTGGCGGCACAGTCGCGTGGGTACCGGACAGTATAAAACCGCTTACGAGCACTCTTCTCTTCAGTGGGTCCAACAGCGGCATGGCGAGCAGTTGGTTGAAGTTTGTGTGCTCTGTTTTGCAGATTGCGGCATTCATCGACACCTTCGACGAAGTTTTCCGCCCCAGTCGCCAATTATCTTCATCTGCGCACATTTGTCTGCGCACAAGCTGCTGTCATCCTTTGTGACGGTGCAACATGCATCTCGACGCAATGGAATTCATCTTCACGCGACCACTTTACTACTGTCACCTGGGTGAACCATGCATAGATTTTGCCTGGCGGCACAGTCGCGAGGCTACCGGACAGTATACAACCGGCTACCAGTACTCTTCTCTTCAGTGGGTCCGACAGCGACCTGGCAAACAGTTGGTTGATGTTTGTCTACTCTGTTTTGCAAAATGCCGCATTCATGGACACATGCGACCAGCAGTTTTCCGTCCCAGTCGTCAATTATCTTCGTATGCGCACATTTCCCTGCGCAAAAGCTGCTGCCTTCCTTTGTGACGGTGCAACGTGCATTTCGACGCAATGGAATTCATCCTCACGCGACCACTTTACCACAGTCACCTGACTGAACAATGCATAGATTGTGTCTGGCGGCAGAGTCACGTGGGTACCGGATAGTATAAAACCGGCTACGAGCACTCTTCTCTTCAGTGGGTCCAATAGCGGCATGGCGAGCAGTTGGTTGAAGTTTGTCTGCTCTGTTTTGCAGATTGCGGCATTCATCGACACCTTCGACGAAGTTTTCTGCCCCAGTCGTCAATTGTCTTCATCTGCGCACGTTTTTCTGCGCACAAGCTGCTATCATCCTTTGTGACGGTGCAACATGCATCTCGACGCAATGGAATTCATCTTCACGTGACCACTTTTCCACTGTCACCTGGCTGAACAATGCATAAATTGTGTCTGGCGGCACAGTCGCGAGGCTACGGTAATGCATAAAACCGGCTACCAGTGCTCTTCTCTTCATTGGGTCCGACAGCGGCATGGCGAGCAGTTGGGTGGAGTTTGTCTACTCTGTTTTGCAGATTGCCACATTCATCGACACCTTCGAACAACAGTTTTCCGCCTCAATCGTCAATTATGTTTTTCCGCGCACATTACTCTGTGCACAAGCTGCTGTCTTCCTTTGCGACGGTGCAATGTGCATCTGGACGCAATGGAATTCATCTTCACGCCACCACTTTACCACTGTCACCTGGCTGAACAATGCATACATTGTGCCTCGCGACACAGACGCGAGGCTACCGTACAGCATCAAACCGGCTACGAGTACTCTTCCCTTCAGTGGGTCGGACAGCGGCATGGGGAGCAGTTGGTTGAAGTTTGTCTACTCTGTTTTGCAGATTCCCGCATTCATCGACACCTTCGACGAACAGTTTTCCGCCCCAGTCGTCGATTATCTTCATCTGCGCACATTTTTTCTGCGCACAAGCTGCTGTCATCATTTGTGATGGTGCAACATGCATCTCGACGCAATGGAATTCATCTTCACGCGACCACTTTAAAACTGTCGCCTAGCTGAACAATGCATAGATTGTGTCTGGGGGCACAGTCACATGGGCACCGGACAGTATAAAACCGGCTACCAGCAGTCTTCCCTTCACTGGGTCCGACAGCGGGATGGCGAGCAGTTGGTTGAAGTTTGTCTACTCTGTTTTGCACATTGCCACATTCATCGACAGATTCGAACAACAGTTTTCCGCCCCAACGTCAATTATCTTTTTCTGCGCACATTACTCTGTGCACAAGCTGCTGTCTTCCTTTGCGACGGGGCAACGTGCATCTCGACGCAATGGAATTCATCTTCACGCGACCACTTTACCACTGTTACCTGGCTGAACAATACATAGATTTTGTCTGGCGGCACAGTCACGTGGGTACCAGACAGTACAAAACCGGCTACCAGCACTCTTCCCTTCAGTGCGTCCGACAGCGGCATGGCGAGCAGTTGGTTGAAGTTTGTCTACTCTGTTTTGCAGAATGCCGCATTCCTCGACACATTTGACCAACAGTTTTCCGTCCCAGTCGTCAGTTATCTTCGTCTGCGCACATTTCGCTGCGCACAAGCTGCTGTCTTCCTTTGCGACGGTGCAACATGCATCTCGACGCAATGGAATTCATTTTCACCGACCACTTTAGGACTGTCCCCTAGCTGAACAATGCATAAATTGTGCCTCGCGGCACAGTCGCGAGCCTACCGTACAGCATAAAACCGACTACCAGTACTCTTCTCTTGAGTGGGTCTGACAGCGGCATGGCGAGCAGTTGGTTGATGTTTGTCTACTCTGTTTTTCAGATTGCCGCATTCGCCGACACCTTCGACCAACAGTTTTTGGCCCTAGTCTTCAATTATCTTCATCTGCGCAAATTTTTGTAAGCACAAGCTGCTGTCATCCTTTGTGACGGTGGAACGTCCATCTCGACGCAATGGAATTCATTTTCACCGACCACTTTAGGACTGTCCCCTAGCTGAACAATGCATAAATTGTGCCTCGCGGCACAGTCGCGAGCCTACCGTACAGCATAAAACCGACTACCAGTACTCTTCTCTTGAGTGGGTCTGACAGCGGCATGGCGAGCAGTTGGTTGATGTTTGTCTACTCTGTTTTGCAGATTGCCGCATTCATCGACACCTTAAAACCACATTTTTCCGTCCCACTCGTCAATTATCTTTTTCTGCGTACATTACCCTGTGCACAAGCTGCTGTCTTCCTTTGCGACGGTGCAACGTGCATCTCGAACCAATGGAATTCATCCTCACGCGACCACTTTAAAACTGTCGCCTAGCTGAACAATGCATAGATTGTGTCTGGCGGCACAGTCACATAGGTACTGGGCAGTATAAAACCGGCTACCAGCAGTCTTCCCTTCACTGGGTCCGACAGCGGGATGGCGAGCAGTTGGTTGAAGTTTGTCTACTCTGTTTTGCACATTGCCACATTCATCGACACATTCGAACAACAGTTTTCCGCCCCAATCGTCAATTATCTTTTTCTGCGCACATTACTCTGTGCACAAGCTGCTGTCTTCCTTTGCGACGGGGCAACGTGCATCTCGACGCAATGGAATTCATCTTCACGCGACCACTTTACCACTGTTACCTGGCTGAACAATACATAGATTGTGTCTGGCGGCACAGTCACGTGGGTACCAGACAGTACAAAACCGGCTACCAGCACTCTTCCCTTCAGTGCGTCCGACAGCGGCAAGGCGAGCAGTTGGTTGAAGTTTGTCTACTCTGTTTTGCAGATTGCCGCATTCGCCGATACCTTCGACCAACAGTTTTCGGCCCTAGTCCTCAATTATCTTCATCTGCGCAAATTTTTGTAAGCACAAGCTGCTGTCATCCTTTGTGACGGTGGAACGTGCATCTCGACGCAATGGAATTCATTTTCACCGACCACTTTAGGACTGTCCCCTAGCTGAACAATTCATAAATTGTGCCTCGCGGCACAGTCGCGAGCCTACCGTACAGCATAAAACCGACTACCAGTACTCTTCTCTTGAGTGGGTCTGACAGCGGCATGGCGAGCAGTTGGTTGATGTTTGTCTACTCTGTTTTGCAGATTGCCGCATTCATCGACACCTTAAAACCACATTTATCCGTCCCACTCGTCAATTATCTTTTTCTGCGTACATTACCCTGTGCACAAGCTGCTGTCTTCCTTTGCGACGGTGCAACGTGCATCTCGAACCAATGGAATTCATCCTCACGCGACCACTTTAAAACTGTCGCCTAGCTGAACAATGCATAGATTGTGTCTGGCGGCACAGTCACATAGGTACTGGACAGTATAAAACCGGCTACCAGCAGTCTTCCCTTCACTGGGTCCGACAGCGGGATGGCGAGCAGTTGGTTGAAGTTTGTCTACTCTGTTTTGCAGATTGCCACATTCATCGACACCTTCGTACAACAGTTTTCCGCCCCAATCGTCAGTTATCCTTTTCTGCGCACATTACTCTGTTCACGAGCTGCTGTCTTCCTTTGCGACGGGGCAACGTGCATCTCGACGCAATGGAATTCATCTTCACGCGACCGCTTTACCACTGTTACCTGCCTGAACAATACATAGATTGTGTCTGGCGGCACAGTCAGGTGGGTACCAGACAGTGCAAACCCGGCTACCAGCACTCTTCCCTTCAGTGTGTCCGTCAGCGGCATGGCGATCAGTTGGTTGAAGTTTGTCTACTCTGTTTTGCAGACTGCCGCATTCACCGACACCTTCGACCAAATTTTTCGGCCCTAGTCCTCAATTATCTTCATCTGCGCAAATTTTTGTGCGCACAAGCTGCTGTCATCCTTTGTGACTGTGGAACATGCATCTCGAGGCAATGGAATTCATCTTCACGCGACCACTTTAGGACTGTCGCCTAGCTGAACAATGCATACATTGTGCCTCGCGGCACAGTCGCGAGGTTACCGTACAGCATAAAACCGACTACCAGTACTCTTCTCTTCAGTGGGTCCGACAGCGGCATGGCGAGCAGTTGGTTGATGTTTGTCTACTCTGGTTTGCAGATTGCCGCATTCATCGACACCTTCAAACCACAGTTTTCCGTCCCACTCGTCAATTATCTTCGTCTGCGCACATTTCCCTGCGCACAAGCTGCTGCCTTCCTTTGTGACGGTGCAACCTGCATCTCGACGCAATGGCATTCATCTTCACGCGACCACTTTACCACAGTCACCTGACTGAACAATGCATAGATTCTGTCTGGCGGCACAGTCGCGTGGGTACCGGACAGTAGAAAACCGGCGACGAGCACTCTTCTCTTCAGTGGGTCCAACAGCGGCATGGCGAGCAGTTGTTTGAAGTTTGTGTGCTCTGTTTTGCAGATTGCGGCATTCATCGACACCTTCGACGAAGTTTTCCGCCCCAGTCGCCAATTATCTTCATCTGCGCACATTTGTCTGCGCACAAGCTGCTGTCATCCTTTGTGAGGGTGCAACATGCATCTCGACGCAATGGAATTCATCTTCACGCGACCACTTTACTACTGTCACCTGGGTGAACAATGCATAGATTTTGCCTGGCGGCACAGTCGCGAGGCTACCGGACAGTATACAACCGGCTACCAGTACTCTTCTCTTCAGTGGGTCCGACAGCGACCTGGCAAACAGTTGGTTGATGTTTGTCTACTCTGTTTTGCAAAATGCCGCATTCATGGACACATGCCACCAGCAGTTTTCCGTCCCAGTCGTCAATTATCTTCGTATGCGCACATTTCCCTGCGCAAAAGCTGCTGCCTTCCTTTGTGACGGTGCAACGTGCATTTCGACGCAATGGAATTCATCCTCACGCGACCACTTTACCACAGTCACCTGACTGAACAATGCATAGATTGTGTCTGGCGGCAGAGTCACGTGGGTACCGGATAGTATAAAACCGGCTACGAGCACTCTTCTCTTCAGTGGGTCCAATAGCGGCATGGCGAGCAGTTGGTTGAAGTTTGTCTGTTCTGTTTTGCAGATTGCGGCATTCATCGACACCTTCGACGAAGTTTTCCGCCCCAGTCGTCAATTGTCTTCATCTGCGCACATTTTTCTGCGCACAAGCTGCTGTCATCCTTTGTGACGGTGCAACATGCATCTCGACGCAATGGAATTCATCTTCACGTGACCACTTTACCACTGTCACCTGGCTGAACAAGGCATAAATTGTGTCTGGCGGCACAGTCGCGAGGCTACGGTAATGCATAAAACCGGCTACCAGTACTCTTCTCTTCATTGGGTCCGACAGCGGCATGGCGAGCAGTTGGGTGGAGTTTGTCTACTCTGTTTTGCAGATTGCCACATTCATCGACACCTTCGAACAACAGTTTTCCGCCTCAATCGTCCATTATGTTTTTCCGCGCACATTACTCTGTGCACAAGCTGCTGTCTTCCTTTGCGACGGTGCAATGTGCATCTGGACGCAATGGAATTCATCTTCACGCCACCACTTTACCACTGTCACCTGGCTGAACAATGCATACATTGTGCCTCGCGACACAGACGCGAGGCTACCGTACAGCATCAAACCGGCTACGAGTACTCTTCCCTTCAGTGGGTCGGACAGCGGCATGGGGAGCAGTTGGTTGCAGTTTTTCTACTCTGTTTTGCAGATTCCCGCATTCATCGACACCTTCGACCAACAGTTTTCCGCCCCAGTCGTCGATTATCTTCATCTGCGCACATTTTTTCTGAGCACAAGCTGCTGTCATCATTTGTGATGGTGCAACATGCATCTCGACGCAATGGAATTCATCTTCACGCGACCACTTTAAAACTGTCGCCTAGCTGAACAATGCATAGATTGTGTCTGGGGGCACAGTCACATGGGCACCGGACAGTATAAAACCGGCTACCAGAAGTCTTCCCTTCACTGGGTCCGACAGCGGGATGGCGAGCAGTTGGTTGAAGTTTGTCTACTCTTTTTTGCACATTGCCACATTCATCGACACATTCGAACAACAGTTTTCCGCCCCAATCGTCAATTATCTTTTTCTGCGCACATTACTCTGTGCTCAAGCTGCTGTCTTCCTTTGCGACGGGGCAACGTGCATCTCGACGCAATGGAATTCATCTTCACGCGACCACTTTACCACTGTTACCTGGCTGAACAATACATAGATTTTGTCTGGCGGCACAGTCACGTGGGTACCAGACAGTACAAAACCGGCTACCAGCACTCTTCCCTTCAGTGCGTCCGACAGCGGCATGGCGAGCAGTTGGTTGAAGTTTGTCTACTCTGTTTTGCAGAATGCCGCATTCCTCGACACATTTGACCAACAGTTTTCCGTCCCAGTCGTCAGTTATCTTCGTCTGCGCACATTTCGCTGCGCACAAGCTGCTGTCTTCCTTTGCGACGGTGCAACATGCATCTCGACGCAATGGAATTCATTTTCACCGACCACTTTAGGACTGTCCCCTAGCTGAACAATGCATAAATTGTGCCTCGCGGCACAGTCGCGAGCCTACCGTACAGCATAAAACCGACTACCAGTACTCTTCTCTTGAGTGGGTCTGACAGCGGCATGGCGAGCAGTTGGTTGATGTTTGTCTACTCTGTTTTGCAGATTGCCGCATTCATCGACACCTTAAAACCACATTTTTCCGTCCCACTCGTCAATTATCTTTTTCTGCGTACATTACCCTGTGCACAAGCTGCTGTCTTCCTTTGCGACGGTGCAACGTGCATCTCGAACCAATGGAATTCATCCTCACGCGACCACTTTAAAACTGTCGCCTAGCTGAACAATGCATAGATTGTGTCTGGAGCCACAGTCACATAGGTACTGGGCAGTATAAAACCGCTACCAGCAGTCTTCCCTTCACTGGGTCCGACAGCGGGATGGCGAGCAGTTGGTTGAAGTTTGTCTACTCTGTTTTGCACATTGCCACATTCATCGACACATTCGAACAACAGTTTTTTGCCCCAATCGTCAATTATCTTTTTCTGTGCACATTACTCTGTGCACAAGCTGCTGTCTTCCTTTGCGACGGGGCAACGTGCATCTCGACGCAATGGAATTCATCTTCACGAGACCACTTTACCATTGTTACCTGGCTGAACAATACATAGATTGTGTCTGGCGGCACAGTCACGTGGGTACCAGACAGTACAAAACCGGCTACCAGCTTTCTTCCCTTCAGTGCGTCCGACAGCGGCAAGGCGAGCAGTTGGTTGAAGTTTGTCTACTCTGTTTTGCAGATTGCCGCATTCGCCGACACCTTCGACCAACAGTTTTCGGCCCTAGTCCTCAATTATCTTCATCTGCGCAAATTTTTGTAAGCACAAGCTGCTGTCATCCTTTGTGACGGTGGAACGTGCATCTCGAAGCAATGGAATTCATTTTCACCGACCACTTTAGGACTGTCCCCTAGCTGAACAATGCATAAATTGTGCCTCGCGGCACAGTCGCGAGCCTACCGTACAGCATAAAACCGACTACCAGTACTCTTCTCTTGAGTGGGTCTGACAGCGGCATGGCGAGCAGTTGGTTGATGTTTGTCTGCTCTGTTTTGCAGATTGCCGCATTCATCGACACCTTAAAACCACATTTTTCCGTCCCACTCGTCAATTATCTTTTTCTGCGTACATTACCCTGTGCACAAGCTGCTGTCTTCCTTTGCGATGGTGCAACGTGCATCTCGAACCAATGGAATTCATCCTCACGCGACCACTTTAAAACTGTCGCCTAGCTGAACAATGCATAGATTGTGTCTGGCGGCACAGTCACATAGGTACTGGACAGTATAAAACCGGCTACCAGCAGTCTTCCCTTCACTGGGTCCGACAGCGGGATGGCGAGCAGTTGGTTGAAGTTTGTCTACTCTGTTTTGCAGATTGCCACATTCATCGACACCTTCGTACAACAGTTTTCCGCCCCAATCGTCAGTTATCCTTTTCTGCGCACATTACTCTGTTCACGAGCTGCTGTCTTCCTTTGCGACGGGGCAACGTGCATCTCGACGCAATGGAATTCATCTTCACGCGACCACTTTACCACTGTTACCTGCCTGAACAATACATAGATTGTGTCTGGCTGCACAGTCAGGTGGGTACCAGACAGTACAAAACCGGCTACCAGCACTCTTCCCTTCAGTGTGTCCGTCAGCGGCATGGCGATCAGTTGGTTGAAGTTTGTCTACTCTGTTTTGCAGACTGCCGCATTCACCGACAGCTTCGACCAAATTTTTCGGCCCTAGTCCTCAATTATCTTCATCTGCGCACATTTGTCTGCGCACAAGCTGCTGTCATCCTTTGTGAGGGTGCAACATGCATCTCGACGCAGTGGAATTCATCTTCACGCGACCACTTTACTACTGTCACCTGGGTGAACAATGCATAGATTTTGCCTGGCGGCACAGTCGCGAGGCTACCGGACAGTATACAACCGGCTACCAGTACTCTTCTCTTCAGTGGGTCCGACAGCGACCTGGCAAACAGTTGGTTGATGTTTGTCTACTCTGTTTTGCAAAATGCTGCATTCATGGACACATGCGACCAGCAGTTTTCCGTCCCACTCGTCAATTATCTTCGTATGCGCACATTTCCCTGCGCAAAAGCTGCTGCCTTCCTTTGTGACGGTGCAACGTGCATTTCGACGCAATGGAATTCATCTTCACGCGACCACTTTACCACAGTCACCTGACTGAACAATGCATAGATTTTGCCTGGCGGCACAGTCGCGAGGCTACCGGACAGTATACAACCGGCTACCAGTACTCTTCTCTTCAGTGAGTCCGACAGCGACCTGGCAAACAGTTGGTTGATGTTTGTCTACTCTGTTTTGCAAAATGCCGCATTCATGGACACATGCGACCAGCAGTTTTCCGTCCCAGTCGTCAATTATCTTCGTATGCGCACATTTCCCTGCGCACGAGCTGCTGCCTTCCTTTGTGACGGTGCAACGTGCATTTCGACGCAATGGAATTCATCTTCACGCGACCACTTTACCACAGTCACCTGACTGAACAATGCAGAGATTGTGTCTGGCGGCACAGGCACGTGGGTACCGGATAGTATAAAACCGGCTACGAGCACTCTTCTCTTCAGTGGGTCCAATAGCGGCATGGCGAGCAGTTGGTTGAAGTTTGTCTGCTCTGTTTTGCAGATTGCGGCATTCATCGACACCTTCGACGAAGTTTTCCGCCCCAGTCGTCAATTCTCTCCATCTGCACACATTTTTCTGCGCACAAGCTGCTGTCATCCTTTGTGACGGTGCAACATGCATCTCGACGCAATGGAATTCATCTTCACGCGACCACTTTACTACTGTCACCTGGCTGAACAATGCATAGATTGTGCCTGGCGGCACACTCGCGAGGCTACCAGACAGTATACAACCGGCTACCAGTACTCTTCTCTTCAGTGGGTCCTACAGCGAAATGGCGAGCAGTTGATTGATGTTTGTCTACCCTGTTTTGCAGAATGCCGCATTCCTCGACACATTTGACCAACAGTTTTCCGCCCCAGTCGTCGATTATCTTCATCTGCGCACATTTTTTCTGCGCACAAGCTGCTGTCATCCTTTGTGACGGTGCAACATGCATCTAGACGCAATGGAATTCATCTTCACGCGACCACTTTAAAACTGTCGCCTAGCTGGACAATGCATAGATTGTGTCTGGGGGCACAGTCACATGGGCACCGGACAGTATAAAACCGGCTACCAGCAGTCTTCCCTTCACTGGGTCCGACAGCGGGATGGCGAGCAGTTGGTTGAAGTTTGTCTACTCTGGTTTGCACATTGCCACATTCATCGACACATTCGAACAACAGTTTTCCGCCCCAGTCGTCAATTATATTTTTCTGCGCACCTTACTCTGTGCACAAGCTGCTGTCTTCCTTTGCGACGAGGCAACGTGCATCTCGACGCAATGGAATTCATCTTCACGCGACCACTTTACCACTGTTACCTGTCTGAACAATACATTGAAGTTTGTCTACTCCGTTTTGCAGATTGCCGCATTCACCGACACCTTCGACCAACAGTTTTCGGCCCTAGTCCTCAATTATCTTCATCTGCGCAAATTTTTGTAAGCACAAGCTGCTGTCATCCTTTGTGATGGTGCAACGTACATCTGGACGTAATGGAATTCATCTTAACGCGAACACTTTACGAATGTCACCTGGCTGAAATTTGCATAGATTGTGCCTGGCGGCACAGTCACGTGGCTACCGCACAGTGTAAAACCGGCTACGAGCACTCTTCTGCACTCTTCTCTTCAGTGGGTCCAACAGCGGCATGGCGAGCAGTTAGTTGAAGTTTGTCTACTCTGTTTTGCAGATGGCGGCATTCATCGACACCTTCGACGAAGTTTTCCACCCCAGTCGTTAATTATCTTCATCTGCGCACATTTCCCTGCGCACAAGCTGCTGTCTTCCTTTGTGACGGTGCAACGTGCATCTCCACGCAATGGAATTCATCTTCACGCGACCACTTTACCACTGTCACCTTGCTGAACAATGCATAAATTGTGTCTGGCAGCACAGTCGCGAGGCAACGGTACAGCATAAAACCGGCTACCAGTGCTCTTCTCTTTATTGGGTCCGAGAGCGGCATGGCGAGCAGTTGGGTGCAGTTTGTCTACTCTGTTTTGCAGATTGCCACATTCATCGACATCTTCGAACAACAGTTTTCCGCCTCAATTGTCAATTATGTTTTTCTGCGCACATTACTCTGTGCACAAGCTGCTGTCTTCCTTTGCGACGGTGCAACGTGCATCTGGACGCAATGGAATTCATCTTCACGCCACCACTTTACCACTGTCACCTGGCTGAACAATGCATACATTGTGCCTCGCGGCACAGACGCGAGGCTACCGTACACCATAAAACCGGCTACCAGTACACTTCCCTTCAGTGGGTCCGACCGCGGCATGGGGAGCAGTTGGTTGAAGTTTGTCTACTCTGTTTTGCAGATTGCCGCATTCATCGACACCTTCGACCAACAGTTTTCGGCCCTAGTCGTCAATTATCTTTTTCTGTGTACATTTCTCTGTGCAGAACATGCTGTCTTCCTTTGGCGACGGTGCAACGTGCATCTGGACGTAATGGAATTCATCTTAACGCGAACACTTTACGAATGTCACCTGGCTGAAATTTGCATAGATTGTGCCTGGCGGCACAGTCACGTGGGTACCGGACAGTATAAAACCGGCTACCAGCACTCTTCTCTTCAGTGGGTCTGACAGCGGCATGGCGACCAGTTGGTTGAAGTTTGTCTACTCTGTTTTGCAGATTCCCACATTCATCGACACATTTGACCAACAGTTTTCCGTCCCAGTCGTCAATTATCTTCTCCTGCGCACATTTCCCTGCGCAAAAGCTGCGATCTTCCTTTCTGACGGTGCAACGTGCATCTCGACGCAATGGAATTTATTTTCACTCGACCACTTTACAACTGTCACCTGGCTGAACAATGCATAGTTTGTGTCTAGCGGCATAGTCACGTGGCTACCGGACAGTATAAAACCGGCTACCAGTACTCTTCTCTTCAGTGGGTCCGACAGCGGCATGGCGAGCAGTTGGTTACAGTTTCTGTACTCTGTTTTGCAGATTGCCACATTCATCGACACCTTCGAACAACAGTTTTCCGCCCCAATCGTCAATTATCTTTTTCTGCGAACATTACCCTGTGCACAAGCTGCTGTCTTCCTTTGCGACGGGGCAACGTGCATCTCGACGCAATGGAATTCATCTTCACGCGACCACTTTACCACTGTTACCTGGCTGAACAATACATAGATTGTGTCTGGCGGCACACTCACGTGGGTACCAGACAGTACAATACCGGCTACCAGCACTCTTCCCTTCAGTGGGTCCGACAGCGGCATGGCGATCAGTTGGTTGTAGTTTGTCTACTCTGTTTTGCAGACTGCCGCATTCACCGACACCTTCGACCAAATTTTTCGGCCCTAGTCCTCAATTATCTTCATCTGCGCAAATTTTTGTGCGCACAAGCTGCTGTCATCCTTTGTGACTGTGGAACGTGCATCTCGAGGCAATGGAATTCATCTTCACGCGACCACTTTAGGACTGTCGCCTAGCTGAACAATGCATATATTGTGCCTCGCGGCACAGTCGCGAGGTCACCGTACAGCATAAAACCGACTACCATACTCTTCTCTTCAGTGGGTCCGACAGCGGCATGGCGAGCAGTTGGTTGATGTTTGTCTACTCTGGTTTGCAGATTGCCGCATTCATCGACACCTTCAAACTACAGTTTTCCGTCCCAGTCGTCAATTATCTTCGTCTGCGCACATTTCCCTGCGCACAAGCTGCTGCCTTCCTTTGTGACGGTGCAACGTGCATCTCGACGCAATGGCATTCATCTTCACGCGACCACTTTACTACTGTCACCTGGCTGAACAATGCATAGATTGTGCCTGGCGGCACACTCGCGAGGCTACCAGACAGTATACAACCGGCTACCAGTACTCTTCTCTTCAGTGGGTCCTACAGCGAAATGGCGAGCAGTTGATTGATGTTTGTCTACCCTGTTTTGCAGAATGCCGCATTCCTCGACACATTTGACCAACAGTTTTCCGCCCCAGTCGTCGATTATCTTCATCTGCGCACATTTTTTCTGCGCACAAGCTGCTGTCATCCTTTGTGACGGTGCAACATGCATCTAGACGCAATGGAATTCATCTTCACGCGACCACTTTAAAACTGTCGCCTAGCTGGACAATGCATAGATTGTGTCTGGGGGCACAGTCACATGGGCACCGGACAGTATAAAACCGGCTACCAGCAGTCTTCCCTTCACTGGGTCCGACAGCGGGATGGCGAGCAGTTGGTTGAAGTTTGTCTACTCTGGTTTGCACATTGCCACATTCATCGACACATTCGAACAACAGTTTTCCGCCCCAGTCGTCAATTATATTTTTCTGCGCACCTTACTCTGTGCACAAGCTGCTGTCTTCCTTTGCGACGAGGCAACGTGCATCTCGACGCAATGGAATTCATCTTCACGCGACCACTTTACCACTGTTACCTGTCTGAACAATACATTGAAGTTTGTCTACTCCGTTTTGCAGATTGCCGCATTCACCGACACCTTCGACCAACAGTTTTCGGCCCTAGTCCTCAATTATCTTCATCTGCGCAAATTTTTGTAAGCACAAGCTGCTGTCATCCTTTGTGATGGTGCAACGTACATCTGGACGTAATGGAATTCATCTTAACGCGAACACTTTACGAATGTCACCTGGCTGAAATTTGCATAGATTGTGCCTGGCGGCACAGTCACGTGGCTACCGCACAGTGTAAAACCGGCTACGAGCACTCTTCTGCACTCTTCTCTTCAGTGGGTCCAACAGCGGCATGGCGAGCAGTTAGTTGAAGTTTGTCTACTCTGTTTTGCAGATGGCGGCATTCATCGACACCTTCGACGAAGTTTTCCACCCCAGTCGTTAATTATCTTCATCTGCGCACATTTCCCTGCGCACAAGCTGCTGTCTTCCTTTGTGACGGTGCAACGTGCATCTCCACGCAATGGAATTCATCTTCACGCGACCACTTTACCACTGTCACCTTGCTGAACAATGCATAAATTGTGTCTGGCAGCACAGTCGCGAGGCAACGGTACAGCATAAAACCGGCTACCAGTGCTCTTCTCTTTATTGGGTCCGAGAGCGGCATGGCGAGCAGTTGGGTGCAGTTTGTCTACTCTGTTTTGCAGATTGCCACATTCATCGACATCTTCGAACAACAGTTTTCCGCCTCAATTGTCAATTATGTTTTTCTGCGCACATTACTCTGTGCACAAGCTGCTGTCTTCCTTTGCGACGGTGCAACGTGCATCTGGACGCAATGGAATTCATCTTCACGCCACCACTTTACCACTGTCACCTGGCTGAACAATGCATACATTGTGCCTCGCGGCACAGACGCGAGGCTACCGTACACCATAAAACCGGCTACCAGTACACTTCCCTTCAGTGGGTCCGACCGCGGCATGGGGAGCAGTTGGTTGAAGTTTGTCTACTCTGTTTTGCAGATTGCCGCATTCATCGACACCTTCGACCAACAGTTTTCGGCCCTAGTCGTCAATTATCTTTTTCTGTGTACATTTCTCTGTGCAGAACATGCTGTCTTCCTTTGGCGACGGTGCAACGTGCATCTGGACGTAATGGAATTCATCTTAACGCGAACACTTTACGAATGTCACCTGGCTGAAATTTGCATAGATTGTGCCTGGCGGCACAGTCACGTGGGTACCGGACAGTATAAAACCGGCTACCAGCACTCTTCTCTTCAGTGGGTCTGACAGCGGCATGGCGACCAGTTGGTTGAAGTTTGTCTACTCTGTTTTGCAGATTCCCACATTCATCGACACATTTGACCAACAGTTTTCCGTCCCAGTCGTCAATTATCTTCTCCTGCGCACATTTCCCTGCGCAAAAGCTGCGATCTTCCTTTCTGACGGTGCAACGTGCATCTCGACGCAATGGAATTTATTTTCACTCGACCACTTTACAACTGTCACCTGGCTGAACAATGCATAGTTTGTGTCTAGCGGCATAGTCACGTGGCTACCGGACAGTATAAAACCGGCTACCAGTACTCTTCTCTTCAGTGGGTCCGACAGCGGCATGGCGAGCAGTTGGTTACAGTTTCTGTACTCTGTTTTGCAGATTGCCACATTCATCGACACCTTCGAACAACAGTTTTCCGCCCCAATCGTCAATTATCTTTTTCTGCGAACATTACCCTGTGCACAAGCTGCTGTCTTCCTTTGCGACGGGGCAACGTGCATCTCGACGCAATGGAATTCATCTTCACGCGACCACTTTACCACTGTTACCTGGCTGAACAATACATAGATTGTGTCTGGCGGCACACTCACGTGGGTACCAGACAGTACAATACCGGCTACCAGCACTCTTCCCTTCAGTGGGTCCGACAGCGGCATGGCGATCAGTTGGTTGTAGTTTGTCTACTCTGTTTTGCAGACTGCCGCATTCACCGACACCTTCGACCAAATTTTTCGGCCCTAGTCCTCAATTATCTTCATCTGCGCAAATTTTTGTGCGCACAAGCTGCTGTCATCCTTTGTGACTGTGGAACGTGCATCTCGAGGCAATGGAATTCATCTTCACGCGACCACTTTAGGACTGTCGCCTAGCTGAACAATGCATATATTGTGCCTCGCGGCACAGTCGCGAGGTCACCGTACAGCATAAAACCGACTACCATACTCTTCTCTTCAGTGGGTCCGACAGCGGCATGGCGAGCAGTTGGTTGATGTTTGTCTACTCTGGTTTGCAGATTGCCGCATTCATCGACACCTTCAAACTACAGTTTTCCGTCCCAGTCGTCAATTATCTTCGTCTGCGCACATTTCCCTGCGCACAAGCTCCTGCCTTCCTTTGTGACGGTGCAACGTGCATCTCGACGCAATGGCATTCATCTTCACGCGACCACTTTACCACAGTCACCTGACTGAACAATGCATAGATTCTGTCTGGCGGCACAGTCACGTGGGTACCGGACAGTAAAAAACCGGCTACGAGCACTCTTCTCTTCAGTGTGTCCAACAGCGGCATGGCGAGCTGTTGGTTGAAGTTTGTCTGCTCTGTTTTGCAGATTGCGGCATTCATCGACACCTTCGACGAAGTTTTCCGCCCCAGTCGCCAATTATCTTCATCTGCGCACATTTTTCTGCGCACAAGCTGCTGTCGTCCTTTGTGACGGTGCAACATGCATCTCGACGCAATAGAATTCATCTTCACGCGACCACTTTACTACTGTCACCTGGCTGAACAATGCATAGATTGTGCCTGGCGGCACACTCGCGAGGCTACCAGACAGTATACAACCGGCTACCAGTACTCTTCTCTTCTGTGGGTTCGACAGCGGCATGGCGAGCAGTTGGTTGAAGTTTGTCTGCTCTCTTTTGCAGATTGCGGCATTCATCGACACCTTCGACGAAGTTTTCCGCCCCAGTCGCCAATTATCTTCATCTGCGCACATTTTTCTGCGCACAAGCTGCTGTCGTCCTTTGTGACGGTGCAACATGCATCTCGACGCAATAGAATTCATCTTCACGCGACCACTTTACTACTGTCACCTGGCTGAACAATGCATAGATTGTGCCTGGCGGCACACTCGCGAGGCTACCAGACAGTATACAACCGGCTACCAGTACTCTTCTCTTCAGTGGGTCCAACAGCGGCATGGCGAGCAGTTGGTTGAAGGTTGTCTGCTCTGCTTTGCAGATTGCGGCATTCATCGACACCTTCGACGAAGTTTTCCGCCCCAGTCGCCAATTATCTTCATCTGCGCACATTTTTCTGCGCACAAGCTGCTGTCATCCTTTGCGACGGTGCAACATGCATCTCGACGCAATGGAATTCATCTTCACGCGACCACTTTACTACTGTCACCTGGCTGAACAATGCATAGATTTTGCCTGGCGGCACAGTCGCGAGACTACCGGACAGTATACAACCGGCTACCAGTACTCTTCTCTTCAGTGGGTCTGACAGCGACCTGGCAAACAGTTGGTTGATGTTTGTCTACTCTGTTTTGCAAAATGCCGCATTGATGGACACATGCGACCAGCAGTTTTCCGTCCCAGTCGCCAATTATCTGCGTCTGCGCAATAATCTTCCCTGCGCACAAGCTGCTGCCTTCCTTTGTGACGGTGCAACGTGCATTTCGACGCAATGGAATCCATCTTCACGCGACCACTTTACCACAGTCACCTGACTGAGCAATGCATAGATTGTGTCTGGCGGCACAGTCACGTGGGTACCGGATAGTATAAAATCGGCTACGAGCACTCTTCTCTTCAGTGGGTCCAATAGCGGCATGGCGAGCAGTTGGTTGAAGTTTGTCTGCTCTGTTTTGCAGATTGCGGCATTCATCGACACCTTCGACCAACAGTTTTCCGCTCCACTCCTCAATTATGTCCATCTGCGCAAATTTTTCTGCGCACAAGCTGCGATGTTCCTTTGTAACGCTGCAACGTGCATCTCGACGCAATGGAATTCATCTTCACGCGACCACTTTACCACTGTCACCTTGCTGAACAATGCATAAATTGTGTCTGGCGGCACAGTCGCGAGGCTACGGTACAGCATAAAACCGGCTACCAGTGCTCTTCTCTTTATTGGGTCCGAGAGCGGCATGGCGAGCAGTTGGGTGCAGTTTGTCTACTCTGTTTTGCAGATTGCCACATTCATTGACATATTCGAGCAACAGTTTTCCGCCCCAATCGTCAGTTATCTTTTTCTGCGCACATTACTCTGTTGACGAGCTGCTGTCTTCCTTTGCGACGGGGCAACGTGCATCTCGACGCAATGGAATTCATCTTCACGCGACCACTTTACTACTATCACCTGGCTGAACAATGCATAGATTGTGCCTGGCGGCACACTCGCGAGGCTACCAGAGAATATACAACCGGCTACCAGTACTCTTCTCTTCAGTGGGTCCTACAGCGAAATGGCGAGCAGTTGATTGATGTTTGTCTACTCTGTTTTGCAGATTGCCACATTCATCGACACCTTCGAACAACAGTTTTCCGCCTCAATCCTCAATTACGTTTTTCTGCGCACATTACTCTGTGCACAAGCTGCTGTCTTCCTTTGCGACGGTGCAACGTGCATCTGGACGCAATGGAATTCATCTTCACGCCACCACTTTACCACTGTCACCTGGCTGAACAATGCATACATTGTGCCTCGCGGCACAGACGCGAGGCTACCGTACAGCATAAAACCGGCTACCAGTACTCTTCCCTTCAGTGGGTCCGACCGCGGCATGGGGAGCAGTTGGTTGAAGTTTGTCTACTCTGTTTTGCAGATTCCCGCATTCATCCACACCTTCGACGAACAGTTTTCCGCCCCAGTCGCCAATTATCTTCATCTGCGCACATTTTTCTGCGCACAAGCTGCTGTCATCCTTTGTGACGGTGCAACATGCATCTCGACGCAATGGAATTCATCTTCACACGACCACTTTACTACTGTCACCTGGCTGAACAATGCATAGATTGTGCCTGGCGGCACACTCGCGAGGCTACCAGACAGTATACAACCGGCTACCAGTACTCTTCTCTTCTGTGGGTTCGACAGCGGCATGGCAAGCAGTTGGTTGAAGTTTGTCTGCTCTGTTTTGCAGATTGCCGCATTCATCGACACCTTCGACCAACAGCTTTCCGCCCCAGTCCTGAATAATGTTCGTCTGCACAAATTTGTCTCCGCACAAGCTGCTGTCATCCTTTGCGACGGTGCAACATGCATCTCGACGCAATAGAATTCATCTTCACGCGCCACTTTACTACTGTCACCTGGCTGAACAATGCATAGATTTTGCCTGGCGGCACAGTCGCGAGGCTACCGGACAGTATACAACCGGCTACCAGTACTCTTCTCTTCAGTGGGTCGAATAGCGGCATGGCGAGCAGTTGGTTGAAGTTTGTCTGCTCTGTTTTGCAGATTGCGGCATTCATCGACACCTTAGACGAAGTTTTCCGCCCCAGTCGTCAATTGTCTTCATCTGCGCACATTTTTTTGCGCACAAGCTGCTGTCATCCATTGTGACGCTGAAACATGCATCTCGACGCAATGGAATTAATCTTCACGCGACCACTTTACTACTGTCACCTGGCTAAACAATGCATAGATTGTGCCTGGCGGCACACTCGCGAGCCTACCAGACAGTATACAACCGGCTACCAGTAATCTTCTCTTCAGTGGGTCCTACAGCGAAATGGCGAGCAGTTGATTGACGTTTGTCTACTCTGTTTTGCAGAATGCCGCATTCCTCGACACATTTGACGAACAGTTTTCCGTCCCAGTCGTCAATTATCTTCTTCTGCGCAGATTTCCCTGCGCACAAGCTGCTGCCTTCCTTTGTGACGGTGCAACGTGCATTTCGGCGCAATGGAATTCATCTTCACGCGACCACTTTACCACAGTCACCTGACTGAACAATGCATAGATTGTGTCTGGCGGCACAGTCACGTGGGTACCGGATAGTATAAAACCGGCTACGAGCACTCTTCTCTTCAGTGGGTCGAATAGCGGCATGGCGAGCAGTTGGTTGAAGTTTGTCTGCTCTGTTTTGCAGATTGCGGCATTCATCGACACCTTAGACGAAGTTTTCCGCCCCAGTCGTCAATTGTCTTCATCTGCGCACATTTTTCTGCGCACAAGCTGCTGTCATCCATTGTGACGGTGAAACATGCATCTCGACGCAATGGAATTCATCTTCACGCGACCACTTTACTACTGTCACCTGGCTGAACAATGCATAGATTGTGCCTGGCGGCACACTCGCGACCCTACCAGACAGTATACAACCGGCTACCGGTAATCTTCTCTTCAGTGGGTCCTACAGCGAAATGGCGAGCAGTTGATTGATGTTTGTCTACTCTGTTTTGCAGAATGCCGCATTCCTCGACACATTTGACCAACAGTTTTCCGTCCCAGTCGTCAATTATCTTCGTCTGCGCTCATTTCGCTGCGCACAAGCTGCTGTCTTCCTTTGCGACGGTGCAACATGCATCTCGACGCAATGGAATTCATCTTCACGCGACCACTTTGCTACTATCGCCTGGCTGAACAATGCATAGATTGTGCCTCGCGGCAAAATCGCGAGGCTTACGTACAGCATTACACCGGCTACCAGCACTCTTCCCTTCAGTGGGTCCGACAGCGGCATGGCGAGCAGTTGGTTGCAGTTTGTCTACTCTGTTTTGCAGATTGCGGCATTCATCGACACCTTCGACCAACAGTTTTCCGCTCCAGTCCTCAATTATGTCCATCTGCGCAAATTTTTCTGCGCACAAGCTGCGATCTTCCTTTGTAGCGCTGCAACGTGCATCTCGACGCAATGGAATTCATCTTCACGTGACCACTTTACCACTGTCACCTGGCTGACAAATGCATACATTGTGTGTGGCGGCACAGTCGCGAGGCTACGGTACAGCATAAAACCGGCTACCAGCAGTCTTCCCTTCACTGGGTCCGACAGCGGGATGGCGAGCAGTTGGTTGAAGTTTGTCTACTCTGTTTTGCAGATTGCCACATTCATCGACACCTTCGAACAACAGTTTTCCGCCCCAATCGTCAGTTATCCTTTTCTGCGCACATTACTCGGTTCACGAGCTGCTGTCTTCCTTTGCGACGGGGCAACGTGCATCTCGACGCAATGGAATTCATCTTAACGCGACCACTTTACCACTGTTACCTGGCTGAACATTACATAGATTGTCTCTGGCGGCACAGTCACGTGGGTACCAGACAGTACAAAACCGGCTACCAGCACTCTTCCCTTCAGTGGGTCCGACAGCGGCATGGCGATCAGTTGATTGATGTTTGTCTACTCTGTTTTGCAGACTGCCGCATTCACCGACACGTTCGACCAAATTTTTCGGCCCTAGTCCTCAATTATCTTCATCTGCGCAAATTTTTGTGCGCACAAGCTGCTGTCATCCTCTGTGACTGTGGAACGTGCATCTCGAGGCAATGGAATTCATCTTCACGCGACCACTTTAGGACTGTCGCCTAGCTGAACAATGCATACATTGTGCCTCGCGGCACAGTCGCGAGGTTACCGTACAGCATAAAACCGACTACCAGTACTATTCTCTTCAGTGGGTCCGACAGCGGCATGGCGAGCAGTTGGTTGATGTTTGTCTACTCTGGTTTCAGATTGCCGCATTCATCGACACCTTCAAACCACAGTTTTCCGTCCCTCTCGTCAATTATCTTCGTCTGCGCACATTTCCCTGCGCACAAGCTGCTGCCTTCCTTTGTGACGGTGCAACCTGCATCTCGACGCAATGGCATTCATCTTCACACGACCACTTTACCACAGTCACCTGACTGAACAATGCATAGATTCTGTCTGGCGGCACAGTCACGTGGGTACCGGACAGTAAAAACCGGCTACGAGCACTCTTCTCTTCAGTGGGTCCAACAGCGGCATGGCGAGCAGTTGGTTGAAGTTTGTCTGCTGTTTTGCAGATTGCGGCATTCATCGACACCTTCGACGAAGTTTTCCGCCCCAGTCGCCAATTATCTTCATCTGCGCACATTTTTCTGCGCACAAGCTGCTGTCATCCTTTGCGACGGTGCAACATGCATCTCGACGCAATGGAATTCATCTTCACGCGACCACTTTACTACTGTCACCTGGCTGAACAATGCATAGATTTTGCCTGGCGGCACAGTCGCGAGACTACCGGACAGTATACAACCGGCTACCAGTACTCTTCTCTTCAGTGGGTCTGACAGCGACCTGGCAAACAGTTGGTTGATGTTTGTCTACTCTGTTTTGCAAAATGCCGCATTGATGGACACATGCGACCAGCAGTTTTCCGTCCCAGTCGCCAATTATCTGCGTCTGCGCAATTATCTTCCCTGCGCACAAGCTGCTGCCTTCCTTTGTGACGGTGCAACGTGCATTTCGACGCAATGGAATCCATCTTCACGCGACCACTTTACCACAGTCACCTGGCTGAGCAATGCATAGATTGTGTCTAGCGGCACAGTCACGTGGGTACCGGATAGTATAAAATCGGCTACGAGCACTCTTCTCTTCAGTGGGTCCAATAGCGGCATGGCGAGCAGTTGGTTGAAGTTTGTCTGCTCTGTTTTGCAGATTGCGGCATTCATCGACACCTTCGACCAACAGTTTTCCGCTCCACTCCTCAATTATGTCCATCTGCGCAAATTTTTCTGCGCACAAGCTGCGATGTTCCTTTGTAACGCTGCAACGTGCATCTCGACGCAATGGAATTCATCTTCACGCGACCACTTTACCACTGTCACCTTGCTGAACAATGCATAAATTGTGTCTGGCGGCACAGTCGCGAGGCTACGGTACAGCATAAAACCGGCTACCAGTGCTCTTCTCTTTATTGGGTCCGAGAGGGGCATGGCGAGCAGTTGGGTGCAGTTTGTCTACTCTGTTTTGCAGATTGCCACATTCATTGACATCTTCGAGCAACAGTTTTCCGCCCCAATCGTCAGTTATCTTTTTCTGCGCACATTACTCTGTTCACGAGCTGCTGTCTTCCTTTGCGACGGTGCAACGTGCATCTGGACGCAATGGAATTCATCTTCACGCCACCACTTTAACTCTGTCACCTGGCTGAACAATGCATACATTGTGCCTCGCGGCACAGACGCGAGGCTACCGTACAGCATAAAACCGGCTACCAGTACTCTTCCCTTCAGTGGGTCCGACCGCGGCATGGGGAGCAGTTGGTTGAAGTTTGTCTACTCTGTTTTGCAGATTCCCGCATTCATCCACACCTTCGACGAACAGTTTTCCGCCCCAGTCGCCAATTATCTTCATCTGCGCACATTTTTCTGCGCACAAGCTGCTGTCATCCTTTTTGACGGTGCAACATGCATCTCGACGCAATGGAATTCATCTTCACACGACCACTTTACTACTGTCACCTGGCTGAACAATGCATAGATTGTGCCTGGCGGCACACTCGCGAGGCTACCAGACAGTATACAACCGGCTACCAGTACTCTTCTCTTCTGTGGGTTCGACAGCGGCATGGCGAGCAGTTGGTTGAAGTTTGTCTGCTCTGTTTTGCAGATTGCCGCATTCATCGACACCTTCGACCAAGAGCTTTCCGCCCCAGTCCTGAATAATGTTCGTCTGCACAAATTTGTCTCCGCACAAGCTGCTGTCATCCTTTGCGACGGTGCAACATGCATCTCGACGCAATGGAATTCATCTTCACGCGACCACTTTACTACTGTCACCTGGCTGAACAATGCATAGATTTTGCCTGGCGGCACAGTCGCGAGGCTACCGGACAGTATACAACCGGCTACCAGTACTCTTCTCTTCAGTGGGTCGAATAGCGGCATGGCGAGCAGTTGGTTGAAGTTTGTCTGCTCTGTTTTGCAGATTGCGGCATTCATCGACACCTTAGACGAAGTTTTCCGCCCCAGTCGTCAATTGTCTTCATCTGCGCACATTTTTCTGCGCACAAGCTGCTGTCATCCATTGTGACGGTGAAACATGCATCTCGACGCAATGGAATTCATCTTCACGCGACCACTTTACTACTGTCACCTGGCTGAACAATGCATAGATTGTGCCTGGCGGCACACTCGCGAGCCTACCAGACAGTATACAACCGGCTACCAGTAATCTTCTCTTCAGTGGGTCCTACAGCGAAATGGCGAGCAGTTGATTGATGTTTGTCTACTCTGTTTTGCAGAATGCCGCATTCCTCGACACATTTGACCAACAGTTTTCCGTCCCAGTCGTCAATTATCTTCGTCTGCGCACATTTCGCTGCGCACAAGCTGCTGTCTTCCTTTGCGACGGTGCAACATGCATCTCGACGCAATGGAATTCATCTTCACGCGACCACTTTGCTACTATCGCCTGGCTGAACAATGCATAGATTGTGCCTCGCGGCAAAATCGCGAGGCTACCGTACAGCATTACACCGGCTACCAGCACTCTTCCCTTCAGTGGGTCCGACAGCGGCATGGCGAGCAGTTGGTTGCAGTTTGTCTACTCTGTTTTGCAGATTGCGGCATTCATCGACACCTTCGACCAACAGTTTTCCGCCCCAGTCGCCAATTATCTTCATCTGCGCACATTTTTCTGCGCACAAGCTGCTGTCATCCTTTGTGACGGTGCAACATGCATCTCGACGCAATGGAATTCATCTTCACACGACCACTTTACTACTGTCACCTGGCTGAACAATGCATAGATTGTGCCTGGCGGCACACTCGCGAGGCTACCAGACAGTATACAACCGGCTACCAGTACTCTTCTGTGGGTTCGACAGCGGCATGGCGAGCAGTTGGTTGAAGTTTGTCTGCTCTGTTTTGCAGATTGCCGCATTCATCGACACCTTCGACCAACAGCTTTCCGCCCCAGTCCTGAATAATGTTCGTCTGCACAAATTTGTCTCCGCACAAGCTGCTGTCATCCTTTGCGACGGTGCAACATGCATCTCGACGCAATGGAATTCATCTTCACGTGACCACTTTACCACTGTCACCTGGCTGACAAATGCATAAATTGTGTGTGGCGGCACAGTCGCGAGGCTACGGTACAGCATAAAACCGGCTACCAGCAGTCTTCCCTTCACTGTGTCCGACAGCGGGATGGCGAGCAGTTGGTTGAAGTTTGTCTACTCTGTTTTGCAAATTGCCACATTCATCGACACCTTCGAACAACAGTTTTCCGCCCCAATCGTCAGTTATCCTTTTCTGCGCACATTACTCGGTTCACGAGCTGCTGTCTTCCTTTGCGACGGGGCAACGTGCATCTCGACGCAATGGAATTCATCTTAACGCGACCACTTTACCACTGTTACCTGGCTGAACATTACATAGATTGTCTCTGGCGGCACAGTCACGTGGGTACCAGACAGTACAAAACCGGCTACCAGCACTCTTCCCTTCAGTGGGTCCGACAGCGGCATGGCGATCAGTTGATTGATGTTTGTCTACTCTGTTTTGCAGACTGCCGCATTCACCGACACGTTCGACCAAATTTTTCGGCCCTAGTCCTCAATTATCTTCATCTGCGCAAATTTTTGTGCGCACAAGCTGCTGTCATCCTCTGTGACTGTGGAACGTGCATCTCGACGCAATGGAATTCATCTTCACGCGACCACTTTAGGACTGTCGCCTAGCTGAACAATGCATACATTGTGCCTCGCGGCACAGTCGCGAGGTTACCGTACAGCATAAAACCGACTACCATACTCTTCTCTTCAGTGGGTCCGACAGCGGCATGGCGAGCAGTTGGTTGATGTTTGTCTACTCTGGTTTGCAGATTGCCGCATTCATCGACACCTTCAAACCAGTTTTCCGTCCCAGTCGTCAATTATCTTCGTCTGCGCACATTTCCCTGCGCACAAGCTGCTGCCTTCCTTTGTGACGGTGCAACGTGCATCTCGACGCAATGGCATTCATATTTACGCGACCACTTTACCACAGTCACCTGACTGAACAATGCATACATTGTGTCTGGCGGCACAGTCACGTGGGTACCGGATAGTATAAAACCGGCTACGAGCACTCTTCTCTTCAGTGGGTCCTACAGCGAAATGGCGAGCAGTTGATTGATGTTTGTCTACTCTGTTTTGCAGAATGCCGCATTCCTCGACACATTTGACCAACAGTTTTCCGTCCCAGTCGTCAATTATCGTCGTCTGCGCACATTTCGCTGCGCACAAGCTGCTGTCTTCCTTTGCGACGATGCAACATGCATCTCGACGCAATGGAATTCATCTTCACGCGACCACTTTACTACTGTCACCTGGCTGAACAATGCAAAGATTGTGCCTGTCGACACAGTCGCGAGGCTACCGGACAGTATACAACCGGCCACCAGTACTCTTCTCTTCAGTGGGTCCGACAGCGACCTGGCAAACAGTTGGTTGATGTTTATCTACTCTGTTTTGCAGAATGCGGCATCCATGGACACATGCGACCAGCAGTTTTCGGTCCCAGTCGTCAATTATCTTCTTCTGCGCACATTTCCCTGCGTAAAAGCTGCCATCTTCCTTTGTGGCCGTCCAACGTGCATCTCGACGCAATGGAATTCATCTTCACGTGGCCGCTTTACTACTCTCACCTGGCTGAACAATGCATAGATTGTGCCTCGCGGCAAAATCGCGAGGCTTCCGTACAGCATAACACCGGCTACCAGCACTCTTCCCTTCAGAGGGTCCGACAGCGGCATGGCGAGCAGTTGGTTGAAGTTTGTCTACTCTGTTTTGCAGATTGCCGCATTCATCGACACCTTCGACGAACAGTTTTCCGGCCCAGTCGTCGATTATCTTCATCTGCGCACATTTTTTCTGCGCACAAGCTGCTGTCATCCTTTGTGACGGTGCAACATGCATCTCGACGCAATGGAATTCATCTTCACGCGACCACTTTAAAACTGTCGCCTAGCTGAACAATGCATAGATTGTGTCTGGGGGCACAGTCACATGGGCACCGGACAGTATAAAACCGGCTACCAGCAGTCTTCCCTTCACTGGGTCCGACAGCGGGATGGCCAGCAGTTGGTTGAAGTTTGTCTACTCTGTTTTGCACATTGCCACATTCATCGACACATTCGAACAACAGTTTTCCGCCCCAGTCGTCGATTATCTTCATCTGCGCACATTTTTTCTGCGCACAAGCTGCTGTCATCCTTTGTGACGGTGCAACATGCATCTCGACGCAATGGAATTCATCTTCACGCGACCACTTTAAAACTGTCGCCTAGCTGAACAATGCATAGATTGTGTCTGGGGGCACAGTCACATGGGCACCGGACAGTATAAAACCGGCTACCAGCAGTCTTCCCTTCACTGGGTCCGACAGCGGGATGGCGAGCAGTTGGTTGAAGTTTGTCTACTCTGTTTTGCACATTGCCACATTCATCGACACATTCGAACAACAGTTTTCCGCCCCAGTCGTCAAGTATCTTTTTCTGCGCACATTACTCTGTGCAGAAGCTGCTGTCTTCCTTTGCGACGGGGCAACGTGCATCTCGACGCAATGGAATTCATCTTCACGCGACCACTTTACCACTGTTACCTGGCTGAACAATACATAGATTGTGTCTGGCGGCACAGTCACGTGGGTACCAGACAGTACAAAACCGGCTACCAGCACTCTTCCCTTCAGTGCGTCCGACAGCGGCATGGCGAGCAGTTGGTTGAAGTTTTTCTACTCTGTTTTGCAGATTGCCGCATTCACCGACACCTTCGACCAACAGTTTTCGGCCCTAGTCCTCAATTATCTTCATCTGCGCAAATTTTTGTAAGCACAAGCTGCTGTCATCCTTTGTGACGGTGGAACGTGCATCTCGACGCCATGGAATTCATCTTCACCGACCACTTTAGGACTGTCCCCTAGCTGAACAATGCATACATTGTGCCTCGCGGCACAGTCGCGAGCCTACCGTACAGCATAAAACCGACTACCAGTACTCTTCTCTTGCGTGGGTCCGACAGCGGCATGGCGAGCAGTTGGTTGATGTTTGTCTACTCTGTTTTGCAGATTGCCGCATTCATCGACACCTTAAAACCACATTTTTCCGTCCCACTCGTCAATTATCTTTTTCTGCGTACATTTCTCTGTACAGAACCTGCTGTCCTCCTTTGTGATGGTGCAACGTGCATCTGGATGTAATGGAATTCATCTTAACGCGAACACTTTACGAATGTCACCTGGCTGATATTTGCATAGATTGTGCCTGGCGGCACAGTCACGTGGCTACCGCACAGTGTAAAACCGGCTACGAGCACTCTTCTGCACTCTTCTCTTCAGTGGGTCCAACAGCGGCATGGCGAGCAGTTAGTTGAAGTTTGTCTACTCTGTTTTGCAGATGGCGGCATTCATCGACACCTTCGACGAAGTTTTCCGCCCCAGTCGTTAATTATCTTCATCTGCGCACATTTCCCTGCGCACAAGCTGCTGTCTTCCTTTGTGACGGTGCAACGTGCATCTCCACGCAATGGAATTCATCTTCACGCGACCACTTTACCACTGTCACCTTGCTGAACAACGCATAAATTGTGTCTGGCGGCACAGTCGCGAGGCTACGGTACAGCATAAAACCGGCTACCAGTGCTCTTCTCTTTATTGGGTCCGAGAGCGGCATGGCGAGCAGTTGGGTGCAGTTTGTCTACTCTGTTTTGCAGATTGCCACATTCATCGACATCTTCGAACGACAGTTTTCCGCCTCAATCGTCAATTATGTTTTTCTGCGCACATTACTCTGTGCACAAGCTGCTGTCTTCCTTTGCGACGGAGCAACGTGCATCTGGACGCAATGGAATTCATATTTACGCCACCAGTTTACCACTGTCACCTGGCTGAACAATGCATACATTGTGCCTCGCGGCACAGACGCGAGGCTACCGTACAGCATAAAACCGGCTACCAGTACACTTCCCTTCAGTGGGTCCGACCGCGGCATGGGGAGCAGTTGGTTGAAGTTTGTCTACTCTGTTTTGCAGATTCCCGCATTCATCGACACCTTCGACGAACAGTTTTCCGCCCCAGTCGTCGATTATCTTCATCTGCGCACATTTTTTCTGCGCACAAGCTGCTGTCATCCTTTGTGACGGTGCAACATGCATCTCGACGCAATGGAATTCATCTTCACGCGACCACTTTAAAACTGTCGCCTAGCTGAACAATCCATAGATTGTGTCTGGGGGCACACTCACATGGGCACCGGACAGTATAAAACCGGCTACCAGCAGTCTTCCCTTCACTGGGTTCGAAAGCGGGATGGCGAGCAGTTGGTTGAAGTTTGTCTACTCTGTTTTGCAGATTGCCGCATTCATCGACAACTTCGACCAACAGTTTTCGGCCCTAGTCGTCAATTATCTTTTTCTGCGTACATTTCTCTGTGCAGAACATGCTGTCTTCCTTTGGGACGGTGCAACGTGCATCTGGACGTAATGGAATTCATCTTAACCCGAACACTTTACGAATGTCACCTGGCTGAAATTTGCATAGATTGTGCCTGGCGGCACAGTCACGTGGGTACCGGACAGTATAAAACCGGCTACCAGTACTCTTCTCTTCAGTGGGTCCGACAGCGGCATGGCGAGCAGTTGGTTGCAGTTTCTGTACTCTGTTTTGCAGATTGCCACATTCATCGACACCTTCGAACAACAGTTTTCCGCCCCAATCGTCAATTATCTTTTTCTGCGAACATTACCCTGTGCACAAGCTGCTGTCTTCCTTTGCGACGGGGCAACGTGCATGTCGACGCAATGGAATTCATCTTCACGCGACCACTTTACCACTGTTACCTGGCTGAACAATACAAAGATTGTGTCTGGCGGCACAGTCACGAGGGTACCGGATAGTATAAAACCTGCTACGAGCACTCTTCTCTTCAGTGGGTCCTACAGCGAAATGGCGAGCAGTTGATTGATGTTTGTCTACTCTGTTTTGCAGAATGCCGCATTCCTCGACACATTTGACCAACAGTTTTCCGTCCCAGTCGTCAATTATCGTCGTCTGCGCACATTTCGCTGCGCACAAGCTGCTGTCTTCCTTTGCGACGATGCAACATGCATCTCGACGCAATGGAATTCATCTTCACGCGACCACTTTACTACTGTCACCTGGCTGAACAATGCAAAGATTGTGCCTGTCGACACAGTCGCGAGGCTACCGGACAGTATACAACCGGCCACCAGTACTCTTCTCTTCAGTGGGTCCGACAGCGACCTGGCAAACAGTTGGTTGATATTTATCTACTCTGTTTTGCAGAATGCGGCATCCATGGACACATGCGACCAGCAGTTTTCCGTCCCAGTCGTCAATTATCTTCTTCTGCGCACATTTCCCTGCGTAAAAGCTGCCATCTTCCTTTGTGGCCGTGCAACGTGCATCTCGACGCAATGGAATTCATCTTCACGTGACCGCTTTACTACTATCACCTGGCTGAACAATGCATAGATTGTGCCTCGCGGCAAAATCGCGAGGCTTCCGTACAGCATAACACCGGCTACCAGCACTCTTCCCTTCAGAGGGTCCGACAGCGGCATGGCGAGCAGTTGGTTGAAGTTTGTCTACTCTGTTTTGCAGATTGCCGCATTCATCGACACCTTCGACGAACAGTTTTCCGGCCCAGTCGTCGATTATCTTCATCTGCGCACATTTTTTCTGCGCACAAGCTGCTGTCATTCTTTGTGACGGTGCAACATGCATCTTGACGCAATGGAATTCATCTTCACGCGACCACTTTAAAACTGTCGCCTAGCTGAACAATGCATAGATTGTGTCTGGGGGCACAGTCACATGGGTACCAGACAGTACAAAACCGGCTACCAGCACTCTTCCCTTCAGTGCGTCCGACAGCGGTATGGCGAGCAGTTGGTTGAAGTTTGTCTACTCTGTTTTGCAGATTGCCGCATTCACCGACACCTTCGACCAACAGTTTTCGGCCCTAGTCCTCAATTATCTTCATCTGCGCAAATTTTTGTAAGCACAAGCTGCTGTCATCCTTTGTGACGGTGGAACGTGCATCTCGACGCCATGGAATTCATCTTCACCGACCACTTTAGGACTGTCCCCTAGCTGAACAATGCATACATTGTGCCTCGCGGCACAGTCGCGAGCCTACCGTACAGCATAAAACCGACTACCAGTACTCTTCTCTTGAGTGGGTCCGACAGCGGCATGGCGAGCAGTTGGTTGATGTTTGTCTACTCTGTTTTGCAGATTGCCGCATTCATCGACACCTTAAAACCACATTTTTCCGTCCCACTCGTCAATTATCTTTTTCTGCGTACATTTCTCTGTACAGAACCTGCTGTCCTCCTTTGTGATGGTGCAACGTGCATCTGGATGTAATGGAATTCATCTTAACGCGAACACTTTACGAATGTCACCTGGCTGATATTTGCATAGATTGTGCCTGGCGGCACAGTCACGTGGCTACCGCACAGTGTAAAACCGGCTACGAGCACTCTTCTGCACTCTTCTCTTCAGTGGGTCCAACAGCGGCATGGCGAGCAGTTAGTTGAAGTTTGTCTACTCTGTTTTGCAGATGGCGGCATTCATCGACACCTTCGACGAAGTTTTCCGCCCCAGTCGTTAATTATCTTCATCTGCGCACATTTCCCTGCGCACAAGCTGCTGTCTTCCTTTGCGACGGAGCAACGTGCATCTGGACGCAATGGAATTCATCTTTACGCCACCACTTTACCACTGTCACCTGGCTGAACAATGCATACATTGTGCCTCGCGGCACAGACGCGAGGCTACCGTACAGCATAAAACCGGCTACCAGTACACTTCCCTTCAGTGGGTCCGACCGCGGCATGGGGAGCAGTTGGTTGAAGTTTGTCTACTCTGTTTTGCAGATTCCCGCATTCATCGACACCTTCGACGAACAGTTTTCCGCCCCAGTCGTCGATTATCTTCATCTGCGCACATTTTTTCTGCGCACAAGCTGCTGTCATCCTTTGTGACGGTGCAACATGCATCTCGACGCAATGGAATTCATCTTCACGCGACCACTTTAAAACTGTCGCCTAGCTGAACAATCCATAGATTGTGTCTGGGGGCACACTCACATGGGCACCGGACAGTATAAAACCGGCTACCAGCAGTCTTCCCTTCACTGGGTTCGAAAGCGGGATGGCGAGCAGTTGGTTGAAGTTTGTCTACTCTGTTTTGCAGATTGCCGCATTCATCGACAACTTCGACCAACAGTTTTCGGCCCTAGTCGTCAATTATCTTTTTCTGCGTACATTTCTCTGTGCAGAACATGCTGTCTTCCTTTGGGACGGTGCAACGTGCATCTGGACGTAATGGAATTCATCTTAACGCGAACACTTTACGAATGTCACCTGGCTGAAATTTGCATACATTGTGCCTGGCGGCACAGTCACGTGGGTACCGGACAGTATAAAACCGGCTACCAGTACTCTTCTCTTCAGTGGGTCCGACAGCGGCATGGCGAGCAGTTGGTTGCAGTTTCTGTACTCTGTTTTGCAGATTGCCGCATTCATCGACACCTTAAAACCACATTTTTCCGTCCCACTCGTCAATTATCTTTTTCTGCGTACATTTCTCTGTACAGAACCTGCTGTCCTCCTTTGTGATGGTGCAACGTGCATCTGGATGTAATGGAATTCATCTTAACGCGAACACTTTACGAATGTCACCTGGCTGATATTTGCATAGATTGTGCCTGGCGGCACAGTCACGTGGCTACCGCACAGTGTAAAACCGGCTACGAGCACTCTTCTGCACTCTTCTCTTCAGTGGGTCCAACAGCGGCATGGCGAGCAGTTAGTTGAAGTTTGTCTACTCTGTTTTGCAGATGGCGGCATTCATCGACACCTTCGACGAAGTTTTCCGCCCCAGTCGTTAATTATCTTCATCTGCGCACATTTCCCTACGCACAAGCTGCTGTCTTCCTTTGTGACGGTGCAACGTGCATCTCCACGCAATGGAATTCATCTTCACGCGACCACTTTACCACTGTCACCTTGCTGAACAACGCATAAATTGTGTCTGGCGGCACAGTCGCGAGGCTACGGTACAGCATAAAACCGGCTACCAGTGCTCTTCTCTTTATTGGGTCCGAGAGCGGCATGGCGAGCAGTTGGGTGCAGTTTGTCTACTCTGTTTTGCAGATTGCCACATTCATCGACATCTTCGAACGACAATTTTCCGCCTCAATCGTCAATTATGTTTTTCTGCGCACATTACTCTGTGCACAAGCTGCTGTCTTCCTTTGCGACGGAGCAACGTGCATCTGGACGCAATGGAATTCATCTTTACGCCACCACTTTACCACTGTCACCTGGCTGAACAATGCATACATTGTGCCTCGCGGCGCAGACGCGAGGCTACCGTACAGCATAAAACCGGCTACCAGTACACTTCCCTTCAGTGGGTCCGACCGCGGCATGGGGAGCAGTTGGTTGAAGTTTGTCTACTCTGTTTTGCAGATTCCCGCATTCATCGACACCTTCGACGAACAGTTTTCCGCCCCAGTCGTCGATTATCTTCATCTGCGCACATTTTTTCTGCGCACAAGCTGCTGTCATCCTTTGTGACGGTGCAACATGCATCTCGACGCAATGGAATTCATCTTCACGCGACCACTTTACTACTGTCACCTGGCTGAACAATGCAAAGATTGTGCCTGTCGACACAGTCGCGAGGCTACCGGACAGTATACAACCGGCCACCAGTACTCTTCTCTTCAGTGGGTCCGACAGCGACCTGGCAAACAGTTGGTTGATGTTTATCTACTCTGTTTTGCAGAATGCGGCATCCATGGACACATGCGACCAGCAGTTTTCGGTCCCAGTCGTCAATTATCTTCTTCTGCGCACATTTCCCTGCGTAAAAGCTGCCATCTTCCTTTGTGGCCGTGCAACGTGCATCTCGACGCAATGGAATTCATCTTCACGTGACCGCTTTACTACTATCACCTGGCTGAACAATGCATAGATTGTGCCTCGCGGCAAAATCGCGAGGCTTCCGTACAGCATAACACCGGCTACCAGCACTCTTCAATTCAGAGGGTCCGACAGCGGCATGGCGAGCAGTTGGTTGAAGTTTGTCTACTCTGTTTTGCAGATTGCCGCATTCATCGACACCTTCGACGAACAGTTTTCCGGCCCAGTCGTCGATTATCTTCATCTGCGCACATGCTGCTGTCATCCTTTGTGACGGTGCAACATGCATCTCGACGCAATGGAATTCATCTTCACGCGACCACTTTAAAACTGTCGCCTAGCTGAACAATGCATAGATTGTGTCTGGGGGCACAGTCACATGGGCACCGGACAGTATAAAACCGGCTACCAGCAGTCTTCCCTTCACTGGGTCCGACAGCGGGATGGCGAGCAGTTGGTTGAAGTTTGTCTACTCTGTTTTGCACATTGCCACATTCATCGACACATTCGAACAACAGTTTTCCGCCCCAGTCGTCAAGTGTCTTTTTCTGCGCACATTACTCTGTGCAGAAGCTGCTGTCTTCCTTTGCGACGGGGCAACGTGCATCTCGACGCAATGGAATTCATCTTCACGCGACCACTTTACCACTGTTACCTGGCTGAACAATGCATACATTGTGCCTCGCGGCACAGACGCGAGGCTACCGTACAGCATAAAACCGGCTACCAGTACACTTCCCTTCAGTGGGTCCGACCGCGGCATGGGGAGCAGTTGGTTGAAGTTTGTCTACTCTGTTTTGCAGATTCCCGCATTCATCGACACCTTCGACGAACAGTTTTCCGCCCCAGTCGTCGATTATCTTCATCTGCGCACATTTTTTCTGCGCACAAGCTGCTGTCATCCTTTGTGACGGTGCAACATGCATCTCGACGCAATGGAATTCATCTACACGCGACCACTTTAAAACTGTCGAATAGCTGAACAATGCCTAGATTGTGTCTGGGGGCACAGTCACATGGGCACCGGACAGTATAAAACCGGCTACGAGCACTCTTCTCTTCAGTGGGTCCTACAGCGAAATGGCGAGCAGTTGATTGATGTTTGTCTACTCTGTTTTGCAGAATGCCGCATTCCTCGACACATTTGACCAACAGTTTTCCGTCCCAGTCGTCAATTATCGTCGTCTGCGCACATTTCGCTGCGCACAAGCTGCTGTCTTCCTTTGCGACGATGCAACATGCATCTCGACGCAATGGAATTCATCTTCACGCGACCACTTTACTACTGTCACCTGGCTGAACAATGCAAAGATTGTGCCTGTCGACACAGTCGCGAGGCTACCGGACAGTATACAACCGGCCACCAGTACTCTTCTCTTCAGTGGGTCCGACAGCGACCTGGCAAACAGTTGGTTGATGTTTATCTACTCTGTTTTGCAGAATGCGGCATCCATGGACACATGCGACCAGCAGTTTTCGGTCCCAGTCGTCAATTATCTTCTTCTGCGCACATTTCCCTGCGTAAAAGCTGCCATCTTCCTTTGTGGCCGTGCAACGTGCATCTCGACGCAATGGAATTCATCTTCACGTGACCGCTTTACTACTATCACCTGGCTGAACAATGCATAGATTGTGCCTCGCGGCAAAATCGCGAGGCTTCCGTACAGCATAACACCGGCTACCAGCACTCTTCCCTTCAGAGGGTCCGACAGCGGCATGGGGAGCAGTTGGTTGAAGTTTGTCTACTCTGTTTTGCAGATTCCCGCATTCATCGACACCTTCGACGAACAGTTTTCCGCCCCAGTCGTCGATTATCTTCATCTGCGCACATTTTTTCTGCGCACAAGCTGCTGTCATCCTTTGTGACGGTGCAACATGCATCTCGACGCAATGGAATTCATCTTCACGCGACCACTTTACTACTGTCACCTGGCTGAACAATGCAAAGATTGTGCCTGTCGACACAGTCGCGAGGCTACCGGACAGTATACAACCGGCCACCAGTACTCTTCTCTTCAGTGGGTCCGACAGCGACCTGGCAAACAGTTGGTTGATGTTTATCTACTCTGTTTTGCAGAATGCGGCATCCATGGACACATGCGACCAGCAGTTTTCGGTCCCAGTCGTCAATTATCTTCTTCTGCGCACATTTCCCTGCGTAAAAGCTGCCATCTTCCTTTGTGGCCGTGCAACGTGCATCTCGACGCAATGGAATTCATCTTCACGTGACCGCTTTACTACTATCACCTGGCTGAACAATGCATAGATTGTGCCTCGCGGCAAAATCGCGAGGCTTCCGTACAGCATAACACCGGCTACCAGCACTCTTCAATTCAGAGGGTCCGACAGCGGCATGGCGAGCAGTTGGTTGAAGTTTGTCTACTCTGTTTTGCAGATTGCCGCATTCATCGACACCTTCGACGAACAGTTTTCCGGCCCAGTCGTCGATTATCTTCATCTGCGCACAAGCTGCTGTCATCCTTTGTGACGGTGCAACATGCATCTCGACGCAATGGAATTCATCTTCACGCGACCACTTTAAAACTGTCGCCTAGCTGAACAATGCATAGATTGTGTCTGGGGGCACAGTCACATGGGCACCGGACAGTATAAAACCGGCTACCAGCAGTCTTCCCTTCACTGGGTCCGACAGCGGGATGGCGAGCAGTTGGTTGAAGTTTGTCTACTCTGTTTTGCACATTGCCACATTCATCGACACATTCGAACAACAGTTTTCCGCCCCAGTCGTCAAGTGTCTTTTTCTGCGCACATTACTCTGTGCAGAAGCTGCTGTCTTCCTTTGCGACGGGGCAACGTGCATCTCGACGCAATGGAATTCATCTTCACGCGACCACTTTACCACTGTTACCTGGCTGAACAATGCATACATTGTGCCTCGCGGCACAGACGCGAGGCTACCGTACAGCATAAAACCGGCTACCAGTACACTTCCCTTCAGTGGGTCCGACCGCGGCATGGGGAGCAGTTGGTTGAAGTTTGTCTACTCTGTTTTGCAGATTCCCGCATTCATCGACACCTTCGACGAACAGTTTTCCGCCCCAGTCGTCGATTATCTTCATCTGCGCACATTTTTTCTGCGCACAAGCTGCTGTCATCCTTTGTGACGGTGCAACATGCATCTCGACGCAATGGAATTCATCTACACGCGACCACTTTAAAACTGTCGAATAGCTGAACAATGCCTAGATTGTGTCTGGGGGCACAGTCACATGGGCACCGGACAGTATAAAACCGGCTACGAGCACTCTTCTCTTCAGTGGGTCCTACAGCGAAATGGCGAGCAGTTGATTGATGTTTGTCTACTCTGTTTTGCAGAATGCCGCATTCCTCGACACATTTGACCAACAGTTTTCCGTCCCAGTCGTCAATTATCGTCGTCTGCGCACATTTCGCTGCGCACAAGCTGCTGTCTTCCTTTGCGACGATGCAACATGCATCTCGACGCAATGGAATTCATCTTCACGCGACCACTTTACTACTGTCACCTGGCTGAACAATGCAAAGATTGTGCCTGTCGACACAGTCGCGAGGCTACCGGACAGTATACAACCGGCCACCAGTACTCTTCTCTTCAGTGGGTCCGACAGCGACCTGGCAAACAGTTGGTTGATGTTTATCTACTCTGTTTTGCAGAATGCGGCATCCATGGACACATGCGACCAGCAGTTTTCGGTCCCAGTCGTCAATTATCTTCTTCTGCGCACATTTCCCTGCGTAAAAGCTGCCATCTTCCTTTGTGGCCGTGCAACGTGCATCTCGACGCAATGGAATTCATCTTCACGTGACCGCTTTACTACTATCACCTGGCTGAACAATGCATAGATTGTGCCTCGCGGCAAAATCGCGAGGCTTCTGTACAGCATAACACCGGCTACCAGCACTCTTCCCTTCAGAGGGTCCGACAGCGGCATGGCGAGCAGTTGGTTGAAGTTTGTCTACTCTGTTTTGCAGATTGCCGCATTCATCGACTCCTTCGACGAACAGTTTTCCGGCCCAGTCGTCGATTATCTTCATCTGCGCACATTTTTTCTGCGCACAAGCTGCTGTCATCCTTTGTGACGGTGCAACATGCATCTCGACGCAATGGAATTCATCTTCACGCGACCACTTTAAAACTGTCGCCTAGCTGAACAATGCATAGATTGTGTCTGGGGGCACAGTCACATGGGCACCGGACAGTATAAAACCGGCTACCAGCAGTCTTCCCTTCACTGGGTCCGACAGCGGGATGGCGAGCAGTTGGTTGAAGTTTGTCTACTCTGTTTTGCACATTGCCACATTCATCGACACATTCGAACAACAGTTTTCCGCCCCAGTCGTCAAGTGTCTTTTTCTGCGCACATTACTCTGTGCAGAAGCTGCTGTCTTCCTTTGCGACGGGGCAACGTGCATCTCGACGCAATGGAATTCATCTTCACGCGACCACTTTACCACTGTTACCTGGCTGAACAATACATAGATTGTGTCTGGCGGCACAGTCACGTGGGTACCAGACAGTACAAAACCGGCTACCAGCACTCTTCCCTTCAGTGCGTCCGACAGCGGCATGGCGAGCAGTTGGTTGAAGTTTGTCTACTCTGTTTTGCAGATTGCCGCATTCACCGACACCTTCGACCAACAGTTTTCGGCCCTAGTCCTCAATTATCTTCATCTGCGCAAATTTTTGTAAGCACAAGCTGCTGTCATCCTTTGTGACGGTGGAACGTGCATCTCGACGCCATGGAATTCATCTTCACCGACCACTTTAGGACTGTCCCCTAGCTGAACAATGCATACATTGTGCCTCGCGGCACAGTCGCGAGCCTACCGTACAGCATAAAACCGACTACCAGTACTCTTCTCTTGAGTGGGTCCGACAGCGGCATGGCGAGCAGTTGGTTGATGTTTGTCTACTCTGTTTTGCAGATTGCCGCATTCATCGACACCTTAAAACCACATTTTTCCGTCCCACTCGTCAATTATCTTTTTCTGCGTACATTTCTCTGTACAGAACCTGCTGTCCTCCTTTGTGATGGTGCAACGTGCATCTGGATGTAATGGAATTCATCTTAACGCGAACACTTTACGAATGTCACCTGGCTGATATTTGCATAGATTGTGCCTGGCGGCACAGTCACGTGGCTACCGCACAGTGTAAAACCGGCTACGAGCACTCTTCTGCACTCTTCTCTTCAGTGGGTCCAACAGCGGCATGGCGAGCAGTTAGTTGAAGTTTGTCTACTCTGTTTTGCAGATGGCGGCATTCATCGACACCTTCGACGAAGTTTTCCGCCCCAGTCGTTAATTATCTTCATCTGCGCACATTTCCCTGCGCACAAGCTGCTGTCTTCCTTTGTGACGGTGCAACGTGCATCTCCACGCAATGGAATTCATCTTCACGCGACCACTTTACCACTGTCACCTTGCTGAACAACGCATAAATTGTGTCTGGCGGCACAGTCGCGAGGCTACGGTACAGCATAAAACCGGCTACCAGTGCTCTTCTCTTTATTGGGTCCGAGAGCGGCATGGCGAGCAGTTGGGTGCAGTTTGTCTACTCTGTTTTGCAGATTGCCACATTCATCGACATCTTCGAACGACAATTTTCCGCCTCAATCGTCAATTATGTTTTTCTGCGCACATTACTCTGTGCACAAGCTGCTGTCTTCCTTTGCGACGGAGCAACGTGCATCTGGACGCAATAGAATTCATCTTTACGCCACCACTTTACCACTGTCACCTGGCTGAACAATGCATACATTGTGCCTCGCGGCACAGACGCGAGGCTACCGTACAGCATAAAACCGGCTACCAGTACACTTCCCTTCAGTGGGTCCGACCGCGGCATGGGGAGCAGTTGGTTGAAGTTTGTCTACTCTGTTTTGCAGATTCCCGCATTCATCGACACCTTCGACGAACAGTTTTCCGCCCCAGTCGTCGATTATCTTCATCTGCGCACATTTTTTCTGCGCACAAGCTGCTGTCATCCTTTGTGACGGTGCAACATGCATCTCGACGCAATGGAATTCATCTACACGCGACCACTTTAAAACTGTCGCCTAGCTGAACAATGCCTAGATTGTGTCTGGGGGCACAGTCACATGGGCACCGGACAGTATAAAACCGGCTACGAGCACTCTTCTCTTCAGTGGGTCCTACAGCGAAATGGCGAGCAGTTGATTGATGTTTGTCTACTCTGTTTTGCAGAATGCCGCATTCCTCGACACATTTGACCAACAGTTTTCCGTCCCAGTCGTCAATTATCGTCGTCTGCGCACATTTCGCTGCGCACAAGCTGCTGTCTTCCTTTGCGACGATGCAACATGCATCTCGACGCAATGGAATTCATCTTCACGCGACCACTTTACTACTGTCACCTGGCTGAACAATGCAAAGATTGTGCCTGTCGACACAGCCGCGAGGCTACCGGACAGTATACAACCGGCCACCAGTACTTTTCTCTTCAGTGGGTCCGACAGCGACCTGGCAAACAGTTGGTTGATGTTTATCTACTCTGTTTTGCAGAATGCGGCATCCATGGACACATGCGACCAGCAGTTTTCGGTCCCAGTCGTCAATTATCTTCTTCTGCGCACATTTCCCTGCGTAAAAGCTGCCATCTTCCTTTGTGGCCGTGCAACGTGCATCTCGACGCAATGGAATTCATCTTCACGTGACCGCTTTACTACTATCACCTGGCTGAACAATGCATAGATTGTGCCTCGCGGCAAAATCGCGAGGCTTCCGTACAGCATAACACCGGCTACCAGCACTCTTCCCTTCAGAGGGTCCGACAGCGGCATGGCGAGCAGTTGGTTGAAGTTTGTCTACTCTGTTTTGCAGATTGCCGCATTCATCGACACCTTCGACGAACAGTTTTCCGGCCCAGTCGTCGATTATCTTCATCTGCGCACAAGCTGCTGTCATCCTTTGTGACGGTGCAACATGCATCTCGACGCAATGGAATTCATCTTCACGCGACCACTTTAAAACTGTCGCCTAGCTGAACAATGCATAGATTGTGTCTGGGGGCACAGTCACATGGGCACCGGACAGTATAAAACCGGCTACCAGCAGTCTTCCCTTCACTGGGTCCGACAGCGGGATGGCGAGCAGTTGGTTGAAGTTTGTCTACTCTGTTTTGCACATTGCCACATTCATCGACACATTCGAACAACAGTTTTCCGCCCCAGTCGTCAAGTGTCTTTTTCTGCGCACATTACTCTGTGCAGAAGCTGCTGTCTTCCTTTGCGACGGGGCAACGTGCATCTCGACGCAATGGAATTCATCTTCACGCGACCACTTTACCACTGTTACCTGGCTGAACAATACATAGATTGTGTCTGGCGGCACAGTCACGTGGGTACCAGACAGTACAAAACCGGCTACCAGCACTCTTCCCTTCAGTGCGTCCGACAGCGGCATGGCGAGCAGTTGGTTGAAGTTTGTCTACTCTGTTTTGCAGATTGCCGCATTCACCGACACCTTCGACCAACAGTTTTCGGCCCTAGTCCTCAATTATCTTCATCTGCGCAAATTTTTGTAAGCACAAGCTGCTGTCATCCTTTGTGACGGTGGAACGTGCATCTCGACGCCATGGAATTCATCTTCACCGACCACTTTAGGACTGTCCCCTAGCTGAACAATGCATACATTGTGCCTCGCGGCACAGTCGCGAGCCTACCGTACAGCATAAAACCGACTACCAGTACTCTTCTCTTGAGTGGGTCCGACAGCGGCATGGCGAGCAGTTGGTTGATGTTTGTCTACTCTGTTTTGCAGATTGCCGCATTGATCGACACCTTAAAACCATATTTTTCCGTCCCACTCGTCAATTATCTTTTTCTGCGTACATTTCTCTGTACAGAACCTGCTGTCCTCCTTTGTGATGGTGCAACGTGCATCTGGATGTAATGGAATTCATCTTAACGCGAACACTTTACGAATGTCACCTGGCTGATATTTGCATAGATTGTGCCTGGCGGCACAGTCACGTGGCTACCGCACAGTGTAAAACCGGCTACGAGCACTCTTCTGCACTCTTCTCTTCAGTGGGTCCAACAGCGGCATGGCGAGCAGTTAGTTGAAGTTTGTCTACTCTGTTTTGCAGATGGCGGCATTCATCGACACCTTCGACGAAGTTTTCCGCCCCAGTCGTTAATTATCTTCATCTGCGCACATTTCCCTGCGCACAAGCTGCTGTCTTCCTTTGTGACGGTGCAACGTGCATCTCCACGCAATGGAATTCATCTTCACGCGACCACTTTACCACTGTCACCTTGCTGAACAACGCATAAATTGTGTCTGGCGGCACAGTCGCGAGGCTACGGTACAGCATAAAACCGGCTACCAGTGCTCTTCTCTTTATTGGGTCCGAGAGCGGCATGGCGAGCAGTTGGGTGCAGTTTGTCTACTCTGTTTTGCAGATTGCCACATTCATCGACATCTTCGAACGACAGTTTTCCGCCTTAATCGTCAATTATGTTTTTCTGCGCACATTACTCTGTGCACAAGCTGCTGTCTTCCTTTGCGACGGAGCAACGTGCATCTGGACGCAATGGAATTCATCTTTACGCCACCACTTTACCACTGTCACCTGGCTGAACAATGCATACATTGTGCCTCGCGGCACAGACGCGAGGCTACCGTACAGCATAAAACCGGCTACCAGTACACTTCCCTTCAGTGGGTCCGACCGCGGCATGGGGAGCAGTTGGTTGAAGTTTGTCTACTCTGTTTTGCAGATTCCCGCATTCATCGACACCTTCGACGAACAGTTTTCCGCCCCAGTCGTCGATTATCTTCATCTGCGCACATTTTTTCTGCGCACAAGCTGCTGTCATCCTTTGTGACGGTGCAACATGCATCTCGACGCAATGGAATTCATCTTCACGCGACCACTTTAAAACTGTCGCCTAGCTGAACAATCCATAGATTGTGTCTGGGGGCACACTCACATGGGCACCGGACAGTATAAAACCGGCTACCAGCAGTCTTCCCTTCACTGGGTTCGAAAGCGGGATGGCGAGCAGTTGGTTGAAGTTTGTCTACTCTGTTTTGCAGATTGCCGCATTCATCGACAACTTCGACCAACAGTTTTCGGCCCTAGTCGTCAATTATCTTTTTCTGCGTACATTTCTCTGTGCAGAACATGCTGTCTTCCTTTGGGACGGTGCAACGTGCATCTGGACGTAATGGAATTCATCTTAACGCGAACACTTTACGAATGTCACCTGGCTGAAATTTGCATAGATTGTGCCTGGCGGCACAGTCACGTGGGTACCGGACAGTATAAAACCGGCTACCAGTACTCTTCTCTTCAGTGGGTCCGACAGCGGCATGGTGAGCAGTTGGTTGCAGTTTCTGTACTCTGTTTTGCAGATTGCCACATTCATCGACACCTTCGAACAACAGTTTTCCGCCCCAATCGTCAATTATCTTTTTCTGCGAACATTACCCTGTGCACAAGCTGCTGTCTTCCTTTGCGACGGGGCAACGTGCATCTCGACGCAATGGAATTCATCTTCACGCGACCACTTTACCACTGTTACCTGGCTGAACGATACAAAGATTGTGTCTGGCGGCACACTCACGTGGGTACCAGACAGTACAATACCGGCTACCAGCACTCTTCCCTTCAGTGGGTCCGACAGCGGCATGGCGATCAGTTGGTTGAAGTTTGTCTACTCTGTTTTGCAGACTGCCGCATTCACCGACACCTTCGACCAAATTTTTCGGCCCTAGTCCTCAATTATCTTCATCTGCGCAAATTTTTGTGCTCACAAGCTGCTGTCAACTTTTGTGACTGTGGAACGTGCATCTCGAGGCAATGGAATTCATCTTCACGCGACCACTTTAGGACTGTCGCCTAGCTGAACAATGCAACATTGTGCCTCGCGGCACAGTCGCGAGGTTACCGTACAGCATAAAACCGACTACCATACTCTTCTCTTCAGTGGGTCCGACAGCGGCATGGCGAGCAGTTGGTTGATGTTTGTCTACTCTGGTTTGCAGATTGCCGCATTCATCGACACCTTCAAACCACAGTTTTCCGTCCCAGTCGTCAATTATCTTCGTCTGCGCACATTTCCCTGCGCACAAGCTGCTGCCTTCCTTTGTGACGGTGCAACGTGCATCTCGACGCAATGGCATTCATATTCACGCGACCACTTTACCACAGTCACCTGACTGAACAATGCATAGATTCTGTCTGGCGGCACAGTCACGTGGGTACCGGACAGTAAAAAACCGGCTGCGAGCACTCTTCTCTTCAGTGGGTCCAACAGCGGCATGGCAAACAGATGGTTGATGTTTGTGTACTCTGTTTTGCAAAATACCGCATTCATGGACACATGCGACCAGCAGTTTTCCGTCCCAGTCGTCAATTATCTTCGTCTGCGGACATTTCCCTGCGCATAAGCTGCTGCCTTCCTTTGTGACGGTGCAACGTGCATTTCGACGCAATGGAATTCATCTTCACGCGACCACTTTACCACAGTCACCTGACTGAACAATGCATAGATTGTGTCTGGCGGCACAGTCACGTGGGTACCGGATAGCATAAAACCGGCTACGAGCACTCTTCTCTTCAGTGGGTCCAATAGCAGCATGGCGAGCAGTTGGTTGAAGTTTGTCTGCTCTGTTTTGCAGATTGCGGCATTCATCGACACCTTCGACCAACAGTTTTCCGCTCCAGTCCTCAATTATGTCCATCTGCGCAAATTTTTCTGCGCACAAGCTGCGATCTTCCTTTGTAACGCTGCAACGTGCATCTCGACGCAATGGAATTCATCTTCACGCGACCACTTTACCACTGTCACCTTGCTGAACAATGCATAAATTGTGTCTGGCGGCACAGTCGCGATGCTACGGTACAGCATAAAACCGGCTACCAGTGCTCTTCTCTTTATTGGGTCCGAGAGCGGCATGGCGAGCAGTTGGGTGCAGTTTGTCTACTCTGTTTTGCAGATTGCCACATTCATCGACATCTTCGAAGAACAGTTTTCCGCCTCAATCGTCAATTATGTTTTTCTGCGCACATTACTCTGTGCACAAGCTGCTGTCTTCCTATGCGACGGTGCAACGTGCATCTGGACGCAATGGAATTCATCTTCACGCCACCACTTTACCACTGTCACCTGGCTGAACAATGCATACATTGTGCCTCGCGGCACAGACGCGAGGCTACCGTACAGCATAAAACCGGCTACCAGTATTCTTCCCTTCAGTGGGTCCGACCGCGGCATGGGGAGCAGTTGGTTGAAGTTTGTCTACTCTGTTTTGCAGACTCCCGCATTCATCGACACCTTCGACGAACAGTTTTCCGCCCCAGTCGTCGATTATCTTCATCTGCGCACATTTTTTCTGCGCACAAGCTGCTGTCATCCTTTGTGACGGTGCAACATGCATCTCGACGCAATGGAATTCATCTACACGCGACCACTTTAAAACTGTCGCCTAGCTGAACAATGCCTAGATTGTGTCTGGGGGCACAGTCACATGGGCACCGGACAGTATAAAACCGGCTACCAGTAGTCTTCCCTTCACTGGGTCCGAAAGCGGGATAGCGAGCAGTTGGTTGAAGTTTGTCTACTCTGTTTTGCAGATTGCCGCATTCATCGACACCTTCGACCAACAGTTTTCGACCCTAGTCATCAATTATCTTTTTCTGCGTACATTTCTCTGTGCAGAACATGCTGTCTTCCTTTGGGACGGTGCAACGTGCATCTGGACGTAATGGAATTCATCTTAACGCGAACACTTTACGAATGTCACCTGGCTGAAATTTGCATAGATTGTGCCTGGCGGCACAGTCACGTGGGTACCGGACAGTATAAAACCGGTACCAGCACTCTTCTCTTCAGTGGGTCCGACAGCGGCATGGCGACCAGTTGGTTGAAGTTTGTCTACTCTGTTTTGCAGATTCCCGCATTCATCGACACATTTGACCAACAGTTTTCCGTCCCAGTCGTCAATTATCTTCTCCTGCGCACATTTCCCTGCGCAAAAGCTGCGATCTTCCTTTCTGACGGTGCAACGTGCATCTCGACGCAATGGAATTCGTCATCACGCGACCACTTTACCACTGTCACCTGGCTGAACAATGCATAGATTATGTCTAGCGGCACAGTCACGTGGCTACCGGACAGTATAAAACCGGCTACCAGTACTCTTCTCTTCAGTGGGTCCGACAGCGGCATGGCGAGCAGTTGGTTGCAGTTTCTGTACTCCGTTTTGCAGATTGCCACATTCATCGACAGCTTCGAACAACAGTTTTCCGCCCCAATCGTCAATTATCTTTTTCTTCACACATTACCCTGTGCACAAGCTGCTGTCTACCTTTGCGACGGTGCAACGTGCATCTCGAACCAATGGAATTCATCTTCACGCGACCACTTTAAAACTGTCGCCTAGCTTAACAATGCATATATTGTGTCTGGGGGCACAGTCACATAGGTACCGGACAGTATAAAACCGGCTACCAGCAGTCTTCCCTTCACTGGGTCCGACAGCGGGATGGCGAGCAGTTGGTTGAAGTTTGTCTACTCTGTTTTGCAGATTGCCACATTCATCGACATCTTCGAACAACAGTTTTCCGCCCCAATCGTCAATTATCTTTTTCTGCGAACATTACCCTGTGCACAAGCTGCTGTCTTCCTTTGCGACGGTGCAACGTGCATCTCGAACCAATGGAATTCATCTTCACGCGACCACTTTAAAACTGTCGCCTAGCTGAACAATGCATAGATTGTGTCTGGGGGCACAGTCACATAGGTACCGGACAGTACAAAACCGGTTACCAGCAGTCTTCCCTTCAGTGGGTCCGACAGCGGCATGGCGATCAGTTGGTTGAAGTTTGTCTACTCTGTTTTGCAGACTGCCGCATTCACCGACACCTTCGACCAAATTTTACGGCCCTAGTCCTCAATTGTCTTGATCTCCGCAAATTTTTGTGCGCACAAGCTGCTGTCATCCTTTGTGACTGTGGAACGTGCATCTCGACGCAATGGAATTCATCTTCACGCGACCACTTTACCACTGTTACCTGGCTGAACAATACATAGATTGTGTCTGGCGGCACAGTCACGTGGGTACCAGACAGTACAAAACCGGCTACCAGCACTCTTCCCTTCAGTGGGTCCGACAGCGGGATGGCGAGCAGTTGGTTGAAGTTTGTCTACTCTGTTTTGCAGATTGCCACATTCATCGACACCTTCGAACAACAGTTTTCCGCCCCAATCGTCAGTTATCTTTTTCTGCGCACATTACTCTGTTCACGAGCTGCTGTCTTCCTTTGCGACGGGGCAACGTGCATCTCAACGCAATGGAATTCATCTTCACGCGACCACTTTACCACTGTTACCTGGCTGAACAATACATAGATTGTGTCTGGCGGCACAGTCACGTGGGTACCAGACAGTACAAAACCGGCTGCCAGCACTCTTCCCTTCAGTGGGTCCGACAGCGGCATGGCGATCAGTTGGTTGAAGTTTGTCTACTCTGTTTTGCAGACTGCCGCATTCACCGACACCTTCGACCAAATTTTTCGGCCCTAGTCCTCAATTATCTTCATCTCCGCAAATTTTTGTGCGCACAAGCTGCTGTCATCCTTTGTGACTGTGGAACGTGCATCTCGAGGCAATGGAATTCATCTTCACGCGACCACTTTAGGACTGTCGCCTAGCTGAACAATGCATACATTGTGCCTCGCAGCTCAGTCGTGAGGTTACCGTACAGCATAAAACCGACTACCAGTACTCTTCTCTTCAGTGGGTCAGACAGCGGCATGGCGAGCAGTTGGTTGAAGTTTGTCTGCTCTGTTTTGCAGATTGCGGCATTCATCGACACCTTCGACGAAGTTTTCCGCCCCAGTCGCCAATTATCTTCATCTGCGCACATTTTTCTGCGCACAAGCTGCTGTCGTCCTTTGTGACGGTGCAACATGCATCTCGACGCAATAGAATTCATCTTCACGCGGCCATTTTACTACTGTCACCTGGCTGAACAATGCATAGATTGTGCCTGGCGGCACACTCGCGAGGCTACCAGACAGTATACAACCGGCTACCAGTACTCTTCTCTTCTGTGGGTTCGACAGCGGCATGGTGAGCAGTTGGTTGAAGTTTGTCTGCTCTGTTTTGCAGATTGCGGCATTCATCGACACCTTCGACGAAGTTTTCCGCCCCAGTCTCCAATTATCTTCATCTGCGCACATTTTTCTGCGCACAAGCTGCTGTCGTCCTTTGTGACGGTGCAACATGCATCTCGACGCAATAGAATTCATCTTCACGCGACCACTTTACTACTGTCACCTGGCTGAACAATGCATAGATTGTGCCTGGCGGCACTCTCGCGAGGCTACCAGACAGTATACAACCGGCTACCAGTACTCTTCTCTTCAGAGGGTCCAACAGCGGCATGGCGAGCAGTTGGTTGAAGTTTGTCTGCTCTGTTTTGCAGATTGCGGCATTCATCGACACCTTCGACGAAGTTTTCCGCCCCAGTCGCCAATTATCTTCATCTGCGCACATTTTTCTGCGCACAAGCTGCTGTCATCCTTTGCGACGGTGCAACATGCATCTATGCGCAATAAAATTCATCTTCACGCGACCACTTTACTACTGTCACCTGGCTGAACAATGCATAGATTTTGCCTGGCGGCACAGTCGCGAGACTACCGGACAGTATACAACCGGCTACCAGTACTCTTCTCTTCAGTGGGTCCGACAGCGACCTGGCAAACAGTTGGTTGATGTTTGTCTACTCTGTTTTGCAAAATGCCGCATTCATCGACACATGCGACCAGCAGTTTTCCGTCCCAGTCGTCAATTATCTTCGTCTGCGCACATTTCCCTGCGCACAAGCTGCTGCCTTCCTTTGTGACGGTGCAACGTGCATTTCGACGCAATGGAATTCATCTTCACGCGACCACTTTACCACTGTCACCTGGCTGAACAATGCATACATTGTGCCTCGCGGCTCAGTCGTGAGGTTACCGTACAGCATAAAACCGACTACCAGTACTCTTCTCTTCAGTGGGTCCGACAGCGGCATGGCGAGCAGTTCGTTGATGTTTGTCTGCTCTGTTTTGCAGATTGCGGCATTCATCGACACCTTCGACCAACAGTTTTCCGCTCCAGTCCTCAATTATGTCCATCTGCGCAAATTTTTCTGCGCACAAGCTGCGATCTTCCTTTGTAACGCTGCAACGTGCATCTCGACGCAATGGAATTCATCTTCACGCGACCACTTTACCACTGTCACCTTGCTGAACAATGCATAAATTGTGTCTGGCGGCACAGTCGCGATGCTACGGTACAGCATAAAACCGGCTACCAGTGCTCTTCTCTTTATTGGGTCCGAGAGCGGCATGGCGAGCAGTTGGGTGCAGTTTGTCTACTCTGTTTTGCAGATTGCCACATTCATCGACATCTTCGAAGAACAGTTTTCCGCCTCAATCGTCAATTATGTTTTTCTGCGCACATTACTCTGTGCACAAGCTGCTGTCTTCCTATGCGACGGTGCAACGTGCATCTGGACGCAATGGAATTCATCTTCACGCCACCACTTTACCACTGTCACCTGGCTGAACAATGCATACATTGTGCCTCGCGGCACAGACGCGAGGCTACCGTACAGCATAAAACCGGCTACCAGTATTCTTCCCTTCAGTGGGTCCGACCGCGGCATGGGGAGCAGTTGGTTGAAGTTTGTCTACTCTGTTTTGCAGACTCCCGCATTCATCGACACCTTCGACGAACAGTTTTCCGCCCCAGTCGTCGATTATCTTCATCTGCGCACATTTTTTCTGCGCACAAGCTGCTGTCATCCTTTGTGACGGTGCAACATGCATCTCGACGCAATGGAATTCATCTACACGCGACCACTTTAAAACTGTCGCCTAGCTGAACAATGCCTAGATTGTGTCTGGGGGCACAGTCACATGGGCACCGGACAGTATAAAACCGGCTACCAGTAGTCTTCCCTTCACTGGGTCCGAAAGCGGGATAGCGAGCAGTTGGTTGAAGTTTGTCTACTCTGTTTTGCAGATTGCCGCATTCATCGACACCTTCGACCAACAGTTTTCGACCCTAGTCATCAATTATCTTTTTCTGCGTACATTTCTCTGTGCAGAACATGCTGTCTTCCTTTGGGACGGTGCAACGTGCATCTGGACGTAATGGAATTCATCTTAACGCGAACACTTTACGAATGTCACCTGGCTGAAATTTGCATAGATTGTGCCTGGCGGCACAGTCACGTGGGTACCGGACAGTATAAAACCGGTACCAGCACTCTTCTCTTCAGTGGGTCCGACAGCGGCATGGCGACCAGTTGGTTGAAGTTTGTCTACTCTGTTTTGCAGATTCCCGCATTCATCGACACATTTGACCAACAGTTTTCCGTCCCAGTCGTCAATTATCTTCTCCTGCGCACATTTCCCTGCGCAAAAGCTGCGATCTTCCTTTCTGACGGTGCAACGTGCATCTCGACGCAATGGAATTCGTCATCACGCGACCACTTTACCACTGTCACCTGGCTGAACAATGCATAGATTATGTCTAGCGGCACAGTCACGTGGCTACCGGACAGTATAAAACCGGCTACCAGTACTCTTCTCTTCAGTGGGTCCGACAGCGGCATGGCGAGCAGTTGGTTGCAGTTTCTGTACTCCGTTTTGCAGATTGCCACATTCATCGACAGCTTCGAACAACAGTTTTCCGCCCCAATCGTCAATTATCTTTTTCTTCACACATTACCCTGTGCACAAGCTGCTGTCTACCTTTGCGACGGTGCAACGTGCATCTCGAACCAATGGAATTCATCTTCACGCGACCACTTTAAAACTGTCGCCTAGCTTAACAATGCATATATTGTGTCTGGGGGCACAGTCACATAGGTACCGGACAGTATAAAACCGGCTACCAGCAGTCTTCCCTTCACTGGGTCCGACAGCGGGATGGCGAGCAGTTGGTTGAAGTTTGTCTACTCTGTTTTGCAGATTGCCACATTCATCGACATCTTCGAACAACAGTTTTCCGCCCCAATCGTCAATTATCTTTTTCTGCGAACATTACCCTGTGCACAAGCTGCTGTCTTCCTTTGCGACGGTGCAACGTGCATCTCGAACCAATGGAATTCATCTTCACGCGACCACTTTAAAACTGTCGCCTAGCTGAACAATGCATAGATTGTGTCTGGGGGCACAGTCACATAGGTACCGGACAGTACAAAACCGGTTACCAGCAGTCTTCCCTTCAGTGGGTCCGACAGCGGCATGGCGATCAGTTGGTTGAAGTTTGTCTACTCTGTTTTGCAGACTGCCGCATTCACCGACACCTTCGACCAAATTTTACGGCCCTAGTCCTCAATTGTCTTGATCTCCGCAAATTTTTGTGCGCACAAGCTGCTGTCATCCTTTGTGACTGTGGAACGTGCATCTCGACGCAATGGAATTCATCTTCACGCGACCACTTTACCACTGTTACCTGGCTGAACAATACATAGATTGTGTCTGGCGGCACAGTCACGTGGGTACCAGACAGTACAAAACCGGCTACCAGCACTCTTCCCTTCAGTGGGTCCGACAGCGGGATGGCGAGCAGTTGGTTGAAGTTTGTCTACTCTGTTTTGCAGATTGCCACATTCATCGACACCTTCGAACAACAGTTTTCCGCCCCAATCGTCAGTTATCTTTTTCTGCGCACATTACTCTGTTCACGAGCTGCTGTCTTCCTTTGCGACGGGGCAACGTGCATCTCAACGCAATGGAATTCATCTTCACGCGACCACTTTACCACTGTTACCTGGCTGAACAATACATAGATTGTGTCTGGCGGCACAGTCACGTGGGTACCAGACAGTACAAAACCGGCTGCCAGCACTCTTCCCTTCAGTGGGTCCGACAGCGGCATGGCGATCAGTTGGTTGAAGTTTGTCTACTCTGTTTTGCAGACTGCCGCATTCACCGACACCTTCGACCAAATTTTTCGGCCCTAGTCCTCAATTATCTTCATCTCCGCAAATTTTTGTGCGCACAAGCTGCTGTCATCCTTTGTGACTGTGGAACGTGCATCTCGAGGCAATGGAATTCATCTTCACGCGACCACTTTAGGACTGTCGCCTAGCTGAACAATGCATACATTGTGCCTCGCGGCTCAGTCGTGAGGTTACCGTACAGCATAAAACCGACTACCAGTACTCTTCTCTTCAGTGGGTCAGACAGCGGCATGGCGAGCAGTTGGTTGAAGTTTGTCTGCTCTGTTTTGCAGATTGCGGCATTCATCGACACCTTCGACGAAGTTTTCCGCCCCAGTCGCCAATTATCTTCATCTGCGCACATTTTTCTGCGCACAAGCTGCTGTCGTCCTTTGTGACGGTGCAACATGCATCTCGACGCAATAGAATTCATCTTCACGCGGCCATTTTACTACTGTCACCTGGCTGAACAATGCATAGATTGTGCCTGGCGGCACACTCGCGAGGCTACCAGACAGTATACAACCGGCTACCAGTACTCTTCTCTTCTGTGGGTTCGACAGCGGCATGGTGAGCAGTTGGTTGAAGTTTGTCTGCTCTGTTTTGCAGATTGCGGCATTCATCGACACCTTCGACGAAGTTTTCCGCCCCAGTCTCCAATTATCTTCATCTGCGCACATTTTTCTGCGCACAAGCTGCTGTCGTCCTTTGTGACGGTGCAACATGCATCTCGACGCAATAGAATTCATCTTCACGCGACCACTTTACTACTGTCACCTGGCTGAACAATGCATAGATTGTGCCTGGCGGCACTCTCGCGAGGCTACCAGACAGTATACAACCGGCTACCAGTACTCTTCTCTTCAGAGGGTCCAACAGCGGCATGGCGAGCAGTTGGTTGAAGTTTGTCTGCTCTGTTTTGCAGATTGCGGCATTCATCGACACCTTCGACGAAGTTTTCCGCCCCAGTCGCCAATTATCTTCATCTGCGCACATTTTTCTGCGCACAAGCTGCTGTCATCCTTTGCGACGGTGCAACATGCATCTATGCGCAATAAAATTCATCTTCACGCGACCACTTTACTACTGTCACCTGGCTGAACAATGCATAGATTTTGCCTGGCGGCACAGTCGCGAGACTACCGGACAGTATACAACCGGCTACCAGTACTCTTCTCTTCAGTGGGTCCGACAGCGACCTGGCAAACAGTTGGTTGATGTTTGTCTACTCTGTTTTGCAAAATGCCGCATTCATCGACACATGCGACCAGCAGTTTTCCGTCCCAGTCGTCAATTATCTTCGTCTGCGCACATTTCCCTGCGCACAAGCTGCTGCCTTCCTTTGTGACGGTGCAACGTGCATTTCGACGCAATGGAATTCATCTTCACGCGACCACTTTACCACTGTCACCTGGCTGAACAATGCATACATTGTGCCTCGCGGCTCAGTCGTGAGGTTACCGTACAGCATAAAACCGACTACCAGTACTCTTCTCTTCAGTGGGTCCGACAGCGGCATGGCGAGCAGTTCGTTGATGTTTGTCTACTCTGGTTTGCAGATTGCCGCATTCATCGACACCTTCAAACCACAGTTTTCCGTCCCACTCGTCAATTATCTTCGTCTGCGCACATTTCCCTGAGCACAAGCTGCTGCCTTCCTTTTTGACGGTACAACGTGCATTTCGACGCAATGGAATTCATCTTCACGCGACCACTTTACCACAGTCACCTGACTGAACAATGCATAGATTGTGTCTGGCGGCACAGTCACGTGGGTACCGGATAGTATAAAACCGGCTACGAGCACACTTCTCTTCAGTGGGTCCGACAACGAGCTGGCAAACAGTTGGTTGATGTTTGTCTACTCTGTTTTGCAGAATGCGGCATTCATGGACACATGCGACCAGCAGTTTTCGGTCCCAGTCGTCAATTATCTTCTTCTGCGCACATTTCCCAGCGTAAAAGCTGCGATCTTCCTTTGTGGCGGTGCAACGTGCATCTCGACGCAATGGAATTCATCTTCACGTGACCGCTTTACTACTATCACCTGGCTGAACAATGCATAGATTGTGCCTCGCGGCAAAATCGCGAGGTTACCGTACAGCATAACACCGGCTACCAGCACTCTTCCCTTCAGTGGGTCCGACAGCGGCATGGCGAGCAGTTGGTTGCAGTTTGTCTACTCTGTTTTGCAGATTGCCACATTCATCGACACCTTCGAACAACAGTTTTCCGCCTCAATCGTCAATTATGTTTTTCTGCGCACATTTCTCTGTGCAGAACGTGCTGTATTCCTTTGTGACGGTGCAATGTGCATCTGGACGTAATGGAATTCATCTTCACGCGACCATTTTACCACTGTTACCTGGCTGAAAAATACATAGATTGTGTCTGGCGGCACAGTCACGTGGGTACCGGACAGTATAAAACCGGCTACCAGCACTCTTCCCTTCAGTGGGTCCGACAGCGGAATGGCGAGCAGTTGGTTGAAGTTTGTCTACTCTGTTTTGCAGATTGCCGCATTCATCGAACCTTCGACCAACAGTTTTCGGCCCTAGTCGTCAATTATCTTTTTCTGCGTACATTTCTCTGCGCAGAACATGCTGTCTTCCTTTGTGACGGTGCAACGTGCATCTGGACGTAATGTAATTCATCTTAACGCGAACACTTTACGAATGTCACCTGGCTGAAATTTGCATAGATTGTGTCTGGCGGCACAATCACTTGGGTACCGTACAGCATAAAACCGGCTACCAATACTCTTCTCTTCAGTGGGTCCGACACCGGCATGGCGACCAGTTGGTTGCAGTTTGTCTACTCTGTTTTGCAGATTGCCACATTCATCGATGCCTTCGAAGAACAGTTTTCCGCCCCAATCGTCAATTATTTTCATCTGCACACCTTTCCCTGCGCCCAAGCTGCTGTCTTCCTTCGTGACGGTGCAACGTGCATCTCGACGCAATGGAATTCATCTTCACGCGACCACTTTACCACTGTCACCTGGCTGAACAATGCATAGATTGTGCCTGGCGGCACAGTCACGTGGCTACCGGACAGTATACAACCGGCTACCAGTACTCTTCTCTTCAGTGGGTCCGACACCGGCATGGCGAACAGTTGGTTGATGTTTGTCTACTCTGTTTTGCAGAATGCCGCATTAATCGACACATTTGACCAACTGTTTTCCGTCCCAGACGTCAATCATCTTCGTCTTGCACATTTCATACATACATACATACATACATCTTTATTAACTCTCACAAGGTTACATCAGTAACAGAGGAGAGAGGACGCAAGGCAAAAAGCTGCGTTGGTGCAGCTTGAGGGCCACCCTGCGCCCTCTGCCGGCGGTATCGCCTGGCAGCTAATCACAACAGCAGTGGAAGAGCGCACTCACAAGCACAAAGGAAAATACAGTCACAAAATATATACATCAACATTTGCATGACGTTATGCCTCTGTTATCACACGAACTTATTGGACAAAAGAAACTGCTCAAAATTTTTATGTACAGGGAACGCATTTATAATCAACAGAGATACAAATCAAGTAGAAAGAAGATACACAAAGCTATATATATATATGTTCTAATCACGATGTCAAAATGATGCACATTCAAACAAAGGAACACATTCAAACACATTCAAACATTTCAATTTCCCTGCGCACAAGCTGCTGTCTTCCTTTGCGACGGTGCAACGTGCATCTCGATGCAATGGAATTCTTCTTCACGCGACCACTTTACGACTGTCACCTGGCTGAACAATGCATAAATTGTGTCTGGCGGCACAGTCGCGAGGCTGCGGTACAGCATAAAACCGGCTACCAGTACTCTTCTCTTCAGCGGGTCCGACAGCGGCATGGCGAGCAGTTGGTTGATGTTTCTCTACTCTGTTTTGCAGATTGCCGCATTCATCGACACCTTCGAACCACAGTTTTCTGTCCCACTCGTCAATTATCTTCGTCTGCGCACATTTCCCTGCGCACAAGCTGATGTCTTCTTTTCTGACGGTGCAACGTGCATCTCGACGCAATGGAATTCATCTTCAAGCGACCACTTTACGACTGCCACCTGGCTGACCAATGCATAGATTGTGTCTGGCGGCACAATCACTTGGGTACCGTACAGCATAAAACCGGCTACCAATAATCTTCTCTTCAGTGGGTCCGACAGCGGCATGGCGAGCAGTTGGTTGCAGTTTGTCTACTCTGTTTTGCAGATTGCCACATTCATCGACGCCTTCGAAGAACAGTTTTCCGCCCCAATCGTCAAATATTTTCATCTGCACACCTTTCCCTGCGCACAAGCTGCTGTCTTCCTTCGTGACGGTGCAACGTGCATCTCGACGCAATGGAATTCATCTTCACGCGACCACTTTACCACTGTCACCTGGCTGAACAATGCATAGATTGTGTCTGGCGGCACAGTCACATGGGTGCCGGACAGTATAAAACCGGCCTCCAGCAGTCTTCTCTTCAGTTGGTCCGACAGCGGGATGACGAGCAGTTGGTTGAAGTTTGTCTACTCTGTTTTGCAGATTGCCACATTCATCGACACCTTCGAACAAGAGTTTTCCGCCCCAGTCGTCAATTATCTACATCTCCACACCTTTCCCTGCGCACAAGCTGCTGTCTTCCTTTGTGTCGGTGCAACGTGCATCTCGACGCAATGGAATTCATCTTCATGCGACCACTTTACCACTGTCACCTGGCTGAACAATGCATAGATTGTGCCTGGCGGCACAGTCACGTGGCTACCGAACAGTATACAACCGGCTACCAGTACTCTTCTCTTCAGTGGGTCCGACAGCGGCATGGCAAGCAGTTAGTTGATGTTTGTCTACTGTGTTTTGCAGATTGCCGCATTCATCGACACCTTCGAACCACAGTTTTCCGTCCCACTCGTCAATTATCTTCGTCCTCGCACATTTCCCTGCGCACAAGCTGATGTCTTAATTTGTGACGGTGCAACGTGCATCTCGACGCAATGGAATTCATCTTCACGCGACCACTTTACTACTGTTACCTGGCTGAACAATGCATACATTGTGCCTGGGGGCACAGTCGCGAGGCTACCGTACAGCATAAAACCGGCTATCACTACTGTTCTCTTCAGTGGGTCCGACAGCGGCATGGCGAGCAGTTGGTTCATGTTTGTCTACTCTGTTTTGCAGATTGCCACATTCATCGACACCTTCGAACAACTGTTTTCCGCCCCAATCGTCAATTATCTTTTTTTCGGACATTACTCTGTGCACAAGCTGCTGTCTTCCTTTGCGACGGCGCAACGTGCATCTCGACGCAATGGAATTCATCTTCACGCGACCACTTTACCCCTGTCACCTGGCTGAACAATGCATATATTGTGTCTAGCGGCACAGTCACGTGGCTACCGTACAGGACAAAACCGGCTGCCAGAACTGTTCTCTTCAGTGGGTCCGACAGCGGCATGGCGAGCAGTTCCTTAAAGTTGTCTACTCTGTTTTGCAGATTCCCGCATTCATCGACACCTTCGACGAACAGTTTTCCGTCCCACTCGTCAATTATCTTCGTCTGCGCACATTTTCCTGCGCACAAGCTGATGTCTTTTTTTATGAGGGTGCAACGTGCATCTCGACGCAATGGAACTCATCTTCACGCGACCACTTTACGACTGTATCTGGCTGAATAATGCATATATTGTGTCTAGCGGCACAGTCACGTGGCTACCCGACAGTACAAAACCGGCTACCAGAACTGTTCTCTTCAGTGGGTCCGACAGCGGCATGGCGAGCAGTTCCTTAAAGTTGTCTACTCTGTTTTGCAGATTCCCGCATTCATCGACACCTTCGACGAACAGTTTTCCGCCCCAGTCGTCAATTATCTTCATCTGCGCACATTTTTCTCCGCACAAGCTGCTGTCATCCTTTGTGACGGTGCAACATGCATCTCGACGCAATGGAATTCATCTTCACGCGACCACTTTACTGCTGTCACCTGGCTGAACAATGCATAGATTGTGCCTGGCGGCACGGTCGCGAGGCTACCGGACAGTATACAACCGGCTACCAGTACTCTTCTCTTCAGTGGGTCCGACAGCGACCTGGCGAGCAGTTGGTTGATGTTTGGCTACTTTGTTCTGCAGAATGCCGAATTCATCGACACATTCAACCAGCAGTTTTCCGTCCCAGTCGTCAATTATTTTCTTCTGCGCACATTTCCCAGCGCAAAAGCTGCGATCTTCCTTCGTGATGGTGCAATGTGCACCTCGACGCAATAGATTTCATCTTCACGTGACCACTTTAACACTGTCACCTGGCTGAACAATGCATAGATTGTGTCTGGCGGCACAGTCGCGAGGCTACCGTACCGCATAAAACCAGCTACCAGTACTCTTGTCTTCAGTGGGTCCGACAGCGGCATGGCGAGCAGTTGGTTGATGTTTGTCTACTCTGTTTTGCAGATTGCCGCATTCATCGACACCTTCGAACCACAGTTTTCCGTCCCACTCGTCAATTATCTTCGTCTGCGCACATTTCCCTGCGCACAAGCTGATGTCTTCTTTTCTGACGGTGCAACGTGCATCTCGACGCAATGGAATTCATCTTCACGCGACCACTTTACCCCTGTCACCTGGCTGAACAATGCATATATTGTGTCTAGCGGCACAGTCACGTGGCTACCGTACAGGACAAAACCGGCTGCCAGAACTGTTCTCTTCAGTGGGTCCGACAGCGGCATGGCGAGCAGTTCCTTAAAGTTGTCTACTCTGTTTTGCAGATTCCCGCATTCATCGACACCTTCGACGAACAGTTTTCCGTCCCACTCGTCAATTATCTTCGTCTGCGCACATTTTCCTGCGCACAAGCTGATGTCTTTTTTTATGAGGGTGCAACGTGCATCTCGACGCAATGGAACTCATCTTCACGCGACCACTTTACGACTGTATCTGGCTGAATAATGCATATATTGTGTCTAGCGGCACAGTCACGTGGCTACCCGACAGTACAAAACCGGCTACCAGAACTGTTCTCTTCAGTGGGTCCGACAGCGGCATGGCGAGCAGTTCCTTAAAGTTGTCTACTCTGTTTTGCAGATTCCCGCATTCATCGACACCTTCGACGAACAGTTTTCCGCCCCAGTCGTCAATTATCTTCATCTGCGCACATTTTTCTCCGCACAAGCTGCTGTCATCCTTTGTGACGGTGCAACATGCATCTCGACGCAATGGAATTCATCTTCACGCGACCACTTTACTGCTGTCACCTGGCTGAACAATGCATAGATTGTGCCTGGCGGCACGGTCGCGAGGCTACCGGACAGTATACAACCGGCTACCAGTACTCTTCTCTTCAGTGGGTCCGACAGCGACCTGGCGAGCAGTTGGTTGATGTTTGGCTACTTTGTTCTGCAGAATGCCGAATTCATCGACACATTCAACCAGCAGTTTTCCGTCCCAGTCGTCAATTATTTTCTTCTGCGCACATTTCCCAGCGCAAAAGCTGCGATCTTCCTTCGTGATGGTGCAATGTGCACCTCGACGCAATAGATTTCATCTTCACGTGACCACTTTAACACTGTCACCTGGCTGAACAATGCATAGATTGTGTCTGGCGGCACAGTCGCGAGGCTACCGTACCGCATAAAACCAGCTACCAGTACTCTTGTCTTCAGTGGGTCCGACAGCGGCATGGCGAGCAGTTGGTTGATGTTTGTCTACTCTGTTTTGCAGATTGCCGCATTCATCGACACCTTCGAACCACAGTTTTCCGTCCCACTCGTCAATTATCTTCGTCTGCGCACATTTCCCTGCGCACAAGCTGATGTCTTCTTTTCTGACGGTGCAACGTGCATCTCGACGCAATGGAATTCATCTTCAAGCGACCACTTTACGACTGCCACCTGGCTGACCAATGCATAGATTGTGCCTGGCGGCACAATCACTTGGGTACCGTACAGGATAAAACCGGCTACCAATACTCTTCTCTTCAGTGGATCCGACAGCGGCATGGCGAGCAGTTGGTTGCAGTTTGTCTACTCTGTTTTGCAGATTGCCACATTCATCGACGCCTTCGAAGAACAGTTTTCCGCCCCAATCGTCAATTATTTTCATCTGCACACCTTTCCCTGCGCACAAGCTGCTGTCTTCCTTTGCGACGGAGCAACGTGCATCTGGACGCAATGGAATTCATCTTTACGCCACCACTTTACCACTGTCACCTGGCTGAACAATGCATACATTGTGCCTCGCGGCACAGACGCGAGGCTACCGTACAGCATAAAACCGGCTACCAGTACACTTCCCTTCAGTGGGTCCGACCGCGGCATGGGGAGCAGTTGGTTGAAGTTTGTCTACTCTGTTTTGCAGATTCCCGCATTCATCGACACCTTCGACGAACAGTTTTCCGCCCCAGTCGTCGATTATCTTCATCTGCGCACATTTTTTCTGCGCACAAGCTGCTGTCATCCTTTGTGACGGTGCAACATGCATCTCGACGCAATGGAATTCATCTTCACGCGACCACTTTAAAACTGTCGCCTAGCTGAACAATCCATAGATTGTGTCTGGGGGCACACTCACATGGGCACCGGACAGTATAAAACCGGCTACCAGCAGTCTTCCCTTCACTGGGTTCGAAAGCGGGATGGCGAGCAGTTGGTTGAAGTTTGTCTACTCTGTTTTGCAGATTGCCGCATTCATCGACAACTTCGACCAACAGTTTTCGGCCCTAGTCGTCAATTATCTTTTTCTGCGTACATTTCTCTGTGCAGAACATGCTGTCTTCCTTTGGGACGGTGCAACGTGCATCTGGACGTAATGGAATTCATCTTAACGCGAACACTTTACGAATGTCACCTGGCTGAAATTTGCATAGATTGTGCCTGGCGGCACAGTCACGTGGGTACCGGACAGTATAAAACCGGCTACCAGTACTCTTCTCTTCAGTGGGTCCGACAGCGGCATGGCGAGCAGTTGGTTGCAGTTTCTGTACTCTGTTTTGCAGATTGCCACATTCATCGACACCTTCGAACAACAGTTTTCCGCCCCAATCGTCAATTATCTTTTTCTGCGAACATTACCCTGTGCACAAGCTGCTGTCTTCCTTTGCGACGGGGCAACGTGCATCTCGACGCAATGGAATTCATCTTCACGCGACCACTTTACCACTGTTACCTGGCTAAACAATACAAAGATTGTGTCTGGCGGCACACTCACGTGGGTACCAGACAGTACAATACCGGCTACCAGCACTCTTCCCTTCAGTGGGTCCGACAGCGGCATGGCGATCAGTTGGTTGAAGTTTGTCTACTCTGTTTTGCAGACTGCCGCATTCACCGACACCTTCGACCAAATTTTTCGGCCCTAGTCCTCAATTATCTTCATCTGCGCAAATTTTTGTGCTCACAAGCTGCTGTCAACTTTTGTGACTGTGGAACGTGCATCTCGAGGCAATGGAATTCATCTTCACGCGACCACTTTAGGACTGTCGCCTAACTGAACAATGCAACATTGTGCCTCGCGGCACAGTCGCGAGGTTACCGTACAGCATAAAACCGACTACCATACTCTTCTCTTCAGTGGGTCCGACAGCGGCATGGCGAGCAGTTGGTTGATGTTTGTCTACTCTGGTTTGCAGATTGCCGCATTCATCGACACCTTCAAACCACAGTTTTCCGTCCCAGTCGTCAATTATCTTCGTCTGCGCACATTTCCCTGCGCACAAGCTGCTGCCTTCCTTTGTGACGGTGCAACGTGCATCTCGACGCAATGGCATTCATATTCACGCGACCACTTTACCACAGTCACCTGACTGAACAATGCATAGATTCTGTCTGGCGGCACAGTCACGTGGGTACCGGACAGTAAAAAACCGGCTGCGAGCACTCTTCTCTTCAGTGGGTCCAACAGCGGCATGGCAAACAGATGGTTGATGTTTGTGTACTCTGTTTTGCAAAATACCGCATTCATGGACACATGCGACCAGCAGTTTTCCGTCCCAGTCGTCAATTATCTTCGTCTGCGGACATTTCCCTGCGCATAAGCTGCTGCCTTCCTTTGTGACGGTGCAACGTGCATTTCGACGCAATGGAATTCATCTTCACGCGACCACTTTACCACAGTCACCTGACTGAACAATGCATAGATTGTGTCTGGCGGCACAGTCACGTGGGTACCGGATAGCATAAAACCGGCTACGAGCACTCTTCTCTTCAGTGGGTCCAATAGCAGCATGGCGAGCAGTTGGTTGAAGTTTGTCTGCTCTGTTTTGCAGATTGCGGCATTCATCGACACCTTCGACCAACAGTTTTCCGCTCCAGTCCTCAATTATGTCCATCTGCGCAAATTTTTCTGCGCACAAGCTGCGATCTTCCTTTGTAACGCTGCAACGTGCATCTCGACGCAATGGAATTCATCTTCACGCGACCACTTTACCACTGTCACCTTGCTGAACAATGCATAAATTGTGTCTGGCGGCACAGTCGCGATGCTACGGTACAGCATAAAACCGGCTACCAGTGCTCTTCTCTTTATTGGGTCCGAGAGCGGCATGGCGAGCAGTTGGGTGCAGTTTGTCTACTCTGTTTTGCAGATTGCCACATTCATCGACATCTTCGAAGAACAGTTTTCCGCCTCAATCGTCAATTATGTTTTTCTGCGCACATTACTCTGTGCACAAGCTGCTGTCTTCCTATGCGACGGTGCAACGTGCATCTGGACGCAATGGAATTCATCTTCACGCCACCACTTTACCACTGTCACCTGGCTGAACAATGCATACATTGTGCCTCGCGGCACAGACGCGAGGCTACCGTACAGCATAAAACCGGCTACCAGTATTCTTCCCTTCAGTGGGTCCGACCGCGGCATGGGGAGCAGTTGGTTGAAGTTTGTCTACTCTGTTTTGCAGACTCCCGCATTCATCGACACCTTCGACGAACAGTTTTCCGCCCCAGTCGTCGATTATCTTCATCTGCGCACATTTTTTCTGCGCACAAGCTGCTGTCATCCTTTGTGACGGTGCAACATGCATCTCGACGCAATGGAATTCATCTACACGCGACCACTTTAAAACTGTCGCCTAGCTGAACAATGCCTAGATTGTGTCTGGGGGCACAGTCACATGGGCACCGGACAGTATAAAACCGGCTACCAGTAGTCTTCCCTTCACTGGGTCCGAAAGCGGGATAGCGAGCAGTTGGTTGAAGTTTGTCTACTCTGTTTTGCAGATTGCCGCATTCATCGACACCTTCGACCAACAGTTTTCGACCCTAGTCGTCAATTATCTTTTTCTGCGTACATTTCTCTGTGCAGAACATGCTGTCTTCCTTTGGGACGGTGCAACGTGCATCTGGACGTAATGGAATTCATCTTAACGCGAACACTTTACGAATGTCACCTGGCTGAAATTTGCATAGATTGTGCCTGGCGGCACAGTCACGTGGGTACCGGACAGTATAAAACCGGTACCAGCACTCTTCTCTTCAGTGGGTCCGACAGCGGCATGGCGACCAGTTGGTTGAAGTTTGTCTACTCTGTTTTGCAGATTCCCGCATTCATCGACACATTTGACCAACAGTTTTCCGTCCCAGTCGTCAATTATCTTCTCCTGCGCACATTTCCCTGCGCAAAAGCTGCGATCTTCCTTTCTGACGGTGCAACGTGCATCTCGACGCAATGGAATTCGTCATCACGCGACCACTTTACCACTGTCACCTGGCTGAACAATGCATAGATTATGTCTAGCGGCACAGTCACGTGGCTACCGGACAGTATAAAACCGGCTACCAGTACTCTTCTCTTCAGTGGGTCCGACAGCGGCATGGCGAGCAGTTGGTTGCAGTTTCTGTACTCCGTTTTGCAGATTGCCACATTCATCGACAGCTTCGAACAACAGTTTTCCGCCCCAATCGTCAATTATCTTTTTCTTCACACATTACCCTGTGCACAAGCTGCTGTCTACCTTTGCGACGGTGCAACGTGCATCTCGAACCAATGGAATTCATCTTCACGCGACCACTTTAAAACTGTCGCCTAGCTTAACAATGCATATATTGTGTCTGGGGGCACAGTCACATAGGTACCGGACAGTATAAAACCGGCTACCAGCAGTCTTCCCTTCACTGGGTCCGACAGCGGGATGGCGAGCAGTTGGTTGAAGTTTGTCTACTCTGTTTTGCAGATTGCCACATTCATCGACATCTTCGAACAACAGTTTTCCGCCCCAATCGTCAATTATCTTTTTCTGCGAACATTACCCTGTGCACAAGCTGCTGTCTTCCTTTGCGACGGTGCAACGTGCATCTCGAACCAATGGAATTCATCTTCACGCGACCACTTTAAAACTGTCGCCTAGCTGAACAATGCATAGATTGTGTCTGGGGGCACAGTCACATAGGTACCGGACAGTACAAAACCGGTTACCAGCAATCTTCCCTTCAGTGGGTCCGACAGCGGCATGGCGATCAGTTGGTTGAAGCTTGTCTACTCTGTTTTGCAGACTGCCGCATTCACCGACACCTTCGACCAAATTTTACGGCCCTAGTCCTCAATTGTCTTGATCTCCGCAAATTTTTGTGCGCACAAGCTGCTGTCATCCTTTGTGACTGTGGAACGTGCATCTCGACGCAATGGAATTCATCTTCACGCGACCACTTTACCACTGTTACCTGGCTGAACAATACATAGATTGTGTCTGGCGGCACAGTCACGTGGGTACCAGACAGTACAAAACCGGCTACCAGCACTCTTCCCTTCAGTGGGTCCGACAGCGGGATGGCGAGCAGTTGGTTGAAGTTTGTCTACTCTGTTTTGCAGATTGCCACATTCATCGACACCTTCGAACAACAGTTTTCCGCCCCAATCGTCAGTTATCTTTTTCTGCGCACATTACTCTGTTCACGAGCTGCTGTCTTCCTTTGCGACGGGGCAACGTGCATCTCAACGCAATGGAATTCATCTTCACGCGACCACTTTACCACTGTTACCTGGCTGAACAATACATAGATTGTGTCTGGCGGCACAGTCACGTGGGTACCAGACAGTACAAAACCGGCTGCCAGCACTCTTCCCTTCAGTGGGTCCGACAGCGGCATGGCGATCAGTTGGTTGAAGTTTGTCTACTCTGTTTTGCAGACTGCCGCATTCACCGACACCTTCGACCAAATTTTTCGGCCCTAGTCCTCAATTATCTTCATCTCCGCAAATTTTTGTGCGCACAAGCTGCTGTCATCCTTTGTGACTGTGGAACGTGCATCTCGAGGCAATGGAATTCATCTTCACGCGACCACTTTAGGACTGTCGCCTAGCTGAACAATGCATACATTGTGCCTCGCGGCTCAGTCGTGAGGTTACCGTACAGCATAAAACCGACTACCAGTACTCTTCTCTTCAGTGGGTCCGACAGCGGCATGGCGAGCAGTTGGTTGAAGTTTGTCTGCTCTGTTTTGCAGATTGCGGCATTCATCGACACCTTCGACGAAGTTTTCCGCCCCAGTCGCCAATTATCTTCATCTGCGCACATTTTTCTGCGCACAAGCTGCTGTCGTCCTTTGTGACGGTGCAACATGCATCTCGACGCAATAGAATTCATCTTCACGCGACCATTTTACTACTGTCACCTGGCTGAACAATGCATAGATTGTGCCTGGCGGCACACTCGCGAGGCTACCAGACAGTATACAACCGGCTACCAGTACTCTTCTCTTCTGTGGGTTCGACAGCGGCATGGTGAGCAGTTGGTTGAAGTTTGTCTGCTCTGTTTTGCAGATTGCGGCATTCATCGACACCTTCGACGAAGTTTTCCGCCCCAGTCTCCAATTATCTTCATCTGCGCACATTTTTCTGCGCACAAGCTGCTGTCGTCCTTTGTGACGGTGCAACATGCATCTCGACGCAATAGAATTCATCTTCACGCGACCACTTTACTACTGTCACCTGGCTGAACAATGCATAGATTGTGCCTGGCGGCACTCTCGCGAGGCTACCAGACAGTATACAACCGGCTACCAGTACTCTTCTCTTCAGAGGGTCCAACAGCGGCATGGCGAGCAGTTGGTTGAAGTTTGTCTGCTCTGTTTTGCAGATTGCGGCATTCATCGACACCTTCGACGAAGTTTTCCGCCCCAGTCGCCAATTATCTTCATCTGCGCACATTTTTCTGCGCACAAGCTGCTGTCATCCTTTGCGACGGTGCAACATGCATCTATGCGCAATAAAATTCATCTTCACGCGACCACTTTACTACTGTCACCTGGCTGAACAATGCATAGATTTTGCCTGGCGGCACAGTCGCGAGACTACCGGACAGTATACAACCGGCTACCAGTACTCTTCTCTTCAGTGGGTCCGACAGCGACTTGGCAAACAGTTGGTTGATGTTTGTCTACTCTGTTTTGCAAAATGCCGCATTCATCGACACATGCGACCAGCAGTTTTCCGTCCCAGTCGTCAATTATCTTCGTCTGCGCACATTTCCCTGCGCACAAGCTGCTGCCTTCCTTTGTGACGGTGCAACGTGCATTTCGACGCAATGGAATTCATCTTCACGCGACCACTTTACCACTGTCACCTGGCTGAACAATGCATACATTGTGCCTCGCGGCTCAGTCGTGAGGTTACCGTACAGCATAAAACCGACTACCAGTACTCTTCTCTTCAGTGGGTCCGACAGCGGCATGGCGAGCAGTTCGTTGATGTTTGTCTACTCTGGTTTGCAGATTGCCGCATTCATCGACACCTTCAAACCACAGTTTTCCGTCCCACTCGTCAATTATCTTCGTCTGCGCACATTTCCCTGAGCACAAGCTGCTGCCTTCCTTTTTGACGGTACAACGTGCATTTCGACGCAATGGAATTCATCTTCACGCGACCACTTTACCACAGTCACCTGACTGAACAATGCATAGATTGTGTCTGGCGGCACAGTCACGTGGGTACCGGATAGTATAAAACCGGCTACGAGCACACTTCTCTTCAGTGGGTCCGACAACGAGCTGGCAAACAGTTGGTTGATGTTTGTCTACTCTGTTTTGCAGAATGCGGCATTCATGGACACATGGGACCAGCAGTTTTCGGTCCCAGTCGTCAATTATCTTCTTCTGCGCACATTTCCCAGCGTAAAAGCTGCGATCTTCCTTTGTGGCGGTGCAACGTGCATCTCGACGCAATGGAATTCATCTTCACGTGACCGCTTTACTACTATCACCTGGCTGAACAATGCATAGATTGTGCCTCGCGGCAAAATCGCGAGGTTACCGTACAGCATAACACCGGCTACCAGCACTCTTCCCTTCAGTGGGTCCGACAGCGGCATGGCGAGCAGTTGGTTGCAGTTTGTCTACTCTGTTTTGCAGATTGCCACATTCATCGACACCTTCGAACAACAGTTTTCCGCCTCAATCGTCAATTATGTTTTTCTGCGCACATTTCTCTGTGCAGAACATGCTGTATTCCTTTGTGACGGTGCAATGTGCATCTGGACGTAATGGAATTCATCTTCACGCGACCATTTTACCACTGTTACCTGGCTGAAAAATACATAGATTGTGTCTGGCGGCACAGTCACGTGGGTACCGGACAGTATAAAACCGGCTACCAGCACTCTTCCCTTCAGTGGGTCCGACAGCGGAATGGCGAGCAGTTGGTTGAAGTTTGTCTACTCTGTTTTGCAGATTGCCGCATTCATCGAACCTTCGACCAACAGTTTTCGGCCCTAGTCGTCAATTATCTTTTTCTGCGTACATTTCTCTGCGCAGAACATGCTGTCTTCCTTTGTGACGGTGCAACGTGCATCTGGACGTAATGTAATTCATCTTAACGCGAACACTTCACGAATGTCACCTGGCTGAAATTTGCATAGATTGTGTCTGGCGGCACAATCACTTGGGTACCGTACAGCATAAAACCGGCTACCAATACTCTTCTCTTCAGTGGGTCCGACACCGGCATGGCGACCAGTTGGTTGCAGTTTGTCTACTCTGTTTTGCAGATTGCCACATTCATCGATGCCTTCGAAGAACAGTTTTCCGCCCCAATCGTCAATTATTTTCATCTGCACACCTTTCCCTGCGCCCAAGCTGCTGTCTTCCTTCGTGACGGTGCAACGTGCATCTCGACGCAATGGAATTCATCTTCACGCGACCACTTTACCACTGTCACCTGGCTGAACAATGCATAGATTGTGCCTGGCGGCACAGTCACGTGGCTACCGGACAGTATACAACCGGCTACCAGTACTCTTCTCTTCAGTGGGTCCGACACCGGCATGGCGAACAGTTGGTTGATGTTTGTCTACTCTGTTTTGCAGAATGCCGCATTAATCGACACATTTGACCAACTGTTTTCCGTCCCAGACGTCAATCATCTTCGTCTGCGCACATTTCATACATACATACATACATACATCTTTATTAACTCTCACAAGGTTACATCAGTAACAGAGGAGAGAGGACGCAAGGCAAAAAGCTGCGTTGGTGCAGCTTGAGGGCCACCCTGCGCCCTCTGCCGGCGGTATCTCCTGGCAGCTAATCACAACAGCAGTGGAAGAGCGCACTCACAAGCACAAAGGAAAATACAGTCACAAAATATATACATCAACATTTGCATGACGTTATGCCTCTGTTATCACACGAACTTATTGGACAAAAGAAACTGCTCAAAATTTTTATGTACAGGGAACGCATTTATAATCAACAGAGATACAAATCAAGTAGAAAGAAGATACACAAAGCTATATATATATATGTTCTAATCACGATGTCAAAATGATGCACATTCAAACAAAGGAACACATTCAAACACATTCAAACATTTCAATTTCCCTGCGCACAAGCTGCTGTCTTCCTTTGCGACGGTGCAACGTGCATCTCGATGCAATGGAATTCTTCTTCACGCGACCACTTTACGACTGTCACCTGGCTGAACAATGCATAAATTGTGTCTGGCGGCACAGTCGCGAGGCTGCGGTACAGCATAAAACCGGCTACCAGTACTCTTCTCTTCAGCGGGTCCGACAGCGGCATGGCGAGCAGTTGGTTGATGTTTCTCTACTCTGTTTTGCAGATTGCCGCATTCATCGACACCTTCGAACCACAGTTTTCTGTCCCACTCGTCAATTATCTTCGTCTGCGCACATTTCCCTGCGCACAAGCTGATGTCTTCTTTTCTGACGGTGCAACGTGCATCTCGACGCAATGGAATTCATCTTCAAGCGACCACTTTACGACTGCCACCTGGCTGACCAATGCATAGATTGTGTCTGGCGGCACAATCACTTGGCTACCGTACAGCATAAAACCGGCTACCAATAATCTTCTCTTCAGTGGGTCCGACAGCGGCATGGCGAGCAGTTGGTTGCAGTTTGTCTACTCTGTTTTGCAGATTGCCACATTCATCGACGCCTTCGAAGAACAGTTTTCTGCCCCAATCGTCAATTATTTTCATCTGCACACCTTTCCCTGCGCACAAGCTGCTGTCTTCCTTCGTGACGGTGCAACGTGCATCTCGACGCAATGGAATTCATCTTCACGCGACCACTTTACCACTGTCACCTGGCTGAACAATGCATAGATTGTGTCTGGCGGCACAGTCACATGGGTGCCGGACAGTATAAAACCGGCCTCCAGCAGTCTTCTCTTCAGTTGGTCCGACAGCGGGATGACGAGCAGTTGGTTGAAGTTTGTCTACTCTGTTTTGCAGATTGCCACATTCATCGACACCTTCGAACAACAGTTTTCCGCCCCAGTCGTCAATTATCTACATCTCCACACCTTTCCCTGCGCACAAGCTGCTGTCTTCCTTTGTGTCGGTGCAACGTGCATCTCGACGCAATGGAATTCATCTTCATGCGACCACTTTACCACTGTCACCTGGCTGAACAATGCATAGATTGTGCCTGGCGACACAGTCACGTGGCTACCGAACAGTATACAACCGGCTACCAGTACTCTTCTCTTCAGTGGGTCCGACAGCGGCATGGCAAGCAGTTAGTTGATGTTTGTCTACTGTGTTTTGCAGATTGCCGCATTCATCGACACCTTCGAACCACAGTTTTCCGTCCCACTCGTCAATTATCTTCGTCCTCGCACATTTCCCTGCGCACAAGCTGATGTCTTAATTTGTGACGGTGCAACGTGCATCTCGACGCAATGGAATTCATCTTCACGCGACCACTTTACTACTGTTACCTGGCTGAACAATGCATACATTGTGCCTGGGGGCACAGTCGCGAGGCTACCGTACAGCATAAAACCGGCTATCACTACTGTTCTCTTCAGTGGGTCCGACAGCGGCATGGCGAGCAGTTGGTTGATGTTTGTCTACTCTGTTTTGCAGATTGCCACATTCATCGACACCTTCGAACAACTGTTTTCCGCCCCAATCGTCAATTATATTTTTTTCGGACATTACTCTGTGCACAAGCTGCTGTCTTCCTTTGCGACGGCGCAACGTGCATCTCGACGCAATGGAATTCATCTTCACGCGACCACTTTACCCCTGTCACCTGGCTGAACAATGCATATATTGTGTCTAGCGGCACAGTCACGTGGCTACCGTACAGGACAAAACCGGCTGCCAGAACTGTTCTCTTCAGTGGGTGCGACAGCGGCATGGCGAGCAGTTCCTTAAAGTTGTCTACTCTGTTTTGCAGATTCCCGCATTCATCGACACCTTCGACGAACAGTTTTCCGTCCCACTCGTCAATTATCTTCGTCTGCGCACATTTTCCTGCGCACAAGCTGATGTCTTTTTTTATGAGGGTGCAACGTGCATCTCGACGCAATGGAACTCATCTTCACGCGACCACTTTACGACTGTATCTGGCTGAATAATGCATATATTGTGTCTAGCGGCACAGTCACGTGGCTACCCGACAGTACAAAACCGGCTACCAGAACTGTTCTCTTCAGTGGGTCCGACAGCGGCATGGCGAGCAGTTCCTTAAAGTTGTCTACTCTGTTTTGCAGATTCCCGCATTCATCGACACCTTCGACGAACAGTTTTCCGCCCCAGTCGTCAATTATCTTCATCTGCGCACATTTTTCTCCGCACAAGCTGCTGTCATCCTTTGTGACGGTGCAACATGCATCTCGACGCAATGGAATTCATCTTCACGCGACCACTTTACTGCTGTCACCTGGCTGAACAATGCATAGATTGTGCCTGGCGGCACGGTCGCGAGGCTACCGGACAGTATACAACCGGCTACCAGTACTCTTCTCTTCAGTGGGTCCGACAGCGACCTGGCGAGCAGTTGGTTGATGTTTGGCTACTTTGTTCTGCACAATGCCGAATTCATCGACACATTCAACCAGCAGTTTTCCGTCCCAGTCGTCAATTATTTTCTTCTGCGCACATTTCCCAGCGCAAAAGCTGCGATCTTCCTTCGTGATGGTGCAATGTGCACCTCGACGCAATAGATTTCATCTTCACGTGACCACTTTAACACTGTCACCTGGCTGAACAATGCATAGATTGTGTCTGGCGGCACAGTCACGTGGGTACCAGACAGTACAAAACCGGCTACCAGCACTCTTCTCTTCAGTGCGTCCGACCACGGCATGGCGAGCAGTTGGTTGAAGTTTGTCTACTCTGTTTTGCAGATTGCCGCATTCATCGACACCTTCGACCAACAGTTTTCGGCCCTTGTCGTCAATTATCTTTTTCTGCGTTTATTTCTCTGTGCAGAACATGCTGTCTTCCTTTGTGACGGTGCAAGGTGCATCTGGACGTAATGGAATTCATCTTAACGCGAACACTTTACGAATGTCACCTGGCTGAAATTTGCATAGATTGTGCCTGCCGGCACAGTCACGTGGGTACCGCACAGTACAAAACCGGCTACCTGCACTCTTCTCTTCAGTGGGTCCGACAGCGGAATGGCGAGCAGTTGGTTGAAGTTTGTCTACTCTGTTTTGCAGATTGCCGCATTCATCGACAACTTCGACCAACAGTTTTCGGCCCTAGTCGTCAATTATCTTTTTCTGCATACATTTCTCTGTGCAGAACATGCTGTCTTCCTTTGTGACGGTGCAACGTGCATCTGGACGTAATGTAATTCATCTTAACGCGAACACTTTACGAATGTCACCTGGCTGAAATTTGCATAGATTGTGTCTGGCGGCACAATCACTTGGGTACCGTACAGCATAAAACCGGCTACCAATACTCTTCTCTTCAGTGGGTCCGACAGCGGCATGGCGACCAGTTGGTTGCAGTTTGTCTACTCTGTTTTGCAGATTGCCACATTCATCGACGCCTTCGAAGAACAGTTTTCCGCCCCAATCGTCAATTATTTTCATCTGCACACCTTTCCCTGCGCACAAGCTGCTGTCTTCCTTCGTGACGGTGCAACGTGCATCTCGACGCAATGGAATTCATCTTCACGCGACCACTTTACCACTGTCACCTGGCTGAACAATGCATAGATTGTGCCTGGCGGCACAGTCACGTGGCTACCGGACAGTATACAACCGGCTACCAGTACTCTTCTCTTCAGTGGGTCCGACAGCGGCATGGCGAACAGTTGGTTGATGTTTGTCTACTCTGTTTTGCAGAATGCCGCATTAATCGACACATTTGACCAACAGTTTTCCGTCCCAGTCGTCAATCATCTTCGTCTGCGCACATTTCATACATACATACATACATACATCTTTATTAACTCTCACAAGGTTACATCAGTAACAGAGGAGAGAGGACGCAAGGCAGAAAGCTGCGTTGGTGCAGCTTGAGGGCCACCCTGCGCCCCCTGCCGGCGGTATCGCCTGGCAGCTAATCACAACAGCAGTGGAAGAGCGCACTCACAAGCACAAACGAAAATACAGTCACAAAATATTTACATCAACATTTGCATGGCGTTATGCCTCTGTTATCACTCGACATTATTGGACAAAAGAAACTGCTCAAAATTTTTATGTACAGGGAACGCATTTATAATCAACAGAGATACAAATCAAGTAGAAAGAAGATACACAAAGCTATATATATATATGTTCTAATCACGATGTCAAAATGATGCACATTCAAACAAAGGAACACATTCAAACACATTCAAACATTTCAATTTCCCTGCGCACAAGCTGCTGTCTTCCTTTGCGACGGTGCAACGTGCATCTCGATGCAATGGAATTCTTCTTCACGCGACCACTTTACGACTGTCACCTGGCTGAACAATGCATAAATTGTGTCTGGCGGCACAGTCGCGAGGCTGCGGTACAGCATAAAACCGGCTACCAGTACTCTTCTCTTCAGCGGGTCCGACAGCGGCATGGCGAGCAGTTGGTTGATGTTTCTCTACTCTGTTTTGCAGATTGCCGCATTCATCGACACCTTCGAACCACAGTTTTCTGTCCCACTCGTCAATTATCTTCGTCTGCGCACATTTCCCTGCGCACAAGCTGATGTCTTCTTTTCTGACGGTGCAACGTGCATCTCGACGCAATGGAATTCATCTTCAAGCGACCACTTTACGACTGCCACCTGGCTGACCAATGCATAGATTGTGTCTGGCGGCACAATCACTTGGCTACCGTACAGCATAAAACCGGCTACCAATAATCTTCTCTTCAGTGGGTCCGACAGCGGCATGGCGAGCAGTTGGTTGCAGTTTGTCTACTCTGTTTTGCAGATTGCCACATTCATCGACGCCTTCGAAGAACAGTTTTCTGCCCCAATCGTCAATTATTTTCATCTGCACACCTTTCCCTGCGCACAAGCTGCTGTCTTCCTTCGTGACGGTGCAACGTGCATCTCGACGCAATGGAATTCATCTTCACGCGACCACTTTACCACTGTCACCTGGCTGAACAATGCATAGATTGTGTCTGGCGGCACAGTCACATGGGTGCCGGACAGTATAAAACCGGCCTCCAGCAGTCTTCTCTTCAGTTGGTCCGACAGCGGGATGACGAGCAGTTGGTTGAAGTTTGTCTACTCTGTTTTGCAGATTGCCACATTCATCGACACCTTCGAACAACAGTTTTCCGCCCCAGTCGTCAATTATCTACATCTCCACACCTTTCCCTGCGCACAAGCTGCTGTCTTCCTTTGTGTCGGTGCAACGTGCATCTCGACGCAATGGAATTCATCTTCATGCGACCACTTTACCACTGTCACCTGGCTGAACAATGCATAGATTGTGCCTGGCGGCACAGTCACGTGGCTACCGAACAGTATACAACCGGCTACCAGTACTCTTCTCTTCAGTGGGTCCGACAGCGGCATGGCAAGCAGTTAGTTGATGTTTGTCTACTGTGTTTTGCAGATTGCCGCATTCATCGACACCTTCGAACCACAGTTTTCCGTCCCACTCGTCAATTATCTTCGTCCTCGCACATTTCCCTGCGCACAAGCTGATGTCTTAATTTGTGACGGTGCAACGTGCATCTCGACGCAATGGAATTCATCTTCACGCGACCACTTTACTACTGTTACCTGGCTGAACAATGCATACATTGTGCCTGGGGGCACAGTCGCGAGGCTACCGTACAGCATAAAACCGGCTATCACTACTGTTCTCTTCAGTGGGTCCGACAGCGGCATGGCGAGCAGTTGGTTGATGTTTGTCTACTCTGTTTTGCAGATTGCCACATTCATCGACACCTTCGAACAACTGTTTTCCGCCCCAATCGTCAATTATATTTTTTTCGGACATTACTCTGTGCACAAGCTGCTGTCTTCCTTTGCGACGGCGCAACGTGCATCTCGACGCAATGGAATTCATCTTCACGCGACCACTTTACCCCTGTCACCTGGCTGAACAATGCATATATTGTGTCTAGCGGCACAGTCACGTGGCTACCGTACAGGACAAAACCGGCTGCCAGAACTGTTCTCTTCAGTGGGTCCGACAGCGGCATGGCGAGCAGTTCCTTAAAGTTGTCTACTCTGTTTTGCAGATTCCCGCATTCATCGACACCTTCGACGAACAGTTTTCCGTCCCACTCGTCAATTATCTTCGTCTGCGCACATTTTCCTGCGCACAAGCTGATGTCTTTTTTTATGAGGGTGCAACGTGCATCTCGACGCAATGGAACTCATCTTCACGCGACCACTTTACGACTGTATCTGGCTGAATAATGCATATATTGTGTCTAGCGGCACAGTCACGTGGCTACCCGACAGTACAAAACCGGCTACCAGAACTGTTCTCTTCAGTGGGTCCGACAGCGGCATGGCGAGCAGTTCCTTAAAGTTGTCTACTCTGTTTTGCAGATTCCCGCATTCATCGACACCTTCGACGAACAGTTTTCCGCCCCAGTCGTCAATTATCTTCATCTGCGCACATTTTTCTCCGCACAAGCTCCTGTCATCCTTTGTGACGGTGCAACATGCATCTCGACGCAATGGAATTCATCTTCACGCGACCACTTTACTGCTGTCACCTGGCTGAACAATGCATAGATTGTGCCTGGCGGCACGGTCGCGAGGCTACCGGACAGTATACAACCGGCTACCAGTACTCTTCTCTTCAGTGGGTCCGACAGCGACCTGGCGAGCAGTTGGTTGATGTTTGGCTACTTTGTTCTGCAGAATGCCGAATTCATCGACACATTCAACCAGCAGTTTTCCGTCCCAGTCGTCAATTATTTTCTTTTGCGCACATTTCCCAGCGCAAAAGCTGCGATCTTCCTTCGTGATGGTGCAATGTGCACCTCGACGCAATAGATTTCATCTTCACGTGACCACTTTAACACTGTCACCTGGCTGAACAATGCATAGATTGTGTCTGGCGGCACAGTCACGTGGGTACCAGACAGTACAAAACCGGCTACCAGCACTCTTCTCTTCAGTGCGTCCGACCACGGCATGGCGAGCAGTTGGTTGAAGTTTGTCTACTCTGTTTTGCAGATTGCCGCATTCATCGACACCTTCGACCAACAGTTTTCGGCCCTTGTCGTCAATTATCTTTTTCTGCGTACATTTCTCTGTGCAGAACATGCTGTCTTCCTTTGTGACGGTGCAAGGTGCATCTGGACGTAATGGAATTCATCTTAACGCGAACACTTTACGAATGTCACCTGGCTGAAATTTGCATAGATTGTGCCTGCCGGCACAGTCACGTGGGTACCGCACAGTACAAAACCGGCTACCTGCACTCTTCTCTTCAGTGGGTCCGACAGCGGAATGGCGAGCAGTTGGTTGAAGTTTGTCTACTCTGTTTTGCAGATTGCCGCATTCATCGACAACTTCGACCAACAGTTTTCGGCCCTAGTCGTCAATTATCTTTTTCTGCATACATTTCTCTGTGCAGAACATGCTGTCTTCCTTTGTGACGGTGCAACGTGCATCTGGACGTAATGTAATTCATCTTAACGCGAACACTTTACGAATGTCACCTGGCTGAAATTTGCATAGATTGTGTCTGGCGGCACAATCACTTGGGTACCGTACAGCATAAAACCGGCTACCAATACTCTTCTCTTCAGTGGGTCCGACAGCGGCATGGCGACCAGTTGGTTGCAGTTTGTCTACTCTGTTTTGCAGATTGCCACATTCATCGACGCCTTCGAAGAACAGTTTTCCGCCCCAATCGTCAATTATTTTCATCTGCACACCTTTCCCTGCGCACAAGCTGCTGTCTTCCTTCGTGACGGTGCAACGTGCATCTCGACGCAATGGAATTCATCTTCACGCGACCACTTTACCACTGTCACCTGGCTGAACAATGCATAGATTGTGCCTGGCGGCACAGTCACGTGGCTACCGGACAGTATACAACCGGCTACCAGTACTCTTCTCTTCAGTGGGTCCGACAGCGGCATGGCGAACAGTTGGTTGATGTTTGTCTACTCTGTTTTGCAGAATGCCGCATTAATCGACACATTTGACCAACAGTTTTTCGTCCCAGTCGTCAATCATCTTCGTCTGCGCACATTTCATACATACATACATACATACATCTTTATTAACTCTCACAAGGTTACATCAGTAACAGAGGAGAGAGGACGCAAGGCAGAAAGCTGCGTTGGTGCAGCTTGAGGGCCACCCTGCGCCCCCTGCCGGCGGTATCGCCTGGCAGCTAATCACAACAGCAGTGGAAGAGCGCACTCACAAGCACAAACGAAAATACAGTCACAAAATATTTACATCAACATTTGCATGACGTTATGCCTCTGTTATCACTCGACATTATTGGACAAAAGAAACTGCTCAAAATTTTTATGTACAGGGAACGCATTTATAATCAACAGAGATACAAATCAAGTAGAAAGAAGATACACAAAGCTATATATATATATATATATATATGTTCTAATCATGATGTCAAAATGATGCAGATTCAAACAAAGGAACACATTCAAACACATTCAAACATTTCAATTTCCCTGCGCACAAGCTGCTGTCTTCCTTTGCGACGGTGCAACGTGCATCTCGATGCAATGGAATTCTTCTTCACGCGACCACTTTACGACTGTCACCTGGCTGAACAATGCATAAATTGTGTCTGGCGGCACAGTCGCGAGGCTGCGGTACAGCATAAAACCGGCTACCAGTACTCTTCTCTTTATTGGGTCCGACAGCAGCATGGCCAGCAGTTGGGTGCAGTTTGTCTACTCTGTTTTGCAGATTGCCACATTCATCGACACCTTCGAACAACAGCTTTCCGCCTCAATCGTCAATTATGTTTTTCTGCGCACATTACTCTGTGCACAAGCTGCTGTCTTCCTTTGCGACGGTGCAACGTGCATCTGGACGCAATGGAATTCATCTTCACGCATCCACTTTACCACTGTCACCTGGCTGAACAATGCATACATGGTGCCTCACGGCACAGACGCGAGGCTACCATACAGTATAAAACCGGCTACCAGCACTCTTCCCTTCAGTGGGTCCGACAGTGGAATGGCGAGCAGTTGGTTGAAGTTTGTCTACTCTGTTTTGCAGATTGCCGCATTCATCGACTCCTTCGACCAACAGTTTTCGGCCCTAGTCGTCAATTATCTTTTTCTGCGAACATTACCCTGTGCACAAGCTGCTGTCTTCCTTTGCGACGGTGCAACGTGCATCTCGAACCAATGGAATTCATCTTCACGCGACCACTTTAAAACTGTCGCCTAGCTGAACAATGCATAGATTGTGTCTGGGGGCACAGTCACATAGGTATCGGACAGTACAAAACCGGCTACCAGCAGTCTCCCCTTCACTGGGTCCGACAGCCGGGCGGCGAGCAGTTGGTTGAAGTTTGTCTACTCTGTTTTGCAGATTGCCACATTCATCGACACCTCCGAACAACAGTTTTCCGCCCCAATCGTCAGTTATCTTTTTCTGCGCACATTACTCTGTTCACGAGCTGCTGTCTTCCTTTGCGACGGGGCAACGTGCATCTCGACGCAATGCAATTCATCTTCACGCGACCACTTTACCACTGTTACCTGGCTGAACAATACATAGATTGTGCATGGCCGCACAGTCACGTGGGTACCAGACAGTACAAAACCGGCTACCAGCACTCTTCCCTTCAGTGGGTCCGAAAGCGGCATGGCGATCAGTTGGTTGAAGTTTCTCTACTCTGTTATGCAGACTGCCGCATTCACCGACACCTTCGACCAAGTTTTTCGGCCCTAGTCCTCAATTATCTTCATCTGCGCAAATTTTTGTGCGCACAAGCTGCTGTCATCTTTTGTGACTGTGGAACGTGCATCTCGAGGCAATGGAATTCATCTTCACGCGACCACTTTAGGACTGTCGCCTAGCTGAACAATGCATACATTGTGCCTCGCGGCACAGTCGCGAGGTTACCGTACAGCATAAAACCGACTACCAGTACTCTTCTCTTCAGCGGGTCCGACAGCGGCATGGCGAGCAGTTGGTTGATGTTTCTCTACTCTGTTTTGCAGATTGCCGCATTCATCGACACCTTCGAACCACAGTTTTCTGTCCCACTCGTCAATTATCTTCGTCTGCGCACATTTCCCTGCGCACAAGCTGATGTCTTCTTTTCTGACGGTGCAACGTGCATCTCGACGCAATGGAATTCATCTTCAAGCGACCACTTTACCACTGTCACCTGGCTGAACAATGCATAGATTGTGTCTGGCGGCACAGTCACATGGGTGCCGGACAGTATAAAACCGGCCTCCAGCAGTCTTCTCTTCAGTTGGTCCGACAGCGGGATGACGAGCAGTTGGTTGAAGTTTGTCTACTCTGTTTTGCAGATTGCCACATTCATCGACACCTTCGAACAACAGTTTTCCGCCCCAGTCGTCAATTATCTACATCTCCACACCTTTCCCTGCGCACAAGCTGCTGTCTTCCTTTGTGTCGGTGCAACGTGCATCTCGACGCAATGGAATTCATCTTCATGCGACCACTTTACCACTGTCACCTGGCTGAACAATGCATAGATTGTGCCTGGCGGCACAGTCACGTGGCTACCGAACAGTATACAACCGGCTACCAGTACTCTTCTCTTCAGTGGGTCCGACAGCGGCATGGCAAGCAGTTAGTTGATGTTTGTCTACTGTGTTTTGCAGATTGCCGCATTCATCGACACCTTCGAACCACAGTTTTCCGTCCCACTCGTCAATTATCTTCGTCCTCGCACATTTCCCTGCGCACAAGCTGATGTCTTAATTTGTGACGGTGCAACGTGCATCTCGACGCAATGGAATTCATCTTCACGCGACCACTTTACTACTGTTACCTGGCTGAACAATGCATACATTGTGCCTGGGGGCACAGTCGCGAGGCTACCGTACAGCATAAAACCGGCTATCACTACTGTTCTCTTCAGTGGGTCCGACAGCGGCATGGCGAGCAGTTGGTTGATGTTTGTCTACTCTGTTTTGCAGATTGCCACATTCATCGACACCTTCGAACAACTGTTTTCCGCCCCAATCGTCAATTATCTTTTTTTCGGACATTACTCTGTGCACAAGCTGCTGTCTTCCTTTGCGACGGCGCAACGTGCATCTCGACGCAATGGAATTCATCTTCACGCGACCACTTTACCCCTGTCACCTGGCTGAACAATGCATATATTGTGTCTAGCGGCACAGTCACGTGGCTACCGTACAGGACAAAACCGGCTGCCAGAACTGTTCTCTTCAGTGGGTCCGACAGCGGCATGGCGAGCAGTTCCTTAAAGTTGTCTACTCTGTTTTGCAGATTCCCGCATTCATCGACACCTTCGACGAACAGTTTTCCGTCCCACTCGTCAATTATCTTCGTCTGCGCACATTTTCCTGCGCACAAGCTGATGTCTTTTTTTATGAGGGTGCAACGTGCATCTCGACGCAATGGAACTCATCTTCACGCGACCACTTTACGACTGTATCTGGCTGAATAATGCATATATTGTGTCTAGCGGCACAGTCACGTGGCTACCCGACAGTACAAAACCGGCTACCAGAACTGTTCTCTTCAGTGGGTCCGACAGCGGCATGGCGAGCAGTTCCTTAAAGTTGTCTACTCTGTTTTGCAGATTCCCGCATTCATCGACACCTTCGACGAACAGTTTTCCGCCCCAGTCGTCAATTATCTTCATCTGCGCACATTTTTCTCCGCACAAGCTGCTGTCATCCTTTGTGACGGTGCAACATGCATCTCGACGCAATGGAATTCATCTTCACGCGACCACTTTACTGCTGTCACCTGGCTGAACAATGCATAGATTGTGCCTGGCGGCACGGTCGCGAGGCTACCGGACAGTATACAACCGGCTACCAGTACTCTTCTCTTCAGTGGGTCCGACAGCGACCTGGCGAGCAGTTGGTTGATGTTTGGCTACTTTGTTCTGCAGAATGCCGAATTCATCGACACATTCAACCAGCAGTTTTCCGTCCCAGTCGTCAATTATTTTCTTCTGCGCACATTTCCCAGCGCAAAAGCTGCGATCTTCCTTCGTGATGGTGCAATGTGCACCTCGACGCAATAGATTTCATCTTCACGTGACCACTTTAACACTGTCACCTGGCTGAACAATGCATAGATTGTGTCTGGCGGCACAGTCGCGAGGCTACCGTACCGCATAAAACCAGGTACCAGTACTCTTGTCTTCAGTGGGTCCGACAGCGGCATGGCGAGCAGTTGGTTGATGTTTGTCTACTCTGTTTTGCAGATTGCCGCATTCATCGACACCTTCGAACCACAGTTTTCCGTCCCACTCGTCAATTATCTTCGTCTGCGCACATTTCCCTGCGCACAAGCTGATGTCTTCTTTTCTGACGGTGCAACGTGCATCTCGACGCAATGGAATTCATCTTCAAGCGACCACTTTACGACTGCCACCTGGCTGACCAATGCATAGATTGTGCCTGGCGGCACAATCACTTGGGTACCGTACAGGATAAAACCGGCTACCAATACTCTTCTCTTCAGTGGATCCGACAGCGGCATGGCGAGCAGTTGGTTGCAGTTTGTCTACTCTGTTTTGCAGATTGCCACATTCATCGACGCCTTCGAAGAACAGTTTTCCGCCCCAATCGTCAATTATTTTCATCTGCACACCTTTCCCTGCGCACAAGCTGCTGTCTTCCTTCGTGACGGTGCAACGTGCATCTCGACGCAATGGAATTCATCTTCACGCGACCACTTTACCACTGTCACCTGGCTGAACAATGCATAGATAGTGTCTGGCGGCACAGTCACATGGGTGCCGGACAGTATAAAACCGGCCTCTAGCAGTCTTCTCTTCAGTTGGTCCGAAAGCGGGATGACGAGCAGTTGGTTGAAGTTTGTCTACTCTGTTTTGCAGATTGCCACATTCATCGACACCTTCGAACAACAGTTTTCCGCCCCAGTCGTCAATTATCTTCATCTGCACACCTTTCCCTGCGCACAAGCTGCTGTCTTCCTTTGTGTCGGTGCAACGTGCATCTCGACGCAATGGAATTCATCTTCAAGCGACCACTTTACGACTGCCACCTGGCTGACCAATGCATAGATTGTGCCTGGCGGCACGATCACTTGGGTACCGTACAGGATAAAACCGGCTACCAATACTCTTCTCTTCAGTGGATCCGACAGCGGCATGGCGAGCAGTTGGTTGCAGTTTGTCTACTCTGTTTTGCAGATTGCCACATTCATCGACGCCTTCGAAGAACAGTTTTCCGCCCCAATCGTCAATTATTTTCATCTGCACACCTTTCCCTGCGCACAAGCTGCTGTCTTCCTTCGTGACGGTGCAACGTGCATCTCGACGCAATGGAATTCATCTTCACGCGACCACTTTACCACTGTCACCTGGCTGAACAATGCATAGATTGTGCCTGGCGGCACAGTCACGTGGCTACCGGACAGCATACAACCGGCAACCAGTACTCTTCTCTTCAGTGGGTCCGACAGCGGCATGGCGAGCAGTTAGTTGATGTTTGTCTACTGTGTTTTGCAGATTGCCGCATTCATCGACATCTTCGAACCACAGTTTTCTGTCCCACTCGTCAATTATCTTCGTCCTCGCACATTTCCCTGCGCACAAGCTGATGTCTTAATTTGTGACGGTGCAACGTGCATCTCGACGCAATGGAATTCATCTTCACGCGACCACTTTACTACTGTTACCTGGCTGAACAATACATAGATTTTGTCTCGCGGCACAGTCACGTGGGTACCGGACAGTATAAAACCGGCTACCAGCACTCTTCCCTTCAGTGGGTCCGACAGCGGAATGGCGAGCAGTTGGTTGAAGTTTGTCTACTCTGTTTTGCAGATTGCCGCATTCATCGACACCTTCGACCAATAGTTTTCGGCCCTAGTCGTCAATTATCTTTTTCTGCGTACATTTCTCTGTGCAGAACATGCTGTCTTCCTTTGTGACGGTGCAACGTGCATCTGGACGTAATGGAATTCATCTTAACGCGAACACTTTACGAATGTCACCTGGCTGAAATTTGCATAGATTGTGCCTGGCGGCACAGTCACGTGGGTACCGGACAGTATAAAACCGGCTACCAGCACTCTTCTCTTCAGTGGGTCCGACAGCGGCATGGCGACCAGTTGGTTGAAGTTTGTCTACTCTGTTTTGCAGACTGCCGCATTCACCGACACCTTCGACCAAGTTTTTCGGCCCTAGTCCTCAATTATCTTCATCTGCGCAAATTTTTGTGCGCACAAGCTGCTGTCATCCTTTGTGACGGTGCAACGTGTATCTCGATGCAATGGAATTCTTCACGCGACCACTTTACGACTGTCACCTGGCTGAACAATGCATAAATTGTGTCTGGCGGCACAGTCGCGAGGCTGCGGTACAGCATAAAACCGGCTACTAGTACTCTTCTCTTTATTGGGTCCGACAGCGGCATGGCGAGCAGTTGGGTGCAGTTTGTGTACTCTGTTTTGCAGATTGCCACATTCATCGAACCTTCGAACAACAGCTTTCCGCCTCAATCGTCAATTATGTTGTTCTGCGCACATTACTCTGTGCACAAGCTGCTGTCTTCTTTTGCGACGGTGCAACGTGCATCTGGACGCAATGCAATTCATCTTCACGCCACCACTTTACCACTGTCACCTGGCTGAACAATGCATACATGGTGCCTCGCGGCACAGACGCGAGGCTACCATACAGCATAAAACCGGCTACCAGTACTCTTCCCTTCAGTGGGTCCGACCGCGGCATGGGGAGCAGTTGGTTGAAGTTTGTCTACTCTGTTTTGTAGATGCCCGCATTCATCGACACCTTCGACGAACAGTTTTCGGCCCTAGTCGTCAATTATCTTTTTCTGCGTACACTTCTCTGTGCAGAACATGCTGTCTTCCTTTGTGACGGTGCAAGGTGCATCTGGACGTAATGGAATTCATCTTAACGCGAACACTTTACGAATGTCACCTGGCTGAAATTTGTATAGATTGTGCCTGGCGGCACAGTCACGTGGGTACCGGACAGTATAAAACCGGCTACCAGCACTCTTCTCTTCAGTGGGTCCGACAGCGGCATGGCGACCAGTTGGTTGAAGTTTGTCTACTCTGTTTTGCAGATTCCCGCATTCATCGACACATTTGACCAACAGTTTTCCGTCCCACTCGTCAATTATCTTCTCCTGCGCACATTTCCCTGCGCAAAAGCTGCGATCTTCCTTTCTGACGATGCAACGTGCATCTCGACGCAATGGAATTCATCTTCACGCGACCACTTTACCGCTGACACCTGGCTGAACAATGCATAGATTGTGTCTAGCGGCACAGTCAGGTGGCTACCGGACAGTATAAAACCGACTACCAGTACTCTTCTATTCAGTGGGTCCGACAGCGGCATGGCGAGCAGTTGGTTGCAGTTTCTGTACTCCGTTTTGCAGATTGCCACATTCATCGACATCTTCGAACAACAGTTTTCCGCCCCAATCGTCAATTATCTTTTTCTGCGAACATTACCCTGTGCACAAGCTGCTGTCTTCCTTTGCGACGGTGCAACGTGCATCTCGAACCAATGGAATTCATCTTCACGCGACCACTTTAAAACTGTCGCCTAGCTTAACAATGCATAGATTGTGTCTGGGGGCACAGTCACATAGGTACCGGACAGTACAAAACCGGCTACCAGCAGTCTTCCCTTCACTGGGTCCGACAGCGGGATGGCGAGCAGTTGGTTGAAGTTTGTCTACTCTGTTTTGCAGATTGCCACATTCATCGACACCTCCGAACAACAGTTTTCCGCCCCAATCGTCAGTTATCTTTTTCTGCGCACATTACTCTGTTCACGAGCTGCTGTCTTCCTTTGCGACGGGGCAACGTGCATCTCGACGCAATGGAATTCATCTTCACGCGACCACTTTACCACTGTTACCTGGCTGAACAGTACATAGATTGTGCCTGGCGGCACAGTCACGTGGGTACCAGACAGTACAAAACCGGCTACCAGCACTCTTCCCTTCAGTGGGTCCGACAGCGGCATGGCGATCAGTTGGTTGAAGTTTGTCTACTCTGTTATGCAGACTGCCGCATTCACCGACACCTTCGACCAAATTTTTCGGAACTAGTCCTCAATTATCTTCATCTGCGCAAATTTTTGTGCGCACAAGCTGCTGACATCTTTTGTGACTGTGGAACGTGCATCTCGAGGCAATGGAATTCATCTTCACGCGACCACTTTAGGACTGTCGCCTAGCTGAACAATGCATACATTGTGCCTCGCGGCACAGTCGCGAGGTTACCGTACAGCATAAAACCGACTACCAGTACTCTTCTCTTCAGTGGGTCCGACAGCGGCATGGCGAGCAGTTGGTTGATGTTTGTCTACTCTGGTTTGCAGATTGCCGCATTCATCGACACCTTCAAACCACAGTTTTCCGTCCCACTCGTCAATTATCTTCGTCTGCGCACATTTCCCTGCGCACAAGCTGCTGCCTTCCTTTGTGACGGTGCAACATGCATCTCGACGCAATGGCATTCATCTTCACGCGACCACTTTACCACAGTCACCTGACTGAACAATGCATAGATTCTGTCTGGCGGCACAGTCACGTGGGTACCGGACAGTAAAAAACCGGCTACGAGCACTCTTCTCTTCAGTGGGTCCAATAGCGGCATGGCGAGCAGTTGGTTGAAGTTTGTCTGCTCTTTTTTGCAGATTGCGCCATTCATCGACACCTTCGACGAAGTTTTCCGCACCAGTCGTCAATTGTCTTCATCTGCGCACATTTTTCTGCGCACAAGCTGCTGTCATCCTTCGTGACGGTGCAACATGCATCTCGACGCAATGGAATTCATCTTCACGCGATCACTTTACTACTGTCACCTGGCTGAACAATGCATAGATTGTGCCTGGCGGCACAGTCGCGAGGCTACCGGACAGTATAAAACCGGCTACCAGTATTCTTCTCTTCAGTGGGTCCGACAGCGACCTGGCAAACAGTTGGTTGATGTTTGTCTACTCTGTTTTGCAAAATGCCGCATTCATGGACACATGCGACCAGCAGTTTTCCGTCCCAGTCGTCAATTTTCTTCGTCTGCGCACATTTCCCTGCGCACAAGCTGCTGCCTTCCTTTGTGACGGTGCAACGTGCATTTCGACGCAATGGAATTCATCTTCACGCGACCACTTTACCACAGTCACCTGACTGAACAATGCATAGATTGTGTCTGGCGGCACAGTCACGTGGGTACCGGATAGTATAAAACCGACTACGAGCACTCTTCTCTTCAGTGGGTCCAATAGCGGCATGGCGAGCAGTTGGTTGAAGTTTGTCTGCTCTTTTTTGCAGATTGCGGCATTCATCGACACCTTCGACGAAGTTTTCCGCCCCAGTCGTCAATTGTCTTCATCTGCGCACATTTTTCTGCGCACAAGCTGCTGTCATCCTTTGTGACGGTGCAACATGCATCTCGACGCAATGGAATTCATCTTCACGCGACCACTTTACTACTGTCACCTGGCTGAACAATGCATAGATTGTGCCTGGCGGCACATTCGCGAGGCTACCAGACAGTATACAACCGGCTACCAGTACTCTTCTCTTCAGTGGGTCCTACAGCGAAATGGCGAGCAGTTGATTGATGTTTGTCTACTCTGTTTTGCAGAATGCCGCATTCCTCGACACATTTGACCAACAGTTTTCCGTCAAAGTCGTCAATTATCTTCGTCTGCGCACATTTCCCTGCGCACAAGCTGCTGTCTTCCTTTGCGACGGTGCAACGTGCATCTCGATGCAATGGAATTCTTCTTCACGCGACCACTTTACGACTGTCACCTAGCTGAACAATGCATAGATTGTGCCTGGCGGCACAGTCACGAGGCTACCGTACAGCATATAACTGGCTACCAGTACTCTTCTCTCCAGTGGGTCCGATAGCGGCATGGTGAGCAGTTGGTTGAAGTTTGTCTACTCTGTTTTGCAGATTGCCGCTTTCATCGACACCTTCGACCAACAGTTTTGCGCCCCAGTCCTCAATTATGTTCATCTGCGCAAATTTTTCTCCGCACAAGCTGCTGTCATCCTTTGCGACGGTGCAACATGCATCTCGACGCAATGGAATTCATCTTCACGCGACCACTTTACTACTGTCACCTGGCTGAGCAATGCAAAAATTGTGCCTGTCGGCACAGTCGCGAGGCTACCGGACAGCATACAACCGGCCACCAGTACTCTTCTCTTCAGTGGGTCCGACAGCGACCTGGCAAACAGTTGGTTGATGTTTGTCTACTCTGGTTTGCAGAATGCGGCATTCATGGACACATGCGACCAGCAGTTTTCCGTCCCAGTCGTCAATTATCTGCTTCTGCGCACATTTCCCTGCGTAAAAGCTGCGATCTTCCTTTGTAACGCTGCAACGTGCATCTCGACGCAATGGAATTCATCTTCACCGACCACTTTAGGACTGTCGCCTAGCTGAACAATGCATACATTGTGCCTTGTGACACAGTCGAAAGGCTACCGTACAGCATAAAACAGACTACCAGTACTCTTCTCTTGAGTGGGTCACACAGCGGCATGGCGAGCAGTTGGTTGATGTTTGTCTACTCTGTTTTGCAGATTGCCGCATTCATCGACACCTTCGACGAAGTTTTCCGCCCCAGTCGTTAATTATCTTCATCTGCGCACATTTCCCTGCGCACAAGCTGCTGTCTTACTTTGTGACGGTGCAACGTGCATCTAGACGCAATGGAATTCATCTTCACGGGAACACTTTACCACAGTCACTTGGCTGAACAATCCATACATTGTGCCTCGCGGCACAGTCGCGAGGCTACCGTACAGCATAAAACGGACTACCAGTACTCTTCTCTTCAGTGGGTCCAACAGCGGCATGGCGAGCAGTTGGGTGGAGTTTGGCTACTCTGTTTTGCAGATTGCCACATTCATCGACACCTTCGAACAACAGTTTTCCGCCTCAATCGTCAATTATGTTTTTCTGCGCACATTACTCTTTGCACAAGGTGCTGTCTTCTTTTGCGACGGTGCAATGTGCATCTGGACGCAATGGAATTCATCTTCATGCCACCACTTTACCACTGTCGCCTGGCTGAACAATGCATACATTGTGCCTCGCGGCACAGACGCGAGGCTGCCGTACAGCATAAAACCGGCTACCAGTACTCTTCCCTTCAGTGGGTCCGACAGCGGCATGGGGAGCAGTTGGTTGAAGTTTGTCTACTCTGTTTTGCAGATTCACGTATTCATCGACACCTTCGACGAACAGTTTTCTGCCCCAGTCGTCGATTATCTTCATCTGCGCACATTTGTTCTGCGCACAAGCTGCTGTCATCCTTTGTGACGGTGCAACATGCATCTCGACGCAATGGAATTCATCTTCATGCGACCACTTTAAAACTGTCGCCTAGCTGAACAATGCATAGATTGTGTCTGGGGGCGCAGTCACATGGGCACCGCACAGTATAAAACCGGCAACTGCAGTCTTCCCTTCACTGGGTCCGACAGCGGGATGGCGAGCAGTTGGTTGAAGTTTGTCTACTCTGTTTTGCAGATTGCCACATTCATCGACACCTTCGAACAACAGTTTTCCGCCCCAATCGTCAATTATCTTTTTCTGCGCACATTACTCTGTACAAGCTGCTGTCTTCCTTTGCGACGGGGCAACGTGCATCTGGACGTAATGGAATTCATCTTAACGCGAACACTTTACGAATGTCACCTGGCTGAAATTTGCATAGATTGTGTCTGCCGGCACAGTCACGTGGGTACCGCACAGTACAAAACCGGCTACCTGCACTCTTCTCTTCAGTGGGTCCGACAGCGGCATGGCGAGGAGTTGGTTGAAGTTTGTCTACTCTGTTTTGCAGATTCCCGCATTCATCGACACATTTGACCAACAGTTTTCCGTCCCAGTCGTCAATTATCTTCTCCTGCGCACATTTCCCTGCGCAAAACCTGCGAACTTCCTTTCTGACGGTGCAACGTGCATCTCGACGCAATAGAATTCATCTTCACGCGACCACTTTACAGTCACCTGGCTGAACAATGCATAGATTGTGCCTCGCGGCACACTCGCGAGGCTACGGTACAGCATAAAACCGGCTACCAAGTACTCTTCTCTTCAGTGGGTCCGACTGCGGCATGGCGAGCAGTTGGTTGCAGTTTGTCTGCTCTGTTTTGCAGATTGCCGCATTCATCGACACCTTCGACCAACAGTTTTCCGCCCCAGTCGTCGATTCTCTTCATCTGCGTACATTTTTCTGCGCACAAGCTGCTGTCATCATTTGTGACGGTGCAACATGCATCTCGACGCAATGGAATTCACCTTCACTCGACCACTTTACTACTGTCACCTGGCTGAACAATGCATAGACTGTGCCTGGCGGCACAGTCGCGAGGCTACCGGACAGTATACAACCGGCTACCAGTACCCTTCTCTTCAGTGAGTCCGACAGCGACCTGGCAAACAGTTGGTTGATGTTTGTCTACTCTGTTTTGCAGAATGCCGCATTCATCGACACATGCGACCAGCAGTTTTCCGTCCCAGTCGTCAATTATCTTCTCCTGCGCACATTTCCCTGCGTAAAAGCTGCGATCTTCCTTTGTGGCGGTGCAACGTGCATCTCGACGCAATGGAATTCATCTTCACGTGACCGCTTTACTACTGTCACCTGGCTGAACAATGCATAGATTGTGTCTGGCGGCACAGTCACGTGGGTACCGGACAGTATAAAACCGGCTACCAGCACTCTTCCCTTCTCTGGGTCCGACAGCGGCATGGCGAGCAGTTGGTTGAAGTTTGTCTACTCTGTTTTGCAGATTGCCGCATTCATCGACACCTTCGACCAACAGTTTTCCGCCCCAGTCGTCGATTATCTTCGTCTGCGCACATTACTCTGTGTACAAGCTGCTGTCTTCCTTTGCGACGGGGCAACGTGCATCTCGACGCAATGGAATTCATCTTCACGCGACCATTTTACCACTGTTACCTGGCTGAACAATACATAGATTGTGTCTAGCGGCACAGTCACGTGGGTACCGGACAGTATAAAACCGGCTACCAGCACTCTTCCCTTCAGTGTGTCCGACAGCGGAATGGCGAGCAGTTGGTTGAACTTTGTCTACTCTGTTTTGCAGATTGCCGCATTCATCGACACCTTCGACCAAGTTTTCGGCCCTAGTCGTCAATTATCTTTTTCTGCGTACATTTCTCTGTGCAGAACATGCTGTCTTCCTTTGTGACGGTGCAACGTGCATCTGAACGTAATGGAATTCATCTTCACGCGACCACTTTACAGTCACCTGGCTGAACAATGCATACATTGTGCCTCGCGGCACACTCGCGAGGCTACGGTACAGCATAAAACCGGCTACCAGTACTCTTCTCTTCAGTGGGTCGGACTGCGGCATGGCGAGCAATTGGTTCCAGTTTGTCTGCTCTGTTTTGCAGATTGCCGCATTCATCGACACCTTCGACCAACTGTTTTCCGCCCCAGTCGTCGATTCTCTTCATCTGCGTACATTTTTCTGCGCACAAGCTGCTGTCATCCTTTGTGACGGTGCAACATGCATCTCGACACAATGGAATTCACCTTCACGCGACCACTTTACTACTGTCACCTGGCTGAACAATGCATAGATTGTGCCTGGCGGCACAGTCGCGAGGCTACCGGACAGTATAAAACCGGCTACCAGCACTCTTCCCTTCTGTGGGTCCGACAGCGGCATGGCGAGCAGTTGGTTGAAGTTTGTCTACTCTGTTTTGCAGATTGCCGCATTCATCGACACCTTCAAACCACAGTTTTCCGTCCCACTCTTCAATTATCTTCGTCTGCGCACATTTCCCTGGGAACAAGCTGCTGCCTTCCTTTGTGACGGTGCAACGTGCATCTCGACGCAATGGAATTCATCTTCACGCCATCACTTTACCAAAGTCACCTGGCTGAACAATGCATAGATTGTGTCTGGCGGCACAGTCACGTGGGTACCGGACAGTATAAAACCGGTACCAGCACTCTTCCTTTCAGTGGGTCCGACAGCGGCATGGCGAGCAGTTGGTTGAAGTTTGTCTGCTCTGTTTTGCAGATTGCCGCATTCATCGACACCTTCGACCAACAGTTTTCGGCCCTAGTCGTCAATTATCTTTTTCTGCGAACATTTCTCTGTGCAGAACCTGCTGTCTTCCTTTGTGACGGTGCAACGTGCATCTGGACGTAATGGAATTCATCTTAACGCGAACACTTTGCGAACGTCACCTGGCTGAAATTTGCATAGATTGTGCCTGGCGGCACAGTCACGTGGCTACCGCACAGTATAAAACCGGCTACGCGCACTCTTCTCTTCAGTGGGTCCAACAGTGGCATGGCGAGCAGTTAGTTGAAGTTTGTCTACTCTGTTTTGCAGAAGGCGGCATTCATCGACACCTTCGACAAAGTTTTCCACCCCAGTCGTTAATTATCTTCATCTGCGCACATTTCCCTGCGCACAAGCTGCTGTCTTCCTTTGTGACGGTGCAACATGCATCTCGACGCAATGGAATTCACCTTCACGCGACCACTTTACTACTGTCACCTGGCTGAACAATGCATAGACTGTGCCTGGCGGCACAGTCGCGAGGCTACCGTACAGTATACAACCGGCTACCAGTACCCTTCTCTTCAGTGATTCCGACAGCGACCTGGCAAACAGTTGGTTGATGTTTTTCTACTCTGTTTTGCAGAATGCCGCATTCATCGACACATGCGACCAGCAGTTTTCCGTCCCAGTCGTCAATTATCTTCTCCTGCGCACATTTCCCTGCGTAAAAGCTGCGATCTTCCTTTGTGGCGGTGCAACGTGCATCTCGACGCAATGGAATTCATCTTCACGTGACCGCTTTACTACTGTCACCTGGCTGAACAATGCATAGATTGTGTCTGGCGGCACAGTCACGTGGGTACCGGACAGTATAAAACCGGCTACCAGCACTCTTCCCTTCTGTGGGTCCGACAGCGGCATGGCGAGCAGTTGGTTGAAGTTTGTCTACTCTGTTTTGCAGATTGCCGCATTCATCGACACCTTCGACCAACAGTTTTCCGCCCCAGTCCTCAATTATGTTCATCTGCGCAAATTTTTCTGCGCACAAGCTGATGTCATCCTTTGTGACTGTGGAACGTGCACCTCGACGCAATGGAATTCATCTTCACCCGACCACTTTACGACTGTCGCCTGGCTGAAAATTCATAGATTGTGCCTCGCGGCTCAATCGCGGGGCTACCGTACAGCATAACACCGGCTACCAGCAATCTTCCCTTCAGTGGGTCCGACAGCGGCATGGGGAGCAGTTGGTTGAAGTTTGTCAACTCTGTTTTGCAGATTCCCGCATTCATCGACACCTTCGACGAACAGTTTTCCGCCCCAGTCGTCGATTATCTTCGTCTGCGCACATTACTCTGTGTACAAGCTGCTGTCTTCCTTTGCGACGGGGCAACGTGCATCTCGACGCAATGGAATTCATCTTCACGCGACCATTTTACCACTGTTACCTGGCTGAACAATACATAGATTGTGTCTAGCGGCACAGTCACGTGGGTACCGGACAGTATAAAACCGGCTACCAGCACTCTTCCCTTCAGTGGGTCCGACAGCGGAATGGCGAGCAGTTGGTTGAACTTTGTCTACTCTGTTTTGTAGATTGCCGCATTCATCGACACCTTCGACCAACAGTTTTCGGCCCTAGTCGTCAATTATCTTTTTCTGCGTACATTTCTCTGTGCAGACCATGCTGTCTTCCTTTGTGACGGTGCAACGTGCATCTGAACGTAATGGAATTCATCTTAACGCGAACACTTTACGAATGTCACCTGGCTGAAATTTGCATAGATTGTGCCTGGCGGCACAGTCACGTGGGTACCGGACAGTATAAAACCGGCTACCAGCACTCTTTTCTTCAGTGGGTCCGACAGCGGCATGGCGACCAGTTGGTTGAAGTTTGTCTACTCTGTATTGCAGATTGCCACATTCATCGGCAACTTCAAACAACAGTTTTTCGCCCAATCGTGAATTATCTTCATCTGCACACATTTCCCTGCGCACAAGCTCCTGTCTTCCTTTGTGACGGTGCAACGTGCATCTCGACGCAATGGAATTCATCTTCACGCGACCGCTTTACCACTGTCACCTGGCTGAACAATGCATAGATTGTGTCTGCCGGCACAGTCACGTGGGTACCGCACAGTACAAAACCGGCTACCTGCACTCTTCTCTTCAGTGGGTCCGACAGCGGCATGGCGAGGAGTTCGTTGAAGTTTGTCTACTCTGTTTTGCAGATTCCCGCATTCATCGACACATTTGACCAACAGTTTTCCGTCCCAGTCGTCAATTATCTTCTCCTGCGCACATTTCCCTGCGTAAAAGCTGCGATCTTCCTTTGTGGCGGTGCAACGTGCATCTCGACGCAATGGAATTCATCTTCACGTGACCGCTTTACTACTGTCACCTGGCTGAACAATGCATAGATTGTGTCTGGCGGCACAGTCACGTGGGTACCGGACAGTATAAAACCGGCTACCAGCACTCTTCCCTTCTCTGGGTCCGACAGCGGCATGGCGAGCAGTTGGTTGAAGTTTGTCTACTCTGTTTTGCAGATTGCCGCATTCATCGACACCTTCGACCAACAGTTTTCCGCCCCAGTCGTCGATTATCTTCGTCTGCACACATTACTCTGTGTACAAGCTGCTGTCTTCCTTTGCGACGGGGCAACGTGCATCTCGACGCAATGGAATTCATCTTCACGCGACCATTTTACCACTGTTACCTGGCTGAACAATACATAGATTGTGTCTAGCGGCACAGTCACGTGGGTACCGGACAGTATAAAACCGGCTACCAGCACTCTTCCCTTCAGTGTGTCCGACAGCGGAATGGCGAGCAGTTGGTTGAACTTTGTCTACTCTGTTTTGCAGATTGCCGCATTCATCGACACCTTCGACCAAGTTTTCGGCCCTAGTCGTCAATTATCTTTTTCTGCGTACATTTCTCTGTGCAGAACATGCTGTCTTCCTTTGTGACGGTGCAACGTGCATCTGAACGTAATGGAATTCATCTTCACGCGACCACTTTACAGTCACCTGGCTGAACAATGCATACATTGTGCCTCGCGGCACACTCGCGAGGCTACGGTACAGCATAAAACCGGCTACCAGTACTCTTCTCTTCAGTGTGTCGGACTGCGGCATGGCGAGCAATTGGTTCCAGTTTGTCTGCTCTGTTTTGCAGATTGCCGCATTCATCGACACCTTCGACCAACTGTTTTCCGCCCCAGTCGTCGATTCTCTTCATCTGCGTACATTTTTCTGCGCACAAGCTGCTGTCATCCTTTGTGACGGTGCAACATGCATCTCGACACAATGGAATTCACCTTCACGCGACCACTTTACTACTGTCACCTGGCTGAACAATGCATAGATTGTGCCTGGCGGCACAGTCGCGAGGCTACCGGACAGTATAAAACCGGCTACCAGCACTCTTCCCTTCTGTGGGTCCGACAGCGGCATGGCGAGCAGTTGGTTGAAGTTTGTCTACTCTGTTTTGCAGATTGCCGCATTCATCGACACCTTCAAACCACAGTTTTCCGTCCCACTCTTCAATTATCTTCGTCTGCGCACATTTCCCTGGGAACAAGCTGCTGCCTTCCTTTGTGACGGTGCAACGTGCATCTCGACGCAATGGAATTCATCTTCACGCCATCACTTTACCAAAGTCACCTGGCTGAACAATGCATAGATTGTGTCTGGCGGCACAGTCACGTGGGTACCGGACAGTATAAAACCGGTACCAGCACTCTTCCTTTCAGTGGGTCCGACAGCGGCATGGCGAGCAGTTGGTTGAAGTTTGTCTGCTCTGTTTTGCAGATTGCCGCATTCATCGACACCTTCGACCAACAGTTTTCGGCCCTAGTCGTCAATTATCTTTTTCTGCGAACATTTCTCTGTGCAGAACCTGCTGTCTTCCTTTGTGACGGTGCAACGTGCATCTGGACGTAATGGAATTCATCTTAACGCGAACACTTTGCGAACGTCACCTGGCTGAAATTTGCATAGATTGTGCCTGGCGGCACAGTCACGTGGCTACCGCACAGTATAAAACCGGCTACGCGCACTCTTCTCTTCAGTGGGTCCAACAGTGGCATGGCGAGCAGTTAGTTGAAGTTTGTCTACTCTGTTTTGCAGAAGGCGGCATTCATCGACACCTTCGACAAAGTTTTCCACCCCAGTCGTTAATTATCTTCATCTGCGCACATTTCCCTGCGCACAAGCTGCTGTCTTCCTTTGTGACGGTGCAACATGCATCTCGACGCAATGGAATTCACCTTCACGCGACCACTTTACTACTGTCACCTGGCTGAACAATGCATAGACTGTGCCTGGCGGCACAGTCGCGAGGCTACCGTACAGTATACAACCGGCTACCAGTACCCTTCTCTTCAGTGATTCCGACAGCGACCTGGCAAACAGTTGGTTGATGTTTTTCTACTCTGTTTTGCAGAATGCCGCATTCATCGACACATGCGACCAGCAGTTTTCCGTCCCAGTCGTCAATTATCTTCTCCTGCGCACATTTCCCTGCGTAAAAGCTGCGATCTTCCTTTGTGGCGGTGCAACGTGCATCTCGACGCAATGGAATTCATCTTCACGTGACCGCTTTACTACTGTCACCTGGCTGAACAATGCATAGATTGTGTCTGGCGGCACAGTCACGTGGGTACCGGACAGTATAAAACCGGCTACCAGCACTCTTCCCTTCTGTGGGTCCGACAGCGGCATGGCGAGCAGTTGGTTGAAGTTTGTCTACTCTGTTTTGCAGATTGCCGCATTCATCGACACCTTCGACCAACAGTTTTCCGCCCCAGTCCTCAATTATGTTCATCTGCGCAAATTTTTCTGCGCACAAGCTGATGTCATCCTTTGTGACTGTGGAACGTGCACCTCGACGCAATGGAATTCATCTTCACCCGACCACTTTACGACTGTCGCCTGGCTGAAAATTCATAGATTGTGCCTCGCGGCTCAATCGCGGGGCTACCGTACAGCATAACACCGGCTACCAGCAATCTTCCCTTCAGTGGGTCCGACAGCGGCATGGGGAGCAGTTGGTTGAAGTTTGTCAACTCTGTTTTGCAGATTCCCGCATTCATCGACACCTTCGACGAACAGTTTTCCGCCCCAGTCGTCGATTATCTTCGTCTGCGCACATTACTCTGTGTACAAGCTGCTGTCTTCCTTTGCGACGGGGCAACGTGCATCTCGACGCAATGGAATTCATCTTCACGCGACCATTTTACCACTGTTACCTGGCTGAACAATACATAGATTGTGTCTAGCGGCACAGTCACGTGGGTACCGGACAGTATAAAACCGGCTACCAGCACTCTTCCCTTCAGTGGGTCCGACAGCGGAATGGCGAGCAGTTGGTTGAACTTTGTCTACTCTGTTTTGTAGATTGCCGCATTCATCGACACCTTCGACCAACAGTTTTCGGCCCTAGTCGTCAATTATCTTTTTCTGCGTACATTTCTCTGTGCAGACCATGCTGTCTTCCTTTGTGACGGTGCAACGTGCATCTGAACGTAATGGAATTCATCTTAACGCGAACACTTTACGAATGTCACCTGGCTGAAATTTGCATAGATTGTGTCTGCCGGCACAGTCACGTGGGTACCGCACAGTACAAAACCGGCTACCTGCACTCTTCTCTTCAGTGGGTCCGACAGCGGCATGGCGAGGAGTTCGTTGAAGTTTGTCTACTCTGTTTTGCAGATTCCCGCATTCATCGACACATTTGACCAACAGTTTTCCGTCCCAGTCGTCAATTATCTTCTCCTGCGCACATTTCCCTGCGCAAAACCTGCGAACTTCCTTTCTGACGGTGCTACGTGCATCTCGACGCAATAGGATTCATCTTCACGCGACCACTTTACAGTCACCTGGCTGAACAAAGCATACATTGTGCCTCGCGGCACACTCGCGAGGCTACGGTACAGCATAAAACCGGCTACCAGTACTCTTCTCTTCAGTGGGTCGGACTGCGGCATGGCGAGCAATTGGTTGCAGTTTGTCTGCTCTGTTTTGCAGATTGCCGCATTCATCGACACCTTCGACCAACTGTTTTCCGCCCCAGTCGTCGATTCTCTTCATCTGCGTACATTTTTCTGCGCACAAGCTGCTGTCATCCTTTGTGACGGTGCAACATGCATCTCGACGCAATGGAATTCACCTTCACGCGACCACTTTACTACTGTCACCTGGCTGAACAATGCATAGATTGTGCCTGGCGGCACAGTCGCGAGGCTACCGGACAGTATAAAACCGGCTACCAGCACTCTTGCCTTCTGTGGGTCCGACAGCGGCATGGCGAGCAGTTGGTTGAAGTTTGTCTACTCTGTTTTGCAGATTGCCGCATTCATCGACACCTTCAAACCACAGTTTTCCGTCCCACTCGTCAATTATCTTCGTCTGCGCACATTTCCCTGGGAACAAGCTGCTGCCTTCCTTTGTGACGGTGCAACGTGCATCTCGACGCAATGGAATTCATCTTCACGCCATCACTTTACCAAAGTCACCTGGCTGAACAATGCATAGATTGTGTCTGGCGGCACAGTCACGTGGGTACCGGACAGTATAAAACCGGCAACCAGCACTCTTCCTTTCAGTGGGTCCGACAGCGGCATGGCGAGCAGTTGGTTGAAGCTTGTCTGCTCTGTTTTGCAGATTGCCGCATTCATCGACACCTTCGACCAACAGTTTTCGGCCCTAGTTGTCAATTATCTTTTTCTGCGAACATTTCTTTGTGCAGAACCTGCTGTCTTCCTTTGTGACGGTGCAACGTGCATCTGGACGTAATGGAATTCATCTTAACGCGAACACTTTGCGAACGTCACCTGGCTGAAATTTGCATAGATTGTGCCTGGCGGCACAGTCACGTGGCTACTACACAGTATAAAACCGGCTACGAGCACTCTTCTCTTCAGTGGGTCCAACAGTGGCATGGCGAGCAGTTAGTTGAAGTTTGTCTACTCTGTTTTGCAGAAGGCGGCATTCATCGACACCTTCGACAAAGTTTTCCACCCCAGTCGTTAATTATCTTCATCTGCGCACATTTCCCTGCGCACAAGCTGCTGTCTTCCTTTGTGACGGTGCAACGTGCATCTCCACGCAATGGAATTCATCTTCACGCGACCACTTTACCACTGTCACCTGGCTGAACAATGCATACATTGTGTCTCGCGGCACAGTCACGTGGGTACCGTACAGCATAAAACCGGCTACCAGTACTCTTCTCTTCAGTGGGTCCGACAGCGGCATGGGGAGCAGTTGGTTGAAGTTTGTCTACTCTTTTTTGCAGATTCCCGCATTCATCGACACCTTCGACGAACAGTTTTCCGCCCCAGTCGTCGATTATCTTGATATGCGCACATTTTTCTGCGCACAAGCTGCTGTCATCCTTTGTGACGGTGCAACATGCATCTCGACGCAATGGAATTTATCTTCACGCGAACACTTTACTACTGTCACCTCGCTGAGCAATGCATAGATTGTGCCTGGCGGCACAGTCGCGAGTCTACCAGACAGTATACAACCGGCTACCAGTACTCTTCAGTGGGTCCGACAGCGACACAGCGAGCAGTTAGTCTGATGTTTCTCCACTCTGTTTTGCAGAATGCCGCATTCATCGACACATTTGACCAGCAGTTTTCCGTCCCAGCCGTCAACTATCTTCGTCTGCACACCTTTCCCTGCGCACAAGCTGCTGTCTTCCTTTGTGACGGTGCAACGTGCATGTCGACGCAATGGAATTCATCTTCAGGCGACCACTTTACCACTGTCACCTGGCTGAACAATGCATAGATTGTCTCTGCCGGCACAGTCACGTGGGTACCGCACTGTATAAAACCGGCTACCAGCACTCTTCTCTTCAGTGGGTCCGACAGCGGCATGGCGAGCAGTTGGTTGAAGTTTGTCTACTCTGTTTTGCAGATTCCCGCATTCATCGACACATTTGACCAACGGTTTTCTGTCCCAGTCGTCAATTATCTTCTTCTGCGCACATTTCCCTGCGCAAAAGCTGCGATCTTCCTTTCTGACGGTGCAACGTGCATCTCGACGCAATGGAATCTTCACGCGACCACTTCACTACTGTCACCTGGCTTAACAATGCACAGATTGTGCCTGGCGGCACAGTCGCGAGGCTAGCAGACAGTATACAACCGGCTACCAGTACTCTTCTCTTCAGTGGGTCCGACAGCGACCTGGCGAGCAGTTGGTTGATGTTTGGCTACTCTGTTCTGCAAAATGCCGCATTCATCGACGCATTCGACCAACAGTTTTCCGCCCCAGTCCTCAATTATCTTCTTCTGCGCACATTTCCCTGCGCAAAAGCTGCGATCTTTCTTTGTGACGGTGGAACGTGCATCTCGACGCAATGAAATTCATCTTCACGTGACCACTTTACGACTGTCGCCTTGCTGAACAATGCATAGATTGTGCCTCGCGGCCCACTCGCGTACCGTAAAGCATAAAACCGGCTACCAGTACTCTTCTCTTCAGTGGGTCGACAGCCGCATGGCGAGCATTTGGTTGCAGTTTGTCTACTCAGTTTTGCAGATTGCCACAATCATCGACACCTTCGAACCACAGTTTTCCGCCCCAATCGTCAATCATCTTTTTCTGCGCACATTACTCTCTGCACAAGCTGCTGTCTTCCTTTGCGACGGTGCAACGTGCATGTCGACGCAATGGAATTCATCTTCACGCGACTACTTTACCACTGTCACCTGGCTGAACAATGCATAGATTGTCTCTGCCGGCACAGTCACGTGGGTACCGCACAGTATAAAACCGGCTACCAGCACTCTTCTCTTCAGTGGGTCCGACAGCGGCATGGCGAGCAGTTGGCTGAAGTTTGTCTACTCTATTTTGCAGATTCCCGCATTCATCTACGCATTCGACCAACAGTTTTCCGCCCCAGTCCTCAATTATCTTGTTCTGCGCACATTTCCCTGCGCAAAAGCTGCGATCTTTCTTTGTGACGGTGGAACGTGCATCTCGACGCAATGGAATTCATCTTCACGTGACCACTTTACGACTGTCGCCTTGCTGAACAATGCATAAATTGTGCCTCGCGGCCCACTCGCGAGGCTACCGTACAGTATAAAAACGGCTACCAGCACTCTTCCCTTCAGTGGATCCGACAGCGGCATGGCGAGCAGTTGGTTGCAGTTTGTCTACACTGTTTTGCAGATTGCCGCATTCATCGACACCTCCGACCAACAGTTTTCGGCCCTAGTCCTCAATTATCTTCATCTGCGCAAATTTTTGTGCGCACAAGCTGCTGTCATCCTTTGTGACGGTGGAACCTTCATCTCGACGCAATCGAATTCATCTTCACGCGACCCCTTTAGGACAGTCGCCTAACTGAACAATGCATACATTGTGCCTGGCGGCACAGTCGCGAGGCTACCGTACAGCATAAAACTGGCTACCAGTACTCTTCCATTCAGTGGGTCCGACAGCGGCATGGGGAGCAGTTTGGTTGAAGTTTGTCTACTCTGTTTTGGAGATTCCCGCATTCATCGACACCGACGAACAGTTTTCCGCCCCAGTCGTCGATTATCTTCGTCTGCGCACATTTCCCTGCCCACAAGCTGCTCTCTTCCTTTGTGACAGTGCAACGTGCATGTCGATGCAATGGAATTCTTCTTCACGCGACCACTTTACGACGGTCGCCTGGCTGAACAATGCATATATTGTGTCTGGCGGCACAGTCACGTGGGTACCGGACAGTATAAAACCGGCTACCAGCACTCTTCCCTTCAGTGGGTCCGACAGCGGCATGCCGAGCAGTTGGTTGCAGTTCGTCTACTCTGTTTTGCAGATTGCTGCATTCATCGACACCTTCGAACCACAGTTTTCCGTCCCACTCGTCAATTATCTTCATCTGCACAAATTTCCCTGCGCACAAGCTGCTGCCTTCCTTTGTGACGGTGCAACGTGCATCTCGACGCAGTGGAATTCATCTTCACGCGACCACTTTACCACTGCCACCTGGCTGAACAATGCATAGATTGTCTCTGCCGGCACAGTCACGTGGGTACCGCACAGTATAAAACCTGCTACCAGCACTCTTCTCTTCAGTGGGTCCGACAGCCGCATGGCGAGCATTTGGTTGCAGTTTGTCTACTCAGTTTTGCAGATTGCCACAATCATCGACACCTTCGAACAACAGTTTTCCGCCCCAATCGTCAATCATCTTTTTCTGCGCACATTACTCTCTGCACAAGCTGCTGTGTTCCTTTGCGACGGTGCAACGAGAATGTCGACGCAATGGAATTCATCTTCACGCGACCACTTTACCACTGTCACCTGGCTGAACAATGCATAGATTGTCTCTGCCGGCACAGTCACGTGGGTACCACACAGTATAAAACCTGCTACCAGCACTCTTCTCTTCAGTGGGTCCGACAGCGGCATGGCGAGCAGTTGGTTGAAGTTTGTCTACTCTGTTTTGCAGATTCCCGCATTCATCGACACATTTGACCAACAGTTTTCTGTCCCAGTCGTCAATTATCTTCTTCTGCGCACATTTCCCTGCGCAAAAGCTGCGATCTTCCTTTCTGACGGTGCAACGTGCATCTCGACGCAATGGAATCTTCACGCGACCACTTCACTGCTGTCACCTGGCTTAACAATGCACAGATTGTGCCTGGCGGCACAGTCGCGAGGCTAGCAGACAGTATACAACCGGCTACCAGTACTCTTCTCTTCAGTGGGTCCGACAGCGACCTGGCGAGCAGTTGGTTGATGTTTGGCTGCTCTGTTCTGCAGAATGACGCATTCATCGACGCATTCGACCAACAGTTTTCCGCCCCAGTCCTCAATTATCTTCTTCTGCGCACATTTCCCTGCGCAAAAGCTGCGATCTTTCTTTGTGACGGTGGAACGTGCATCTCGACGCAATGGAATTCATCTTCACGTGACCACTTTACGACTGTCGCCTTGCTGAACAGTGCATAGATTGTGCCTCGCGGCCCACTCGCGAGGCTACCGTACAGCATAAAACCGGCTACCAAGTACTCTTCTCTTCAGTGGGTCCGACAGCCGCATGGCGAGCATTTGGTTGCAGTTTGTCTACTCAGTTTTCCAGATTGCCACAATCATCGACACCTTCGAACAACAGTTTTCCGCCCCAAACGTCAATCGTCTTTTTCTGCGCACATTACTCTCTGCACAAGCTGCTGTCTTCCTTTGCGACGGTGCAACGTGCATGTCGACGCAATGGAATTCATCTTCACGCCACCGCTTTACCACTGTCACCTGGCTGAACAATGCATAGATTGTGTCTGGCGGCACAGTCACGTGGATACCGGACAGTATAAAAACGGCTACCAGCACTCTTCCCTTCAGTGGATCCGACAGCGGCATGGCGAGCAGTTGGTTGCACTTTGTCTACTCCTTTTTGCAGATTTCCGCATTCATCGACACCTCCGACCAACAGTTTTCGGCCCTAGTCCTCAATTATCTTCATCTGCGCAAATTTTTGTGCGCACAAGCTGCTGTCATCCTTTGTGACGGTGGAACCTTCATCTCGACGGAATCGAATTCATCTTCACGCGACCCCTTTAGGACTGTCGCCTAACTGAACAATGCATACATTGTGCCTGGCGGCACAGTCGCGAGGCTACCGTACAGTATAAAACCGGCTACCAGCACTCTTCCCTTCTGTGGGTCCGACAGCGGCATGGCGAGCAGTTGGTTGAAGTTTGTCTACTCTGTTTTGCAGATTGCCGCATTCATCGACACCTCCGACCAACAGTTTTCGGCCCTAGTCCTCAATTATCTTCATCTACGCAAATTTTTGTGCGCACAAGCTGCTGTCATCCTTTGTGACGGTGGAACCTGCATCTCGACGCAATCGAATTCATCTTCACGCGACCCCTTTAGGACTGTTGCCTAACTGAACAATGCATACATTGTGCCTGGCGGCACAGTCGCGAGGCAACCGTACAGCATAAAACTGGCTACGAGTACTCTTCCCTTCAGTGGGTCCGACAGCGGCATGGGGAGCAGTTGGTTGAAGTTTGTCTACTCTGTTTTGGAGATTCCCGCATTCATCGACACCTTCGACGAACAGTTTTCCGCCCCAGTCGTCGATTCTCTTCATCTGCGTACATTTTTCAGCGCACAAGCTGCTGTCATCCTTTGTGACGGTGCAACGTGCATCTCGACGCAATGGAATTCACCTTCACGCGACCACTTTACTACTGTCACCTGGCTGAACAATGCATAGATTGTGCCTGGCGGCACAGTCGCGAGGCTACCGGACAGTATACAACCGGCTACCAATACTCTTCTCTTCAGTGAGTCCGACAGCGACCTGGCAAACAGTTGGTTGATGTTTGTCTACTCTGTTTTGCAGAATGCCGCATTCATCGACACATACGACCAGCAGTTTTCCGTCCCAGTCGTCAATTATCTTCTTCTGCGCACATTTCCCTGCGTAAAAGCTGCGATCTTCCTTTGTGGCGGTGCAACGTGCATCTCGACGCAATGGAATTCATCTTCACGCGACCACTTTACGACTGTCGCCCGGCTGAACAATGCATAGATTGTGCCTCGCGGCAATATCGCGAGGCTACCGTACAGGATAACACCGGCTACCAGCACTCTTCTCTTCAGTGGGTCCGACAGCGGCATGGGGAGCAGTTGGTTGAAGTTTGTCTACTCTGTTTTGCAGATTCCCGCATTCATCGACACCGACGAACAGTTTTCCGCCCCAGTCGTCGATTATCTTCGTCTGCGCACATTTCCCTGCGCACAAGCTGCTGTCTTCCTTTGTGACGGTGCAACGTGCATGTCGATGCAATGGAATTCTTCTTCACGCGACCACTTTACGACGGTCGCCTGGCTGAACAAGGCATATATTGTGTCTGGCGGCACAGTCATGTGGGTACCGGACCCGTTGCGCATGCGTCCACCTGGTCGGTTATCATCCACGTGCAGCCGACAAGCCCAAAGTACCCGGATGCAAGAAGCCGGGTGGAGTATCACGTGGTGTCTGCCAACTGCTATATAAACCGTCAACACCCAGGCATCATCGCGGTCAGCGGCAATCCGCTTCTTTGTCTAACCCTGCTTCTCGCTCTTGGCAGGCCGATCAGGTGTACCGCGATCTTCAAGGGGCGGCTGCGCCCGCACGGCGATCTCGGACGCTGCCACTAGGACTGTCCCGTTGCGCATGCGTCCACCTGGTTGGTTATCATCCACGTGCAGCCGACAAGCCCAAAGTACCCGGATGCAAGAAGCCGGGTGGAGGATCACGTGGTGTCTGCCAACAGCTATATAAACCGTCAACACCCAGGCATCATCGCAGTCAGCGGCAATCCGCTTCTTTGTCTAACCCTGCTTCTCGCTCTTGGCAGGTGAGTTTGATTTGCCACTTGCTGAAACTGGATATATTGTATATTTTTTTCGCCGCTGACTGCAAAAATGCCTGTTACATGCTCTGCTTGTTCCAAACCCGTGGACGGAAAGTGCTTGACTTGTTCTCGTTGCAAAAGTAGCTACCACTTTGGAAGGAGCTGTTCTGCTATCACGAAAAATGCTTTTTCAAAAATGTCGACTGCTAAGCGTGAAACCTGGACATGCCCATCATGCGAATCCAGTGCAAGCAATCACTCAGACTCGGATGATAGTGACGTTTCTTTTGGTCATGAATTATCTGCAGTTAACAGCAAACTTGACCAACTGAGAGTTACGGTTGAAGCTCTCACAACTAAAGTGGAGGAACTGCTCCAATTTAAGGCAACAGGTGAAAAGATGGCTGAAACCGTCACTGAAATCCAAACGTCAATTGAGTTCCTTTCTAATAATTATGACTCTGTCATGTCTACCCTAGAAGCGAACCAAGCTGAGTTAACCCAGCTACATGCCCGAGTGGAATCACTTTCTGAGACTGTTGTCGCTCAAGCTGAGCTGCTGGATCAATCAAGGTGCGCAGTTAATGATCTTGAACAGTACAGCAGGCGATGCAACTTTGAAATACATGGCCTCCCAACCAACCCTAATGAGAATTTGGTTTCTTTCATGGGCGATCTAGCTCAGACACTAGAGTTTCCAGAATTTGAAGCGAATACAGTCGCTTCAATACACAGACTGCCGAAAAAGGACAGTTCGTCTCCCCCTATCCTTGTTCAGATGCGTGACGTGGCGTCTAAAGAAGTATGGCTTGCTCTACGGAAAAAGCTTCGCGATTTACCTACGGATGAGTCTCACCCTCGGCTGTATTTCAACGAAAATTTGACACGGACAAACAAGGAGCTTTTCCGATTGGCCAGGTCTAAGGGAAAAGAAAAGCAGTACAAATTTGTTTGGACACGTAACGGCAAAGTTCTGGCCAAGAAATCAGAAGAAGTCAAGACTGTTATCCGCATTGAGAAGATGTCTGACCTGGATAAGATCTGCTGAGCATGGGTGATCTCGAATTCCTTGCATGTACAACATTTTCCGAAGTAACAAAATTTTTCACAAGTGACGCACAACCTGCTTTTTGCGCGACGCACGTTAATATCCGCAGTATCCGAAAGCACTGGGATGAATTCATGGCACTAACTTCACCTTCTCGTTCTACATTTGACGTATTTGTACTGACGGAAATCAATATTTCAGCCGATATTTTCAATCAGTATGCAATACCAGGTTACCAAGCAATTTCCTGTACCCGACCTGCTAGAAAAGGGGGTGGCGTCGCAGTTTTTGTGAGAGACAGTTGGACTGTCACAGAGCTAAATTATGACTTCCAGCAAGCAGAAGTAGTAGCATTGCGTTTGAGCACGCCAGCTCTCTCTCTGATACTCTTTTCAGTATACCGACCCCCCTGCTTCAATGGCAGGCTCTTTTTGGCCGAACTTGACAACGCCCTCTCAGCCCACTCGCATGAAGATTATATCTGTGTTATAGGCGATGTTAACATAGATACCTTTCGCCCTTCTAGGGCTCTGGTCTCAGATTATCTTGATCTGTTATCAAAATGGGGACTGCAACCAACTATCCAGAAAGCTACGCGAGAAGAATTTCTGTCAGGGCAACTTGTCGTCTCTTGCATCGACCACATAAATATAAGAGCTCCGAATTGTGCCCTACAATCTGCTATCGTCGAAGCAAAGCTGTCAGACCACTACTTTGTTGTTCTTTAGCCCGGAAATCGAACCCTCCAAGAGCAGATAGCGGTAAAAAAGAAATTTCCATCTGCGATCCCAAAATCTTTTACCGACTGGCATCGGAATACGATTGGGAAGTGTTCTTGGAAAACGTGCCCCCGAAAGACATTTATGATAAGCTTGTTGAGCTATTACAAGAGTTTAAGAAAGCGGCTACTCGCGTGGTTGAAATCAGGCACCGCAATAAAGAAAACTCATGGATGACCTTAAATATACTATCAGCTATAAAAGAAAAAGATTTGCTCTGGGCCCAGTCGAAAAGGGCACCTGCATCTATCCTGCTACGGTCCAAGTTTAAGGTTGCAAGAAATAAAGTAAACGCAATGATTCGTCAGGCTAAAAGAGTACATTTTCGTAACAAGTTCAAGAATGCAGGCTCTGATACTAGAAAAACGTGGTCTTTGATTAACAATCTACGAGGTGTCAAAAGGCGTGGCAATGATGGCAAAGGTTTTGTGTCGTATTTCGGCACTGATGAAGAAAAAATAGCTAATGAATTGAACAGGTTCTTCTCGCAAGTTTCGGGCAGTGCGCAACAGAATCCCTTATTTTGTACTCTGAAGAACAGCACAGTTGAATCTGCACACCTACCTTTGCTAAGTGAGGATGACCTCTGTTCAATTATTTTTGGTCTTAAACGCAATAGATCTGTGGGAATAGATGGCATTTCAGTTGATTATTTGCGAACCTTGTTCGACATACTTAAAGGCGTGTTGCTGTCGCTGTTCAACAGCATTATCTCAAGCGGCATGATCCCGGTGAACATGAAAGCGGCTATAGTTACCCCAATTCACAAAGGTGGTGCACGTAATAGGTATGAGAATTATCGTCCTATTTCAGTCTTGCCCTGTTTGACTCAAATATTAGAAAAACATCTGCTGTTTACAATGACAAGTTTTTTAGATAAGCACAAAATCCTGTCACCGTGTCAATATGGTTTTGTACAAGGTAAAGGGACGGAAATGCTTTTGGAGGATTTTTCTGACATGTTAAATCGATCTTTTGAACGTAACCAAGTGGTGTGTGCACTGTTTCTGGATGTCAGCAAGGCTTTTGACAGCGTGTGTCACAGTGTGTTATTGTGTAAACTGTCCAAGTTAGGCTTCCGTGGAGCGTTTCTTTCGCTTTTGGAAAATTTTTTACTGCAGAGAACGCAATATATCTCCATTGGCCGGGCAAAGAGCGCTTCTTTGTTAATTAAAGCTGGCGTCCCGCAAGGTTCTATAATTAGTCCCCTGTTATTTAACGTCTACGTGAATGACCTTTCAAACTTTGTTCCTGTAGGCCTGTACCAGTACGCTGACGATACTGTACTTGTAACCCAGTCACCGAACTACTCTGACTCAATTTCTTCTCTTCAAGCTGCAGCAATAATTTCTATGGACTGGTTCTCAAACAACCTAATTAAAGTTAACAGCTCTAAGACTCAGCTTATATGCTTTCACAGCCCGATGAAGAAGGTAGATTTAAACCATCACCTTTTCTTGCACGGATCTGATTGTTCCCAATGTCAATGTATACCCTTGAGCTATACAAATACAGTGAAATACCTAGGATTATACTTTGACAGTGCTCTTTCATGGAATGATCACTTGTCCCACGTTTGTAAAAAGCTCCGAACCGTCTCCTGTGTGCTTTACAACATCAGGCACTACATGCTGCTTTCAATACGCAAAGTTATCGTAAACGCCCTTGGTTATAGCATACTGCGCTATGGCATAACGATTTATGCCACTGTGCAGTTCGCTGGAAGTGCAGGATTAATTCTCTCCTACGATCTTTATTAAAAAATATCGGCTATGATTTAGGCCTTCCCTCCAATTCTGATCTCTTTAAGGTATTTTCTCTACCTGATTTTGATCGCCTTTTGATGGAAACGATCGTCCTAAAACATTTTTGGCTTAGTGACTATAAGATTCCGTATGTTCCCACACGGTCTCTTCGACCGAAGGAACCTTTTTGTATTCCCCGACGGTCTACAAGATATGGAAGGCGTTTAAGAGATTATTACGTTCCCTTTCACTTTAACAGGTTACCTCCAAGTGTTCGCCGGGCAAAAACTAAATACAAAATAAAAAAGATGCTGCGATACATTAATTAGAGGGTTTACGACATCATGCATGTGCTTTACCACCTGTGAAGTAAATCTTGTGATGTCATTGGTTACTGCTGTATTTATTGCACTGATCTGAGGTATTGTTATGCCACTTTGGTTTTTCTTCCTTGCGATTTAATCTGCTGAGGATTTTTTTTTCCTTCATGTAACATGAGTCTTGTGTCTATTTTGTTCTCACCGTCACACTAATTTGATGTCCGTTATTTTGAATGTGTTTTTTTTTTGCCTGTGTGTATGTCTGTGCGGTTCCGCTGCCTGTCGGGCTCTGCCGCACAAGCCCTATGAGGCTTTGGCAGGCCGGATTTCTGTACATTTTTTTAAATATTTGGCGCAATAAAGAATTATTATTATTATTATTATTATAAAACCGGCTACCAGCACTCTTCTCCTCAGTGGGTCCGACAGCGGCATGGCGACCAGTTGGTTGAAGTTTGTCTACTCTGTTTTGCAGATTGCCACATTCATCTACAACTTCAAACAACAGTTTTTCGCCCAATCGTCAATTATCTTCATCTGCACACCTTTCCCTGCGCACAAGCTGCTGTCTTCCTTTGTGACGGTGCAACGTGCATCTCGACGCAATGGAATTCATCTTCACGCGACCACTTTACCACTTTCACCTGGCTGAACAATGCATACATTGTGTCTGGCGGCACAGTCACGTGGGTACCGGACAGTATAAAACCGGCTACCAGCACAATTCCCTTCAGTGGGTCCGACAGCGGCATGGCGAGAAGTTAGTTGCAGTTTGTCTACTCTGTTTTGCAGATTGCCACATTCATCCACACCTTCGACCAACAGTTTTCGGCCCTAGTCCTCAATTATCTTATATCTGCGCAAATTTTGGTGCGCACAAGCTGCTGTCATCCTTTGTGAGGTGGAACGTGAATCTCGACGCAATGGAATTCATCTTCACGCGACCACTTTACGACTGTCGCCTAGCTGAACAATGCATAGATTGTGTCGAACGGCACACTCACGAGGCTACCGTACAGCATATAACTGGCTACCAGTACTCTTCTCTTCAGTGGGTCCGACAGCGGCATGGCGAGCAGTTGGTTGAAGTTTGTCTACTCTGTTTTGCAGATTGCCGCATTCACCGACACCTTCGACCAACAGTTTTCGGCCCTAGTCCTCAATTATCTTCATCTGCGCAAATTCTTGTGCGCACAAGCTGCTGTCATCCTTTGTTACAGTGGAACGTGCATCTCGACGCAATGGAATTCATCTTCACGCGACCACTTTACGACTGTCGCCTAGCTGAACAATGCATACATTGTGGCTCGCGGCAAAGTCTCGAGACTACCGTGCAGCATAAAACCGGCTACCAGTACTCTTCTCTTCAGTGTGTCCGAAAGCAGCACGGCGAGCAGTTGATTGATGTTTGTCTACTCTATTTTGCAGATTGCCGCATTCATCGACACCTTCGAACCACAGTTTTCCGTCCCACTCGTCAATTATCTTCGTCTGCGCACATTTCCCTGCGCACAAGCTGCTGCCTTCCTTTGTGACGGTGCAACGTGCATCTCGACGCAATGGAATTCATCTTCGCGCGACCACTTTATGACTGTCACCTGGCTGAACAATGCATATATTGTGTCTGGCGGCACAGTCACGTGGGTACCGGACAGTATAAAACCGGCTACCAGCACTCTTCCCTTCAGTGGGTCCGACAGCGGCATGCCGATCAGTTGGTTGCAGTTCGTCTACTCTGTTTTGCAGATTGCCGCATTCATCGACACCTTCGAACCACAGTTTTCCGTCCCACTCGTCAATTATCTTCATCTGCACAAATTTCCCTGCGCACAAGCTGCTGTCTTCCTTTGCGACGGTGCAACGTGCATGTCGACGCAATGAAATTCATCTTCACGCCACCACTTTACCACTGTCACCTGGCTGAACAATGCGTAGATTGTGTCTGCCGGCACACTCACGTGGGTACCGCACAGTATAAAACCGGCTACCAGTTCTCTTCCCTTCAGTGGGTCCGACAGCGGCATGGGGAGCAGTTGGTTGAAGTTTGTGTACTCTATTTTGCAGATTCCCGCATTCATCGACACCTGGGATCGCCTACGCCAAATGGGCAATAGGTGTGGTGTACTGCATCCCCCTCTCATGTGGGGCTTCATACGTTGGCCAAACTGGCCGCTGTATTAATGACCGGCTACGGGAGCATGCCAAAAACAGAAAATAACGACACGAATGTGAATCTTTTGCGGCACTTTGCTTCGTGTAAATGTAGGGCGGGATTAGAGAAAACCACGATTCTTGGCAAGAACGGTAATGATAAGGCAAGGCTCGTTTTAGAAGCTTATGATATCAGAAAGCTGTCCGAACGTTGTGTCAGTGACACGTCGGTACACATATACTAATCTGAATGTGCTTTTTTAGATTCGTTTTTTGATTAACTCGTTTGCTTGACGGTGAGCATTATCTGTACCTCGCTACGCGCATGCTCTTCATTCCCTTCCTATATATCCCCTGTACTTCAGCATGAATAAACAGTTGGTAGTTAGCGCTCGTGTTGTCTCAGTGTGTCTCTCTTTGTCCCTTGTCTGGTTTTTTTGCGCTGAATTCAAATTAACATGCTTCACCAACTAGCCCGGCAGCTTGCTCTCCTGAACAGTTTTCCGCCCCAGTCCTCGATTATGTTCATCTGCGCAAATTTTTCTCCGCACAAGCTGCTGTCATCCTTTGTGACGGTGCAACATGCATCTCGACGCAATGGAATTCATCTTCGCGCGTCCACTTTACTACTGTCACCAGGCTCAACAATGCAGAATTGTGCCAGGCGGCACAGTCGCGAGGCTACAAGACAGTATACCACCGGCTACCAGTACTGTTCTCTTCAGTGGGTCGGACAGCGAAATGGCGAGCAGTTGGTTGATGTTTGTCTACTCTGTTTTGCAGATTGACGCATTGATCGACACCTTCGACCAGCAGTTTTCCGTCCCAGTCGTCAATTATCTTCATCTGCACACCTTTCCCTGCGTACAAGCTGCTGTCTTCCTTTGTGACGGTGCAACGAGCATCTCGACGCAATGGAATTCATCTTCACGGGACCACTTTAGGACTGTTGCCTAACTGAACAATGCATACATTGTTGCCACCGGCACAGTCGCGAGGCTACCATACAGCATAAAACCGGCTACCAGTACTCTTCTCTTCAGTGGGTCCGACAGCTGCATGGCGAGCAGTTGGTTGATGTTTGTCTACTCAGTTTTGCAGATTGCCGCATTCATCGACACCTTCGAACCACAGTTTTCCGTCCCACTCGTCAATTATCTTCGTCTGCGCACATTTCCCTGCGCACAAGCTGCTGCCTTCCTTTTTGACGATGCAATGTGCATCTCGACGCAATGGAATTCATCTTCGCGCGACCACTTTACGACTGTCACCTGGCTGAACAATGCATATATTGTGTCTGGCGGCACAGTCACGTGGCTACCGGACAGTATAAACCGGCTACCAGCACTCTTCTCTTCAGTGGGTCCGACAGCGGCATGGCGAGCAGTTGGTTGAAGTTTGTCTACTGTGTTTTGCAAATTGCCACATTCTTCGACACCTTCGACCAGCAGTTTTCCGTCCCAGTCGTCAGTTATCTTCTTCTGCGCACATTTCCCTGCGCAAAAGCTGCTGTCTTCCTTTGTGACGGTGCAATGTGCATCTCGACGCAATCGAATTCATCTTCACGCGACCACTTTACCACTGTCACCTGGCTGAACAATGCATAGATTGTGTCTGGCTGCACAGTCACGTGGGTACCGGAATATATAAAAGCGGCTACCAGCGCTCTTCCCTTCAGTGGGTCCGACAGCAGCATGGCGAGCAGTTGGTAGAAGTTTGTCTACTCTGTTTTGCAGATTGCCGCATTCATCGACACCTTCGACCAGCAGTTTTCCGTCCCAGTCGTCAGTTATCTTCTTCTGCGCACATTTCCCTGCGCAAAAGCTGCTGTCATCCTTTGTGACGGTGCGACGTGCATCTCGACGCAATGGAATTCATCTTCACGCGACCACTTTACCCCTGTCACCTGGCTGAACAATGCATAGATTGTGTCTGGCTGCACAGTCAGGTGGCTACCGCACAGTATAAAACCGGCTACTGTATCAGCCCCAGACAGGCTGATAAGGGAGTGACAATCGACTACGTATCCGGGAGCGGCAATGCTGCCGCTGGGTTTATTGTGAGCGCTTATATAGGCCGTTCTCGGTTGACGCGCAACACGATGCGCATCACGTGCCATATGCCGGCATGACCCAGCACGATACATCTTCCAATCTTTTTTTTTTGAACAGAACAGTAAAGAAAGAACAATGCGACCAGCAATAAACTATTGAAACAACAAGCGCTACAGAGATAAGCGACACTAAGAGATTTGTTCAAAGTTGGTTGGTTGGTTGGTTTATGGGGTTTAACGTCCCAAAGCGACTGAGGCTATGAGAGACGCCGTAGTGGAGGGCTCCGGAAATTTCGACCACCTGGGGTTCTTTAACGTGCACTGACATCGCACAGTACACGGGCCTCTAGAATTTCTCCTCCAAAGAAATTCCAGCCGCCGCGGCCGGGATCGAACCCGCGTCTTTCGGGCCAGCAGCCGAGCACCATAGCTACTGAGCCACCGCGGCGGCTGTTCAAAGTTGGAACCGTATGCTAAACGTCGTGGTTCAGCCGTAGTCCTTGACGATCTTCTAGGTGCCGGCGTAGTCGCATGAGGTGAAGACCGACCCTTCACCGAAGACCCTTCACGAGGTGAAGGGTCTTCGGCATCAGCGTCTCCCACGTCACTGTCACTGTCGTCGCTGTAGCTGGAGTGCCTGAATGCCTCCAAGGTGGCCAGCAGATGCTGACGGTTACATGGCAGCGTTCTGCCCTCTTCTGTTGCAATGTTGTAGGATCTAGGTGCTACTTTTTCTAATACTTTCGCTTTTTGTGTCCAGGTCTGGCCTCTCACGCGAACACTCTGTCCTGGTTGCAGTTGGTGCAGCGGCCTGCCCGACGACTGCTGCTGGCGCTTCTTTACGGGTGGTTTCGGCTCCTGGCTGAAGTCTGGTAGTCTGGTGCGTAGGCGCCTGCCCTGCAGAAGTTCCGCCGGTGACCGACCATCCTGCAAAGGGGCAGAGCGGTATGCGAGTAAACCTAACCAAAAATCTTCATGTGTGTTCCCGGTCTTCTTAAGAAGCCGCTTGATGATCTGAACACCCTTTTCCGCAAGCCCGTTGGAACGTGGAAACTTGGGGCTCGAAGTAATGTGTTTGAAATCATACCGTCTCGCGATGGCGGTGAATTGGCGGCTTGAAAACTGGGGGCCGTTGTCAATGCAGACTTGAAGAAGAAGAAGAAGAAAAAGACGTTTATTCACATCACATTACATGATGAAGGAAGCCTGCAGAAAAAGCTGCCAGAAGCCAGCTTGACAGGGCCGCAGGCCCCCTTTCATTGGCAGTTTGCGGAATGTCGTAAAAAAAGTTTATACACAGCATATTTTATCACAACATGTAAAGAAAAAAGAACTTCCATCGAGATTCCGTATCTTGCAAAGATGGCTGCCAACTTGTCGATGACCGCAGTTGCAGACGTGTCTCCGAGTTTTTCGACCTCTGGAAAATTTGAATATGCGTCAAAAACTGCAAGATGCATGGATCCAGCATAGTAGAAGAGATCTACGCCGACTTGGTACCAGGGGTGATCTGGAGGGGGTCGTAACATGAGAGGCTCGTTCGGCTGTTTCTATGCATAGGTTTTACAAACCGCACATTTGCGTACAACGTCTGCAATGTCGGAGTTCAAACCGGGCCAAAATACTAAACGCCTTGCCTTCGATTTGCCTTTATGTAGACCCAGATGGCCCTCGTGCATGCGCCTGAGCGTTTTTGGACGCATCTTCTTTGGAATAACTACTTTGCTGCCCTTCAGCAGAATTCCGTCAATCACTGAAAGCTCTGACGCAAATGGTTTGAGTGTTCCTTCCACGGCTTTGTTTGAACACAGCTTTTCTGCTGCTGCACGCTGCTCCGGGTCGTTATAGGTCTCCTGTGCCAAAAGCCGTTTCGTTCTTTCGCTTACCAAGGACGACAGAACAGCAACTGCGTGAACTTGAATGTCGCCGAAATCGCTAGTGTCTCCACATTCTGCCGGTGTGGCCCTTGACAGCATGTCAGCAAGTGTCAAGTCTTTTCCTGGCACAAAGTGTAGAGCATACTCGTATATCAACAGACGAAGAAAAAACCGTTGAAGCCTGGGGGGCATGCTGCCAATGTTTTTTCACGCAATGGCGATCAATGGTTTGTGGTCGGTATCTATTACGATTTTCCTGCCGTACAGAAACTCGTGGAACTTGTGACAGGTGTATGCAATTCCCATGGCCTCTTTCTCGATCTGGGAATAGCGTTTTTCAACTTCGGTCATCGCTCGCGACGCGTAGGCGACAGGACGCCAGCCACTGGTGTGTCGCTGAAGCAGAGCAGCGCCTAGGCCATCTTTAGAAGCATCTGACGTTATCTTCGTTTCTTTCGCGGGGTCGAATATCGCCAGCAGCGGGGCAGTGCGCAGTGCATCGCAGATTGTTTCCCATTCATGTGCGTGCTTTTCTGTCCAATTAAACACGGTGTCCTTCCGTATGAGGCTTCTAAGAAGCTTTGTTTTCTCTGCTAGTGTTGGCAGATATTTACCGAAATAGTTGATTACGCCGAGCATTCGGTGAATAGCAAGTTTATCGTTTGGCACGGGCATTTTGCTTACACCGTCTACCAATGCTGGGTTTGGACGAATTCCCGCTTGACTAAGCACATCGCCCAAGAATGCTATTTCCTGTACTCCGAAGTTGCACTTGGCCAAGTTAAATGTTAGCCCTGCTTGTTGTGCTGCAGATAGAGCGGCTTTCAGGCGATCGTCATGCTCCTGCTTAGAAGATCCCCACACCAGAATGTCATCTATGTACACCCTTACTCCTGGTAAAGGGTCAAAAATCTCGCTAAGCTTTTTCTGGAAGACTTCGGGTGCGGATGCGATTCCAAATGGGAGTCTAAGGAAGCGGTAGCGACCAAATGGCGTGGCGAACGTGCATATCTTTGAAGTGGCCTCATCGAGTGGAATTTGGAGGAACCCCGCGTTAGCGTCGAGGCGACTGAAAAATTTTTGCGCCGGATAGCTCCCCCTCAATATCTTCGCGTTGTGGCATCTGGTAGTGCTCCCGTTTCATGCATGCGTTTACATTTCTTGGATCCATGCACACCCTGAGGCTACCATCTTTATTCCTCACAATAACAAGAGGACTTACCAAGCCAGTGGGCTCGTCCACTTTGCAGATGATGTTCGCCTTTTCCATGCGCAAGAGTTCTTTCCGCAGGGGTTCCCGTAACGCCAAGGGGACGCGACGCGCTGCGTGGATCACCGGAACTGCATCGTCACGAAGCACCATCCGATATTCTCGCTTCGCGCAACCAGTGCCTTCGAAAAGGTGGGGAAATTGCTGTACTGCTGGGGCAACCGTGTCTGCGGTCACGGAATCCACAGCACGGGACAGTAGTGTAAGGGATCCAGCCAGTCCCAGACCTAAGAGGGGCTGGCCCCGCTTCACAACGAAGAAGTCTGCTATGCACCGACGATCGTTGATCGTGACTACTTGAGTTGTCACTCCGCAGTGCATGATTGCATTCCCGCTATAGGACCGCAAGACTGAATTACTTGGCCTCAGGCGTGGCTTCGTTAGGAATCTGTTGTACACAAACAGTGGTAATAGATTGGCTTGGGAGCCAGTGTCCACTTTGAATGGAACCTGCTGTTCTCCAACTTGGGCATTAGCAATCCAGTCCATTTTCTGGATTCCGCATACGGTGACGTCCAGTATTTCGAAATCCTCATTTTCGTGTTGAACTCCGGCAACCTCATGCTTTCTGCAGCAAACCGCGAAATGATTTCAGCCTGCACAAGCGCGGCAGATTTTGCCAAAGGCGGGGCATTTCCTTGGTTCGTGTCTTCTGTTACACTTGGAGCACTGGAACGCATTTTTCAGCCCTTGGCTGCGACGTGGATACCCTTTTTCGGCAGCGTCCACTTTTGCCTCGTTACTTTGCCATGCTTCGTTTTGTTTGCTCGCCACTTCTGCGGCCTTGCATATTTGTTCTGCCTTTTGGAGCGTCAAATTCTTCTCTCTCAGCATTTTTTCCCTTAGTTTACTGCTGCAGATACCAAACACGATTTGGTCGCGAATCATTGAATCGGAAAGCAGTCCGAAGTCACAGTACCTTGCTTGCTTGCGCAGGTCTCGTATGAAGTGATCCACTGGTTCACCCTCATCTTGCGTCCTTGTTCTGAAGACGTATCTATCGTAGACTTCGTTTTGCTGTTCTCCGCAGTACTCTTCAAATTTTTTTACCACAGTCTTGTAGTCTTGCTTGTTTTCACCTTCGGCGAACGTAAAGTTGTTAAAGACTTCCAGTGCGTCGTTTCCGACTGCAGTCAGGAGCCTGGCGGTTTTAGCAGCTTCTGTCAGTGGCTTTGCTGACTGTGTTGCTTGTACGTACAGTTCGAACTTTTGCTTGAAAGGATCCCAGTTCATCTGAGCATTTCCCGTGGCACGAAGATTATCCGGTGGCTTCAGTAGTTCCATGCTTGCCGGGACGAACGAAGCGTCGTAGCTGCTTCCACCATGTATCACCACTTCTGACACCATGTATCAGCCCCAGACAGGCTGATAAGGGACAGACAATCGACTACGAATCCGGGAGCGGCAATGCTGCCACTGGGCTTATTGTGGGCGCTTATATAGGCCGTTCTCGGCTGACGCGCAACACGGTGCGCATCACGTGCCATATGCCGGCATGACCCAGCACGATACAGCTACCAGCACTCTTCTCTTCAGTGGGTCCGACAGCGGCATGGCGAGCAGTTGGTTGATGTTTGTCTACTCTGTTTTGCAGATTGCCGCATTCATCGACACCTTCGAACAACAGTTTTCCGCCCTAGTCGTCAATTATCTTCATCTGCACACCTTTTCCTGCGCACAAGCTGCTGTCATCCTTTGTGACGGTGGAACGTGCATCTCGACGCAATGGAATTACTCTTCACGCGACCACTTTACGACTGTCGCCTAGCTGAACAATGCATAGGTTGTGCCTCGCGGCACAGTCGCGAGGCTACCGTACCGCATAAAACCAGCTACCAGTACTCTTCTCTTCAGTGGGTCCGACAGCGGCATGGCGAGCAGTTGGTTGATGTTTGTCTACTCTGTTTTGCAGATTGCCGCATTCATCGACACCTTCGAACAACAGTTTTCCGTCCCAATCGTCAATTATCTTCGTCTGCGCACATTTCCCTGCGAACAAGCTGCTGTCTTCCTTTGTGACGGTGCAACGTGCATCTCGATGCAATGGAATTCATCTTCACGCGACCACTTCACGACTGTCGCCTGGCTGAACAATGCATAGATTGTGTCTGGCGGCTCAGTAACGTGGCTACCGCAGAGTATAAAACCGGCTATCAGCACTCTTCTCTTCGGTGGGTCCGACAGCGGCATGGCGAGCAGTTGGTTGATGTTTGTCTACTCTGTTTTGCAGATTGCCGCATTCATCGACACCTTCGAACAACAGTTTTCCGCCCTAGTCGTCAATTATCTTCATCTGCACACCTTTTCCTGCGCAAAAGCTTCTGTCATCCTTTTTGACGGTGGAACGTGCATCTCGACGCAGTGGAATTCATCTTCACGAGACCACTTTACGACTGTCGCCTAGCTGAACAATGCATACATTGTGTCCACGGTGCAAGAATACTGACGTGTTGACACTGCGCCCTCTCGAGCGTCCCGATTATGTTCGGCCGCGGCGGGGCGGTCCTTGCAGTTCGGCTGCAAGCCGACAGATGGCGCCGATGTCAGCGGGCCCAGTTGAGCGGTGCTGGCGCCTTGAGGTTCCGCTGCTCCAGTTCGATTCTCGCTATGGTGGCGTGAATTGAATTCAAAACTGTAAGGAAATTCCTTGCTTGAAATTAAAATCAGTTGTGTGCCAGTCTGAAAACTATGTTTGTATGAAATTATCGTTTGTAAAGCAGTTAGATATGGACTCGGTCGAACAGCACTCGAAGCCCATTCACGTTTCGCTTCCTCGCTCGGTTGCTGTTTCATTTGATCTACTCATAGCTCTAAGCACAATGAATGTAAATGGGGGTCCTGGTACCATTTTCCGCTCGCAATGGTAGAAAATTGCCGCACCGGAAATTTTCTTGCTGCATTCTTATGGGCCGCCGCGGTGGCTCAGTGGTTATGGTGGTCGGCTGCTGACCGGAAAGAGGCGGGTTCAATCCCGGCCGCGGCGGTCGAATTTCTATGGAGGCTAAATTCTAGGGGCTCGTGTACTGTGCGCTGTCAGCGCACGTTAGAACGGGCATAATTTTCATTAAGCTCCTTTCTACAGAAGGCTAAATGGCTCTTGAAGGACTCACGTGTGCAGGGGTCAGCGTTCAGCCAAGTACGCTTTCGAAACTCAAAGTGAGGTGAAAAAATACGAGGAAATCGCCATCTCAGATGCTTGGACTGTCCTGTACTCCCACAATTTAAAAACAATAAAAAAATTTCAGAACTTTATTAGACACCATATGCCCAGGGCAAACAAAAAATGCTGTAACTGGGTGAATGTTCAAGATATAATCAGTGTCACAGCGCGATAACAGCAGTTTTCGATGTAACCTAAACAGCAAATGTAGCAAAAAATGTGGCATGTTAAAACATATTAATGACAATTCCGGATAAAAGGAATTTTCTAGTTGGCTTCCGAGGTGACTTTCTGGGTATCTCTTGCCGCGTGAGATACTTCGGACAGTTCAAAAATAAGGCAGGAACTGTATTTCTGGAAAGCACGGGCCTCTTTTATGCGTCAAGTAGCACTCTTCCATCGAACTCCGCGTAATATGCCCGGGATATCGCGTCCTCTGCAAAATGCTTGGCGCACACATGGCCAGTAGGCATTAAAGTCCGGTCTGCCCTAGGAATCGCTGGGCGCCACTTCTCCGAACGAACATTGTCGGAAGTAGCTTTGAGTAATGGCATATGCTGCGCACAGGTCCGGTAGCCCGAACAGCAGTTGGGCACGAAGCACTTTCTTCCCATTGCGCAGCACTGTCAAGATGTGGGCTACTCTGCCAACGATAGCAAAACATACGCTCTTGTTGCAAAATAAAAGAACGCGTTTAAAACAGCACAGAAGTGCAGCCGCACACTCATAAATGTGGAAGAAACACATGCGCAGAGCCGCGCCACGCCGGACAGGCCGCCAAGCGTGGGCCCGCCTTTCGCAGCGCCCTCTAGGTTAGCGACCGGTTGCCATGGCAACACCCGCTCCCTCCCCCGAACATATTGTGGCCGCGAGCAGGCGGCGCGCTCGCACGCGGCGCGAGGAGAGTGTCAACACCTCAGTATATTATTCTTACACCCTGATTGTGCCTCGCGGCACAGTCGCGAGGCGACCGTACAGCATAAAACCGGCTACCAGTACTCTTTTCTTCAGTGTGTCCGACAGCGGCATGGCGAGCAGTTGGTTGATGTTTGTCTACTCTGTTTTGTAGATTGCCGCATTCAACGACACCTTCGAACCACAGTTCTCCGTCGCACTCGTCAATTATTTTCGTCTGCGCACATTTCCCTGCGCACAAGCTGCTGCCTTCCTTTGTGAAGGTGCAACGTGCATCTCGGCGCAATGGAAGGCATCTTCGCGCGACCACTCTACGACTGTCACCTGGCTGAACAAGGCATATATTGTGTCTGACGGCACAGTCACGTGGCTACCGGACAGTATAAAACCGCAGGGTGTCGAACCGGAATTTTTTCGTGTTCGGTTCAGGTTCGGGTTCACGTCTTTCGGGTTCAGTTCCGGGTTCGGCTCCGGAGCGACATGCCGTTCCGGTTCGGACCGCTCCGGATAGCGTCGAACCGGTTCAAACGGGTTCAAACGGGTTCAGACTATAAAAACTTCCGAACGTAGGTTTTTATTCAACCTTGTTTTGCTGTTTGCTTTTCTTTGTGATGTCAGCATATAAAACAGCGCTGCAAAATTTGCACAATGGGAGATGTTTTACTGTCCACGGCAAAAAGATTTAAATTTACGCAAAAGCCACGAAATCAAATGAACTCAGAATTAGTGTACACCGGCTATGTTTACTAGGCTCTATCTGATGAGATACATAAAAAGAAAAGCTGATGGATTTTTCATCTACAAAACCTTTCAGCTTCAGCAGTTTCGGAGTCCCCTTCAGGCGAGTAACAGGTCGCTCTTGAAGCTCGTGTCAATCGGGAATTTCTGCGGCGCAAAATGATTAAGCGGGCGCCGTCAGGACCGCTGCATGCGCCCACTATGAGCGGAAGTTGCCTTGTATTTGCAGGTATATACAGCCAAGACATCTTTCTGTCACCCCAAAAGCGGGTTGCTAGTCATCATCCCCCCCCTCTGGCTCACCTGCAGTATACATCTAGAGAGTTTACCAAAAATATTTTATTTTCATCCTCTGCTCTACATCGCCTTTGTAACTCGCATTACATATATCTCGACCACCTATAGCTCAGTTTCTTCAAAAGCGCAGCTAATCGTGGTTTGTCGCTAGTACCGTGTAAAATTAAGATTTTGGCCTATGCTGATGTAGTCTCCGTCTCTTGCTCTGATGAAAAGAACATGATAAAAAAGCAGGTTTGCATTGGTTCGGGGCACTTCGTGTCTGTACGGACACAAACTTGCGACGTCTTCGATGCGACGTTGCGTTATGACAATGTTGCAATTGGTGCATTGCAAGAGGAGGACCGTAAATTCGTTAAATAGAATTTCTGTGACTTTTCTGGGGTGCTTTCAAAGGGAGCCCATGCGTGGACAGAATTTCATGCTACCTAAATTGATACAGTATGGTAGGTCTTGCGTGCAGTTTTTGTCCAGTAACCTGTTTCATGATTTTTATTGTTCGAAACCGAAAACCACCGCTTCCTGGCAGCTGTGCTGATTAGGTGACTAAATGCTCATCTGTCTTTTATGTACATAGTCATGAGGAAATTTTGTGCTGACACCCTCGATTTCTTAAACATTCGCTTTTCCTTAGAATACCTGTACGGCTTCTCCAGAAGGCAGCTGACAAAGGTTCTGATCGGTCATTACTTCCTCTACGCGCAGCCTTACCTAGCCTTTCTTGACAGCCTTATATTAAGGCAAGTTCAGAGGATGTACAGCCTTTGTCAAAAGTTTGGAGCCCAGGGGGTTTGCTTCTGAAGCACACTGTCTGGTTTGTAATGCATCTCCAGCGCTCCAAATTTGCTGAAGGTAAGATTTCTGTTCCTGCCTCCCCCAATGGGTAGGACTGCCACGAATGTTACAGGAGTCCCACTGCGAGACTTAGAAGCAAACCCTCTGGGCTCTAAACTTTTGACGAAGACTGTACATTCAATAAGCCCCCAAAACCTTTTTTAGACTTCAAACGTCGACCTTACGTGTTAGGACATGCCATCGAGCCAAGCGGACGTTTGTGCCGTGATCAGTATATTGCTATATCTGCAAGCAAGGAGGAACTATTGAACAAGGAAATTATTTGTGACGCTATGTTCGTTTGAGACATAGCTCTCTTCAGCAGTCTCTTAAAAATTACATTGAGGTCATGCCTTACACTATAAGATTTGTGCCAGTAATGAAGGGCACCGGAATTCCGTGTGAACTTTTCCAGTTAATAAGACTGCTTAGCGTGTGGGAAAGCCGTATGCTTCATAAACACGCACAATTGCCACTTTCAGTGAGGTCACTGTTCAGAGAACAGTTCATTTTAGCTCAGAACGTATATGCTGCGAAAGTTCAACCACCTGACTGATCGCCCTTTCTTTACGTGTGCGCCTTCAGAATTTTTTGTGTGCGGGCAGAGCAAGGGAGAGATAGTGGCATGAGGCCTTATGCCGAGGTCACTGAATTCGACCCAGTCAAGTAAGGTAAGACGAGGTCAGGGAGGTTCCTGATATCCCATGCGGCAACAACAAAAAGAATCTTCGAAGATGGCCGAGCAGCCTATGGCATCAGTAAACGAAGCTTCTCTGTTGCGCCCGCCATCACTGGCTCGATCCCACTCAGGGTTAGAGAATTGTAGTTGGTTTCTTTACTGTGTTAGCAGTTTAGTCTCCTTTCTCGAAAATTCAAAAAAAATCCGTTGTTTGTGTGTGTGTGTGCGTGCGTGCGTGCGCGCGCGCGCGTGTGTGTGCGCGTGCGTGCGTGCGCGCGTGTGTGTGTGTGTGCGTGCGTGCGTGTGTCATGCATGCGTGCGCTTAAGCATGCGTATGCACACGCGTGCACAATTCGGTGGGCGCACATCCAGGCACTCCCTGGCAAAAAAATTGACAGACGGTTGCAGTTGTCGGTAATGCGAAGTTTAAGCGCAGCTCATCACACGCTACCTGGCATGTGGCGTATTATACTGCTAGCCACTCTTGGGGTATTCCCGTGGCAGCCACCTTCCAGGTGGCGTTTAATTCGCTCTGCTACTTGGACAACTGGTTACGCCGTCTACCACGCGGATCGCGGGAATGGGCGCATAATAGCTGCGGTCTAAAATTCCCCATCTACCTGCAGCCGATCTACCTGAGGTGGAATGCTGTGAATGCTGCACATGTGCCGTCGCAAAGCGTTCCACAAAAGAACGCGAAAACGCTAGCGAATCCTGACGCCGCGATGCAAAAACTTGTTTTTGAGTCGTCGCGGTGGTGAGCGGCGAGGTTCCAACAAGTTGGAAATTTTCGCTGGGACACGCCGCTCAGTTGCCCATTCGCTTGCATGTGAGCCAACCTTAAGCCTCTCGCCTCAGACACAAATAACCCGAAGCGAGGGTTCTCGCACAGCTTCCGCCCTCACCGTTCGACCACGTTTTAAGCATGAAATGCTTTTAGCTCCCGTTGTCGGCAGTGTCGACAGCTCCCGTTGTCGAGACCGAGAGCCAACATCCGGGCACTGAATTCCACTCATCCGGGAGCTGAAACGAGAGCATCCGGGCACCGTACGAGATTTAACGAGACTCATACGTGATCTGTTAGGAGCTTTGAGAGAGGGCCGCTTAGAGCAAAAGGGGAGCTCTAGGGCGAGAAGGGCTTTGGGCGGAAAAACTGCTTCCGCGCCGTCCCCAAGGATGGCGCCGCGGTCCCGCACTCACGTATGTAAAAGACCGGCCGCTGGGCCTTCAGCTTATAATGTTTCCCTCTTTGGCAGGCAGATGTATACACGCTCGCGGAGTATTCGAACGCGCTGCATATACATTCTTGTCAGGCCTGCGTCTCGTCGTGTCCGCGTACGCTTCTGAATCGTCCTGCATTTCAATGCCGCCACCGTCACAGCTGCTTAAGCCGAGCAATGGAGCCTGATGAAAGGAGAGGTAGGAAACGTGTTGCGGAAAGCGATCGCTTTGCGAGTGATACGCCACAGCAGAAGACTGCTCGCCCCTGCCGACAACGCAATGATTATGTGGCCGCTCCCGAAAGCGACAAGCCCCCACGGCTCGCGGCCGCCTACCTAAGATCGCAGGCGATCATTTCGACGCGACAAGAAGAGTGTGGTGTGGTGTGTTGAACACTAGACCCATTTCAAGATTTTGACTAGTACCATCTAGAACCAATGTGTTATGCCCGTAAACATTTCATGCTTAGTCTACTCTCGGTTACGGGAGAGGCAGAGATTTTTTATGTGGCACTCTCGGTAAAAGAAGACGCATTACGTTCGCTGCTATTTACGAGGGTGGCGCTGGTGAACACTCTCATGGTTCGGTTGCACTACACCTCGGTTGCACCCCCGAAAGCCAAAAAGATTAGACAGTCGTCGCCGCAGCGCGGAAGTAGCGGACCCCTTAAATTTCCTCACTGTGCACTTTTCTTTAGACTACCTGTATAGCCTGTCCAGAAGGCAGACGATTCAGGTACTTACAGGGTATTTGTTTCCTGCACTGATGTATCGGCGACCTTTTCTGGAGTTCCTTAACACCAGTGCTTTAAAAAGTGTAAAGCAAATGTACATTTATTTCTTCTGCTGCAAAAGCGTTCTTCTCTAAAATTCACACACCGACGCTGCCTGTCAAGGCATTACTTCATACTGAGAAGATGTTTGTGTCATGTACGGTAAATTGCCGCGTACGCAATGCGCCAAAGACCATTGACCATTGTTTTATTCTGTGCAATGATGCTACGTTCTTCTGGGACATACAGGGTCTGCTCTGAAAGTAGTAGGACTGGTTTTTTCCTGGGCGAACGGGCAGACGAGAGGTGGTCTGCGCGTGCAGGATCGTTGAAGGGGGACATTGGGAATGCTGGGGAAAATCGGCAGTCGGCTCTCGGCCGTTCAAGAGAGGAGGTCGCTTGTACTCCGAATCCCTGTCGAAACGTCTCGTCACGCAGAATCATCGAGCGTTTACTGGATCAGCGATACGCGATCAAATTTTTAGTAAATCTTGGTAAAACGGGCAAGGAGACTCACAACATGATTAACGAGGACTACGGTGACGCTTCCATCGGTAGATCAGGTGTTTTTGATAGGCACAAGCTTTTCCAAGAAGGTAAGGAAAGAGTGGAGGAAGAAGACCGCTCCAGGCGCCCTTCGACCAGCAAGACCATCAAAAATGTGTAGCGAGGGAAACATTTACTTAACAGTGATCGTAAATGAGTATCAGAATGATTGTTGACGACTTGAGCATTCCTCAAACACAAGTTTTTGAGATCGTGACAGAAAACTTATCCATGAGGAAAGCGTGCGCGAAGTTGGTGCCGGGAGTGTTGTCAGAGGACGAAAAGGCCAACCGGTAGGATCTTCTTCATCATGTGAATGAGGACCCCGATTTTTTGCCCAGCACATAGCGGCAACGCTGCCTCAGCCCCCCTATAGCCTCGACTTGACCCAACCAGACTTTGTTCTATTCCCGAGAATAAAATCGACGCTCAAGGGGGAACATCACGGATCGGTAGAGGTGGTTCAACACGCCGTGACGAGGGAGCTAAACAGCATTCCGGTCCGGGCGTTCCTGGAGGCGTACGAAAACTGTAAAACTCATTGGCAGCAGCGTGTAGGTGCGGAAGGGTGCTTCCTTGAAAAATTGTAATCGTTTGTACTATTCTCTTGAATAAATTTTGTTTAAAAAAATGAGTCCTACTACTTTCAGAATAGACCATGTAATTACGGCAAACGTGCACTTGAGAAGGACATTGAAATCACACGGATTAGTACCCGTTTTTTTCCAGTGGAGAAAAACTGTGTTGTGCCGTGTGATCTATTTATGTTGCTGTGACTCTTTAGTGTCAAGAGCCGTATGGTGGACCACCGCCGAATCAGCGGGGTCATCGAAATCTTTGTTCCGTGAGCAGTGCGCTTTGGTGAGGGGAGTATACGTTGCCCTGGAAGGGCCGCCTTGCTGGCTCCCCTATCTAGATGCTTGGGTGGGCCTCTCAGACTTCTGATGTTTAGGGAGGTGGGGATTTGCAGGGATATGGTGGGCTCGTATTGCACAGCCTGGTGTTTTATGGCATGGGCTTACTCCGATTTTCCTTTTCGGCACTATTTCCATGCAATAAAGAAAAAAATCGTCGCCGTAGCTCAGAAGGTAGAGCACCGGACGCAAAATTCGAACAAGGGTTCGGATCCTATTTTCGGAATGTGTTTTGTTTAGTTTAATCAATTATCGTTAAAAGTAATTACTCTTTAAGCTCCTATTGATGAACACCATAAATTACTTTTAAAAAAGTACATCCGCTATGCTCCTTGGTTTCGGTTATTGTTGGCTTCCCTCATGTGCGGCAGAGAGGCAGATATAAGCCGCCCGTCAGAGAATTCAAGATACAGCAATCTGAGAACAGCGTGACGAAGCTGCCCGCTAGCGATTGGCATTTTTTTTATATAAGCAGAACAATTTCAATGCATCGACATTAACGAAAATCACTTCATCGCAGTTACATTTCATTTCAGTAGCACCTTTCTAGGCGTTTTTTTCACATCTCAGCGAGCGCATGTATTTCCCCATTGCCTCTTTGTGTAATCACTATTTTTTTTTCTAAGTATAGCACCGCTGCTACATGCCCGCCTTTCATTGTTTATTTTCGTCGCGTGCAACAAATAATGTTCGGATTCTTTAAAAATAGAACACATATGTATATTTCTTTGTTTTTTAATAATAGTATTACGTGTGTTCTAACGCGTCAAAGCGGCGCGGAGTCTATCAGGAACGCTGTAGTGGAGGACTCCAGATTAGCGTAGACCAGCTGGGGTTCTTCAGAATGCACTCACATCACACAGCACACACGCATTTTGCATTTCGTCGCTATCAAAATGCGACCTCGCCACCGGTATCAAACCCGCGACCTTGGCATTAGCAGCCGAGCACCACAGCCACTGAGCCATCGTGAGGGGTCTTATTCATTATCTGCTATCTGAGACAAGGACTACCTCAGAAAGTAAATGTTGCACAACATGATTGGGTCATTGCGCCTATGATTCACATATTTGTGGTACTCGACACAAAGAAAAGGAAACCATTCTCACTCTGTGCTTTACGAGTTAAAGCAGTGCTAACAATTCGAGTGAAGCTGTACGTCAGCACGTGAAAGGGGGATACTATAAAATCCAACATTCACGTAAATCTGATTTAAAATACTTTACAATTACCAAAAATCACATTGCAGAAACGCCAATTAGCTTTCTTCCTACACACGAGACTTCTTTCAGTTTTGTTGTTGACCTGGATGCCATTTCGACTGGATGCCAATTTCGCACTCTATAGCGCCGACAGCTTTCGCTGGGTAAATCTAAGCCATGGCATATGCCATTTGTTCTGAAAAAAAAAGAAAAAAAGTATGCCGTGTTGCACAAAATGGGCGGCTGAACCGAGTCCCGAACCGGTTCGGAACGGTTCCTTTCAATCGTTCCGGTTCGGGTTCAGTTCCAAGATGGCCAAAAAGAAATGGGTTCGGTTCGGTTCCAGTTCCGGGCAAAAATTCGGGTTCGGTTCCGGTTTCGGGTTCAGGTTCGGTTCCGGTTCGACACCCTGTAAAACCGGCTACCAGCACTTTTCTCTTCTGTGGGTCCGACAGCGGCATGGCGAGCAGTTGGTTGAAGTTTGTATACTCTGTTTTGCAGATTCCCGCATTCGTCGACACCTTCGACGAACAGTTTTCCTCCCCAGTCGTCAATTATCTTCATCTGCGCACATTTTTCTGCGCACAAGCTGCTGTCATCCTTTGTGACGATGCAACATGCATCTCGACGCAATGGAATTCATCTACACCCGACCACCTTACCCCTGTCACCTGGCTGAACAATGCATAGATTGTGTCTGGCGGCACAGTCACGTGGGTAAGGGACAGTATAAAACCGGCTACCAGCACTGTTCCCTTCAGTGTGTCCGACAGCGGCATGGCGAGCAGTTGGTTGAAGTTTGTCTACTCTGTTTTGCAGTTTGCCGCATTCATCGACACTTTCGACCAACAGTTTTCCGCCACACTCCTCAATTATGTTCCTCTGCGCAAATTTTTCTGCGCACAAGCTGCTGTCATCCTTTGTGACGGTGCAACGTGCATCTCGACGCAATGGAAATCATCTTCACGCGACCACTTTACGACTGTCGCCTAGCTGAACAATGCATAGATTGTGCCTCGCGGCACAATCGCGAGGCTACCGAAAAGCATAAAACCGGCTACCAGTACTTTTCTCTTGAGTGGGTCCGACAGCGGCATGGCGAGCAGTTGGTTGCAGTTTGTCTACTCTGTTTTGCAGATTGCCACATTCATCGACGCCTTCGAAGAACAGTTTTCCGCCCCAATCGTCAATTATTTTCATCTGCACACCTTTCCCTGCGCACAAGCTGCTGTCTTCCTTCGTGACGGTGCAACGTGCATCTCGACGCAATGGGATTCATCTAAACGCGAACACTTTACGACTGTCACCTGGCTGAAATTTGCATAGATTGTGCCTGGCGGCACAGTCACGTGGCTACCGCACAGTATAAAACCGGCTACCAGCACTCTTCTCTTCAGTGGGTCCGACAGCGGCACGGCGAGCAGTTGGTTGAAGTTTGTCTACTCTGTTTTGCAGTTTGCCGCATTCGTCGACACCTTCGACGAACAGTTTTCCTCCCCAGTCGTCAATTATCTTCATCTGCGCACATTTGTCTGCGCACAAGCTGCTGTCATCCTTTGTGACGATGCAACATGCATCTCGACGCAATGGAATTCATCTTCACCCGACCACCTTACCCCTGTCACCGGGCTGAACAATGCATAGATTGTGTCTGGCGGCACAGTCACGTGGGTACGGGACAGTATAAAACCGGCTACCAGTACTCTTCTCTTCAGTGGGTCCGACAGCGACCTGGCGAGCAGTTGGTTGATGTTTGGCTACTTTGTTCTGCAAAATGCCGAATTCATCGACACATTCAACCAGCAGTTTTCCGTCCCAGTCGTCAATTATTTTCTTCTGCGCACATTTCCCAGCGCAAAAGCTGCGATCTTCCTTCGTGATGGTGCAATGTGCACCTCGACGCAATAGATTTCATCTTCACGTGACCACTTTACCACTGTCACCTGGCTGAACAATGCATAGATTGTGTCTGGCGGCACAGTCGCGAGGCTACCGTACCGCATAAAACCAGCTACCAGTACTCTTGTCTTCAGTGGGTCCGACAGCGGCATGGCGAGCAGTTGGTTGATGTTTGTCTACTCTGTTTTGCAGATTGCCGCATTCATCGACACCTTCGAACCACAGTTTTCCGTCCCACTCGTCAATTATCTTCGTCTGCGCACATTTCCCTGCGCACAAGATGATGTCTTCTTTTCTGACGGTGCAACGTGCATCTCGACGCAATGGAATTCATCTTCACGCGACCACTTTACCACTGCCACCTGGCTGACCAATGCATAGATTGTGTCTGGCGGCACAATCATTTGGGTACCGTACAGCATAAAACCGGCTACCAATACTCTTCTCTTCAGTGGGTCCGACAGCGGCATGGCGAGCAGTTGGTTGCAGTTTGTCTACTCTGTTTTGCAGATTGCCACATTCATCGACGCCTTCAAAGAACAGTTTTCCGCCCCAATCGTCAATTATTTTCATCTGCACACCTTTCCCTGCGCACAAGCTGCTGTCTTCCTTCGTGACGGGGCAACGTGCATCTCGACGCAATAGAATTCATCTTCACGCGACCACTTTACCACTGTCACCTGGCTGAACAATGCATAGATTGTGTCTGGCGGCACAGTCACATGGGTGCCGGACAGTATAAAACCGGCCTCCAGCAGTCTTCTCTTCAGTTGGTCCGACAGCGGGATGACGAGCAGTGGGTTGAAGTTTGTCTACTCTGTTTTGCAGATTGCCACATTCATCGACACCTTCGAACAACAGTTTTCCGCCCCAGTCGTCAATTATCTTCATCTGCACACCTTTCCCTGTGCACAAGCTGCTGTCTTCCTTTGTGTCGGTGCAACGTGCATCTCGACGCAATGGAATTCATCTTCATGCGACCACTTTACCACTGTCACCTGGCTGAACAATGCATAGATTGTGCCTGGCGGCACAGTCACGTGGCTACCGGACAGTATACAACCGATACCAGTACTCTTCTCTTCAGTGGGTCCGACAGCGGCATGGCGAGCAGTTAGTTGATGTTTGTCTACTGTGTTTTGCAGATTGCCGCATTCATCGACACCTTCGAACCACAGTTTTCCGTCCCACTCGTCAATTATCTTCGTCCTCGCACATTTCCCTGCGCACAAGCTGATGTCTTAATTTGTGACGGTGCAACGTGCATCTCGACGCAATGGAATTCATCTTCACGCGACCACTTTGCTACTGTTACCTGGCTGAACAATGCATACATTGTGCCTGGCGGCACAGTCGCGAGGCTACCGTACAGCATAAAACCGGCTATCAGTACTGTTCTCTTCAGTGGGTCCGACAGCGGCATGGCGAGCAGTTGGTTGATGTTTGTCTACTCTGTTTTGCAGATTGGCACATTCATCGACACCTTCGAACAACATTTTTAAGCCCCAATCGTCAATTATCTTTTTCTAGCGGACATTACTCTGTGCACAAGCTCCTGTCTTCCTTTGCGACGGCGCAACGTGCATCTCGACGCAATGGAATTCATCTTCACGCTACCACTTTACTCCTGTCACCTGGCTGAACAATGCATAGATTGTGTCTGGCGGCACAGTAACGTGGGTACCGGACAGTATAAAACCGGCCACCAGCAGTCTTCCCTTCAGTGGGTTCGACAGCGGGATGACGAGCAGTTGTTTGTAGTTTGTCTACTCTGTTTTACAGATTGCCGCATTCATCGACACCTTCGAACAACTGTTTTCCGCCCCAATCGTCAATTATCTTCGTCTGCGCACATTTCCCTGCGCACAAGCTGATGTCTTTTTTTATGACGGTGCAACGTGCATCTCGGCGAAATGGAACTCATCTTCACGCGACCACTTTACGACTGTCATCTGGCTGAATAATGCATATATTGTGTCGAGCGGCACAGTCACGTGGCTACCGGACAGTACAAAACCGGCTACCAGAACTGTTCTCTTCAGTGGGTCCGACAGCGGCATGGCGAGCAGTTCCTTAAAGTAGTCTGCTCTGTTTTGCAGATTCCCGCATTCATCGAAACCTTCGACGAACAGTTATCCGCCCCAGTCGTCAATTATCTTCATCTGCGCACATTTTTCTCCGCACAAGCTGCTGTCATCCTTTGTGACGGTGCAACATGCATCTCGACGCAATGGAATTCTTCTTCACGCGACCACTTTACCACTGCCACCTGGCTGAACAATGCATTGATTGTGTCTGGCGGCACAGTCACGTGGCTACCGGACAGTATACAACCGGCTACCAGTACTCTTCTCTTCAGTGGGTCCGACAGCGACCTGGCGAGCAGTTGGTTGATGTTTGGCTGCTCTGTTCTGCAGAATGCCGCATTCATCGACACATTCGACCAACAGTTTTCCGTCCCAGTCGTCAATTAACTTCTTCTGCGCACATTTCCCTGCGCAAAAGCTGCGATCTTCTTTTGTGACGGTGCAATGTGCATCTCGACCCAATGGAATTCATCTTGACGTGACCACTTTACCACTGTCGCCTGGCTGAACAATGCATATATTGTGTCTGGCGGCACAGTCGCGAGGCTACCGTACCGCATAAAACCAGCTACCAGTAATGTTCTCTTCAGTGGGTCCGACAGCGGCATGGCGAGCAGTTCGTTGACGTTGTCTACTCTGTTCTGCAGATTGCCACATTCATCGACACCTTCGAACAACAGTTTTCCGCCCCAATCGTCAATTATCTTTTTCTTGCAGACATTACTCTGTGCACAAGCTGCTGTCTTCCTTTGCGACGGCGCAACGTGTATCTCGACGCAATGGAATTCATCTTCACGCGGCCACTTTACCCCTGTCACCTGGCTGAACAATGCATAGATTGCGCCTGGCGGCACAGTCAGGTGGCTAGCCTACAGCATAAAACCGACTATCAGTACTGTTCTCTTCAGTGGGTCCCACAGCGGGATGACGAGCAGTGGGTTGAAGTTTGTCTACTCTGTTTTGCAGATTGCCACATTCATCGACACCTTCGAACCACAGTTTTCCGTCCCACTCGTCAATTATCTTCGTCTGCCCACATTTCCCTGCGCACAACCTGCTGCCTTCCTTTGTGACGGTGCAACGTGCATCTCGACGCAATGGAATTCATTTTCACGCGACCACTTTACTACTGTTACCTGGCTGAACAATGCATAGATTGTGCCTGGCGGCACAGTCGCGAAGCTACCGGAACGTATACAACCGGCTACCAGTACTCTTCTCTTCAGTGGGTCCGACAGCGACCTGGCGAGCAGTTGGTTATGTTTGTTTACTCTGTTTTGCAGAATGACACATTCGACAGAGTTTTCCGTCACAGTCGTCAATTATCTTCTTCTGCGCATATTTGCCTACGCACAAGCTGCGATCTTCCTTTGTGTCGGTGCAACGTGCATCTCGACGCATTGGAATTCATCTTCCCGCGACCACTTTACCACTGTCACCTGGCTGAACAATGCATAGATTGTGTCTGGCGGCACAGTCACGTGGGTACCGGACAGTATAAAACCGGCTACCAGCACTCTTCCCTTCAGTGGGTCCGACAGCGGCATGGCGAGCAGTTGGTTGAAGTTTGTCTACTCTGTTTTGCAGATTGCCGCATTCATCGACACCTTCGAACAACAGGTTTCCGCCCCAGTCGTCAATTATCTTCATCTGCGCACAAGCTGCTGTCATCCTTTGTGACGGTGCAACGTGCATCTCGACGCAATGGAATTCATCTTCACCCGACCACTTTACCCCTGTCACCTGGCGGAACAATGCATAGATTATGTCTGGCTGCACAGTCACGTGGCTACCGGACAGTATAAAACCGGCTACCAGAACTGTTCTCTTCAGTGGGTCCGACAGCGGCATGGCGAGCGGTTGGTTGAAGTTTGTCTACTCTGTTTTGCAGATTGCCACATTCGTCGTCACCTTCAAAGAACAGTTTTCCGCCCCAATCGTCAATTATCTTCCTCTGCACACCTTTCCCTGCGCACAAGCTGCTGTCTTCCTTTGTGACGGTGCAACGTGCATCTCGACGCAATGGAATTCATCTTCACGCGACCACTTTACCCCTGTCACCTGGCTGAACAAAGCATAGATTGTGTCTGGCTGCACAGTCACGTGGGTACCGGACAGTATAAAAGCGGCTACCAGCGCTCTTCCCTTCAGTGGGTCCGACAGCGCCATGGCGAGCAGTTGGTTGAAGTTTGTCTACTCTGTTCTGCAGATTCCCGCATTCATCGACACCTTCGAAGAACAGTTTTCCGCTCTAGTCGCCAATTATCTTTTTCTGCGAACATTTCCCTGTGCGCAAGCTGCTGTCCTCCTTTGTGACGGTGCAACGTGCATCTCGACGCAATGGAATTCATCTTCACGCGACCACTTTACGACTGTCACCTGGCTGAATTTTGCATAGATTGTGCCTGGCGGCACAGTCAGGTGGCTACCGCACAGTATAAAACCGGCCACTGTATCAGCCCCAGACCAGCTTGGAAGGGACTGACAATCGACTACGAATCCGGGAGCGGCAATGCTGCCGTTGGGTTTATTGTGAGCGCTTATATAGGCCGTTCTCAGTTGACGCGCAACACGGTGCGCATCACGTGCCCTATGCCGGCATGACCCAGCACGATACATCTTCCAATCTTTTTTTTTCTTTGAACAGAACAGTAAAGAAAGAACAATGCGACAAGGAATAAACTATTGAAACAACAAGCGCTACAGAGATGAGCGACACTAGAGATTTGTTCAAAGTTGGAACCGTATGCTAAACGTCGTTGTTCAGCCGTAGTCCTTGACGATCTTCTAGGTGGCGGCGTAGTCGCACGAGGTGAAGACCGACCCTTCACCGAAGACCCTTCACGAGGTGAAGGGTCTTCGGCATCAGCGTCTACCACGTCACTGTCACTGTCGTCGCTGTAGCTGGAGTGCTGAATGCCTCCATGGTGGCCAGCAGATGCTGACGGTTACATGGCAGCGTTCTGCCCTCTTCTGTTGCAATGTTGTAGGATCTAGGTGATACTTTTTTTAATACTTTCGCTTTTTGTGTCCAGGCCTGGCCTCTCACGCGAACACTCTGTCCTGGTTGCAGTTGGTACAGCGGCGTGCCCGACGACTGCTGCTGGCGCTTCTTTACGGGTGGTTTGGGCTCCTGGCTGAAGTCTGGTAGTCTGGTGCGTAGGCGCCTGCCCTGAAGAAGTACCGCCGGTGACCGACCATCCTGCAATGGGGCAGAGCGGTATGCGAGCAAACCTAACCAAAAATCTTCATGTGCGTTCCCGGTCTTCTTAAGAAGCCGCTTGTTTGAACTCCGACATTGCAGACGTTGTACGCAAGTGTGCGGTTTGTAAAACCTATGCATACAAACAGCCGAACGAGCCTCTCATGTTACGACCCCCTCCGGATCACCCCTGGTACCGAGTCGGCGTAGATCTCTTCTACTATGCTGGATCCATGCATCTTGCAGTTTTTGACGCATATTCAAATTTTCCAGAGGTCGAAAAACTCGGAGACACGTCTGCAACTGCGGTCATCGACAAGTTGGCAGCCATCTTTGCAAGATACGGAATCCCGATGGAAGTCTGCACCGACAACGGCCCCCAGTTTTCAAGCCACTAATTCGCCGCCTTCGCGAGACGGTACGATTGCGAACATATTACTTCGAGCCCCGAGTTTCCACGTTCCAACGGGCTTGCGCAAAAGGGTGTTCAGATCATCAAGCGGCTTCTTAAGAAGACCGGGAACGCACATGAAGATTTTTGGTTAGGTTTACTCGCATGCTCGGCGTAATCAAATATTTCGGTAAATATCTGCCAACACTAGCAGAGAAAACAAAGCTTCTTAGAAGCCTCATACGGAAGGACACCGTGTTTAATTGGACAGAAAAGCACGCACAAGAATGGGAAACAATCTTCGATGCACTGCGCACTGCCCCGCTGCTGGCGATATTCTACCCCGCGAAAGAAACGAAGATAACGTCAGATGCTTCTAAAGATGGCCTAGGCGCTGCTCTGCTTCAGCGACACACCAGTGGCTGGCGTCCTGCCGCCTACGCGTCGCGAGCGATGACCGAAGTTGAAAAACGCTATTCCCAGATCGAGAAAGAGGCCATAGGAATTGCATACACGTGTCACAAGTTCCACCAGTTTGTGTACGGCAGGAAAATCGTAATAGATACCGACCACAAACCATTGATCGCTATTGCGTGCAAAGACATTGGCAGCATGCCCCCCAGGCTTCAACGGTTTTTTCTTCGTCTGTTGATATACGAGTATGCTCTACACTTTGTGCCAGGAAAAGACTTGACACTTGCTGACATGCTGTCAAGGGCCACACCGGCAGAATGTGGAGACACTAGCGATTTCGGCGACATTCATGTTCACGCAGTTGCTGCTCTGCTCTGTCGTCCTTGGTAAGCGAAAGAACGAAACGGCTTTTGGCACAGGAGACCTATAACGACCCGGAGCTGCGTGCAGCAGCAGAAAACCTGTCTTCAAACAAAGCCGTCGAATGAACACTCAAACCATTTGCGTCAGAGCTTTCAGTGATTGACGGAATTCTGCTGAAGGGCAGCAAAGTAGTTATTCCAAAGAAGATGCGTCCAGAAACGCTCAGGCGCATTCACGAGGGCCATCTGGGTCTAAATAAAACCAAAGCGAAGGCAAAGCGTTTAGTCTTTTGGCCCGGTTTGAACTCCGACATTGCAGACGTTGTACGCAAATGTGCGGTTTGTAAAACCTATGCATACAAACAGCCGAACGAGCCTCTCATGTTACGACCCCCTCCGGATCACCCCTGGTACCGAGTCGGCGTAGATCTCTTCTACTATGCTGGATCCATGCATCTTGCAGTTTCTGACGCTTATTCAAATTTTCCAGAGGTCGAAAAACTCGGAGACACGTCTGCAACTGCGGTCATCGACAAGTTGGCAGCCATCTTTGCAAGATACGGAATCCCGATGGAAGTCTGCACCGACAACGGCCCCCAGTTTTCAAGCCACCAATTCACCGCCTTCGCGAGACGGTATGATTTCGAACACATTACTTCGAGCCCCGAGTTTCCACGTTGTAACATGCTTGCGGAAAAGGGTGTTCAAACCGGGCCAAAAGACTAAACGCCTTGCCTTCGCTTTGCTTTTATTTTGACCCAGATGGCCCTCGTGAATGCGCCTGAGCGTTTCTGGACGCATCTTCTTTGGAATAACTACTTTGCTGCCCTTCAGTAAAATTCCGTCAATCACTGAAAGCTCTGACGCAAATGGTTTGAGTGTTCCTTCGACGGCTTTGTTTGAAGACAGGTTTTCTGCTGCTGCACGCAGCTCCGGGTCGTTATAGGTCTCCTGTGCCAAAAACCGTTTCGTTCTTTCGCTTACCAAGGACGACAGAACAGCAACTGCGTGAACTTGAATGTCGCCGAAATCGCTAGTGTCTCCACATTCTGCCGGTGTGGCCCTTGACAGCATGTCAGCAAGTGTCAAGTCTTTTCCTGGCTTAAAGTGTAGAGCATACTCGTATATCAACAGACGAAGAAAAAACCGTTGAAGCCTGCTGGGCATGCTGCCAATGTCTTTGCACGCAATGGCGATCAATGGTTTGTGGTCGGTATCTATTACGATTTTCCTGCCGTACACAAACTGGTGGAACTTGTGACAGGTGTATACAATTCCCATGGCCTCTTTCTCGATCTGGGAATAGCGTTTTTCAACTTCGGTCATCGCTCGCGACGCGTAGGCGGCAGGACGCCAGCCACTGGTGTGTCGCTAAGCAGAGCAGCGCCTAGGCCATCTTTAGAAGCATCTGACGTTATCTTCGTTTCTTTCGCGGGGTCGAATATCGCCAGCAGCGGGGCAGTGCGCAGTGCATCGAAGATTGTTTCCCATTCTTGCGCGTGCTTTTCTGTCCAATTAAACACGGTCTCCTTCCGTATGAGGCTTCCAAGAAGCTTTGTTTTCTCTGCTAGTGTTGGCAGATATTTACCGAAATAGTTGATTACGCCGAGCATGCGCTGAATAGCAAGTTTATCGTTTGACACGGGCATTGTGCTTACACCGTCTACCAATGCTGGGTTTGGACGAATTCCCGCTTGACTAAGCACATCGCCCAAGAAAGCTATTTCCTGTACTCCGAAGTTGCACTTGGCCAAGTTAAATGTTAGCCCTGCTTGTTGTGCTGCAGATAGAGCGGCTTTCAGGCGATCGCCATGCTCCTGCTTAGAAGATCCCCACACCAAAATGTCATCTATGTACACCCTTACTCCTGGTAAAGGGTCAAAAATCTCGCTAAGCGTTTTCTGGAAGACTTCGGGTGCGGCTGCGATTCCAAATGGGAGTCTAAGGAAGTGGTAGCGACCAAATGGCGTGGCGAACGTGCATATCTTTGAAGTGGCCTCGTCGAGTGTAATTTGGTGGAACCCCGCGTTAGCGTCAAGGCGACTGAAAAATTTTGCGCCGGATAGCTCCGCCTCAATATCTTCGCGTTGTGGCATCTGGTAGTGCTCCCGGTTCAAGCATGCGTTTACATTTCTTGGATCCTTGCACACCCTGAGGCTACCATCTTTATTCCTCACAATAACAAGAGGACTTACCAAGTCAGTGGGCTTGTCCACTTTGCAGATGATGTTCGCCTTTTCCATGCGCAAGAGTTCTTTCCGCAGGGGTTCCCGTAACACCAAGGGGACGCGACGCGCTGCGTGGATCACCGGAACTGCATCGTCACGAAGCACCATCCGATATTCTCGCTTCGCGCAACCAGTGCCTTCGAAAAGGTGGGGAAATTGCTGTACTGCTGTGGCAACCGTGTCTGCGGTCACGGAATCCACAGCACGGGACAGTAGTGTAAGGGATTCAGCCAGTCCCAGACCTAAGATGGGCTGGCCCCGCTTCACAACGAAGAAGTCTGCTAGGCACCGACGATCGTTGATCGTGACTACTTGAGTTGTCACTCCGCAGTGCATGATTGCATTCCCGCTATAGGACCGCAAGACTGAATTACTTGGCCTCAGGCGTGGCTTCGTTCGGAATCAGTTGTACACAGACAGTGGTAATAGATTGGCTTGGGAGCCAGTGTCCATTTTGAATGCAACCTGCTGTTCTCCAACTTGGGCATTAACAATCCAGTCCATTTTCTGGATTCCGCATACGGTGACGTCCAGTATTTCGAAATCTTCATTTTCGTGTTGAACTCCGGCAACCTCAAGTTTTCTGCAGCAAACCGCGAAATGATTTCTGCCTGCACAAGAGCGGCAGATTTTGCCGAAGGCGGGGCATTTCCTTGGTTCGTGTCTTCTGTTACACTTGAAGCACTGGAACGCATTTTTCAGCCCTTGGCTGCGACGTGGATACCCTTTTTCGGCAGCGTCCACTTTTGCCTCGTTACTTTGCCATGCTTCGTTTTGTTTGCTCGCCACTTCTGCGGCCTTGCATATTTGTTCTGCCTTTTGGAGCGTCAAATTCTTCTTTCTCAGCATTTTTTCCCTTAGTTTACTGCTGCAGGTACCAAACACGATTTGGTCGCGAATCATTGAATCGGAAAGCAGTCCGAAGTCACAGTACCTTGCTTGCTTGCGCAGGTCTCGTATGAAGTGCTCCACTGGTTCACCCTCATCTTGCGTCCTTATTCTGAAGACGTATCTTTCGTAGACTTCGTTTTGCTGTTCTCCGCAGTACTCTTCAAATTTTTTTCCCACAGTCTTGTAGTCTTGCTTGTTTTCACCTTGGGCGAACGTAAAGTTGTTGAAGACTTCCAGTGCGTCGTCCCCGGCAGCAGTCAGGAGCCTAGCGGTTTTAGCAGCATCTGTCAGTGGCTTTGCTGACTGTGTTGCTTGTACGTACAGTTCGGACTTTTGCTTGAAAAGCTCCCAGTTCATCTGAGCATTTCCCGTGAGACGAAGATGATCCGGTGGCTTCAGCAGTTCCATGCTTGCCGGGACGAACGAAGCGTCGTAGCTGCTTCCACCATGTATCCCACTTCTGACACCATGTATTAGCCTCAGACAGGCTGATAAGGGACTGACAATCGACTACGAATCCGGGAGCGGCAATGCTGTCACTGGGCTTATTGTGGGCGCTTATATAGGCCGTTCTCGGCTGACGCGCAACACGGTGCGCATCACGTGCCATATGCCGGCATGACCCAGCACGATACAGCTACCAGCACTCTTCTCTTCAGTGGGTTCGACAGCGGCATGGCGACCAGTTGGTTGATGTTTGTCTACTCTGTTTTCCAGATTCCCGCATTCATCGACACCTTCGAACAACAGTTTTCCGCCCTAGTCGTCAATTATCTTCATCTGCACACCTTTTCCTGCGCACAAGCGGCTGTCATCCTTTGTGACGGTGGAACGTGCATCTCGACGCAATGGAATTCATCTTCACGCGACCACTTTACGACTGTCGCCTAGCTGAACAATGCATACATTGTGCCCACGGTGCAAGAATACTGAGGTGTTGACACTGCGACCTCTCGAGCGTCCCGATTAAGTTCGGCCGCGGCGGGGCGGTCCTTGCAGTTCGGCTGCAAGCCGACAGATGGCGCCGATGTCAGCGGGCCCAGTTGAGCGGTGCTGGCGCCTTGAGGTTCCGCTGCTCCAGCTCGATTCTCGCTATGGTGGCGTGAATTGAATTCAAAACTGTAAGGAAATTCCTTGCTTGAAATTAAAATCAATAGTGTGCCAGTCTGAAAACTATGTTTGTATGAAATTATCGTGTGTAAAGCAGTTAAAGATATGGACTCGGTCGAACAGCACTCGAAGCCCATTCACGTTTCGCTGCCTCGCTCGGTTCCTGTTTCATTTGATCTACTCATAGCTCTAAGCACAATGAGTGTAAGTGGGGGTCCTGGTACCATTTTCCGCTCGCAATGGTAGAAAATTGCCGCACCGGAAATTTTCTTGCTGCATTCTTATCGGCCGCCGCGGTGGCTCAGTGGTTATGGTGGTGGCTGCTGACCGGAAAGAGGCGGGTTCAAACCCGGCCGCGGCTGTCGAATTTCTATGGAGGCTAAATTCTAGGGGCTCGTGTACTGTACGCTGTGAGCGCACGTTAGAACGGGCATAATTTTCATTAAGCTCCTTTCTACAGAAGGCTAAATGGCTCTTGAAGGACTCACGTGTGCAGGGGTCAGCGTTCATCTAAGTACGCTTTCGAAACTCACAATGAGGTGAAAAAATACGAGGAAATCACCATCTCAGATGCTTGGACTGTCCTGTACTCCCACAATTTAAAAACAATAAAAAAAATTTCAGAACATTATCAGACACCATATGCCCAGGGCAAACAAAAAATGCTGTAACTGGGTGAATGTTCAAGATATAATCAGTGTCACAGCGCGATAACAGCACTTTTCGATGTAACCTAAACAGCAAATGTAGCAAAAAATGTGGCATGTTAAAACATATTAATGACAATTCCGGATAAAAGGAATTTTCTAGTTGGCTTCCGAGGTGACTTTCTGGGTATCTCTTGCCGCGTAAGATACTTCGGACAGTTCAAAAATAAGGTAAGAACTGTATTTCTGGAAAGCACGGGCCTCTTTTATGCGTCAAGTAGCACTCTTCCATCGAACTCCGCGTAATATGCCCGGGATATCGCGTCCTCTGCAAAATGCTTGGCGCACACATGGCCAGTAGGCATTAAAGTCCAGTCTGCCCAAGGAATCGCTGGGCGCCACTTCTCCGAACGAACATTGTCGGAAGTAGCTTTGAGTAATGGCATACGCTGCGCACAGGTCCGGTAGCCCTAACTGCAGTTGGGCACGAAGCACTTTCTTCACATTGCGCAGCACTGGCAAGATGTGGGCTACTCTGCCAACGATAGCAAATCATACGCTCTTGTTGCAAAATAAAAGAACGCGTTTAAAACAGCACAGAAATGCAGCCGCACACTCATAAATGTGGCAGAAACACATGCGCAGAGCCGCGCCACGCCGGGCCGAGCCGCCGAGCGTGGGCCCGCCTTTCGCAGCGCCCTCTAGGTTAGCGACCGGTTGCCATCGCAACACGCGCTCCCTCCCCCGAACATATTGTTGTCGCGAGCAGGCGGCGTGCTCGCACGCGGCACGAGGAGTGTGTTAACTCCTCAGTATATTATTCTTACCCCCTGATTGTGCCTCGCGGCACAGTCGCGAGGCGACCGTACAACATGATAACAGGCTACCAGTACTCTTATCTTCAGTGTGTCCGACAGCGGCATGGCGAGCAGTTGGTTGATGTTTGTCTACTCTGTTTTGTAGATAACCGCATTCATCGACACCTTCGAACAGCAGTTTTCCGTCCCACTCGTCAATTATCTTCGTCTGCGCACATTTCCCTGCGCAAAAGCTGCTGCCTTCCTTTGTGAAGGTGCAACGTGCATCTTGACGCAATGGAATCCACCTTCGCGCGACCACTTTACCACTGTCACCTGGCTGAACAATGCATAGATTGTGTCTGGCGGCACAGTCACGTGGCTACCGGACAGTATAAAACCGGCTACCAGCACTTTTCTCTTCAGTTGGTACGACAGCGCCATGGCGAGCAGTTTGTTGAAGTTTGTCTACTCTGTTTTGCAGATTCCCGCATTCATCGACACCTTCGACGAACAGTTTTCCGCCCCAGTCGTCAATTAACTTCATCTGCGCACATTTTTCTCCGCACAAGCTGCTGTCATCCTTTGTGACGGTGCAACATGCATCTCGACGCAATGGAATTCATCTTCACGCGACCACTTTACCACTGTCACCTGGCTGAACAATGCATAGATTGTGTCTGGCGGCACAGTCACGTGCGTACCGGACAGTATAAAACCGGCTACCAGCACTCTTCCCTTCAGCGGGTCCGACAGCGGCATGGCGAGCAGTTGGTTGAAGTTTGTCTACTCTGTTTCGCAGTTTGCCGCATTCATCGACACTTTCGACCAACAGTTTTCCGCCCCACTCCTCAATTATGTTCCTCTGCGCAAATTTTTCTGCGCACAAGCTGCTGTCATCCTTTGTGACGGTGGAACGTGCATCTCGACGCAATGGAAATCATCTTCACGCGACCACTTTACGACTGTCGCCTAGCTGAACAATGCATAGATTGTGCCTCGCGGCACACTCGCGAGGCTACCGAACAGCATAAAACCGGCTACCAGTACTCTTCTCTTCAGTGGGTCCGACACCGGCATGGCGAGCAGTTGGTTGCAGTTTGTCTACTCTGTTTTGCAGATTGCCACATTCATCGACGCCTTCGAACAACAGTTTCCCGCCCCAATTGTCAATTATTTTCATCTGCACACCTTTCCCTGCGCACAAGCTGCTGTCTGCCTTTTTGACGGTGCTACGTGCATCTCGACGCAATGGAATTCATCTTCACGCGAGCACTTTACCACTGTCACCTGGCTGACCAATGCATAGATTGTGTCTGGCGGCACAGTCACGTGGGTACCGCACAGTATAAAACCGGCCACCAGCAGTCTTCCCTTCAGTGGGTCGACAGCGGCATGGCGAGCAGTTGGTTGCAGTTTGTCTACTCTGTTTTGCAGATTGCCGCATTCATCGACACCTTCGACCAACAGTTTTCCGCACCAGTTCTCAATTATGTTCATCTGCGCAAATTTTTCTCGCCCAAGCTGCTGTCATCCTTTGTGACGGTGGAACGTGCATCTCGACGCAATGGAATTCATCTTCACACGACCACTTTACGACTGTCACCTAGCTGAACAATGCATAGATTGTGCCTCGCGGCACCGTCGGGAGGCTACCGTACCGCATAAAACCCGCTACCAGTACTGTTCTCTTCAGTGGGTCCGACAGCGGCATGGCGAGCAGTTGGTTGATGTTTGTCTACTCTGTTTTGCATATTGCCACGGTCATCGACAGCTTCGAACAACAGTTTTCCGCCCCAATCGTCAATTATCTTTTTCTTGCGGACATTACTCTGTGCACAAGCTGCTATCTTTCTTTGCGACGGCGCAACGTGCATCTCGACGCAATGGAATTCATCTTCACGCGACCACTTTACCACTGTCTACTGGCTGAACAATGCATTGATTGTGCCTGGGGGCACAGTCACGTGGCTAACGCAAAGTATAAAACCGGCTATCAGCACTCTTCTCTTCGGTGGGTCCGACAGCGGCATGGCGAGCAGTTGGTTGAAGTTTGTCTACTCTGTTTTGCAGATTCCCCCATTCATCGACACCTTCGAACCACAGTTTTCCGTCCCACTCGTCAAATATCTTCGTCTGCGCACATTTCCCTGCGCACAAGCTGATGTCCTCTTTTCTGACGGTGCAACGTGCATCTCGACGCAATGGAATGCATCTTAGCGCGACTACTTTACGACAGTCACCTGGCTGAACAATGCATATATTGTGTGTGGCGGCACAGTCACGTGGCTACCGGACAGTATAAAACCACCTACCAGCACTTTTCTCTTCAGTGGGTCCGACAGCGGGATGACGAGCAGTTTGAAGTTTGTCTATTCTGTTTTGCAGATTATCGCATTCATCGACACCTTCGAACCACAGTTTTCCGTCCCACTCGTCAATTATCTTCGTCTGCGCACATTTCCCTGCGCACAAGCTGAGGTCTTCTTTTCTGACGGTGCAACGTGCATCTCGACGCAATGGAATTTATCTTAACGCGACCACTTTACGACTGTCACCTGGCTGAAATTTGCATAGATTGTGCCTGGCGGCACGGTCACGTGGCTACCGCACAGTATAAAACCGGCTACCAGCACTCTTCTCTTCAGTGGGTCCGACAGCGGCATGGCGAGCAGTTGGTTGATGTTTGTCTACTCTGTTTTGCAGATTGCCGCATTCATCGACCCCTTCGAACCACAGTTTTCCGTCCCACTCGTCAAATATCTTCGTCTGCGCACATTTCCCTGCGCACAAGCTGATGTCTTCTTTTCTGACGGTGCAACGTGCATCTCGACGCAATGGAATGCATCTTAGCGCGACCACTTTACGACAGTCACCTGGCTGAACAATGCATATATTGTGTGTGGCGGCACAGTCACGTGGCTACCGGACAGTATAAAACCACCTACCAGCACTTTTCTCTTCAGTGGGTCCGACAGCGGGATGACGAGCAGTTTGAAGTTTGTCTATTCTGTTTTGCAGATTATCGCATTCATCGACACCTTCGAACCACAGTTTTCCGTCCCACTCGTCAATTATCTTCGTCTGCGCACATTTTCCTGCGCACAAGCTGATGTCTTCTTTTCTGACGGTGGAACGTGCATCTCGACGCAATGGAATTCATCTTCACGCGACCACTTTACGACTGTCACCTGGCTGAACAATGCATATATTGTGTCTAGCGGCACAGTCACGTGGCTACCGGACAGTACCAAACCGGCTACCAGAACTGTTCTCTTCAGTGGGTCCGACAGCGGCATGGCGAGCAGTTCCTTAAAGTTGTCTACTCTGTTTTGCAGATTCCCGCATTCATCGACACCTTCGACGAACAGTTTTCCGCCCCAGTCGTCAATTGTCTTCATCTGCGCACATTTTTCTGCGCACAAGCTGCTGTCATCCTTTGTGACGGTGCAACATGCATCTCGACGCAATGGAATTCATCTTCACGCGACCACTTTACCACTGTCACCTGGCTGAACAATGCATAGACAGACACGTGGATGCCGGACAGTATAAAACCGGCTACCAGCACTCTTCCCTTCAATGGGTCCGACAGCGGCATGGCGAGCAGTTGGTTGAAGTTTGTCTACTCTGTTTTGCAGATTGCCGCATTCATCCACACCTTCGACCAACAGTTTTCCACAATAGTCCTCAATTATGTTCATCTGCGTAAATTTTTCTGCGCAGAGCTGCTGTCATCCTTTGTGACGGTGGAACGTGCATCTCGACGCAATGGAATTAATCTTCACGCGACCACTTTACGACTTTCACCTAGCTGAACAATGCATAGATTGTGCCTCGCGGCACAGTCGCGAGGCTACCGTACCGCATAAAACCGGCTACCAGCACTCTTCCCTTCAGTGGGTCCGACAGCGGCATGGCGAGCAGTTGGTTGAAGTTTGTCTACTCTGTTTTGCAGATTGCCGCATTCATCGACACCTTCGAACCACAGTTTTCCGTCCCACTCGTCAATTATCTTCGTCTGCGCACATTTCCCTGCACACAAGCTGATGTCTTCCTTTGTGACGGTGCAACCCGCATCTCGACGCAATGGAATTCATCTTCACGCGACCACTTTACTACTGTTACCTGGCTGAACAATGCATACATTGTGCCTGGCGGCACAGTCGCGAGGCTACCGTACAGCATAAAACCGGCTATCAGTACTGTACCACGGCCGCTAGATGCAAAGCGAGGTGCGGCCCGCCACGTCGCACAGAAACGGCGTCTTGGGCTTAGTTCTCCGTGCGCCCGCCGCGGCGCCACTGCTCGGGGACAACTGCTCGCAGGGAAACGCCGCGACAGCTGCGTGCGCTTTCTTGTTGCTCATTAAAGACTGCATTTTTAAGTAGTCATTGAAAACGCCGATTATGTCACAATCACCGCAGCAGGTAGGAAGTGTATGCCTGAACGCTGTCCATAACGGCCGCCTATACGATGCACGACCGGGCGAGCGGCTGTACCTCAGGATGTTGCATTAATGCGCCTGAAGCTTTCGATCTACTTTTAAGGCGTAAGCCTTTTATGGCTCATGACTCGCCAGCGTGTCCGTCCGTCCATGCGTCCGCGGCAGCTGTCATTAATTGTTACTCGAAAAGTCAGTAATGATAGTTAGTGGTGTAGTAGTAGATGTACGAACAGTAATGATGATTAGTTAATGATACCCACTAAACGCGCACACTGCGCATGCGCAGTGCCCCATGCGCAATCCTCAGGTGGTTTAAAGGGACCCTGAAATGGTTTCTTCAATCATATTTTATTGCAACAACTCTGTAGAGGTGGTCTCTGCGAGTATTCTAGTCTGATTCAGGAAGCTGCGCGTGGAACCAATAATTTACAAACAATTTTTCAAACTTGCCGCTCACAGCCGATTAGGGCGACACCTCACCGCGCGTTTTTACCCGCCCCTACCACATGACGTAAACTGGGCAGCCTTGGCCATGGACTGGGCGACCCTTCTCATTGGCTCTGCCAATTGACGTCACGCGCAATTTTTGCAATATTTCATTTGAAACTGAGCACTGATGCTCCTTGAAATACTATTTTATTGATTGCTTATTACTTTTTAAAACACACGTATACAAAGGTAAGAATCCAGCGCATTTCTTGAAATGACAGCGGTACTTCCGGTAAAGAAGGAAATCCGTCTGCTCACAAAAGCATGTGTTCTCGTCGAATCTTGGCGCCCACCTTTGCGATTTTCCTAGCTGCGCCGACGAGTCGCTGCTATAGTGTACTAGAATTATATATATCGCTGCTGTAGTCGCCCTGTGGGTCTCGGTATGGCGTGTACTGAAAGGCTCGGAGCCCATCTCAGCGGTGGCTGCACGCAGACGCGCTTCGAGCTCCGTATCCATGCCATTCGACCAGCAATCAGGAGACACATGTGCGAAAACTTGGACGGCGTGCCGCACCGATCGTCGTCAGAAAGACTGCCAGCTATACTCGAGCAGCGACAAAGCATGCCTGCTTATGTTGGGAGCTTTCGGCAACGGCACCGCTTGCGGGCTCTCCGAGCGACGAGCTCTGCTGCTGCCTGGCTGCCGTGGTCGTCGCTAGGCCTATGTCTCGTTTCGCGCCGAAGCCGCAGCGGCCGGCGCTTCGGATGTCGCCTGAGCTATAATAAAAGGCCTACTCTACACATCGCTTTACAGTCAACAGCATCATCTCACAGTAAAGTAATAGTATGGTCACTTTCCGCGACGCCTTCAGCCGCGAAGCGAGCGGGCGCCAGGCGAGCCGGACCCCAACGTCAGGCCAGCGGCAGCTGCAAGGCGTTGTGGCCAGAAATTTGCTCGTATCACAGTTGTTACCTTTACCAGCAGCTCAGTATTGGTCAGCGATCCTCAAAAATGACACATTTTTCATATTTCTTGGCCTAGGGTTTATTATTTACGTCAAGAACACTCTCTAGCTCATTTTTTATGACGCCGGCAGACCTGATCCCGGCCGGTCGGCCGGCCGGCACGCTCGGCGTACTTGACGTTCGCACAAGGAAATACAAAACAGCCATTCTACCAGAGATGATGCTTCCTAGATTCGAGCAACCACAACATGTCTGTTCAAAAGTGGATCTTTCGGCAACGACACCGACTGCGGCAACGCCGGGCGACGAACTGCGCGCTGGTCCCAGGCTGCCCTAGTCGTCGCTAGGCCTAATGGTTTCGCATCGAAGTCGTGGCTGACGGCGCTTCGGAAGTCGCTTGCGCTATATCAAAATGCCTACTCTTCACATCGCTTTACTGCGAACTCGTCCCATAATAGAATATATATTCGATTTCCACGACGCCTTCAGCAACGGAGCTAGCAGGAGGCAGGCGAAGCACCGCAGCAGCACCAAAGCGGCTATGGGATGCAATTTGCTAGTATATCGCATTCATCACTTTTACGATCAGCTCGGTATTGGCCAACGACCGTCAGAAGTGATGTATTTTTGACATGCATCTATCCCAGGGCTTGCTATAAACGTGAACAAACAATACTAGCGCGTTGTTCACTCGCCGGCGGCCGGCATCAAGGCTGGCAGGCCGGCCCGGCGTGGCTCGGCCCAGAGCGCCCTGAGGAGCGCGCTGTACGTCATCACGACGCTGCCGCTCTCCGCGCGCGGTTTGGCTCCCGTTTCCCGTCGTTGCGTCTGCCGCGCGCGACTCGTTGACATCTAGCAAGTTGCACGCAGGCGACGAGTTGCGATCGGACGTTGCTACACCGCAGTGAATCGCACTCACTTTCGCACATGTGTCTACGACCACCGGAAGTAAACAAGCAGAGCGCCATTGCTTGACGTATGCATGGGCGGAGCATCGGCCCGTCTTTTCTTCTTTTTTTTCGGAGCGAGCCCCGCGTGTATGAGTTGAGAGTGGTATGTGGGGGAGAGGAGGAACATCATTTTTAATCGGCGATATCTTCGGTGTTGATGGAGTTCGCTTAACAATTTTTGCGGTGCGGCGACAAGTGATGAAATACCGATCTCTCGTGGCCTTTTGCTAACCTTGGCAAAGAGCTTTTCAGGGTCCCTTTAACAACGGCGCATGTACACTGACGTCAAAAGTTTGCACAATGGTCGTACCACCCAGAGCTCTCTCAGGTGCTCTCTGAACGTTGATCGAGGAAGGATGCAGCCCGCGCGCGCTCCAATGTCGCCCGCTACGAAACGCGCTCGCGATGCCGTACGGAAGCGTTCAAGAGTCGCCAAACGATCTTCAACAGTCGCCAAGCAGAGGGCACCGACAGAGGCGGTTAAAGGCTTTCGCCTCTTCGCACTTTAGATCGTCAAAGTGCTCCCTGATTTTTATTCACTTCTCGCTACCCCATGTAGACGGTGAATGAGACGGACACGCACAGCTGGTCACACGCAGTAAATTTCCGCTTCCTGTCACGTCGAATTTTGGCTCTTATATACACAAGTTATTGCAATTTATAAAAAAGAAAAAAACGATAATTATAGCTGAAGTTGTGGAACTTCATAAGCCCACCTGCAGCCGAGAAAACCACAATGTACTTGACACTTTTATTTCATTGTCATACAAGAAAGGAAGGAACCATTCACAGACGAAGAACCTTCCTTGACCTTACTTTTTGTAGTCATTCTCTGTAAAATGCAAGGAACATGCCAGAGACCTGTCGCTTGGCGCCCACTTGTTCCTTTCCCTGACAGTCCTTGGCGAGCGAGAGAGAGAGAGAGTGGGCTTGGCGGCACTGGAACAACTATGACCAACCCTCTTCTATTCTTCACTCAGGTGCTGCTGCTTTGGTCTGCTCCGGCGCAGGCCAGCGACGAACTTACGGTGAAGCGAAGCCAACCAGCCTACTGCAAGCTCGACAATTTTTACCAACGTGCGCTTTCTCCCGCCGATTTGCCGGTGGTCGATGGATTCACTTGGACAGCGCAAGTGACAGGGACATCAACGGAAGGGGCGTCTTTTTCGGGACTGGATTATCATCGCATCGCCAGTGGGCTTGGCGGCACTGGAACAACTATGACCAACCCTCTTCTATTCTTCACTCAGGTTGGTGAAAAGCGTTTTGTAGATGCTGTCAGAGACGACTGTCGTGGTCTACTAGTGCTGCCGAGCCCACAGGCAATTTGTGTTTTGATTGTTGATTGTTGGAATACAGTGGCACTGTTGTTAATGTGTAGCGGGGATATAGAAACGAATCCTGGCCCAACGCAGAAAGAATTGTTCGAGCAGTTACTCGAGGGTCAGTCTGCCTTGCGAAGCGACATGAACCACTTAAAAGAAGAAGTAAACAATATGGAAAAATTGTTCAGTGGCTTCCAATTGACGCTTACTCGGTTGGAGAAACGACTTGGTGACACTACACAGTTTTCGGACACCACTGAACGATTTCAAACCAGCCTGCAGTCTATTGAAAAAGTCATGACTTTTCAAACTAGAAAACTGACAGACCTAGAGGACCGTAGTCGGCGCTCGAATCTAGTGATTTACGGGGTTGCTGAAAGCCCTGATGAGACGGAGCAGTCATTAAGAGAAAAGATAGATAAAGAAATCTTCACTAATAAACTTAATGTGGAGGTCAAGTCTATTGGGCGCATTCAAAGGCTCGGAAAGCAAACTGGGAAGAGACCAGTCATCATATATCTCCAAAATTTTGCTGAAAAGAAAGCAATACAAGAAAACGTGAAGAAACTAAAGGGGTCCGGCTTCTTCATACAAAATGATTATTCCCGTTCAACCCTAAAGAAACGCAAGCTATTGTGGGAAAGTGCAAAGGCAGAAAGGGATGCTAAAATGAAGGTTTTTCTCGTGCATGATAGGCTGAGGATCGAAAAAGATGTTTTCGTTTGGGATGAAACGCAAAACAGACGCATTAAAGTTATGGCTGGTCACTCTGCAGAAACTGAGGGAATGGAATCATCCACTGTGGAATCATCCACTGTGGACTCACCCGCGGTGGAATCAACCGCTGTGGAATCACCCACTGTGGAATCTCAGGCGTGACGTCACTCTCACACTCAAAAGAAGCACGTGCGTTTGCTAAACATAAATGCTCGAAGTGTCATTAATAAAACAGACAGCCTTGAAATAGCTTTACTCCAATACGATCCTCACATCGCTGTAATAACAGAAACTTGGCTTCGCAGTGAAATATTAGACGACGAAGTTTTTCCTCCCACATATCAGGTATTCCGAAACGACAGGTCATCTAGGGGAGGTGGTGTGGCCGTGCTAGTCAAAAATCAAATAGATGCTTTTATTCTGGACGTTGTCGCTGACCTTGAATGCTTGTGCCTAAAGCTGACATGCTGGGGTTATAGCTTAGTTCTGTACGCAATCTACAGGCCTCCTGATTCCCCACCGAGCTACTTAAGCAAACTGCAGATGCATATGTCACAATTCCAAAAGAGCCGAACTCTACTAATTGGGGATTTCAATTTACCTGGCGTCAACTGGGAGCTGTTTCAAACATGTTCGCACCATAACCAAAGCATCGATGTCATGTTTGATATAATGCTAGCGCATGATTTGATTCAGGTGGTAGATAAGCCAACACGCGTACATGGTTCGAGCAGTTCTGTTCTAGATTTGGTATTCATAAAACGTGATATCGCTGAATATTCTGTACAAGTTGAGCAGGGGCTCTCTGATCATTATTTAGTAGATGTTAGCTTTCCTCTTTTATCGCCTAAGAAACATCAAAATTCTTCGATTAGGACTTTCAAAGATTACTCCCGTGCCAATGACGCGTGCATAGTAGATTATATGGAAAGCTGTCTGACTGAATTCGGTGACACTGACGCCTGCATCCTGTGGGACCGTTTTAAGCGCATGTGCCACTACTGCATTGATAACTTTGTGCCGAGCAAACGTAAGAAAGTTAACAAACAGACTCCATGGATGACGCGTGACATCATACACCAGAAGCGCAAAATCAAACGATTAAAAAAGCAGCGAGTGCAACCTGGCATAATCAAGAAACTACAGGAGAATCTTTCACAGTCAGTCCGCGATTCCAAAAGTTACTATTTCAGTACGTCTCTACCAAACTTTATAAAGAACGCACCAGAAAAGTTCTGGAATTACATAACCGGAAAAAAGGCTGTTGTGTCACAGATATCAGTCAACAGTTCCATAATCACAGACCAGAGAGCCATTGCGCAGCATTTTAATACATATTTTCAAAGCGTGTTTTCGAATTCCAGTTCATGTACCCCAATAGTCGCACAATTTCATGACACCGAAGTGAATTTTGTTTCTTATGCTGGGATATTTTCTATGCTACTGAACTTGAAAACCAAAAAAGCATGTTGCCCTGATAACATTCCTAACATTTTTCTGCGAAGATATGCCGAATCGGTTGCAAAGTTTTTGTATGTACTATTTCAAGCATCCTTTCGAACTGGGAAATTGCCTGTTGACTGGAAGACCGCCCGAATCATCCCTGTACCTAAGAAAGGAAATCGTTTAATGCTGTCAAACTACCGCCCAATCGCCCTTATTTCATCTTGTTGTAAATTAATTGAACACGTCATTGCTGATCGCATAAATGAATTCCTAAATCGGCACTCCATTTTATCCAAATTTCAGCATGGTTTTCGTAAAGGATATTCAACAGTAACCCAATTAGTAACAATTGTTCACTCCATTGCATTAAGCTTAGACAATAATGGCCAAGTTGACCTAATATTTTTAGATTTTAGCAAGGCTTTTGACAAAGTCCCGCATGATAAATTAATTCTAAAGCTTAAATCTATTGGCCTTCCTGAGATATTAGTTACCTGGATTTCAAACTATTTAACTAACCGTAAGCAGTATGTCTCGATTGATGGAGAGGAATCGGGCGCTCTTTCAGTCACTTCTGGAGTGCCTCAGGGGAGCGTACTTGGGCCTTTATTGTTCTTACTATATATTAATGACATCGTCGACACAACTGTTCCGGGCGTTGAGATTCGATTGTTTGCGGATGACTGCTTGCTGTACAGAGATATTACATGTTCAAATAACCAGATTGACCTAACACTTCTCTAACTAACATCCTTACCTGGTGCCAGAAATGGGACATGGCTTCAAAGAAAAAACAAACTTCCTTCGGGTGACACGTAAAAAAAAATATTTTTGAGCACAGGTACCATCTCGGACAAACACCACTAAAGGAAGTTTCCAGTTTTAAATACCTGGGTGTAACATTAACTAACAATCTGTCCTGGAATTCACATGTGGAAAATATCTGTTCGTCCGCCTTTCGCAAACTCTATTTTTTAAGAAATAAACTTTCCAAAGCTCCCCCTCAGGTTAAACTTCTCGCGTTTAACTCACTAATCAGGCCTAAGCTCGAATATGCATGCGTGGTGTGGGATCCTTATACTAATACTAATATTAAGAAAATTGAAAGAATCCAAAGAAAAGCCATAAGATTTATTTATTCTAAATTTTCACCTTTTGATTCTCCGTCTGAGCTAATGAAATCTAACCGTATCCAACCTCTTGAGATAAGAAGAAAAAATATTTGACGAGAATTTCTTTCCTTGCTCATAAATAACAAACTGGCTCTTGATCCTGCACCCTATTTATCGTTTTTAGCTACACGCATCACACGTCACCATCATCCCGGTTCACTTACCCCGTACTTTGCTAGAACTGACACTTTTAAATTTTCCTTTTTCCCGCGTACCATCAGTGAGTGGAATTCTCTGACATGATAAAATGTAAGCGCATAGTCATCCTGCATGCCTTTTTTATTTTTATTTTTAGTTTTTCTTTCTATTTTACTTGTTATTTCTTTTTATTTTACTTGTTACTCGTGTATCTGTGTTATCTTGTTCTGCTTGGATCTGTAAGACGATCTGCAGTATGAAATAAATAAATAAAAAATAAAAATAAAAAAATACAGATAATTTAGCCGGCGTTTCAATATCGCTGGCATGCTACTCTGCGTAGGGAGGGGAATTTGGGAGATAAAGACAGAAGGAGAGCAGCGTGGAAGAGGTAAAAAAAAACGAAGGTGAAATGCGGCCATGAAATGGGTACTAAGGATGCAATGGCGAGTATTGATGTAACCTATATGGAATGATGGAGTGCATAGTCCGACAAATGGGCTGACGAAGTTCACAGCCTGAAGAATGCATGAAGGTAACGTGCAAGTGAATTTAGAGCTTATCGAGATGTCCAATGTCTTTTAAATATGTACAATACTTAGATAACCTTGTCCAGATTGACGCTATCTTTCTCGACTTTTCAAAAGCATTTGATCGTGTTTCCCATAATCTTCTTCTTTTTAAGTTGTCATCGCTCGGCATTCCACAAACTTTGCTCTCCTGGCTAGAGCACTTCCTTAAAGGACGTAAGCAGTTCACCTGTGTTAACAACTGTCGCTCAGCTTTTACCGACGTAACATCCGGCGTACCTCAAGGTGCAGGCTTAGCACCTCTTTTATTCCTCATCTACATAAATGACCTACCGATCAACATAAAATCTACGCTACGTTTATTCGCAGATGACTGCGTAATTTACAGCCCCATCCACGGCGCTAGTGCCATTGCCGCTCTTCAACAGGATCTAACCACTATCTCAGCGTGGTGTGACAAATGGCACATGCCTCTTAATCTAAATAAATGCCAATCCATATCATTCTCCCGCAAAAACACAGTTATTGATAGCACTTACAACATAAAATCGGTCGCCGTCACCAGAACATCATCTTATAAATACCTAGGAGTACACATCACATCATCGCTGTCATGGACAACACACATTCAGACCATCTGTTCCAAAGCATCACGCACACTTGGTTTTCTCCGGCGCAATCTAAAATCTGCATCACCTGAAGTAAAAAAGTTGGCATATATAACATTCGTACGTCCTAAATTGGAGTACGCGTCATCTGTCTGGCATCCATCACAATCGTATCTCATCTCAGACCTTGAAGCCATTCAAAATCGCGCCGCCCGTTTCATTACATCGCAGTACTCAAGAAATACCAGCGTAACAATACTAAAACGATCCCTCGGCCTTCAAACACTAGCAACTCGCCGTGTTATTTCCCGTCTATGGCTCTTTCACTCTTTCTTTTATCGCTCACCAAGACATTTGTTGCTGCAGCCACCCCCACGTACGTCATCCCGCCTAAACCACAGTAACCCAATCGCACGCATTAAAACCCGCACCTCCGCAATGAGCAGTTCATTTTTTCGCGACGCCATAGTGCTCTGGAATGGCCTTCCCGACAACATAATAACATGCTCCGATCGCCGCCTTTTCCGCGAGAAACTGGCTAATCACTTCTCATAAACATATCCATACTGCGACACCGAAGTGCCAACTGTTCCTTGTTTTCTTTTTGTATGTTTATTTCTTGCTTTTAGTTTGTATATTATTGTACTCTTTTTGTACCCCGTGTATTTTTCCCCCTTTCTTTTTTTTTGTGTTCTCTGCCACTACCCTCCAACCTGTATGTACGCCCCCCCTTATGTAATGCCTTCGGGCCTTTAAGGGAGAAATAAATGAAAATAAATGAAATGAAAATGAAATAGAAAGTTCATTGCAAGTCTCTGTTGCCTGAAGCAGGCTAAGGGACCTAAAACTTTGTCCATTGTTAGGGGCACTGGGCAGAGCTTCTGCATGCAATGTTTATAGTACGCACGCTCGTTAGCATACGCAGGGCACTCAAGCAGGATAAGTTCCACAGTTTCTATCCAGGCACATATTTTCAGCCACGCTTCTCGACGCTGTAGTTCAGAGGGAAACTCATCTCAAAGTTGGCTGTTTTCTGGAGTTTGTGACGGACAGTGGCACACAATAGATGCGCGGCTCGTGCCCCATACACGTCCCTGACCTCCACACACGCATGCACGAAAAGCCCAAAGAGTGCACGGCAGACACGAGGAAAACATTCATTCACGCGCACACGAAAAGTCCAAATCCAGCTCCGCAGACGCGAGGCAAACGTGCTCACTCACGCGCACAGCAGAAAATCCAAAGAAAGCACTGCAGACATGAGGAACGTGAGTAGTTGGTTTTTATTTTGCATTGAATATGGAAGGCAAACGCGGTTTTACACGACGCAAACACGGTTTTACACGACGCAAACGCGCTCGAACACGACGAAGCAAGGAGCGCTTCGGGAGTCCACTCCCGGGACCTGTCCCCGAACAGTGGCGCCCCCACCGAAAACAGCGGCCGCGACTGTAAACTCCGCCAGGACATGCTCACCCATTGTCGGCGGCGCGACGTGGCTGGCCGCACCTCGCTTTGCGCTTTGCATCAAGCGGCCGTGACTGTACTCTTCAGTGGGTCCGACAGCGGCATGGCGAGCAGTTGGTTGATGTTTGTCTACTCTGTTTTTCAGATTGCCACATTCATCGACACCTTCGAACAACAGTTTTCCGCCCCAATCGTCAATTATCTTCGTCGGCGCACATTTCCCTGCGCACAAGCTGCTGCCTTCCTTTGTGACGGTGCAACGTGCATCTCGACGCAATCGAATTCATCTTCGCGCTACCACTTTACGACTGTCACCTGGCTGAACAAGGCTTATATTGTGTTTGGCGGCACAGTCACGTGGCTACCGGACAGTATAAAACCGGCTACCAGCACTTTTCTCTCCAGTGGGTCCAACAGCGGCATGGCGAGCAGTTGGTTGAAGTTTGTCTACTCTGTTTTGCAGATTCCCGCATTCATCGACACCTTCGACGAACAGTTTTCCTCCCCAGTCGTCAATTATCTTCATCTGCGCACATTTTTCTGCGCACAAGCTGCGATCTTCCTTTGTGACGGTGCAACGTGCATCTCGACGCAATCGAATTCATCTTCACGTCACCAATTTACCACTGTCACCTGGCTGAACAATGCATAGATTGCGTCTGACGGCACAGTCACGTGCGTACCGGACAGTATAAAACCGGCTACCAGCACTCTTCCGTTCAGTGGGTCCGACAGCGCCATGGCGAGCAGTTGGTTGAAATTTTTCTACGTTGTTTTGCAGATTGCCGCATTCATCGACACCTTCGAGCAACAGTTTTCGTCCCAGTCGTCAATTTTCATCTGCGCTTATTTCCCTGCGCGCAAGCTCCGGTGTTCCTTTGTGACGGTGCAACGTGCATCTCGACGCAATGGAATTCATCTTAAGGCGACCACTTTACGACTGTCACCTGGGTGAACAATGCATTGATTGTGCCTGGTGGCACAGTCAAGTGGCCACCGGACAGTATATAAGGGGCTGAAAGCACTCTGCTCTTCCGTGGGTCCGACAGCAACATGGCGAGCAGTTGGTTGCAGTTTGTCTACTCTGTTTTGCAGATTGCCACATTCACCGACACCTTCGAACAACAGTTTTCCGCCCCAGTCGTCAATTATCTTCATCTGCGCACATTTTTCTGCGCACAAGCTGCTGTCATCCTTTGTGACGGTGCAATGTGCATCTCGACGCAACAAAATTCATCTTCACGCGACCACTTTACGGCTGTCACCTGGCTGAACAATGCATATATTGTGTCTAGCGGCACAGTCACGTGGCTACCGGACAGTACAAAACCGGCTACCAGAAGTGTTCTCTTCAGTGCGTCCGACAGAGGCATGGCGAGCAGTTCCTTGAAGTTGTCTACTCTGTTTCGGAGATTGCCACATTCAGCGACACCTTCGAACAACAGTTTTCCGCCCCACTCGTCAATTATCTTCGTCTGCGCACATTTTCCTGCGCACAAGCTGCTGCCTTCCTTTGTGAAGGTGCAACCTGCATCTCGACGCAATGGAATTTTTCTTCACGCGACCACTTTACTACTGTTACCTGGCTGAACAATGCATACATTGTGCCTGGCGGCACAGTCGCGAGGCTACCGTACAGCATAAAACCGGCTATCAGTACTGTACTCTTCAGTGGGTCCGACAGCGGCATGGCGAGCAGTTGGTTGATGTTTGTCTACTCTGTTTTTCAGATTGCCACAGTCATCGACACCTTCGAACAACAGTTTTCCGCCCCAATCGTCAATTATCTTCGTCGGCGCACCTTTCCCTGCGCACAAGCTGCTGCCTTCCTTTGTGACGGTGCAACGTGCATCTCGACGCAGAGGAATGCATCTTCGCGCGACCACTTTACGACTGTCACCTGGCTGAACAAGGCATATATTGTGTTTGGCGGCACAGTCACGTGGCTACCGGAGAGTATAAAACCGGCTACCAGCACTTTTCTCTCCAGTGGGTCCAACAGCAACATGGCGAGCAGTTGGTTGCAGTTTGTCTACTCTGTTTTGCAGATTGCCACATTCACCGACAGCTTCGAACAACAGTTTTCCGCCCCAGTCGTCAATTATCTTCATCTGCGCACATTTTTCTGCGCACAAGCTGCTGTCATCCTTTGTGACGGTGCAATGTGCATCTCGACGCAACAAAATTCATCTTCACGCGACCACTTTACGGCTGTCACCTGGCTGAACAATGCATATATTGTGTCTAGCGGCACAGTCACATGGCTACCGGACAGTACAAAACCGGCTACCAGAACTGTTCTCTTCAGTGCGTCCGACAGGGGCATGGCGAGCAGTTCCTTGAAGTTGTCTACTCTGTTTTGGAGATTGCCACATTCACCGACAGCTTCGAACAACAGTTTTCCGCCCCACTCGTCAATTATCTTCGTCTGCGCACATTTCCCTGCGCACAATCTGCTGCCATCCTTTGTGAAGGTGCAACGTGCATCTCGACGCAATGGAATTCATCTTCACGCGACCACTTTATGACTGTTACCTGGCTGAACAATGCATATATTGTGTCTAGCGGCACAGTCACGTGGCTACCGGACAGTACAAAACCGGCTACCAGCACTCTTCTCTTCAGTGGGTCCGACAGCGGCATGGCGAGCAGTTCCTTGAAGTTGTCTACTCTGTTTTGCAGATTGCCGCATTTATCGACACGTTCGAACCACAGTTTTCCGTCCCACACGTCAATTATCTTCGTCTGCGCACATTTTCCTGCGCACAAGTTCATGTCTTCTTTTCTGACGGTGCAACGTGCATCTCGACGCAATGGAATTCATCTTCACGCGGCCACTTTACGACTGTCACCTGGCTGAAAAATGCATATATTGTGTCTAGCGCCACAGTCACGTGGCTACCATGTCGAGCAATTGGTTGAAGTTTGTCTACTCTGTTTTGCAGATTGCCACATTCATCGACACTTTCGACCAAGAGTTTTCCGCCCCAGTCCTCAATTATGTTCATCTGCTCAACTTTTTCTGCGCACAAGCTGCTGTCATCCTTTGTGACGGTGGAACTTTCATCTGAACGCAATGGAATTCATCTTCACGCGACCACTTTACACCTGTCGCCTAGCTGAACAATGCATAGATTGTGTCTGGCGGCACAGTCGCGAGGCTACCGGACAGTATACAACCGGCTACCAGTACTCTTCTCTTCAGTGGGTCCGACAGCGACCTGGCGAGCAGTTGGTTGATGTTTGTTTACTCTGTTTTGCAGTTTCCCGCATTCATCGACAGCTTCGACGAACAGTTTTCCGTCCCAGTCGTCAATTATCTTCATCTGCGCACATTTTTCTGCGCACAAGCTGCTGTCATCCTTTGTGACGGTGCAACATGCATCTCGACGCAATGGAATTCGTCTTCACGCGACCACTTTACCACTGTGAGCTGGCTGAACAATGCATAGATTGTGTCTGGCGGCACAGTCGCGAGGCTACCGGACAGTATACAACCGGCTACCAGTACTCTTCTCTTCAGTGGGTCCGACAGCGACCTGGCGAGCAGTTGGTTGATGTTTGTTTACTCTGTTTTGCAGAATGCCACATTCATCGACATATTCGACCAAGAGTTTTCCGTCACAGTCGTCAATTATCTTCTTCTGCGCACATTTCCCTGCGCACAAGCTGCGATCTTCCTTTGTGACGGTTCAACGTGCATCTCGACGCAATGGAATTCATCTTGACGTCACCACTTTACTACTGTCACCTGGGTGAACAACGCATAGATTGTGTCTGGCGGCACAGTCGCGTGGGTACCGGACAGTATAAAACCGGCTACCAGTACTCTTCTCTTCAGTGGGTCCGACAGCGACCTGGCGAGCAGTTGGTTGATGTTTGTTTACTCTGTTTTGCAGAATGCCACATTCATCGACACATTCGACCAAGAGTTTTCCGTCACAGTCGTCAATTATCTTCTTCTGCGCACATTTCCCTGCGCACAAGCTGCTGTCATCCTTTGTGACGGTGGAACTTTCATCTGGACGCAATGGAATTCATCTTCACGCGACCACTTTACCACTGTCGCCTAGCTGAACAATGCATAGATTGTGCCTCGCGGTGTAGTCGCGAGGCTACCGTACAGCATAAAGCCGGCTACCAGTACTCTTCTCTTCAGTCCGTCCGACAGCGCAATGGCGAGCAGTTGGTTGAAGTTTGTCTACTCTGTTTTGCAGATTGCCGCATTCATCGACACCTTCGACGAACAGTTTTCCGCCCCAGTCGTCAATTATCTTCAACTCCACACCTTTCCCTGCGCACAAGCTGCTGTCATCCTTTGTGAAGATGCAACGTGCATCTCGACGCAACGGAATTCATCTTAACGCGACCACTTTACGACTGTCACTTCGCTGAACAATTCATAGATTGTGCCTGGCGGCACAGTCACGTGGCCACCGGACAGTAAAAACCGGGTAACAGCACTCTTCTCTTCAGTGGATCCGACAGCGCCATGGCGAGCAGTTGGTTGAAGTTTGTCTACTCTGTTTTGCAGTTTGCCACATTCATCGACACCTTCGAACAGCAGTTTTCCGCCCCAATCGTCAATTACCTTTCTCTGCGCACATTACTCTGTGCACAAGCTGCTGTCTTCCTTTGCGACGGTGCAACGTGCATCTCGACGCAATGGAATTCATCTTGACGTCACCGCTTTACCACTGTCACCTGGGTGAACAAGGCATAGATTGGGTCTGGCGGCACAGTCGCGTGGGTACCGGGCAGTATAAAACCGGTTCCAGCACTCTTTCCTTCAGTGGGTCCGACAGCGGCATGGCGAGCAGTTGGTTGAAGTTTGTCTACTCTGTTTTGCAGATTCTCGCATTCATCGACACCTTCGACGAGCAGTTTTCCGTCCCAGTCGTCAATTATCTTCATCTGCGCATATTTTTCTGCGCACAAGCTGCTGTCATCCTTTGTGACGGTGCAATATGCATCTCGACGCAATGGAATTCATCTTCACGCGACCATTTTACCACTGTCAGCTGGCTGAACAATGCATAGATTGTGTCTGGCGGCACAGTCGCGAGGCTACCAGACACTATACAACCGGCTACCAGTACTCTTCTCTTCAGTGGTCCGACAGCGACCTGGCGAGCAGTTGGTTGATGTTTGTTTACTCTGTTTTGCAGAATGCCACATTCATCGACACATTCGACCAAGAGTTTTCCGTCACAGTCGTCAATTATCTTCTTCTGCGCACATTTCCCTGCGCACAAGCTGCGATCTTCCTTTGTGACGGTGCAACGTGCATCTCGACGCAATGGAATTCATCTTGACGTCACCACTTTACTACTGTCACCTGGGTGAACAACGCATAGATTGTCTGGCGGCACAGTCGCGTGGGTACCGGACAGTATAAAACCGGCTACCAGCACTCTTTCCTTCAGTGGGTCCGACAAAGGCATGTCGAGCAGTTGGTTGAAGTTTGTCTACTCTGTTTTGCAGATTGCCACATTCATCGACGCTTTCGACCAAGAGTTTTCCGTCACAGGCGTCAATTATCTTCTTGTGCGCACATTCCCTACGCACAAGCTGCGATCTTCCTTTGTGACGGTTCAACGTGCATCTCGACGCAATGGAATTCATCTTGACGTCACCACTTTACCACTGTCGCCTAGCTGAACAATGCATAGATTGTGCCTCGCGGTACAGTCGCGAGGCTACCGTACAGCGTAAAACCGGCTACCAGCACTCTTCTCTTCAATGGATCCGACAGCGCCATGGCGAGCAGTTGGTTGAAGTTTGTCTACTCTGTTTTGCAGATTGCCACATTCATCGACACCTTCGAACAACAGTTTTCCGCCCCAATCGTCAATTATCTTTCTCTGCGCACATTACTCTGTGCACAAGCTGCTGTCTTCCTTTGCGACGGTGCAACGTGCATCTCGACGTAATGGAATTCATCCTCACGAAACCGCTTTACCACTGTCACCTGGCTGAACAATGCATAGATTGTGTCTGGCGGCACAGTCACGTGGGTACCGGACAGTATAAAACCGGCTACCAGCACTCTTTCCTTCAGAGGGTCCGACAGCGGCATGGCGAGCAGTTGGTTGAAGTTTGTCTACTCTGTTTTGCAGATTCTCGCATTCATCGACACCTTCGACGAAGAGTTTTCCGTCCCAGTCGTCAGTTATCTTCATCTGCGCACATTTTTCTGCGCACAAGCTGCTGTCATCCATTGTGACGCTGCAACATGCATCTCGACGCAATGGAATTCATCTTCACGCGACCACTTTACCAGTGTCACCTGGCTGAACAATGCATAGATTGTGTCTGGCGGCACAGTCGCGAGGCTACCAGACACTATACAACCCGCTACCAGTACTCTTCTCTTCAGTGGGTCCGACAGCGACCTGGCGAGCAGTTGGTTGATGTTTGTTTACTCTGTTTTGCAGATTGCCACATTCATCGACACATTCGACCAAGAGTTTTCCGTCACAGTCGTCAATGATCTTCTGCGCACATTTCCCTGCGCACAAGCTGCGATCTTCCTTTGTGACGGTGCAACGTGCATCTCGACGCAATGGAATTCATCTTGACGTCACCACTTTACTACTGTCACCTGGGTGAACAACGCATAGATTGTGTCTGGCGGCACATTCGCGTGGGTACCGGACAGTATAAAACCGGCACCCAGCACTCTTTCCTTCAGTGGGTCCGCCAAAGGCATGTCGAGCAGTTCGTTGAAGTTTGTCTACTGTGTTTTGCAGATTGCCACATTCATCGACACTTTCGACCAAGAGTTTTCCGTCACAGTCATCAATTATCTTCTTCTGCGCACATTTCCCTACGCACAAGCTGCGATCTTCCTTTGTGACGGTTCAACGTGCATCTCGACGCAATGGAATTCATCTTCACGTCACCACTTTACCACTGTCGCCTAGCTGAACAATTCATAGATTGTGCCTGGCGGCACAGTCACGTGGCCACCGGACAGTAAAAACCGGGTAACAGCACTCTTCTCTTCAGTGGATCCGACAGCGCCATGGCGAGCAGTTGGTTGAAGTTTGTCTACTCTGTTTTGCAGATTGCCACATTCATCGACACCTTCGAACAACAGTTTTCCGCCCCAATCGTCAATTATCTTCATCTGCGCACATTTTTCTGCGCACAAGCTGCTGTCATCCTTTGTGACGGTGCAACATGCATCTCGACGCAATGGAATTCGTCTTCACGCGACCACTTTACCACTGTCACCTGGCTGAACAATGCATAGATTGTGTCTGGCGGCACAGTTGCGAGGCTACCGGACAGTATACAACCGGCTACCAGTACTCTTGGAAAATTCCATTTCCTACGCACAACCATCAGCCGTCAAATGCTTGAATATTCACTTCCAACCCTGTTAAATTATCTCCATAAACACGATATTAATATCCAAAGTGTTAGCACCCAATCTCTGAAGAATTTTTTTACACAACAAGAGTGATGGTTATGCTCGCTATAATTGTATAATGATGTTTTTCTTTTCTCAGGTGTATTATGCTGGTCTTGATGTGATGGGGATATCTTATTGTTGTGTAGAATGCGATTTTTTTCTTTTCAGACAAGAAGGTGTTGACTCATTTTCTATGCGTGTATGTTCTCGTAACTATGCTGCTATACATGTAAATGTGCAACTGCTGTATGCCCTGTGAATGGGGGCTCGAACCACGTCAAGTGACATGTTTTCACTTTTGTTCGAGTCCCTTTCCGCCTCGACGGAATAAAGTTCAATTTCAATTTCTCTTCAGTTGGTCTGACAGCGACCTGGCGAGCAGTTGGTTGATGTTTGTTTACTCTGTTTTGCAGAATGCCACATTCATCGACATATTCGACCACGTGTTTTCCGTCACAGTCGTCAATTATCTTCTTCTGCGCACATTTCCCGGCGCACAAGCTGCGATCTTCCTTTGTGACGGTGCAACGTGCATCTCGACGCAATGGAATTCATCTTGACGTCACCACTTTACCACTGTCACCTGGGTGAACAACGCATAGATTGTGTCTGGCGGCACAGTCGCGTGGGTACCGGACAGTATAAAACCGCCTACCAGCACTCTTTCTTTCAGTGGGTCCGACAAAGGCATGTCGAGCAGTTGGTTGAAGTTTGTCTACTCTGTTTTGCAGATTGCCACATTCACCGACACTTTCGACCAAGAGTTTTCCGCCCCAGTCCTCAATTATGTTCATCTGCTCAACTTTTTTAGTCGCACAAGCTGCTGTCATCCTTTGTGACGGTGGAACTTTCATCTGGACGCAATGGAATTCATCTTCACGCGACCACTTTACCACTGTCGCCTAGCTGAACAATCCATAGATTGTGCCTCGCGGTATAGTCGCGAGGCTACCGTACAGCATAAAACCGGCTACCAGTACTCTTCTCTTCAGTCCGTCCGACAGCGCCATGGCGAGCAGTTGGTTGAAGTTTGTCTACTCTGTTTTGCAGATTGCCGCATTCAACGACACCTTCGAACAAGAGTTTTCCGCCCCAGTCGTCAATTATCTTCAACTCCACGCCTTTCCCTCCGCACAAGCTGCTGTCATCCTTTGTGACGATGCAACGTGCATCTCGACGCAACGGAATTCATCTTAACGCGACCACTTTACGACTCTCACTTCGCTGAACAATTCATAGATTGTGCCTGGCGGCACAGTCACGTGGCCACCGGACAGTAAAAACCGGATAACAGCACTCTTCTCTTCAGTGGATCCGACAGCGCCATGGCGAGCAGTTGGTTGAAGTTTGTCTACTCTGTTTTGCAGATTGCCACATTCATCGACACCTTCGAACAACAGTTTTCCGCCCCAATCGTCAATTATCTTTCTCTGCGCACATTACTCTGTGCACAAGCTGCTGTCTTCCTTTGCGACGGTGCAACGTGCATCTCGACGCAATGGAATTCATCTTGACGTCACCACTTTACCACTGTCACCTGGGTGAACAACGCATAGATTGTGTCTGGCGGCACAGTCCCGTGGGTACCGGACAGTATAAAACCGGCTAACAGCACTCTTTCCTTCAGTGGGTCCGACAGCGGCATGGCGAGCAGTTGGTTGAAGTTTGTCCACTCTGTTTTGCAGATTCTCGCATTCATCGACAACTTCGACGAACCGTTTTCCGTCCCAGTCGTCAATTATCTTCAAGGAAGTGTGCTTGGCCCCTTACTTTTCCTAATATTTATCAACGATTTACCGGATTCCATTTCTTCCCATATCAGACTTTTTGCTGATGATTGTGTAATTTATCGCAGAATTTATTCTAACACCGATTGCCAATCCCTTCAATCTGACCTTGATTCAGTAACAGCATGGTGCTCAACCTGGCTTATGCAACTTAATCATTCAAAAACTAAATTGATGTCCTTTACTAACCGAATGTCTCGAATTCAAACAGCATACTCCTTAAATAATACCTAACTCGAGCTAGTCACCACGTATAAGTACTTAGGACTTCACCTTCATTCAGACTTAGCATGGAACCACCATATTAACCTTGTGCTTGCATCTGCTAATCGGTCATTAGGTCTCTTAAAACATAACCTAAAGCATGCTCCTCCTCACCTCCGTGCTCATGCCTATACCACTCTAATTCGTCCTAAAATTGAATATGCCTCGGCTATTTGGGACCCTTACCAATCTTACCTAATAAATAACATTGAATCATTGCAGAACCGCGCCGTTCGTTTTATTTACTCCGATTATTCACGTAACACCAGCGTGACAGCCTTAAAGAAACGCGCAGGTCTCCAGGATTTATGTCTCCGCCGTAAAATTGCACGACTGTCACTTTTTCATAAAGTTTATCATCATCCATCACTTCATAACGACTTTTTTTCTTTGCCTACTTCGATTTTTGACCGCCGCGATCATCCCTTTAAAGTTAGACGTTTCACGTGCAGAACATTTATCTATGCGCATTCATTCTTACCACGCACAATATCTGACTGGAACACTCTGCCTTCACATATCGCAACCACCACTGATCCTGATAAATATTTTAAACTTATATCTTCAATAACTACTGCTTAACTCTTCGCATACATTGTTATTTTATTTGTTCATGGCTTCCTTTTTTGCAGGGTTTGTTACAAAAAAGATTCATTGTATTAGTGTTCTGTTTGTATAATTTTAATAATGCAGTAATCTTCGTTCTTTGCCGCGCTGCCATTCTTTTGATTCTTTTGCTTACTTATATGTCATGCAAAGTGTCTTATTTGTGCTTTTGATTGATTCTTTTGCTTACTTATTTCATCCAGTGTGTCTTATTTGAGCTTTTGTTGTTTGTTTTATATTTGTGGTTTTTCTTTTATTCTGTTCAATTGCCTGTGCCCCCCCTATGTAATACCCTCTCGAGGGCCTTTAGTGGTATTCTGTATAAATAAATAAAATATAAATCTGCGCACATTTTTCTGCGCACAAGCTGCTGTCATCCTTTGTGACGGTGCAACATGCATCTCGACGCAATGGAATTCATCTTCACGCGACCACTTTACCACTGTCACTTGGCTGAACAACGCATAGATTGTGTCTGGCGGCACAGTCGCGAGGCTACCGGACAGTATACAACCGGCTACCAGCACTCTTCTCTTCAGTGGGTCCGACAGCGACCTGGCGAGCAGTTGGTTGATGTTTGTCTACTCTGTTTTGCAGAATGCCACATTCATCGACACATTCGACCAAGAGTTTTCCGTCACAGTCGTCAATTATCTTCTTCTGCGCACATTTCCCTGCGCACAAGCTGCGATCTTACTTTGTGACGGTTCAACGTGCATCTCGACGCAATGGAATTCATCTTGACGTCACCACTTTACCACTGTCGCCTAGCTGAACAATGCATAGATTGTGCCTCGCGGTACAGTCGCGAGGCTACCGTACAGCGTAAAACCGGCTACCAGTACTCTTCTCTTCAGTCGGTCCGACAGCGCCATGGCGAGCAGTTGGTTGAAGTTTGTCTACTCTGTTTTGCAGATTGCCACATTCATCCACACCTTCGAACAACAGTTTTCCGGACCCAATGGTCAATTATCTTTTTCTGCGCACATTGCTCTGTGCACAAGCTGCTGTCTTCCTTTGCGACGGTGCAACGTGCATCTCGACGTAATGGAATTCATCTTCACGAAACCACTTTACCACTGTCACCTGGCTGAACAATGCATAGATTGTGTCTGGCGGCACAGTCACGTGGGTACCGGACAGTATAAAACCGGCTACCAGCACTCTTCTCTTCAGTGGGTCCGACAACGGCATGGCGATCAGTTGGTTGAAGTTTGTATACTTTGTTTTCCAGAATGCCGCATTAATCGACACCTTCCAACAAGAGTTTTCTGCCCCAGTCGTCAATTATCTTCAACTCCACACCTTTCCCTGCGCACAAGCTGCTGTCATCCTTTGTGACGGTGCAACATGCATCTCGACGCAATGGAATTCATCTTCACGCGACCACTTTACTACTGTTCCCTGACTGAACAATGCATAGATTGTGCCTGGCGGTACAGTCGCGAGGCTACCGGACAGTATACAACCGGCTACCAATACTCTTCTCTTCAGTGGGTCCGTCAGCGACCTGGCGAGCAGTTGGTTGATGGTTGTTTACTCTGTTTTGCAGAATGTCACATTCATCAACACATTCGACCAAGAGTTTTCCATCACAGTCGTCAATTTTCTTCTTCTGCGCACATTTCCCTGCGCACAAGCTGCGATCTTCCTTTGTGATGGTGGAACTTTCATCTCGACGCAATGGAATTCATCTTCAGGCGACCACTTTACTACTGTCACCTAGCTGAAAAATGCATAGATTGTGCCTTGCGGCACAGTCGCGAGGCTACCGGACAGTATACAACCGCCTACCAGTGCTTCTCTCTTCAGTGGGTTCGACAGCGACATGGCGAGCAGTTGGTTTATATTTGTCTACTCTGTTTTGCAGACTGCCGCATTCATCGACACCTTCGAACCACAGTTTTCCGTCCCAGTCGTCAATTTTCATCTACGCACATTTCCCTGCACACAACCTGCGGTCTAACTTTGTGATGGTGCAACGTGCATGTCGACGGAATGGAATTCATCTTAAGGGGACCACTTTACGACTGTCCCCTGGCTGAACAATGCATAGATTGTGCCTGGCGGCACAGTCACGTGGCCACCGGACAGCATAAAACCGGCTACCAGCACTCTTCTCTTGAATGGGTCCGACAGCGGCATGGCGATCAGTTGGTTGAAGTTTGTATACTCTGTTTTGCAGAATGCCGCATTCATCGACACCTTCGAGCAACAGTTTTCCGTCCCAGTCGTATATTATCTTCAAATCCACTCCTTTCCCTGCGCACAAGCTGCTGAAATCCTTTGTGACGGTGCGACGTGCATCTCCACGCAATGGAATTCATCTTCACGCGACCACTTTACGACTGTCACCTGACTAAACAATGCATAGATTGTGCCTGGCGGCACAGTCATGTGGCCACTGGACAGTATAAAACCGGCTACCAGCACTCTTCTCTTGAGTGGGTCCGACAGCGGCATGGCGAGCAATTGGTTGCAATTTGTCTACTCTCTTTTGCAGATTGCCACATTCACCGACACCTTAGAATAACAGTTTTATGCCCCAGTCGTCAATTATCTTCATCTGCACACCATTCCCTGCGCACAAGCTGCTGTCTTCCTTTGTGACGGTGCAACGTGCATCTCGACGCAATGGAATTCATCTTCACGCGACCACTTTACGACTGTCACCTGGCTGAAATTTGCATAGATTGTGCCTGGCGGCACAGTCACGTGGCTACCCCACAGTATAAAACCGGCTCCCAGCACTGTTCTCTTCAATGGGCCCGACAGCTGTATGGCGAGCAGTTGGTTGAAGTTTGTCTACTCTGTTTTGCAGATTGCCGCATTCATCGACACCTTCGAGCACCAGTTTTCCGTCCCAGTCCTCAATTATGTTCATCTGCGCAAGTTTTTCAGCGCACAAGCTGCTGTCATCCTTTGTGACCGTGGAACGTGCATCTCGACGCAATGGAATTCATCTTCACGCGACCACTTTACGACTGTCGCCTAGCTGAACAATGTATAGATTGTGTCTCGCGACACAGTCGCAAAGGCTACCATACCGCATAAAACCAGCTACCAGTAGTCTTCTCTTTAGTGGGTCCGACAGCGGGATGGCGAGCAGTTGGTTGAACTTTGTCTACTATGTTTTGCAGATTGCCGCATTCATCGACACCTTCGAACCAAAGTTTTCCATCCTACTCGTCAATAATCTTCGTCAGCGCACATTTCCCTGCGCACAAGCTGCTGTCATCCTTTGTGACGATGCAACGTGCATCTCGACGCAACGGAATTCATCTTAACGCGACCACTTTACGACTGTCACTTCGCTGAACAATTCATAGATTGTGCCTGGCGGCACAGTCACATGGCCACCGGACAGCATAAAACCGGCTACCAGCACTCTTCTCTTCAGTGGGTCCGACAGCTTCATGGCGAGCAGTTGGTTGAAGTTTGTCTACTCTGTTTTGCAGATTGCCGCATTCATCGACACCTTCGACCAACAATTTTCCGCCCTAGTCCTCAATTATCTTCATCTGCGCACACTTTTCTGCGCACAGGCTGCTGTCACCCTTTGTGACGGTGCAACGTGCATCTCGACGCAATGGAATTCATCTTAACGCGACCACTTTACGACTGTCACTTCGCTGAACAATTCATAGATTGTGGCCGCCGCGGTGGCTCAGTGGCTATGGCGCTCGGCTGCTGACCCGAAAGACGCGGGTTCGATCCCGGCCGCGGCGGCTGGAATTTCTTTGGAGGAGAAATTCTAGAGGCCCGTGTACTGTGCGATGTCAGTGCACGTTAAAGAACCCCAGGTGGTCGAAATTTCCGGAGCCCTTCACTACGGCGTCTCTCATAGCCTCAGTCGCTTTGGGACGTTAAACCCCATTAACCAACCAACCAATTCATAGATTGTGCCTGGCGGCACAGTCACGTGGCCACCGGACAGTATAAAACCGGCTACCAGCACTCTTCTCTTCAGTGGATCCAACAGCGGCATGGCGAGGAGATGGTTGAAGTTTGTCTACTCTGTTTTGCAGATTGCCATATTCAACGACACCTTAGAATAACAGTTTTATGCCCCAGTCGTCAATTATCTTCATCTGCGCGCATTTTTCTGCGCACAAGCTCCTGTCATCCTTTGTGACGGGGCAACATGCATCTCGACACAATGGAATTCATCTTAACGCGACCACTTTACGACTGTTACCTGGCTTAACAATGCATAGATTGTGCCTGGCGGCACGGTCACGTTGCTACGGGACAGTATAAAACCGGCTACCAGCACTCTTCTCTTGAGTGGGTCCGACAGCGGCATGGCGATCAGTTGGTTGAAGTTTGTATACTCTGCAGAATGCCGCATTCATCGACACCTTTGAACAACAGTTTTCCCTCCCAGTTTTCAATTATCTTCATCTGCACACCTTTCCCTGCGCACAAGCTGCTGTCATCCTTTGTGACGGTGCAACGTGCATCTCGACGCAACGGAATTCATCTTAACGCGACCAATTTACGACTGTCACTTCGCTGAACAATTCATAGATTGTGCCTGGCGGCACAGTCACGTGGCCACCGGACAGTATAAAACCGGCTAACAGCACTCTTCTCTTCAGTGGATCCGACAGCGGCATGGCGAGCAGATGGCTGAAGTTTGTCTACACTGTTTTGCAGATTGCCACATTCAACGACACCTTAGAATAACAGTTTTCTGCCCCAGTCGTCAATTATCTTCATCTGCGCACATTTTTCTGCGCACAAGCTGCTGTCATCCTTTGTGACGGTGCAATGTGCATCTCGACGCAATAAAATTCATCTTCACGCGACCACTTTACGTCTGTCACCTGGCTGAACAATGCATAGATTATGCCTGGCGGCACAGTCGTGAGGCTACCGGAGAGCATAAAACCGGCTACCAGTTCTCTTCTCTTCAGTGGGTCCGACAGCGACATGGCGAGCAGTTCGTTGAAGTTGGTCTACTCTGTTTTGCAGGTTGCCACATTCATCGACACATTCGACCAACAGTTTTCTCTCCCAGTTTTCAATTATCTTCATCTGCACACCTTTCTCTGCGCACAAGCTGCTGTCATCCTTTGTGACGGTGCAACATGCATCTCGACGCAATGGAATTCTTCTTCACGCGACCACTTTACGACTGTCACCTGACTAAACAATGCATAGATTGTGCCTGGCGGCACAGTCACGTGGCCACCGGACAGTATAAAACCGGCTACCAGCACTCTTCTCTTCAGTGGATCAAACAGCGGCATGGCGAGGAAATGGTTGAAGTTTGTCTACTCTGTTTTGCAGATTGCCACATTCAACGACACCTTAGAATAACAGTTTTCTGCCCCAGTCGTCAATTATCTTCATCTGCGCACAAGCTGCTGTCATCCTTTGTGACGGTGCAACATGCATCTCGACGCAATGGAATTCATCTTCACGCGACCACTTTACGACTGCCACCTGCCTAAACAATACATAGATTGTGCCTGCGGCACAGTCGCGAGGCTACCGGACAGTATACAACCGGCTACCAGTTCTCTTCTCTTCAGTGGGTCCGACAGCGACATGGCGAGCACTTGGTTTATGTTTGTCTACTCTGTTTTGCAGATTGCCGCATTCATCGACACCTTCGAACCGCAGTTTTCCGTCCCAGTCGTAAATTTTCATCTGCGCACATTTCCCTGCGCACAACCTGCGGTCTTCCTTTGTAACGGTGCAACGTCCATCTCGACGCAATGGAATTCATCTTAAGGCGACCACTTTACGACTGTCACCTGTTTGAAGAATGCATAGACTGTGCCTGGTGGCACAGTCACGTGGCCACTGGACAGTAGAAAACATGCTACCAGCACACTTCTCTTCCGTGGATCCGACAGCGGCATGCGAAGCAGTTGGTTGAAGTTTCTCTAGTCTGTTTTGCAGATTGCCACATTCAACGACACCTTAGAATAACAGTTTTCTGCCCCAGTCGTCAGTTATCTTCATCTGCGCACATTTTTCTGCGCACAAGCTCCTGTCATCCTTTGTGACGGGGCAACATGCATCTCGACACAATGGAATTCATCTTAACGCGACCACTTTACGACTGTTACCTGGCTTAACAATGCATAGATTGTGCCTGGCGGCACGGTCACGTTGCTACGGGACAGTATAAAACCGGCTACCAGCACTCTTCTCTTGAGTGGGTCCGACAGCGGCATGGCGATCAGTTGGTTGAAGTTTGTATACTCTGCAGAATGCCGCATTCATCGACACCTTTGAACAACAGTTTTCCCTCCCAGTTTTCAATTATCTTCATCTGCACACCTTTCCCTGCGCACAAGCTGCTGTCATCCTTTGTGACGGTGCAACGTGCATCTCGACGCAATGGAATTCATCTTCACGCGACCACTTTAGGACTGTCACCTGGCTGAACAATCCATAGATTGTGCCTGGCGGCGCAGTCACGTGGCTACCGGACAGTATAAAACCGGCTACCAGCACTCTTCTTTTCAGTGGGTCCGACAGCGGCATGGCGAGCAGTTGGTTGAAGTTTGTATATTCTGTTTTGCAGATTGCCGCATTCATCGACACCTTCGAAGAAGTTTTCCGCCCCAGTCGTCAATTATCTTCATCGCCACACCTTTCCCTGCGCGCAAGCTGCTGTCATCCTTTTTGACGGTGCAACGTGCATCTCGACGCAATGGAATTCATCTTCACGCGACCACTTTAGAACTGTCACCTGGCTGAACAATGCATAGATTGTGCCTGGCGGCACAGTCACGTGGCTACCGGACAGTATAAAACCGGCTACCAGCACTCTTCTTTTCAGTGGGTCCGACAGCGGCATGGCGAGCAGTTGGTTGAAGTTTGTATACTCTGTTTTGCAGATTGCCGCATTCATCGACACCTTCGAACAACATTTTTCCGCCCCAGTCGTCAATTATCTTCATCTCCACACCTTTCCCTGCGCACAAGCTACTGTCATCCTTTTTGATGGTGCAACGTGCATCTCGACACAATGGAATTCATCTTCACGCGACCACTTTAGGACTGTCACCTGGCTGAACAATGCATAGAATGTGCCTCGCGGCACAGTCGCGAGGCTACCGTACAGCATAAAACCGGCTGCCAGTACTCTTCTCTTCAGTGGGTCCGACAGCGGCATGGCGAGCAGTTCGTTGAAGTTTGTATACTCTGTTTTGCAGATTGCCGCCTTCATCGACACCTTCGAACAACAGTTTTCCGCCCACGTCGTCAATTATCTTCATCTCCACACCTTTCCCTGCGCACAAGCTGCTGTCATCCTTTTTGATGGTGCAACGTGCATCTCGACGCAATGGAATTCATCTTCACGCGACCACTTTAGGACTGTCACCTGGCTGAACAATGCATAGAATGTGCCTCGCGGCACAGTCGCGAGGCTACCGTACAGCATAAAACCGGCTGCCAGTACTCTTCTCTTCAGTGGGTCCGACAGCGGCATGGCGAGCAGTTGGTTGAAGTTTGTCTACTCTGTTTTGCAGATTGCCACATTCATCGACACCTTCGAACAACAGTTTTCCGCCCCAGTCGTCAATTATCTTCATCTCCACACCTTTCCGTGCGCACAAGCTGCTGTCATCCTTTTTGATGGTGCAACGTGCATCTCGACACAATGGAATTCATCTTCACGCGACCACTTTAGGACTGTCACCTGGCTGAACAATGCATAGAATGTGCCTCGCGGCGCAGTCGCGAGGCTACCGTACAGCATAAAACCGGCTGCCAGTACTCTTCTCTACAGTGGGTCCGACAGCGGCATGGCGAGCAGTTGGTTGAAGTTTGTCTACTCTGTTTTGCAGATTGCCACATTCATCGATACCTTCGAAAAACTGTTTTCCGCCCCAATCGTCAATTATCTTCATCTGCTCACATTTCCCTGCGCACATGCTGCTGTAATCCTTTGTGACGGTGCAACGTGCATCTCGGCACAATAGAATTCATTTTTACACGACCACTTTGCGTTTATTCTGTCTATACACTTGCGGTTAACAAACTTAGAGTGTTCTGTTGCTCCCGCTATTGAGGCTTTTCCCCGAGTTGAAGAGCTCGAAAAATCTGTTGCGGCCCTAACAGAGAAAATCCACGAACTGGATTACTGTATTTATGACCTGGAAAATAGATCATGGATACAAAATTTGAAATTTAATCATTTATGGCTTAAAAGAGCCAGCATCGGAATCTCATGAAGAGTTGCTTGGGTCTGTCACGCAAAAAGACTGAAACCGAACTTAGGTGTTTCATGCGATTGCATTGGTCACAGGCTTGGGCGAAGTAAAGGGTATAAGTCACGTCCTGTCGATCAAACTCTTGGACTATAGAACAAAAGTAAGTGTTCTCAAAAATTCTTACAAACTAAAAGGCTCAGATGTGTTTGTCAACGAAGATTTCAGTGCGCATGTATGGCATATACGAAAGGATCTGTGGAAATTGACCACTGAACAAAGAAGAAATGGAAGTAAGGCATGCCTTCATTTTGATGCCATAAGAGTTGATGTAAGTCCCACTTTACACCCAGAAAAAAATACACTTGTTCAGTTTTTTCGCAGTCGCCTTTGCATTGAAATGGTCTGACTGCGTAACGAATGATATCTGTCGTTGCTACACATAAACGCTCGTAACCTACTAAATAAAAAAGTGAGACTGTTCAAGCATGATATCGCTGCAACACATAACACCCGGGAACATATTGATGCCATTTTTATAGATTATGCGAAAGCATTTATACTGTAATGGGCTTTTCGGGTACAACGAACAAAGCACAGCTCGACACAAAGCACAAAGCGCGGAACGGCGTTCACCGACAGGCACTGGTTCCAACGGCACCAACCGGAAGCGCGCGCTCGCCGAGAGCAGTCCCGCTGCCGCGCGAGCACTTCTTCTTCATCACAATGGCCCCCGGCGAAGGAGGAGCCATCCTGGCGACTCACGGCGTGGTACACATCACGGGTTCGTGGTAGGGCTTGAGGCGGCTGATGTGAACGGTTTCACGGCCACGGCGGCGGTGGTCAGAGGAGGGTGTCAAAGGTTCCACAACGTAGTTCACGGGGGAACTCTGACAGACAACACGGTAGGGGCCGTGATATTTTGTGAGGAACTTGGACGACAGGCCAGGAGGACCAGAAGGGACCCAGAGCCAAACAAGGGAGCCGGCGGGTAGGTGGGCAAAGGGTTGACCAGAATCACGCCGTTCTTTCTGACGATGTTGGTCGTCAGACGTGAGGGATCGGGCTAGTTGGCGGCATTCTTCGGCGTACTTGGCGATTTCAGAAGCAGGCGAGCAGTCAGATGCGTCAGGATGGTAGGGGAGAATGGTGTCAATCAAGCAGGTAGGTTCGCGTCCATAAAGGAGGAAGAATGGCGAAAACCCTGTAGTAGACTGGACGGCGGTATTGTAGGCGTAGGTCACAAATGGGAGTACGAGGTCCCAGTTAGAGTGGTCGGGAGTGACATACATAGTGAGGATGTCACCGAGCGTCCGATTAAACCTTTCGGTCAGCCCGTTCGTCTGAGGATGGTACGCCGTGCTTGTTCTGTGAACTACGCGACATTCTTGTAGAAGCGCCTGAACAACGTCGGATAAAAACACGCGGCCGCGATCGCTGAGAAGCTCGCGGGGAGCACCGTGGCGAAGAACGAGGTTGCGAAGAATGAAGAAAGCGACTTCTCTGGCTGTAGCCGTCGAAAGAGCGGATGTCTCGGCATAGCGCGTAAGATGGTCGACAGCGACGACAATCCAGCGGTGACCAGCAGTAGAAGGCGGCAGAGGCCCATAAAGGTCGATGCCCACACGATCAAACGGACGGGCAGGACAAGGTAAAGGCTGCAATGGCCCGGAAAGGCGCTGCGGTGGTGACTTGCGGCGTTGGCAGTCAAGGCATGAGCGAATATACTTTCGTAGAAAGGTATACATGCCGCGCCAGTAGTACCGGTGCCGAAGGCGCGTGTATGTTTTTAAGAGACCAGCATGGGCGTTCTGGGGTGCGGCATGAAAAGATGCGCAGACTTCAGCACGTAAGTGGCGAGGTATGACAAGCAGCCATTTTCGACCATCTGGCATGTAATTCCGGCGATAAAGAAGACCGTCTTGCAAAGTGAAAGGGCGGGCTTGACGTCGAAGGGAGCGGGAGGGCGCTGACGTAGTGCGGCCGGAGAGGAGGTACACGAGAGAGGTTATCCAGGCGTCTTTGCGCTGCTCCAGATGCATGTTTGGAGGGCGTAACGAAGAGAGCACGGGGTCAATGCTAGAGATTGTCGCATCGTTGGCAAGTAGCGGTGAGCGGGAGAGGGCATCGGCGTCAGAGTGCTTGCGTCCGGAACGGTAGATGACTCGAATGTCGTACTCCTGAAGTCGCAGTGCCCAACGACCAAGTCGGCCGGATGGATCCTTCAAGGACGAAAGCCAGCATAAAGCATGGTGGTCGGTGACTACGTCGAAGGGGCGGCCGTAGAGATATGGTCGAAATTTGGTTATTGCGCACAAAATGGCCAAACATTCTTTTTCGGACACGGAGTAATTGATCTCGGCTTTAGAAAGTGTGCGGCTGGCATAGGCGACGACATATTCATGAAACCCAGGCTTCCGTTGTGCCAGCACAGCACCAATGCCAATGCCACTAGCATCCGTGTGGATCTCGGTCGGAGCGTCCGGGTCGTAATGGCGAAGTATGGGTGGTGAAGTAAGGAGCCGGCGCATTGTAGCGAAAGCATCATCACATTTGGAGCACCACGACGACAAGGAATTTTGGGCTTGAAGTCGCGTCAAAGGTGAAATGATGGTGGCGAAATTCCGGATGAAGCGGTGAAAATATGAGCATAGACCGATGAAACTCCGCAGTTCTTTGGGCGTTGACGGCTTCGGAAATTCGGCGACCGCACGAAGTTTTGCGGGATCCGGAAGGATGCCGTGTTTAGAGACGACGTGACCGAGGATGGTCAGTTGGCGAGCTCCGAAATGGCACTTTTTCAAATTTAATTGCAGCCCTGCGGTGGTGAGACAAGTGAGCACTTGGCGCAGGCGAGTCAGATGCGTCGAAAAGTCGGGCGAAAACACGACGACGTCGTCAAGGTAGCAGAGGCACGTCTTCCAGCGTAGGCCCCGCAGGACATTGTCCATCATTCTTTCGAATGTAGCAGGGGCATTGCAAAGCCCAAATGGCATGACGTTAAACTCATATAACCCATCAGGCGTGACGAATGCTGTTTTTGCGCGATCAGCGTCGGCCATGGGTATTTGCCAATAACCAGATCTCAGATCGAGTGACGAAAAAAAATTCTGCTCCTTGTAGGCAATCGAGGGCGTCATCTATGCGCGGCAGAGGATAAACGTCTTTCCGGGTTGCAGTGTTCAGCCGTCGATAATCCACGCAAAATCGGATAGAGCCGTCTTTCTTTCGAACGAGAACGACCGGGGAAGACCATGGGCTCTTCGAGGGTTGTATAATCCCGCGCTCCAGCATGTCGTCGACTTGCTCGGTGATGACGCGACGCTCCGAAGCTGACACGCGATATGGTCGCTGGCGCAGAGGAGGACGGGTGCCAGTATCGATGGTATGGGTGACAGCGGAAGCACGGCCGAGTGGAGTTTGGCACGCATCAAAAGACGAACGAAATTCGCACAAAAGGGCGAACAGCTGGTCACGGCACGCCGAATGAAGGTCTCGATCGATAGCACTGTACAGAACGTCAGAGGGTGGTCGGTGTGACAGGGGAGCCGGAGTGAGAGCATCGAGCGACGGTGTAGGAGCGGCCTGGGCGTCGTCAACGACTTGTAGAAGTTCAGCCGATGCTACGTAACCAATGCATTCACCACGAAGCAGAGTCAAAGGAGTGGGCAGATGATTGCTGATGAGCATGGTTGCGGTGCCAGAAGTCATTGTGAGGACAGCGAAGGGAAGCGGTAGGTTCCTGCGGCGAACGAACAATTCCGAGGGAGTAAAGAGTACAGCTGTGTCGGGTGGGTCGGCTGGAGAGATACAGGACAGGGAGACTACAACGGACGAGGAAGCAGGAAGTTCGACGTCATGGGAAAGGAGAAGTTTGTCCGGATACTCAGCGGTTTCGGCAGTGGAGTCGTCGGGTAGGACAGAGAGTGTGACTTCAGCACGGGCGCAGTCGACGACAGCAGAGTGGTCCGACAGAAAGTCCCACCCAAGAATGACGTCATGCGAGCAGGAGGAGAGTACCACAAACTCAATTGCGTAGATGACGTCTTGGATAGCAACTCGTGCAGTGCAAGCGGCGAGCGGCTGAATTTGCTGGGCGTCAGCAGTACGCAGTAAAATACCAGGGAATGGCGTCAAAACTTTCTTGATGCGGCGGCAAAATTTCGCGTCTATAACTGATACGGCTGCTCCGGTGTCTATCAAGGCACACGTCGCAACACCGTCTACTACTACATCAACGACATTGGCGGGGGACGTCAGAGGCCTTGTAAAGTTCGCCGAAGGCGCAGCTCTTGCCTCGTGAACTGCGCTCACTAGTTTTCCGCTTCACTGGAGCTGGCGCGGCGGCGCATCGGAGAGATGGAACGGCGCCGCGGAGAATGGGAGCGGTGCGGCGCTGCGGACTGGTTGTCAGTGGTGAATGCAGATGGTGGCGAACTAGGCTGCATGCGGTACCGCTGCGTGTGAGGTCCGTATGCTGAGTGCGTCATGACGTCAGTAGGCGGATAACAAGAGTGATTGCGGCAGTAGCGAGCGACATGTCCGGCAATGCCACAGGCAAAACAAATGGGCCTGTTGTCCCGAGTGCGCCATGGGCGACCGTAGGGGAGGGGGGCCGACGCCATGTGCGGCAACGATGGTGGGGCGGGAACCCGATACGGCCGGACAGGTCGTGGTGCCAAGGGCGGCGGAGCTGCTGTGGCGTCGGAGAAATTGCCCGTGGTATGAGGAGCCGGGCGGGACAGGACGGCGGCGTAGGTAAGCGGGGCAGCCACTGCCTGCTGGGGGACTGGTGGCACGGCATCTGCGATCTGCAGGGCGTCTGCGACCTGTGCCTGGATGGTCTGCTGAAAGGCCGGCGGAAGTGCTGGTGACGGAGCTGGGGGCGCATGCACGAGCGCGAGTTGACGTGCAACTTCTTCGCGGATAAACCGCTTCACCTCTTGCATGAACTGGGGTTCTCCAGCGACCATGGCATCCGCAGATAGTACCTCGGCCTGCCGCAAAGGGCGACGAGCGAGGACGCGTTGCTTGCGCAGCTCCTCGTAGCTCTGGCACAAGCTGATGACGGAGGCAACGGTGTCCGGCTGCCTGGCAAGAAGCATCTGAAAGGCGTCCTCGTCGATGCCTTTCATAATGTGCTGGATCTTATCGGCTTCAGTCATCTCAGAATTGACGCGCTTGCACAGGTCTACGACGTCTTCCACGTAGCTGGTGAACGTCTCACCTGGCTGCTGCGACCGCTCACGCAAGCGCTGCTCAGCGCGGAGCTTGCGCACGCCAGGACGGCCAAATACCTCGGCAAAGCTCGTTTTGAAAGCCGACCAGGTGGTTATGTCTGCTTCATGGTTGCGAAACCACAGGTTGGCGACGTCAGCAAGGTAGAAAATAACGTTGTTAAGCTTCATGGTATCGTCCCAGCGGTTGTGCGTGCTTACCCGCTCGTAGGACGCCAGCCAATCTTCGACATCACTGTCACCAGTGCCGCTGAAGACAGCTGGGTCTCGCTGCCGAGGCATGCCAGCGCAGATAACAGGTGCTGGCGGAACCGATGACGGCGGCGGGGATGTGTTTCTCGGCATTTGGGTGGTAACGGTGCCGTTTCTCAGCTCCAGGACGGGATCAGAGTCCACCTCCACCACTTGTAATGGGCTTTTCGGGTACAACGAACAAAGCACAGCTCGACACAAAGCACAAAGCGCGGAACGGCGTTCACCGACAGGCACTGGTTCCAACGGCACCAACCGGAAGCGCGCGCTCGCCGAGAGCAGTCCCGCTGCCGCGCGAGCACTTCTTCTTCATCACAATACAAATAAAAATACCTTTATTTCAACATCAGGGATATTAGAGGTAGACCCAAAAAGCCCATGACTGGCTTTACAGAGGGGCGCACCCCCGTACATAAAATTCAACAGCAACAGAACACGGACAGTACAATAAAAAAAGACTACAGTGCATAGGTAGACATCATATTCAATAAAAATTAGTGAACATCCTCTTGCAATGATAGATAAGTGAAGTCGGCAAGATTAACATGAAACGCTCAAAGACACTGAAAAATGCAAAACGAAGAATAACAATCAGAAAAGAAAAGGGGGTAAAGGAGGAAAAAACTTCCACTAAGAAAATAAAATAAACCGTACTGTTAGGTCATCAGGGCTGATTGCGCCGATTAGGAAGAGTTGGAATTATATGTCGCAGCATTTGACGACCGTAATTAGTACGAAAGGATGGCACATACCAGACGTCGTTGTTACGTGTTGGGTAGTAATTAAGTTTGGGCCGTAACTTAGCTGTGCCATCAAAGAGTGCGTCACGATTTTTTCGTTTTCTTTCATATTGTTTACTGAGCAATAAATTATATAGGTCATTAACTGGAGTTACTTTTAATGATGCGAAAAGAATTTGAGCGGAGCAGTAAACGGGGAATTTTCAATGATACGAATGACCTTTTTCTGTATTTTCTGTAACCTACGTGTATGCATTTGACCATGTTGTGGTACCGCACACCAGATGACAACATGAAAGGTTCGATAGAAATAGTGCATTATAAACTAAATGTCTGACACTCAGAGGTAGTAAAGAGCGTACTTTATATAACTTGCCTGTGCATTTTGCAGGTTTTTTAACCAGACTGTCGATGTGTATGTGCCATGAAAGATTGCACTGCAGTGTCACACCTAGACACTTTACTGACACCGCTATTTCAATGCTTTGAGAACCAAGCGTTAGTGTAGGTAAATGTTCTAGTCGCTTGTTCTTGATAGCAGAGTGGCATGATACCATGTGCCTTCAAAAGCTCTTAATTAAACTGACGACTTTCATTAATGATTCCAAACTTGTTCGCTGGCTATCTGATTACTTGCACTTACGCTCGCAGTTCGTTTCCTATAACCAATCGAAATCATCTAGCATAAGGGTAACTTCCGGGGTCCCTCAAGGGTTTGTTTTAGGGCCACTTGTTTTTATTATTTATATCAGTGATGTTATTACAGCTATTGGTGACCTTCCGGTAAACGTTCCATTATATGGCGACGACTGCGTCCTTTATTCCAAAATCTGCTGAATTACTGTTCAAGAGAAGCTAAATAATGCATTTTCAAGGTTCTGCGACTGGAGTGAGAAGTGGCAGATGTCGATTAATTTCAAGAAAACTTTCCGTGACATTTGCGAAGAAAACAAAACCGCTTAAGTACACCTATAATAATAAATGCAATAGTCTTACACAGGTAAATAAGTTTAAATATCTAGGAGTAGGGTTTACACCTAATCTGAAGCGGCACAGGCATATAGAGATAATCTGCGCAAAAGCGCGGAGAGAACTTGGTTTCCTGAAACACAGCCTGAAAATAGCCCAAAAAGAATGCAAGATTAATGCTCATAATTCTTTGGTTAGGCCACTTCTTGAATATGCCTCTGCCGTTTGATCACCCTATCATCAATGCGATATAAAACTACTTGAGACCGTTAAAAAAAAGCAATCAGATTTATTTATCGCCGTTATGGCCGCAATTTCTCGCCCTCGACACATGCCTCCATCTTATCGCTCCCCTCTCTCGCTGACAGTCGCATGCGTGACCGCATCATTCTCCTCCCCAAGATTACACTTGTCACTTTACCGGGACGAGCACCAATTGAGGTCTCCAATTCCTTCTTCGCCACGCACGCGACGACGCAGCAGCCCACTCAACTTAATTCCAATGACAACATCCACTGATCCTTACAAATACTCTTTTTTCCGCGCACTATAGAAATGTGGGATTCACTGGATGGTTCATTTCGTGCTTTGCCGCATGAAGAATTTGTCAATCAAGTACAAAATCATATGTGATAGTGTGTCTATTCTCTTTGCTTTCCTCTGTTGCTACTTGTGATAATTGTTTGCGTATGTGCCCACTCCTGCAATGCCATGCTCTACGAGGCAACATTATATGTAAAAAAAATAAAAATCTAATATCGTCGCCAGACGTGCCGACAACCCAGAAAAAAAAAACCGTGGGCCAGTCAGGCTAAGGACATGCTTTCGCAGGTCTACTCGATTTAGCTACGTTAAACCCTACCTTTATGGGAAGCTAAATGTCCTAGTGCACGACCACTAGCAAAATGACAGCCATATTTTCCGATTTCCGAGAGAACACCAAACAATACTCCTGTGGATGGTAATTATCAAACGGGACCTGTGGCAACCAAAGGACTGGTCCTGTTTGTGCAGTGTAAGTAATACCATTTCTGTATTTCTCAAGTTGGTCGTTAGTTTGCGTGTTTTCCCACGGCATTTCTCAATGAATTCCTGATCTCTAGCGTATATATGTGTGCGCACAACTGGTACATTTTTGGATTACATAAATTCTTTGTTCTTTGTGATATACAGGCTGCGGCGTGCGTAAGGATCTACACACTGTCATCCATGCCACCAACGCTTTGTACATATTTGTTTTGGTTACGGTGAAAAGAGCATGTGTATGAAGTAGTGTCATGTAGCGAGAGATTGAAGCTTGATGTTTTTATTCGCTTGATGCAGTGCGATTCCAGGGAATGATGATTGACGACGGATTATTTATTTATTTATTTATTTATTTATTTATTTATTTATTTATTTATTTATTTATTTATTTTACCCTCAGAGCCCTGCAGGCATTGCAGAGGGGAGTGAGCAGAAAAGTAGAGCGAATAATGGAGAAAAAAATATTAATCCTGTGTAAGCAATGTTAGCTAAGACAATAAATACATTAGTGCAGAACAAAACTGTCAAAGTTTATACGACGCTAGCCAAAGCTTTCCGGAAGTTATTTATGCCAGTAATAGATACAATTTCATCAGGAAGATCGTTCCATTCTTTCGAAGTACGTGGAACAAATGAGCGTAAGAAAAAAGCTGTTTTGCATAATGGGGTGGCAACTTTGTGGGGATGATCAATTGATGGTTACTTGGTCGTTTAAGAGCATAAATTTCTTTGGCCGGGCTAGGTAGAACAGAAAGCTCTTCTTTTCAGGCCCCGAGAACTTTGTGCACGACGTGACGCAAAGAAAGTAAAAAAAGAGAGCTGATCACATATGGCGTAACAGAGTTTAAAATTTTTAAACTGAACACCGCCCGTGTTCCAGCTGTCAGTCTAGCCTACAGACTTAGGAAGAATAGCCTTTTACGGCGAAAGCCTTTAATGGCTCATCCTGTCGTGACCAGGACCTGTTAGCAAATTTGTCCGCGTTTCAGATTGGTGCAAATAGTCGTGACGTCAGTGCGCGCGAATTTCAAGGCGAATGCCTTTTATTCCTCATACTGTCGTGACCAAGACTTGTTAGCAAATCTTTCCGCGTTTCAGATGCGTGCCTTATATGGGCATATGCAATCAATAGCCAATCGGTACTTAATAGGGTGCAATCTAAAAACATCTGAACATGATATAAAGGGATTTCATGATTATATCAATGTACTTAATGACTAAATGAGTAATTGGTAATTAGTAGCAGTTAAGAAGTGTCATGTGGGACTGTGCACTGCGGGTGTACCTTAACTAACACTAATTAATCAGTGTAGTAGTTAAGGTCACGTTAGCTATCACATAACCATGCATTAACTAGAATCACGAAATGTGCAAGTCATGTTTCCTTATCATTAATAGTTGGACATGGCCGTTGCGACTGAGAGAAGGAGGAAAAGGAAAGTGCACGTGCATGCCGACTAGCTCAAAGCAAGCCACCACCACTGCCGCCGCTGCCACGTGCAAACAGAGACGCCTTAAAAGATAACACGAAAAAGAACAGGAAACAAGAAAAGCGCGTCACAACCGCGTCCGCCGAATAGCACGCTGGCTGGACAAACAAATAACCAAGTCAGACTTTTCTACACGTTTCATATGCGTTGTGTCGAACATTCTACACAGTTCCAACATTTGACAGGCGAATTACAGAACATGATGGATGGAATTACAATAATCTAAATATCAATTAGCATAATTAACCTTTCTAGTCAGACCACATAAATCAATAAAACCGAGTACGAAATTGGTCGAGTTGAGGAATCGAACCAGGGTCTCTGGGTGCGACACGAGCACGCTAGCCACTCCGCCATGCCAGCTCAATGGTTTGGAATGAACAAAGGCGCGTCTAGCTAATACGGCGTCTTCGTTCACTCCCATCTTCCTCCCTTCCCTTACGGCGAGGTTCAGGTGTCCACAGAGATATGTGAGACAGATACATTCCCTTTCCTCAAAAACAAATTTACCGTCGAGCTAGGCGTAGACCCGAATGGGCGATGGCGTTCTGTGGACTCCCTAGCAGCGTTGTGTCACTCGCCGTACCAACCCGCTTAACATTGCGCCGTTTATGCCATTTTTAGACTGCTTCAAATATTCATTTTTTTCCTTCGACAGTCGAACTATGGAATGATCTAGATGTCACTTTACGTCAGATGTCTGTTGACCACTTTGCGCAAGAATTGCCTACTCATGTATTTTCTTATTAATACCACACTATTGTTTATGTAAAATCCCTGATTCCCACTTGTAATTATGCACTTTCCTACTATTTTATCTATATCTTCCATCCCCTGTACCACTCCTGCAATGTCCCAATTCACGGGATAGCAGTATTTGTAAATAAAATAAAATACGCTGTCGCGTTCCACTCTTACAGGCGAAGCTTAACATCTTAACCACACATCAGTGACACAAGCAGACAGCCAATGGACGCGTCATTCGCTGGTGGCCATCGAATCATTCACAACAACATTCGTGACAGAATGCTGTACTCAGGCTTTCGCCTTGTACCACTTTAGTCGCCAAAGTGTCTTCTAATTTTCTGTGCTCAATCAACATATCACTCACCATCCAAACATAGAAGAGTCATTTGTTACAAAAGACTGAATTACAGTGAAAGTTTAAGTGACTTATTTTGTAATCCTGTTCTTCCTTACAATCCTGTCTACTCAAATCGAGTCTACTCATGTCTCATGCGCCGCAGGAGTAGTTGTTGTAACTATGCGTAGCTGCCGCTATTCGTTGGCGTAATCACAAATGATCAGACTTGATCCAGTCGTTGAAACTTAACTCGGTGAATTTATTTGCATGTTAAATACAAGAATCAAATGCAAGCAACTGCACATCTCTCGGAACGCTCGAGCAGTCAGCGAAGCTAGCTGCTCGTCGTTCGGCGTCCGGAGTACAACTCGCTCTCGCTCTCCCCACGCTGTCCAAAGCCCCTTCCAACCGCGGCACCTTTGGGGGGGCATCGGCGCCCGCGCTCACACAAAGAGCTTCCGCTTTGGGTGAGCCGGCACGGCTCCTAACTGATTACTTCGGAAGACCAGAGCGCGAGCCTCCAAACGCCCCCCCCCCCCCCCCCCCCCATCAGGCGCTCCCCGGGCCAGAAGGACATGTGGCGGAAAACGACAAGTGGGAGATGGCACACACAAAAAACACTAATGGGCGGTAGGGTGAGCCCGTCCATGACCGTCGCGCCGGAAGGTCGCAACACTCCCCCGCCGAATGGGTCAACGACTCATTCTACGCTTCTGACAGCTCAATCGGGTACAAAAGCTGTACAGGCCGTCTAACCACTTTGCCCATCGGCAGCCGGACTTCGCAAGACCTTATCTTTCCGTCGCGTCCGTGGAACACAGTTACAACGACTCCGCTTTTCCACAGGAGGCGAGGAAGACTTTCGCGGACCAAAACAATGTCCCCAGGCTTCAGTGTCAGCCCCCTTTGCTCCCTAGAGGCGTAAGCCGAGCGCAGCTCTCGTAGGTATTCTTTCTGGCATGCTTGCCAGAACAATTCTAACATCTGTTTTCGTTTCCTCCATGGCGTTCGGAGGGAGGCTGCTGTGTTATTAACCGCTCTCTTTTCGGGCGAGGGCAGGGAAGTCAAGCGCTTTCCGGAAAGAAAATTAGCTCGCGTGAGGGGAGAGCCATCCCTGGGGTCGTCATAGACATATGTGAGGGGTCTGGAATTAATTACCGCTTCGACCTCGGCAAGCACTGTAGTCAAGTCGACAAAGGCTAAGCACTGACGCCCGATTATTTTCTTCAAAGCTGTCTTCACGCTTCTTACTAGCCTCTCATAAAATCCACCCCACCAAGGCGCCCGCTCATCTATGAATTTCCACTGTATGCTAGAGTTAGCGAAGTGGTCTTGAGTGTCCGGGTGCCGCAGAACATCCCAAATCATACTCAATTCTTTCGATGCTCGTTTGAAAGTAAGTGCATTGTCAGAATAAATAATGCGACACAGCCCTCGTCTAGACACAAAGCGGCGGAAGGCCTGGATAAAAGTCTCAGTGCTCATGTCCTTCACCAGTTCTAAATGCACAGCACGCGTCACAGCACAAGTGAAGAGAGCAATGTAGGATTTAGCTACACTTGAACCCTCTTTCACGAGGAGTGGGCCAGCGAAGTCCACTCCGACGACCTCGAAAGGCTCTGCTTGAGAAGTTCTGTCGGGGGGGAGTTGGCCCGTGTCCACTTCGACGCGGGAGGCACTCAGCCGCCGGCACACAACACAGGAGCGCACTACACTTTTCACCAATTGGCGGCCGCGCACTATCCAAAACCTTTCGTGTAGTTGGACGTGCGTGTCCCGCACTCCTGCATGCAACAACTTCTTGTGAGCCTGATGCACTAACAGGACAGTGTATCTGTGCTGCTTCGGTAGGACGATAGGGTGCCGCTCGTCATAGTCCTTGTCCGCTGAACAGAGGCGACTGCGTATCCGTAGCAACTCGTTGTCATCTCTCCGTAAAACGAAGTCCTTGAGGGTTGAATCACGCGGCGTCTTCTCTCCTTTGGCTACCACTGCAGCTCGGTACCGAATGCCGATTTCTGTGCCTGCTTCAGCCAATAAATCTGTGCACGTTCCAATTCAAGAGCCGTTAGGGGACCCGTATGCCCTTGTTTTGTTTGCAGGTTATTTACAAACTGCAGAATCCAACCTGTCACTCGGTTTACGTTAGTTACGGAGTTGAATCGATTCAAGTCTAGGAGTTCGCTTTCTTCTCCGCAGACGGGCTTCGTGGCTTTTACTCCCCTTTGTTCTTCAAGCTCGACAGGTGTGAAACAGTTCAAAACAGGCTCAACCTGTTCATCTGCAACCGTCGCTCTCAATACGACTGCATGAGCACAAGTCGCTTCCTGAGAGAAAATGAAGTTTTGCCTTGCACTGCCCATCCAAGCACTGTTTCGAGTGCCGTTAGCCGAGCGTCCAATTTCTCCATCCTCCCAGTTATAAATTCCCAGAAGTGATCTGAACCGACCAGGACATCGATCAGGGCAGTGGGGATGCTGAAATTTGTCACCCGGTGACAATGAGAGCTTGCGCAGAGTCTTCCTGATCTGCTCGTCGGGACCAGGGATGGCTTGGTCGCATATAGTAGGTACCTCCAAGGCCTCAATTTTACATTCTGTTTTGGGGTCATCCTTTCCGAGTAGACGCACTTCGACGCGTCGGAATGTGCGCCGCTTCTGTACTCCTACGAAAACTCCAATAGTGAGTATTTCGGTTCCTAGCAGTCGGCAACCGAGCTGTCGTGAGCAATCTTCGGAAATGAAGCTTCTTTGGCTTCCGCTGTAAAATAATAGTCGAGACATTCGTTTTGCCCTAGCCCCTTTGTTCCAAGCGATCACCGTCGGCATTAGCACACTTTGTTTGGGGCGATTCTCCTCGGCTTCGGAAGCATGCAGGATGACTCCTGCAGCTCTTTCGGTAGCTCCCTCTCCTTTCGATGAGTTATTAATGAAGGCGGGATCGCACATGGAGGTCGCAGCCTTCGTGTACATTTTTTACAGTTCAGTCTCATTCTGCAATTCTTGGATCTGTGACCTTGTTTCGTGCAGCGAAAGCATCTGCCTTTGGACGTTAAAATTGCTTTCTTCTGCTTTACATCCAGATCTGAATCGCAATCTTCCCCTCCGTGATTGCCTGATCCACAGATTGGGCAGGAGGTGTTTGACGCTGAGCCATGCAAAGCTGCGGCCGAGGAAGGTCGAATACTCCCTCTTGATTCGCCTTTTAGCCCGTGAAAATGAGACGCTGGCTTACCGGGTGCAGTGTCAGGTCGATGCTTGAAGGCTTTCTCGCGGCTCTCCAACTCCAGTCTGAAGAACCGAAGTAGGGACTTGAGCGGTGTCCGGCTGTCCGTCGCTGTTGCTGAGGATGTCGTGGACCGGGCACAATCTTCTGCCGTTGTAGATGACGTTGTACTCGGAGCATGTCGGTCCTCTGCGTGCGCGCGGTGATAGGCCAGGACGAGCTCCCTTGGAAGTGCACGAAGCAGGACGGGATACAGCATCGCGTTGTAACTGTCGTCGCCAACACCTAACGCTCTCAAGCCCCGCATACGCACTTGCACGTCGTCGTAGAGCCGCCGTAAGTCACGCACTTTTCCCGCAGACATCACGCCCCGGATATCAATGAGCCCCTGCATGTGTTCCTGTATCAAGGCCGCTTGGTCGCCGATTCGCTGCTTAAGGATTTCGATGGCATCAGTATAGCACTCAGCTGTAGCTTGAAGCCTGGCGATGGCGGCTTCAGCTTGTCCAGAAAGCAGCGACTTTAGGTAGTTAAAGCGGTCAACAGGGGAGAGGTCCGGATTCGTATGAATAGTTGGCTCAAACTGCTGCCAGAACGGCTGCCAATTTTTCTGCCAAACGGCTGCCAAAGTTCCAGTTTCGGAAGTTTTATCTTGTGATGTGCGGAAGTCGTAGAGGTGGTCGCTGATTCCTTCCGGCTTTCAGGATTTGTCTTGAGTCTTAATCTGCAGATGCTAATGGCAATCTTGTCCGTATACTCAAGGACCTGTTCAAACTCAGTGTCTGCGTTGTCATCTTTGATATGTGGCTCGATCGCGGAGTCCACATCGTTGAGCTGCCGTTGCACCAATTGTAAGCGCTCGAGAAGAACGCTCACCTTTTCGATGTCGGGTGCTGTCTCGGCGGCCAAGATGTCGTCGGCTTCTTTAGTAAGACGCGTCGCTGATGATCTGACAGCCTTCCTCTTCTTCTTCAGCACCTCCATCTTTTCGTTGTCGTTGGGGTCCAGTCGATGTAAGAAATCCGCTCCCGGGTTTCGGCACCAGAACTTTTGTTGTAACTATGCGTAGCTGCCGCTATTCGTTGGCGTAATCACAAATGATCAGACTTGATCCAGTCGTTGAAACTTAACTCGGTGAATTTATTTGCATGTTAAATACAAGAATCAAATGCAAGCAACTGCACATCTCTCGGAACGCTCGAGCAGTCAGCGAAGCTAGCTGCTCGTCGTTCGGCGTCCGGAGTACAACTCGCTCTCGCTCTCCCCACGCTGTCCAAAGCCCATTCCAACCGCGGCACCTTTGGGGGGGCATCGGCGCCCGCGCTCACACAAAGAGCTTCCGCTTTGGGTGAGCCGGCACGGCTCCTAACTGATAACTTCGGAAGACCAGAGCGCGAGCCTCCAAACGCCCCCCCAGGCGCTCCCCGGGCCAGAAGGACATGTGGTGGAAAACGACAAGTGGGAGATGGCACACACAAAAAACACTAATGGGCGGTAGGGTGAGCCCGTCCTTGACCGTCGCGCCGGAGGGTCGCAACAGTAGTCTATATCATTCCTTTACCCAAAGAACACAAATATCACTTGAGTGGGAGAGATCTATGGCCACTCACTGTCAAGCGCCGCCCTCCAAATTTGGCGAACACCACTGCGGAAATAATTTAAGCCTAAAAGCAGGCTGCGTTGGCGCGGCGTCAATAGCCCTCCTGGAAAAAGAAATTACATCGCTGTCTGATTGTTTTGCATTCCAAGCCACCTTATATGGTGTCCGTGAAACAGCTTTAAACTTACTCAAATCATACTTGGAAAATCGAGTGCATTATGTGGATATCAATGGTACCAGGTCTTCAGAACAAGCTTTTTTTTTCAGGTGTACCACAAGGCAGTATTCTTGGGCCACTCTTATGAAAAATTTATGTATTAAGGGAGTAATTACTCATTGGCGTCCACCTGAGCGCAGCCAACGGCTACAAAGGAAAGCTATACAGCTTTCTCAGAAACTTCGTAGTTAAAGAAAAATTCGTCCTGGTCCGGGGTTCGAACCCGGGACCCCCACCTTGGGGGATTCCCTTATATGACCATATCTGATGGAGCCCATATATGGGATTTCTATATATGGGCTTTATATACCTAGATACGGCCAAATCCGTATATAGCCATATCTGCAAACAGTCATATGTGGATTAATATACCTATATGGGCCATGTATGGCCAAATATAGATAAATCTGTATATGTCCATATTTGGCTGGAGCTTATATATTGCCACGTATGGGAGAACCAATGGGACAACCTTCCTGATCCTACAGCAATGCTCGAGAGACGTGATTTTGGGAGTGGACTTCCTGAACGAACATCGGGCGATCATCGACCTTCGATCTAAGTCGATCAAGCTTTCCACGAAAAAAGCCATACCTGTTGCGACGAGCGCGAATCATCACGTTGCCTTAAACGTCCTCGATGAAGCATTGAGCGTGCCGCCCCGATCAAGTGTTCTCGTCGGCGTAGGTACTGGAGACATCGAAAATGCCGAAGGCGTTATCTAGGGGAACACCCAGTTACTCCTGGATCGAGGATTGGGCTTCGCGAGGGGAGTCGCCGAAATCCGAAATGGCCAAGCCCAGGTGTTGCTAACCAACTTCACCGAAGAATACCGGCATCTAAACAAAGGTACGACGATCGCTTTCCTCGACGAGCTGGCAGACATCAGAGACGTATTTGCCCTACCCGACCAACCCGCAGAACCATCTGACCAAGGCCATGAACCCACGTTCGACATCAACCCGGCATTACCCCAGAGCAGACAAGACCAAATACGCAGTCTTCTTCAAAGGTACACCGATTGCTTCTCATCAGCATGGAATGTGCGACGAACCCCGCTTGCCAAGCACCGCATTGTCACAGACGAACACGCACGACCTCTGCGACAGAGCCCCTACCGCGTATCGCCGCTAGAACGCCAAGCTATCCGCAAGCAAGTTGAGGAAATGCTTCGTGACGACGTCATACAGCCATCGAGGAGCCCCTGGGCAGCACCGGTCGTCCTAGTGAAAAAGAAAGACGGCACCCTTCGCTTTTGCGTCGATTACCGCCGCCTGAACAACATTACGAAGAAGGATGTCTACCCCCTCCCCCGCATCGACCATACACTGGACCGGCTGTGCAACGCTAAGTACTTCTCATCGATGGACCTGAAGAGCGGCTACTGGCAAATTGAAGTCGACGAAAGAGATCGCGAGAAGACTGCGTTCATCACGCCAGACGGACTCTTCGAGTTCAAGGTAATGCCATTCGGCCTCTGCTCTGCCCCAGCAACGTTCCAGCGAGTAATGGATACGGTGCTCGCAGGCTTGAAGTGGCAGATTTGCCTAGTCTACTTAGATGACGTTGTTGTGTTCTCCTCAAGCTTTGAAGACCAACTCAGAAGGCTTCGGATAGTGCTGGAAACGATCAAGTCTTCAGGCCTGACACTGAAAGCAGAGAAGTGCCACTTCGCCTACGAGGAGCTGCTGTTCCTTGGTCACGTCGTAAGCAAGGATGGAGTTCGCCCAGACCCCCAGAAGACGGCTGCGATCGCAGAGTTTCCACAGCCTAATGACAAGAAGGCTATACGCAGATTCCTTGGATTGTGCGCTTATTACCGACGATTCGTCAAGAACTTTTCGCGCATCGCTGAACCTTTGACTCAACTTACCAAGGCTGACGTGCCTTTTAAATGGGAAACGCCACAAGAGGAAGCTTTCAACGAGCTGAAGCGCCGCTTGCAGTCCCCTCCTGTGCTCGGGCACTTTGATGAAAACGCCGAAACCGAAGTTCATACCGATGCAAGCGGGGTGGGCTTAGGTGAGGTCCTCGTTCAGAAAAATGCCAGACAGGAGAAAGTTATCGCGTACGCTAGCCGTTCACTGTCGAGAGCCGAAGCGAACTATTCGACGACAGAGAAAGAATGTCTCGCCATTATTTGGGCCACGTCCAAATTTCGCCCCTACCTATACGGACGACCATTCAAGGTTGTGAACGATCACCATGCTCTGTGCTGGCTGGCCAATTTGAAAGATCCCTCCGGCCGCCTTGCTCGTTGGAGCCTGCGTCTTCAGGAATTCGACATAACGGTAGTCTACAAATCTGGCCGCAAGCATTCCGATGCAGACTGCTTGTCACGAGCTCCTGTCGACGCAGCACCCGAAGAGGAAGACGACGACGCTTTCTTAGGACCGGTAAGCGCCAGCAGTTTCGCGCAGCAGCAGCACTCGGATCCTGACTTGCAAAGCCTAGTTGATTATCTGAAAGGCAAGACCGCATCGCCTCCCCGAGGGTTGAAGCGGCAACTGTCGTCCTTCGTCCTTCACGATAATGTCCTCCTGAAGAAGAACTTCGCGCCGAACAGGACAGTGCACCTTCTTGTCGTGCCCAAAAATCTCAGGCAAGAAATTATGCAGGCATGTCATGATGAGCCGACTGCAGGACATCTCGGGATTGCTCGCATGTTGCACCGCATCCAGGAGAAGTACTATTGGCCACGGCTAGCTACCGACGTTTCCCATTACGTGAAAACGTGTCGTGAGTGTCAGCGACGCAAAACGCCTCCGACTAGACCAGCCGGACTCCTGAACCCCATACCACCGCCAACTAAGCCCTTTCAGCAAATAGGGATGGACCTCCTCGGCCCCTTTCCGACCTCTTCATCAGGAAACAAGTGGATCATCGTGGCCACCGACTACATGACCCGCTACGCCGAAGCAAAAGCGTTGCCTAGTGGTACCGCAACAGAAATCGCAAAATTTTTTGTCGAACAAATTCTCCTGCGACACGGCGCCCCGGAAGTGCTCATCACAGACAGAGGAACGGCGTTTACAGCGGAGCTGACGCAAGCCATTTTAAACTACAGCCAGACAAGCCATCGGAGGACCACTGCCTATCATCCACAAACCAACGGACTCACAGAGCGTCTGAACAAGACCATCGCAGACATGCTCTCCATGTACATCGACGCCGAACACAAGACGTGGGACTCCATTCTGCCCTACGTGATCTTCGCTTATAATACTGCCGTCCAGGAGACAACCAGGTTTACCCCATTCGAGCTTGTATACGGCAGGAAGCCCACGACAACACTCGACGCAATGCTCCCGCACGTTTCCGACGAAGACAACCTCGACGTCGCCGCCTACCTTCATCGCGCCGAGGAAGCCCGAAGACTTGCGCGGCTTCGCATTCAAGACCAGCAGCACACGGACGCCCGACGCTACAATCTGCACCGACGAGATACGCATTACAAGCCAGGTGATCGGGTTTGGATATGGACGCCAGTTCGCCGCCGTGGATTGAGCGAAAAGTTGCTGCGACGCTATTTTGGCCCGTACAGGGTTCTCCGTCGCATCGGTGACCTCGACTATGAAGTCATCCCGGACGCCACGACAGCATCTCAGCGACGCCGCCCACGCCCGGAAGTCGTACATGTCGTACGCCTGAAGCCATATTATGAACGCTAAAGGACTCGAAGTTTCATTTTCCGTGTTTATTTTCATTTTAAAGCATCGAGACGATGCTTCTTTGGAAGGGGGGTAATGCCACGTATCATTGTAGTGTTTGTTCGTTCACGCTCGAGGCTGCAGGAAAGGGTTGTTATCACTTTTGTTCGTGACGCGAGAAGCCACCAGACTAATCTCGATTGATCGCAGCCATGAAAGGCTGCATCTAGGTTTTTCTAGATTACTGTAGATGATCTTGTCCTGTTATCTGGAAGTTTCCTTGCCTCCTTTAAAGGGCCACTGACCAGGGTCCGGACATTTTTGAAAAACAAGCCCACTGCATAGATGAGGCATCGAAGATGACCTCTGCAAAATACTAGAGCCATGCGCGCCCCGAAAAGCTGCGAAAATTCAAATCAAAGCCCGTTCGTTCTTTCCTTCCTTCAAAAACGGGCCCCGCCCACTACTCTGCACCCCGCTGACGTCAAGGGTGGCTACTTTCGCTAAAGGCACTCCATTGGTGCATCGTTCTGACTGACGGGAGAAGGTTGGGCGTAGCCTTGGCGTCGCGTCGTCTGCACAAGGCTTTCCGCAGCGCCTTCTGTTCTGGCTCATGCCTCCAAACCCGCATGAAGGAAAAAAAAAAAAAACTGCGGAGGGAGCGTGCGGCGACAGCCTTGAACCCTTGCCATAAAAAGTAAAAAATAGTAAAACTGAGGGAGTTGGTTCGCCCCCCCCTCCCCCCCGCCGTGATCACGTCACGAGAAGCTCTGCGTGCGCGCTCCCTTCTCAGTTTCTTTTCTTCTATGCGAGCCCCCCAAAACAAGGTTTTAATTAGTAGTGCAGCAGAGCCTTTCCCTCGCTCGTCCACTTGAGCGCTCCGCATAGACACCGCTTATCCTCCATGCATCTTGCGTACGCCCTGACTCCAATGAACGACATGGGCTTCGGAGCGGAGAAAAGACACAAACACACAGAACACAAACACACATGAAGAAAAGCAAACGGGCGGTTGCCGGGTCCGCACTTCGCCGTGTGTTCCGAACAGAAACGACTTCCGCCCATCCGCTCGTGAAACGGTGGGGAGGCCTAAAAAAAAAAATGAAAAGGTGGCTCGCTAACTGGGAATGACAAACAGATGTATGAAAGGGTGCGCTCGCTAACAAGTCTAGGTGGTCGAGCCGATCGCGCCTCTCGATCGTTCAGTGTGCGGAGAAAATGCGACGACGCTGTTTCAGCCCCAGCAGCAAAAACCAAGAAAAGAATTCTATTGAAGGCGGGGCCATGACGTAGCCCCGTGACGCACTCCACAGACACCACGCCTCCGGCTTACGTCGGAGAAGGAAGGGGTGATTTTGCCTTGCCGAGCCTACTCGACGAGGAGAGGGAGAGAAGAATTTCGAGGAGGGAATGGAAGGAGAGGAGGCTCGCTGAAAGAGAGGTAGAGAGTGTCTGCTGAGCTGGGGTGGTCCGTGGCCCTTTAAATTGAGCGATGCCGCGAGCGGCGGACATTCGTAGATCGACGATTGACGAGCACGCTTGTTGCTTACGCCGCCACCGAGTGATTCAGTTCTTTTGCGGGCGCAAGTCAGCCCTAATAAAGAGCTTCGTTTGCAAGTATTTCTGGTGTCTTCCTGACCGCTGGACTGCCGTCACTAAAACGTGACATCTGGTAAATATGGAGCTAGTTCTATATACGAACATATACTGACAGATCTGCACATAACCTTATATACTTACGGTTAAATGTTGAGGGGAAATTTCCCCTAAGGTGGAGCAGACTTCCAATAAGGTATTAATTACTTATTCGCATCCATCCAAGCACAGTCATACACCATGTCCCCAGACCAGGACGTATCTTTTTACGAAAGTGCAAAAGTTTCTGTGGAAGCTGTGTCGGGTCCCTTTGTAGCCGTGTGACTGCTTGGCGGAATGAAAATGAGTGATTACTACCTTATTAAAACCTTATATGCTTTCATATGGAAATATACAATAAATGGCAGCCTATGTATATGTGCCCTCATACGGTGAGATCTACCGAAGGAGACGGCACAAAAAAAACTGAAGAAATCCAACGATTTGCAGCGTGCTTCATCTGCAATCTCTGCAAGCACCTTGGCTCCCCTTCTCCAATGTTGCAGGCTGCTACTTTAGAACCACACCAGCATCACAGCCAGTAAAACTATTCTCATTCGATTTCTGTACTGCTCGCTCTCAGTGACTGCCTGCAACAGCGACGCGGCCTTCTATCACATTAGCCAATAAGGAGTGAACCTGGGGCGTGGCGTCTCCAACCAGTGATGGAGGGCGGCCAAACAAAAGATGTAATGAAATTAGTCACAATCATTGCAGAATGCTCTCATACATATGCCGTTATCGCCACAGGCAGACGTAAGCGACTGTGCAGTACGTCCTTACCGCTACTACTTCAGATATGTAATACAGCTCAAAATGTTTGACGCAGATTTTTATTTTAAAACTTTGAGAGATACGTTGGTGCTCTGTAGGGGGGTTATACAGGATGGTTAGCATTATGTAAGCGATAAACCTGATTTAATAGACGATTAATTAACTAACATTAACTAATGAACATTTTATTTTGATTCTAAGGGGCAATATTATGTTGCGAAATTAAAGGCCGTCATCGTAAAAGGTGAGCCCAGTTTCTAACTTTTTTTTTTTAATTGGTATAGGGGTTTGAAATATCGAGCGCCAGATTTTACGCATTTCAAAGCTCGCTGAGTTGGTTTACCCGCATTGAAAATGCATAAAACTTTCGGTCACTTTTTTTATGCATCAAACACGGACACCGTTTGTGTATTTTATGATGTAGAAAAAGTTTCTTTGAATTCGGCGACGATACGACGCGCAGCGACGCGTTTATGAATATGCGAAGCGGACAAGGCAATTCACCCAGCTTGCAAGTTTGTACGTTCAGTATTTCGAACCACATTAACGATTACGAAAATTTAAAAGCTAAGGTTATCTTTTCTTATTGACGGCCTTCATTTTCGCTATACAGACTTACGCCCCAAAATCAAAATTATGAAAGCTGATTAGTTAACTATAATTTTCAGATTATTGACCTCTATTACGTACTACATAATGCCCGTCTTGCTGTACAGTCCACCTTCACTGACCACACCGACATATCTCTCGCACTTTGTAAAATAAAAATCTGTAAACGTTAAAAAATGTCATCCAATACATCTCTAAGTGCTGCTTTAAATTCAAAAACCACTCGGTTTTATGCTGCTCTAAAGCTCCTGATAATCATATAGCATAGGTATATCCCTCTCCCCAAAGTAACACAATTACGACACAGAAATTGCGCAGGAAATTTTATTGGGGTCCATTTAATGCTCTTGTGGTTCTATAGTTCTGTATGCTCCTTATCGTCGATGCTTTTCTTTCTCGCTCCTTGTTTCGCTGAGTTTAGTGCCCACGGCCAGCAACAGCAGTTTTCCGGAGAGCTCCCGCCCCTTCTTGGTCGGCAGGGCCGTTATGTAGGCTGCGTGGGAGATAATTTAGAGCGATCATGATATAAATCTGCGCAGAACTTGTGCACATGGCCACAGTAGCATAAGTCGAAGAATTATGCACTGAATCCGAGACACCCTACCGTAAAATGCATTATGGGATATTAAAGGTGCCCTGCGACGTACATAAAGCATGGGTTCTTTATTCTTTGTATGCAGAGTAAGGGACATTGTGAGTCCTGAACGCGCAATGAGATCACCGAAATCATAATATTTGATATTTTAATCTTCGCTAGAAATGCTTGTTTCGAGCCGATGGTGTCGCAACGCGGCGGCCATTTGCGGCAGCGGAAATGAGGTGGCATCCAGATAAGGCGCTGCCTTCTCATTGGTTGGGCGTCCAGTTTGATATTGTTCCTTCATACTTGCGAAATGGATCCAAAATATTATGTCTCTGAGTACTGAAAGCTTTTTCGCATGCCTCAAAAACTGGAAAGAAGCAGGGAAAGCGAATGAAAACTAACAAGAATACAGCTAGGGGCGACACTTTCCATTCCGCTTTAAACCTTCATGGCGGCCAGCGCTGTTCAAAAAACGTTGGCTCAGACCAGAAAGCGCGCGCGTCGAGACCGGCCGTGACCATACCAAGACGGCAGCGAAAAAAAAGCCAGTCGACACACCTTGCCCAAAATTGTGAAGAGAAAGGCCGTACAGGAGACGGGAGCCGAGTTTGGGGGGGAGGGGGCTACTCCTGACAGCCTTACAGCCCGACTAAAAAAGAAACTTCGGGGAGCTTCCTTTGTCGTTAGTCACCACTGCCCTGTCTACGGCGTCGCGTACACGGGGGGAAGACGCCGTCAAAATGCGCGGCTGTCTACAGCCCCGACAAAGCAACAACTGCATGCACGCTACCGCTGCGTGTGCGCTAGGCGCGGTTCTGATTGGTAGCGCCCAATCTCGGTACTGGGTGAGTGAAATGCGTTTTCGTCTGAGCTTTTCATTTCGAATTTTCAGAGTGGAATAACTTTCGCTTGCATGCTCCGATTTCAATAATTCTTTTTTCTCTGGTCTCTGGAACGCATGATGAATCTATTTAATAATATGACCTGGTACAGAGCAAATCATTGCGGTGCCCCTTTAAAAGCTTAGTCTCATGCTTTTTTTCGGGCTTTACCATTAAAGTTTCCTGGCACAACCGCGAACGGAAACAGGTATACGCCAATTGTTCCTGAAACACGTTCGTTCGCACTAACCACCCGAAATAAAACGCGTACCAGCTCTTCATTCCACTGCTCCTGCTTAGCCGTAGAGCGCAAGCCTTGTGGCAAATGTAATGGGGCCATTGTAACCTAATTAGATACGCAGAACGCCGCAATGCTGATCCCGTGTTAAAATAGAATTAGCACTATCACTTACGACAATGAAAAGAGTTCAGTTCCTGATACGTGCATATGACAGAATCCATGACAGGTTGTTGTCTACGTCTCGTTACTTAGGAAATACATCCCTAATAAGCCCCGCAATGTGCTTAGCGAGGTTAGTCTATGTTTTTTGCGTTACACAATTCATATCATGCACTTGAACTACCGCTGGCAGGAACGCAACTCGGTGGCGGTAAAAAATTCGCTACTGAAAAATGAGAGATTACTCTCCAAGTGCACATAGCCCAGCTTACAAATAAATCATGCATTATGATACCATTTAGCTTAATTTATAGCCCTATCAACGAAAACTGCCGACAGCATTGACAAAGGTAAACAACAAAGCAATACGGGAAAAACAGTAAATGGTTGTTCACGCTTACCTGAAATATTAATGATTGCAGGTTCACAGAAACCTTGGTATTTCCCGCTCACTTGCACCCTGGATCCTTCCGATGGCTCATCATCCCATGCATGCTTGGTGCAGGTCATTTTAACGACGTCAAAAGTGTCTTCTTCCTCAAAACGCACAAGTGTGACGCTGTACCATGATTTCAAAGGGAAAACAAGTGGATGCTACAACGGGTATAACCGGAAATTGCTCGCCCGGCAGGAAAGTGCGTAGTCCGGCTTCTAGCTCTGTGCAACAGACCGACAGTCAAGGGTGGCGCCACCAATGCCTTCCTTAACAGCGCCACTAGCAACTACTGCTCCTTGCACCGACCACTCAAGATGAGCCGTGCACCAACATCGCTGCTCTTGCTACAACTCTAGCCGCTGTACTCTTGCTGTGTTGGAAATGGCACGGTAAACAAAAACGTCAAGAACTGAAGAAGCGAAGAAAAAGGAAACCGCAAAAACAAGAAATAAAAAAGAGGTCTCTGCCGGCAACAACACGGGGATCTCAAGTGAACTCAAATACAGACGGTGACGCACACAGCTTCGCAAGGGCGCATTGCAGGTTCCACTTAAAAGAGCCCTTTCCCTCCGACTACCGACAACTGACCGGGCCATAACCGGGCAGACCGGTTACCCCTCCCATTGTGTAGCTGCGCGTAGCGCGGTTTCTCTTGAAAAAGGCCAGTTTTGCACATGCTTTGTAGTGTTGGAAATCTGCACAACGCGTGCTTTTTTCCTCCTGCTTGAACGCTGACAAAGAAAAAACTTCTAGGAGAATTCTAGGAAGAGAAGCGGCTTCGCTACTACCTTCCTGCCCTTCCGGTCACCCGCCCCCCGAGTTCCCCATTAAAAGGCACAACCGGAGACTGGAGAGAGCCAAGACGGGGCCGTGCGAGACAGGGAAAAGCGGACTAGTGTACAGAGCGACTAGCGCATTCAAGGAGCTCGAAAGAACAATTAGTGAAATTATGTGAAATGCAAGCAGCCTGAAACAACCTTAAGCCTCACCTCGATGGAGTCCTCCCAGGCGTACACGCGAAGCGCCTACGCTGGAGCCTGTCTGCGCATGCGCAAGGCGCGACGCGCGAGCGGGGCGCAGATATCTGTGCATGTCAGATATCGGCACCTGCGCACGGGCGCTCGCGCGCGCGTCAGAAGTGGGGTCCGGTTTGCAACAATGGGAGGACCGCGGGGCTCTCGGGGACTCTTTTCTTCATGGCTTGAAGCTCTTTCAGCCTCCCCTAAATTTTCTTGGAATCCTTGCAGCTCCCCAACCATCTCTTGTTCACGGCTTGACATTTTTTTCAGTCGGCTCGCGAGGGGGAGCGAGCCAGCACGAGGAGCATGGAGGTTCATGCCACTTTTTGACGCCCGTCGCGGCGCGTGCTGGGCGCGCAGGCGCTTCGCGTGTATGCCTTGGGAGTGTCCATCGAGGTGGGGCTTTATATCGCGTTTATCTTTATCAAAATAAATATAACTAACGATACCCCTGCTGCGTCGTGTTTTCGAATCACTCTGTATGACACATTATGTAAACTGAACCGAATAAATATTTCGTCCTATCTACATAGACCAAAGAGAGGCTTGATTGAGGCCTGTTATATTCGAAGTGATTGTTAAAGCGAATTTCGAAAATCGCTAGCTCTCTGCTCCTTGTGCTGGACACTGCACAGTGAATTCGACCATACATCACGTCAGATAAATCACAAAGGTCCCAATCGCCTTTCCTAGAGATTGATACGATGAGCAGCTTGACGTTTGCATTCGCTCGCAGATTTAGCATCTGCTTGTTCCGCAGATTCGGCACCCCATGCGTGAGCGGCTTTCTCTTCTTGAATGCCTATACTAGCTGCCCGTTGTGGCACATAATCACGTCATTTTACATGTTTGTTGCTTTAGGACAGGGTGGATTACGGGAACGTTTCAGCTGGTTATCAAAGGTAACGGCGCGCCTTCTCTATCAAATATGTAGCTAGTCAAACGGCAATTTCCGTTTTGGACAAATAGGTTTCATGAGGTTTCATGTTGTGAAGGTGCGGTTTCACAATTTATATTAAGAAATGATTAGTGGTACACAACCGCTTTTTCTGTACGCAAGTTATTCGGCCAGGCGGCCGTATAGTGTGGTGGAATTATCACCGTAAATTTCCTAACAAACCTCTTCAAATTCTAATTACTTGTTGAAGCTTAAGTGCATGTTTTTGTGAAAACACAGGCAGTCATTGTGTTAGGCCGTTATCTTTGCCTGAATTTTTCAAAAAACGACGGCATTCTGAGGTATCTTCAATGTCCGGTTAAATCGACGTGATTACGACCTGACTAGAGTGACCAAAGGCGCCAAACTTTTCCCTGGTGTGATGACCAGGTGCATCTCGTGATGTTTCTTCGATTTCTCTTGCCTAGAATGAAACAAAACACTTTTCAGCTTCATCTAGTGCTCGGCGTCATGAACACACAAAACTCAGCAACATATGCCTTCTATCAGGGAACAGCAGTTAGCAAACTTCATTGGAAAAATTAGATGGCTGATATATACTGTTTTGCATGCATAATTGTACGGATTGGGTCGGAATTTTTATTTGGGGGGGGGGGGGGGATTTGTGTGCGCTGTACTCCATTGCAGCACACAACAACACGTTGTAGTTCTTTAAGGAGAAGCAGAAGGCTGCAACGGCTATAAGAACCGAATTGCCTGATCTGAGGGTCGCTTTTCACTCCAAAGTTGAAGACGGGGATCGTCATCATCGTCATCCGTGATCAATTTTACAAGACAAAGAACCCTCCCATCGACCACCGATTAGCTGTTGTTGAATTGAGTCGGGCAGGGTCAGGCTACCCTTGTTTTTTGTCACATCTGCTCATCAGACATTCCATAAGCTTTGACTGTGACTCGCTGCCCTTGGAGTCCACTCTGACACTCTAAACGCCGACCTTTGTTCGGCTCGTTACTTGGTCACCCTAAGCTCATTTTTCCGCATTTTGTTAGTGCTAAGATATGGATGACACCGGTTTGTTCTGTATACTCTAATCGCTCCCCTTGACGTTGTCGCTAGTATTTTCTTTGCCATGCCTAATGCGTGCTACACGGCTGCTTGAAATCCCGTCGAACCGATCGCCACTCGAGTCGACAGAGCTTTTGCGGAAAATGAGAAAACGATATCTTAACGGAAAGTTGAGCACGCAGAGGCTCATCGGCGTCCGGCCGACATTCCACGGTTCCAAATGCTTACGAAATGCGAACGGAGACCGCCCCTGTCATTTGCGGTGGCCGTTATCTTGCCTCAGAGCCGCGTCCCGCAACTGCTTCGGCCCTCTTGATTTCGACATCTGCTGCTGACTTGTTTCTTCTTCTCTTTGTTTAGCACATTGCTTGCGTTGTCGCTAATTTAGTGCTTCAAGTTAATGACTCGTCATTCAGCATTTACAGCGTGCGCGTGAAATTTCAGCGGGAATACACAAATGTCGACTGCACTGCAGTACCACCGTTGTCAGCATACCTGTTATCGTTTGTATGGCATAAAACGTAAGCTATGTTAAATATTCTCTTTCTGATGCGCGGATTGTAACTATGCTTGTTTACACAGCTTGACCACTGCAAGAAGACCGGATGATTGCGACGAAACACTTGATAGCCGGAGAACTGGCGCTTCCCGGTCGTGGTAGATCCGCTTTCTTCCATACCACAAATACTCGGTGCTGAACCTCATTACCCAGAAGCATGTTCGACGATTGATCGCATCAATGAAAATGATTCATTTGTTATCCACGAGCGGCGCCAGTGGTCGACTGTTGACGGCTCCCTAAAGCAATGCTCGGCATGCCGGGTGACACCGGCTCTTCCCGCTCGTTCTATTCGTCCTGCGATATCAGCAATCCTCCGCTAAGCGTTGCAGTTTCCAAAACTTCACTTATGACCATTTGCATTCGCCAAAACTTGTGTATTCGCTCTCCACAAAAGCCGAGACCACATACGCGAACAATGCGGACTAGCGCTTTTTCGTCGAAAGCAAGGGTCTCATCGAAGCAGCTCATGACGGCGCTGGAGAGCTCGGAAAGCGCCGTGATATGATCTGGTTGCGTGCACAATGGACTTCAATTCAAGAGACAAAAGCTATCTTTCTATGATTTAGTATTTTTTTGCGGAAATATGGGGAGTCATCATACTAAGAAGAAAACAGAATGAGCGTGAGCGTCAGGTTCATTATAACTAGGATCGGCTGTACAATCCAACCGGAATTAAACGCGAACACACATATCGCCTTCTTTTTCTACATTGCAGAGAAGTATTCCCTTGCAGCCAGTTAAAAAATATCTACTTAAGTAGACCCTTCACTCAGACACAGGAATCAGCCTAGTTCTGCACAACAGCTGAAGGTAGACAGGCAAAATATTTTGTTTTGTTCCCATGCGCTGTTCGCTTGCCTTGCTGTAGACGGAACAAAGTGGGCTGTTAACATGTGACCAGTAAATAATTTACATAGCATTTTTTGTCTCACATGGTGTTTCGAATGGGGTTTTAATAGCCGAACGATGGCTGTGGTGTCGAAGTTAAGTATAGGCTCCATGCGCTGCAGTTTGGTGAGCACGAGTGACGTCATCTGGGTAACAGGGAAGGGGGAGGGTGGACGTCGCTCTCTCGCTCAGTTTGTAGTCAGCTAGGAGAGCGCCAAGATATTCCCTCCGAATGCGAAAACAAACTTCGCTAATTATGGGTGGCTCAACCTACTGCTGTGTTTATATATCGAAGATAAAATTACATCTCTTTCCATGGAGATCATGCATGCTTGCGCACGCACATGAGGGTCCACTGGAACAGAGTCTATTTTGGAACTAAATTCATGAGTGCAAACTGGGAGCGGATTTACATAGTCTGGGGTGTTTTCAATGTGCCATCACTGGTAGGAGTCCTAGGAGTTGCTTTGTTTCTTTGTGTGAAGAGAAGGAATGCGCTGAGTAATAGGCAGTGGTTTTGGGCGGCGTTCTTGGAGCGGGCGTCTGTAGTTTCAAACTACGGTTTTTTATACATCTGTGTGGTTCAGCGGGTTAGGGCAGTTTTTTTTACATTCATGCGTGCGCGTTGTGGGTATGATGTCGTTTTTCTGAGCGTGCTTATGTAGTTTGTCACGATGTTTCGCTTACAAGTTTTTCTGTATGGATTTGTATCACGTTGCATAGAGCGGTTTAAAATTTTTATATTGATATTGGAGAATTCCCGCCATCTAAAACCCTTTTCTGGATCAATAGAAAGAAAACTAGAAAGTGCATTACATTATGTAAAGTAATTTATTGCATTTCACATCGCTAAACCCTTCCTGAAGTTTATCATCACAATGCGATACATCACGTCAAAATTCCTTCGCTGTCCCTAATGAAATGAATGTTCTGAGGAAATACCTAACACAAAAGTCCTGTAACATACTCAGCAAGAAATGCTTAGTCTTTTTGTTTACTTACACCCATGCTTCTCTGAGCGGAATACATGTACATAAAGCAAAGCAGTGTTCATCCTGAAGACATCCAGTATATAGCACTACCATTGTCTTTGTGTAGTAACGATGCGTTTTTCGCAATTCCAGCCGACCATGTTATGTATGCGGCTGATTTCATTATGTGAGTCAATTAGACACCTGTTCTTCTAACTGTATGGGCTCTTAAAGAAGTATGGACACCTAACTTTTGGGTGCGTATTTTCTTCTTTGTAATGATGCGTGAGGCATTATTATACATGGAGTACCCCGTGGTGTTCCTAGAACTGCTAAATAATTTATTATCTATTATTTGTCTTGCTGTTTAAATTTCAATAACTTCACTATGAGTGGGACGTCAATGAGTGAGGCATGAAAAAGTGCGATATAATAGCTGCGTCCTCGTTTTAATTCACTACAATGCTGGAGCCAGTCAGCCAGCTTCACTATCCGGACTTGTAACGAATGTAAAACAGCGATTATATTGCACTTTTTTCATGCCTGCTGGTCATTTCCGAAATTCTGTGGGGGCAAGTCGCCGGCGGAGCGCATGGAGTCAGCAACGCCTCGACTGGTACCGGTGCTGCTCGCGCTGCAAGACACTCTTTCTTTCATTGTGAGCACGTGCCGTCCAGCTCATGGGTGCACAAAAGAGGGGTTGCCGCTCGTAGTGAGTCATGACTGGAATGCCGCGACGTTGAGAGAGTGGAGACATGTTTACGCAAAAGGCGTACTGGCGCTAAAAAACGAAGACAACACACACAACAGGACAGGACTGGCGCCAACTTCCAACTGAGTTTATTCACAGAAAAACCACTTAAGAACCACACTGCATGCAAAAAGATACAGACAAACCAGATACAAGGGGTGATTTAACAAAGATTCACGTGCCAAACGGACCAAAGCAATGATTATAAAGCTGACAGAGACCCACTCAGAAACCTAATCTCTTCTTCTGACAATGACACAGATGGCTTGCTTATGCAGATATCGCCTCTCTGCTTGACGTATTAGGCTTCTATTACGCTTCTATTCTAGTACGCCTTTTGCCTAAACATGTCATGCTACAACCAACTAAAAAAAATCCCCTGTGCCCCTTGGTTTCTGTGGCTGTTGGCTTCTGTCATATTTATAACGAGCCCCTCATTCCCCTTCCCTTGTTTGCTTAATTGCTTAGCGAGGGCCTCGGTTCTGGCAGCCTTGACGCCATAGGAAGCATAAGAGGGTTCTCACGCAGCTTCCACCCTCGCCGTTCGATGACGTTCTACGTCACACCTGCGGTGACTCAGGACGTTCTATGTCCGCCGCTTATGAACGTGGGTGGCGCTGATGAACACTCTCAAGGTTAGGTTACTTGTAAACATAAATACCCCCGAAAGCAGAAGGTTTGACAGCCGTCGCCGTAGCTCAGAGGTAGAGCAACGGACGCGTAATTCGGAGATCGTGGGTTCGGATCCCACCGGCGGCATGTGGTTGTTTTTTCTTCTGCTTTTCTAATTAATTAGCTTTAAGCGATAATATATTCAGTAATATTCTAAATTGATCAACACCACAAAATAAATAAATGAATTTAAAAAAAAAATCCCCTGTGCCCCTTGGTTTCTGTGGCTGTTGGCTTCTGTCATAGCTCAAATCAAAGTATTGCTAGAGAGTGGAGAAACGTATTGTGTCGTTTGCTGCCACAATAGTTCTCAAAACATCAACGGCCAAGAGCAGCCCGTGTAACTCTATAGATTTCCTGGACATATGTCCCACATTCCTGGAAAAAAAATCAATATTCGAAATTTGTAATCTACTGCTGAGGAAATTTTGGAGGTAATGGGGAATCTTTTCGATGTGTAGCAAAATCTTGCAACTTTTCCATCGCTCGCATCGAGCGATAACAAAAACATTAATAGCAAGACAAAAAAAAACAAAACCATGCAAGCATGTCGACGGGAGGTTGGTATAGTGAAATCTTCCAGTGTATAAAAAAAATGCGTTCATACATTTTTTCCCATTCAAAAATGGTTTTCCACGGAATTGTTGTCTGTGAAATGATTGAGAACGAGAGACGGCAAGCCTGGATAACTTCTGTGAGCAGGCTGAAGTAGGCGGTTTTCTCTTGCTAAATTGGTTTGGTATGTTGCGCGTGTATATTATTTCTGACGAATTTTCATTGTAATTCACTAAGCATGCAGTGTTTAGTCGTAGAGCTCACGGTAACGAAACTATTTTTTTTCCTGTAAAGCCCTCCGCCGGTCAGGTAACGCAAACAAATATTTTGGAGGCTGACATCAACAGCTGCGTTAGGCAGACGCGTGTTAGGCAAGGTCAGTTATCGCCTCTTTGTTCCTTTGTGTGACGCCCGGCTCAATTTTCAAGTTATTTTGCTAGATGTAAAAAATGTCTCAAAGTAACAGTAGTAAAGATATTAGCTTGCACATGAGCGAGCATTTGAATATAAGAGATAGCTCTGCAAATAAATTGTTTTGGGAATGCTCGTGCGCTGCAGTCGGCATTAAATTAAATGTACCAAACACTGCGTAGTGATTGACCAAACTAGAGCATTTTTTCTGTCAGCCGTAAGTGAGCAGCTGGTAAGCGCATTTCGCGCGTGTTTTCGTTTTTCTTTTCAGCCTCGCCTATCTTTATTTTAGGTCCAAATAAACACATACTCGTTATTATTCAGCCAAAAACGTAAAGATATTCCAACTATTTGGCCAAGAAAGTTGCGTACATCGAACTGCTCAGCTACCCAACAAAATTAAGTATTTTGCGAAAATGTCCCTGCCATAAAAACAAGGTATTAAGCTCGAATTCCACGCCTTAAATGAACTTCCCATTTATTTGCGACACACATTTCGCCGCAACGGTAACGGCGGTTTCGTCAACAATCTGCTCCACGAAGTGGACCTGATGCACTGTCAGTTCTCTTTTTTTTTTCAAGTCGGCGCAGAAAAAAAAAATCGCTGACCACTCTTTCTTGGAACCTACACCTGAGAGGGTACTGTCGCGATAGAAAAAAATGCGAACAGCGCGTCGCCTCATTCGAACACAAGTACGCTACAGACATGAATTCCAATTTCGCAGTGCGTGGGCAACATGCTGTTCACATTATTTTCTATCGCCCTTGTACATTTTCCTAATCCTCTTAATCTCGTCAGCGTTCTAGCACGAAGGAAAAAGCAAGCGTCAGCGCAAACAGATTTCCAGGCAGTCCAACACGTGCAAAGCATGCGCGGAACGGGTTTTTTTTTTTCAAGAGAAAGGGCGTTACGCGCAACTTCTCAACGGGAGGGGTGACAGGTCTGTCCGGTCAATTGTGGGGAGTCGCGGGAGACGGTACTATGGTGCTTTTCACTCGCGCTTGCAACGCCCCTCTGCAAAGCTCTGGTTCCCTCGGTACCCTTGGCGTGCCTTTCGGAGCGAAAGAAAGGGGGAACGTGACAAGGACCTGGACTACCCGCCCTCCAGCTATCTTCTGAGCACCGCCGAAGGCGGCAATGTGTCGCGTTTCTGCTGTTCTGGGGGGGTCTCGAGGGTCCGCTTTTTCACCGCCTCAGCAACGCCATCTCTCCCTCAGTAGGGTAAGGAACATTTTGCCGTGAGTGGTGGCTGACCGTGGACACAGCGGCGACTCATTTATTACGCAAATAAAGGATGTCTTGCTTCCCTGTGACTGCCGGTCTCAGAACTGGCATCTGAATATCGGCCGGCAGGGGAGGGTGGATTATGAAGGGAAGAAAAAGATGAGGCGAAAAGAAACAGACCAACGTGCATAGTATCAAGAACTATTTGCAGAAGATTTTTTACAAACTGTTCAGCTGTGGCACAACAGTCGGAGTAGAATTGCGAGCTTGGTCAGTACACCACGGAGACTCGGCGGCGCGGAAAAGGCGATGGGTAAAAGATTTGCGGGTAGCTGTGGAGTTTTTCTCGTCTGCATTGTAAACGTTTTGCTGGCAACTCTAAATAGATGAATTTCGAAACATTTTGTATTTTTTATCTGGCAATTATACTAGAGCGTTTTAATCTCCATCCCTGTGCCGCAAGCAGCGATGTGTTATTTACGCTCCTGGACAAGAAATGGCTGTATGCTGCAGCGGTTTTGCAAACGTTTATTGTCTGGCATTACCGTGAACAATGCAGGTTTCCCATTCCTTCAGAACGACATAGTTTTGGGGAAGAGCGCCCAAAGAAGGAACGTACACCGCACCACCGGCTTGATGGTTTGAGTATTCATCACGTTTGCGAAGGGGCTGAGTTCGATCCCCAAGCGCTTGTTGTACGTTCGGGACTCTAGAATCTATCAATGTTCCTAAAAACTATGATTTCGATGGCAACCAACTCGCTGGACTTGTAATCCACTTATTTAGACCCAGTCATGAAGGTTCAGTTCGTCAGGAAGGTTCGAAGTCCACCCAAGATAGAAAGCGCGTAAATGCATGTATTAGTGCATTTAAATCACAGCAAAGTTGAAGGCGATTTATAGCACTGTACTTTAATTCACCTTAATTAAACACCGCTATGTAATACCAGTCTGACTGGATTGAAGCCTCAATCATACAAAGCTTAGTACCTTGTTGTGCGGTGTGTTTCACCTCTTAATTAACCAATAATATCATGTTTGACACAATGTTAATTATTTAAGTTCGGAAGTATATGGCACAAGCATCCCATATATGAGGTAGGATATGTTCCATATATGCGAGATTGTTTCCATATAAGGATTTGAAGGTCCCCATATAAAGAAAGAGCATCTATATAAGGACGCAAATATGACTATATATAGCAGTATATGGCACTATATAAGGTACCTTATGGCCGTATCCTCCCGTATTTGTGGTCTTATACGACCATATATAGCACTATATGGTGGCATATCAGGTTTCCCATGGTCATATCTGGCCGTATATACGACCATATATGGACCTATTTAACTGTATATGATCCCATATATGAGTATATACAGCCATATATAAAATATATCTGGCCCATATCTGCCATTTTCGTAAGGGAGTTCACGCAGTTGTGTACGTGTCCTCTCTGTGTCTTCTTCTGCAGGCGCGATGATTCCGTGATGTTTGGTTTGGTTTATGGGGGTTTAACGTCCCAAAGCGACCCAGGCTATGAGGGACGCCGTAGTGAAGGGCTCCGGAAATTTCGACCACCTGGTGTTCTTTACCGTGCACTGACATCGCACAGTACACGGGCCTCTAGAATTTCGCCTCCATCAAAATTCGACCGCTGCGGCCGGGATCGAACCCGCGCCATTCGGGTAAGTAACCGAGCGCCATAACCACTGAGTCACCGCGGCAGGGCAATTTCGTGATGTAAAATCGAGGACAGATGTTAAGAGCTTATCACTATTATGATCGGCTGTTTTCGGAGCCACGTGAGCGAATGCGCAGGTGTTCTCTTGGGGGTAGAAAAGTCACAGATTGCACCAAGGCGTTCCGCATGCCAAATCGCTTCATCCAGTCAAGGAAATGGGCTGTTTCCTTACTTCTGCAGTGTTCAGGGTGTGTTGCTTCTGCTGGAATGAATTAAGCCGGGAGGTGACCCAGCCCCACCGGTCTTCCAGAGATGGTCAGGCATTGATATGCGACCTTCAAATACCATGGCGACAAAGGACTTCCCCAAAACTGACAGCGGTGATTAGTTTCTGCAACTTACCTTTGTTCGGTGGAACCAGATGTTTCCTGGAACAAAGACCTCACAAGGGAAACAGAAAAAAAAGGAATTGTGTAAGATCTGTCTATCTGAGCGCCACTATCTTTCGCACCTAAAAAGTGGTATACAACTCGGGTGCAGTACCATCAAACGAAGAAGTGTATTTAACATTCGTAGAACGTCACATGGGTACGGAATATTCTTCCAGCCGCAGAGCGGATGACATCACGTACCATCGCGGCTTACTACTCGGCGGGGCAGCAATAGCCTGTAACTGGACTAGTCTTTGTTGCAGAACACGATTTGAAATTATCGTGTGTCATGCCACATCTTTTTGTGCCTGGTTACTAGGCGCTGTTTTCTAATCAAATTCATCATTCAACCGGTAGGCAAAACGTCTTGAAACATAGGGCGAGGAGGGGGTTTCCTGCAGCCAATAAATACAGTCGTCAATTCTATACTGCCAATGAAATATTACACAGCGTCAGACAGTGGCCATATTCACCGCCGATGCTTATTACGGTGCTTTTTTCACAATCTTAACGCAGCATGCCTTTTTTTTCTGCAACGAACTCTGCATCCAGCCGGCCCCAATATAGCGGGCGCCGTAGGAGACGACGCGGTTGTCTTAACCCTGCACGCTGGCGGGAGGCGCGCATCCAGGCACCCTAGCAACCTGGGTCATACAAGCCCCACGGGTGGCAGCACCTCCCATAGCAGAGCGCTTCGCTTAACCGATAGCTCATATTAGCTGCTGACCGGAGGTGTTGAGCGCACACGTCAGAATGGACGAAGAAAAAACTCAGAATCAAGCAGCAATAAACACTACTAGCACAGAACTTAAGGGTAACACGTGATTTCCAAAAGGTACGACAGTGCCTTACGAAATACGAAGTTACATAGCTAAGACAAAATGCAGGCATGATTAAATCAACCCCACGGGTAACGCCGGTGCAGTGGCTGAAAAGGATGCATAAACGTAAACAATGTGAGACGACTGAAAGAACATGATTCAGCAACTCTAATAAGCAAGCTGGGCACAGGTGAGTTGGAGCACCGCCCGTGTTACTCAGCGACAAAGAACAGTGTTTTTTAACTTTGTATATCTGGCAATGCGCTTATTGGCCGGGTTTAATTTTTGATAATGCAATCATAGTAACTTTTTTTGATTTATTTAGCAGTGCATACACTGTTATTGGTCCCGGCTGATAACGCCGCGGTCGAATGCAAAGAGGATGGCGAGTTTTGCTGTCGTAAGTTCGCCACTCCTCTTGGTTCTGTTTCTTTCTTTGTGCCCTGCTAACTCCGGTAGTGCTTCTGTCTACAGTGATCACTTTCCACAACAAACTAGATCAATGGCAACGGGGCCCTAGGCATATCTTCGTCTGAGAGTCTATTGAGCTCAAGTGGTGGGAAAGGAGAGGCGTGCGTGGGTCCAAAAAGACTACAACAGAGCATCTAAACCTGCGCAGCGTAAGCAGCGGCGGTCCTAAGGGGGGGGGGGGGGGGGGGGGGTCGCTTTCCCTAAAGCCTTTGCACATTTTCCCGAAAGTCCGTTTTCGGCCTCTCGCAGGGCGAGATGTAATTTTTGACGAAGAACTGGAAAGCTTTTTCGTCTGTGATGCGTCAAGTAGCCCCCTACTTTGTACGTTCGCCGTGTTAGCGGCTGCCTTATTTCACACAATTGCACGTTCTAAACGTTGGTAGTTATAGGAGCACAGTTCGTAGTGATTGTCGAGGTACCGTGGTCCTGCCGTGCCCTCACCGTTGTCTTGCCATGCCACCAGCGCAGCGACGACGGCCGTGCCATTCACCTGCGGTAGCGGTGGCCAGCAACCTCGTCGAGGCGGCAAGGAGCCACCCATTCATGTCTTTATCCCACTATGGGACACGGCGACGCCAGAGGGGATGATCCCTTTTTGGCTTGACAAGGAGCGCCGACCAGCCGCCTTGAAGGAGGGTACTGAGGGCGGAACAAAGCCACTTCCTAGAACTGAGTAATGAAGGCCGCTAATCCCACCGGTGAAATGTCCGGGCAGGTGCTTTGACCTTCGTGGATATGCCATGGCGGGATACCTCAGCCGGCGGCTTGTTTCCCCTGGCATCGAAATGAATGTTGCTCGCGTAAACGCTAACATTCAAGTATTCAGTAATGGTATAACATCTATACCGTTCGCCATTTATTTCTCAATAACAAAGCAAACAAAATTTTTTGTGTAAATAAAATAAATAAAAAATCGTTGTTTCTATTCTTTTTTCTTTTTTGATATACGAAAATCTGTCTCCTCCTCCGCCCCCCCCCCCCCCCCCCCCTATAACCATGCTCTGGGACCGCCACTGAGCGTAAGCAGCATTGTACGTCTGAATACAAGTTTGAAACCGAAATGGCTCCGAGAACAACGAATGTTTGTCACACCGGTACATACAAAAGCGTAAAGGAAGCCGGGCGCACCCTGAGGTAGTCATACGGGCAGTCCGAGCGGCTGGCATCGTCCTCGATGTCTATGGCATGCTTCTCGATCAGGATGGCGAACTCCTTGGGCGCAAATATGTACCAGCGGCACACCGCCGAGTCGTCGTAGTGGTCCGGGTAGTTGGGCGACTGGAAGTGGCCCCGGAACTGAGTAAGGAACCCTCCGCACGCTGCGCAGCAAAAGAACGATTGCAGGTTCGGACGAGTGTCCTCACGGTAAGCGGCTACGGCCCTTTCCCTCGAATTCTGCAGCTTCGCTTGTTTCAGATTCATTCATGGGACTGGCAAAGAGTCAAACTAGGAATAATTAGCAAAATAAAATAGCCTAACATTGTTTTCTTTCAGCTGTTTGAGACCCTTAGAGCGTGGCTTTTCAGACATGCATATAATCTTAATGGAAACCTAGAGCCCTGTCATCTGCATTTCGAATGCCAGTTTCCATCGTTTAGGATTCCTACCCAGTCTCTCTGGTTGAATTAATTCACGCACGGCAGCAAGAAATGGTAACAGAGTGCTTTCAGGGCGACTAGTATCTGGCAGAAAAAAACTGCCCGCCAGCGCTCAGCAAGGTAAGAACCACACGAGGCGCAGGCAGTAGCTAGGTTCTGAAAAAAAAAAAGCGCTGGAGAAGGACGCAACATCGCAGTGGTGTCCCTCGTCCGCCAGCGCTGTTTTTCTCAGAACCAACCAACTCGCCCAGCTTCGTTTCCCGATGCCTGATACCATCTGCGTGTTTTCATCTCTCGCGCTGTGTTCCCATTTTTTTTTGTTTCTAGTTCGCCCCGAACACTTGCTACGGTCGCTGACGGGCGGGTGAACGCTATGGCACGTCAACCAGTGAAAGCACCGAGGGACACTGCGCCCCGTTATGGGGGAAGCCGAAAAAAGCGCTGTCCAGCAACGCAAAGCTGGCTCCTGAAGGGGAGGAACCAATCAGGATGCGCGATTTTCATGGAGACGCGTGTGTGCAGGGTCCTTCGCAGTACATCTTGCCATGTTCCCTGCACCGGAGCCTTGCCCTGCCGAGATCTGAGTATTCTTCAGTTGCATGGAATTCGCTCTGCCGTACCTCTTTCCAAAAACTCTAAAATGTGTACAAAAGATTTGTGAGCAATTGGTCCTGCGCTCTGCTTATCGGCTCCCCGAGACGACTACAGGGCTTTGAAGGTGTAGGTTGCGCAACCACGGGACAAACCACGAACAAAAGACACAGTGACACACACAAGCGCTTGTGTGTGTCTCTGTGTCTTTTCTTCGTGGTTCGTCCCGTGGTTCCGCAACTTACACCTTCACAACATCATGTACCAACTAAGGCCAACCCAAGTTTTACTGGACTACAGGGCTGCCCTACCCGCTCTAGAACTAATCGACTTTAAGTCTAGACGGCAGTTTATGCACCTTCTCTTGCCCTGACAGTGACAGGGCAGGTTCAAGCCCGGAGAGAACCGCCAGTTCAGCAGAAACGGCGGCAGGATCTGTCGATCTAAAGGCAAAGGAAAAAGATTTTAGCACTACCAGCCATGACAAAGGCGCAAGGGATGGTTTGGCCGGAAACGCAAGCAGAAAAGAAATGTGCGACACGGCCGCTTGTAGCGCTGAGATAGATGCCGCTATGGCAAATGAGGTGGAGGTTCCGCGCCAGGAAGTCTGTAGTGAGTTGGTATGCCGCCAAACCGAACGACAGTAGCGCAACCAAGACGAACATAAGAGAGGACAACACAGGACTAGCGCTAAACTTCATCTAACTTTATTCACTAACAGCGCAGCAAATATAAGAAAAACCAGGACACGTGCAGATAGATACCAGTTTCCACACAACACTATCTACAGAACCGTTCAAGATACGCCATTCCCGATTTGAAGAGGTTCACCGACGTATCGCTAACACAAGATACACCTCTCTTCCTTATTTCATTTGATTTCATTTATTTTACCCTCAGGGCTTTCGCATTACAGAGGGGGTTATATATGATATGGTTCCAATAGTTCCCTTGCCCTTGTGTCCTTGCTTTTACCTAAAATCTCTATCTCATGAAACCATGGTTGACACTTTTTTGCAGTACTTGCATCTTGCCTGTGGCAAATGTTCTGCCGCTCGAGGGCATTCATAACACTCAGCGCAGTGCTGAGAAAGGTGTGCACCCCTTACGTCCTTCACTGACCGGGCGTGCTCACCTGCCCTTTCATTGATGCACCGCCCTGTTTCATATAAGCATTTCATATAAGGAAGAGAGGTGTATCTTGTGTTAGCGATACGTCGGTGAACCTCTTCAAATCGGAAATGGCGTATCTTGAACGGTTCTGTAGATAGTGTTGTGTGGAAACTGGTATCTGTCTGCACGTGTCCTGGTTTTCCTTATATTTGCTGCGCTGTTAGTGAATAAACTTAGATGAAGTTTAGCGCTAGTCCTGTGTGGTCCTCTCTTTTGTTCGTCTTGGTTGCGCTACTGTTCTTTTCTTACAACATGCACCATCTAGCCCAACAAAAAGTTCTTCTAAACCGAACGACAGCTTTCCGGGAAAGAGCGTCACGGAGAGTCACCGGATATCAACGTTGAAGCGCCAAGTCAGAGCGCAGCGTTAGATGAAAAGGGCGATGCCGCTCAGATGGTTGCTGGAATTCGGAATGTTAGTGGCGCTACTCCAAAATGCACAATTCAGGACAGCGAACAGTTATGCGCGGCAGAAATTAAAGAGCAGGCAATCGAGCTGTGGTGCTCAAAGGAAACAGCACCGACCAGCTTTTCAGAGAGGCCGTCGCCGAGCCGCGAGAGTGAGGGGCATGTGGATTGGCGCTGCAGGGTGAACCTCGCACGCGAACAGCCTCTGAAGATATCTAGGTTCAGTTCTGATGCTGAGGCGAAGGCCGGTAGCCTAATACGTGACGGCACTGCCATAACTAGAGACGCGCGCAACAGATCCAGACCCGCTAGGGCAGCCTCGAGAAGGCGGCGGCGCGCAAAGAAAACTGAGGTGAACGGTCGCACAGTAAAAAAGGTACGGGTCATAAAGCCCGCGAGTTTGAGGGTCGGCCAACCCCGTAACTTTGCAAAATTGCAACCGCGGAGCTCAAGAGTTCATAGGCGTCGCATCAAAGCCAAGCTAACTAAGCGTGCGCAGTCTGGATATAAACCACCTGCGCCACCGAGGGACCGCAGCAAGGATTATAAGGCATGCTGCACGGACGGCGTGCTGGGGAGAAGGGTGCAAGGTCGCCGCACAAAAGAGCGATACACAGAACCCGCGAGTCGGAGGGGGACGCAGCATGCAGGGAACCATGATAGGAGCAAGCGCCCCTCTGGCTTTGAGCTTCCCAAGCGCTACCCTGGCTTTGGACACATGTCCCGCGTAGGTGGAACTAATCAGCCCCGCAGCTTTTGGGAGACAGCTGGTAGACCGGCCGTCCGACCGCGCAGGGCGCGGCTGAAGTAGGGGTATTCCAGGAATACATGTGTCTTGTATTTACTGTTTTTTTTTACACCGGTAGAAAAGCGCAAACAATCTTTTGAGCTTTTTTTTCTGGTTAGAATGATGTAGCTAAAAGACGCTTGTTAATTCTCTGTGCGAAAGAGTTTTTTTTATGGCAGCAATTGGAACGTTTCAGGTTTTGTGATGTATAGTTGCAGTGTGTAGGTTATGTATGTTGTTTGTTATGTATAGATTAGCGCTTGAAATTACATGAATAGTAGTTGAGCTGTACTATCCTCTCAACTGATCTATCGGGGCCGTCCGTCTGTGGATCGCAATGGCAGCTGTAATTTCTTCCAGCATAAAACTTGGTCCAAAATTGAAAGATGCGATGGCATTGAATCGCCCGCTTATGTCACGTCCGCAGCTCACCCAACCAGACCGCCTGAGGGGGGGGGGAGCCAAAAGGGGAGTTAATCGAGCAGCACAGCTTAAGGCATTGTTCTTTGTTTTACCTGGCACGACTAGGGAGTGGGTGGTGCTCTTGCCTTGCCGGGGTGGGGGAATTGTGCAGACTGGATCACTAATGCTCTACCTGAGACCCTTGGCCTGCAGACGCCGACCCATCAATCACCCAGGAAACAGAGGACCTGCCCAGCTGATGCGGCCTCTTCAGAGGACAGCGAGGAGCTGTAACCCCTTTCGAGGCCTCTACCTGGCGGCGGACGAGCTGTTGTAATTGTACTTCTGGCCACGTGGGCCCGATCAAGCAGCAACCGTCAACAGTCGACAAGGCCGATAGCCTCGCGACGGCGGCGCTGCAGTGTAGTGCTTGTGATCAGGGTGTCGAACCGGAACCATGATCTAGCGCAGAGACTTAGGGCAACATTTACTTTTGTAGGCGCTCATTGTTCTACAGCAGGTTCTAAATAAAACCCCTCACGATATAGGGCAACAAAGAAAAAAATGGCTCAATGGCTGTGGAGCTCTGCTGCTGATTTCAAAAATACAAAAACCAGTGTGCTCTGTCGCATGCCGCAAATCCTCAGCTGATCTCAGTTAATCTGGAGCCCTCCACTACACCGTATATCCTACAGCCTCAATGTCTACTCGACACGTTAAACCCGCGATATTACTACTAGTATCACCAAAGGAAGGATGTATACATTGGTGCAGCTTCTTTTTTTTTAGAACATTCTTGTTTGCACGTGACGGAAATAAGCAACGAAAGGCGGGTTTTTGGCAATGGTGTAGATGATCTAATAAGCAAAAAATTAAATACCGGATAATCAAAAGAGCAATGAGGAAATATATGCGCTCGCTGGCATGCGATAGTGATTACGCCCAGAAAGATGCTACTGCGATTAAATGTAACGGCGATGAAGTGATTTCATTACGCCCATTCGCTGAAATCGTTCGGCTTCTGAGAAAAAATTGCTGCCAGTCGCCAGCACGCGGCTCCATCCGCTGTTATCGCACTGCTCGACCTTGAATTCTCTGTCTGGCGACTCATATGTACTTCTTGCTGTCATACTTCCGGTTCTTAGTGTCTGACATGACAGGCTTATGATTCTTGGCGTTTTTTTCGCGTACAACGCTTGGGCGACTCAATACTTTGAGCCTTGACAACAATCTGCCTCGGCTATATCGTGTACAAGTGGGTGATGCGGGGTGGGGAGATGGGTGAAAGTTTTTTAAGGTGCATTTTTACCAGTGAATGCCCGGATGTGCGCCCACCGGAGTGTGCATCAAGGATGGAGGCTGCACGCACGCACTCCCCCCCCCCCCCCCCCGCACAGACACACATAGTGCGGTTATTTTTGGGAAAGCAAGATATACTATTAACGCAGTAAAAAGAACAACTATAAGAGTACTCATACTCTATTCTCTGACTCCGAGTGCGATTTGTACCCATGGCGGCGCAATAGAAAACTCTCTTTACAGAGGCCTTATGCTACTCGGCTGTCTTCGGGGCTTCTTTTTATGGTTGTTGCATGGAATATTTGGAACCTCTCCGATCCTCCTCATGCCTTACTCGACAGCGTCGAATTCAGCGATCTCGGCATAAGGCCTCATGCCACTATAACTCCCTTTCTCCGCCCGCACATGAAAATTCCAGACGGTGCACACGTCAAGAAAGGGGAACCAGTCAGGAGGTCGAATTTGCGGAGGGTATTCCTCTTGCGCTAAAGTGCACTATTGTCTGAACAGGAACCTCGTTGAACGCGGCGGTTCTGCGTGTTCATCCATCATGCGTGTTTTCCACACGCTAAGCGGTCCTATCAACACGAAGAGTTCGCATGAAGTTCATTTCATTTATTTGTCCCTTAAAGACCCGAAGGCATTACATAAGGAGTTCCGGAGTTTTTCATCGCAGATATAAATGTTTTCAAGAAATGTATGATGTCAATGGGTTTTTTAAGAGACTGCTTAAGTATGTCCCAAAACAACACAGCATTACGACAAAAATATCATTTTATTTCTCAAATTATCTCTCGTTGCTCGCACAGGAAGAAATGCACTGACCAAGGCACAAACTTCCCTTTGGCGCGAAGGTTCATCCTAACATGCAGGGTCCATGTCTGAAGCGTAGAAAAGGTTTTTGTGACCGATTGAAATTGCAGTCGAGCCCACTTATAACGAACCTGACGGTCACGCGGCTTCCGTTGGTTATATCTGATGCTCGTAGCAAGTGGATTCTTCGTACAACAGCCAAAAATAGTAAGGACGCTAAAAGTGGCGTTTATTATAAAACTGCGTTATTCGTGCCTACTTGTGCAAAGCAGAGCCTGTCGCTGCTCTTTCCAGGCTATCTAGGGCGGTCATTTAATCGTCGTCGAGACCTTGCTGCCAACTATCAAATTTAGGGACGGGTATAACTAATCATGCATGAAGTGTGCATAGCAACTGGTGGCAGGTCGGCCACATAAATGATTCCTGGCACTAGGGAGAGCTCGCACTTGGTGTTCAACGTCTCCGTCAGAGCAGGCGCTTCTGCGATTTTGTGGTCCGCAGGAATGTAGTTATCCGAGGGAACATCTGGTCGGCTATGGATCAACGAAGCGTTGCCAGAAATCTGCATACGTGTGTTTCGAGCTTCTTCTGTCGTTCCTGGGCTGATGCGGCGACGAAGTAGCGCAGCGCTTGTGGCGCAGAATGCATCCGTTGCACTGTCCGCTGTATGACAATGCGTGGATATGGTAGCGGCGCAAAAGATGGAGACGACTGGGCAGGCTATGCATACCACGTGACCGGCATGGCCAGCAAGGATTTCAAAATTATCAAATCGCTGCTGTTAGTTGATCTTCGACCATGGTCAGTAGCTTCGCTCTCGACGATGCCCCTGTCTCACGCGCACCCCGCTTCTTCCATTCGGGATGCCTTGCCGAGCCGGCGAACGCGTAGGCAATGATTGCCCTCGTAGGCCATCGACGCGGTTTTCCTCGCGAGCATGTCCAGAAAAGACAGGCGAGCACTTAGTCGCCTATTAAGCATAGATGCCAGAAAGAGGCCGTTTGTAGTTTCGAAAATAAATGCCTGAAACAAGTTGGTGGACAACACGCCAGATTAACCACACTTTATCACTCTATCAAGGGCGCAAAAAATTTTGTCAACTCAAAGGTTCCCTTTGATAGCGCCCCAGGAAAAGTCGCATTTGCCAATTTGGTTTGTTTGTTTTGGTTTATTGGATTTTAACGTCCCAAAGCGAATCAGGCTATGAGAGACGCCGTAGTGAAGGGCTGCGGAATTTTCGACCACGTGGGGTCCTTTAACGAGCACTGACATCGCACAGTGCACAAGCCTCTAGAATTTCGCCTTCATCGAAATTCGTTCGCCGCGGCTGGGATCGAACCCAAGTCTTTCGGGTCAGCAGCCGAGCGCCGTAACCACTGAGCCACCGCGTCAGGGCTGTTGACAATTCGTGTCAGTGCAAAAACGAAGCGTTCTCAACCCGTCCAAGCGTGTGTTTTTTATGATACTATTTTTATCAGAAGAGAGGAGGTTGACGTCATCATAATAAGACAATGTCGTAATTTCTTACTGTACTGTAGTGAGAAGCCACGATTAGCTGTGTTTTTGAAGATACTGAGCTATAGGAGTCCGAGATACATAACGGGAGTCACAAAGGCGATGTCGAATAGGTGATTTAAATAAAATATGTTTCGTAAGTTCTGGATGTTAGGGAGAACCTGTGCTCCCACGAGGCTCTCGTTGGGCGGCAGATGGGCGGTGGAGGGATTCTCGCACATTTTCTTACCTTTTAGTAAAGGAGGGGGGACTGGCAAGTCGGTTTTGAGGCTACGGAAATGTGTCCGTCTGTAGGTATAGGTACCGATACATTTCGTTTCTCAGTGGTGCGCGGGAACGTAGAGGGCGCGTGCGGCGGCAGTCTTGGGGCCCCGTAAGTACACTGTGTACGAGAAAGTCCCAGCTGACTCCAGCTTCAAGGGAGGCCTATTAATCGCGCGACGGGGTCTCCCGAACTGCTCAATCAGGAGGGTCTTGTAGATGCAAAATCCACCGGCTTTTCGCCTTACACCCCATAAGGTGGATTACAGCGTACACATAGCCGATTTTCATTAATTTCGAGTTCATTTCATTTTGCGGCTCTTGCCACAAATTGGTCTTTGCTGCGGACAATAAGTAAAATGGGTAAAGTGAGAACACCTCGCATTAAACAATTTTTTCATGCTTAAGTCACGCAGTAAACACGACAAAAGGAAGACTGGAGATGACAGGAGGGCTGACTAACATCTGGTTATTTTATTCTAGGAAAAGTATATAAAGGCGCTGGACTCAGGGAACAACCCCAAAAACAGAAGAACAAAGGTTAAAATTTAAAAACCATACTACACATGCACATCACAGTCGAGTCATGACGTCTTTTTCAACGAAATTCGAAGACTACCTTCCATAGTAGACGGCACTCCCCTATCTCCTGGACCTCACACAACTGCCAAGAAAGCCTTACTCCTTGTCTGCCAAATTGATAGATGGTGAAGCAACACACTCATCTGCTTCCTTCCTGATCACATAGGCCTCGACCAACTCCCTACATATGCAAAAATGGTTATGAAACACGACACTTGTCTTATCTACTGGGGGAAGCAATCGTTGCACTCGCTGCAATGCTAAGCCAAGTTGTACGACACCGCTACTTTTTCACCCATCTGTGATGTTCGAACAAATGCTCATTGCTTCCCCACTTAGAAAGACAAGTCTCCTGTTTATTCACCCAGATCGAATTTGTAGGGAGATGGTGGAGGCCTTTATGATAAGGAAGAAAGCAGATGTGCGTGCTGCTTCACCATCCATCAATTTGGTAGAGAAGGAGTCAGGCTTTCCTGGCAACTGCGTGAGGTCCAGGAGATAGCGGAGTGCTGTCTACTATGAAATATAGTCTTCATATTTCGTTGAAAAAGATGTCATGACTCGACTATGATGTGCATGCGCAGTACGGTTTTTTAGTTTTAATCTTTGTTCTTCTGTTTTCTGGATTTTTCACTGTGTCCTGCGCCTTCATACACTTTTCCGAGCCTGTAATAACCAGTTGTTAGTCAGCGTCTGTGTCGCCTCCAGTCTTCCTTTTGTCCTGTTTACTGCGCTGCTTAAGCATGAACTCTTACCAACTATCACAGTTTTATGTTCTCGTAAACCAATCTTTGCATTTTTTATTTTGCATACCGATGTGCCAGAAAAATGAAAACGCATACCAGGGTTGACTGAAACTCATCTGCGTTCTATTTTTTTTTCTCCTGAACCCGTTTGAACCGATTCGGGACTGTCCGAACCGGTTCGAACCGGAACGGAATGACCCTTTGGAGCCGAACCCGGAACTGAACCCGAAAGGCGTGAACCCGAACCCGAACCGAACCCGAAAAAATGCCGGTTCGACACCCTGCTTGTGATGCCCCCCCTCCTAGCCTAAGTGGATTAGGGCAGCGGACTTCCTTGAGCGGGGGTGACCACGGCAGCAGCGGCGAAGGCCGAAGATGCGAAGGGGGCTTACGAGGGCATTGACAGCGGCAAACAGCAGCGGAGGCAGCGGCGACGTGGCGGCGCCAGTCAGGCCGAGTGTATACCCTCGGGTCGGCGGAGGACGGAGGGGTGCTAGGTACAGTCAAGCTGGCTGTTAATTGAAGACGGCCGTGTCCTCGACAGAGGCCTCGTGTTCTGGACATCCGGCGGGGAAGCACGTTCGTTCACCTGCTGGTAGACTGCGGGAGATTCATTTCCAGCCGTGTTGGATTAGTCAGCATCTACCCCTTCCCGTGGACCGAGCTGCGAGAGAGCGGAATAGCCCACACCGCCCCTGCCGTGGGTGGTAACACCAGCGTCCACTTCGACCCATCCGATTGGACAGTTCTCTTCGAACTTTATTCCCCAGTCAGGGATCTGGGGAATCCGAACCCTATTTAAATCGGCTGTGAGTGTGGCCGCGAGAATTAACTCCCGTCGACTCCGGTTGACGAAGAAGTTCCCTTCCACTGAGAGTCACTCTCAGTCGCTCTTTTGTAAATAATGTAAATAAGTGTATAAAGTTTTCTTTGCTTTCCTCCTAACCTAGTCTCCCATCCTCCTCGTCCCATCACCGGTCAGGCCATGCTACCCGGGTCGCAACAGCATGTACCCTGACGACGGGAAAGTGTCTGTGTTCTGAGTCTGTGTTCTGAGTAGCCTTCTTTTGAAGTGTATCCATCATTAGTGTACCCATCGGACACCATAAACTCGTTCCCAAGCGAGGGCCTCAGGAACTTTCATTTGCGCAGGCATTCTGCCCAGAAGCCTACCAGTAAACAGGTGTTCACATGCGATTCGAATGACATACGTCCAAACACATGCCGACAGAAGCTTAGAGAAGCAGAAGTCGATTGCCTTCATCGAGGGCCTACGGAGGCACAGTAGTTTGTTTCAGTTTTCTGAAACTTGACATATTTTGCTGAGTGAACTAAGCAAATAGTTTTTTCACCGATATCGCTTGCCAACCCCTTTGTGCTGTTATTGGATCTGCATGAACTTTTTGATTGAAACTTGTAATATGAAAGCAGACAGGTTACACCACTTCATTCTTTTGCCGAGGCTTTCTTCAGGTAAAATTTAATTTTTTTGCAAATTCTACAAACCCTAGTGCTCCTTCATGTACAGCTAACAATTTTCACTGTTCTGATGGCGTTTTTTTTTAACAACACAAGGTGTGCCATCCATGCCCAACTATTTCGCTGGAGGTGTCTTGACACCAAACTAAAGAGCTCATGCAAAAGGCTCGAACACATCCTGAAGCATCTGTGTGAAATATATAGCACACAGAGAGAGGCAAGAGACAAGTCGAGTCTGTGAGACGCGACATTTTCTACAGTGGCTCAGATATCGAAAGGACCCCTTCACTGCAAGTATTGCTTGTATATCTGTAGTGTGTACAAATGCAAAATTCACATCGCACAATTATCCATTCCTCCCTCAAATGTTAAGAAAACCTATCTGCGCCCTAGCCATGGTTTCTTTAAACACAAAAGATAAAATGTATCTGTTTCATACAAAAATTGGGAAGAAATTGAGCCAAGGACATGAGACGAACAAGACAGGTATTACTTCACACCAGTTCCCTTGTCCGTTGTCAGTTCCATTGCCGGTCTCTCATGTCAGTGTTATGGGGGGGCAAGAGACGGTCTTTTAGAGATCATGTGCCCACTGAAGCCGCAAAATTTTATTAAATATTATGAAGCACGACTTGAACAGCAGACAGGTGACGCAGCTCGACTTAACACCATATAAAAGAGGCCGCTTCGCCTTTAGCAGTTATGATTATTTTTGCTGTATTAGTGCCCGTTATGAGGCCTCATTCCTCGCGTTGAAAGATTTTGATTGATGAAATGTACATGGCACAAGACATGTCACAGTTCATTCAGAAAGTAAGGCGTAATGCATTCTTATTGTTGACACGGGCTTTCACACACGTAGTTCATAAGCGATTATTCTTCGCACACCATCCTGCAGCTTAGTATAGTACGAGGGGGTACCCAAAAGAATTCGAACTAATTTTTTTGGTCGGCAAAGCTTCTGTGGTACCGCGTTTTGCCACTAGGAGCGCATAGAACGAACATTCCAGAGTCAGTAAGCCGAGTGCCGTCGCTGAAGGAGGTCAGACTAGTTTAGGCAGAGTTTTAGAGTGACGACTGTTTTGTGTGAATGTCGTTTTTGCAATGGATGATTTTCGTGAACAGCGTGAAAGAAAGACGTACAAGGACGATGCTATGTGGACAACTCACGTATTCCTGAATCAAATCCTGAATCAAATCCTGAATCAAAGCAACAATCATGCCAATGGAAAACTTCAAATTCACCTCGCCTCAAGAAAGCTCGTCAGGTGAAGCCAAACCTCAAAACAATGCTGGTTTGTTTTTCGACGTGAGAGGAGTCGTCCATTCAGAATTTGTTCCGCAGGGTCAGACAGTTAACCTGGCTTTCTACTTGGGTGTTTGAAAAGATTGGGCAACAGTGTGCGGTGGAAGCGGCCTGATTTGTGGCAGTCGGGTGACTGGTTTTTCCATCATGGCGATGCCCCTGCTCTCACAGCCCTGTCTCTACGACAATTTTGGGCCAAAAATGGCATGACCCCTGTTCCACTCACCATCCGACCTTGCCGCGTGCTATTTTCTTTGTTTCCTTGAATGAAAAGACAGATGAATGGAAAGCGTTTCGCTGATGTTGCTGAGGTGAACAAAAAAACGACGGAGGCACTGTCAAGCGTCACAAAAGATGAATTTAAACAATGTTTTGAAAAATGGAATGAAAGATTCGACAAGCGTATCATTGCAAGTGAAGAATACTTTGAAGGAGATTGAAGATCTGTGCTTAAAATGTGAACAAATAAGTTCAAGCAAAAATAAGTTCGGTTTCTTTTGGGTACCCCCTCGTATGCATCCACATTTGTAAGTACCCCATAAATTTGTGATACTGCAAAAAAATGGTAGATATTCCATGTAAAAGTTAAATCTGTACAGCATATAGTGAAGCGCCAGCAGAATGAATCCCTGTTTATCAGATTTCCGGGACCTCATTTTCCGGGACCTCACTTCCACTGCGCATTTTGTCTGGTAGGCTTTGGTTTGGTTTGATACCTTCCGAATGACTTACGCTGTCAAGAAGGCTTCATGCGGCTTTATGAAAGCCCATATCACTCTACTGGCACCCACATTTCATATCTCGTTTAAATATTTAGCTTCTTACTTTCAAACCAATAGTTGTTTGTACTCGATAGCTCTGCAAGGTTTCCCATGAGCAATGTTTTACAGTAGGTGCCTAGTAATTCACTCACGATGTGGGGATACGCGAGCGCTACCGAGTGCGCACCGACCGTGGCGAGCCTTGCTCTGGGGTAATAAAGGAACGACACTGGGGCTGACACAAACAAGGCATTTATGGCTACAACAATAACGCCAGCCCGCAACAAAATACACTGAGGAATCGAGGACGTCCACCTCAGCAGCACGGTTACGAGCGAATGTTCGTCCACGCTATAGGGCAGGGGATACTGCGCGGGAGGACGGGACGAGATGCGGGAGAACGGTCCTCCCCAAGAGGCTTCGCCCCGCCGACGAAGAACAGAGCCTCGCACCTAGCGTCAGCGCGCGTCCAAGTTCCCGAGCCGAGGAGGGCCGTCTGCTAGTGATGCAAACCTATCGGAAAATTGACTATCGATAGTATCGATAGTTTTTTTAAACTATCGATAGTGTAAAAAAACTATCGATAGTGCTACTATCGATAGACTATGGATAGTATTATCGATAGTATCACTATCGATAGTATTACTACAGATAATGTTGCTATCGATAGTATTACTCGCGATAGTACGGCTATCGCTAGTAGTAGTCTTGCTATCGATAGCGGTACTATCGCCAGTAACACTATCGTTAGTAACACTATCAATAGTAACAATATAGATATTATGCATTTGTTGGCCAGCGATATAACCAAAACATTTGCGATAGCTGATTGGTTTCACGGTCTCATGAGTATTAAAGGGCCCCTGCCCACCCCATCGTCCCAAACACTCTCTACCTCACTTTGAGCGAGCCTCCTCTCCTTCCATTCCCTCCTCGAAATTTTTCTCTCCCGCTCCTCGTCGAGTAGGCTCGGCAAGGCAAAATCACCTCTTCGTTATCCGGTGTAAGCCGCAGGCGTGGTGTCTGTGGAGTGCGTCACAGGGCGACGTCATGGCCCCGCCTTCAATAGAATTCTTTTCTTGGTTTTTGCATTTTCTCCGCACACTGAACGATCGAGAGGCGCGATCGGCTCGACCACCTAGACTTGTTAGCGAGCGCATCCTTTCATACATCTGTTTGTCATTCCCAGTTAACGAGCCACCTTTTCATTTTCTTTTAGGCCTCCCCACCGTTTCACGAGCGGAGGGGCGGAAGTCGGTTGTGTTCGAAACACACGGCGAAGCGCGGACCCGGCAACCGCCCGTTTGCTTTTCTCCATGCGTGTTTGTGTTCTGTGTGTTTGTGTCTTTTGTCCACTCCAAAGCATATGTCATTCATTGGACTCAAGGCGTACGCAAGATGCACGAAAGATGAGCGGTGTGTGTGCGGAGCGGTCAAGTGGGCGAGCGAGGGAAAGGCTCTGCTGCACTAGTAATTAAAACCTTGTTTTGGGGGGCTTGCATAGAAGAAAAAAATCTGAGAAGGGAGCGCGTACGCAGAGCGTCTCGTGAGGTGATCACGGCGGGGGGAGGGGGGAGGGCGAACCAACTCCCTCAGTTTTACTATTTTTTACTTTTTATGGCAAGGGTTCAAGGCTGTCGCCGCACGCTCCCTCCGCAGTTTTTTTTTTTTTGTTCCTTCATGCGGGTTTGTAGGCATGAGCCAGAACAGAAGGCGCTGCGGAAAGCGTTGTGCAGACGACGCGACGCCAAGGCTACGCCCAATCTTCTCCCGTCAGTCAGAACGATGCACCAATGGAGTGCCTTCAGCGAAAGTAACCCCCCATGACGTCAACGGGGTTCAGAGTAGTGGGCCGGGCCCGTTTTTGTTGAAGGAAAGAACGAGCGGGCTTTAATTTGAATTTTCGCAGCTTTTCGGGACGCGCATGGCTCTAGTACTTTGCAGAGGTTATCTTCGATGCCTCATCTATGCAGTGGGCTTGTTTTTCAAAAATGTCCGGACCCTGGGCAGTGGCCCTTTAACGGTCCTAAGAGACTCGTGCTATGAGGGATGCCGTAGTGGAGGTCTCCGGGTAAATTTCGACCAGCTGTGGTTCTTTAACATGCACAGGGACAGTTCGCAAAAATGCCTGGAACTGCATCCGATGAAAGAACCAACAGCACAGGTTGTGCTAGCTTACACGACACCATAGTGCACAGCAGACGTCGTCTTGCTGACGTAACCCCTGCAGAAATGCTTTTCGCACACATGCTTCGCAACTAGGACATTCGCACGCTAACATTTTATCCAGCAACTTTGTGTTGGGAACGTCTGCAGAGCTCGGTGACTCGTAGGCCACGAAAATCGGCGAGTCCTGTCAGATACTCATACCATCACCTCCATATCACACACTCGGGAAACCATGTTTAGGATGCAGTGGGTACGCGTGGTTGATTTTATAGAATCTATAGAACTATATATAACAAATGGTATCGATACGGCTATCGATTGAACTATCAACAGAACTATCGAAAGTACTATCGATAGTAGTATCGATAGCACACTATCGATAGTCTTTTTTACCATCGATAGTTCGATAGTGAATCAACTATCGATAGTATCCATAGTACTATCGATAGATTTGCATCACTACCGTCTGCCCACCGCGCGCGAGCAGCGATCACGCCATCTGTGGCGCTCGTGGCGCTGCGACGCCAGCGCCCGTCTTTGTTAGTTAAGCTAACTAACCAAGCTAAGGAGCGTGCATCGCAGGGAAGCCAATCAAAGGAAAAGACGCGGAGCAAAGTCCCCACAGCTTCTTCACTGTACGTGGATGTTCACCCCATATATAGCGTTTGCTTTTCGGTCTCGAATAAACAGTTGGAAGTCTGCGCCTTTGTTGTCGTCTGTGTTCTGCGTTCTCCTGTCCTGCCCCATTCTAGCAGTACTAATCTTTTCTGCAATGAACCAACTAGCCCACAAGAACGTTCTACTACTTCACCAATGTTGTGTGGATACTGGTGGAGATTGGCATGTATTTTCTTCAGTGGGCTGTAATAAGGGCGATAACGTTTTTCAAGTGATTGTGTATGATTGTTGCGAAGTAGTGGTTGGAATGGTTGAGGTAGGCGAGTGCCATAAGATGGCAGTGTCACTTTTCAACAATAAATGCCACTCGCACTTAGCGTTAACGCACTTAGCGTGTCTTTATTTATCTATTCTGATGTTTGTTGCGAATGGCATCGCTGACATTGAATGGTACTGTTCCTTCCTTGCTGAAAACTAGGTGACGGTGGTGATGTGTTTGGCACAGCTGTTTGAAGTGAAAACTTTTGTCAATCATGTATGGTTGGTAATAAAAATATTCTATGCACATTGTCTGTGTAAGTATTCTTGCCAATGGAAAAACAACAAAATTCCTTGTTAGTGCAAGCTCATAATGATGGTGTGATTGAGGTAGGAGAGCACTGCTGTAAAAATTGAAAATTAAAAAATAACATTAATTTGTACGTCAACTCGAAGTGAATAAGCACTTTCGTCTGGGCGAGTTGGTTCATAGAAGCTATTAATGGAATAAAATTGCGCAAAGGAAAACACAAGAGGCGTGAGAACAGGACAGAGCGCAATGCGCTCTGTCCTGTCCTCTTGCGTTTTTCTTCTTCAATCATTCCATTCCTTAATCGAAGTGAAGGCATAAGAAGTAAGCGAAGCTGCATAAGTGCCTTGCAAATATACTGAAAGGAATTCTTGACGGCTTTCTCAGCTGCTCGGCCTGTGTTGCTTTGTTCAGTGCCTAGCAGGTTTCAACAGCAAGTGCGGCAGGTGCCGCAATGTTAAAACTCATCTGCATGTGGATGATGCATGTGGACGCACATAAAATCTAGAAGGAGCTCCTCCACACCAACGGCAGCCGATTGCGAGCGAGCAACGCATGCCTTTAAGCACGCGTCTGTGCTTAGGTGCAGGTATGTGTGTACTTGGCTCCTAGACGTGCCACCTTCGCGGACCTTCTTCGGAATAAAAGGACTTGTGCAACAGTTGCCGTGTCGGCGATCGTCGCTTCCTCGCAACCCACGTAATACAAATACGGCGTTTATGCTTCAAGGGCATAAATTTACAGTCAGGCGAGCGGCGCCGAACATGCGAACCATCGCTGATTTATTGATTTATTATTCATTATTCCTAATTTATTATCTCGAAAAATTGCTTATAACCACAAAAGAAGTCACATAAAAAACCAGCACAAGAGGCGAAGAGACAAAGCAAACGTATTAAATCGCATGCATAGAACCGCTCAAAAAATTTGCCGTGGTTTAAATACTGTTGAACCTGGTTGGAAAGCGAAACCTGTGGCTTGGCGTCTGTGGCAACAAAGACACGCAATGACCTTTTTGTTTTCATATCTAAACGGCATTGGGCATCTAGAAAAGCTCCAATTTCCCCTTGCAAGTTACCCTGACTTCTCCACGCAGTGAACTTTGTTAGCCCATTTTTCGGACTATGCGCTTCATCATTACCTGCGTTACATCGTTGCTCTCTGATGCAACCCCCTTTTTATTTTCTTTTATTTTACCTTTTCTGCACTGCTGTCCTTCCGTGTTTGTCTCCCAAATTCCCTTCCCCATGCAGAGTTGCACGCCAGTGATTTTTAAACGCAGGCTAAATTCTCTGTTTTTCCCTGAAGGGTTTCTCTCTGTCTCTCTCTTTCTCTCTCGGCGTCTGTAACGTTGAGTACATTCCGGGAAACTTCGCTGCTCGCTTAATTGGAACATCTTTAATTTACATGCTCATACCTGCTCAACCGCGCAGCCATATAGTTTAGATAGCTGAACCAGATGAAGTAGTGCTCATGCGCAAGCTTTGCCCTTCCTTGACAGACCACGCGGGCCTCAGTACACGGACAGAAGCACCGGAGCAGTCGAACTGAAGGAACTGCTACCATCGTGCACGAGCTGCGCACATCTATCGAAGACACCCCCCGGCCGTCAGGAACGAGGAAACGCCCTCGACGGATTCCTACAAAAGTGGCCTGCTACCGAAGGAATCTACACTCACCCAGCAGCAGCGGCAGCGGTGACGCCGATTGCCTTCATGCCTGGAAGTTAATCTCTCGACAACTTGCGCAGGAACTGCTACCATCGTGCACGAGCTGCGCACATCTATCGAAGACACCCCCCGGCCGTCAGGAACGAGGAAACGCCCTCGACGGATTCCTACAAAAGTGGCCTGCTACCGAAGGAATCTACACTCACCCAGCAGCAGCGGCAGCGGTGACGCCGATTGCCTTCATGCCTGGAAGTTAATCTCTCGACAACTTGCGCAGGTTGGTCGACCCTTTTTGGACTGCTCTTGCTTAAGTTTTCTGTCAGTTGTGTATGGTGTCGGCCGCCGCTGCTGCTGAGTGCTGAGTGCATAAGTCTAAACAGTCTGAGTCTGATTGCGTCAGACTAAAAATGTCTGATGAATGTCTTGCATGTCATGAAAAAGTTTCTGACGATGAAGTGTTCTTGTCGTGCGCGGAGTGTGACTATAATTATCACATAGGCGCCTGCTCGGGAGTAAATCAGGCCAACTACAAGAAAAAATCGGAGATCGCAAAAAAAACATGGAAGTGCGCCACCTGCAAAACTGCACAAGCCCGTGGTAGTAGTCAGGGCACAACAAAGCAGAAAGAGGCCGGCCTAGACCTGGCAAAAGAAATTGCTGACATACAGAGCAAGCTTGCTACTGTACTGGAAATGAAGTCGAAGTTAGACAACATTGAGGCTATTATGACCACCGTGGGCTGCATTGAGAGCTCAGTAAAAGCAATGTCTGATAAATACGATGAAGTCCTCACGCGCATGGAAACTCAAAGTGCAGACATAACTGGCTTAAAGAAACGCATGGAAAAGCTTGAAGAAAAAGTTGATGACCAAGAAACTAAGAAACTGAGGCAAGAGATCAACAATCTCGAGCAGTATAGCAGACAGCAGAATATGGAAATACATGGACTGCCTCAGCATACCGACGAAAAGCTTTTAGACAAAATTAACCTTCTGGCCGATGAACTTGAGATTGCTCGACTTTCCGAGGCCGACGTTGAGGCGGTGCATCGACTTCCAATCAGGGGCGATAAAGACGCTTCGGAAAGGATAGCACCTGTGCTAGTTCGCTTTTCATCTCGTGTGACTAGGGACAAGTGGCTTAGCAAGAAGAATGAACTGAAGGACAAACAGTCAAAGATATTCTTAAACGAGAACCTTACAGCACAAAATAAGGACTTGTTGTGGAGAATGAAGTCGAAGGCGAAAGAAAAGGAATACGAGTTTGCCTGGGTTAAGAACGGAAAGCTGTTTGTGCGTCGGGCCCCTCGTAGCAAGATTATCAGGATCGCTTCTGTCGATGATCTAGAGAAAATACGATAAGGATTCTGATGGGCCAAGAGTTGCTTACTTACTGGCTTTATGCCAATGACAAACTGCATTTCTAAAGGCGGCTATCATGACGCTGTTTCTTTCCGTGATTATAAGACTCGTTGTGCTAAGGCTTTTTCTGTCTGCCACCTAAACGCTCAAAGCCTACGAACAAAAAAGGACGCGTGTGATATGCTTCTGGACTCGTTAAATCATCGGTTTGACTTGTTCGCTTTCACTGAGACCTGGTTTTCCAATGAAATGAATGTTATTGAATTTAGCGGGTACAAACATACGTCAATTTTTCGTACTAATACAAGAGGCGGAGGCGTGACCGTTTATGTCAAGGAAAATTTAAGTTGCAGTGTTATCTCAAAATATTGCCGAATAAGTCCTCATTTTGAGACGGTTATGATAAAGTGCGAGAGCATAGTATGTGTGGTAGTATACCGACCCCCATCTGGAACACTGTCTATGTTTCTTGAATTTCTCGAAGAAATGTTGGAATGCTGCATACAATATAGCTCATCGGTTGTTTTCATTGGTGATTTCAATGTAGACATTCTTTGTCCTGATTTGAATAATCAAAAACTTACTGATATGTTTCTTTTATACGGGTATGAAAATGTCATTTATGTACCAACAAGAGTAACAAACAATTCTGGAACCTTGTTAGATCTTTGTTTCACGAACTGTAGCTCAGCCGATATTGAATCTGGTGTTTTATTAGCGGACCTGAGCGACCATCTACCGATCTTTATTTTTCTAACACACCTTACACAGCACACGGTGCGACCCTCGCGCACATGGATTCAGTACACGGTTATTAATGAAGAAACAATTAAGATATTTGAAAGACTAACAGCGCAAACAAATTGGGATGACGTTTACTGTTCAGAGGACCCAGTAATGGCGTACAATTTATTTTTAGAGAAAGTTGAGAACACTTATAAACAATCATTTCCAGTATTAGAATTCAGGAAAACTAGGAAAGTAAGAAAGCCGTGGATTAACAGAGCACTTTTAAACAGAATCAAGGAACGTGATAGACTTTTCGCTCTATTTATCAGAACTAGAGCTCTGGACTACTTAAATCAATATAAGAAAATAAGAAACAAACTAGGACATGACATTAAAAAAGCGCGCCATTCCTACTACGAAAACAAGTTTGCAGGTGTCATCAACAACCCAAGAAAAATGTGGCAAACCGCAAACCATCTCATGTCAAATACTCAGAAGAAAGAACTCAAGGAATTGAGTATTGAAGGCACAACTTATACGGGAACCTCGCTAGCAAATAAATTCAACGAACACTTCCTAAACGCAGGAGCATTTAATACAAACAACGCGGATAGCTCTAACCTTGACTGCAAATCATATATGGGTTCGGCTGTTGCGGGTTCAATCTATTTGACTCCTACTACAGAGGCAGAAATATTTACGCTACTAAAAAAGCTAAATAACAGTAGTGCTTGCGGAGTGGATAACTTGAAAGCGCAACCAATAAAATCAGTTGCACATCTTTTTAGCCGCCCTTTGTCACATATATGCAATTTGATCCTAAGTTCGGGTGTCTTTCCTGATAAACTGAAAATTGCAAGAGTATCCGTTGTTCATAAAGGAGGTGATAAATGTAGCCTTAATAACTACAGACCTATCTCTGTCTTGCCAATCTTTTCTAAAATAATAGAACAGGTTATAAATACACGCCTTCTAAACTACTTCCAGCACAACGACGTCATAGTAGAACAACAGTATGGATTCCAAAAATCTAAGTCAACGGAGACGGCCCTTCTATACATTAAAGATCGAATAATAGATAACTTTGAGCATAAATTGTACACAGTAGGATTGTTTCTTGATTTCAAAAAAGCATTCGACTCTATCAAACATGAAATCTTACTGCAAAAGTTACCCAACTACGGAATTAGGGGTGTTGCTCTCGACTTAATTAAGAGTTACCTGTCAAACAGATTTCAGTACACAGCGGTAGGCAAAGTGCAGTCAGATATTGGTGTTATCGCATATGGGATACCACAAGGGTCTATACTTGGTCCATTATTGTTTCTGTTATATATTAATGATATTGTAAATATTCCATTAACCCCGCAAATTATCCTGTATGCTGATGACACTAACGCTTTTTTTTCTGGTGCGAATATTGTAGATATTGAGAGGCAGGCGAATGTCTGGCTGTGTAACCTATCGGTGTGGCTTGACGTAAATAAACTAGCCCTAAACACGAACAAAACAAAATATATTGTATTTCGACCAAAAAATAAATGTATGTCAGACATTCTTCTGCGCTTCGGCAATGAGCAAATTGAACGCGTTGCATCACATAAATTTCTAGGTGTAATCTTTCAGGAACACCTAAACTGGTCTACACATGTCTCAAAAGTTCGAACAGATATATCAAGAACGATTGGGCTCACCTATAAACTAAAGGATTTGCTACCGCCATGGTTAAAAAAGCAATTGTATTATGCTCTAATACACTCCCGTCTGCACTACTGTCTTCTTGTATGGGGTACGACCACAAAAACAAATTTAGAGAACCTACATGTACTACAAAAACATTTTCTGCGCCAAATAGAAAATGTCCCACGCCGAACTCATTCAGCACCGTTATTCCAAAAACACCGAATCCTGACTATCACAAACATCCTATGTAAAAAACTAGCACTAGCTATATACACTCAAATCAAACAGAATGCATCATCGTTCACTGAGAAATATCTTCATAAAGAACACATGTACAATCTCCGGCATACCACTTATAACAGAGACAGGATTCGTACAAACTACGGAACACAAAAGTTAACATATCAGATTCCTGACTTCTTGAATAAGCACGCCATGGTTATGAATATCATTACTGACAGTTCTTCAGCTCTAGCCTTTAAAAGAAACATTAACACATTTTTTTTGAGCACACAATTTTGACTATTTCCTTTTTTTTCTGGGTTCCAAGTAGACACCAGATGGTTTTTGTTGTGAATGTTTTATTGTTCCCGCTTGTTTATTTTCTCTGCCTATTACTGCATGCGATTTATTTTGGCTGTTTGTTTCCTCGCAGTGTGACTTAGCCCTGTATGCTATGCTGTATTAATGTGTTCCTTTTATGTTGATCGAAACTTTGTTCAACGATGTGACTGTACCTGCTGTTGAGTGATGTGTTTGGGAAGGGGGGAAGGGGGCCGACACTGAGTCAGGCATTAATTTGCCTTTATGTCTGCCTCCTAGGCACCTATTACTGCTGCCTGAATAAAATGACTTTGACTTTGACTTTGACTTTGACTTTGACTAAATTATTGATGAACGTCTTAGTACATAACTCGAAGATACGTTTCTAAGGCATCTGTGCATTCACTAGACGTGCCTTCATTCACTTCCAAGATTCGATCAGTCGTGTAACGGTCACGTTGTTGATGTTCTCTGCCGAAACGGACAAATCGGCCCCAGGCCGAGGTACTATTGCGGCGTCTGCCGCCAGTAATACTACTTATCGTACAGTTCTGTGCCATATACCTGCTGGTAAGCTGGTTTCCAGCTCCGTTTTTCAGCATGTGGACCTCACTGGCCATCCCTTTCATGCCCAGGCCTTCAGCGATGCCTTACGCGGTGCCGTAGATTTACCTAAGTGAAGTCAGCTCCGTCGGACAGTTCCAGATGTCGCACGTGCGGATGCTAACTTGCAAGACAGTGTTAGCCAAACCTAATCTCGTGAACTCCGCAGGGTTACAAGTGAAAAACCACTGTTGTCTGGTCATTGACCCAGGCGTCATTGACCCAGGCTGTCAAGCTAAAGCTTCTTTGGCTCCCAGACTACCTAGAAGATGTCTGCATTCGTGACTGCTTTCGAGCTTGCGGCAAAGTTACTTCCTTCACAGTGGAGCACTGGAGAGTTCCAGAAATGGAGAGAATGCGCACTTTGAATAGAGACACTGCACTGACTTGCTGCTGGCGCCACACAGCCTAGTTTTAATTACAGGCAGACCTCCCTTGTGTCTCCTTTGCCACAAGGTTGGGCATATACGCCGCCACTGCCGTACTCCCCGGTATGATGATTGACGCCGATTAGGCCATACTTCAAAGGAGCGCGTTGTGTTGTATGCCGATAAGCTCTCCAGTGGCAACCGTGCCGTGGACGACACTCTGCATGAGCATTTGATGTATGCGACAGAAGTTTCGGGTGCCATGTCAGCACCCGCTGAATCACCAACTCATCGCCTAGTATCTGATGCTGGTACTGATCTGCAGCGGCAGCCTCCCGCACCTTCACGGACAGGGCAACTGTCTGTAGATGTTGATCGTCAGTGTCTGGCTGAGCACACACAGGAAACACACAGCGTCAATAATAAAATTCTCGGTGAGCGTTCCTGCCCTGTGCGTGATTCGGAGAAAGAAAAGGGTGGTGCTGTGGCTGCGGCGCCAAGCTGATGGGATTCCTGATGCCTTACTCGGGTGTGCCATACAGGCGGCTGGTTGCCAGCCTGTCAGCTCGCTCCCTTACGGCAAGCGCTGGGCGGATGTGCTGAGTTCAACTGTTTCCTCGAAGCGTGGCGTGTCACCAAGTTGAATCCAAGCAAAAGTCTCGCCGTCGAATGTCAACGACCAAGAAATGTCCTCGGCGTTCAGATCGACGAGAAAGGGTGCCAGCTCTAGGGAGGTCTCACCTACTGGATTGGCGCCGGACATCGCACGTGGTTGACTTATGTGCCCGTTGGTCACCATGGCCAGCGTCCAGCAGTTGATCGTCACAACGCTCAACAGCTGTGGGCTCTGGGGCAGGCAGAAACAGGTACAGTTCAGGAGACTAATATCGAAAGTGAATTGGGTACAGATGTGGCCCTGCGGCCTTTCTTAACATTATACAATGTCGGTGTGCCGCACTCAGTAGGCCTTTCGGCGGGCTGCTTTCTGTTCTTCAAAAAGAGCCTCTCTGTTTCTAACTTTATGTCCCAGGTTGACACAGAAGGGCGCGTGATATGCTGTGAGTTTCGGCTGCATAGCGAATCGTGGAGGTTCAACAACGTGTATGCTTCTAATGATTTACAGGTTGGCTTAGCGCGAGACAAGCGAGGACAAGAGAGGGACACAGGACGAGCGCTAAACTTGCAACTGAAAGAAACGGAAGCAGAATTACGAGCTCGAGGAACAGAATGCGTATGCCCAGCTAACCACTGACTAAGACGAGAGGGCAGGATAAAGACAATCTGAACGAAGATAATGTGGGGCTAAACGACAAGATAACATTGCACGGAAAGTAACAGGAAGCGCCTCTTCCACCTTCAAGCAGTAAAACCCAAGAAATTACGCAGCATTTAAAAACATAGATTCCTTTCGCAACAGAGCAATAGACGCTTCACTCACGCACTTATCGCTTGCTACCTTATGAACAAATGACACTTCAAGAAGCTCCCTTACAACTTGTCCTTCAGAACGGCCAAGAACTTTTGTTTTCACAAAAAGTGGGTGACATTTGCAGCTCAAGCAATGCTTAGGCAGGTTATTAGATTGAGGCGATTTAAAAGAAGCAGTATGTTTCCTTACGCTTTCATTGAGGCAGCGACCTGTCTGCCCAATGTAGACGCGGCGACAGCTCGATTATTTGATGCTTCAGATAGTCGGGTGCAGCGAGCAGTTTTTTTTTTTAGGGTATGGCAACTCTTCTAGGCTGTGACCGGCATGTCGTACTCATGGGTGTTTTTAACTGCGTGTGCGATCCAGGCGAACGGACAGGCCCACGTGCAAACGCCGATAAGAGCGCTGGAATTTTGTCGGCTATCATAGAAAACGCAAAATTAATTGATGCCGGATTGTCACTCGCCTTCACATTTATTAGAGGAGTCTCGCATTCTCGTCTGGATTGGATTTACGTTTCCTTGCAGACCTCTTTAAAAGGAGTCTTTCGTGCAAAGTCAGGCCTCTTTCTTTCTCTGATCATGTCATGGTCATTGCGCGGATTGGAGAATGTGGAGGTTTAGATAATGTGAAGAATTGGAACTTTATGCCACATTGGTCACAGTGGAAGCTTAATTCTTCGTTGATAAATGAGAAGGACTTCAAACAGCGAGCGAGGACAGCTTTGGAAGTAATGAAGGTACCATTAGTTGCAGCTTGGGAGATTCTTAAGCAGGAAGTTCGTGGCGTAGCTGTTGAGATCGGTTCCATGAGGCCTTACTTAAGCATGCTGAGGAGAACCGGTCGCTTCAGAGCCTTTATAATTTGCACGAACTTGAATGCGAGGCTCCAGGGTTGCACACAGAAGAAATTGCAACTGTAAAGTGACGCCGTCAAAGGTTCGATGCTGAACGCTTACGAGCAGCCCGTGTAAGATCCCGCAGCAGTCGTGCTTTGCACGAGGAGGAGCCAACTAGACAGGCCTTTGCTCGATGAGCGTCGGCACGTGAGTGCCAAGCGAGTCTCTGACCTCTACCGTGGTGGCGCCCTGGTCACAAGTACAGATGAAATAGTGCGCGAGTTTTCAAAATACAACATCTCGCTTTTTGCTGACGCTTCAAGCATTGCTGACGATGTTCACGTAGCGTGCTGGGTCTCTATGGTTTCACCGCTTCCTGAGGAAGAGTGCGCGATAAGTGCTCTTACAACCTTGGATGCATTGAAAGATGCGATTGTGCGAATACCACTTTCAAAAACCCCGGGGCCTGATGGCCTGTCATGGGAATTTTATAAGGTCTTTAGATCTATATTATCCACTGTCCTGCTGGAAATTTTTGAGCAGAGTATTGATGTTAGATTATTATCACAGCCATTCACCATAAGTCATATTGTCTTAATACCGAAAACTGACGATAAAGGAAATCTACGATTTGTAGATGGCTACACACCTATCATGCTTTCTAATGTTGATTATAAGATCTTCGCTACAGTCCTCTAAAATCGGCTACACCTTTCAATGTCTACATTGAATGGACCTCATCAAACATGTAGCTTCAGGAGACGATCAAAACAGTCTGATCTGCATGCTGCGCGTACAGTGCTGCTGTATTGCAGTGACACTCATGAACAACTGTGCTGTGCGATGTAGTGCACGCTAAAGAACCCCAGGTGGTCGAAATTTCCGGAGCCCTTCACTACGGCGTGCTTCATAAGCCGAGTTTCTTCGGGATGTTAATTCCCAATAAACCAAACTAAATCATCAGCTGTTCCAGCTTTTCGATAGATTGACGCAAAGGATTGGAGCAAGACATGTATGAAGAATTACAGACAACTTGTTATTTTAACACATTTTCCTTCTTCAAGAAACACTCCACTATAGCAGTGCTTGAATGTCATCAAGGAAGCTTTGTGTTCGGATAAATAGGTGGATATATGCTCGACTTGCTGCACCAGTGCCTGGTTCTCAAAGACGAGGTCTGCGCAAGTATTTTGCGAGGTTGTCACAGCCGTGGGAGAAGTTACGAGCGAGAAGAATGGGATGTTCTCCTGCATAAGTGGTAAGAAATTCGTCTTTATATGTACATTACAGTCCCCAGCCACGCTGGCAGACGGCAGCTAATGGTTGATCGCGAGAGTTCGCTGCCAGTTGTCAGCGCTGACGCATGCAGCCCACGTCTCTCTCTCATCACTCTACGTACTACCTATAAGCGCGATTCAGGCGTCCGCTGACCTAGGGAGCCAGTTATGCACACTTCCTTTCTTAAAATGATCGGAGTGTAAAACGTTGTCAACGCCAACGCCAATGAACACACTAAAGCCGACGGCCTATTTCTTCAGCGCCGCGTTTCTAGCACAATGTTGTCAATGTCTGCAGCCACCATGTCTCTCTCATCACCCCACATACCTACAAGCGCGATTCAGGCGTCCATTGACCCAGGGAGTCAGTCATGCGCACTTCCTGTCCTTAAAATGGCACAAGGTTGTCAATGCCAACGCATGCAGCGCACATCTTCCACTACCGCCACGTAGGTTAAGACACGACTGAGGTTTTCACTGTTCCAAGAGGGCAGTTAAGGCCCTTTCCTTTCATTTGCAAACTCCTGCTCCATTGGTTTCGCAGCTTAAAGCGCGACTGAGGTGCCCACTGCTGGACGGCGACGGCGACGCCGCCAAACGCAGAAACGGGCGCCAGAGAGCTGTGCAGTAAAACAACCACACGCCGCCGGTGGGAAACGAACACACCACCTCTGAATTTTGCGTCCGGTGCTCTACCAACTGAGCTGCGCAGACGGCGATCCAATCGTCTGCTTCCGGGGGTATTTATGTACAGTGTAACTGAACCTTGAGAGTGTTCACCAGCGCCACCCTCGCCCAGAGTGGCGGACGTAGTATGTCCTGTATTACCGCGACTGCCACGTAGGAACGTGGTCAAACGGTGGAGGCGGGAGCTGTGCGAGAACCCTCTTATTTTACCGATGGCATTAATACTGCCAGATCCGAGGCGCTCGTTAAGCTATTGAGCAGACAAGGGAAGTGAAAAGAGGAGCTCTTTATGCCGTAGCCAACCGCCACCGAAACCAAGGAGCTTAGGGTATGCAGTGATTTTCTTACATCGAGGGCAGTGGAACGCATGGAAAACCACAAACGAGATAACCGTAATCATAGAGCTTCTATTTTCGTTACGCCCCGCCGAGGTGGCTCAGTGGTTATCGTGCTCGGCTTCTCACCCGAAAGACGCGAGTTCGATCCCGGCTGCGACGGCTGAATTTCGATGGAGGCGAAATGCTAGAGGCCCGTGTGCTGTGCGATGTCAGTGCACGTTAAAGAACCCCAGGTGGTCGAAATTTCCGGAGCCCTCCACTGCGGCGTCCCTCATAGCCTTAGTTACTTTGGGACGTTAAACCCCCCTAAACCAACTAAACCAGCTGTTTCGTTACATTACAACATGAGTTGTTTTCATCTAGTGTGGGCCTACAGTCTATTATTATTTCGGTGCACAAATCTGTAAAAGGATGGCCTCAAAATTAGATATCTGTCTGCCTAACTACATGGACTCATTTTAGCATTGTCTAACTTTACATACGCTTCTTCGTATGAAGAAGCAATGTAGACACAAGCTAGGCAAATATCTTCAAGCAATTTAGGAGGAAGGCAGCAAGTCATTTCAGTGTTCGGTACGCCTAAAGATAACTTTGGCAGTTTCAAAACCAAACTAGCAATGTAATAAAAGCTATATATTGCTGAAGATGATGCTAATCCGTAGCAAATAGCATATTCCAAAATTTTGTGGCATATAACAAGTGGTTCGAACAACGCTGACTTTTGCCTGCTAATTTGGGAACCAGAATCACTGTTGCAATCTCTCTTCGTTTTTTTTTCTTATCACAAAAAAGCCAAACATCCCTGTAAAGTCCTACGAGCCGTATGCAGGAATTCCCCACTCACTTAAATGGCTTATTCTTTATTTCGTTTTATTCTGCGACATAATTGCCTTCATCCTGGAAATACATTTCCACAAATAGTGCTTGCAGTTACCACTAAACACGGTCAGTGTAACCTGTTTCCTAACTACAAGAAATTTTAAGGCGAAAGCCTTTAATGTCTCATCGTTGTAAGCAGCAGTTGTCGACAAAGAATGTCACGCTTTTCAGTTGGTCGAAACTGTCGTGACGTCACAGTGCGCCAATTGAAAACGGGGCCAATTGTACTTTGGCTAGTAACCATGCAACCAATTGAAGGGACCATATAGTGATGCTCCAAGTAAGTGGGACTGAGCTTAGTTAATTGCTTAATTACCCAATTAGCCTAATTAACTTCTCTAGTCAGGCCATATAAATATATAAAACCTAGTAAGAAATTGGTCGAGCTCGGGAATCGAACCCCGGTCTTCGGAGTGCGAGACGAGCATGCTATCCACTCCGCCATGCCAGCTCGATGGTTTGGAATGAACAAAGGCACGTCTAGTGAATACGGTGTCTTCGCTCACTGCCATCCTCCTCCCTTCCCTTCCGGCGAGGTTTAGGTGTCCACCGAGATATGAGAGAGAAATACATTTCCTTTCCTCAAAAACCAATTTACCGACGAGCGAGGCGTAGAACCGAATGGGCGATGGCGTTCTATGGACTCCTTGGCAGCGTTGCAAGACGCTGTCGCGTTCCACTCTTAGGGGCGAAGCTTAACATCTTAACCACACATCAGTGACCACACTTTAGGTCAAAAAAGTGCACCCCCCCCCCCTGAAGTTTGACGGGTGTCCACCGAGATATGTGAGACAGTTACTGCGTAATTTTCTTTCCTCAAATACAATTTTCATTTTCTTCATTACGGGCCATCTTTCTTCTTTCACTCCCACTTCCTCCGTTCCTCTACGGTGCGGTTCAGGTGTCCACCGAGATGACAGAGATTTACTGCGCCATTTCCTTTCCTCAAAAACCGTTGCGTTGAAACGGCAAGGCATCGCGCCGAACGGGTGGTGGTGTTCCGTGGACTCCCTGGCAGCGCTACAACACGCTGTCGCGTTCCACTCCTAAAGGCGAAGCTTAAGCTTAAGGTTAATTAGCAGTTAATTAGTATTCAGGCATTAATCAGTAATTAACCATTAATTATTGATTTGTCGTCACTTAGTAATTAGTACTCAATTACATGTGACGCCACCAGTGCCACAGAAGCACTGAAAGAGGTGCGGAAAACGCTTTCGCCTCTACGCACTTTAGACAGTCAAAGTGCCCCCTGAATTTTTCTTTGCCCAGCCAGGAATCGTCACTATGTAAACTAAGCCCTCCAAAACTGGTTTATGCATTTCCTGTGAGCCAGTTTACCGGCTCCCACATCTTATTGTCTTTCTATTAATGAGGATGTCAGGTATGGCCCTTTACACAATACTAAGAAACCATTTTGTTTTGCTTCGCGAGGCCACTTTTTGAATGTTTTGCATTTGCCCAGAAAACATGCCAGCTTATTTATGCATGTGGAAACATTCTTTGACCCTCAGCAAAACTACCCAGGCTTGTTTACATTCCTTCATTCCGGCTTCTGCGATTTTCCTTAAAATATCAGGTCACCACTGACTGCTAAAATAAACATACCGCCCTCTATAACTGCGCAGACCAAAGCAATGCACTTTAACCGAAAAATGCGTTGCATGGCCCCTTCGTAGCATGGCAAAAGCACTACACTGAAAGAACAGAAATATGCAATAAAGTATTCAGCAGACAGGGGAATGGAAAGAGGTAGTCGTACAGGATGGAAGACCACCGAGACGAAGAAGCATTGAGGTTTCTTTTTTAATTTTAATTTTTGGTTTTCGTCAATCGGAGATTAATAAAATCAGAAGATAGAAACCACATGCCGCCGGTGGGATCTGAACCCAAGATACCCAAGACCTCCTCTGCCAACTGAGCTATGGCGATGGCTGTTTTTTCCATTCGGGGGTATTTGCATGTATGTGTAGCTTTGAGAGTGTTCACCAGCGTCGCCCTCGTCCATAGCGGCGGAGGCCACGTAGGAGCGTCGTCGAACGGTGAGGGCGGAACCTGTGGCGTCAAGACAGCCAGACCAAGTTTCCCGTGCCGATAGAATTGCATAGCCAGGCCTGATCTCGGTGACCAGAACCGACATCGCACTCCCTCACTAGAACACGATTTGGCCACCCTGGCGTAGCTCTTGGCGACAACCTTCTATGAACAAACCAATTAACTCTTTTGCTATCAGGGGGCAAAAATCTTAGGCCGCTGTGAGAACGGTTGCATATGGACTGTTCCTAGCTGAGAGTAGCGATTGAACGAGAAGTTGCACGTGATCTCGAAGTGATGCACATGGTGTCAATAATTATCGTTTCCCGCAACGCTCTTTCAGATGTTAAAGATCGCCTACAGTGTTGCAAAGTCTGTTCCCGTGAATTCTTTCGCGGGCGTCAGGGTCAGCCGCGCCGAGATCCATGTCTATCACAAAGCGATCGTGGTTTTACCGTTTTACCTTCGACAAAAAATCCCACTGCTAAGCATGTCTTCAGTGCGCCAGAATCAATACAGGTAACTTTTCAGGTAACATTCCGACTCGATGATTACCGACCAAATCGTGTTTGTTACCTAGAACAGCAAATTGAGGGAAAAAACGATGACACTTAAAAAGGCAGAACAGATCTGCTAGGCCGCAGAGGTCGCGAGAAAACAAATCGGTACTTACGAACCTCAAGTGGACTCTACTAAATAAGCCGCCCAGCCTGCAGCCAGGGCCCGAAAAACCCATTCCAGAGCTCAATTGAAGACACAAGCCAAGGAAGTATCCCGCCTATGGCAAACATTCAGGGGGCACTTTGGCTCTCTGAAGTGCTGCAAGGCGAAAGCGTTTACTGGCCACTGTTTGTTTTTATTTACTTTTTATTTTTATTTATATTTTGTTTTTATTTATTTTTTGCTCCTTTTCATAATTTTATTATTTTTATTTCTATTTCCAAGTCATATTTTTATTCCGTTTTTATTTTTGTTTATTTCCTTTTTTTATTATTTTATTTTCCTTTCCTTAACTTCACTCCTTTTATTTTATTTATGAAGGTCATGCATTCACTACATGCGCCTTTATTCATGCTGGAACCTTGAGCCTTTTAAGCAGTGACGCCGAAAGGCGGACGAATCTGCCGACGCGTCTGTCGACACGGCTGCCGACGCGTCTGTCGACACTCCTGCCGACGCGTCTGTCGACACGGCTGCCGACGCGTCTGCTAACGACAGTATGAGGCATTAAAGGCTTTCGCCTTAAAATCTGCCGCTCTTGCGCAGGCCAAAATCACTTCGTAGTTTGCTGCTGAAAGTAGGTCAGCGAAGTTCAACATGAAAATGAGAAAAGCAGTCTTGGATGTGACCATAAGCGGAATCAAGGAAACAGACTGGATTTTCAAGGTCCTATTTGAAGAACAAGAGGTTACGTTGCAATTCGACACTGTCTCCCAAGCTAATTTGTTACCACAGTCGGTGTACAAAATATTCCGAACGAATCCGCGCCTGAGGGCGTATAATTCCTTTTACGATCCTACAGTGGAAAAACGTCGTCCGGCACTGCAGAGCTACCACTCAAGTAGCCGTGTTCCACGATCGCCGGTGACTTTATGGTGAAGCGGAGCCAGCACATCTGAGGTCTAGGACTGGCTGAATTCCTTGCTGTCGATTCCGCGGCCGCAGGCGAGGTTTCCAGGGCGGTACCCAATTTCGCCGCCTCGTCGAAGCACTGGTTGCGCGAAGCGACAGCACTGGATGGTGACCATGGGGTTGCTGTGACCCACACACCCGTCGCGTGCCATTGGCGTCACAGGGACCCCTGCAAGAAGGACTATTGCGCATGGAAAAGGCGAACATGTGCAAAGCGGACGAGCCCCACTGAAAGTCTTCCTGTTATTGTGGGGGAAAAAGACTGCACCCTCGGGTGTGTACGGATCCAATAAACGTAAACGCATGATCGAAACGCAAGCATTGCCAGAGGGCACAGCACAACGATATGGAGGCCGAGCAGCCTGGCGCGAAATTCTGCTATCGCCTCGATGCTAACACGGGGTTTCACAAAATTCCTCTCGACAAAGCCACTTCAAAGATATGCATGTTCGCATGTTCGCAGTATACCGCTTGCTGAGACTTCCAAAAAACGCACAGCGGCAGTTTTCACCCTTTACCAGGAGGGAAGGCCGGGATACATGCGACGATTTTTTGACGATATACGCTCGGAAGAAAGCGCGGCGCGGCGGCGCTACGAAGACAGTTCCCTGGGAACGGATACATTGAACGGAGAACCGGAGGTCGCCGCCTCAGTGAGGGCAGACGAAATGAACATATTTTCGCCAAAAGAAACCAAACAAATAAGCTTTAGAAACTATTCTTCTTTGCTTATAACAACTAAATACAAAAGATACATTCTAAACATCTGTTTACGATGGACGTTAGCCACTTTTAAGAATGTTTCGATAGTTTTGTGCTTGTTTACGTGGCACGCGCGCGCTGGAAGGCTACATTCTGTGCAGACGAGGTAAACGAGGTACACAAGCCAGCTAACTTTTTGGCCCGATCCTTCGTCCTGAGGACTTTGTTTTTGTCTGCGCGGTGGTTGAGCTCTTCGCTACTCTTTACAATCGCATCGGGTTTCGGGAATCGGAAGCCCTGCGCGAATCCAGAGCCGCTCTCCGACGCGGCCATTTTCTGTCGACTGGCGAGCCGCGGTGCGGGCGTTTCTTTGAGGACTGAACTCAGGCTGCGGTAGCTGCGGCAGCTCCTCGGCCGCGCCTGAATAACTGCCCTTCGGGCGCTAAAAAACATTGCCGCGCATATTTGTGCAGCGCGGTTGTGTTGCAGAAGTCTTTGCGTTATCAAAGGGATAAAATTGACGCGTTATAATGACATTTACTTTCACATTCACGTTAATTGTTCCGCCGATTAGCACGCGCTCGTGCTTATATGGCTACCGTACGTCTTGGTGCTCTATCGCAAAGAAAGTTTTTTGTTCAAGTGGCGATGGGAGCAACGCTGCGGTGCAGTCAAGAAAGTTTTTTCGTCTCTGCCTGTTGCAGCTAGCAGCCCTTCTCAGCGCGTGCCCTGCCTCGACGCCTTATCAAGGACCCAGCCGCGATTTCTGCCATGTGTTGCACGAGCCGGCACCTGCTGAAACTGACTTCTGCTCCAGCGCCCCTTGGGATGCCATTACAACGCAGCGTTAATTCAGACGCAAGTCCCCGCGGCTCTTCCCGAATCGTCCGCCCCATCAACATCGACGGCAGCGGCACCGCCCTACATAAAAGCCTGGAACTACGGGGTAAAGCGCGGTTACGGTGGCTAGAGGGGGAGGTGAGATCATCACAGCGGGCCGCGCAAGCGAGCTTCTGCCGCAGTCATTCATGCTACCGAGAGGTGGCGTGCGCGTCGCATCTTAGATGCGACGCGCACGCAAAATTAAATAATGAACAAATAGCGCTAATATCAGCCGATATAGAAGAAGTAATTGAGAAACGCCACATGGAAAATTGGGATTATAATCAGTTGGAACTGCTCATCGCTACAAAAATGAAACAAGTGAAAGGAGTTAACCGCTGGAGAGGAAAGAGGAAGCCACGAAGCTGGTGGAATATGGAAATTAAGGAGGCCATCGAACAACAACGGGTGGCTTCAAGGGAACACAGAGAAGCAAAGAGGGCGCAGTTATCTGTAGAGGAAATAGGAAAAAAATGGGAATCTTATCGACAAAAGAAACAGCAAGTTCAGGTCCTAGTCCAGGCTAAAATAAAGCAGTCCTCTGATAAATGGCTGGCTGAAGTTCGCGAGGCAAATAAAGGGGGGCCAAGAAAATTCTGGAACCATATAAGCTGGTTGGGAAAAACAAATCAAAGAAAGCAGGAACAGATTATAGATGCTGAGGGAAAATGTTTGGAGGGAGACGATGCTGTGGACTACATTACGTCATTTATAGCTGCGTCTTTTAGCGACGCCAATGGGGTAATCTCCCCAAGTGAGGCGGCAACACAGGACAGCACAAAAGAGAACAGCTTAGAACTGACTAGTCTTAACTGGGAAAAGGCGGAAGCGAATATTCCTAAAACCACATCCGCAGGGATAGACGAAATTCCAATTAAGCTGATTAATGAACTTGGCCCAAGAAGCAAGGACGCGCTGATAAAAGCATTGGAGGCAGTCATAACAAATCAGCAAATTCCGCACAGCTGGAGACAGAGTAAAATGAATTTGATTTATAAAGGGAAAGGAGATAAGATGAACATAAAATCCTTCCGTCCGATTACGATAACATCTGTTATGTACAGGCTGGCAATGCAGGCGGTGAAATTAAAAATGCAGTCATGGGTAGAAGGAAATAGGATACTCGGAGAACTTCAGAATGGGTTCAGAAGGGGTAGGCGGTTAGATGATAGCCTGTTCGTGCTTACCCAATGCATAGAAATAGCTAAGGCGGAAAATAGACCTCTGTTTATAGCCTGTCTAGACATAAGCGGTGCATACGATAACGTGAACAGGGAACTCCTGTGGAGCATATTGAAAGATTTAGGTATTGGTGATGAGGTAATTGATTTTCTACAGGAAATCTACCGAGATAATGAAGTTGAAATTACATGGGAAGGGAAAAAAAGTACCACAACTGTAGGGGTGCACAAAGGATTAAGGCAAGGTTGCCCTCTATCACCGCTGCTGTTCATGCTTTACGTGATAAATATGGAAAGAAGGCTAGAAGAAAGTAATCTGGGTTATAATCTATCGTACAGATTAGGCGGAAATGTAGTTGAGCAGCGACTCCCGGGTTTAATGTATGCGGACGATATTGTACTGTTAGCAGATAGCCAGGAAGATTTACAAACTTTGGTTAATTGCTGTGGAGACGAAGGAGACGCTCTAGGATTCAGTTTTAGCGCAACTAAATCAGGTGTGATGATTTTTAACGATACAACTGATCAGGTGCTTACAATACAAGGCCACGAAATACCCAAAGTGGCCGAATACAAATACCTCGGGATATGGCTAAACGAAGGGCAGATATACACGGAAAAGCATGAACAGGCTCTTAGGGCAAAAGGACGAAGAGACGCCGGGATAATGAAACATAGGGCATTATGGGGGTACAACAAATATGAAGTACTAAGAGGTATTTGGAAAGGAATAATGGTGCCGGGACTTACTTTCGGCAATGCGGTTCTGTGCTTAAGGGCAGAAGTTCAGTCGAGATTAGACGTAAATCAGAGAGCTGTTGGAAGATTAGCACTAGGTGCCCACGGCAAAACCACAAACGAGGCAGTACAAGGGGATATGGGCTGGGCATCGTTCGAGGCACGGGAAGCTAAGAGTAAAATACTATATGAAGAACGCCTGAGGAAATTGTACGATAACAGATGGGCAGCTAAGGTATTTAAATATTTATACAGAAAGAACGTTGACTCACAGTGGCGGAAAAGAACTAGAAAACTAACCAGTAAGTATGCCGGTCATGAGGACGGAGAAAGAAAGAGCATTAAACGACAGGTCAAAAACGCGGAAGTTAAAAATTGGATGAATTCAATGGAAAAGAAACATAGTGTAGAACTATATCGATTCTGGAAAAGGCAGATCAGGAAAGAATTTTTCTATGATAACTCAAGAGGCAGTGCAATACTTTTTGAAGCTAGATCAGGGTGTCTTAGAACGCGCAGCTACAAAAAGAAATTTAACGAAGAAGATGACACATGTGCAGTATGTGGTAGATCTGTGGAAACAATTGAACACCTCATAATCAAATGTGATGGCATCCATCCGGATGTCGATGCAGGCACAGTCACTCTTTCTGAGGCCCTAGGGTTTAAAGATAACAATGGTCATGTAAATAAATCTGCAGTGGAAGTCAGCAAAAAGCGATTGGAGGATTGGTGGCTGAAAAGCAGAGATGTGGCATAAGGTTAGAATAGTAGGAAACCGTAGGCAAAGTTGATGGAGAATCTTAATGAGAATTGCCAACACAGTAAACAAAAAAAAATAATAAATAAAGAAAAGCTGAGCATGGTGGCAATTGCCACCACCCCGTTTCAAAGGGGGCGCTCCTATCCATCCATCCATCCATCCATCCATCCATCCATCCATCCATCCATCCATCCATCCATCCATCCATCCATCCATCCATCCATCCATCCATCCATCCATCCATCCATCCAGATGCCTATTTGCGGCTGGCGTGCACAGCGTGAGTGTGAGCGTGGATCAGCTCTGCATTTGTGCTGCTCGAAGCTTTCTCGCTGTGTTGCTAGCTGCAGTTCTTTTTTCCGATTCCGTTGCCTGTTGTAACAGCAATAGGAGGTATTCACATGACGTCATCCGCAAGGGGCGCTAGCGGCCGGCGCGGCATTCGCCATGTTGGTGGTCGCGCGCGCGGCCGCCGCAGCCAGCCGCAGCGTTAAATAGCCGGTGATGTGTGAAATGTGAGTGTATTTCGCGTCTCGCCATAGATAATTACTGTCCGGCCCGTAACACCGCGTTACTGAGAGGGTGTTCCGGGAACTGCGCGAAGCAGAAAAGAGCGGCCATGCTCAAAAGGTTCCACTTTGTGAAAAGGTCGGCGCGTAAGAAAGCGGAGGCGCCGGCGCAGTGTGAGACGTACAGGACTGTTGCCGCGCGTTGAATTCACCGGTATCGAGTCCCACCTTGTGCACGGCTTAAGTTTGCTGGCAGGCCAAGGGATTAAAGGATATAAACCTATGAGAGGGTGCAATTACTTGACAAGCGGGTGAGTCCAAGAGCCGTGCTGAGGGTGCTGACGTCCGCGGTGCCGGCGGCCGAAGTGCCGTTTTTGAAGAGGTGAGTAATTCGAAGGGTCTGTTCACTTAGCTGTAGCTTAACTTGTCATCTCTATCGGCTGAAAGTGACGTGTTACTACTGAATCTAGCGGAATGGCTGCACACTGCGTTGCTGCGAAAGCGCTAGACGTCTTGTGCATACGAAGCAGCGCTACGTAGCTACAATCAAAACTGCAAAACATTCTCGCTGTGTCTGCCGTTCGTGCTGCGAGTGCATGGCAGTATTTGTTTCACCGTTCTATCGTGTAAATAAGGCAGCTATGACGCTTTGCCTTTCTGCTGAAAGACCGTCTAAGAAGCGTCAGCAGTTCGCGGACTACAGGCGCTTGAATTATCAATTTCTGCGGCGGCAGTTTTGGAATTTGGGTAATTAATCGTGCTGTTTATCCACGATGTGCCCTGCATGACTAGCTGACAGTTATCAACTCATATTAAAAGCTGCAAGTCGTGTACATACTTGCGTGCAGCGCAGCCAGCCAGTTTTGTTGCCGAGTTGAGGCAGCTCGGTTGCATCACGGCGCAGAATTCTGCTGCAAACTTCATGCACAATACGCGCTCCCCAAAGATAAGTGGTCGCTGACGTATTCAACAACGTACAAATATGTTACGGATCACTAACAGTCCAGGCCGGGTACCTCACGGCGCATCGTGACACTGCGCGAGCTGGCCTGAAACGACCGCAAACATGGCGCGCTTGCCGCGACGACGCTCGCGCCGTCTGGTAGCGCGGCCTCAGTGAATACCTCCTATATGTTCTGAGCAGACAGGCGACAATGGAGAAACGTGCCAAGCGCCAAACGCATTGCTTTGCGCCTGGGTGCGCGTCAGGATACGTCTCCGTCAGAAACAAGGGCAAGAAGCTCTCCACTTTCGCTGCCCCGAGCGACGAAGAAAGACTGAAAGTGTGGCAGCGTGCGGTACCACGTGCGGACAGACCCCTGGAGAAGACATCTGTGCTGTGTGAACTGCATTTCGAGCAAAGGTTTATCGTGCGCGAATATACCCACGTTGTGAATGGCGAGACCGTAACGATACCTCGCGGCCGGCCATGCCTGACTGACGACGCAGTACCCACGCTGTTTCCCAACACTCCAGCGTATCTTTCGCAGAGGCTGCCTGAGAAGAGGCACTCAAGAACATCGAGAGGAGAAGTTCTCGGCAAACGAAGAAAAGGAAGCAACGGGACTCCATGCGAGGCTGAGAGCACCCAGGATGCTGCATCAGTTGAAGACGCTGCTTCAGACGGCACAGCTCTTCATTACGCGTGCACCCGAGAAAAGCTGGACAAGTTGACAGGTGAAAATCTTCCGAGTGAATACTGGTCGAGAAACATTGTTGCAGAAGCGCCCAAGTCACTTGCATTTAGTGTTTGTGCGCGGGCTGGTGACAGCGTGTGCTTTCGAAAGCTAGTGTTGTGCTCGGCGGAGGATACGCACTATCACTGTGCCGTGTTCGTGCAAGGCGCTTCATTGAAGCAAGTCGACGTGTTTGACCCACAAGGTGTGTAAAACTTGCTTCAGCTGGTCGATCGAAGGATTGCGTGTCCTAGATTTGAGCAGAGTTTGGCGCCAAGTGAACAGCTTGAAAGTCGTAGGCAAGTAAATTACAGACTGCATGGAGATAAGCTGCATAGCAAGGGCTGTCGAGGGGTGACACGAGACGAAAGGCCATGCATTCAGTGCAGATACCTGCGGAAGCTTTTGGTAAACCAAGCCTGCTATAAGAAGAGGAAGGCGAGGGTGACTCCTGTTTCCAGCGCGTCAAAGAAACTTCTCAGCCGTAACCTACAGCTCCGTCGTGGAAAGGCAAAGGTTGCTAAGCTAAAAACAATGATGACAAAAATGAAAGAAGAAAATGCCGCTATTTCTGAAGGGAAGTTGGAAAAGAGCCTTTGTGGACTACCTGGAAAGCAGCGGCAGCAAGTTCGAGCATGCTTTGAAGCGTCGAAGAGAAAAGGCACGCAGGGAATGATGTACAGCCAAGAGTGGATATTGGAATGCATCTTAATGAGAATAAGGAGCCCCAAACTATATGAGTACATCCGGAGGCACAAGATAATGGTACTCCCTATCAAAAGCTGCCTGCATAAGTACATGAAAGGTTATAAGAGCTTTTTTGGCCTCAATGAGAATATGTTTGCAGCAATTGCTGAAAAGACAAAGAATATTGAGGAGTTTGAGAGACATGGTGGAATTCTAATAGATGAAATGAAGCTTTCAGAAGGCCTGAAGGTGACCAGCGGTGGTTTTATTGAAGGCTTCGTTGATCTAGGAACATACACTTCCTCGGACCAAAGCATGGAAACCTGTGACCACGGTTTGGTGGTATTATTTCAGCCATTTTCTGGTAATTTCCAGCAGATTCTTGCCACCTTTGGTTCGCACAGCAACGTCAGAGCAGACATTCTTTCGAAAATTGTGGTCGATGTCACAATGGCAGCTGAAAAGTCGGGCCTGTTCATTGACTTTGTTACCACAGACGCAGCATCCTGGAATAGGAGCATGTGGCGAGCATTTGCCATCGAAGGAACTGCCAAGAAAACAGTCTGCAAGATCAAGCACCCTGCAGATGACAAAAGGAGCATACACTTTTTGTCAGACTTTCCCCATCTTGTTAAGTGCGTGCGTAATTCTGTTGTGTCGAGGGGCCTTCACACACCAGAAGGGTATGTCAGAATGGATGTGATAAGAGAGGCGTGGAAGTCGGACAATAGGGACATTGTGAGGCTAAAAGCAATGCCACGTGTTACAAGGGCAGTCATTGAGCCGAATGGATTTGAAAAAATGAAGGGCAATTTTGCTTTTACACTATTCAGCGATTAGGTACTGCGAGGTCTTTTCACGTACCAGGATGACATTGAACGAGTGTGTGGTGCAGGCTCCAGTGCAGCAACAGCATCGTTTGTGAGGCGGATGTCTAAGCTTATTGAAGCGATGACATCTAGGTGCAGTCGTGGTGCTATGCGCTTAGGTTCTCAAACTCATGCCGAGGTGAAAGATTTCCTAGCCTATATAGATACCTGGGAAGCAAGAATAGGGAAGCTAGGCTTTCTTACCCGAGGCACAGCTGAAGGGCTTCGCGTCACACTTTCGAGCACAATATCCCTTCTAGATTACCTCACAACGAACGTTGGGTACAAGTACCTAATGATCTCTCGAATGAGTCAAGATCGATTGGAAAATTTGTTCTGTATTCTCAGGCAAATGTCAGGGAACAACGACCACCCTACGCCGACACAGTTCCTGCTTTCAGTTAACTGTTTGTCATTTTGTAGCCTAGCAAAGGCCCCATCAAATGGAAATGTGTCGCCCTCGTTGATGAAGAGCCTGCTCTCTGCAAGTAGCGAGAGACCTGGAGAAATCCATGCAAAGCTTGATCAGCTCATGGATATTGGGTGTCTGAATGAGGTTCACGAGGTACTAGAATCATGCGACCTACTTACTGATCATGATGCGACTGTGTTAAAAAGGAGTGACTCACGGCTTGCTTACTATGTGGCAGGATATGTTGCTCGCAAAATGCTAAGCAAAACAAAGTGCGATGAGTGCTCGAGAGCATTGCTCCTTCCAGCTGGCTCTGAACTTCCCGAGGTAGCTTGCCTGACCAAAGAAGTTGACAGGGGAGGGCTACTGTACCCGTCTGAAGAGCTTCAGAATTTGATAGCAAAGTTGAAAGATTCCTTCACGCACTGCTTCAGTATGAACAGGCTGAAGGCAAACAGTGTGATCGATTTGATCTCCTCTTTGGCTATCAACAGGATAAGCGTCGTTGGCTGTGACAAGCACAGCACAGAAACAACAAACACCATTGTAAAGTTCTACGCCCTTACGAGGCTGCATTTTTTGGTGCAAGCCGAGAATAAGGCTCGAGATGGAAAGAGGCAGAGAATGCGGCACCTCAAGCTGAGGCGCGTAACGTGAGGTCTGTTGTCACTTGCATGTTATGTTATTTTTGTTTTGTTTTACTGCATCACCTGTTAGCCCTTACCGACTGAATTTCCTCGCGTACGTGTCCGCCTCTGAAATAAAATCTTGCGTGCTGTACTGCAAAGGCTCTGTGTGCATTTTCCGGCCTGAGAACGAAACAAGGGTGTTTGTTCTCCTGCAACAACTTGTTGCGACCTTTCACGGGAAAAAAATAGCTGCAAATAAAGAATGCTTGGTAAGCGCCTAGCAAAGGCCCCATCAAATGGAAATGTGTCGCCCTCGTTGATGAAGAGCCTGCTCTCTGCAAGTCGCGAGAGACCTGGAGAAATCCATGCAAAGCTTGATCAGCCGTCAGTGCCGGCTCAAGCGTCTACGTTTGCGTGTAATGCTTAGCTTAATTGTTATCCTCCTGGTGAAATGTATTGGTCATGTCGGCTATTAGCATTTTATATTCCTGCGGTGTGCCAGCGTCACAGATTCAGCACATGCCCCTCGACGCCAAAAGTAAGCAAAACTACCTCGCTCGCGGTACTCGCGGAGCGCGCTGCGCTGGCGGGCCGTTGGGCGGGCCGGCGAGCGCGATCTAAGTGTCGACAGCAGCGCCGCCGCTGCAGGCATGATCGCGTGCTGCACTCAGCGGCGGCCGTTGCTCTCACCTCCCCCTCTAGCCACCGTAGCGCGGTGAGGAGATTGTCTTCATGGAGGAAAAAAAACTAAGGAGGGAGCATGACGTCACGCGGCCAGCGTTCACAAGCCGAGTGTTTTGAAGTCGTTTTCTCCCTCAGTTTTTCGCTCTCCGAGCCGCATGGAGGAAAAAAAACTGAGGAGGGAGCGTCCGGCGACAACCTTGAAGCCTAGTCTTAACAAGTAAAGATATAGCAAAAAAAGAGAGTGTGTCCCCCCCCCCCCCGTGATCGCACCACGTGATAGCGTGCGGTAAAGTCTAGCCCCGCTGCGCGCGCGCATGCGCCGATTAGCGCGGCAGACTAACTGTAGATCGACGTCCTTGCTGTAGACGCCCGCGCCGCGGGTCGCGCATACGCGCGCACTAAAACATACCGGAATCAAAACATAAAGGACCGGCTCGGAGAGCGAAAAACTGAGGGAGAAAACGACTTCAAAACACTCGGCTTGTGAACGCTGGCCGCGTGACGTCATGCTCCCTCCTTAGTTTTATTTCCTCCATGCCGAGCCGGTCTTTTATGTTTTGATTCCGGTATGTTTTAGTGCGCGCGTATGCGCGACCCGCGGCGCGGGCGTCTACAGCAAGGAAGTCGATCTACAGTTAGTCTGCCGCGCTAATCGGCGCATGCGCGCGCGCAGCGGGGCTAGACTTTACCGCACGCTATCACGTGGTGCGATCACGGGGGGGGGGGGGGGGACACACTCTCTTTTTTTTTTGCTATATCTTTACTTGTTAAGACTAGGCTTCAAGGTTGTCGCCGGACGCTCCATCCTCAGTTTTTTTTCCTCCATGGTTGTCTTACACTCGAGCAGCGCCATCTTGTTACTCCCATAGTTGCCTGTACTTATTTGTGGTTCGTGGTCAGGGGGGTAAAGCGCGGCGAGGAGGTTGTGATACACTCGAGCAGCGCCATCTTGTTACTCCCATAGTTGCCTGTACTTATTTGTGGTTTGTGATATTGAAAATTAAGCGATCATTTTCAATATAGCAACACAGACCACATTAAAAATAAACCTCTACAACTGTAAACGTCGAAGAAGGTGCTCAAGCATTACACTTAATTCTTTTATTGTTCTAAACAATGAAATATGCAGACGTGTGCCATAGAACTTAGGAAAGTTTCGTTTTCATTACGCGTGCTGTAGCAGCTGTAGGTTACCGAGGGATTCTAGTTCATTGCTACTTACAGCGTAGACTGCAGGACAGAATTGAGGTAGGGCAGTTTAATACGCGCAATACGCACTGCATTACACACCTCTCCGCGCCATGTGTACTTCGGAATCACTCACTCCCGCCGCTCGGTCCGCGGTCTTTCGCACGAGCGTTGGCTTCTCTGCTGGTTTTGTTTTTCGATGTCTCGGTGCCGGGAAAGCACTGCAGACGCCAGGGGCGCGATTACGAGTTTTCGTCTCAATTTTGAGACTCTGACGTCAAAATGACGACACCGCGAGTTGTTGACCGCGGAGTCAACCAATTAGCAGCGAGGTTGTGGTGTCTAATAGTAGGGTTCCACCCAGGAAGCATTTAGTTGCGCAATAAGGGACCGTATACTAAAGTTTTGCTGTAAACACGCCGTTAATAATTTGAAGAATGTTTTATTTCGCTAACAAACTATGTTTCAAACTCAACGACATGAAGCAAAAGAAGAAGCGTCCTCAATTTTGCAATTAAGTTTGCTCTTCAGTCACTTTTGCTGCCGCGAGGGTGCGCTGACGCTGGAAAAGCGTCGGTAGCGGCGGCTAGGCGGCGTGAGCTGCCGCCTGATTCAACCGATTCAGCCTTATCCCTCCACGCACATATTCAGCCATCGTAAACATGGCAGCCAGAAAAAAAAAATCAGCTGATTCGACGGCTGTCCTCTTTTTTTTACACATTACGCAGAATCAAAGTACTGCGCAGACGTCTTAAGTGCGCGGAAAAATCTGTTTAAAGGCAGTGATTGCTACGAGTCTGCCGAGAACAATTTGGAAGGAGCGCTTGGCTCGAAAACCGGCGAAGGCAGCTTCAAGGGAAGTTCACACTGGCGAGTTGCAATCGTCGCGCTAGTATTCTCGGCGACAGATTTCGGTCAATTAGTTACGGTTTGCGAAGCACAAGTAAAGCGGGGAGGGAGCGTAATAAATCGATTTAAGCCTGTCGCGCGACCTCCGCGACTCGCCAGTGTGAACTCACCTTGCTGCTATCGATGGCAAATGTGCTCCAAGGGCGATGCGTGATTATATTTATTTTTGTTCAGAAAATACCCGGCGACCATGAATAATCACACTGCAGCAACTGCCGACATACGGAAGCAGACCGGTGCAGCTGATGGGAGCTTGCAATCTCACTGCGGGAATTAAGAGCCGGCACGCCCGGTCACTGCGGCAACAATCACTCTTCCGCCTCGTAACCAACTCATGCCGCCCGCTTCGGGTTAAGCACGTGATATTCGTGTTGGTGGTGCCGTTTCGTTCGGATGATGCTCGGATGACGCCGCCGGGGATACTGCGGTGGCGAAAGTTTATGCGAAGGAAGTCCACCTTCGCCGCCGCCTTGTCTTGAGGGGTCTCGCCGGAAAGCGCGCACCTTCTGCGACTTAACTTTGACAGTGGTCTCCGCAACTCACCGCAAACACTTGCACAGTCGGTTGGGCTACGCCGACGTTTACTTCATTTCCTACGGTGTCTTGAAACCCACCGGCGGCGAAGGCGCGCACAGGCACTTGCCGCTCCACTGACCGCGCACTCACCCGCACACTTCCAAGTTCAACGGCGAGTTCGTCGCACAGCCGTTATGCTCCTTCCTATGTCAAAACGTCGAAACAACTCGTCCGGCACGTCAAAACCGTCTTCATGCACCCTCTTACACCGCTGCTCGCGCGGCCACCGGCCATGTAAACAACCGCCATTTTCTGTCTCGAGCGGTTTGAGACCACTCGTTCCAGTCTCAAAAAATCGTCTCAATCGGCTCGCATAATTAGGCAAGCAACGTCACCACTTCTGGCGCACTTCTGACGTCGGCCGGTGACGCAAAAAACCAATATGGCCGCTGGTCACGACCGACCAATAGGAACGGGGCAAATGAGACACTTTTTGAGACACTTTCCGATTGAGACGATTTTGAGCAACTCGTAATCGCGCCCCAGTCGTCTTCGGTGCGCACATTGGTCGAACGTATTTCTCGTGCGCACGTCGGTCGATCGCGTACAAGAAACTGGACGCTAGAACCGTCGGCAGCGTTCGCGGCGAATTGCCGGCAAGTTGCCGCAGGCACGCACCACGCTTTGACTCCGCGCGACGCAATCTACCGCTTTGCCTCACTCTTGCACAGAGTTTCAGAAGAATGCCGCCATCGTGCATCATATGGAAAACAAGGTGTAAAAAGCGATCGGGCATTTCGCTTCATGTGTTAGCAATGTTCTTCCCTGGAAAATTCATAACGGCACTGTCGCGCGTTTTTTTCGTTAAGATTTTTTTGTCCGCATGCAGCACGCATGACAAGCATTAATTCGTGGAGCCTTACGTTTAGTGGTATATATTACAGGCCTGGCAGTGAAACAGTATATGAATTCCTCAGAACAATAAAAACTTTCTGCAAAAGTGACTAAGCACTATTACGACACCACTGCCTAGTTACATATAGGACAGAGGATCTGATAAAGACATTTTGAACAGTCATGCTTTTACAGCAGCGACACCAGTCACTTTTTGAAACCAGATGCAGTGCCAACGATATTCCAAAGGGTACATAGTGAGCAGGTAGGTGCAAATTGTGGCTGCTCTCTGTTTATGTCCAGTAGAAGCTGCATTCAGTGTGAAATTGTTTATACTTGTTACGAGTGAGTTTTGAAAATTATGCTGAGCCTAGCTACAGATTTTACAGCCAAATCGTAAAAAGCGGTAAACTTGACTTTTCAACAAAACAATAAATATTTAAGTTACAATTAAAAAATTACTAACTGGTATGTCAGTACGAAGCAAAGGCAGGAATGCAGCATAAAAAGAATCAGGTTCATGATAAATAACATGCATCATGTATCAGCAGTTCAGAGTGGTGCACTAGATGGGAGGGTTTACGCAGGAGAGACTGTGTGTTAGGCATGTCTACATTATTGCACAGAATTCTGACAGAGGTCATGGTGTCTCACCAAGTCTGTCTGCGTAGGGTGATAAGTTATAAAACAGTGAGTGCCGCAGCTCGTGCAATACTTTTACTTCAGGTTGCAAGTACACCTCACAGTGCTCTTTCAGGATTGCAGTGTTCCCCACCTATGTCACCGCAAAAACGCAAGCAGGTAAGGTTAGGCGAGCAGAAAGGCCAATGCAACAAAATTTTTATCTCAGTAGGAGCACGCAAACTCAGAAGCAGGCAGTTGACAGACAATGTCCTCACCCCCCTCACGAGCTCAGTCACCATTGAGGAAGTTCCCACGCTTGCAGGTATAAGTGTGTGATGAGAGGCTAGTTGGTAAGGCATTCTGAAGACATAAAGCTACGCAGGAGGCAGGACACAGAAAAGATGCAGACAGGACGAGCATAGACTAGCAACTGATTTATTGGACGAAAAAACGACCTTCTTTCAAGAGCAACGCATGCGCAACCAAACTTAACGCCCAAAGCAAAAGTACACAATCTTATCAACCCAAAAAGTCAAGTTCCTTCTGATACAGGTGAATTGATGCCTCGCTAACACATTTTTCCGCACCGTATCTAGCAATTTGCCAGGCTTCAAAAATCTCCCGCGCCTTCCGGTCCTTCGCGCAGCCTATAATCTTCGTTTGCATGAAAAGCGGCGTACAAAATACTTTTTTCTTCTTGTCATTGATCTTACAAGACTGGCAGTGCCTTGCTAAATGCTGCCCACCGTGCTGGCTCAAAGAGTTATTGTGCTCCTGAAGGCGTTTATTAATGCAGCGCCCCGTCTGCCCTACATAAACGGAACCACCGCTGAATGGGATCTCGTAGATAACTCCCATCTTACAGGCTACAAACTTAGGTCTGTGGTTGACTCCGCACCCTACTTTCTTTTACAGGTTATTGTTAGTTAATCGGCATAAACGAGACAGTTTCATGGGGCGGAAAAAAACACGTTGACACCAAATTTCCCTACCACCTTCTTCAAACCGTGCGAAGTCTTGTGCACATAAGGAAGGACTTCAAACTTCCTCAACTCGCTTTCAGTGAGTTCTTGTTGGTTTTGCTTCAACCATAGGGTTTTCAGCAAAGATTCTGCAACAGCTTTCAGAAGAGCAGAAGGAAAACCAGCAGAGTAAAGCTGGTCTACTTGACTGGTAAAACTACATTTCACCTTGTGTGGACATGACTTGACAAGCGAGGATCTTCAACATGAGGTTGCGATTCCCCTTTTTACGAGCTTTGAGTGGCACGAATCATAAGGTAGAAGAGCCTTCTTAGATCTTGGTAAATAGGCCCAGCATAGATGGCCCTCTTTATGAAAAAACAATTTTAAGTCTAAAAACTGTAAACAAGAGCTTTCCGGGAGCTCAAAAGTAAAATTCAGATTAGTGGCTGCGGATTTGAAGGTCGCTAAAATTTCATTCACAATCACTTGTAGACTGTCGTCAGGGTTAATATTCAAAAGGATTAGGAAATCGTCAACGTATCTGACCACATGCGTGATCCGGTCATCAGTGAGAACGCACGAAAGTTCAGTGTCAATTTGAGCTAAAAATATCTGTTAAAATAGGCGCCACGCTCGAACCTATACAGATATCTCGCCGTTGTACATAAAACTTGTCCTTAAAACTTACAATGGTAGAAGAAAGATAGAGTTTCAGCAATTCAAGAAAGCCATCGACTGAAATGCCACAAGAATTCTGGAACGACACCACTCCCGAACGTTCGATGCCATTCTATTCTATTCAGTGCCCCACGACAAGTTGTTCCTGGCGGTCCGCAACTGCATCGAACGTTCGGGAGTGGTGTCCTTCCAGAATTCTTTTGGCATTTCAATCGATGGCTTTCTTGAATTGCTGAAACTCTATCTTTCTTCTACCATTGTAACTTTTAAGGACAAGTTTTATGTACAACGGCGAGGTATCTGTATAGGTTCGAGCGTGGCGCCTATTTTAACTCAGATATTTTTAGCTCAAATTGACACTGAACTTTCGTGCGTTCTCACTGATGACCGGATCACGCATGTGGTCAGATACGTTGACGATTTCCTAATCCTTTTGAATATTAACCCTGACGACAGTCTACAAATGATTGTGAATGAAATTTTAGAGACCTTCAAATCCGCAGCCACTAATCTGAATTTTACTTTTGAGCTCCCGGAAAGCTCTTGTTTACAGTTTTTAGACTTAAAATTGTTTTTTTTTCATACAGAGGGCCATCTATGTTGGGCCTATTTACCAAGATCTAAGAAGGCTCTTCTACCTTATGATTCGTGCCACTCAAAGCTCGTAAAAAGGGGAATCGCAACCTCATGTTTAAGATCCTCGCTTGTCAAATCATGTCCACACATGGTGAAATGTAGTTTTACCAGTCAAGTAGACCGGCTTTACTCTGCTGGTTTTCCTTCTGCTCTTCTGAAAGCTGTTGCAGAATCTTTGCTGAAAATCCTATGGTTGAAGCAAAACCAACAAGAACTCACTGAAAGCGAGAGGAGGAAGTTTGAAGTCCTTCCTTATGTGCACAAGACTTCGCGCGGTTTGAAGAAGGTGGGAGGGAAATTTGGCGTCAACGTGTTCTTTTCCGCCCCATGTAAACTGTCTCGTTTATGCCGATTAACTAACAATAACCTGCAAAACAAAGTAGGGTGCGGAGTCAACCACAGACCTAAGTTTGTAGCCTGTAAGATGGGAGTTATCTACGAGATCCCATTCAGCTGTGGTTCCGTTTATGTAGAGCAGACGGGGCGCTGCATTAATAAACGCCTTCAGGAGCACAATAACTCTTTGAGCCACCACGGTGGGCAGCATTTAGCAAGGCACTGCCGGTCTTGAAAGATCAATGACAAGAAAAAATATTTTGTACGCCGCTTTTCAAGCAAACGAAGATTATAGGCGGCGCGAATTCAGGACCGGAACGCACGCGAGATTTTTGAAGCCTGGCAAATTGCTAGATACGGTGCGGAAAAATGTGTTAGCGAGGCATCAATTCACCTGTATCAGAAGGAACTTGACTTTTTGGGTTGATAAGATTGTGTACTTTTGCTTTGGGCGTTAAGTTTGGTTGCGCATGCGTTGCTCTTGAAGGAAGGTCGTTTTTTCGTCAAATAAATCAGTTGTTAGTCTAGGCTCGTCCTGTCTGCATCTTTTCTGTGTCCTGCCTCCTGCGTAGTTTTATGTCTTCAGATTGCAGGTAAAACACAATGAATACGAATGCTGGTGCCTCCGGTAATGTAAATGTTCTTACTTCAGGCCATTAGTGTGACAAAGTATCTCAGCCAACTGGTCGCCTCACCTATATGCAAATCCACCTGCAAGCACTTGCACACTCCCACAACAGTCCCCACGCAAGCGAAAGTAGGCGACATGCTTCAGAAAAATAGCCTCAGGTCAAAACTGTTTTTGCTTCAGGACAAGTGTACACCACAAAGCCCCAGCTCGGTAACAGCATCACCAGGGAAATCTCCACGCAAGTGCTTGCAGGTAACATGCAAAAGGTAGAAGATGCACTGTCTCCTCTGACAAGCCAAATTTGCACTTGGGTTATGAAGCACGCTGCAGAAGAGGATTCTTGATTAATTTCAATCCTTGGGGTTATTGTATATGCCACAAATTTATTACAAAATACAGAGTACCAGCTTTTCCAGCTAACCGTACTGTATATTCTCTTAAATGCTCCTCCATTACACAATCAAAACTTGGCATTCAATAACTATTGATACAGTAACAGCACTGGGGTAGCTTCTCCAGTGGATTGTAGGAATGAACCTGGCCAATGTGCTTGTTTATTAAGTAGAATCCCAGTGTCAAATTCAGGCCTGCATTCCTTTAGATTGCAAATATCTCGTGTTGTGTCTTATGTCAGATAAATGGCAATGATACGCCTAATGCAAGATAAATCTGTCTCTTGACTGCAGTAGAGGAAATAAGAATCTTTTTGGCAGTTTCTAAAACACACCTTATACGTGTGATGCAAAAACACTGCTAAGGTCACTGAAGTGTTCAGCAAGTACTCACTCATTTATTAGTGTTAAAACAATCTAAATGCAAAACAGTTGCACATTTAATCTTTTACACAGACACTCAAGGGTATTTCTGAAGGTCTGATTTTTTGGTTTTGTGGGGTTTAACATCCAAGAGGGGCACAGGCTACGAGGGACACTATTTCTGAAGGGATCTGCACAAGACGCACAGTTGTGCTATAAATAACAGGCATGATGAAGAGTGACATGGAACATTTATTCCAACATTATTCATGCGAAATCATTGTATTGAGATACTAAGTTGAAGACGCTTTGTTTTTAAGCACCAACAATACCGCATCAAGGCAGCCCTATTAGGTGTTGAACCATTAAGGGCGCAGGTCTTGGCACTGTTTCTATTTTTTTTTCATGTGCATTCTTCGAGCATGTGAGCAGATGTGCATGGTATTGAATGCTACATAGTGCCTGACTGAGGCATTATTTTCATGCTATATTTATTTGTCTCATGTGTACAACAGTAATATCAGTGAATTTATAGAAAAAAATAAAAAACGCATTCACAAACATAACTGCTCAAGAAAAATAACTGTCAACTATGAAGCCAGCTGTAACTTCGCAGTGCAGTTTGTATAGTAAGCAATCTCACATGCTTGTGATTGTAAAGATACACGGGTTGTCAATTTTTCTACAGAGAACATGGCTTGAATTATTAATATTTATAAAACTGTACGCGAGAAAACTGCATTCCAACATTTCTATTTACCGTGCACATGCTCTGCTGGTGCTCTCTGAACGTGACTTATCCCACACGTCTCTTGCATAAAGTTCTTTCATGTAGGTGCGCTTCGTTGGTGCTTCGTTGCACACAGATTAAACCATTCAGAGCGGAGTCCGTTACAGATTTCGCGTTGTATTCAACAGAACTCGCATCTTGACAAGCAGTGGTAGAAAATGAAAACAGTACAGAAGGCACCTTCTGCCTCACATCCATTATGGAACATCAATGAAGTCTGACCGCGGGAGCAGAGAGGAGGTGACGATGGTTCACACTTTACTAAAGGGACTCCAGAAAACGCCAAAATGCATGGGGCATGCATGTTTTATAACGCCCCGTACATCAAAACAAACCTTGCTGAACCTCACCCTCAATCCTCGCTGATCTCGGCTCACACAAACACAAATCACATATAATGAGCGGCACAGGATTCACCGCCATCTGTAACTGTCTTTGTACGCTCACAGTCGCGAAAATTTCGCACTCGAACTAAAAAGAAATCAACACAGTACGTAAGCAAGCCGCAGCACCGTTCCTCGCACAGCTTTTTAGCCCATAGGAAGCGCGCGCGGCGCGCGGCCATGCTGGGTGAAGTTGCCAGGTTAGTACGCTATAATTGACGTTAAACCGTCAAACTTGGTGTAGGTCGTCTGTATCATGCAGGGAACCATGAGCGAAGTAACAAGATGGCTGCCATCCACGGTTAGAAAAAAAAGTGGAGAGGGTTTACATGGGAGTGCTGCCGCCGCTTTTTCTCTAGAGTTGGTATATTAGCTCTATGTTCGTGGTATTGAAAATTAAGCGATCATTTTCAATATAGCGACACAGAACACATTAAAAATAAACCTCTAGAACTTTACACGTCGAAGAACGTGCTTAAGCATTACACTTAATTTTTTGTTGTAAACTTTGAAATATGCAGACATGTACCAGAGAACTTAGGAAAGTTTCGTTTTCGTTTCGTGTGCTGTAGCAGTTGTAGGTTACCGAGGGGTCCTAGTTCACTACTACTTACAGCGTAGACTGCAGGACAGAATTAAGATACGGCAGTTTAATACGCCCAATACGCACTGCATTACACACCTCTCCGCGCCGTGTGTACTTCGGAATCACTCCCGCCGCTCGGTACGCGGTCTTTCGCACGAGCGTTGGCTTCTCTGCTGGTTTTGTTTTTCGATGTCTCGGTGCCGGGAAAGCACTGCAGACGCCAGTCGTCTTCGGTGCGCACATTGGTCGAACGTATTTCTCGTGCGCACGTCGGTCGATCGCGTACAAGAAACTGGACAACAGACCTGTCGGCAGCGTTCGCTGCGAATTGCCGGTGCTGAAGCGGACACCGAAACCGCCAGTGCATTCGGCCGGACGAGCAGCTCGCCTTCTTTCAAAAGCAAAAGAACACTGATCAAAAACAAAAGAACACAGAAAACAAAACCGTCCACTCATACACGCTCGCCTGTCAGTTCCCAGTAGATGCCGTAGGCACGCACCACGCTGTGACTTCGCGCGACGCGATCTACGGCTTTGCCTCGCTCTTGCACAGAGCTTCAGAAGAATGCCGCCATCGTGCATCATATGCAAAACAAGGTGTCAAAAGTGATCGGTCATTTCGCCTCACGTGTGAGTAATGTCCTTCTCTGGAAAATTCATAACGGCACTGTCGCGCGTTTTTTTCGTTAAGATTTTTTTGTCCGCATGCAGCACGCATCACAAGCATTCATTCGTGGAGCCTTACGTTTAGTGCTATATATTACAGGCCTGGCATTGAAACAGAATATCAATTCCTCAGATCAATAAAAACTTTCTGCAAAAGTGGCTAAGCACTATTACGACACCACTGCCTAGTTACATATAGGACAGAGGATCTGATAAAGACATTTTGAACAGTCATGCTTTTACAGCAGCGACACCAGTCACTTTTTGAAACCAGATGCAGTGCCAACGATATTCCAAAGGGTACATAGTGAGCAGGTAGGTGCAAATTGTGGCTGCTCTCTGTTTATGTCCAGTAGAAGCTGCATTCAGTGTGAAATTGTTTATACTTGTTACGAGTGAGTTTTAAAAATTATGCTGAGCCTAGCTACAGATTTTACAGCCAAATCGTAAAAAGCGGTAAACTTGACTTTTCAACAAAACACTAAATATTTAACTTAGAATTAAAAATTTACTAACTGGTATGTCAGTACGAAAGTAAAAGCAGGAATGCAGCATAGGAAGAATCAGGTTCATGATAAATAACATGCATCATGTATCAGCAGTTCAGAGTGGTGCACTAGATGGGAGGGTTTACGCAGGAGAGACTGTGTGTTAGGCATGTCTACATTGTTACACAGAATTCTGACAGAGGTCATGGTGTCTCACCAAGTCTGCCTGCGTAGGGTGATAAGTTATAAAACAGTGAGTGCCTCAGCTCGTGCAATACTTTTACTTCAGGTTGCCAGCACACCTCACAGTGCTCTTTCAGGATTGCAGTGTTCCCCACTTATGTCACCACAAAAACGCAAGCAGGTAAGGTTAGGCGAGCAGAAAGGCCAATGCTTCAGGCAACAAAATTTTTATCTCAGGGTATATCTATGTAGGACCACGCAAGCTCAGAAACAGACAGTTCAAAGATAATGTCCTCACCCCCTTCACGAGCTTAGTCACCCTTGAGGAAGTTCCCACGCTTGCAGGTAAAACACAATGAATCCGAATGCTGGTGTCTCCGGTAACGTAAATGTTTTTACTTCAGGCCATTAGTGTTACAAAGTTTCTCAGCCAACCGGTCACCTCACCTATATGCAAATCCTCCTGCAAGCACTTGCACACTCCCACAACAAAGTCCCCATGCAAGCGAAAGTAGGCGACATGCTTCAGAGAAACAGCCTCAGATCAAAACTGTTTTTGCTTCCGGACAAGTGTACACCACAAAGCCCCAGCTCGGTAACAGCATCACCAGGGAAATCTCCACGCAAGTGCTTTCAGGTAACACGCACAAGATAGAAGATCCACTGTCTGCTCTGACAAGCCAAAGTTGCACTTGGGTTATGAAGAACACTGCAGAAGAGGATTCTTGATTAATTTCAATCCCTGGGGTTCTTATACATGCCACAAATTTATTACAAAATACAGAGTACCAGCGGTTCGAGCTAGCCGTACTGTATATTCTCTTAAATTCTCCTCCATTACGCCATAAAAACTAGGCATTCAACAACTGTTTATACAGTGACAGCACTGGCGTAGCTTCTCCAGTGCATTTTAGGAATGAACCTGGCCAATGCACGTGTTTATGAAGTATTATCCCAGTGTCAAATTCAGGCCTGCATTCCTTTAGACTGCAAATATCTCGTATTGTGTCTTATGTCAAATAAATGGGAATGATACGCCAAAAGCAAGGTAAATATGTCTCTTGACTGTAGTAGATGGTTTGGTTTGGTTTGGTTTGGTTTATTGGAGTTTAACGTCCCGAAGCAACTCAGGCTATGAGGGACGCCGTAGTGAAGGGCTCCGGAAATTTCGACTACCTGGGGTTCTTTAACTTGCACTGACATCGCACAGTACACGGGCCTCTAGAATTTTGCCTTCATCGAAATTCAGCCGCCGCGGCCGGGATCGAACCCGCGTGTTTCGGGTCAGCAGCCGACTGTAGTAGAGGAAATAAGATTCTTTGTTGCAGTTTCTTAAAGCACACCTTATACGTGTAATGCAAACACACTGCTAACGTCACTGAAGTGTTCAGCAAGTACTCACTCATTTATTTGTGTTAAAACAATCTAAATGCCAAACAGTTGTACATTTAAGCTTTTACACAGACACTGAAGGGTATTTCTGAAGGTCTGATTTTTTGGTTTTGTGGGGTTTAACATCCATCCAAGAGGGGCACAGGCTACGTGGGACACTATTTCTGAAGGGATCTGCACAAGACACACAGTTGTGCTATAAATAACAGGCATGATGAAGAGTGACATGGAACAATTATTCCAACATTGATCATGCGAAATCATTGTATTAAGATACTTAAGCACCAACAATACCGCATCAAGGCAGGCCTATTAGGTGTTGAAAAAATTAAGAGCACAGGTCTTGGCACTGTTTCTATATTTTTTTTTCATGTGCATTCTTCGAGCATGTGAACAGATGTGCAAGGTATTGAATGCTACGCTGCCCATGACTGAGGAATTATTTACATGCTATGATATTTTTATTTGTCTCATGTGTACAACAGTAATATCAGTGAATTAATAGAAAAAAATTTTAAAAACACGCATTCACAAACATAACTGCTCAAGTTAAATAACTGTCAACTATGAAGCCAGCTGTAACTTTGCAGTGCAGGTTGTATAGTAAGTAATCTCACATGCTTGTGATTGTAAAGATACACTGTTTGTCAACTTTTTTGTACAGAACATGGCATGAATTTATAATATTTCGAAAGCTGTACGCGAGAAAACTGCATTCCAAGATTTCTATTTACCTTGCACAATGCTCTGCTTGTCCTCTCTGAGCGCGACTTATCCCACACGTCTCTTGCATAACGTTCTTTCATGTATGTACGCTTCGTTGGTGCTTCGGTGCTTCGTTGCACACAGATTAAACCATTCAGAGCGGAGTCCGTTACAGATTTTGCGTTGTATTCAAACAGAATTTGCATCTTGACAGGCAGTTTTAGAAAATGAAAACAGTGCAGAAGGCAGGCGCTGCACTATGCGCGTGTGTCGCCTCCCTTCTGCCTCGCATCCATTATGGAACACCAACGAAGTGTGTCTGCGGGAGAAGACAGGAGGTGACGTTGTTTAACACTTCACTAAAGGGAATCCAGGTAACGCCAAAATGGATGGGGCATGCATGTTTTATAACGCCCCGTACATAAACAAACCTTCCTGAACCTCACCAACAATCCTCGTAGATGTCGGCTCGCGCAAACACAAATCACACGTAATGAGCAGCACAGGATTCACCACCACCTGTAACTGCCTTTGTGCGCTCACAGTAGCGAACATTTCGCACGTGAACTAAAAAGAAATCAACACAGTACGTAAGCAAGCCGCAGCACCGTTCCTCGCACAGCTTTCTAGCGCGCACTACGAAGCGCGCGGCCATGCTGGGCGAAGTTGCCAGGTTAGTACGCTGTAATAGACGTTAAACCGTCAAACTTGGTCTAGGTCCTCTGTATTATGCAGGGAACCATGGGCGAAGCAACAAGATCGCTGCCATCCACGGTTATAAAAAAAGTGGAGAGGGTTTAAATGGGAGTGCTGCCGCCGCTTTCTCTCTAGAGTTGGTATATTAGCTCTATGCCTGGAACCATCCTCACGATTTCAGTGGGCATGGGAGCAACGCTGCGATGCAGTCAACAAAGTTTTTCGTCTCTACCTGTGTCAGTTTAGTCCTGTCTCCTCTAAACGTTCGAACGATATTGAGCATGAAATGCTTTTAGCTCCCGTTCTCGGCAGTGTGGTGACGTCACGCCGAGACTGAGAGCCAGCATCCGGGCATTGAGTTCCACTCATCCGGGCATTGAGTTCCACTCATCCGGGCACTGAATTCCACACATCCGGTAGCTGAAACGAGAGCACCTGGGCACCGTACGAGATTTAACGAGACTGTCTAGGAGAGAGGGCCGCTAAGAGCAAGAGGGGAGCTCCAGGGCGAAAAGGGCTTTGGGCGGAAAAACTGCTCCCGCGCCGTCCCCAAGGATGGCGCCGCGATCCCACACTCACGCATGTAAAAGACCGGCCGCTGGGCCTTCAGCTCATGACGTTTCCCCTTTTGGCAGGCAGATGTATTCGAACGCGCTGCATATACATTCTTGTCAGGCCTGCGTCTCGTCGTGTCCGCGTACTCTTCTGCATCGTCCTGCATTTCAATGCCGCCACCGTCACAGCTGCTTAAGCCAAGCAATGGAGCCTGACAGAAACAGGATACAGCTAACGAGGCAGGGGGGAAGAGATTCCCCAGACACTCAAAGGGAACGACTGCGTCCACATGGACCAGTGCACAGTATGTGTGGTGTGGTGTGGTGTGGTGTGGTGTGTTGAACACTAGACCCATTTCAAGATTTTGACTAGTACCATCTACAACCACCCGCCGCGGTGGCCTAGTGGTTATGGTGCTCGGCTGCTGACCCGAAAGACGCGGGTTTTGATCCCGGCCGCGGCGGTCGAATTTCTATGGAGGCGAAATTCAAGAGGCCCGTGTACTGTGCGATGTCAGTGCACGCTAAAGAACCCCAGGTGGTCAAAACTTCTGGAGCCCTTCACTACGGCGTCTCTCATAGCCTGAGTCGCTTTGGGACGTTAAACCCACATAAACCAAACCTAAACCAAACCATCTACAACCGATGTGTTATGCCCGTAAACATTTCATGCTTACTCTACTCTCGGTTACGGGAGAGGGAGAGATTTTTTTTCTTATTGTGCTCCCGTGCCCACAAGTGTTTCTTGAACGTGCATGCGAGTGTTTTACTGTGGTAAAACTTTTGTTATCAGGAGACGTAGAATTGAATCCTGGTCCTAATACTCGTGCGGCTGTACAAAATAATGTACCGGCGAAACTGATATCAATACTATTTTGATATGCTTCGGCACCTCAAAGAAAAGTATTGAAACTGGCGATGCGCGCATCCTTGATTCAATTCAAAGTTTCTCAAGCAGTCAGAACAAATTAAAAGCTAAAATTACTGAGATTTCTGGCAGACTAGATTCAGTAGAAAATAAGCTTGACGTGTTAGAATCATGTCAGAAGAACATTGCCTCTGTGAAAAACCCTCTGAAAATATAATGAAGGAAACTGAGACGCTCAAAGCACGACTCAATGATCTAGAGGATAGTTCCCGCCGGGATACTCTGTTATTTTACAATATCTCAGATGAACCAACTGAGTCATGGGCACAGTCCGAAAAAAGGTAAAAAACGTAATACAGAATGAAATGCCTATAAATATACAGGCCGCAGACTTTGTGCGTGCTCACACGATAGGTGCAAGCGTTTCAGGAAAGCCAAGGTCTATAATAGTCAAGTTTGTCAGTTATAAAACGAAAGAACACGTTTTCAACGCTAGGTCAAGATTGAATGATTTGGACATCTCGGTTACTGAAGATTTCTGTCCACCTACCAGGCATGCGCGTAAAAAGCTTATCGAGTTAGCTAAATAATCAGCTCCCGAAGGAAAGTTCAGCCTCCGCTATAATAAACTTATTTTGAACAGTAAGTGCTACGTGTACTGCTCAAGCATTGATAGTGTCCGGGAGCTAGATAGAGCACGTGTTGTCACCAACAGTCCCCAATCTAGCCCTTCTGCATAGATGACCGACCATGCGCATGAACGCCCAAAGATATCTCAATTCTTTTTACTAACATACGTAGTGTCATCCGTAACTGCGTTTCTTTATCTTGTGTATCCGACACTACATCAGCTGACATAATCGTGCTAACGGAAACTTGGCTGCACAGTTGTGTATGCGACAACGAGCTCTCTTCATCGCAGAAAAACAACAATATATTTCGCTGTGACCGCGCTTCAGGCCGTGGTGGCGGCGTATTAATAGCACTGTCTGAATGCATAGAATATTTTCATGTGAATATTGCCACCTCTTTAGAATTTGTTTGCTTGCAGATAACAATCAACCATCAAAAGTTTATTATCTGCGCATGCTGCCGCCCACCCTCTACACCGATCAGACTCTGCCATGATCTTAATGACATTTTAAATGCTATTTATACCAGGTTTCCTAATCTACCATTTTTTCTGTTTGGTGATTACAATGTCCCTTATATTGTCTGGTCCTGTTCTGGCAATGCAAGTAATGGGTCATCCCAGTCATCAAATTTTGCACTGCTTTGTTCGAATTTTTCCTTGGTCCAAGTAATTACAGAATCAACCAGGGTGACATGTTCCAGCTCCAGAATACTGGATCCAGTATTAACCACTGCTCCCGATCTAGTTTCTAGTATAAGGTATATAGCTGGAATAAGTGACCATATGATGTTGCACATTACATTAAACCTCCCAGCAGCTACATCGCGAAACAAAAAGAATACAATTTACAACTATTCTAAGGCTAATTTTTCCGCAATTAACCATGCTCTCGAAGTCTGTCCTGGCCCTGTTATTGACAAATTTGAAGAGCGATCGGTTAATGAGAACTGGGTGATATTGAAAAATAAGCTTCTTGACCTAGTAAACCGACAGATTCCTCGAAAAACTATAGTGACTAATCGGCACGCCCCATGGTACAACCAGACGCTCGCAAACAGAAAGAGCAGGCTCTTCTCGAAAGCGAAATATTCCAAACGGCAGGAGCGCTGGTCGGCTCCAAAGTCAGCCGTCTGTACTTGTAAGAAAGCACTGAAGGAGGCGAAACGAAAATTTGTTGAGGACACTGCCATCGATTCTGTCAAACAATCCCGAAAATTTCTGGATCATTATCAAGAATCCACACAACACAGCAATATCCCTCTGTCAGGCCGCAGCTAGCGTGCGTCGTGGTAAAGTGTGAGGAGTGTCGCCGAAAGGGAGCAGGGGAATGCGCAGACAAAAGGAGAAGGACTTAAAACGGTGTAGCGTGCGAGGGTCGCGCTTCTCGGCCCAGCGAGTGGGGAATGGGTTCTTCTAGGAAGTCGGTCCGAAACCCGAGACGACGACAGGACGGCTGGGGCTGTTCTTGTTTTCGTTCCTGCTAGCTGGCCAGAGCGGCTAACAGTGGAGCGTGTATTTTGAATTCTGTTTGTTTCCTTCTGTTGTAATAGCTTTTAGTTAGCCATGGCTGCTTACAGCGAGGTGTGTGTTTTATATTGTTTACTTGTCTTTTGCCTTGTGACCTCTTACTTCTAAACGACGGCGGGAAAGTCGTCGATTGGCTAAAAAGTAAGTTTTGGCGGGAGGATTGTTTATTGGCGGAGGATGGAGTTTTTGGCGGGAATGTGACGAGATGGGTGCGCGCGAAGGAGAGCGCCGAGGTTGGGTGTGAGGCAGCCGGACAGATCGGTCGTGTGTGGCCGGTGGTGGTCCCGGGGCCGAGAGCGTAGAGTTGGAGACGCGAGTTAGTTGAGCGGCAGCCGGACGGGTTGGCCGTGTGGTGGCCGGCGGTGGTCCGGAGTCGTGGAAGTTTGAGGTTTTTACTGTTAGTTGAAGCGGAGAGGCCGAAATCTTTTCGGCGTATGTTAATCAGTTTTGTATATATTTGTATTAAATAATTTCTTGATGGAAGCCTTCCAAGTGCCTTATCATCCCAAGACCTGCCCACCTGTCTTATCTCACCAGTAGCGAAGTACGTCCCCGGGTCACTCACGAGACCCGCCCTCTACGACTCCGCATCAACATCAAGGAGAACAACATCAACAACGACAGAGCAGAGAGAGGGAGAAAATTTGTGACTGGCGCAGCCGACAGGATTCGCAAGGGACCGCTGCTTTGCGACGGGAACGAGGAAGACAGAGGCAACTCAGGTTGAGAAGACGTCGATTTGGTGAGCTCACAAGGAACATTTGCCCTTGGGGGGCGAAGAGAAGTCGAAAACCGGACGTCAAGAAAGAAGAAAGAAGGCACAAGAGACAGCAGAGGGATCTTCACCAATCATCACCGATCATCGCAGCTTCGACACCGTGTAGGTGGGGAGAGGAATCGTGGACGCCAACAGAGCAAACAAGGACGGACTTAAATTGAAGGGGAATTGAGAGTGAGGCGGCGTTGTGCAACAGGACTTGTGGCGTGTCAGCGTGAAGTTCATTGTGAGAGAACTCTGGAACTTGGTTTGATTGACGATCTTTGAAGAGAAGGCGGCGAAAGAAAAACGGTGAGCGAACAGCGCTGCTCTCGACTTTGTGCTTTATGCTTACGAGGGGAAAGAGTAAACTACTGTCGCCAGAGATGGATAGTAACATGACTGGGGGAATGAGCGAGACAAGCACGGAAAACGGCCAATCTGGACCCAATAGGCAAATTGAAATAGAAATTGAGAAAATGAGGCTAGAGAGGGCCAAAATTGATTTGGAGACAGAGAGATTACGCAGACAAGGCACAGCTGATCTGTCAGAGGGGAAAGAAGCAGTGAAATACTCCACAATGCTGAGCAGTGTACTACCTCGAATGCCGAAAGACGAGTCGCTTATTCCGGGGTGGTTCGACTCGGTGGAGATGTTGTTTCACTCCTTCAGAGTACCGGAAAGCGTGCAGTCTGTTACTCTGATCCCGTACCTCACTGACCGCATGCGATCGATGGCGATGCAAAGTGGGACGAAAGAAATACTTCACTATAAACAGCTGAAGGAGGTAATTCTGAGGGAGTTGCGATTAAGCCCGGCAGAATACAAAAGAATGTTTGACACGGCTACGAAAGGACGGCAAGAATCGTGGCGCCAATTCGGCTACCGACTACGCAGCTATTACTCTTATTATATCAGCAGCAGAAAAGTGACTGAAATTGAGGAGCTGATGGAGCTGGTAGTTGTCGATAAAATGAAAGAGGTCTTGTCTAACGACGCGCTACGACAGATAGCTCTACAAGAAAACAAAAATTGGCTTAAAATCGAGGGACTTACAGAAGTAGTCGAGGCGGTGGAGAGCAGCCGAGGGAAATCATTTGGGGCTGGCGTTCCGCGCCTGAGTACGGCCCGCGGTGAAGGATGTAGAAAAGAGGGGGAGGCCGCGGCGTCGCAATTTCGTGGGGAAGAACCCATGCAGGTGAAGTATGCGCAATTTAAAGCACATACGACGATACGCCAGTGTTACCGTTGTGGCCGACCAGGTCATATGGCTAGAGAGTGTCGTGAAACGGAAGTAAAGGGCGGAAACAGAGATATGGGTGTTCGGAATGTTGCTACGGAGGGGCATTCTGCCCGCAGAGAATGCGAGCACGACAGTGGAAAGAACACTGTGTCGCCTCTTTGTTACCGCTGTGGCCGTTTAGGGCATATGGACGGGGGTTGCCAAGAGACAGAGGCTAAGAGAATTACCGCCACAGTAATAGAAGTGAACACTCATGACGCTGAGATTCTGTGCCAGGATCAGGAGCCAAACACGAGCACTCAGCGAGAGGAGACACATAAGGTGGGCGATATTTCTCTGTATTCGGGGGAATCAGTCATATTGGGGCGATTGGATTCGGCCGCGGACATCTCAGTGGTCAGGAGGTCACTGCTGCCGCAGGAATTGGTAGGTACACAAGGCAAAGTGGCATTGAAGGGAGCCTTCGGGCACCAGATTGAGGCTGAGCTCGCGTGTGTGCCGCTGAGTGTCGATCCGGGGGGCTTATCCGTGGGCATCTTGTGCGCAGTGACAGAGGAGCTGGCGAGCGAAATTGACTGCTTGGTAACAGAGAATGATTATAATGAACTGGTAAAGCAGAAGGAACCCCTGAGCACAGAGCATGAGAGCAGCGATGTTCGAGGCTCGCCTTGGTGGACTGTTGTGGTTGCTTTCCTTTTTATTTGTATGCATGGTGTTTGTATAATTTACTTTCACTTGAAACATGTCATCCTGTAGCGTATGATGTGTTGTGCAGAAGTGTACCTTGTTTTCATGTACTTGCATGCCTGTATTCTTTTTTGGAGTGTATCTCAGGGTGTGTATCGACGGGAAGATTTAGTGCTTTCTCGCACTAGAGAGAGAGGCGGCGGCTTGAGGCAGCCTAAAGGAGAAGCATGCTTTGTTCGGAACTGGCAAAAAAAAAATGTCGGGGGAAAGAAATGAGAACAACGGGGGAGGTGTCACGCCGCAGCTAGCGTGCGTCGTGGTAAAGTGTGAGGAGTGTCGCCGAAAGGGAGCAGGGGAATGCGCAGACAAAAGGAGAAGGACTTAAAACGGTGTAGCGTGCGAGGGTCGCGCTTCTCGGCCCAGCGAGTGGGGAATGGGTTCTTCTAGGAAGTCGGTCCGAAACCCGAGACGACGACAGGACGGCTGGGGCTGTTCTTGTTTTCGTTCCTGCTAGCTGGCCAGAGCGGCTAACAGTGGAGCGTGTATTTTGAATTCTGTTTGTTTCCTTCTGTTGTAATAGCTTTTAGTTAGCCATGGCTGCTTACAGCGAGGTGTGTGTTTTATATTGTTTACTTGTCTTTTGCCTTGTGACCTCTTACTTCTAAACGACGGCGGGAAAGTCGTCGATTGGCTAAAAAGTAAGTTTTGGCGGGAGGATTGTTTATTGGCGGAGGATGGAGTTTTTGGCGGGAATGTGACGAGATGGGTGCGCGCGAAGGAGAGCGCCGAGGTTGGGTGTGAGGCAGCCGGACAGATCGGTCGTGTGTGGCCGGTGGTGGTCCCGGGGCCGAGAGCGTAGAGTTGGAGACGCGAGTTAGTTGAGCGGCGGCCGGACGGGTTGGCCGTGTGGTGGCCGGCGGTGGTCCGGAGTCGTGGAAGTTTGAGGTTTTTACTGTTAGTTGAAGCGGAGAGGCCGAAATCTTTTCGGCGTATGTTAATCAGTTTTGTATATATTTGTATTAAATAATTTCTTGATGGAAGCCTTCCAAGTGCCTTATCATCCCAAGACCTGCCCACCTGTCTTATCTCACCAGTAGCGAAGCACGTCCCCGGGTCACTCACGAGACCCGCCCTCTACGACTCCGCATCAACATCAAGGAGAACAACATCAACAACGACAGAGCAGAGAGAGGGAGAAAATTCGTGACTCCCTCCTCGACTCACAGTCCAAAACTGTGTCTACCAATGAATGCGCCAACATTCTAAATGAGACCTTTGCCGAAGCCTTTTCTCATGACCCTAATTCGCCTCTTCTCATATACAACAGTGCTTCTAAATTTCCGATGGATGCAATAATATTTGACTATGACGGTTTGTTGAGTGTAATATACCGCTTACAATTGTCTTCTTCCTGTGGCCCAGACACTATCAGTAGCAAAGCGCTGATAGTAATGTAATGTCCCGAAAGGGACCTTTGAGGAATAATAAATAAATAAATAAATACATATTCCGGGATCACATTATCCAAAAAAAATTCAGGGGGCACTTTGACTGTCTAAAGTGGGTAGAGGCGGAAGCGTTTTCCGCACCACCTTCGCTGTTTCTGTGGCACTGGTGGCGTCACATATATTTGAGTACTAATTGCTAAGTGGTGGCAAATCACTAATTAATTGTTAATTACTGATTAATGCCTGAATGCTAATTAACTGCTAATTAATGACGCTTAAGCTTCGCCTTTAGGAGTGGAACGCGACAGCGCGTTGTAGCGCTGCCAGGGAGTCCACGGAACGCCACCACCCGTTCGGCGCGATGCCTTGCCCTTTGAACGCAACGCTTTTTGAGGAAAGGAAATGGCGCAGTAATTCTCTGTCATCTCGGTGGACACCTGAACCGCACCGTAGAGGAAGGGAGGTGGGAGTGAAAGAAGATAGATAAAGAGGAGCCGTAATGAAGAAAATGAAAATTGTATTTGAGGAAAGGAAATTACGCAGTAACTGTCTCACATATCTCGGTGGACACCCGTCAAAATTCAGGGGGGCACTTTTTTGACCTAAAGTGTGGTCACTGATGTGTGGTTAAGATGTTAAGCTTCGCCCCTAAGAGTGGAACGCGACAGCGTCTTGCAACGCTGCCAAGGAGTCCATAGAACGCCATCGCCCATTCGGTTCTACGCCTCGCTCGTCGGTAAATTGGTTTTTGACGAAAGGAAATGTATCTGTCTCTCATTTGTCGGTGGACACCTAAACCTCGCCGGAAGGGAATAGAGGAGGATGAGAGTGAGTGAAGACACCGTATTCACTAGACGCGCCTTTGTTCATTCCAAACCATCGAGCTGGCATGGCGGAGTGGATAGCGTGCTCGTCTATCACGCCGAAGACCGGGGTTCGATTCCTGAGCTCGACCAATTTCTTAATCATTTTTATTTATTAATATGGCCTGACTAGTAAAGCTAATTAGGCTAATTGGGTAATTAAGCAATTAACTAAGCGCAGTCACACTTACTTGGAGCATCACTATACGATCCCTTCAATTGGTTGTATGGTTACTAGCCAAAGTGCAATTGGCCCCGTTTGAAATTCGCGCACTGTGACGTCACGACCGTTTCCACCAATTGAAAAGCGTGACATTTTCTGTCGACAACTGCTGCTTACAACGATGAGACATTAAAGGTTTCCGCCTTAATATTTGAACGGTCACTTCAGCTCGCATATCAGACATTCGTCCGCCCACAAATTGAATACGCATCTTCCATTTGGTCACCTCACCAACAGTACCTAATTAATTCCCTAGAGCGCGTACAAAATCGTGCCGCTCGCTTCATTTCTCGCAACTATTGCCGACATTCCAGTATAACTAACATTAAGGCTTCGTTATCCCTTCCATCCTTAGAATCTCGCAGAACAATAGCACTTATCTGTCTCTTCCATAAAATTGTTTACAGCCATCATTCCTTCACACTACCCCTTACAAAACCGGCCCGCACATCTCACCGATTGCATAATCACCTCAGTTTTAAGCGCCTTTCGGGAAGGACCACTGCATTCAACTCATCAGCCCTGCCCCGTGCAATCATTTATTGGAATAGTCTTCCTGACAACATTGTTCACATCTCAGATCATGTTACTTTCAAAGAAAAAATAAGTAGTATTTTCTTGTGAAGTGTGTTCTGTAGTGCGTTTTTCAATTTAGTTTTTCAATTTAGTTCTATTTTCTGGTTGGTTGCTTGTTCTTTGTATAACGATGTTAAAATAACCATGTTCTACTTGCTTCTTTTTCCCACCCCAGTTATGTAACCCCCCTCACATAATACTCCAGTCGGAGCCCGTGAGGTATTTGAATAAATAAATAAATAAGAAGCCAACAGCCACAGAAACCAAGGGGCACAGGGGATTTTTAATTTATTTATTTATTTTGTGGTGTTGATCAATTTATAATATTACTGAATATGTTATCGCTTAACGCTAATTGATTAGAAAAGCACAAGAAAAAACAACCGCATGCCGCCGGTGGGATCCGAACCCACGACCTCCGAATTACGCGTCCGGTGCTCTACCTCTGAGCTACGGCGACGGCTGTCAAACCTTCTGCTTTCGGGGGTATTTATGTTTACAAATAACCGAACCTTGGGAGTGTTCACCAGCGCCACCCACGTTCTTAAGCGGCGGACGTAGCACGTCCTGAGTTACCGCTGATGTGACGTAGAACGTCATCGAACGGCGAGGGTGGAAGCTTTGTGAGAACCCTCTTATGCTTCCTAAGGCATCAAAGGCTGCCAGAACCGAGGCCCTCGTTAAGCAATTAAGCAGACCAGAAAAGCGGAATGAGGGGCTCGTTATAAATATGAGAGAAGCCAACAGCCACAGAAACCAAGGGGCACAGGGGATTTTTAATTTATTTATTTATTTTGTGGTGTTGATCAATTTATAATATTACTGAATATGTTATCGCTTAAAGATAATTGATTAGAAAAGCAGAAGAAAAAATTGCTGAGGCTCAGCTTGGCTAAGCCTGGGGAATGCGAAGCATATTAGTGGCTAGGCTTGGTAATACATGGCTTTCCTTGGTTGAATACTTGGTCATTTTAATACAACCACTAGAAGCCTTCGTCGTGGGGGAAGACAACGGCATGGCTACAGCGGAACGCTGACTAACCCCGAGACGCGCGTCGGGTGAGCGCCTGGATTGCCACGGAAGCCGCGTCTGCCTGCCCGGTGGAGTGAGCGTTTCACCTACACCGAGTGTGAACGCGCGTTCGAAATGCGCGGGAATGCGCGGGTGTGACGGCTAGGGGTCCCACGGCGACGGCGCGAGGTGGAGGCCGGCTCTCTCATCCGATGTCACGTGGTGTGACGTCACGGTGTCACATGGTGTGACGTCACGGTGTCACGTGGTGTGACGTCACGGTGTCACGTGGTGTCACGGCTAGGGGTCCCACGGCGACGGCGTGAGTGGTAGCTCTAGCAAAAATAACTGGTGCCAGTGCCTGCTCAATTTTTATCAAGATATCAGTCGCGTTGTGCGTTTGATAATGCACGGAATTATAATTTCCGATTTCTAATAACGATTTCTAATAACTGCTGCCCATGGTCTACATAGTGTCTTGCTTGCAATGTCATCTGAAAATTTTGATCCTTGTTCTGCATGCTACGAAGATATTATAGATGGTGAAGAATTTATGACTTGTGCGGACTGCTGTCAAAGGTTTCATATAGGGAAGTGTGCAGGGGTTGGGGAGCGGAGTTTCAAAGCAAAAAATGCTGAATTAAGAAAAGCCCTGAAATGCTTGACATGTCGATCTTCGGCGTCTCGCAGTCATGGTAGCAGCAGTAATGCATCTTCTGCTGTCTTATGCAAACAGCTTGCTGAGATTAGTAAGTCTTTGGCAAATCTCACAGCCAAAGTGGATGATCTGACATCTTTGAAGGAAACCGTTTCAAGCATTGAAATGTCTGTAAAACATATGTCTGACACGTATGACAAATTGCTCGAAGTATCTAATAGGCATGACAAGGAAATCGAGCTCCTACGTAAGAGAGTTGACGACATTGAGGCAAACCAGGACGGGCAGCAAATTCGAAAACTGCGTCAGGAATTGAACGACCTGAGCCAGTACAGTAGGCGGCAAAACATGGAAATACATGGAATGCCTGTGACAGATGGTGAAGATTTACTGAGCAAAGTAAACAGCCTTGCTGTGAAGCTTGACTTGCCCACACTTGTAGCAAAGGACATTGAAGGGCTACACCGCCTTCCATCTCAACCTGACAAGGTGCCTGTGGTTTTGATCCGTTTTGCCAACCGATCCACAAAAACAGACTGGATTTCAAAGCGCTAGGAATGCGAAGATGACATTCGATTCTTTGATAACCTGACGGCTTCTAGCAGGAATTTACTGTGGCTCGCTAAAATGAAGGCTAAGGAAATGAAGTATGCTTTCGTCTGCTCAAAGGAAGGAAAGATCTACGCTCGAAAGCAACCTGGTGCACGAGCCATCAGGATAGCTTGTGAGGAGGACATTGATAAGATGGTTTAATCACTGTTGCAGCGAGACTGCGCAGTACACCTGCTCAACAATGGCTTATTTTACTGCCGAGTCATTCACCGACTTTCTAAAGGACGGTGCTTACAATCCTCGCAACACACTATCTCTTTACCACTTGAATTGTCAAAGCCTAAAAAATAAATCAGAAGAAGTAGAAGCTGAATTAACTAAACTGAACTTTAATTTTGACCTTATTGCCTTCACTGAAACATGGTTTACCTCATATGCAGATGTCAGCGAGTTTCCTGGTTACAAACCCATTTCAGTATTTCGAGATGGAAAGCGTGGTGGTGGTGTATCTTTATATGTGCAAAATTATTTGTGTTTTGAGGTCTTGTCGGATTATTCACTTGTTTGTACTGATTTTTAAACTGTCTGCATTGCTTTTCATAGAGTTGCTATTATGGTTGTGTATCGCCCCCCTCAAGGAAATTCTGACAATTTTTTTCGCTTCATTGATTGTTTTCTGAAGTTTGCAAACCAAAACAACTGGCGTATCATTGCGCTAGGTGACTTCAATATTAACTTTTTGGAGGATAACGCTCTGAAGATTAATTTAAATGAAATAATGCTGTCTAATGGTTGTGACAATACTATTGAATTGCCTACTCGCATATCCTTGCACTCTGAAACATTAATTGATTTGTGCTTCACTAATTTCCCACCTCAGAGTTGCATATCCGGTGTTTTTTCTTCTGGGATTAGTGATCACTTGCCTTTCTTTTCTATTTTTCCTGATACGACCAAATTGAATAAACCCGTTCACGTTCGTAGAGTTAATGATGAAAAGAGCATCTCCAGATTTTGTCACTTGTTGTCTACAATTAATTGGGTAGATGTATATGGTGAAAATGACTCGTCCCGTGCTTATGATATATTTATTCAGAAGCTGCTTGAATGCTATTACGCTGCGTTCCCAACTCAAACTATAAAAAAACATAGAAAGGCTAGAAAAGAATGGATGACAGGAGCACTTTTGAAACAAATTAAAGAAAAGAACAAAATGTTCTCTCGTTTTTTGGAAACGCGATGCCCGGATGATTTAGTTAAGTTTAAGAAGTTTCGAAATAAATTAAACTCAGATCTAAAGAAAGCTAAATCTTTTTTCTATATTAATAAGTTTTCGTCAATCTTACACAATCCTAAAGAAAAGGTATTAACGTTAATATAGGGAACAGAAAGAATTGTCTTCCCTCTGAGCTGAAAGTCAATGGGGTGAATTATGCTGGAATTTCACTTGCCAATATGCTGAATGAACATTTTTTAGCTGCCGGAGCATACCGACCCTCTGCTAGCTGTCATTCAACTCGGACTGTAGCCTCATACTTACCCTCTTGCAGTACTGAATCTATATTTTTGTCCCCTACTTCAGTGGATGAAGTTATTTCTATCATTAATTCTTTTAGGAACACCTGTTCACCTGGAGATGACGAAGTTGCTGCTTTTCCTATCAAATGTGCTGTAAATATTATTGCTGGCCCTCTTACGCATATTTGTAACAGAATGCTACTTTCTGGTGTTTTCCCTAGCAAATTAAAAGTCGCGCGCGTTACCGTTTTATTCAAAGGAGGCAACAAAAATGACCCAAATAATTACCGTTCTATTTCGGTATTGCCTTTGTTTTCGAAGTTAGCTGAGCGTGTACTCTATAGGCGACTAAACAATTTCTTACAAGCTAAACATCTTATCTGCCCCCAACAGTATGGCTTTCAGGCCGGTAAATCAACAGAATCTGCTCTGTTAAATATTAAGAACTCTATAATTAACAATTTTGAAACTAAGCTTTTTTCTGTTGGAATTTTTCTTGATCTGCGCAAAGCTTTCGATTCTGTGCAACATACAATACTGCTCCATAAATTAAAGACTTACGGGATCCGTGGAGTGGCAAATTCACTTTTGGAAAGTTATCTGACTGCACGGATACAGTACACTCAGATTCATGATGTAAAATTCAGTTTTGGTATGATAAAATTCGGTGTCCCTCAGGGTTCTATTCTGGGACCACTTTTATTTATTCTCTATATTAATGACATTGTAAACATTCCATTAACTCCTAATATCATGATGTATGCCGACGATACTAATGTCTTTTTTTCCGGCTCCAGTCTCCAAGTAATTGAACACCAATGTAATGCCTGGCTTGAGGAGTTAACGGTTTGGCTCTATGTTAATCAACTTCAATTAAACGTAAACAAAACAAAGTTTATGCTCTTCCATCCAAAAAACAAACCATTAGATCATCACATCAAACTATTTTTTAATGACTTTAACATCGAGCAAGTTCATAGTTGCCGGTTCCTTGGTGTGTTTTTTCGTAGCGATTTGGGTTGGACTGATCATATAAACTACATTAGACTAAAAATGGCCAGATCTATTTATGTACATTTATCGTGTTAGACATCTCCTCCCACTAGAAGTTAAAAAACAGCTATATTTTGCCCTTGTTCATTCTCACCTGGTGTATTGCAACCTAGTGTGGGGTACATCCCAAGCAACCACCGATATCCTTCGGACGGCCGACAGAGGTCTGTTTCGGATGTTCTGTACGTCCGCTGAACATCCGCAAACAGCCGGTAGACGTCCGTCGGCCATCCGAAAGGTGGCCGAAGGTATACGGTTCGCCCGACGACGGACGTCCAGTTGAGTATTTATTTATTTATTTATTTATTATCAATACCTCAAATGCCCCAGGAATGGGGTATTACATGAGGGATGGGCTGAATGTGTCACTAATGGAAGATTGCATGGCAGCCTTGAAGTGCAGTGGATCGGAGTGGTGCACGGAGTCGAATGGCAGGCCGTTCCAGTCTCGAGCAGTTTGCACGAAGAATGAGCGAAGATGAGCTGTAGTCTGTGCTGGGGGAGGGTAGACTGTTTTGGGATGGTTGGTACGGCTTGATAAGCGATGAGCTGGCAGGATAGCTGAAACATCAAGTTGGCTGTGATAAAATTTATGAAAGAGGCAGAGCCGAAAGATGCAACGTCTGGACTCGAGATTAGTAAGATTAGCCTCAGATTTAAGTGCAGTGACGCTGGTGTGATACGAGTAGTCCGAAAAAATAAATCTAGCTGCGCGGTTCTGAACTGATTCGAGGGTGTTTGAAAGGTTAGATTGATGAGGGTCCCAGACTGAGCATGCGTACTCTAACTTCGGCAGGACAAATGTACGTCCATTGGCGGATCTTTGTCGAATATCCGCATATATGGTGCATGCGTGCTTTATTCACTCCGCGCAATGCAATAAAACCAAAAACAATTTGATGCATAGCACGCATATTTTATTGTGGTAGATGATACATCAGCAGAGCAATGGGTTATATTCAGAAAATTTCTTAAATGTGACTCTTCAAATGTGGCAAGCTTGGGACACACATCCGTAATCTTCCCACCCACAGGATTTCTGAAATAAAAAAGCACGCGGCAAACATCAGTCATGTGAAACAAATGGCACAATGCAGCAGCCCAAGTTAAAAACATTGGAACCAATTAATAGAAGTGCTGCAAGTATAACAGACAATGCACTTTAACAAACACCTCCATAAGTATAAGGCAATAACAGCTCTCACTTTTCCACACCACATTTGACAATGTATCTGCTCTTTATTTATTCTCATGGGCCATAGGGCACTAACCTGCGCAGCAGTGTACGCGACTGCGCACAGAAAGCCGCAGCTTCCGTTGCGAACCACTGCGAACTACACGTGCTTCCTATGGTCTGCCTTTCGCGCGTTGTCACTCTTTATACAGGCACAGTGAAACTAGCGATGCCTTAAAAATTAACAAGATGCGATAATACTCCGTCCCGCAACTTTGAAGAGGAGTGGGAATTAGCCGCGCGAGTTGAAGGCTCCCGCAGCTGTGTGATGTAGACTCCCGAAAGTGTGAGAACAGCACACACTTGTGGAAGCCATCTCCTCGCGCTTACTGCTCCCACTGTCCTGTGAACGAATGTTATATGAGCATGCTGCATTGTCCTAGAAGCAAGTTCCAAGAAGTGTACTGGATACATACCTTCGTAGGCAATCACATGTGCACTAAGCCTTCTTTAAACCAAGGTCGACGCAGTACGGGATTCCGGTGTTCCAGAAGACCTTCAGGCGCTCCTCGTATCTTTCGAATTGCTTAAGTTACATACTACTTTCGTCCACAGACCGAACAAAGCCACACATTATAATAACAGAGCTATAAAGCTCTGCGCGACAACACTACGCGACAAATAAACTACGGAGCCGTACTGATGGATTGGATTGGACTGACCGCAAACTGACATCTATGATGATGGTGATAGCAGAATGCACGGGATTTTGATTCTTACGAATGGTTTCAATGGGAAGTTTATCTGTCTCACAACTCCACTAATTTGGAGAAGTTTTACAAATATAAAACTAGTCATTGAGTTCTTGCAAAATTCTGCAACATCTCCTTCTCCTCTTAGATAAATTTAGCTCGTTGGCGGCTCTTGCACTGCAGGAAGGAGTGGAATCGCACCAATTTACAAACATCTTCGCGTCAAACTCTCCAACTGATGCAAATAAACCTGTATACATACACGAAAGACGCGAATTTTCTGTGAAATAAAAAACGTCCATACTCATGGCCTGGGAAAATACTCGGCCATACATCCTTCGGACGTACACCTCGTCTCTCATGCGGATATACAAAAGTGGACACTGTCCGTACGTCCGGCGGATGTACAAATACGGATATCCGAAATCGGATTGTGTTCGTATGTCCAATGGACGTCCGATCTCGGCAAAGGACGTTCGGATCTAGCTCGTACGTCCGACGGATATCTGTGGTTGCTTGGGATGCAACAAAACTGATTCATACAAATTGCTTTCTCTCCAGAAAAGAGCTCTACGTTTATTAATTTCAAGTTCATCTGTAGAAACAAATCTTTTCGAAACATTTCATGTTCGCAATTTCTTTCATTCATACAATTTTAGTTTGGTTCTTCACATTTTTTATAAAGTCAAGAATGACTTTAGCTCTTTTTCTAATACTTATAATTCAAGAAACGTTGCGTATGGTCTCCGTTCCGTTGCCCTATCTACTGCAAGACCCAGAACAAATTATGGTAAACAAACAACCGATTATCAAATTATAACATTGTGTAATACCTACCAGTCTCTTATTCAGATTGCTTTAGAAAGTTATAGTGTGTCTGTATTCAAGAAAAAACTGACGATTCTTTTCCCCCCCGGTTAAATTTCAGCTAATTCTGTATACTTAGTTTTTTTTTAGTATGTGTTTGTGTTCTGCTTTTTTTTTTGAATGTGTATATTATGAAATGTTTTGTTTATTGTTAATTGATATATATTATTGTCTATCATTAACTATTTTCTATTGTAATCATGTTTGCTCATTGTTTTATCTATTGTCCATTCGGCCCCGTTTCCATGATGTGTGATCGGGGTGTAGGCCTTGTCAGGAGGCATGCTTGGTCTACCTCCTTTACCCTCACCTCGAGGGCATATTGTATATAATATGGCCAAATAAACTACTACTAAAAGCACATAAATGCCACGATACACTTCGTTGTCATACGTGATCGCTTAGGGGCTTCGCGCATCGAAGCAAAGCCGCGCAGGCGCACAGGGGCCCGGGGGAGAAGCGCTGCGTTCAAAGGGCAAGGCATCGCGCCGAACGGGTGGTGGCGTTCCTCCCTTCCATTACGGTGCTGTTCGGGTGTCCACCGAGATGGCAGAGAATTACTGCGCCATTTCCTTTCCTCAAAAAACCTTGGGTTCAAATGGCAAGGCATCGCGCTGAACGGGTGGTGGCGTTCCTCCCTTCCTGTACGGTGCGGTTCGGGTGTCCTCCGAGATGACATTAGGCCCGTAAACATTTCATGCTTACTGTACTCTCGGTTACGGGAGAGGCAGAGATTTTTGTCCTGATCGTTTGGAAGTCAATAAACTTCTCTTTATAGTATGAGACACAAGGACATTCAAGTGGTTGTATTAGAAACAACGCTCTTCCAGCCGGTGCTCGTTCTTCGGAGGATTCCATGGCGCGCCTTTGTCGTCTATAGGCGTTCCGACGCTCCAAACGAGTCGACATACTACTACACTCACTACCGTCCACACTGATTGAAGCACAGTTTAACTCTTGCACCAGAGTCGATACACCACTGTCTGCACTGGTTGAAACACAGTTCGACGGCGCGAGGTGAAGGCCGGCTCTCTCATTCGATGTCACGTGGTGTGACGTCACGATGTCACGTGGTGTGACGGCTAGGGGTCCCGCGGCGACGGCGCGAGGTGGAGGCCGGCTCTCTCATCCGATGTCACGTGGTGTGACGTCACGGTGCCACGTGGTGTGACGTCACGGTGTCACGTGGTGTGACGTCACGGTGTCACGTGGGGGTCCCACGGCGACGGCGTGAGTGGTAGCTCTAGCAATATGCTTCGCATAAAAACAACCGCATGCCGCCGGTGGGATCCGAACCCACGACCTCCGTATTACGCGTCCGGTGCTCTACCTCTGAGCTACGGCGACGGCTGTCAAACCTTCTGCTTT